>NC_057346.1:109729466-110979466 GCF_016509475.1 Prionailurus bengalensis | reverse complement strand
CCTCTGAGCGACAGTGTGGAAAACCACACTTGGGATACTTTGCTTTCCAACCAGAGGACAGGGCCCACCCTGACACTGGGAGCAGATTGCCAGTCCGTGCTCTAGGGAGCCTGGGAAGCAGCAGGTGGCCCTGTACACGCTCCAGGGTGCAGGCGCACACATGACCTTTTTATGGAGAAGAGCTGGGGGCAGGGATGAAGCCCCAACGCCGGTCTGCAGAGTAGCAGGGTCCGGGCCCTGAGTCTGGGCTGCTGGGGTGGGGGCCCCGGGGAGTGGAACTCTGTTGGCAGAAAAGTGGGGGTGGGTGGGTCAGAGTTCAGCTGTGTGATGCTCGCTGCCCCCAGGTAGGCATATGCCCGTGACACGCAGTCAGTACACACAGGTGCGGTTATTTGGATCTTCCACATCAGCATCCGCTGTGATGGGCCAGTGCTGTTAACAGTTTTGAACATCACCCTGGGGGCGTGGTGTGGTGGAGGTCACGCCTGCTGTGGGCAGGGTGGGGGCTGGCTCAGGTGACCCCTGCACCCGCCATCAGACAGTCAGGTATCCGCATCTGTCATAGGGCATGGAGCCCCGCATTCTGGGCCACACTCTCTTGGCTTTTGCTCTGAGGCCGCCAGATCTGGGCAGCATCAGGTCTGGATTAGGACCTGGTCCTGGAATCACCTTCTACCTGCCCAGTTCTGCTTCCTGCCTCCTCCTTGTGAACCCTGGGGGGGCGGGGGGGTGCTCCCTGTCCCTCCACAGTAGCCCTGGGAGGAGCGGTCACGCTGCAAGGCCTTAGGGCAGGGAAGTTAATGTCCTGAGTGGCAGGTGAGGGTACGATTTGCTAGGTGCTCTGTGGGCGCTCTCACATTAAAACCTCAGAACACGACATATAATATGCATCGTCTCATTTACAGTTGGGAAAACTGGCCATGGGGAGTTAACTTACGCTGAGACTACCCCATAGAGCCAACACCTGAATCCTCATCTCTGTACTAAGTCTCTCCACTTCACAGTCCTGAGTCTCCTGACTCCCTGTCCGGTGGTCTTTCTTCCCAGTCCAGGGAGGGTTCCTTGAAAAATAAGTCCAAACCTCCCCTTTTCAGGTTTGATTTGCAGAAAGCTTGTTGCTGCGAGCAGTTTGCCCTCCCTGAGCCCAGGGTGAGGAGAAACAGCCTCCTCCAAAGGCCTGGCGTTAGGCACCTGGGGTCCGAGAGAGGACAGGATATGACGGCATATAGAGTTTTCCGCTTTTGAGACCACACATGTGCTCCAGAGTGAGGCCCACACTGTACCCCCTGCAAAGTTCACCTGTTCCTGCCTCTGCTCAGCTCCCCAGGCAGCGTAATAACGGGGGCTTCCACCAGGGGGCAGGCCAGGACCGGCTCACAAGGGCTCTCCAGGAGCTCCAAGGCCAAGGGCTGAGACCAACCCAGTGCTGGCGCTGAGGGGGTCACAAGTGGGAGATCAGCCATTCTGGTCCCCGTTGACCCCTCTCCCCTTCCTGCCCTGTCCTGCCCACCTGCAGCACTCTTGGGAATCCTCTACGAGGACAAAGAAAGGCAAGACTTCGTCTTCACCATCTACCACTGGTGGCAGGCGGTGGCCATCTTCACAGTGTACCTGGGCTCAAGCCTGCCCATGAAGGTGAGCCTGAGCGTGGCAGGAGGAGGGTCCCTGGGGGCGTTAGGGACGCCTCATGCCAGCACCCAGGCAGATACTTTCTGAGTGCCCACCCTAGCCTCACAGCCCCCAAAAGGCACTACTCCCCAAGGGCCGGGTCAAGCCCACTCCAAACCCAGGACCCGCTCACTGCCTCACCTCCCATGGGCCTCAGTTTACCTGTCTCTGAAGGGGTTCACAGTTTCTCTTTCCTTGGGTGTTCATCCCAGGCACCTGCGGGTAGTTTGATGATCTGTTCACAGGATGTGAGCTGGGCGGGGAGGGTCTTCCCTTCATTGGCCTGCGGGGAGCCGGGTTCCTCGTGCTCTGCTCCCACCTACTGGTGGGTCAGTTTAGCAGGTCGAGACCCAACATTTGAAAAAATGAAACAGAAGACCTGAGAGCAGGATGTGCTGCTTATAGGTGTGTATGGACTTTATGACGGGGAACTACGTTTGGCTGTGGGCTACAGCCAGAAACGTCCGAGAGGCATTACTTACAAGGGTGCCTGCGCTAAGGGACACAGGAGTCTAAGCCCCAGGGAGGGGCAGAGCTGGGCTCTGAGCCTCGCCCGCGGCAGGGTGCTCAGGAAGCTAAGGTGGCTTGGGCAGCTGTGCAGTGCGATGCGGGACGCGAGCGCGCCTGTCCCGCGAGGGGCTAAGCGGGGAAGGCATGGGGGCGGTGACCCGCGGGTCCCCAGCATCCCTCTTTGTGCGCACAGGCTAAGCTGGCCGTGCTGCTGCTGACGCTGGTGGCGGCCGCGGGCTCGTACCTGTGGATGGAGCAGAAGCTGCGGCGGGGTGTGGTCCCGCGCCAGCCCCGCATCCCGCGGCCCCAGCACAAGGTGCGCGGCTACCGGTACCTGGAGGAGGACAACTCGGACGAGAGCGACGCGGAGGGCGAGCGCGGCGGCGGAGGCGGCAGCGGCGGCGGCCCGGGGGACGGCGTGGAGGAGGAGGCGCCGCCCGCGGGTCCCCGGCCTGGCCCGGAGCCGGCCGGCCTCTGCCGCCGGCCCTGCCCCTACGAACAGGCCCTGGGAGGCGACGGGCCCGAGGAGCAGTGAGGGGCCCAGCCTGCTCGCGGGCCTCGGTTTACCGCGTCTCAGGTCGGGGCCCCTGTGACTGCGCCTCCTTCAGGAAGGACCTTGGCCCCCAACCCTGTGTTCGGGAACGGCCGCCCGGAGCCCCCGGGCCACCTGCAGCGGGGGCCCGTCCCGCAGCCCCTCTTGGACGAGACGGAGCTTTGAGACCCCTGGGTTGGAGAGGCAGACGGCACAGCCGACCCCCCCACCTCCGGGGCCGCCCTCCACGACCCCTCCCCGGGCCCCAGAAGGGGCGGGGTCCTCCTGCCGCCACCGCCCCCAGTCCCGCCCCAGCTCCGCTCTCGGCTGCGGGGCTCCTCCCAGTGCACCGCGCGCTTTGCACATCATACCCCCGTGGTCCGTGAAGAGACACGACTTTTTATAGAAAATGAGAAATAAAGAGGTTTTGTATTGTCCTGACCGGGAAGTCTCGAGCTGCGGGGGTAAGGAGGGCGCCCGGGACGGGTGATCAAGATCAACGAGCCCTTGACCCCCGCCGACGGGGAGGGCCCCCTAATCCCCGCCCATCCGCCCGGCCTCCCTCCTGGAAGCCCCGCCCCTCCCCACACCCACCTGTTTTTCCAGGTCCCCCCGCGTCCACCCGGGAGAGAGAAGCGCCCGGCTTGGCCTGCGGGGACCGCGGCAGAGAGTGTGACGGGGCTGCCGGCCCCTCGTGGGTCTAGAGGGCGCGACAGACTCCGAAGGTCCAACTCCCACCGCCCCTCGTGCAGTCTCCATAAGCATCTCCAGCCCTCCCGCCCGTCCTCATCCTTTTTCTGTCTGTTGGGGTGTTTCTGCCTGCAGCTCCCCCAAGGGACTCCTTTGGGAGCCAGGTCCACTTCTGAGCCGTGTCAAGGTCGCCCCTGCTGGTCTGGGCAGGGAGAATGGTTGTCTGAGCCCGGTGAACTCGGCCCCTGCCCTGCTGTAGCCTCAGCAGACGGGCCCATGAGAGCCACAGACCCCCTACAGCCTGAGGGCGCCCCTTTCTCCACGACCCCCATGGGAGGAACTGAGACCCCACTGGAAAGGGCTTTGAACGCCTGGGTGAGGACAGCTAAGGGGGCCACATGAGGGTCATAAAGCCCTGGTTGCACCCCAACAGATCCTCTGCTGCGGCCACACCATTCCTCACCCCCCCACATCCCCTCTACCCCCTGAAGGCCAAGGCCAGACCGTGTCCACACCCACTTCAGCCTCAGTTCTCTTAGACACCCACGCCCACCACCATAAACCACGCCTCCACTCTCTTCTCTCTGGCCTCGCTCGAGTTTGCATCTAGCAACCTCCAGGGGGCCTTGGAGCCAGGCTCTGTGACCCCAGGCAAGGGCCTGACCCGTCTGAGCCGCAGGTTCCTTCTTGGTAAAGTCAGCGTCGGTAAACAAGGAGACGTGTTTGAAACCCCTCAGCACAGTGGCTCCGTAGGAAACTCACAAGGATGCAGAGAATACCTTACATTTTCTAAATTTGGGAGGGAAGCAGCAATCCTGCGTACCTTTCCACCCCAAGCGAACTAATAGATCCAGGTGGCTCCCAGCTTCAACATCAGATCACGGCACATTCCCTTCACGTTGTATCTCTGAGACGTTGGCTTTCCTGTGGTTTTGGGAATAAGAAGGGAAAGTCACCACCATGGACCAGGAAGTGAGGCTGGGGGGCGTCCAGTCTGATTTCAAGGTGTGAGAAGCTGGCCAGTGCACACAGCTGATTAGTAAGTAGTGGTAGTTTTTTTTTTTTTTTTAATGTTTATTTTTGAGAGAGAGAGAGAGAGGCAGAGTGCGAGTGGGGGAGGGGCAGAGAGAGGGGGAGACTCCAGGCTCTGAGCTGTCAGCACAGAGCCTGATGTGGGGCTCCAACTCACCAACGCAAGGCAAGATCATGACCTGAGCTGAAGTCAGATGCTTAACCAGCTGAGCCACCCAGGTGCCCCAAGTAGTGGTAGTTATTGAAGAATGAAATAAAAGTACTGTTTTCTCTTCCTGTTTATGCATATTCTATTTCCTAAATGACCACTAAGTGATTAGGACATAAATTTGTATTATTTGGACCTAAAATAAAATTGGTCAATAGATATGAGATGTTAGATATTTCTTTTGGCCTGGGAGCGCTGTGGAAAATGACCGAGGCACCAAGGGTGCCAGGAACCGAAAACGTTTAGCACGGCGCTGGCACAGAGGAAGCTCTCAACGAACTTCAGTGAGTCCCTCACTGGACCCTGTGGCACCGCTTGCCCCCAGGACCGGCTGCCTCCTCTCCGGGCCTCGTACTAGGGAAGGTGGGTAAATCTATGTATGATCTGTGACTCATGACAAAGGAGTCCCCCCCTCCCCCCGTCTTCTGCAAACCAACATAAGCCCGATACCAGGTGGTCTTTGGCAGATTCCGGGGTCCTGCAGGCATGGAGGGCAGGGAAGGCGACAGCTATAGTAAGGGCCATAGGTCCCCACCCGCCACCCCCACCTCCGCCCCAGCCTCCCTACCCGGTGGCCTGCACCCTCAGGCAGGTGAAGGGCCGGAAGCTCAGACTTTCACTGACAAGCAGACCCGGAAAGGGTCACGTTGTGTGACCTGTAGTCCAGGTGAGGGCCATCCCTCTGCCCTTCGAGACCCCCATCAGCATCTGTGTGGAAAGGAAGGTTCTCTGGCAGCAGATGCGACAACATCCTCCCGGCAGGATTGCAGCTAAACTCCCGTCAGAGCTGGGCAATCAGACACTAGCCTCTGAATGCAGGGCTGGGTGCTATTCAGAGTGTGGACCCCTGGGTGTGCCGGGCAAGGGTGAGAGGGGGCGGGAATAGGTCTATAATTTGTCACTGTCCAAAGTCATTTCTTTCTTTCTCTCCCTCTTTCTTCTTTCTTTCTTTCTTTCTTTCTTCTTTTCTTCTTTCTTTCTTTCTTCAGTTTATTTATTTTGAGAGAGACAGAGATGTTGCGAGCAGGGGAGGGGCAGAGAAAGAGGGAGAGAGAGAAAGAGAGAGAGAATCCCAAGCAGGCTCCGCATTGTCAATGCAGAGCCTGATGCTGGGCTTGAACTCATGAACCCTGAGATCATGACCTGAGCTGAAATCAAGAGTCAGATGCTTAAGTGACTGAGCCACCCAGGTGCCCCCAAAGTCATCTTTTTTTTTTTTTTTTAGGATTTCAGGAATAGAATTTAGGGATTCATCACTTACATACAACACCCAGTGCTCATGCCGACAAGTGCCCTCCTTAATGCCCATCCCCCATTTAGCCCATCCCCCCCACCCAACACCCCTCGAGCAACCCTCCATTTGTTCTCTGTATTTAAGAGTCTCTTATGGTTTGTCTCCCTCTCTGAGTTTACCTTATGTTTGCTTCCCTTCCCCTACGTTCATCTGTTTTGTTTCTTAAATTCCACATGAGTGAAATCATATATTTGCCTTTCTCTGACTTATTTTGCCTGGCATAACACACTCTAGTTCCATCCATATAGTTGCAAATGGCAATATCTCATCCTTTTAATTCACCAAGTCGTATTCCATTGTGTGTATATATATATATATACCACATCTTCTTTATCCATTCGTCAGTCGATGGACATTTGGGTCTTTCCATACTTCCTTTATTGTTGATAACGCCGCTATAAACATTGGGGTACATGTGCCCCTTCGAATCAGCATTTTTGTATCCTTGGGATAAATACCGAGTAGTGCAATTGCTGGGTCGTAGGGTAGATCTATTTTTAATTTTCCTAAAGCCATTTCTCACATCTATCTCAATATTAGACAAGGACTCTAATTGGAACAGATTGGAAGGTGGCCCGGGAATATGGAGCAGCCGTATGGGGGGGGGGGAGTGGTTTCTGATCACGTTTCTCGTGCCTAGTGAGTTCCCCATTAAGAGACTTCACACACCCCCTCGCTGCTCCTGGCACTTGGAGGAGACCCCCCCCCCCCCCGCCATGTCAGGCTGCCCCCGTCACAAGCAAGACACAGAGCACTCAGGACAGGCAGTGGAATTGCTCGTGGCCGCAGACCCTTGTGGGCTGGGCTAAGTGAGTCATGACCTGTGCCTGCCCAGCCCCTTGGCATCTCCAGGTGTGGTTGTGAGGTACCATCATCCCTCGTCTCCATCCCTTCTGGATAAAGTGACTGGTGTGGTTTCTGGGACCCTGAGTGGAAGGAAGATCAGCAGGGCCATCACTGTCACCCCCCCACCCCACCTCCTCATACCCCCCCCCCCAACCAACAGCAGTTTGATTTTGTCAATCTGCACCAGGAAGGTTTTTAAATTAAATGACTCCGAGAATCTACTGTCTGAGATCCGGTTTATCTTTAATTTCTCGGTAGCAGGTTAGATAGCCTGAAATTCTCCTTCTTGGAAACACCTAAAGGTGCTGGCTAGAAAATAACCTGCTTTTTAAATACATAGCTGAGCTGTCAGGAAAGTAAGCAAAGTTCTCCAGGGCCCACGCTGAGGGCTGCGACCCTCACCAGGTAGAGGTTGGTGTTAAGGCCACGCGGAAAGCTGGACCGTGGAAAAGCGACACTTTTAGGGAAAGGGATGGAAGAAATCCCACCCACAGACACAGGAAGACACAAGGAACTTTGGGCTCTGGGTGGGAAAAAAGTTTGCCTTGAGAGTTCCATGTTTTCAGGCACGCTTTCTGAAAGTTTGGAGTGCCTACCAAGGATTCACCCCATCCGTGTGGCCCAGGAGCCCCAACATTGAGAAATTAACATTAAAAAGTAGCTGTGGCTTGGAAGCATCCCTGGGGCTCCGGGCAAATACACTTGGAAAACCTCTCTGATGGCTCCCTGAGGCCCGGACACCCAAGATTTCTCACGTAAAGCCCCTCTGAGGCTGAGCTCACAGTCCAAAATTATAGAGCACGCGAGGGAACAAATCACAGTGAATAGAAGCTAAAAAACACCAAAAGCAGGGACGCCTGCGTGGCTCAGTGGGTTGAGCATCTGACTCTTGATTTCAGCTCAGGTCACGATCTCACGGTTTATGGGACTGTGTGCTGAGCCTGCTTGGGATTCTCTCTCTCTCTCTCTCTCTCTGCCCCTCCCCTGCTCTCTCTCTGTCTCTCAAAAATAAGTAAATAAACAATTTTTTAAATGTTGATTTATTTTTGAGAGACAGAGACAGAGTGCAAGTGAGGGAGGGGCAGAGAGAGAGGGAGACACAGAATCTGAAGGAGGCTCCAGGCTCCGAGCTGTCAGCACAGAGCCCGACGCGGGGCTCGAACTCACCAACCGTGAGATCACGACCTGAACCGAAGTCGGACGCTCAACCCACTGAGCCACCCAGGTGCCCCAGTAAATAAACTTTTTTTAAAAAGGCACCAAAAGGAGCGGGATTAGACACTCCTCCCTCCAAGCACCTCCCCCAACTACGAGAAAGAGGTGTGCACGACAGGTGCTTCTAGAAGCCTCCCAGCGATCTCTGTCCCTTGACCCTTCACACCTGTGACATCTCCCCCCCTTGGCTGTGGGATGGACCTAGCGATTTTCTTCTAGCAGAACACGGCAGCGATGGGTGGAGTGCTAAGCTGGCCTCCAGGACTCCCAGGCCCTCCCCGTGAATGTGGGTGGGGTCTCGTGCTGGGAGAGCCCCCGGGATCAAGCTCCCCATCAGTTGCCTGTCGGGTAATCAGAAGGGAGATGACCTGAGTGGGCTTGAGCTGAGACCTTTAAAAGAAGAACTCTGGGCAGAGAGGCTCTCTTGCTGGCCTGGAGGAAGACTGGCCGGGAGCCGAGAGAAAATGGGGACCTCAGGGCTGCAACCGGGGGGAACCGAACAGAGCCAACACCTTGATCGCAGCCTCCGATAGCAGAGGCACATAGGTACCCGTGGACACAGCATAAAATGTGTTAATCACATAATAAGCGGTAAAAGGGTTCCCCAAAGAGAAGGCTCGGTGGGTCTGGAATAAAACAAGAGTGAGTAGCAAGGGTGGTTTTGGATCTTGGCTGTGGTCAAGGGTGGAGCTCAGCTGGGGAGGGGGGTGGGGGGCGGCCCCGGGCAGACCGGGCCTTTCGCGATGTGAAGGGGACCCGCCAAGCTGCGGCGTGAATGAAACCGGGAGACATTCTGCTCAGTGAAAGAAGCTGGGCACCAAAAAGCCACAGCGTGTAGGATCCCGTCTGTGTGAAAGGTCCAGAAGAGCCAAGTCCCTGGAGACAGCAAGCAGATTGGTGGGTGCCGGGGCCCGGGAGGTGGGGAGAAGGGAGTGATTGCTGATGGCTCTGGGGTTTCTTTCTGGAGCGATGGAAACGTTCTAAAAGTGGACAGTGAGGATGCGTACACAGCCCTGTGAATATACGAAAAGCCACTGAATTATATACACGAGGATCGTCCATTACAAGGATGAATTTCAGGACGTGAGAATTATATCTCAGTCAAGCTGGCATTGAAAGGAAAGGAATAGGGGCACCTGGGTGGCTCAGTAGGTCAAGTGTCCGACTCTTGATTCTGACTCAGGTCATGATCTCACAGTCGTGAGATCGAGCCCTCAGTCGGGGCCTACTTAAGAGTCTCTCTCTCCCTCTCTTTCTGCCTCTCTCTGGCTCATGCATTCTCTCTCTCTCTCTCTCTCTCTCAAAAAAAAAATATATATATATAATTAAAATAAATAATAAATAAAAGGAAAGGAATCTCACGTACAATTTAACAATGATTGAAAATTTGGGGATAATTGTAGGTCTATGCAGTGAGGGAAAATTATCTTCAATTAAAGTTTCTGGAAGGTTAGCAGGGTAGGCATTCATTAGAAAGGCAGGGCCAGTTTGGCCCATGGTAAGCTCAACATTTGATTAGGGCCGTGGGCTGTAATTTTAGGTAGGCGTATACGTAAGAGTTGACCCTTGAACCACATGGGCCTACCTATCTGTGGAGTTTTTACGGTACGGTGAAAATTGTAAATGCATTTTTCTCCTCTTTATGATTTTCTTAACCCTTTCTTTTGTCTAGCTTACTTTATTGTAAGAACACAGTCCACCTAACGCACAAAATATGTGTTAATAGTCTGTTTACGTTATCCATGAAGCTTCCGTCAACAGTCGCCTTTTAGCAGCTAAGTTTTGAGGGACTCAAAAGCTATACTCAAATTTGCAACAGTGTAGGGGGTCGGTGTCCCTAACACCCATGTTGCTCAAGGGCCAACTGTCATACTGTTTGGAGGGATTCTGGGTACAAGAGAAAAAAGAGGGGGGAGGTTGGGGCTCAAGGTCTGTTTTTGGAGGGATTTGAGGAGTGCTGTGATGTTTTCAAGGGCTATGGGTGGGGTAGAGCACCTATGGGGTAGGTGACACTGGAGTCACCCCCAGAATTCAGTCTGTCCGTTGGCAGGGACATGGTGGTCAGAGGGCAGCACCATTGGGAATGAATCTGACATCTAGGCATGAGTTAGCAGGAGGCAAGAGTAATCTCGTTGGAATCCGGAATATAATAATTTGAGCCAAACATATTACCTTTAGGCATAGAGCCGTATGGGTCAGGGAAGCACAAAGATAGATGAATGTCATGGGATAATGAGTCAGTCACCCCACTCCGCGGCGGTGGTATCCCTGCTGTGGATTAAGGAGCCCAAGGGTGCCCACATTCTGTTGGTACTGCTTCCAGTATTTTAGAACAACTCCATTTGCTAATAACACGAACATATAGAGGCATGAAGGTCAGAGGCCGTCTGTGGGTGCAATCTGTCATTTTGGAGGCCTTTTGCTGGAAAGCGTGACTCCCTTTTAATTTTGAAAGAGGGTTGGGGCACCTGGGTGGCTCAGTCGGTTGACCGTCCGACTTTGGCTCAGGTCATGATGTCGCGGTCCGTGGGTTCGAGCCCCGCGTGGGGCTCTGTGCTGACAGCTTGGAGCCCGGAGCCTACTTCTCATTCTGTGTCTCCCTCTCTCTCTGCCCCTCCACTACTCACACTCTGTCTCTCTCTCTCTCAAAAATAAATACACATTAATTTTGACAGATGATCAATTGAAGAATTCCAACAGATTGTGTATTGTTGGAATGGATTTATTATCTTAGATTCTAGGAGGCTGTGGCCCCTACAGAATATTGAATAACTCAAACGATCTTGGATGGCAATGGGGCCAAAAGATGGTCCATGAGTATTTCAAACTTGAGTGGAATCCCCCAAAGGATGACAGTGTCCTTGACCCAAGTCCAGCTCAAAGAACAGCCCGAGAGCTGAGCAGATGCATTTTTATGCAATGGCCTGAGGGCCTGGAAGGCCTGACCTGGAAAAAGCATTGTTTGGGGACCTTGGTTAATATTTGCGGGTCCAGGAGGACTTGAGAGTACCTCCTGCTGGAACACCCTTTATGATATGCCAATTTTAACTCTTAACTGTCCCGTGAGAGGTTTTCATTGGGATCATAATTGTGCATTTTGTATTTTTGGTAAATCTTGAAGCTTGGGTAGGCGGATGTCCTCAGGATATCAAAGGTAGGCGTCGAGCCCTCTTGAAATTTATAATTAGAGGGTCATGTTCAAAGGATTCCCCTTGGGCCTCAATCTGGTCTTTTTCCCTTAAAGGGTGAGAGTAAGGCTGCGGATGTGGAAAATTTCCCAAGTGTTTTGTTCAAGAGATGAGTCTTTTGGGGGTGCCGGTTGGCTCAGTGGTTAGAGCATGTGACTCTTGACCTCGGGGTCATCAGTTGGAGCCCCACATTGGGTGTAGAGATTACCTAAACAAACAAATAAATAAATAAACTTTAAAAAAATGTTTATTTATTTTCGAGAGAGAGAGGGGGCAGGGAGGGGCAGAAAGAGAGGGAGACGCAGAATCCAAAAAAGGCTCCAGGCTCTGAGCTGTCAGCACAGAGCCCGATGCGACTCTTGAACTCACGAACCACGAGATCATTACTTGAGCCAAAGTTGGACACTTAACTGACTGAGCCACCCAGATGCCCCAAAGGTGGGCTAAAATTTTTTAAAACAAATTGTTTTAATGTTTATTTATTTATTATTGAGAGGCAGAGACAGAGTGTGAGCATGGGAGGGGCACAGAGAGAGGGAGACACAGAATCCAAAGCAGGCTCTGGGCTCTGAGCTGTCAGCACAGAGCCCGACGCGGGACTCAAACTCACAAACTGTGAGATCACGACCTGAGCCGAAGTCGGATGCCCAACCGACTGAGCCACCCAGGCACCCCGCTAAACTTTTTGAAAAAGAGAGAGGGGAGGTGCCTGGGTGGCTCAGTGAGTTAAGCGGTTAAGTGTCCGAGTCTTGATTTTGGCTCCATGATTTCATGGTTCACAAGATCGAGCCCTATGCTGGGATGCTGTCTTTCCCTCTCTCTCTCTGCCCCCCTCCTCCTCTCTCTCTCTCGAAATAAATCAATAAACTTTTTAAAAAAGAGAGCGATGAGGCTTTTGTATTTTGAAAGAAGGTAAGACCTTCTGATACTTGTTGAGGTTGGAAAGCTTGGGACAGGTTGAGTCGTTTCGTGACGCATATTGGGCGTTTCGAGGTTACCCGAGGAGTTCTGTTTTTTTGGTGGCCCATCCATTAGCACAGGCTGGGGAGTCAGAGTCAGGAAAAGTGCATTGACGTCCCTGGTCGGCCAGGGTGCACTCCGCAGCCAACAACAGCCCACGCTTCAGCCAACCGAGGTGCCCGTGGGCCCCACGTTTGATCGGGGAGGGCCCGATGTCTCCAGTGGGCTCCCTCACCAGAGCTTCAAAGCGCACGAAGCCCCTTTCTTGTTTGCTTGCTTCTTCCCGGGGGCTCCCAAAGTGGCTACCGACCCTGGGAGAGGGGTGGCCTCCCCTGGCATCAGTCTCTGGCAAGGGACCAAGGATTGCACAGGGAATACGCCGGATGACCCAGATAAGGCTTTATCCTACACATGTCATCTGTACTGTAGCAAGGAGGCTTGCGGCTAAGTTGAGCCCATGTTGAACCTCCACGGCCCAGACGTAATGGACACCTGTCTGGAGGGTAATGAGTTCATTTCCCATAGGGCCCAGTGTGTGGCCAGCGGTTGGTTTAATGGGGTGTGGGAGCTGCTGGTGGCAGCTTTTCACACGAGAAACCCGTGGGCAGCCGTCCTGAGCCGCTCATGCCTCTCAGGGGCACGAGCAAGGTCTGGTCGAGAAAGGAGTGCTCGGAGGGCATCGAGGAAGTGCTTGTGGCGTAGCCGGTGGTGCAGCAGGTCAAGCTGGCCCACAAGGCCAAGGTCAAGGCCCGGCTGATTTGACTGGTGAGGACACAATGAGCCACTTTTGGGTTTAAGGTCGACTACTCGCACAGACAGTGAGACGGGGACTAAGCCCAAACTGCCGGCTCCCTGTGGTCCCTGTCACATGTACCAAAAAGGAGGCCTTGAAACCAAAGGGGCCAGGGGACCGTAAGGCGAGTGGTGGGGTGCCCCGCGGCTGACAGCCCGTGCCAGGCTGCAGCCGAGCGTCTTACGTCCCGCAGCTCTCTCCTGAGGAGGCCGGTCAGAGGCCTCCGAATAGTATTTTTGTCTTCGCCTGTAGTAATGTTATCTTAGCTTTTTGTAACTCGGGATCGTTTAGGGGCCTTTCTATTGATACACTTTTTTTTATCCTGCAGGAAGTCCCCAAGTGGATCAGAATACAGCAGTGCAGTGAGGGCAGCCACACAACAGAAGCACCTTGACCTTGGGGAGCGCTGGTGAAGCAAGGCCCGCGGAAGCACCAGGCTCCAGACGTCGCCGCATCGCGCTCACGCCCGGCGACCACGCCGGGGACCGACCACCCTTTCCAGGCAGCTCTTGGGAAAGGTGGGGGTCGGTGCCTGGCTGCGACCTGTGACCTTTCCCATGCTTCTCTCTGACGGACGGCTCAGCACTGCCAGGGCGCAGTCCGGGGTCAGGATCCCCAGGATCTGTTTCTTTGCGTGCTTTCTCAACCCTGTCTGGGGCCTGGCCCTTGGGCCCTTTCCCGCATCGTTACGTCTGGCTTCAACCAGCTAGAGGTAAGGCAGAGGCTGGGTAAGATCCGACGGAACCAACGGAAGGGGCAGCGCCTGGAGCACAGACGTGCCAGCAATTTCCTGAGCCTGCCCAAGCCCACCACCCGTGGGTTCCCGTGGAGCGAGCCCGGTGAGTACGCTGATAGAAGAAAGACCCACCGTCTGTGATCATCGTCCGGCCGCCCCGTTCCCAGCACGAAGCGGGATGCCCGTGTGCAGGCTTGGGTTTCCACGACTTGAAACTTGGCTTGAAATTTCTACCAAGGGAGAAGGGGGCTGCACGGGGGCTTTCTTACCAGGCTGGCCAGATGTAGGGCCAAAGGGAGAAGGGGGCTTGAAAGCTATCAGTGGCCAAAACGATACAAATTGGAGTCTTTGTCCCAGTGCGGTAGGCATTCTGTTGTGGGAAGGGGAAGGGAGACCCCGAGGGGCCACTGGTTCACAGCAATTCCCAAATCCAGGCTGACAAAATCTGCCCTTGAGAGACCCTGAGCCAGAGGGCCCAGCGAAGCTGTAGTGGGATTCCCGACCCAGGGAAACTGTGATCGTAAGTGATGGTTTTTTAAGGCACTGAGTTTGGGGGTAATTTGTTAATGCAGCAGCAGATAATTCATACAGATTTTGACACCTGGAAAGAGAGTGCTACCATAATAAATAGCTAAAAGCAAGACGGTGGTTTTTGAACTGGCCAGCGGGTGCAGCCCGGGAAGATTTGGGGATCATGTCAGAGAAAGTCTAAATTGCCTTGAACAGACTGTTGGTCAAAATCTGGACTTTGAGAACAGTGTCAGTGGGGGCTCCAAAGGAAGTGAAGAATGTGTTATTGGATGTGGAAAAAGGGTGATTCTTGGGGCGCCTGGGGGGCTCAGTCGGTTGAGCGTCCGACTGCGGCTCAGGTCATGATCTCATGGTTTGTGGGTTCGAGACCCGCGTCGGGCTCTGTACTGACAGCTCGGAGCCTGGAGCCTACTTCGGATGCCATGTCTCCCTGTCTCTCTGCCCCTCCCCCGCTTGGGCTCTGTCTCTGTCTCTCTCTCTCTCAAAAATAAACAACCGTTAAAAAGAAAAAAAAGAAAAAGAAGAAGGTGATTCTTGTGATGTGGTGGCAGAAAGCTCAATGACAGGGGTATATCCGTCGCTATGTGAAAAGTGGACAACGTGCCTGAAGAATTTCAGGCAAAGTGCTGAAGGCACTGTCTGCTTTCTTCCTGGCGCTTTTAGTAAAATGCAAGAGGAGAGACACATGGAGGGGAGGAGTGTCGTGCAAAACAGTCTTTCCAAGGCACAGGGGACAAAAGGAAAAACAGACAAACTAGGCTTGATGAAAAATTTTAAATTCTGTGCATCAAAAGACACTATCCGTAGAGTAGAGGGAAACATTTGCAAAACGTGCGTCTGATGATATGCAGAAGACAATATACGGAATATACAGAGGACACCTGAGACCCGACAACAGCAAGGTCGACAACCTGGTTCAAAGTGGACACAGAGCTTGACTGGACATGTCCTCAGAGACGACAGCCAGATGGCCGATACATACATGAAAAGATGAAATGAAATGACCATATGATCCAGCCCTACGTCTGAGTATATTCTCAAAAGAGTGGAAAGCAGGGGCTCGAAGACTTACTATGTTTGTCGCAGCAGGACTCACAATAGCCACAATGCGGAAACAACTCAAGGGGCCGTTGACCCATGAATGGATAAGCAAAACGTGGTCTACCCGCGCAACGGAACTGTGAAAACCACTCAGCTGCAAGCGTGCGCGCCCTCGCGTTAACGAGGAAGGATGATTCAGAGGACCAAGACCCAGAAAGCGGAGCCAAGAGCCATGGAGAATTCTTCCTGGACCGAGGAACCTGATGGAAGCATTTCCAACATTTTGCTGGCTGGATTTCAGAGTGGCTTTCGATCAGTTCCGGGCTACCGTGCCTCTCATTTTCTTGCTCTGTGAACAGGAATGTCGACGGCGGTTGTCCCACACGGACGTCTCAGTGCACCTCAGGCTACAGTTAGGGCAATAGTTGAGTTCTAGTCATCTCACTGCTTACAATGCAGATAACCCACTTCCAAGCTCCCTCCCATGGCTGTTGGGTTGAATCCCTCCCATGGCTGTTGGGTTGAATCCCTCCCATGGCTGTTGGGTTGAATCCCTCCCATGGCTGTTGGGTTGAATCCCTCCCATGGCTGTTGGGTTGAATCCCTCCCATGGCTGTTGGGTTGAATCCCTCCCATGGCTGTTGGGTTGAATCCCTCCCATGGCTGTTGGGTTGAATCCCTCCCATGGCTGTTGGGTTGAATCCCTCCCATGGCTGTTGGGTTGAATCCCTCCCATGGCTGTTGGGTTGAATCCCTCCCATGGCTGTTGGCAGGCTTTGGTTCCTTGTGGGCTGTTGGGTTGAAGGTCTCAGCTTCTTACTGGCTGTGGTCCCAGAGGCTACCTTCAGTTCCTGCCATGTGGGCCTTTCCATAGAACAGCTCACAACACGGCAGCTGGCTTCATTAGAGTAAATGTACGAGAAGAACCGAAAAGAGCATGAACAAATGGGGTCACGGTCTTTTACTTTTGTGGAGGTGGAATTCAAATAACATACAACGAACCATTTTAAAGATAGGATTCAGGGGTATTTTCTGCATTGTGATTGCGACAACCACCTCTGTCTAGATTCAAAGATTTCATCACTCCAGAGCAACACCCTGTACCCATTAAGCAATCACTCCTGAAGCACTGAAAGATCCCCAACAAGGCCATGGCCACATGTAGCTTATTCACCGCTCCAACTATGCCCAGTGTGTGCCAAAGGACAAGGCCATTAAGAAGTTCACCATTCGGGGCACCTGGGTGGCTCCGTCGGTTAAGTGTCGGACTCTTGGTTTCGGCTCAGGTCATGATCTCACGGTTTGGTGAGTTCGAGCCCCACATCGGGCTTAAGATTCTCTCTCTCTCTCTCTCCGTCCCTCCCCCACTCACACTGTCTCTGTCTCTCTCAAATGAAATAAAAAAATTAAAAAGAATATTAAAAAAAAAAAGAAGTTCATCATTCGACACTTAGCAGAAGCTGCAGTCATCAGGGACACTTCCGAAGCACGTGTCTTTGATGTTTATGTGCTTCCCAAGCTGCATGTGAAACTACATTACCGCGTGAATTGTGCCATTCAGGGCAAGGTTGTCAGGAATCATTCGTGTAAAGCCCAGAAGGACTAAACACTCACCCCAATTTAGACCTGTGGGTGCTGCCCCATGACCTCTGCCAAAGCCCACGTAAATCCTTAAGGATTGGGGGGGGGGAGATGCAAATTATACTAAAAAATATTGTTTTCTAATCCATGGACATGGGCTGTCTTTCCAGTTATTTATATCTTAATTTCGTTCAGCAATGTTTTGCAGTTCAGTGTAAAAGTCTTTCCCCGTCCTTGGTTAAATTTATTCCTAAGTATTTTATTCTTTTGGATGCTATTGTAAATGGAATTGTTTTCTTAATTTCCT
This sequence comes from Prionailurus bengalensis, assembly GCF_016509475.1. Classification (NCBI taxonomy): domain Eukaryota; kingdom Metazoa; phylum Chordata; class Mammalia; order Carnivora; family Felidae; genus Prionailurus; species Prionailurus bengalensis. The sequence goes on along the minus strand of NC_057346.1, from coordinate 110,962,334 downwards.
TTTCAGATTGTTCATCGCTGGTCCATAGAAACACAACTGATTTTTCAGTGTTGATTTTGTACTCTGCAACTCTGCTGACTTTGTTTATTAGCACTGGTAAAGTGTGTGTGTGTGTGTGTATGTGTGTATGTGTGTTTGAGATTTTTATAAACAGAATTATATAAAAATAAAATTCTGCAAATAAAAAATGTATTACTTCTTACTTTCTGATTTGAATGCCGTTTTATTATTTTTTTTTCTTGCCAGACTTTCAGGAAAATATGGAACAGCAGCAGTGAAAGCAGCCGCCCTTGTCTTGTGCCTGATCTTAAGGGGAAAATTCTCAGTCTTTCACCCCTGAGTATGAAGTTAGCTGTGGGTTTTTCATACGTGCGTTTTATCATGTTAAGAAAGGTCCCTTCAACTCCTAGTTTGCCAAGTGGTTTTGATTATGAAAGGGTGTTGAATTTGTCATTTTTTATATCTATGGATATGAATGTGCTTTTTTCCCTTTTATTAATGTGGCATATTCATTAATTGTTTTTCTCACGTTGAATCACCTTTGCCTTTCTGGGATACATCCTACTAGGTCACAATGCTTTCAATGTCCTGTGACTCATAATCCTTTATAGTCCAGTCTTATAAATGATATCTCATCACCTTTGCTCTAGTCTATTCTTTAGAAACAAGTCTCCATACTCAACGGGAGAGGATTACACAATGGCATAAATATCTGGAGGCAGAGCCCAGGGAAGCCAGCTTAGAAGCTATCAGTTACCTTCAGATTTATTATACAATATCTCAGATCTTTCACACATATATATGACAAGAACAACAACAAAGAATGGACCAACTGGGTTTATAGACAGAGTTTTACCAACTACTCACGGACTAGGTAATCACAAACTTATTTTCATTGTCCAGTGAACAAAGAATGGGGGGGGGTGCTGTTTAATTTACTTGATAAAGCAAGTCCATCCTTGACTCTAAAAACAGAAAAAGATAGCAAGGTCAATCACATGTGTGACCTGAGATGCAAAAGATAAGTCAACGTAATCTTTCAATATATAAAAACCAAATTTTTTTCTAATACAACTCATCATATTCATTTATTAAAGGAGAAAAGGCACATGCTCATTTCAACAGACGAAGAGAAAATATTTGATGAAATTCAATATCCACCCATGATTTAAAATAAACAAAATAAACAAGTTTTCTGAGCAAGGGAATATAGAAAACCTTCCAAAGAAAGGTAAAGAAATCTTCCAAAAATGTACAGCAAACATTATACTCAAAGATGAATCATGATTCACAGGCCATTAAGGACAAGAACTAGACAATAATTCCCTCAGTCATTTGTTTCTATTCAACATCGTACTGGAGGTCCGATGCACACAGTAAAACTAGAAAACCCTATGAAGTATAAGAATTGAAAAGGAAGAAACAAATCTGTCCATCTCTACAGTTTTTGTTTGTTTTTAGTTTTTGAAGTTGATTCATTTATTTTGAGAGAGAGAGAGAGAGAGAGAGCACATGGGGAGGAGCAGAGAGAGAGGGAGAGAGAGAGAATCCCAAATTGGCTCCACGCCATCAGCACAGAGCCCAGTGTGGGGCTCGAACTCCTGAAACCGTGAGCTTGTGACCTGAGCTGAAACCAAGAGTTGACATCCAACCAACTGAGCCACCCAGGTGTCCCAATTTCTACAGGTTTTATCTTCATTTACATGAAAACCTCAATATTATTAGAACCGGCAATGAAAATAAGATTAATACAAAGAAGTAAATTGCATTCCCATACTCCTACACAATTTTAGTAAAGGGCGAAAGATTTATACGATCTGAAGAGAAACCAGAGTTTCTACACAATTTTAGAGAGTATAATTTTTAGGGGCGCCTGGGTGGCACAGTTGGTTAAGCAACCAACTGTTGATATTTCGATTCAGGTCATGATCTCACGGTACGAGCTTCAGATAGTCTCTCTCCTCTCTCTCTGCCCCTCCCCTGCTCCCTCGCTCTCCCTCTCAAAATAAAATGAACGTTTAAAAAATTTAGAAAAAATAAAATAATTTTTAGAGTAGCAATAAAAAGAAGCTCCCTAGGTGTTCATTTGACTAAAGATGTGCTAGTGGAGGGGCGCCTGGGTGGCTCAGTTGGTTAAACGTCCAACTCTTGATTTAGGCTCAGGTCATGATCTCAAGGTCATTAGATGGAGTCCTGAGTAGGCTACCGTGCTGCGTGTGGAGTCTGCTTGGGATTCTGTCTCTTCCCCTCTCTCTGCCCCTCCCCCACTCATTCTCTCTCTCTCTCTCTCTCTCTCAAATATAAATAAACATTTTTAGAAAATGCTAAAGAAAAAGATGTGCTAGTGAAAAAAATTACAATATTATATTGAAAGACAGTAACAAAGAGCTAAAAGCACTGGAGAGATATACCATATTAATGGATGGGAAGATTCACAAAATAATTTAAATTCATCAAAAATGATCTATAAATGTAAATACTTTCAGTCAAGACCCCCCACAGAAATTTTCATGGAATTTGATGAGCTGATTCTAATATGTTTATGGAAAACAAACAGGCCAAGATAATTTGAAAGAAAAATGAGGTAGGGAAATTTGTCCTACTAGATTTCAAGACTTTTTATTAAAGTATAGCATTTAAGACAGTACAATATTGGTATAGGGATAGAGAAATAAATAAATCAATGAAATAGAGTACAGAACCCAGAAACAGATTGACTACAAATAATATGTCATCCAGCCAGTTGCTAGAACAGCTAGTTATATTTACGGGAAAAAATTAAATTACATATCTACCTCACACAAATCACAAAAGTAAATAAATTCTAGCAGAACTTAATGCGGAAAGCTGACTTTGGGAAGAAAACACCCCCACCCCCCAAGCCCCCAACTTTTATTTATTTTTTATTTTATTTTATTTTATTTTTTTAAATTTTTTTTTCAACGTTTATCCATTTCTGGGACAGAGAGAGACAGAGCATGAACGGGGGAGAGGCAGAGAGAGAGGGAGACACAGAATCAGAAACAGGCTCCAGGCTCTGAGCCATCAGCCCAGAGCCCGACGCGGGGCTCGAACTCCCGGACCGCGAGATCGTGACCTGGCTGAAGTCGGACGCCCAACCGACTGCGCCACCCAGGCGCCCCATGCCCCCAACTTTTAAAATGACCTTCGAGTAGAGAAACATTTCTTACACAAGGGATAAAAAGCACAAATCCTAAAGTAGGAATAAACTGGACTACATCGTCAAACCCTCCAGCCAGAGATTAGTGAGACCACATTGTCAATGTTCTCCAGTCAGAGATCAGTGAGAACACATTTATCTTTGAACACGTTGGATTTATTGCTTTGGGGACCATGGAGAACTGTAAAGTGCCTCAACAGAGGGTGCTAGAGAAGACCTCCAGGATTTGTGTTTATGTCAAGTCATTTGGAGGAGGTTGGAGGAAGCTGGGCTTGGCTCTGGATCGAGTGCTGTTAGAGCAGGGATCTTTCTACGATCGGGTATCGGAACCAATTCTATCTGTGTGGAGTGTAGATGAAGGTGAGGGCTGAACTGCTATGGGTCCACAGCAGCAGTCACACACATCAGCCACGATACGGGAGTGTGCAGCTGTTATTGTGGTTTGGACAATGTTCACGCCTCTTGGTGTTCAGTCGTGTTTATGGAGTAGTCTTGTTTCGTCTTAAACCATCAAGGCTGCAGCACGTCTTTGATTCTGCTGTTCTGAGGACTCGTTCATGTTCAACAGAAGGACAACAAGTCCTGGCTGGTAGGGCCAACCCAGCTCCTAGATGTCAGGGCTTGGTCTTCTCTTCCTCAACACCAAATTAAAATCTAATCTACAAAGGGTGCCCTAAACAAGCTGCCAGCTCAGAGAAGATAGGCTCGAGACATACACTTGGCTTGCACCCAGCTTGTGGGGAGCTGAGAAGTCATCATTCCCCCTTAACCACAAGACTAAACAAACCGAGGCGTCAACAACTCTTCTTGGATCCACCACAGAAGTGAAACCACAGTGCAAAGTGCCGCCCCCAGAATTGGGGAGACAGACAGGGGGATACAGAGAAATACAACTTACGAGAGCAGAAACACCCCCTATGGAAAGAAACTTCTGTGGGAACTGGAGCCAGCCTGGGAAAACCTGCACTGTAATCAGCTGGAGGCTCAGTGTGGACAACTCTGAAAGTGAGAAACTCCAGGGGGATCCAGTCATGGGGGACCCTTCCTCCTTTTAGGAGTTTTACCTCCAGGAGTTCCACCAGGTCCTTAGAGCGAGCATAGGAGAAAAATCTGCTCTGGCGGGGGGAGGGGAAAGGGAACAATTCCCAAACACTCCAGAGCTTTCTGATCGTCCCAAGGCCCGCCCTCAGGAGAAACCGTTTTACCTGAGCGTAACCTCTGGGGTTTTATCGAAGTCTTCCTCTTGGGGAAAGGAAAAAAGTCAACTCTAGCCATCCTGCCGCATCTACAAGGAGGGGAAAAAGTGGAGAAGCACTCAAGTTCAGAGGAAGGGCACAGGCTCACCAAGACTGAGATCCACCCACAGGACGGTGGCCCGGCTCCCCCTCCCGGCACGTTACCGGGACGCTTCCAAAGGCCTGTTTACCACAGTCACTTTTACCCAGTGCATCATGTCCGCCTTCCAAAAAAAGATTACAGGAGGAGTTAAGATGGCGAAGCAGCATGGAGACCCTCAGTTTCTCTCGTCCCTGAGATGCAGCTAGATCGGCACCAAACCATTTTTCACACCTAGGAAACTTACCCGAAGGTTAACACCACGATCTGCGTAACCTGAGCCACAGAGCTCAGCAGGCACGTGGTGCGGAGAGGGGACCTGGGCTCAATACCACCAGCATTCTATGAACAGTCGAGCACGGAGTCTGCAGTCCCGGAGTCCAGCGCCTGCTGGTTCTCTGGTGAGGAAGCTGGGCAAGGTCCCAGAGGACCCTGGAGAGCAGCCATGTTTGCTGGTATTGGGACAGAGGTGGCCAGAGTGCGGTGAAACCTGGCACTGGCTGAGCGTCGGGATTTGCCTTGATCTCTGAAGCTCTGACGCTGTCCAACCGCACAAACATTTTCCGGGGGATGCTGGCCCTGGGCCGTTGTCCAGCAAGACCCTCCCCCCCAAGAAAGTCAGTGTGGGTTCAGGCCACAGGGGTCTCTGAAGCGCACAACCTCATCTGAGATAAAACTCTGGAGGGTGGTGCCACCCGGCAGGCGGACAGCTTGGACACAGACAGGGTAGAGGGGTGGAGTGGGCAAAGGCCTGCGACAAAGGAGGGGTGCTTGATCGCTGGTAGGTGAGAGCCCGGAGTTCCTGTGCCTGAGACTAGGGAGCTGGGTGAAGCCATTTCCACCTCTCCCACCACGCGCCACACCCTTCCACCCCAGTAAGCTAAACAGCGCCACCTAGTGGAGAATGGAGCCATTACACCAAGCCCCACCCAAAGGTGTCGTCCAAGCGCATCTCGGAGATCAGCACTAGCCCCTCCACCTGCTTAGGGTGCGGGCTATAGAGGGCTTCATAGTTTCGGTTCGAGGGGAAACTGGATGTAACTTTGTTCGGGTTTCATTCTGTGTGCTGGTTCATTTACTAGTTCTTTTTTTTTTGCTTTTTTTTTTTTTTAATTTGTTTCCTTTCTTTTCTTTTTCTTGGATACAAAAAGAGAAATTTTTATTTTCTTTCTTTAAATTAAAAAAATTTATATTATTTTTGACTTTTTTTAATTAAAAAGTTTTTATTCTTTGTCATGTTCTTTACTGCATTTTTTTCCCATTTTATTATAGAATTTTTTTTTTAATCTTTAAATTTTTCTTACTTTTTTCTTCTTTCCCTTTTATCTCTATTCTATCAAGCTTCTTTTAACAAGCAGACCAACATACACCTAGGATCTAGCTTCCTTTAATTTTTTGTCTTGTTTTTAATTAAAAAATTTTTAAATGTTTATTCATTTTGGAGACACAGGGAGTGAATGGGGGAGGGGCAGAGAGAGAGGGACACACAGAATCTGAAGCAGGCTCGAGGCTCCAAGCTGTCAGCACAGAGCCTGCAACAGGGCTCCAACCTGTTAACTGGGAGGGAGATCATGACCTGAGCTGAAGTCAGAGACTCAACTGACTGAGCTACCCAGGCGTCCCTTGTTTTTAATTTTTTAATTTTAATTTTTTTATTTCATTATTTTTTTTCCTTCCATCTTCTTCCAAGATGACAAAATGAAGGAATTCAACCCCCCAAAAAGAACAGGAAGAAGTGACAGCCAGGGGATTAATCAACACAGATATAAGCAAGATTTCTGAACTAGAATTTAGAACCGTGATAATAAAAATGCTATCTGGGGTTTAAAAAAGCATAGAATCCCTTTCTGGGGAGATAAAAAACATAAAATCTAATCAGGACAAAATTTAAAAATGCTATAACTGAGATGCAATCTTGAATAGATGCTACAACAGCAAGGATGGACAAAGCAGAGCAGCAAACCAGCAATATAGAAGACAAAATTATGGAAAATAACGAAGCAGAAAAAAAGAGGGAAACAAAGGCAAAAGAGCACGATACAAGACTTAGAGAACTCAGTGACTTATTAAAAAGGAATAACATCTGAATCACAGGAGTCCCAGAAGATGAAGAGAGAGAAAAAAGGGCAGAAGCTTTATGTGAACAAATTATAGGAGAAAACTTTCCTAATCTGGGGAAGGACACAGACATCAAAATCCAAGAAGCACAGAGAACTCCCATGAGATTCAATAAAAACCAACCATCACCAAAGCATATCATAGTCAAATTCACAAAATACACAGACAAGGAAAGAATTATGAAAGAAGCGAGGGGGAAAAAAGTCCTTACCCTATAAAGGAAGACGGATCAGGTTTGCAGCAGACCTATCCACAGAACCTTGGCAGGCCACAAAGGAGTGGCAGGCTATCTTCAATGTGCTGAAGTGGAAAAATAGGCAGCCAAGAATTCTTTATCCAGCAAGACTGTCACTCAAAGTAGAAGGAGAGATAAAGACTTTACTAAACAAAAACTAAAGGAGTTCATGACCACTAAACCAGCCCTGCAAGAAATTTTAAGGGGGACACTTTGACTGGAGACAAGATGAAACAAAACAAAAAAGACAAAAAACAACAAAGACTAGAAAGGATCAGGCAATATCACCAGCAACACCAACTCTACAGGCAATACAATGGCAGTAAATTCATATCTTTCCATACTCACGCTAAATGTCAATGTACTAAATGCTCCAATCAAAAGACTAGGGTATCAGAATGGATAAGAAAACAAGAGCCATCTATATGCTGCTGACAAGATACCCATTTTAGACCTAAAGACACCTGCAGATTGAAAGGGGATGAAGAACCATCTATCATGCTAACGGTCATCAAAAGAAAGCTGGAGTAGCCATACTTATATCAGACAAACTAGATTTTAAAATAAAAACTGTAACAAGAGGTGAAGAAGGCCATTATATCATAATTAAGGGGTCTATCCACCAAGAAGATCTAACAATTATAAATATTTATGTTCCCAATGTGGAGGAACCCAAATATAAAAATCAATCACACACATAAAGACATTCATTGATAGTAATACCATAATAGTAGGGGACTTCAACACCTCACTTCTGGACAGATCATCTAAGCAGAAAATCAACAAGGAAACAATGGCTGGACTGGACAAACACTGGACTGGAAGGACTTAACAGATATATTCAAAACATTCATCCTAAAGCAGCACAATATGTATTCTTCTCAAGTTCACATGGAACATTCTTCAGAATAGATCACATACTGGGATACAAATTAGCCCTCCCCAAGTACAAAAAGATCGAGATCACACCTTGTACATTTTCAGACCACAACACTATGAAACTCGAAATCAACCATGAGAAAAATTTGGAAAGACCATGAATACTTGGAGATTAAAGAACATCCTACTAAAGAATGAAATGGGTTAACCAAGAAATTAAAGAAGAAGTTAAAAAGTACATGGAAGCCAATGAAAATGAAGACACGATGGCCCCAAACTTCCGGGACGCGGCAAAGGCAGACATAAGAGAGAAGTATATAGCAATCCAAGCCTTCCTAAAGAAGGAAGAAAGGTCTCTGGGGCGCCTGGGTGGCGCAGTCGCGGTCACGATCTCGCGGTCTGGGAGTTCGAGCCCCGCGTCGGGCTCTGGGCTGATGGCTCAGAGCCTGGAGCCTGTTTCCGATTCTGTGTCTCCCTCTCTCTCTGCCCCTCCCCCGTTCATGCTCTGTCTCTCTCTGTCCCAAAAATAAATTAAAAATGTTGAAAAAAAAATAAAATAAAGAAGGAAGAAAGGTCTCAAATACACAACGTAACCTTACACCTAAAAGAGCTGAAAAGAGAACAGCAAATAAAGGCCCAAACCAGCAGAAGAAGGGAAATAATAAAGGTTTCGAAATCAATATCGAAATAATAATAATAAAAAAGTAGAACAGACCAATGAAACCAGGAGCTGGTTCTTTGAAAGAATGAACAAAGTTGATAAACCCCTAGCCAGATTGATCAAAAAGAAAAAAAGAAAGGACCCAAATAAATATAATCACAAATGAAAGAGGAGAGATCACAACCAACACAGCAGAAATAAAAACAATAATAAGAGAATATTATGAGCAATTATATGCCAATAAACTGGGCAATCTGGAAGAAATGGACAAATTCCTAGAAACATATACACTACCAAAACTGAAACAGGAAGAAATAGAAAATTTGAACAGACCCATAGCCAGTAAAGAAATTGAACCAGTAATCAAAAATCTCCCAACAAACAAGAGTCTAGTGATGGATGGCTTTCCAAAGGAATTCTACCAAACATTTAAAGAAGAGTTAATGCCTATTCTTTTGAAGCTGTTCCAAAGAAATAGAAATGGAAGAAAAACTTCTAAACTCATTCTATGAGGCCAGCATTACCTTGATTCCAAAACCAGACAAAGACCCCACTAAAAAGGAGAACTACAGACCAACTTCCCTGATGAACATGGATGCAAAAATTCTCAACAAGATATTAGCAAACTGGATCCAATGATACGTTAAGAGAATTATTCACCATGATCAAGTGAGATTTATTCCTGGGATGCAGGGCTGGTTCAGTATCTGCAAATCAATCAATGTGATACATCACATTAATAAAAGAAAGGATAAGAACAACATGATCCTCTCAATAGATTCAGAGAAAGCATTTGACAAAACATAGCATCCTTTCTTGATAAAAACCCTCAGGGGGCACCTGGGTGGCTCAGTCGGTTAAGTGTCCAACTTCAGCTCAGGTCATGATCTCGCGGTTTGTGAGCTCGAGCCCCACGTTGGCTCTGCGCTGACAGCTCAGAGCTTGAAGCCTGTTTTGGATTCTGTGTGTGTGTGTGTGTGTGTGTGTGTGTGTCTGCTCCTCCCCTGCTCATGCTCTGTCTCTTCAAAATAAATAAACATTAAAAAATAAATAAAAGACCCACCGCTGATATCCTCAATGGGGAAAAACTGAGAGCTTTCCCCCTGAGATCAGGAACAAGACAGGGATGTCCGCTCTCATCACTGCTATTCAACATAGTGTTGGAAGTCCTAGCCTCAGCAATCAGACAACACAAAGAAATAAAAGGCACCCAAATCAGCCAGGAGGAAGTCAAACTTTCACTATTTGCAGATGATGTGATACTCTATGTGGAAAACCCAGAAGACTCCACCAAAAAAAGGCTGGAACTGATCCATGAGTTCAGCAAAGTCACAAGATATAAAATCAATGTACAGAAATGGGTTGCGTTTCTATACACTGAGAACGAAACAGCAGAAGGAGAAATCAAAGAACTGATCCCATTTACAGTTGCACCCAAACCCATAAAATACCTAGGAATAAACCTAACCAACGAAGCGAAAAATCTATACACTGAAAACTATAGAAAGCTTAGGAAGAAACTGAAGAAGACACAAAAACATGGAAAAACATTCCACGCTCATGGATTAGAAGAACAAATATTGTGAAAATGTCGATCCTACCCAAAGCAATCTACATATTCAATGCAATCCCTATAAAAATAACACGAGCCTTCTTCACAGAGCTAGAATAAACAATCTTAAAATTTATATGGAACCAGAAAAGATCCAGAATAGACAAAGCAACCGTAAAAAAGAAAACCAAAGCTGGAGGCATCACAATTCCAGACTTCAAGATGTATTATAAAGCTGTAATCAAGACAGTATGGTACTGGCACAAAAACAGACACTCAGATCCATGGAACAGAACAGAGAACCCAGAAATGGACCCACAAACGTATGGCCAACTAATCTTTGACAAAGCAGGAAGGAATATCCAATGGAATAAAGGCGGTCTCTTCAGCAAGTGGTGCTGGGAAAACTGGACAGCGACATGCAGAAAAATGAACCCGGACCACTTTCTTACACCAGACACAAAAATAAACTCAAAATGGATGAAAGACCTAAACGTAAGACAGGAAGCCATCAAAATCCTCGAGGAGAAAGCAGGCAAAAACCTCTTTGATCTTGGCTACAGCAACTTCTTACTCCACACGTCTCCGCAGGCAAGGGAAACAAAAGCAAAAATGAACTATGGGGACCTCATCAAAACAAAAACCTTCTGCACAGCGAAGGAAACAATCAGCAAAACTAAATGTCAACTGATGGAATGGGAGAAGATATGTGCTGACGACATATCAGATAAAGAGTTGGTAACCAAAATCTATAGAGAACTTATCAAACTCAACACCCAAAAACAAATAATCCAGTAAAGAAATGGGATGAAGAGACACTCTTCCAAAGAAGACATCCAGATGGCTAATAGACACGTGAAAAAATGCTCAACATCACCCATCATCAGGGAAAGACAAATCAAAACCACAATGAGATACCACCTCACACCTGTCAGAATGGCTAACATTAACAACTCAGGCAACAACAGATGTTGGCGAGGATTCGGAGAGAGAGGGTCTCTTTTGCATTGTTGGCGGGAATGCAAACTGATGCAGCCACTCTGGAAAACAGTATGGAGGTTCCTCAAAAAATTAAAAATAGAACTACCCTATGACCCAGCAATTGCACCACTAGGAATTTATCCAAAGGATGCAAAACTACTTATTCGAAGGGGCACCTGCCCCCAATGTCTATAGCAGCACCATCAACAATAGCCAAAGTACGGCAAGAGCCCCAATGTCCATCGATGGATGAATGGCTAAAGAAGATGTGGGATATACACACAATGGAATATAACTTGGCAATCAGAAAGAATGAAATCTTGCCATTTGCAACAACATGGATGGAACTGGAGTGTGTTATGCTAAGCGAAATAAATCAGTCAGAGAAAGGCAAATATATGATTTCACTCATATGTGGAATCTAAGATACAAAACAGATGAACATAAGGGAAGGGAAGCAAACATAAGATAGAAACAGAGAGGAGACAAATCATAAGAGACTCTTAAATACAGAGAACAAACTGAGGGTTGCTCAAGGCGTATTGGGTGGGGGATGGGCTAAATGGGCAAGGGTCAGTAAGGAGGACACTTGATGGGATGAGCACGGGGTGTTATATGTAGGGGATGAATCACTGGATTCTATTCCCGAAATCATTATTACACTACATGTTAACTAACTTGGATTTCCATTTTGAAAAATTGAATATAAAAAAAGATTTCAAACCATACTAAAAGACAAAAAACAGTCTGAAGAGACTGAACAAGCATCAGAACCAGAGTCAGATACAAGGACGTTGGAATCATCAGCCCAGGAATTAAAAAAGACCTATGACTAACGTGCCAAGCACATTAATGGCAAAGGCAGACAACATGAGGTAACGGAGAGACAACGGAAGCAGAGCGATGGACATTTGGAGGAAGAATCGAAATGAAACGCTAGAGATCAAAAACACCGGAACGGAAACGAAGGATGCCTCTGATGGGCTCACTAGTAGCCTGGACACGGCTGAGGAAAGAATTTCTGAGCTTGAAGATATGACACTAGAAACTTCCATAATGGAAGAGCAAAGAGAAAAACAGATTGAGAGAGAGAAAAAAAGTACAGGCTGTCCCAGAATTGTGTGACAATAACAAAAGGCATAGCATACATGTAATAGGAAAACCCTAACCAGAAGAGAAATGGAACAGAGGCAATATTTGAAGCAGTGATGACTGAGAGTTTCCCCCAAATTAACACTAGACACCAAGCCACAGATCCAGGAGTCCCAGAGAACACCAAGCAAGATAAATGCAAAATAATAATAATAATAATAATAATAATAATAATATATAATATTATATAATATATATTATATATATTATATAATATTATAATAATATAATATTATATTATATATTATATTATATATAATATATTATAATATAATATTATAATAATATAATAATAATAATAATAATAAACAGTTACATCTAGGCACATTACATTTAAACTTAAGAAAATCTAAGATAAAACAAACATCTTGGAAGAAATCAGAGAGGGGAAACCTTATCTATATCTGACCTACAAACAAGGACAAACATAAGAATCATATCTGACCTCTCAGAAACCACGTAAGCAAGAAGAAAGCAGAGTGAAATTGTGTTGAGTGCGTGGCCGGGGGTGGGGGGGACAAAGGGATGGATGGGAACCGTGTGTATTTCTCGCTCAGTTTTGCTGTGAACCGTTCTAGAAAATGACGTTCGTTAATTAAAAAAAAAACTAGGTACACAGCGCACGATTATTACCGGGAATATTCAGAATCCTACAAGCCAGTAAGACCAAAGAAAAGTAACACAACAGAAAACCATGCTCATTGTGTCAGTTTCCTAGAACCGGTATAACCAATCACACAAACTCGGAAGCTTAGAAACCAGATATTGATTCTCTCACAGCTCTGGAGGTCAGAAATCTGAAATCCAGCTGTGCCAGGACCACGCTCCCTGCACCGTCTCTAGGGGGAGGGTCCTTCCTTACCTCTTCCAACTTTGGGGCTCCAGGCGCTCCTTGGCTCATGGCTGCGTCACCCCAATCTCTGCCTCATCGTTGTATGGCCTCCTCCTCTTCTATTTCAAATCTCTTTCTTCCTCTTACGGGGATGTGTCATGGGATTTAGGGCTCCCTTGGACAATCCGGGATGGTCTTCTCTTGAGACCCTTAATTCCATCGGTAAAGACCCTTTTTCCACATAAGGCTACATTCACAGACTCCCAAGGTTAGGGCACGGACATACGTGATTTGGGGGTGGGGAGGGCACCATTCAACCCCACTGCGCTCATTGGCCAAAAGCAAAATGGCAACTGTTGGAGAGGATGGGGGGCAAGGGGAACTTGGGTACAGTGTTAGGGGAATTTCCATCAGTCAGTCTCTTTGGAGGCAACATCTAGGTCATGTGTGGCAATACCTGGGCTAGTCGAAGATGCACATACCATCTACAAGTCTTACTCCCACATACACACCCAGAGAAACTTTACAAAGAGATACACCCAGTGTTACTCACAGCAATGTCTGGAATCGCCAAAAAGGGGGCACTCTCTAAACGTCCACCATATTGATTTTGAAAGGTTGCAATTCGGGCCACAGGAGGCTGTCAGATCTCAATGGAAGGAAGGTCAGGGCCAAACCTCAGAGGCCTCAACCAGAGCTGCTGTTCTGTCCTCAGGGTCGTCACACCCGACCTCCTCGCTCCCCCACTCCGGCCGATGTCACGTCACGGGGAAGCACAGAAAAGTCCAGAGGAAATCCGTCCCTCATTCTCCACCCCCGACTCTGCCAGCCCTCACCCCACAACCACGTGCCCTGTCCCTTCTATCTTCCCCACCTGGACCGTCCCTATATGCGCCCCTGGATCTCCCCACTCTCAACCCATCCCACCCCTCAGCCATCACCCATTCTTGGCTTCCCCGTGGCCGCAGAACTCCTTGAAAGAATCATCTAGGGTGGTGGCTGTCAGCTGGGGGTGATGGCATCCCTCAGTGGACGCACCGACTCCAAGGTGCTCCTTCCATGTCCCCTGCCTTCCCTCTGCTCGGTCTCACTGATGCACAGCCACGTTGATCCTCCCCTTGTCCTCAGATGTTTATGCTTGCGTCCGTCTGCCTGGAACGGACACTCTTCCCTCCCAGCTGCAGGCGTCTGAGTGCCCGGCTCATCTCACTGAGGGGTCAGCTCAGATACAGCCTCGTCCGAGAGGTGCCCCTGGCCGGCACAGCCTCTGTCTGCCCAACACTGTTCCGTCTAGCGTCCCTCTCCAACTTTGAGACTACTGCCCTGTGCAGGGCTAGTTCAAAGCCAGGTCCCATGTGAGGCTCTCTCCTTAAATGCTCAGCAAATGTTTGTTGATGATTTCACTACGTTTTCCTGGGAGTCATGATCCATCATTTTCCAGGATGATAAAGCAAGTGGCTTTTGCTTCCTACGGGAGGCTGACGATGGCTCCCAAAGACGTGTCCACCTCCTCTGTGAGTGAGACGTTACTTTCAAAAAAGTGGCTTTGAGGGTGCCTGGGCGGCTCAGTGAGTTGAGCATCCAACTCTTGATTTCAGCTCAGGTCATGAGCTCACAGTTCGTGGGATTGAGCCTCACGTTGGGCTCTGTGCCCAACACATTCTCATTCTCTCTTTTTCTGCCCCTCCTCACTCCCAAAATAAGTAAATAAACTTAAAAAAAATATCTTTGCAGGGGCGCCTGGGTGGCTCAGTCCGTTAAGCGTCTGACTTCGGCTCAGGCCATGATCTCACGGTCCATGAGTTCGAGCCCTGCGTCGGGCTCTGTGCTGATGCCTTGGAGCCTGGAGCCTGCTTCGGATTCTGTGTCTCCCTCTCTCTCTGACCCTCCCCCATTCATGCTCTGTCTCTCTCTGTCTCAAAAATAAATAAACATTTTTTAAAAATTAAAAAAAAAACAACTTTGCATATGTGATTAAGATAAGGATCTTGAGAGGAGGAAACCATCCTGGAATGTCTGATAGACCCCGAACTCAATCACAAGTGTCCCAGTAAGAGAGAGGCAGGGAGAGATTCAACACTGAGAAGACCCCACGAAGGTAGGAGGTACGTGGCCACAAGCCCAGGGATGCGGGAAGCCACAGAAGCCGGGGGAGGCAGGAAAGGACTGTTTCTAGAACCCCGGGGGGAAGCATGGCCCTGATTTGGGCCTTCTGGCCTCCAGGACGGTGAGACAATAAAGTTCTGCTGCCCGCAGCCACCGTGTTTGTGGTCATTTGTTAGAGCAGCCGCAGGAAACTGACAACATGGGGCGGCAAAGGTGTCTTACGAAGGTTTTATCTTACGTTTTGCCAACCGCTGCTGGGGTGGAGCGTTTTGTTATTCGCTTATGGGCTGTTCAGCCTTCATGGTTCAGGTTTGCTTGCTTTTGTTTTCTTTTCTTTTAACAGCTTCATTAAGATACAATTCACCCACCCGAAGGCATGAGCCAATGGTTCGGGGTCAGTGGGCGTCCTCAGCTGCCACGCTCCCCCTCCGCTCTACAGTGAGCCTCGCCAGCCCACAGGTCCCCCTCCCGGGCTCATAACAGCACTGACATCCGAGGCTCGGGCCCAGACTCCGGTCTGGGGTTTCGGCAGGCTGTGGCTCCTGCTTGGCTGACTCCAATCAGAGCCAGGGGATGATCTCAGGGTACACGAGGGGTTCTCACACGCTCTGCCTGGAACCGCTCTCGGCAGCCCTCCGCCGTGGGGGGTCTTGGTCTAATCTTCCCAGGTGATCCTCTCAAGGACCATGACAAGCACTCTTGCGACCTGGAGAGGCTCAGAGAGGTTAAGTAACTTACCCAGGGTCCCACAGTGAATAAGAGAGTAAGTGAACAAAAGAACGAGGTAACCACCCGCAGCTCTACAGGTGTCCCCCTCACCCCCAGTCCAGGCTCTCTCGGCTCACAGCCCCTTCCTCTGCCCTGAGGATGCCAGTCAGACACATTAGGAGAGGGGAAATAAAGGGGCTCAATGGCATGAGGTTGGGGGGGGTGTGCAGGGAGCTGGGTGGGCCATAAAACCCTGCTGGCTGAGGGCTTCCTGGAGGAGGCAGCATTTCCCACCAGGGTCCCACTGATCTTTTCATCCTGAAGCCCCCTGGGGGATTTGTCTCCTTCTCAGGCAACTCCCTGCCAGCACACTCAGAGTGGCCCGGAGTTGCCAGACCTGTTCTCTAAACAAATGCAGCCAACTCCCAGCCCAGCCTGGGGAGGGGTGTAGGTCTATGAATTAAGAGGCAGCTTCTGCTAGGTCTCCCCCACAGCCGCTCCACTGCGGGGCTTGGGCACAGGAGTCCGGTAGAAGCCGACAGGCTGCTGGGGCTCCTGGGAGGATTGGCAGACGGCAGCAGCAGGGGTGAGACCGGGCCGAGGAGCAGAATCAGCACACCTGGAGGCAGAATGTCAGGCAAAGAGGGCAAAGGTACAGCGAAGGATCCAGAGTCGGAGCCCACGCTGGGGTACGTGGGGCCCTGCGGTCGGGAGCCAGCCGCGCGAGGGAGTGAAACGTGGGGCCACAGGGCCAGGGGTCGGGAGCGGGCTCAGCTCAGGCAGGTGTCACTGCCCTGCTCCGGCTGTGCCTTCTGACTGGATCTCACTTTCCACCCCCCCCCTCCACCCCCCCTCCACCCCCCCCAGGCAGGTTCCTGGGAGCACCCTTGGAGGAACCGTCCCTCCAGACCTGTGCTGGTCTGGCCCCGGGGGGTGGGGGTGGGGGGACAGATCCCATCCTTCCTTCCCGGAGGAGCTCCCAGGCTGGGGGAGGAGGCAGCGTGTGGACAGACTGGGACCAGCCAGGTGTCACCGGGGCTGGGATGGGGATGGCTGGGGAGTCGGGAGACGAAAAGGGGGGAGCTCCTTGGGAGGCGAGGCCAGAGCTGTCTTTGGTGTAGGGTTGTAAAAGCGACGCTTACTGACACTTCTTTCCGCTTCTGGAAGTATCACAAGCTGACTACGCAACATCTGCGAGAGGCGGAGAGATGCTAGGAAGTCAAGAAAAAAGCCCAGGGTGCACCTTGGTGCAGGGTCTCAGTGCCGGTGGGGTGAGGGGCTAGGGCCACACAGACTGGGACTGAAGCCGCCACACAGCAGCCTCGAGGAGGGCAAATCGGGTCGCCTCTCGGAGCCCCGGTTTCCTCATCCTTCCGACGGCGCAGTAACGAAACCCGCGAGGCTCAAAAGAGACGTCGCACACCAAGCACTCAGCTCCGGGGCACCGGCTGTGCTCCCCATGTAGCCTGTGTTCTGTGACGTGCCCACTGGCCGCGGGATACACTGCAGGGCCCTGCCCAGCTGTGTCTTGTTTCTCAAACCCCGGGCACACGCGCGTCCCTCTGCCCAGAACGCGTGCCCCCCCGAGAGCCTCCGCCCCTGCCCCTTCCCCGCTGCAGCTGGCTCCCGCTGGTGGGGCCTGTCGCCGGCCTCTTGGAGCCTGCGGCACACCCTTTCACGCTTGGGAATTGCTTTCGGTGCCACCGTTCTGTGTTTGATTTTTTTTAATGTTCATTTTTGAGAGAGAGAGAGAGAGAGACGGAGAGCGCGAGCAAGGGAGGGGCAGAGAGAGAAGGGGAGACCCAGAACCCGAAGCAGGCTCCAGGCTCCGAGCTGTCAGCACAGAGCCCGATGCGGGTGTTCGAACTCACGAACCGTGAGATCAAGATCTGGGCCACCGACTGGGGCCACCCAGGCGCCCCTGTTCTTCTGTGTTTAGACTGCGAGGTCCCGAAGGGCCGACCGAGTCTTCTGCAGTCACCCACATGGCCCGGGCCCGGCCAAAGCCTCCCTGACAAGCAGCCCGGAGTTTCTTGTCAGCAACCCCTGAGGCCTTGCTCCCCTGCAGCAGGGAAGGCAGACGGGGAGGCACCTTGGATGAGAAGCAGGAACCAGCTGGTCAGCTCCAGCCCCACCCCTGGCCTTGCTGCTGACCTCACCCCCCACCCAGCTGTCTGTTTCCTCACTTACTGGGCAACAGTGGGGATGGGGCTGGGGATCTGGCCACCCTTAAGCTGAGTCTGAGATTGTCCCCAGGCACCCCAGGTGGGCACAATGGGGACACAGACAATGACGGCTGAGAAAGGCAGGGAGCTCCTGCCCTGCCAGCCTTACCTGGAAAAGGTACGATGGGCTGGGGCCAGGATCTTGGGGTGGACATCAGGACACCCAGGTGCCATAACTCATCCCAGACTCCTCCGCTCTGGGCCTCGATTCAGGGCTGAGGCTTTTGACCCTAGAGAGGTACTAGGGAGCCATGGACAAAGTTAGAGCAGGGCTGATAGGACCAGGAGCTGTTTGAACCCCAGGCAGGGAAAGCTGGGTGAGGGAGGGTGATGCTGGCATTCCAGGCAGAGCTCTGGGACTGAGGGTGGGCGGTGCCGTGGTCCACTCAGGCCTCACTCCTCCAGGAAGCGCTCAGAAGGAAATGGGGCTCTGCTGTCTGGGACAGCGGTCTAGGTGGGACGCAGTCCCCTCCCCCCACCGGGCCTGGCTGTGGGAGGGCATGACCGGGGCCCCCTTCCAGCCCGTGACAAGAACAAGTCTTTACTGAGCAACTACTGTGGACTGTATCCTCTGGACCCTGGGGTCCAGAGCCCCTGTCCCCACGGAAGGGAGTGCACAGTGCCGGGAGTGACGGCCTCACCGCCAGGGGGAGGGAGGCATCTGCAGACCGCCTGGGAGTGTGTGCAGCATCTGTCCCGTCGCCCCGAATTCCCCCGCTGGGACAACCCCCTGAGCTGGGCACTAGCTGCTTTCCTTGTGTTATGGCTTCCAAGAATAGTAACCGCGGCCGCCGACGTGCGCTGAGGGCTGCACGGCCAGGCCTGTGCTGTGTGCTCCACAGAGGCGGGCTGTTCCCACTTCCCAGATGAGGAGACTGAGGCTCGGAGAGAAGGAGTGACCGGCCTGAGGCCCTGGGAGTGGTGGAGGCACGGATGGGGCCGCCGGCCTGCAGGTGCCCAGGGGAGAGGCTGAGCCCCATCTCCTCCACGGCCAGCGCGCTGAGGTCCTGGGCTCCGGCCTGCAAGATGCGGCTGAGGACAGAGGACAGCCCAAGACCACACGGACAGACAGACACACACACACAGACGCACACACAGACACACACAGGCACACAGAGAGACAGAAATATGCACACGGACAGACACAGAAAGACAGGGAGGCACACAGGTAGCCTCTGGGTTGGGGTGCTCAGAACCCCCTTTTGCTCTAGGTCTAAGGAATGCACCCCCTCTGCTGGGCCCCTGCTCCCTGGCCCCCTGCAACCCCCCCCACCCTCAGCCCTTCGGGGGTTCCCTTGGGCCGTCTGGCTACGGCCCAGAGGGATTCGAGGCCCCAGGCTCTCTCAGCTCTCAACCTGGCCCTCCGCCTCTGCCTTTCCGCGCATGCTCGCCCACCAGAATGTTCCTCTGCTCCTTGCGCTGAGACCCTCCTTCCAGGACCACCTCCCCAGAGCAGACACGGGGCCCTCCTTCCGCTGCGGGCACCTGTGGATGGCACGCCCGGCCTCGCTTTCCCCGTGAGCCCCTGCAAGCATTCCGTTAAGAACCCTCAGAGTCCCTGCTTCAGGCCCAGAGGGGGCCCTCCGTGTCACCCGTTGGATCCCTGCTTCTCAGCTTTGCTTGCGGCCTGGTGCCAGGGCTGGAGGGGACCCAGGCGCGAGTGTGGGTGGGGCACACACATTGGGTGCGTGCGCGGGGGCAGCCCGGGCCCTCCGGGGCTACACGTGTGCCCCTGCGGGAGTGTCCTGAGCCCTCGTGGCTGCGGCCAGGGCCGGGGGCGGGGGGACTGGCCGTGAGGGTGGGGGAGCCCCGGCCCACGCCGCCCCCTCCCTGCAGGATGGACCCCTTCGCGGACACGCTGAGGCGGCTGCGGGAGGCGTTCAGCGCAGGGCGGACGCGGCCGGCCGAGTTCCGGGCGGCGCAGCTCAGGGGCCTGGGCCGCTTCCTGCAGGAACACAAGCAGCTTCTGCAGGAGGCGCTGGCGCAGGACCTGCGCAAGGTGGGGGCGCGGGGGCGGGGCCGGGGGGGCAAGGCTGGCTGTGCCCCCCACTCGTTCCTGTTTGTTGCACAGACCCTTCCCGGGCGTGCAGTGTGGGGTAGGCGCTCTACGACATTAACTCACCCAAACCTGTGGGGCGTGGTCCCCATGGTACCCATGGGGAAACTGAGGTGCATGGGGGTGAAGACACCTGCCCAAACTCCCACACCCTGGAAGCGGCAGGGCGGGAGCTGGAGCCCGGGCCACCTGTCCTGGGGTCCACGCTGCTCGCCGCTCACCGTGCCGTTCCTCGGGAACCGTCTCCACATCCCGGGGTGAGGATTCGTGGGGACCCCACGCCCTAGATCCCCTCCCCGCCCTGCCCCAGGCCCGATCCCTGAGTTCCATCTCCACGGCAGGCAGCTTTCGAGGCAGACATATCCGAGCTCATCATGTGCCAGAACGAGGTCGACCTCGCGCTCAAGAACCTGCCCACCTGGATGAAGGACGAGCCTGTGGCCAAGAACCTGGTGAGCCAGCTGGCCCGGTCGGGCAGTTCCAGCACAGGCCTCTCCCCCACCCTCGTCCCACGGCGAGCCACTGATGCTCTCGAGTCTTCATGAGGACTCCTTTGCACAGGCACCTCGGGGACACTGGGGGTGGCTTTGGGGTGCTCCCCGCCCCCTGCAGCGCCTCACTATGCCCCCCACCCCTGCACTCCAGCTCACGCAGATGGGCTCTGCCTTCATCCGGAAGGAGCCCTTCGGCCTGGCACTCATCATCGGCCCCTGGAACTATCCCGTGAACCTGACCCTGGTGCCCCTGGTGGGTGCCCTCGCCGCAGGTGAGGAGAGCGTCCTGAGGCCCCCTCCCCACCCAGCCCAATAGCCCTTCCCTAAGAGGGCCCCCGGCCTCTGGCCTGTTCCTTGCATCTCTGCCCTGGGTGGCTGTCGGGGCCCTGGACTCTCCCCACGTCTTCCACCTCTGTCCCTGCAGGGAACTGTGTGGTGCTGAAGCCGTCAGAAATAAGCAAGAGCACAGAGAAGGTCCTGGCTGAGGTCCTGCCCCAGTACCTGGACCAGGTGGGGATGGCCCCCCCACATCAGCACCCGGTGGCCCACCCCCCGCCTCTGTCAGCTGGGAGGGGTCCAGCCGTCCCCAGGGCTGCAGTATCTCCTGAGCCGCCTGTCCCGCCCTACAGAGCTGCTTTGCCGTGGTGCTGGGCGGGCCCCAGGAGACGGGGCGGCTGCTGGAGCACAAGTTCGACTACATCTTCTTCACGGGTGAGGGTGGCCTCAACCAGTGTCCCGGGGGGAAGGCTGCGGAGGGAGGAGGTGGTGGCCAGGAGGGGGAGCATCCAGATGGCGATCAGCCCCTGGGCCTTGGAAGGTGGAATCTGGGGGGAGCAAGGCCTGGGGCACCTGCCAGCCGACAAGGTACAAATGGGCCAGGAGAGGGGGGGCCTGGACCCTCGTCAACTCCCGTGTCCCCAGGGAGCCCTCGGGTGGGCAGGATCGTCATGTCTGCCGCCGCCAAGCACCTGACGCCCGTCACGCTGGAGCTGGGGGGCAAGAACCCCTGCTACGTGGACGACGACTGTGACCCCCAGACCGTGGCCAACCGCGTGACCTGGTTCCGCTACTTCAACACCGGCCAGACCTGCGTGGCCCCCGACTACGTCCTGTGCAGCCCCGACACGCAGGAGCGGCTGCTGCCCGCCCTGCAGAGCGCCATCACCCGCTTCTACGGCGAGGACCCCCGGAGCTCCCCGAGCCTGGGCCGCATCATCAACCAGAAGCACTTCCAGCGGCTCCGAGGCCTGCTGGGCTGTGGCCGCGTGGCCATTGGCGGCCAGAGCGACGAGAGCGAGCGCTACATCGGTGAGCCTGCCGTCCTGCCACAACCCCCGTGGGAAGGCCCGTCCATGAGGCGGGTCCTGCCTGGGCCGCGAGTCTGGGCCGCGAGGCTGCCACCTGGGCCGTGAGTCTGGGCTGCGAGTCTGGGCCAAGAGGCTCCCACCTGGGCCGCGAGTCTGGGCCGCGAGTCTCCCACGGCTGCACTGGCCGCGCCCAGCCTGGACCCCGGCTCTGGGAAGACCGTTGGGAGGCACGGGCGCTCTGCCTCAGCCCCGGCCAGGCTGGAGAACCCCTCACGGTCCTTCCTGGGGGCCGTGGGGACACTGTCTTCCCCAGAAGGTCCCTGAGCCCTGCCCGAGGCCCCCCTCCCCAGGGCTGAGCCGCGCCCTGTGCCCGCAGCCCCCACGGTGCTGGTGGACGTGGAGGAGACGGAACCCGTGATGCAGGAGGAGATCTTCGGACCCATCCTGCCCATCGTGAACGTGAGGAGCCTGGACGAGGCCATCGACTTCATCAACCGTCGGGAGAAGCCCCTGGCCCTGTACGCCTTCTCCAACAACAAACAGGTGGGGGCTCGGGTGGGGCTGGGACAAGAAAGGGGTTTAAAAAAGGTGCAGACTGGTGACCTCCCCCCATCACAGCCCACCCTGGGAGGGTTAGGGCAGCACCACTTGGCCAACGGTTCCCTGCACAAGGCTCCTGGCAGGGACGGCTTGGGCAGGGCCGAAAACCTGCCAGATGCGTGGCTGGCCAGCCGTCTGCCCCAGCCGGGTTAGCCTCCAGCTAGACGATGAGGTGCCTTTTTCTATCTGGCCTGCTCAGAGACCCCCTTCTTCCTAAAGTGCATGAAGGCTCTGTGTGGGCAAGCACAGGCCCTGAAGGGGGAACAGGGCAGAGCTCCGGGGGACCTGACAGGCAGAGGGACATGCCTGCCAGTGCATGGCTGGTGCTTCCTACCCTTCCTGTCGCCCCTCACGGTCACGGGCTCCCTCCATGTGGAAGGGGCTCAGAGGCTCAGAGGGGAGATGTCTCAGCAGAGGACGGGAACAAAGGGGGCTCCTCTGCTCCCAGTGGAACGGTTGAGGGCCCAAGCCCTCTTCCCGGATCACAAGCCCACCACCGGCCGCTCCCCTCCTCCCCGCAGGTAGTGAACCAGATACTGGATCGGACCAGCAGCGGGAGTTTCGGAGGCAATGAGGGCTTCATCTACCTGACTCTGACGTCCCTGCCGCTGGGGGGAGTCGGTGAGCCCTGCCCTCCTCTACCCTCCAGCCCCCACTCCCAGGGAAGCCCGGGTTGGTACTCCGATCCCCGGAAGGCCCAGTTTCGCCTTCACTCTCTTGCTCCTGGCCCCGGGTCTCTCAAGGCCTCAGTTTCCCTATCCGCACAATGGCTTTTTGAGTGGCTCAGCTTCCCCTGAGCTCCTTGCCAGCTCTGGGCTCCCACTTGGGCAGGAGACTGCTGCTGAGGCTGGGAGGGCTGCCGGCCTCAGCCCCTCCCCTCCACGCCCACGCAGGGAACAGCGGGATGGGACGATACCACGGCAAGTTCTCCTTCGACACCTTCTCCCACCACCGCGCCTGTCTGCTCTCCCACCCCGGCCTGGAGAAGCTCAATGAAATCCGCTACCCTCCCTACACTAACAGCAAAGAGCAGCTGGTCAGCTGGGCCTTGGGGTCCCAAAGCTGCACCCTTCTGTGAACACCCTGTGCCCCTCCAGTGCCCTACCCCCACGATCCCTGTGTCCTGCCGCTGCCCAGGTGTTCAGTGTGGGGCTCGGAAGGAGGGGATCCTGTCCAGGAGTGCAAAGATCGTCTTTTTGGGCCTTTGTCTCAACAGACCCCTGGCTGGGCAGGACCTCTGGGCCTTTGGTCCACTGTTTTCAGGGCCAAAGTCCTTGCCTGTGGTCTCCTGATTCAGCTTGGCTATGCCTGGTGATGGAATTCTTGTGGTTAGAAAGGACTCCCTTGTATCAGATCTATAATTAGGCCCCCCAAATGCAGGGCGGTTTCTAACAGCGCCACTCACACCTGGTTTGGGGAGCTGGCATAATCTGATCTTGAGCCCGGACCTGGCCAGTTGCCGAAGTCACCCGAAAGGGTGTCCCTGGCAAGGACTCTGATGCTGTGGGTAGGTGGAATCGACAGGAAAGAGTACAAGAGTGATTAGTCACATCTCCTCTGGGCACAGGAGGGGGTGTGCACATTCTGGACATGTCTATCATCCGGCCGCAGACTCGCAGGAGGAGATCGTGGTCGGCAGAGTCTAAACCTAGCCACTCCATCCGACATATGGGGAAACTGAGGTCTAGAGACAGCAGGGGGCCGAACCGAGTTTATACAGGAAAGCAGGGCAGAGCTGACTGATGGCGGGTTTCTGGAGAAATTTGGAGGGGGGGGGGCATCAGTAAACAGAATATATCTAGTGCATCGTGACCTGCCTCTTACTCTTCCCCCAATCCTCATCCTGGGAGCTCACTTCCACCCCCCCCCCACTCTTCATGGGGCTCCTCACCCCTCAGAGCCATGGGCAGACTGGGGGTGTGGCCTCTGGTTGAGGGAAAAGGAGGATGGCCGTCTTGCACACCACGGTCTCTGAAATGTGGCCCCCGGTGACCATCTAGTCAATGAGGGCATCTATCCATGGTGTTCACATCCTCTAGTCCCCTGATGACGGCAGCCTGGTCTGCACGGTGACGGGGGACAGCCTGGCTTAGGCCACACGCCGTGTCCACACATATTTAGAAGCCTCGCCCAGAGGAAGGGACTGATACAATCAAGCTGCTGGTCCCTCCGCGGCCGGGAGCTCCGGTGGGTGGCCCCAGCTTCTTTCGCAATTGTCTCGGGTATTGTTTAGAACACACAGGACGTGCGATTACGTCACTGACCGAGTCACTGTACTCGGAGGGCAGTCCGGCCTCCTTGGCAACATGCCATCCTGCTGGGGCACTGGGGTGGCCCCGCTCTCTACGCACCCGATCTAGTCCGTATCTCGGGCTCGGGCTCCAGCGAGGGCATCAGCTTCCCAACTGCCCGGGGTTGTGCCATGTGAAGGGAGATGAAAACCGGGGAGGGAGGAGTATCTTAGGCTCTTGCAGGTGAATCCAAAGGTCTTTCCACATCCGCTGCCCCCACAGAGGCGTGGGCACGAGCTTCCACCCCTCAGCTTCCCCTGCTCAGAGCTGCCAGGTTAATCCCTTTAAAACAGCCCAGCTGTCGTTGCCAAGGGTTAAAGGCCACGGCTCGCTCACGAGCAATCACTGGCCAGATGACTTAGAGCTCAGCCCGCTGGTTGCTGCACTGGCCGCCGTGCGAGAGGCCGTACCCGGACTATGCCAGGTGAGTATTAGAAGTCATCCCAAACCCCCAGGGGCGCCTGGGTGGCGCAGTCGGTTAAGCGTCCGACTTCAGCCAGGTCACGATCTCGCGGTCCGGGAGTTCGAGCCCCGCGTCGGGCTCTGGGCTGATGGCTCAGAGCCTGGAGCCTGTTTCCGATTCTGTGTCTCCCTCTCTCTCTACCCCTCCCCCGTTCATGCTCTGTCCCAAAAATAAATAAACATTGAAAAAAAAAATTAAAAAAAAAAAAAAAAAAGAAGTCATCCCAAACCCCCAAATCCCTACAAAGGCTCACACTTCTCTCACCTTCTTAAGGGTTGCACCTTATCAATCACGGCTTTGGGGACAGCACGAGTCTTACCAGACAATCCCCCCAACCTCCCAACGGCGCCTGGGCTTTGGGTTTTCTGTAGATAAATCCGTCTTTTCCTTTGCAGGTGCGTCAGGGAAGTCCCTGCAGCAGAGGCAGACCTTTGCTCGTTACCATTGTATCAGCAATGCCTTGGGTCCGGGTCACTGATGTGGGGAAGGAGAACGGGGACAGGTCCCCAGCCACCACCCCACGACAGAGGGAGGGCGGGGCTGCGCAGGTAGCTTTGCGGGAGCCCTTGACACGTTCATCGCCGTCCCTCCCACGCGAAGGCAAATCGATCTTAGCTGTCAGAAACCCGCATTGTCGGTCTTTTCTTCGAATCTCCTGGCGATGAGGCGCTTTTGTAGGCATGCATTTTTGCCAAACCACTAGGGTAAAACAGTAACTCTCTGTAAATGACAATAGACTTGACAACGGTCAGGGTTAGAAATCTGATGACAGTTTGTTATAGCACACAGGGCAAGGGAGCCTCTCCGGCAGTCTGTATTTTATTTGTTTTTATTTTTTTTAAGTTTATTTATTTATTCTGAGAGGGAAGGAGGGAGAGAGAGGGAGAGAGAGAGAGAGAGAGAGAGAGAGAGAGGCAGAGAATCCCAAGCTGTCAGCTCAGAGCCTGACGTGGGCTCGAACCCACGAGCCGTGAAATCATGACCTGAGCCGGTCACTCAACTGACCGAGCCACCCAGGCGCCCCCGCCAGTCTGTATTTTAAAAGTCTCTTGCCTCCTTTTTGCCTTCAGTCTCTGTGGGCAACGTTTGGGTTATCTCCCGGGATGTTTTACATTTACAGACCAGACTTAACCTCCAGGGACAAAGACAGAACGCAAGTTGTCTCTTAGGACTTTTGGGGTAACTGCTATTTAAAAATTTTCCGTAAAGGGGCACCTGGGGGGCTCAGTCGGTAAAGCGGCCGACTTCAGCTCAGGTCACGATCTCGCGGTCTGTGAGTTCGAGCCCCGCGTCGGGCTCTGTGCTGACCGCTCAGAGACTGGAGCCTGCTTCGGATTCTGTGTCTCCCTCTCTCTCTGACCCTCCCCTGTTCGTGCTTTGTCTCTCTCTGTCTCAAAAATAAATAAATGTTTGAAAAATAAAATAAAATAAATCAAAAAATAAAAATAAAAAATAAAAATTTTCCGTAAGTTAGGGGTCAAGAAAGCAGGGCGCGTTTTGTCTGTTTCCTCATCATTTGCTGCAGCATCACCCTCTCCAACTTCATCGGTTTCTCGGAGGTTCCGCCTCTTAGTGTCCCAGTCCGGCTGTGTCACAGTGCTGGGGTCTTAACCTTAACCAGCTTGCACCCTCCCTGGGTTGCAGACGGCAGGCCCCAGGCCGAGGCCTCTAGTTCATCACCCTGGTCTCCCTCCCAGCTCGTCTGCCAGCCTGAGGCCAACAGAGCAATGGACACCACGCGTCTTTCTCTAACCTCGGCAATTCTAACTTGCTTCCCTTTTTTTTTTTCTTTAGTTTACTTATTTGAGTGTGAGACAGTATGAGCAGGGGAGGGGCGGGGAGCAAGAGAGAAAGAGATCGAGAATCCGAAGCAGGCTCCACGCTTCGCGCAGAGCCCCACGCGGGGCTCGATCCCACGCCCCGGCGATCAAGACCTGAGCCGAAGTCAAGAGTCTGACGCTTTAACCGACTGAGCCACCCAGGCGCCCAGGCCATTCTAACTTTCTAACTGCAGCCTCGGGGCCCGCGGAACTGCTCGCGGCAGAGGTCGGCGGCCCACCGGGGCCCCCGTGGCTTCCCTCCTCTTCCGCAGGGCACCACGTGCCGCTCTGCCCAGGAGCACGGACGACGGCTGGAGTCTTTGGGGGTCCCCTGTGTTCACACGGCAGTCCGCAGTCATCTGACACAGGCCGCCGCTCCTCGCACGGAGGCTGATGGCCAAGTTGGGATATCCGCACCCCCCCCCCACCCCGAAGATGCCTCCTTCCCAAGGTCCATTTCTTTGGTCTCCTGGCTGGCTCACCAGGGGTTGGTCTGAACCCCTCTCGGGAGCTTCCCAGGTGTTACCTAAAACCGGCCCCCATCTGCGGAGGGTGGGGACTGATCAAGGAAGAGGCAGGTCATTCTAGGTTGGTAGGTGGCAGTGTTAATAAGCCAAAGGGACTTACACACGGGGCCCGTCTTGGGCAGCAGCAAGACGAGTGGGTCCCCTCGCTGCCCGCCACACCGGTACCGGGTCCCTCAGCGTGTCTGGGCCTCCGCTCCCTTATCTTGCAGAACGGGGCTCCCACTTCTGTCTTAGAATCGCTGTCGGGGTTAAAAGGGACCACGCGTGTGCGAGGCGCAGGGGCCCCCAGACTCCTACAGAAGCTGTGCCCTCCCAGAGCTTCCCGGGGCTCTGTCACAACCGTGAGGAGCCTCTCTTTGTCCTGCTGCCCTGAGGCTTGGGTGTGGCCCCGGTGTAGGAGTGCACACGACACGGATCCAGCTGTGGCCCTCCGTCTCGCTCGCGTTCGCTCGACGACCCCTCATGGGGTCGCGCGTTCGGGGCCCCTTGGAGACCAGTATGGGTGCCTGAGAGATACCCACCAAGGCCCGGATCCCCGGGGAGACTTGCCCCGGCCTCCCGGGAACCTGTCAGAGATAACACAGCCTTCCCCCTCCTGACGCACAGGCGACTGAGCCACAAGATCTAATTAAAGGCTAGCTGTCGGGGCGCCCGGTGGCTCAGTGGGGGTCGGGCTCTTGATTTCAGCTCAGGTCGTGACCTCGTGGTTCGCAGGCTGGGGCCCCGAGGTGCAGAGCCTGCTTGGGATTCTCTCCTTCTCTCTCTCTCTCTGCCCCTCCCCTGCTTCTGCTCTCTCTCTCTCTCTCAAAATAAATAAACATGAAAAAAAAAGAAAAGGTCAGCTGTCAGGTGCACGCAAGCCCTTTGATGGCACTGGTCACCTCGCTGTGTAAGTAAGGTCTGCAGACGAAAGTTCCCGACTTCACGGAGAATAACCACCCAGTTAGGTCATCGTCAGCTCCACCCGCCGTCAGTGGGTCGCCCTGAGCAGAGCTGCGTAAAGCTTATAGAGTGACCTCCTTCGCTTCCCGGTCTGAAAGGGCCTTCTCAGCCCGGGGGATACTTTACTGTCCCTCCCCCACCTTCCAAACCGGGGTGTGGGAGGCCCAAACTCAGGGCCCTGGAGTCTCGCCCAGCGTAGGTGACTCACTGCCTGGTTCTGCCTCCCTCCTCGGTGACCTCCGGACTGTCCTTAGCTCTTCCCTGACAGCTCGACCTGGAGGCCTCCAGGGCCGGGTGTGGGGGAACTTCCCCCTCATCCTAGCCCCCTTGACCCTTGAGAGCAGCAAAGAAGGGTGGGCTCAGACCGGACCCCCCCCCCCGGGTTCCGACTCCAGCTCTGCCCCTAATGCCCTGTGTTCCCTTGGCATTTTGTCTGAGCCTCGGTTTCCACATCCGTAAAATGGGTCTGAGGGTCATTTCCCAAAACAGAGCAAACTGATCCCTTTGCGTCACGCCTGTCCCTGAAAATGACCGAAAATACTGGACAAAACATTCCGAAACTTTGTTTAAAGCATCAAAAAGCTGGAAAAGTGGGACCGCACAGATCATAGCCCTTTAGGGTAAAGGTGACCTGGGAGAGACGCTGGCCCTCTGGGGTTACAAGCACAGAAGCATGTGGCTGAGGGGGTAAAGGCGGGGGGGGGGTGTTCCTCATCTGGGCATCTGCCAAAGCACAGACCTCTTGGGGGGGGGGGGTGGTTGTCTTCATCTCAGGCCTTAGAGAGTCCTCGCAAGTAATTTTCCAAGTGTGCGTGCAGCTTCCCTTCCTGGCCCTGGGAGGGAGGGCTGGCCCCACTCCCAGAGGAGGGACAGAGGGCACGGACAGGAGCCTGGCCACAGGACCTGGGCTCTATGTGGCCGCAGCAAGTAGGAGTGTGGGGTGGGGACCCCTGGGGGGACCTGGGCCAGCTCTCCGCAGGCTCGGCACAAACACTGCCCTGGGGATCTCTGGGCCCATAAACATCCGCTGGCCCAGCAGGTGCACACCCAGCCCCGGAGGCCACGGAAACCCAGACCACCTCTGCACGAAATCACCCCCTCCCTGAGGCCTCTGCACCGGCCCAGAGGGGCCAGCAGGAGCTGCCCGGAACCCAGACACCCCCCAGCTAATCAGGTGACACTCCCCATGCTGCGCCCTGGTTCCCCCACCTACAAAATGGGAGCGTAGTCCTCTTGCTAAAGGGGGCCTGCCTTGGGGTCCATCTCCCCCACGGGAACAGGCCCCTCTTCCCAACATAGGCACCGGGCGGGAGAAGCCCTGAGCTGCACCCCCAGAGGCACAAACGGGGCGGGGCTGAGCTGCGTCCCACCACAACTTTTGACACACAACCTCCTTGCCCAGCTGGGATCCCTCGGGCCTCAGAGAGCTCACCACTCTGCCACTCCAGCTCTGACCACTGGGCCCCGTGTCCGTGCCAGGGTGACCTAAGCAGGTCCGCCACCAGGTTCTCCACCCCACATGTGGATGTGCTTGCTGCCTGTGCCCCGAGGGCCCCTGCGCCACGCGGCAGTGACTGGGGGCACCCAGTGCCATGACACGTCTGGTGTCTACCTGGCCCAGCACTGGCTGCGGGCCCTGGGGGAGCTGCAGAGACCCAGCTTCTCCGCCACGCCTGGGCTGGCCAACCGGGACCCCAACCGCACCTTCACCAGCGACTTCCTCACACAAGTGTCCTCCAGGCTGGCCCAGCCCCTCGGCCTGGCACTGAGTCCCCGCCTCAGACGGCCGCGGTAGACTTCAAGCTGATCAGGGCTTCCTCTGAGTTCCCCACACCCACGGTTTGCCTCCGACCAGCCCCATAGGCTGCATTTACCTGTCCGGAACCCCAACAGCTCTTCCTCCTCCAGCAGATGCTCGCTGGGCCCCATCTCCGAGCCGGGCTTTGATCAGCTCAGGTGAAAAAATGGGGAATAAGACTGAGGTGTTGTCCTTAGCCCACTGGGGGACACAGAGGAAACCCGCAGCAACCACAACCCAAGAGGCTAAATGTAGGGGAGGGGGCAACATGAAGCATCTAACATGGCCAAGGGCAGCCATGGAGGGCTTCCTGGAGGAGGTTATATCTCAGCCAAGCCCCAGAGGGTGAGTAGAGGTTAACTGGGAAAAGAGAGGAGAGGAGATTCCGGGAAAGGGTCCGGCAGGTGCAAAGGCCTGGAGGTGTGGCTGCAGTGAAAAGTGATGAAGCAGGTGGCAGGCCGGGCTGAGGGTTTGGATTTTATGGGGCCAGTGGGGAGCCGGTGGGGGTCCTAAGCAGGGCAGGGACGGCCACAGTGGCACAGAGAAGAGGCCTTGAGCTGCTCTGTCTCTCCTGCAGGGTCTCGGAGGCTTCACCCCTCCTTGCAGCATGAGGCCGTCATCCCATTAAACCTCTGATCACTGACGGAGACTCTTAGGGGGCTGACACCCCATTCCTGCTCCTGCAGTGCCAGGGCCAACCTGGATGACCCCTGCAAGGTGACAAGGGCCCGAGAACTGAACCTGCTGCCGGGGCCCCAGGCCTCAGGCCGGGCCTTCGGCTTTGTCCTTGACCTGCACAGCAGCACGGCCAAGACGGGCACCTGCCTCATCGCAGAAGCTGCCCACAGAGGGTCTTGCCATGCACCTGTGCCACCACCAGGTGGCCCTGGCCCCTCAGGGGCAGTGGGGAAGGGGACAGCTGGGAGGGTGCCAGTGCCTCCCCTGGCCCTCTCCTTGGGCTCCAGTCAGGGCCTGCCACCTGCAAGTCCTCCAGGCCCTCTGGTCCCTTCCTTCCCCCCTTCCTGCCAGAGGGTGGAGGGAGGCTGGGCTGGGGTGGGTAGTGCCCCGTGCTCCCTCCATGCTCTCCCCACGCCTCAGTTTCCCCTTCTTGGGGGTCTGACCCATCCCTCCTGTCCCTCCACCCCCACTGCAGAGCCCCAAGGTGGCCTGCCCAGCCCTGTACCAGCTGCCGGGGTGGGGGAGTTATAGCCTGGACCCCTTGGCCAAGAACGGAATGGGTAGGCTGCCACCTCAGGAGAAATGGGTGAGGGGGCGGGGCTTGGAAGGGCGGGGCCGCGTGATAGGCAGGGTCAAGGACCTGGGGTTAGAGCACTCCTCTCTGGGGCACCCGCCTGACCCCTCTCCTCCTGGTCCCCAGTCCTGGAGCTGGGCCCCCAGCCTCAGGGTGAGCTGCGAGCAGGATGAGGACCCTGGTGGCCAAAGTCCTGGACTTCATCGACTCTTCACCCAGGGTGAGATCTGCAAGGACTTGCTGGGAAACTGAGACCCAGAGAGGCGAGGGCCCGACCCGGGGACCCTGGAGCCAGGCTCACCTGTGGGCTGGGGACCAGCCTTGGGTGGCCCCCACGGCCCACTGTGTTCTGGGCCTGGAGGAAGGGACAGGCTCACACACCCAGCCTTTGGCCCAGGCACAGCCTCTCCTGCTTTAAGCACATGGAACGGGCAGCGTGGACCGGCCACGCACGGAGGCTGGGGACCGGGCATCCTCAGCTGCAGGTGCGTGTGTGTTGTTGTGGGGAGATTCCTGGGTCACAGCTTTGGCGGCAGAGGCAACTGAGGCCCAGAGGCAGGGACCACGGGTGCCTCCCACAGGGTCATCAGGACCTCAGAATCAGGATCAGAACACGAGGCTGCCCCCTCCCCCCACCAATGCCCTGCCCCTACAGCCTCCCTGGAACCCCACGGACAGGCCTGGCATTCGGGGCCACAGTGATCTGCCCGGCGCCTGCAGAGGCCAGGAGGGGCTCCTCGCAGCCTGGCCACTGAAGGCAGAGGGAGGTGATACGGAGCGGGCACCACCCAATCCACCTGCTTGCGGGTGCAAGCATGGAGCCTGTCTTTATTTTCCAAGTACTTCCCCGAGCGTCCCTCTGCACGTTAGCAGGGAATCCGGCATTCTTTCTGCAGGCCTTCCCTTCCTGAATGTCACAGGAGCCTGGCCTGGCGGGGAGGAGATTGGGAAGATTGCGCCGCCCACCGGCTACCGCTCTGCCCGCTGCCACGTGGGGTCGCTGTCACACTAGGTGCACGCCCTCCGTGGCCTTCGAGTCCTGCCGTGTCCAGGCCACAGGCCTCCCCACGCTGGGTGCCCAGCCCTAGCCTCCTTAGTAACCGTTCTCCAAGTGTCCCAACTGGCCTTCGGGGGGCGGGACGGGCTTCAGAGGGGGCCACATGCTCTGTTGGCACCAGCCCTCCCCCTGCCACGGCAAAGATCTGTCCCCCAGCCCAGTAAGCAGCCACAGCCCCCTCCTTCAGTGGTGAGTCCCAGCGGGACAGAATCGGAGTGACCCAGCAGACAGACCTGGTAGGCACTGGGGGCGCAACAGAGGCTGGGCACAAAAAAGAAAGAAATATCGGAAAGAATTTGACATTTCAAAAATTGTTTAAAGAACCAGAGTAACAGGGCACCTGGGTGGCTCAGTCAGTTGAATGTCTGACTTCAGTTCAGGTCATGATCTCACGGTTTGTGAGTTCGAGCCCCACGTCCGGCTCTGTGCTGACAGCTCCGAGCCTGGAGCCTGCTTCAGATTCTGTCTCTCCCTCTCTCCCTGCCTCTCCTCTGCTCATGCTCTCTCTCTCTCTCTCGCTCAAAAATAAATAAACATTAAAACATTTTTTTTAAAAGAACCAAAGTAACAATTGTAGGAAAAATCCGCCATTGGTTGGGGTTTTTTGCTGTTGTTAGAGCTTCGTGTTTGATTTTGAGGTGTTCTCTTACTTATAAAAACACCGTAGTGGAGGGGCAACATCTTTTCGGTGTTTAGGGCCGGGGGGCCATCCATCAACCTTACAGATGCAGAGCCATGACAGTTATTCTGAGTGATTTCTCCCACAATTTAAAAATTTATTTGATAGGCCATTATATTATGTTTACTCTGTGTCAGACGCTGTTAAGCACTCTTAGCCTTTTACCTTAAACCTCAGGAGGATAGGAGAAGACACCATAATTCCTATTTTACAGAGGAGGAAGCTGAAGAACAGAAAGGTTAAGTGACTTGCTCAAGGTCACCCAGCTAGCAAGGGTTTGAACCTCTACTGTCTGTGCCCTTAACCACGAGGCTACACTTCCACAATGACAACTGTCTTTCTAAGGCAACTTGTGTCTCCATTCTAAACACAGAGCCAGGGGCATCTCGGCAGACACCCTGTCACATTGGTTGAGAAAGTGAAGCAGTGACTGGATGAGGCCATCGGTGAAGGGCATCTCTTGGGCACTGCCTGCTCGGGTTGCCCCCACAGGGCCCAGGGCAGAGGTCGGCCCCAGCAACCTTGGCCGGAGGCTCTCTTCCCAGGACTGAGGCTTCCAGACCCTACAGCCCGGTAGAGCCATCTTCCAGATGTCCCGTGGTGAGGATGTGCTCTGGGGGGGGGGGGGGGGGGTCTGCCGTGTACCCCATGGTCATCAACAAGGTCACCTACTATGAAAAGGGCATTGTCTCCATTCAGGCGGAGAAGCTCACGTTCTCCATGCCTGCCCTGCCGCGCCGGCCTTCAACCCCACCCCAGCCCCTGACCCAGGCCAGACCCGCACAGCCTCAGCCCTCCCATCTGAACAATGGGTCCCGAGCCACAGTCTTGCTCCCAGGGCACCCCTTTGCCTTCTGCTGTATACCATGTTTCTGGCCATACCCCCATGCCTCCGTACCTCAGTTTCCCATCTATAAAATGGAAGATGTCCAGGGGTTGATGGTTCATGTCCTCTGTCCTTCATGGTCCCTCTCTGTGACCTCAGGGTCTGGCCCAGGGTGGTCTTGGACATGCTGTGTGTCCTGGGGCCAGTGATGGCTGTCTCTGTACAGCCTATCGGTGCCCAGGGGGAAGATCCCACTTGGAGTCAACAAAGGGCCTTCCAGAAGAGGCCACGACCCGGGGGGGGGGGGGGGGCTCCCAACCTGCCTGCGCTCCTGGGGCTGGAGAATCAGTCTGAGAGAGCAGAAGCCCATGCACATGCCTACCCAGGCACTGTGTGTGTGTGTGACTGCACACACATGTGTTTCCAAGAACTTCAATACCTTGGGTGTCCTTCTGAAGAGGTCTTTATGTGGCTGGGCACACAGCCCAGATGTGCATTTCCAATATATAATGAGCCCGGTGCCCATGGGGACTCAGGGGGAGTCAGGGCTGGGGAAGGGGTGCGGTTCGACAAGGCTGTCCCCACCCAGGACAGCCGCCCAGGGGCAGGGACGCAGGGAAGAGGTACCTTGGCCTGGGGTAGGGGGAGTCCTACCAGGGGGCTGGAGGTCCTCAGCACCCCAAGAGGGAGCGGGCGCGGGGTCTGCTGCTGGGTCCCCTCAGTCCTGACCCAGGCCCTCTCTGCGGGGCGTCCACACAGGCCAGACTGGACACAGCCCTCAGCTTCTGCACCCACCTGAGCCTGACAGGCCGCGGCTCCTGCCTGACAGCGGGGCCGGGGGGCCCAGAGCGCCATCCTCGGGAGACGTCTCCCCCCCCCCGGCCCCTCTGCACCCTCGCCTGGCCCATCCATCTCCCCGCGGCCACAGCTGCCACGCGCCCTCCTGCTATTGAGCAGCGAGATGAGAAGGTGTGAAGGATATGGGGGCGCCAGGGACGGGCTGGCAGGCAAGATGGATGAGGGGGCAGGGGGGCCAGCAGGCGCCTCCGGCGGGAAGGGCAGGCCGGCCGGGGAGGAGGCTGTGCAGAGAGGCGCGCCTGTGTGCGAGGCGTGTGTGAGAGAGAGCGCGCGTGCACCCATGCACACGGCAGCTTGTGCACGTGTGCACACGAGTGGGTGTGGGGCATGGGGCCCGGGGTTCATCTGTGTGCAAGTGGGCTGGCCCGTCAGTGTCCTCACCTACATGCGTGGAGGGGGCGTTTCCCATCACACAGAGCAGAGCTGCGTGCAGGTGCACGCGCACGTGTGCACACACACACACACACACACACCAGTGGCCAACAGGACCCTGGGCTGGCCCACTCCTGGGAGTCCAGGCTGAGGGGGAGCCAGGAGGATTGGTGGGAATCTCCCAAGACCATCATCTCTCCCCTCTCCCTCCTCCCCACCCCCCCGCCCCACTGTGGATCCTGGGACGGCGTGGCGTGGCCGGTCACACACCTCACTGGGTGGCCCCTGATAGCCGCTGGGACCCTCCCAAGCATGGAGAAACCCCCCCCCCTCATCCTGCCCCACAGCAAACCCCAGAGCTGGGCATGGGCCTACCTCTCCCAGCTTGGCAGGCAGGGATCTGGGTTACAGGAGACCAAAGCAGGAGGCACCCCTAAGCGGAGGGAGGAGACGTCTGCCCCCGGGCATCAGGCTCTGGGAGGAGCTGGGTGTCATTCTTGGAGAGAAGCTGTCCTTCCGACCCGCGGTCCCTCCGTGCCCAGTGCCAGGCATGGGCCTCCGCCTCCCCCACGTCCCCAGTGCCACGCTCTGGAGGAGGTGTGTTGGGGTGGGGGGGTCTAGTCTGCCTTGGGGACCCCAGTCAAGCGGGCCCAGCCCAGCCTGAGGTGCTGTCCCCTAGTGCCGGCCTGGCGGCTGGCCTGGAACACTCCCTCCCAGACTGAGCTCTCCTGGGGTCTAGCCCGATGACCCTCCCTGGGCAATCGGGCGGCAACGAGATGGCCAAGCAGCACTCCCATCTGACAGCAACCAGCTTTGTGCCTTCCCGTGCCTTCCTGACCGGTGATCCAGGTGTCCCTGAATGCCGGGCCTGGATGGGCGTGGGCAGCCTGGAGAAGGCGCCTGGTCGGGCTAGAGAGAACAGGCTGACCTGCGTGCAGAGCAGACACCCGCCCCAGAGACCTGTGACCTGGGCCGGCCTCCCACCCCGTGGGGACTACTTAGGCACCGTCAATCAGGATGGGAACAGTTTACTGCCGTCCATCCCAGAGAGAAGAGATTATGCGCGCAGTTGGGGAAACTGAGGCACGGGGGCTGTCGGGAATCCACCAGCATCGCACAGCTCCTCGGGCGCCAGCCATCAGCCAGACCCGGCTTTCTGCCATCCGGTCCAGGAGCTCTGCCTCTTCCAGCACTTGCTGAGGCTGCCCCCTTGTGATTCCCAGTTTCCCAGGCGATGCCACACCAGCAGCAGCCCCAGGTCAGGGGTCGAGGTCCTGGTGAGAGGGCATCACCTCTGCCATCAGCCCTCACGCTCCTGCGGCTACTGCGGCCTCCCCGGCCTCCGCCAGGCCTTTTCAGTGCCCAGCCCTCCAGTCACCGGGCCTGGGCCCCTGCGGACCGCCCAGCCGGGTCCTCCAAAAGGGCCCCCACTCTGCGCCTGGGTCCATTGATCAGGAGTGGCTGAGGGGCTCCTAGCTGGGAAAGGGAGGGAGCCGGGAGGGGGGACCGGGGAGGGGGGGAGGAGGCTTTGCAACGTCAGAGCCTTCCCACCTGCCCTCCTCCCACACAGCACCACTCCTGGAGCTGGACAAGCCCGGCCAGCAGCCTGGTGCAGTCTGAGGGTGGTTTGGAGACGGGGCCCTGCATACCACAGGGCCAGAGTAGCCTGCCTGCAGAGACCAGGTGCCTGACTCCGGTGGAGAACCAAGACGTGAGTGATCGCTTGGAGGGAAGGACGGTCCCGCAGAGCTGAGCTGTGCCGCTGAATGGGCCGGGAGACCAGGAGCGTCTGACCACCAACCCAGCAGGCAGGGACTCCTCAGGTGACAGCTGCAGCCGGCCCGCACTGAGCAGGACTTCTCCAGGAGCCAACATCCAGGCCGTCCCCATGGCAGGTACGGTGTAGGCAGCCGAGGTGGCCCCGTGACTGGGCTCAGGCTCCAGGGTGAATGGGGCGGGGCAGGGACTGGGTGGGGGGACCAAGGAAACCCTTCTGGATCCAGGTTTTGGGCAAGAGGGTGGGGCAGGGGCACCCCCCGCTAAGGCCTCAGATCCCACCAGGGCAAGTTGATGGGCTCACAGCCGCCCATGTACAAATATGGGGGTGCTGATGGGCCGGGGTACAGAGCCATTTCTGGGAAGGGAGAGCTTTCTCAGGCATGAGTGACCTTGGACCTGTCCCTTCCACTCTCTGGGCCTCACCCATTGAGTATCAAGGTCTAACTTCCCCTCCAGCCCTGGCTCCATGCTTGTGGGAAATTGTCAACTCCTGACCCCAAGGGATGCCAGCTTTTAGAGGAACCAGACAGAGAAGGGGCCCCTCCTGAGTTTCTGAGAGCACTCAGGGGTGGCACTTTGACCAAGATGGGCAGGGGGTGAGCTCATAGAAGACTTGGGAGCCGGTGACCAGCCCGTGAAGGCCCCAGACCCAGGGAAGCCATGAGCCTCTCCCCTGGGGACCCATGGACCCTTGGGGTTGTCATCAGTTACCCAGACGATAGACCTGCCCCAGCAGGGCAGCTGAGCAACGGACAGTTGCCCATGTGGTGACCTGGTCCAGGTGGTGGGGACATCAGCCCGTCTACACTTCATGCCCCTCTGGGAGATGCAGACCTGATGCGGTCCATCCCTCTCGGAAAGACCCCCACCCACTCCCGGGGCTGTTCATACGTGGCCCTCGGGGCTGAGAAATATGGGACCGCAGGCCCTGAGCCCCACACTCCAATGAAGCACCTGCTATGTGCCAGCTCTGGCCAGGCGCTGCCCACCTGTTAGCTCATTACACGTAGACCACCCCGGGAACGTCCCTCCACCCATCCCTCTATCCGTCCGTCCGTCCATCCATCCATCCATCCAACACCAATATCCACCTCTGCCCAGGGGATCTCAGTTCCACCAGGCTCTTGGCCACTTAGGGGGCTGCTAGAAACTAATAGTCCATTTTTCAAGATGTTTTTTTTTCTGGTTTTAATGTTTAACTTGTAAAACATACATAACATAAAAATTACCATTTGGGCCATTAAAAAAAATTTTTTTTTTTTGTCTATTTTTGAGAGAGAGAGAGACAGACAGCACGTGCAAGGGAGGGGCAGAGAGAGAAGGAGACACAGAATCTGAAGCAATCTCTAGGCTCCGAGCCCAACGCGGGGCTCGAACCCACGAACCGCGAGATCATGACCCGAGCCAAAGACGGATGCCTAACCAACTGAGCCACCCAGGGCCCCCCACCCCCCCATTCGAGCCATTTTTAAGGGTACAATTCGGTGACATTCACAAGGCAGCCGTCGCCACCATCCGTCTCCAGAACTTTTGCATCTGGCAAAACTGAACCTCTGTCTCCATTAGACGCTCACCCCCTGTCCCCCTCCCTCCATCCCTGGCACCCAGCGTTCTTCTTTCTGTCTCTGAAGCTGACTGTCGTGGGGACCTCTCACAAACGGAAGCACACGGGATTTGTCCTTTTGTGTCTGCCTGGCTTATTTCACTTAGCGTGACGTCCTCAAGGTCCACCCAAGTCACAGCACGCTGCAGAAGCCGCTTCCTGTTTGAAGCTGAAGGCGGTTCCATGGTCTGGCTAGACCACGCCTTGCTTATCCATTCCTCCATCAGTAGACGCTTGGGTTGCTGTCGCCTTCGGGCTGTCGGGAATCGTGCTGCTGTGAACACTCACGCACACGTCCCTGTTCAGGTTCCTGCTCTCGGTTCCTTTGGTGCATTTCTCCAGTTCTAGGTAACTCCCCAGAAGTGGCCTGGCTGGATCCTACACTCATTGTGTTTTTCACAGCAGAGGCTCCGTCTTGTACCCCATCAGCGATGCAGAGGGTTCCAATTTCCACACGCCTTTGTTTCTCTTTTCTTTTTCGTAATAGCCATCCTCATGGGCGTAAGGTAGTGTCTTATTTTAGGTAGAATTTGCTTATTTTTATTTTTTATTAAAAAAAATTTTTTATATTTCTTTATTTTTGAGACAGAGAGAGAGACAGAGCATGAGTGGGGGAGGGGCAGAGAGAGAAGGAGACGTAGAATCCAAAGCCGCCTCCAGGCTCCGAGCTGTCAGCACAGAGCCCGATGCGGGGCTCGAACCCATAACCGTGAGATCACGACCCGAGCCGAAGTCGGATGTTCAACCGACTAAGCCATCCAGGCCCCCCAGGATTTGTGGGTTTTTTTTTTTTTAAGGAGGGTAGAGGGTGGCAACATTCCAAGAAATGGAATGTTTATGGGGCGCAAGGTCAGACATGGGTGGGAGTCCTTGGTGGTGATTCGAGGATGTCCTCTCAGCTCAACTCTCCCGGAGCAGGACCAGGCACCAGGGTCTCCGCGGAGTGAAGACGCCCATTCCCGAACCCCCACGACCTCACATGTCCTACCATCGTAACAGGTGTCGTTTTTGAAGGGTGTGCCGGGCACCGTGTGTGTCCTCGCAAATCCTCACATCAGCCCTGCGAAGCGCGTATCAAGAACCCCTTGGGGCAGATATAGAAACCGAGGCTCCGAGAGACGGAACAATTTTGTTGCTCAAGGCCACAAGGCCACGTGACTTGATGGCTCGAAGATCCCCTGAGGAGCCAGGCAGTTCCTGTCTCTGGCCTCCAGGAGACTTAAGTCGGCATTTGCCTCATGAAGTGATGCCCCGTCAGGGATACTATGGGAACACAGGCCTGGCAGTCAGGGAGGGCTCCCTGGAGGAAGAGGCACCTAGGTGCAGCCGGAAGGATGAGAGCCGGCTTGGTGGCACGGGGGTGAGGCTCACGCTCTCCTCCTCTCTCCCCAGCCTTCCTCTCTGCCGGCCTCGGGCTACTCGCAACCTCGGAGCCCTACACCCTGACCGGCTCCAGCTGGGAGCCCCGGCTGGACTCCCCATTCCCGTCAGACCCTCCCACCGGGGCCCAAGTCGTGGCCGAGCCCGGCAAGCAGGGCCCCAAGAACCCGCGTGTGTCCAGCGTGACGGTTCAGCTGGAGATGAAGGCTCTGTGGGAGGAATTCAACCAGCTGGGCACGGAGATGATTGTCACCAAGGCAGGCCGGTGCGAGCAGCGGGCGTGTGCGTGGGGGGGACAGGGGGCCACGGTGGGGCCGCCCTTGGGCTGCTGAGCGCCGCCCTCCTGCAGGAGGATGTTTCCCACCTTCCAGGTGAAGATTCTGGGCATGGACACGCTGGCTGACTATGCACTGCTCATGGACTTCGTGCCTCTGGACGACAAAAGATACAGGTCTGGGGGCCGGCCAGGGGAGGCAGCTGGGACCGCGGGGGGGCGGGGCCAGGAAGTCGGACCCCTACCTGCACCCTGGGGTGAGCCACCCTGGGGTGAGCGGGGAGGCGGGGAGGCCTGGGGTGAGCGGGGAGGCCTACCCTGGGGCAACAGCGGAAGCCTGAGGCGGGCAGTGGGCTAGCCTGGGCAGGGAGAGCCGGCTAGCCCACTGCGGCCACCGGGCGCTCGAGGCCAGACAGCGTCCTCGGGGTCTCTGGTTCCTCGCGTGTGAGCTGGGGGTAGAGCAAGGGCCGCGATG
Source organism: Prionailurus bengalensis (assembly GCF_016509475.1). Taxonomy (NCBI): domain Eukaryota; kingdom Metazoa; phylum Chordata; class Mammalia; order Carnivora; family Felidae; genus Prionailurus; species Prionailurus bengalensis. Next base: position 110,921,516 of record NC_057346.1, on the reverse strand, counting down.
GAGACGGCGGGAGCCCCTTGGCCCCGCCGGTCTTCAGGGCAGGGGCCGCAGATGCGGTGCCGTGGGAGCGGACGGGGCGCCCTTCCCACTCGCTCTGTCCCCAGGTACGCCTTTCACAGCTCAGCCTGGCTGGTGGCGGGCAGAGCAGACCCGGCCACGCCCGGCCGGGTGCACTTCCACCCGGACTCGCCGGCCAAAGGGGCACAGTGGATGCGCCAGATTGTGTCCTTTGACAAGCTCAAGCTGACCAACAATCTGCTGGACGACAATGGCCACGTGAGGCCCCGGCCACAGCGGGGAGGGGGCAGGGCAGGGCTGGGGACACTGGGGCCTGATCATAACGAAGCCTGGAGCCAGGGCCAGCTGTGACTTTGGCGCCCAGCGTCCCCACCTGCTACTGGCGGCTAACGCTGGGGGCCAAGTTCACCCGGCCAGGGGTTGGGCAGCAGAGGGGACTGCCCGAGCAGGGGGCGGGAAGTGAGAATGTTCCAGCAAACACTATCCCCCTCGTAGACAGTGTGTATGGAACGCCGTGGCAGGGGAAGCAACAGGTGCAAAGGCCCTGGGGCTGCAGAATGTTAGGCCCGTTGGGAGAAGTGCAAGGAGGCTCCCCACGTGGCGGAGGTGGGGTGTGTAGGGGAGATGGGAGGAGAGAGACCCTAGAGGCTGCCAGGGCTGATCTGCGGGGCCAGTCGGCTGCGGAGAGGGTTCCGGCTTTTACTCTGTGCGGTGGCCACAGGGCCTTTGATGCAGAACCGTGGGCCCTCGGGACCAGACTCTGCGCCCCGTTACAAGAAAGACAGCCGTTCTGCCCCGGAGAGAAAGGCTTAGCCCAAGGGAAGGTTTGCCGCTGCTCCGCACACCCCCGAGCACCGCCTTCTGCATCCCCCTCCCCCAGATCATTCTCAACTCCATGCACCGCTACCAGCCCCGATTCCATGTGGTCTTTGTGGACCCACGCAAGGACAGCGAGCGCTACGCCCAGGAGAACTTCAAGTCCTTCGTCTTCACGGAGACCCAGTTCACGGCCGTGACAGCCTATCAGAACCACCGGGTGGGTTGGGACCACAGCTCACGAGGCAGCTGCCAGCCCATTTCACAGGGATGGAGACTGAGGCCCAAAGCTCTGAGCTCAGAGCCTTGCCCTTCTCTCCTTCCCTAGGACTCAGCAGACTTCTGCCCTCGGCCATTCCCCTGCCTTCACGCCCACTGACTCTGTGGCTCCTGGGCTGAGGGCCCGGGTCCCAGGGCCTCCTGATTGGGGGGTTCAGGGAAGACAGGGTGGCTGAACCTGGGACCCCACAGCCTCGCCCTGGCTCAGGGTTGGCCCATAACTGCACTTTCTCCTCTGCAGATCACCCAGCTGAAAATCGCCAGCAACCCTTTTGCCAAGGGCTTTAGGGAGAGTGACTCAGACTCCTGGTACTGTGTGAGCCCAGCTGCCCCAACCCAGCCCCTCACCCCATCTGCACTGTCTCCTAAGGCCTCGGGTCCTGCCCTTCTCTCTGCTTCCTGCCCACTGACTGGTCCTGGGGTCCCACGGCCTGACTGATCATGATCCTTGACCTGGGCTCTCCCCTGTGACCCTCTGCCTCCATTCCTGTTCGTCCCGTCTCCAGGACTGTCCCTCCGCGAGCCCTGCTCAGCATCCCGACCCGGAGTCACAGCGGCCTCGGCCCCTGCCTGCTGAAGGGCTCCACAGAGGAGGGAACAGGTCAGCCTCCAGGCTTACAGACACAGTGGGACCAGAGCCTGCATGATGGGCAGGAAAGCGAGGAGACAGGGCCACACGGCCTCCAGGAGGGGGCTTCAGCACGTCCAGCAAGCCCACTGGGCACCTGTGTGGACAAAGAGGAGGAGGCAGAGAATTCTGAGGCAGTTTGGGGCCAAGGGCACAGAGAACAGGACGGGGACAAGGTGCTAAGAGCAGGGGTGGGAGGTGTCAGACGGGCTTCCTGGATGAAGTGGCTCCTGAGCTGGGCCTTGAAGAACTGGGAAGGGTTTGGACGGCAAGAGATGGCAGGGAAGAGCGAACGAAGAGAGAACAAGAGCGAAGGCTGAGAGGGGGCAGCTTGGAATGGGAGCAGGGGAGGAGGAGGGGAGGCTGAGGCTGTGAGGGAAGGTCCGGGGCCCACGCAGACCATGTCCTCCCTCAGACTCCCACAAAGCTCCAGTCTCCAACTCCAGGACCTCCGCCCGGCTGCAACATCAGCTGCTGGCCCCCCCTGAGGCTCTGCTGGCCCCAGCCACCTACCAGCCCCTCGCCTACCAGGGCCTGTACCCTGGAGCCTCAAGCCCCCTCAGAATCCCAAGGGCCCGACCAACACCATACCCCCTCCCCAATGTCCAGAACGACAGAGATCAGGAGAGCCTGCCCCTCCCAGCTAGGCTGGGGCTCCTGTCCCCCACGGCCATGTGCTTGGGGACTGTCCAGGACCCTCAGTGATGATGAGGGCCCTGTGCACAGACTCCTCTTACCCTGTACACTACCCCTGCTGCCTCACCTCTGCGGAGGCCCTCTTCCCTCAAGGATAGCAGGGCAGGTGGAAGCCCAGAGAGGGAGGCTACCTGCCCAGAGTCACAGCAAGGCGGAGAAGATGCCAGGCTTGGAACCAGCCCCCCCCCCCCCCCCGCCGTACATGTCCCCTTCTGCCTTGGGGGTGACTCCTCTCAACCCTGCTTTACCTCTCCTTTTCCCCCAACATTAAACCATTTGGCATGAGTAGTCAGAGCACTTCTGTCCTCGGGGGTCGGGGTGGAAGGACTCAGGAACACCCAGACCCCAGAGACGGCTGCAGACATTCCAAAGCTCTGCCCGGTGCCGGTGGTATCGCTGGGAGCACAGTGACGGTAAAGATGCCAACACCAGCCAAGGGGCAGCGCTGTGAGCGAGGCTGCAGGCTCTGCTCCCGGCCTTAACGCGCCCAGCCGAGGACTGAAACTGCAGCTCAAAGAGGCGCCTGCTCAAAGTCAATGCAAAGCATTGGCGACACCGGCCATTCCACTATAGGTGCTGTGCACAACTGGGGTGGTCTGGTCCGCGAGAAGCCAGGGTCTGGAGGGAGGCAGAACCGTGATGGGCAGTGACCACACGGGCCAGGCCAAGTGGGGGGGTCGGGGGAGGGGTTTGAGAATCCAATCAAGACTCGACGCAGGACAGCTTCCACAGAAGAGTGACATTTAAACCTACACCTAAAGGAGTAGAAATTGAGAGCGAGAGCGAAGGGGAGGAGGGAAGGCAAGCTCCCAGCGGTGGGAAAAGCAGGGCAAAGGCCTGGGGCTGGAGTGGGTCCCTTGGAGCGGGAGGGCACGGCGCGCGCCACCCAGAAGAACCAGGAGAGGGGCCCAGAGCGGGGCCGGGCTAGGCACTCCTCCCGCAGCCCCTGATGTCCCCGGCCTCCGGGAGGCGCGCTCCGTGGACCCCCTAAATGCCGACTCCGAACATCCTGGAGCACTGCGCGTGAGGTGCGTAGGAAAGGGACGGGCACACGCGGGCGTGGAGGGACGCGGGGTCCGGCGAAGCCTCGAAGCCTGACGCCCGGAATCTCGAACCCAGCTGTCACAGAGCTGGGTCCGGAAGCCGCCGAGACTCGAGTACCGCGAGCTACTGACTCCAGGCTCTCTGACACCCTCCCTCGAAGCCACCAAAGCCAGCTCCGCCCTCGGCCCAGGCCCGCCCCTTCTGCCGGAAGCCCGAGACAGGGGGACCCGCCCCTTCCGGACCCGCCCCACCAACTCGCGTCGAGGCCTCTCCCTCGGGCCCCGCCCACGGCCCTCTGGCCCAGAGCCCCGCCCCCTCCCGCCGAGGCCCCGCCTCTTGAGCGGGTCTCGCCCCCAAGGGCACAGCCGACGCCGCTTCGGAGCCCCGCGGGGCGGGGCGGGGCGGGGCGGGGCGGGGCGACTCCTCCCGCGGCCCCGCCCAGCTTCCCCGGAGACCCCGAGCGCGAGTGCTGCCTGCCCCGCCCCTTCCTTCGCCCGGCGTGGCGCCCTCGGCGTCCCGGGTGCGCCTGGCCCGACATGCCGCCCCACTGCCTGTCAGCGGAGGACGAGCAGCGCTGCCGGCGGCTGCTGGCAGGGGCCACTGCCCGACTCCGCGCGCGGCCCGCGGCGGCCGCCGTGCTCGTGCCGCTGTGCTCGGTGCGCGGGATCCCAGCGCTGCTCTACACGCTGCGGTCCAGCCGCCTGGCCGGGAGGCACAAGGGCGACGTCAGGTACACGGCCGGGAGCTCCTCGCTCTTCTGGGAGGAGGCCGCCGAGTCCCGGAGACCGCAGGGACCTGAGCGAGGCGCTTCGCCTGTCCGAGTCTGGGTTTCCGTCTCTATGGAATGGGTCTGGGGAGAGCCGCGCCCCGAGTCTGGCGCCGTGGGTGCCAGCCCGGACGCCACGCCGGACCCCTCGAAGCGCGTCCCGCACCAGCTCAGGACGGGGACATTTCTCGGAGCTGTGCCCGTGTTTCTAAAAAGGCAGGACCCCGCCCCCTGCCGGCGACTCTGGGGAGATTCGGGTCCTGGAGCCGACGAAGCTCGCGGGTGGGGTGAACTGCCTGGCTTCCCGCCCCGGCCCCGCCCCTGTCCCGTCGGGAATGAGGGACACGCTAGGGTCATAGCGCCGCTGGGGCCACCATAAGCAAAATTGGCGTGTGTGAGCCCCAGGGCCTCTCCCTTACCCCTATCGTTTAGGGAGGTAAACCGAACCTGGAGAGGTCATGTGGCTTGCGGGAGGCCTCACGACAAACTAGGGGCAGAGACAAAAGATGCTTGGGTGGGTGATCGGCTCTCCGCACAGCCGTCACCCTCACCCGCCATGGCCCCAACAGACCAAGGACCGGGCCACCTGTGCTTGTTCAGTTTCCCAGGTGGCAAGTGGGACCCCACTGACCAGGACGTGGTACACACAGCCCTGAGGGAGACCCGTGAGGAGCTGGGCCTTACTGTGCCTGAAGAGCATGTGTGGGGCATCCTGCAGCCTGTGTATGACCAGGTAAGGCTGCCAGGCCCTGAGGCCACCGCCAGGGGCAAGGAGAGTGGTCCTGGCCTCTGGTGGAGCTCCAGACACCGGCCTGGCGGTCATGTTCCATCCCCGCACAACCTTTCAGAGAGGGGTAGCTTAGCCCCCTTTCGTGGGAGATACTGAGGCTCAGGTCCTGGGCCGGAGGTGGCCCCAGGATAAGCCAGCTCTGCCCAGCTTGGTGGAGGAGGGTGGGGGAAGGCTTCACAGGGTAGGCAGGGATTGAATGACAAGTGGGAGATTTCAGGGTAGTAAAGGTTAGGGAAGGTTATTCTAAGCAGAGGGAACAGTCTGCAAAGGCCCAGAGGACTGAATGGCTGTAGTGAGTTTGAGGGGCCTGTAGCGAGTCGGCATGGCTGGAGTGAGCTCAAGGGCAGGGGCCAGGTGGACCCGACCTCCAATACGGAAGGCCTCTGGATGGGGAGGTGGAGTCTTCCTCTGGGGCTCCCCTCCCCCGCCCCAGAGCCCCGCCAAGGCCGCGCCTCCCCTGACTGCCTGCCATCTTCCTGCCCCAGCAAAAGACCACCGTGGTGCCAGTGCTTGCCGGTGTGGGCCCCCTGGATCCCCAGAGCCTCAGGCCCAACCCTGAGGAGGTGAGTGGGGAGAGACGGTGGGGGCCAGGTTGTTCCACGCAGGGGAGGCTGCGGCAGCAGGTCCCGTGTCTACCCTCTCGCTGCCTCCCGCCCACAGGTGGACAAGGTGTTTGCCCTGCCCCTGGCCCACCTGCTGCAGGAGCAGAACCAAGGCTATACCCACTTCTGCCAGCGTGGCCACTTCCACTACACTCTGCCCGTCTTCCTGCACGGGCCACACCGTGTCTGGGGTCTCACGGCCATCATCACAGAGTTCACCCTGCAGCTGCTGGCGCCCGGTGCCTACCAGCCCCGCCTGGCCCTCCCTAAGAGGTCCACGGGCTGAAGGCCCTTCCTTCACCCTTCCTTCACCCTGCTAGGCCAGCTCCATTCCGGGACTGAATAAAGAGCCTTGACCCATTCCGTGGCCACTGCATCTCGTGCACTGACCTTGAGCAGACCCCGTGGGACAGCTGGCTCCTGGCTGGGGTGCCTCTGTCCAATCACAGTGTTACCCACTGGACAGTGGGCACTTAACACTTGGCCCTTACCACAGCCCTGGGGTGGGGCAGTGCTGGCCCTGGCTGGTGAGACTGGGGCTCAGAGAGAAGAGACACCTTGCCCCAGGTCACCCCGAGCTAGGATTTGAACCAAGCCCTCCCTGACTCCAGCGCCCAGACCCAGCCACTCCCCTGCAGTTCCTGTTCTCTGCTCTGTGTCTAGCTGACCCCATGCCAGCCCGCAGGAATCCAAAGAGGAGCCCTGTGTTACTATAAAGTTCCAACACGCCGAACTCCTGCCATGCACCGGGTACTGTGCTGGGGCCATATCTTCGGACCAGCCAGATGCTGCCCTGCCCTCTGGGGGTGACTCAGTCCAGGGAAGACCTCAGAGCAGGCCACAGAGATAATCATGTGATTGTACATTAATTAATCACAGGTAATAGTGGAATTAATTATACATCAGTTATGTAGAGCAGAGAGAGAGAGGATAAAGCAGTCTGACCTTGTCACGGTGGACTAGGCAGTAATATTAGCCGGGACAAGTGACAGGAAACTCCCCTCACCAGCTGACTTCGCCAAAAGAGGCTAGCTTCAGGCATGGCTGGATCCAGGGGCTCAGGGGCTCTCCCTCTTACTGTGCTTTCTACTGTGCTGGCCTCACCTTTAGAGAATCTCTACTCTGCCGGGATGAGAAGTGAGGAGAGGGCAACGGCTCTCGGACGGCACAGCATTAGCCTCCCATCAACAGAAAACAGAGCTTCTGTCTCTGGCCATCCAACCCAGAATTGTACTTCGTTGGGCCTCCCCGAGCCTGTCACATGGCCTGCTGTCTTTGGAATTCCCTAGGCGGCAGGGTCTGGGGGCACAGTCCCAGGGAGGAGGATGAGCCTCCCAGACTGACTATGGAAAGGGCAGTCCCCGCAGGACTGCTGGGAAGAGAGAGAAGGGAAGGTCGAGCAGGTAAAAAAGCAGCCAGGTTCCCCTACAGAGTGACCTTGAAACCAAAGGTGAGCAAGAACAGGCCGCGTCAAAGGGCACAGGGGGGAAGTGGGGGCAGAAGGAGCAGCACATGCACAAAGTTTGGGGTCCTGGAGGAAACAAGATGAACAAGGCGGAGAGTCGGGGAGGGGCCCCGCCACTCAGGGGCCACCATGGTGTGCCAAGGGGACGTGCTTCAGTGGTGACTTAGGATTTTGTTCCTAAGGGGGACGGGGGGGGGGGGGAGGGGAGAAAGGTGTGAAGTGATGTGATTCCTGTCTTAAAAAGCTTGAACTTGAGCTGCAGAGAACCAGACTGCGGGTGCCCCCCTCCTCCTCCCCTCCTCCTCCTCCCCCTCCCTCCTCCTCTTCCCCTCGGCCCCCTCCCCACTCCACCCCTCCCAAAGTGTCCCCCACACTGCTACCCACTCCTACACACCTCCCCCTGCATCCCTCCCTCCCTCCTCACCTATCCCTTCCTTCACAAGCCCCTCCCATTGCCCCCCCACTTCACACCCCCTGTGTCGCCTCTGGCCCTCCAGACTCCTCAGATGAGAGCAGGGCGCATGATGGTGGTAAAAATAACTCATGGTGTGATGGGGGAATGAGGAAGGAGGGAGGCTGAGCCCCAAGGGACCCCTGGGGTTGAGGGCAGAGAAGTGCCAGCCTCCTGAGCCCAGGAGATGGGTTCTGACCCCGCCCCTTCCCCCTCCCTCACCGCTTCTGGGAGGCTCTTTGCTCACAGTCTTGCTCGAGGGTCATCCCAGTCTGGCTTATACTCAGCGAACCAAACCAAGTGGACGAGCTCACGGAGCGGTGAGTAGCCCAGCCGGCCCGACTGCCAGCCCACAGGCGTCCTCCTTCGGGCCAGAGCCCCCCACTTCTCCCCCACCCCACCTACTTGGACCCTGCATTCTGTCCTTCTGTCCTCAGGTCCTGGCTGCCACCCAAGATTCCCCCCCATGCCCTCAGGGATGCCTCTTCACCCTGGCTCCTTGGCCCGCTGCGTTCCCCCCGTCTCCAGTTCGTGGGGGCTTCTCTGAGTCCCCGCCCCCACGTCCAAGCCCCCATGGCAGGCGCAGCAGCAGGGAGCCGGGGGCGGCCACAGAGGGTGAACATGCAGGAGCACATGGCCATCGACGTGAGCCCCGGCCCCATCCGGCCCATCCACCTCATTTCCGACTATTTCCCACACTTCTATCCCTTTGCTAAGCACACTCGAAGCGCCCCAGACCCACACCCTGCAGTGATCCCTGCCATTCGCGCTGCACCCCGGCAGCGGGCCGATCCAGAGCCAGAGGGAGATTCAGATGACAGCAGTGAGTGGGGACAGGGGACGAGGGGAACGCTCCTGGCCCAGCCCAGCCAGGGTAGGGTTTGGGGCCTCCCAGGCATCGGACCAGGGAGGGGCAGGGCGGGAGGCATAGTGCCATTTCGGGGGTGGGGAGGGGGACGAGGCAGGAGCTGACCCTGCCCACCACCTCCTGTTAGCTGCCCTGGGCGCCCTCGAGTTCACGCTTCTTTTTGATGCGGACAACAGCGCCCTGCACTGCACGGCTCACCGGGCCAAGGTGAGGATGAGGGCAAGGGTCTGCGGGCGGAGGGCCTGGGCCACAGACCTGCCCCACATTCGTGGTCTCTTCTTAGGGTCTCAAGCCACCAGCCTCAGGCTCTGTGGACACCTATGTCAAAGCCAATCTGCTGCCAGGAGCCAGCAAGGTGAGGGTGAGACCCAGACCCCTACCGATGCTCTTTGGCCGCACCCCAGCCTGGAACACCCACCTGGCCCTGCAGTGCCCCGGCCCCCAAAGCCTGGACAGCAGGCATGGAGCTCCCCATTGTAGTGATGTGCAACTGGGGGCCCACCAGGCAGGTGAGCCAGGGTGGGGCCCTGGGGCCCAAGGAGGTCCTGATCCCCCCTCCCTGGCCCCTAGGCCAGCCAGCTGCGGACTCGCACAGTTCGGGGCACAAGGGGGCCTGTCTGGGAGGAGACGCTCACCTATCACGGCTTCACCCGCCAGGATGCTGGGCGAAAGACACTGCGGTGAGGACAGGGCCGGGCCTGGGCTGCGAGGGGGCAGGGCCGAGGTGGAGGGGGCGGGGCTTGCTCGGCCAGGTTTGACCAGGGCGGCCCGCAGGCTGTGTGTGTGTGAGGACCCGCGGCTGCGGCGACGGCGGGGGGCGCCTCCCCTGGGGGAGCTGCGGGTGCCCCTGAGGAAGCTGGTGCCCAACCGAGCCAGGAGCTTCGATGTGTGTCTGGAGAAGCGGAAGCTGGTGAGTGGGGCTAACACAGATTGGGGTGGGGATCAGCATCCTTGTGGTGGGGAAGCTGGAAAGGGGACAAAGAGGGAGACCCTGGGCGGTGTCTGGCCAAGGTGACCAAGCTCTCTGCTCTTTCAGACCAAGAGGCCCAAGAGTCTGGACACCGCCCGTGGCATGTCCCTGTATGAGGAGGTGGGTAGGACGGTGGGACCAAGCAGGGATGGGAGGTCCTAGGCCCCGCAGCCCTAGGGAAGAGCCAGGCCCCAGTGGCTGGGCAGGGGTGCGACTCCCCCCCGCCTCCCACCCCTCTCCACCAAGGCAGCCCAGAGCAGCTATTGGGCACTGGGACAATCAAGGCCCTCAGGGGGCAGAGATAAAGCCAGGCTTGAAGCAGAGGCTGAAACTGATAGGATCCACCCATAGCCCAAGTTGGGAGGGCAGGTCAAGGTCCAGGAGAGACCTTGGGGCATTGTGGACGCCACTCCTGGGGCTTGTAGCCCTAGATAAGCTCTTGTCAGCAGGCAGAGGTGCTTGCCGGGGGCCCCACGCCAACGACCAAAGACCTCCGGCTCCGCTCCCCGGGATGGAAGGGCCTCATGCTACTGCCCTGTCCCCTGGTGGAGCCACAAGTTGCCGCGCCTGCCACTTAGCCAAGGCCAGGCTGGCAAGTCCTACCCAGGTGGGGCAGGCACCCTGAGACGGGCACTTCCTGTCCCAGACCCCACACGCGGCCCCACCGCTGCGCATGGCAGGCGCTTACCGAACCCTCCCTTACTGAGGAGCCGGTGAGAAAGGTGGCTGGGCTTTCTGTAAACGGAATCCTCCGTGAGGTATGGGAGAAGCGCGTTCTTCCTGAACATCCTCCGAAGCCCTTTGCAAGCACCAGGGGCTGAGGGTGGCAAAGGACATTCAGAATCTGGTCCCCTGGGTGGTGGGGGGTGAAGAGGGTGGTTTTTGTAGCTTTAGTGACCTTTAGTATGTCATCAGGTATGTCATCTGTATGTCATCTCGGAGCTGCTTCTGTGACACAGGGGGAGGGTGGTGATGGGCGCTTAGTGAGACGCCACTCGGGAAGCTCCTCGCATGTTTGTGGCCTTCAGACACCAGCACCCTTCCCCTCCCGTGACGAAGACGCACTGTGCTCACCAGTCACGTGGTCTGAGCAAGCCCCTCCCCTTCTCAGGCCCTGGAGGCTACAGCTGACCGGAAAGTTCCCTTCCAGGGCACCGGGCCAGTGACTGTTTTGGGAAACTCATGACATGAAGTTGTTGGTCCTCGATTGCTTTGCGGCCAGCTCGAGTTGTCACATCCGGGCTAACACCGGTGGGTGGGTGGGCTTTGGGCTGCAGTTGGCTGACCACAGCCTACCCCGCAGGAGGAGACGGAGGCAGCAGGGGACGAACGCGGGCGCATCCTGCTGTCACTGTGCTACAGCTCCCGGCAGGGCGGCTTGCTGGTGGGTGTCCTGCGCTGTGCCCACCTTGCCCCCATGGATGCCAATGGCTATTCGGACCCCTTCGTCCGCCTGTGAGTGAAGGGGGGACAGGTAGGTGGGCCGTGGGGGCTCCCCGGAGCCCCTCTCCAGGGCCATCCCTAACCTGACCCCATCCTTCCCAACCAGTTTCCTGCATCCAAACGTGGGGAAGAGACGTAAATACAAGACCAGTGTTCGGAAAAAGACCCTGAACCCCGAGTTCAATGAGGTAGGCCGGGGTCCGGTGGAGGCGGTCCCGGCTGCCCCGGGGCGGGGAAGGTCAGCGTTCTGCCTCAGTCAGAAAGCGCAGGTCCCACCTGACCTCACCTGCCTGAGCCTGTTTCTGAACCTGTAAAGGACCTGAGGCGCCCCCCTTCCTGCATTTCTGCCCCCTCCCCTGCAGGAATTCTTTTATGCAGGCCCAAGGGAGGAGCTGGCCCAGAAGACACTGCTAGTGTCTGTATGGGACTATGACCTGGGCACAGCTGACGACTTCATTGGTGAGTGAGAATGCAGGGGAGCGGGCTGGCGGGGGCGGGGGGCGGTGGGAGGGGGGCAGCGGGTTCCGACGTGGCTCCTGATTTCTGCTCCCCAACCCAGGCGGGGTGCAGCTGAGTAGCCACGCCAGCGGGGAACGCCAGCGGCACTGGTGCGAGTGCCTGGGCCGCAGTGACTGGCGACTGGAGCTGTGGCACCCGCTGGACGGTGCGCCCCCCCAGCTCAGCGACTAGAAGGGGTACCCGGCCCGGCCCCGCTCACCACCCTCCCCCAAACTGACCCACAGAGCCGGGAGGACCTGGAGCTGCCTCACCCACCGTGCCCAGCCCCACGTCAAACTGTTTGCTCCCTTACCCCCGCGTCCAAGTTCACCCCTCTGCCAACCGTGAAGAATAAACTTCCAAACCAGGCCAGACAGAGCCTGTTCCCTTCGCTGCCCGTCGCCTCACCGGGCAGACTGGGCCCCGTTCTTGCTCCCATCCTCCAGATGCCCGCAGAGGGCCAGGCCCAGGGCTGGACCCCAGGCCGCCGCTTCCCCCTCATCACGCTGGGAAGGCCCCGCCCCCGCCCCTGCTATCGGCACTGAGGGATGGGCGCTCAGGATGGTCTAGGGCAGACTGACCCACCGGAAGCCAAGCTGTGGGTTCATGACATGACCTTGAGCTGACCTATCCCCCCTCCCCACAAGAGACCCACGTGGCGTATGGGAAGCCCCGGGCTCTGGGACATAGACCTCCCCGAGTGACGGGCCGCAGTGGCGGAGCGACGAGAAAGACCACAGAAAAGACGCAGCAGGAGACCGGACAGCACTCGCTTTATTGTCCAGCCACCTGGACAGACAGACGTCAGCCCGGGGCAGCGGGATCAGGAGGCAGCTTGCCTGGCCTGGTGCTGCCGGGCGAACCTCTGCATCCGCTCCTCGAGCTCTGGCCGGAAGTGGCGGATCAGGCCCTGGGGGAGGGGAGGGGGCACGGTGTGAAGCGGAGCTGAAAATCCCAACGCCCTAGGCTCTCAGCACCCCCACCTGAGTGCCCCACGGCAGGGCAGGGAGTACCTGCACGGGCCAGGCGGCTCCATCACCCAGGGCGCAGATGGTATGGCCCTCTATCTGCTTGCTGATCTCCCAGAGGGAGTCGATCTCGGCCGGCCGGGCATCCCCCTTCACGAAGCGGGCCATCACCTTGTTCATCCAGTCCACACCTGCAGCCGTGGCAGCAAGAGAGGGCCCGATGACACCAGCCAGGGTGCACCCCTGTGGCCCTCGAGGGGTGCGGGCCACAGAGAGGGTGGGGCCAGGAGAGGCCAGAGCCGGCCGGGAAGCAGCAGCTGCACACTGAGTGTCTGGAGCCCAACCAACCTCCGTCCTCTGCCTGACCCAGGCCTAGGGTGAGCCTCAGAGGAAGCCCCCGCCCTGCCCAGGGTGCGTACCCTCGCGGCATGGGGTGCACTGGCCACAGCTCTCGTGCTTGTAGAACTCAATAAGGCGGGCGATAGCTTTCACAATATCCGTCTGGGGTGACAAGAGACAGTGAGGAGTCACCCGGGGCCAGAGCCTCAGCCCGCCCAGAGCAGCGCCCCGTCCCCCCACCCCAATTCCGGCAAACCCCCTCCCCAATTCCAGCAGCATTCTGGCCACCTCCTCCACTGTCCCTGGGCATCCGGCACTGCCCAGACCCCTCTCTAGGCATTCTCTCCAGGGGAATTCTCTCCCACCTGACTGTATCTCAGGTCACATGAACTGGGATCCAAGAGCCGGGATCCAGGGAGGAGTACGGACCGGGTGGACACGAGGCAGGGACTGGGTGGGGAGCGTGGGCAGCCCTTACCGAGCGGTCCATGACAATCACAGCAGCCGTGCCCAGGCCCGTCTGCGCCTGCACCAGCGCGTCAAAGTCCATCAGCACCGTCTCACACACGGACTTGGGGATCAGTGGTGTGGATGAGCCGCCGGGGATCACAGCAAGGAGGTTGTCCCAGCCACCTGTGACACCCCCTGGGGCCCCGGTCCATCCCCAAAAGGATGGATGGTCAGGGCTGGGACCGCCACACCTGAGTAGTCCTGAGCCCAGGCCCTCTGTCGGCCCCCGCCCAGCGCGGCCTCCCACCCTGGCTCTCTTCACGGACATCCTGCCCCACTCCGGCCCCGGTTGGCCCCTTGGCTCACCCGCATGCTTTTCAATCAGTTCCTTCAGTGGTACAGACATCTCTTCCTCCACAGTACAAGGGTGGTTGACGTGGCCAGAGATATTGAACAGTTTGGTGCCCGAGTTGCGCTCACGACCAAAGCTGGCAAACCACGCACCCCCACGACGGCAGATGGTGGGGGACACAGCCACCGTCTCCACGTTGGCCACGGTTGTGGGGCAGCCGAACACTCCTGTAAAGGAATGGGATGAGACCAGTGGCTGCCAGAGGGTGGGGACAGGGTAGATCAGGTTTCCCAGCAGTGGGGTCTGTCCCAGGGTCGTGCTCTGTGGCACAGCCCCCCTTCACCCTTTGGTCATTCCCATCCCCCTCTGGACCCCAAACTCTAGCAGGCGCTGCACTGCCTTTTCACCCCTCTACTCTTAGTCCCTGGGGGGCTAGAGAGGACCTGGGGACTGGGACAGGGAGAGGGACTACAGATGGCACCTCTACGTTGTCACCCACCCTACTCTGTGTCTGGCCCCCAGTCCGGAAGGAACTCAGAAATCCCCTAAGAATGACCAATGGGGACCTGAAGCCAGATGAGATTCCACAGGATGCAGCACAAGGCCCAGGACCGGGCCGGGTCTCACCCACATCAGCAGGGAAGGGCGGCTTCAGGCGGGGCTTGCCCTGTTTGCCCTCGATGGACTCAATGAGTGCCGTCTCCTCCCCACAGATGTAGGCCCCGGCCCCACGCACAACAAACACATCAAAATCGTAGCCGGAGCCACAGGCGTTCTTGCCAATCAGACCAGCCTCATAGGCCTCTCGGATGGCCACCTGTGGGACAGAAACGTGAGGGTACCATCCCCCCAGCCTGGGAACACTGTGTGCTGGGGAGGGGTACAGGCCCACTGAGCCCATGTTCACCAAAACCCAGGGATAAAGCTCCCTTTGGACATAACCAGAGGATGCTCTGGGAGAGGGGTGGGATTTTTACAACGTTTATGCTACTTTTGTAATAACAACACTTAACAAATTCTTCACCTATATGCACTTTTAGAAGAAAGACTAAGGAAATAATGAAAATTTTCATAAGCACTTTCCTACAGGTGGTGGATCTGTGGGAGGTTTTCCTGCGCGTTGTGTACGTGTGCAGTTTCCTATCTTCACAATGAGCAAGTCCTATTTCTGCGGGAAAGGAAGAGACCCTAGGGGTTTGTTTTTAAACACGTAGTAATAACACTTATACGCAAAGCTACGATGTGCCAGGCGCCGTCCCAGGTGCTGTTTCCGTTTCCCTCGTCGCTGCCGTACAGGAGCCTCACAGAGGGGTGTGAGGCTCTGGCCCTGGACCAGTCACTACAGGCATCACTGAGCTGAGAACCGCTGAAATGACCCCTTGGCCCTTCGGCAGGAAAAATGCCTGTAAGCCCACCCCTGCCCCAGGAATCAGAGAGCCCGGAAAGCCTCCCGAGTTGAGGCTTCGGAACGTGTCCAAAGAGCCCAGAGGAGGCTCTGGGGGCCACGTCCCATTAACAATGCATGCAGCAGGGGTGACTACTCTTCCGGGCCGAGCCCAGACAGATCAGGGGCTACAATCTAAGAACCGTGCCAGGAAGCAAGCACGTGAGCGCACCCTCTCCCCTACTGAGGCTCCTCCCCTTTCCCACCTGCAGATTGGAGGCCTCGTTGTAGAACTCCCCTCGGATGTAGATGTAGGCAGCACGGGCGCCCATGGCCCGGCCCCCGACTAGGCAGCCTTCCACCAGCTTGTGGGGATCGTGGCGAATGATCTCCCGGTCCTTGCAGGTGCCCGGCTCCCCTTCATCTGCGTTCACGACTAGATACTTGGGCCTGTAGGTTCCAGCAGATCCGTAAGGCCACAGGGCCACCAGGGCTGGGCCTTCAGCTACATGCCACCCCACTCCGCCCAAGGAAGCCTCAAAGATGTCTCCTCCGAGAGCCAATCCCTCCCTGTTCTCCCAACACATTCCTAGCGGCTCTGCTGGCCCACAGTCAATGACATCGAGCTCACTGCCTATTACGCCTTTGGGTGGCTAAGACCACAGGAAAGGTCTTTGTTCTGCTCAGTCCAAACGTCTCCCTGTGCTTTCCTAAGAGCCCAAATCCTGCCCTTGGTCACAAAGAACCTTCCTGAACCTCTGCCATATCTCTGGGGCCAAAAGGAGGTGAAATAGCTGACATCTATCATTTGCTTTCTATGTGCTGACCAATGTGAGGGGCAAAAGCTTTGTGAACACTCTCTTTAATCCCTGCACACTGTAACGTCCACTTACAAAAAAGAAAACTCAGGTTCAAAGGAACCAGGAGACTGCCCAAGGCTACATAATTAGAAGGCAGAATTGACCAACGAGTCTGCTTAAGTCAAAATCTTGTGTCGATTCTGATACCCCTCAAGTCTCCCCCGAGGAAGCCCGGAGAGACCAGAGTCCCACCTACTGAAGCTCTGGTGATGTTTCCTTCACTCTTAGTTTCCAAGGAAACAGCCCCAAGGCCCGGGTAAGCCACAGCCACCCCCAAGGTTTCTCCTGCAACCCCATCTCTACCTCCCTACACACACCTGCCATCTGAGGGCTTATTCATGAAGCTCCATTTGAGGCCAGTGGGGAAGCCAGCACCGCCACGGCCCCGCAAGCCGGATGTCTTGACCTCACCCAGGATCCAGTCAGGCCCCTTCAGCAAGATCTCCTTTGTCTTGTACCAGTCACCTCGGCTCTGAGCACCCTTCAGCCTGGACAGAGTGGGGAAGACATTGAAGGCGAGGCTCTGCTCCAGGACCACCGAGCTAAGGGCAGCATCTCACCTCCAGTCATGGCGGCCATACAGGTTGGTGAAGATCCGGTCTTCATCTTTCAGCGAGCCAAATGAGGTTTTCTTGGGTGCTGTCTGAGGACGCAAAGGGTCAGGAGGCCCGACCCAGTTCTGCGGTCACAAAGGGCCAGGCCAGATGTTACAGATTCTCGGGTCCCCGTGATTAGACGGGGCTGGGCTGAAGACAGGGTAAGGGCCTACGCCTCAGAACCCTTCGTGGCGACACAGCTACCACCATCACTTCAGTGAGCACTTCCTGCTTAGCAGGCATCAGGCAGAGCACTTTCCAACCCAAACCCCATTTCGGCCTCATAACCCCGAGACAAGAATGATTTCCTCCATTTGACAAGGGAGGAAACGGAGGCCAAGAACAAACGGCCCTTATGGAAGGGCACACAACCAAAAGCTGCTGGGATCTGAACTCAGATGTGCGGGTGGTCAAAGCCCACACCCGAACCACAGCGCCATATGAACTCCCTGAGCCCGGCGTGAAGCGTCCATTCATTTGCCCGGCTGTCCTGCTGGCCCAAAATTTGGTCAAACCGAGGCCTTGTACAACTGACTCTGCTGGGAACAAAATGTGTTTACTGATGCAAAAGAAGTGTTTCGCCGGGGGCTGGGATACACAGCTGATGGGAGACCCACTTGGGATAAAAGTGATGAAAGGCGGGGTCTGGGATTCCACAGGACCCAGGTGGTCAGCACCTCAGCTGAGAGCTAAGGGTACCAGGCTTCCAGACTCCCAACCCCCTAAAAGCCACTACAAGGAGCAGAGCGCTAGATGGGGCGTCAGGAGACGCACCTCCGCTCCAAAGCTTTTCTGCATCTGTAAAATGGGGCAGAGGCACCTTCAAGCTCTACAAAGCTCGGGCACGGAAACAACGAGACAGGGATGCTTCGCCACCTGCAAAATTTCCCGCTGTGTCGCCCGGCTGTTAACTGAGACAAGCCAAGGAACCGGAGGGCTGGGGGAGTCAGCCTCCCACTGGGGCCGGTTCCCTTCTATATCCAGGCCGGAGCGGCAACCTTCCTGTCGGGCTGGGGAAATGAGGAGGGTTCTCTATCTAGAAGGCACTACAGACCCAAGGGACGGCCGGCGCAGAGGCGCGGCACAGAGAGACCCGGCCCGCCAGACACCCTTGGCCCGAGCCAGGCCGGGCCTCACCGTGTCGCCGCTGAAACGCACAGACACCCGCGCAGGGAGCGACCCGCTGAGCAGCCGCCGTGCCGCCAGCATCGCGGGAGACGGCTCAGTCACCTCCCACTGTCACCTTCACGGTTCCGAGCCTGAAGAACCGGCGCGACCGAGGCGCTGGGCGGCGCACAGGAAAAACGTCACGCGCCCTGGCCCGGGCTGCGCGCCCAAGGTCCCCTGCGCCGCTCTCGCCCCGCCCTCGGCCGCCCTCCCTCGCAGGAGGGCGGAGAGGCTGCTGGGAGATGTAGTCCCGTGGGCCTCGGAGCCCACCTTTCCACCGGTGCAGGTGGCGCTTACTCTCGCGCTCCGATTGTTCGCATTCGCCTCCGGACTCGAGACTTTCAAACCCTAAGTAACCAAACGTCGCGTGTCACCGTTTGCTGGGTTCTGGTGTTTCCCACTTTCTACAGGTTCTGCATTTAGTGTGCACTTGTATGTCTGGGTGTATGGCGGGAGGAGGAGAAATCAGGCAGGTTGCAGCCCGACGACCCCTAATGACCGCGTTGGAATTATTCTGCCCTAGTCCAAGCCTGATGATCTCTCCCCGACCCCACTCTGGGCACCCCTGGGCTCAGGGAAGTATTGCTTATTAGCGGCAGAGAGCAGGGACAGCTCCGGAGCCAGGCAGGGGATTGTTGGCGGAGGTCTTAGGTTGGGGTGAGACCGAGAGA
Organism: Prionailurus bengalensis; assembly: GCF_016509475.1. Lineage (NCBI taxonomy): Eukaryota > Metazoa > Chordata > Mammalia > Carnivora > Felidae > Prionailurus > Prionailurus bengalensis. Next base: position 110,903,395 of record NC_057346.1, on the reverse strand, counting down.
GTGGAAATGGTGAAGATGGGCCGGTGAGTGGCACGTCCTCTTGCCGGCGCTGCTAAGCTCGCGCAGCCATTCCTTCCTCAGCCCGTCAGTAGAGCCCGGGCCTTGGCACTCCTGCTCAAAATCTTGGGGTGGCCCCTAAGTGCCTTCACAGTCACGCCCTGGCCTAGCATTTAAGGACTCCGCCCCTCCCTCCGCAGGGTCATCAGGCCCAGACCCCATCACGCACGCACCCCCTGCCCAGGACCCCTTCTTCTTGGGACCTTAGGGCCGTTTATGTGGCTGTGCTCCTCCGCCCTGAGGAGGTCACGTGTCCTTTGCCTTCCCGTCGAAGTCGCGGAAGCCTGATTAACTCTTGTCTGTATCAGTTCTCTGGGACCCTTTGGCTCTGAGACCTTGCCCTGCTCCTGTGACAAGCATGTCCTTTTTGCTCTGTCCAGCTCCTCTATTCTCTGTTCCTGTTATCATCCCTTCTGGTCTCTCCTGTTGTTTAGAAACTCATTTGCCCTTATTTTCAAAGATACTCCCCACAGCAGCCTTGGAGAGAGTTAATGTTACACGTGAAAAAAATTGAGGCCCATGCAGGTTTTCCCTCTCATCCATGGGCATGAGGGTGCCGAGTGGTAGGGCTGGAATCAAATCAAAGCCTTTCTTCCTTTCCAGAGTGCCCCCTCCCCGCCTCCAGCAAACGCACAGAACAACCACACGCGTGTGACCTTGACCTTCATTGAAGATGGCAGTGGTATTCCCAAGAAAGGTACTAAAGCATCAGCACCTTGTCTGAGGTCTCACAGATGGCTAGGGCAGTACCAGGCCCAGGGCCCAGCGGTCCCGGCTCCCAGCCGGGGGACCCCCACTCCTGGGCAGGGAAAGAGATTGCCCAGACAGAGCTGGGGATTACACAGCTAATCCCAGCCTCCGCGACCTGAGTCCATGGATCCCTCCCTATGGGGCAGGAGAAGGGGGGCAGGATGGAGCCAGAGGGTGGATTCCTGCCTCATCCCTAACTGGGTCAAGGGAACACAAGGCCACGGGGAGAAGGCCGCCTGGGGATGCCGTGGACGGGAGATGGTGGGGCATGGGATGATGAGAAACTGAGAGTGAGGAGCAGGGTCTCCTGTTCATCCAGCACCGGGCTCTGTGCCAAGCACTTGCCATGTGTTATCTCCTTAATCCTCCCACAACCCAGAGCGTAGGAATGATGAACCCCTGTTTTCAAAAGAGGACAGAATGTATTAGCCACGCAGAGTGGCCTGCCCCGGGCAGCACAGCTGCTAGAACTCAGCCTGAGGGTTCCTGACCTGAGATCCCCCACTCAGTCCCCACCCATCCAGAGCACCTACTTGCCAGGCTCCCCTCAGTGTCACCTCCCAGAGAGCCCTCCTCTGAGGCATCCCGGGCCCCGGCCGTCCCCTCTCCCTCCGCACCTGTCCGGTCCTATGCCACTTGCTCGCATCTGCCTCCCCAACCAGCCTCCAAACCAGAAGCCATTGCTGTGTCGGGCTAACTTTGCCTTCCAAATGCTCCTTGTTCCTGTGCCCTCCTGCCCATCCCATGGCCATGAGCGGGGTTCGCTTTTAGCCGGAATTTTGCAAAGCTTCCTTGAGGTCTCCCGGCCTCCCATCTCGACCCCTCCGATTCCTTCTCTGCACCACGGGGTGAGTGGGATTGAACCTCAGATCCGTGTTGTCTCTCCTTTGCCTGAGACCACCGAGGGGTGGTTCCCCAGTGTCCTCAGGACACAGCCCAAGCCTCCTGGCCTGCCATTCAAGATCAGGTGCTGACTTCTCCGGCTCCAGCTCAGATGGCTCTCCCCACACAGAGGATCTCTCTGATTTCCACCAGAGGATCCGTCTTCCTCCCATTCTCCTCCTGAGGAGCCCTTTGAATGTCACCTCCCAACATCTCTAGTAACCTTGCCACAGGCCCTTTGTGACAACGGCGCGATCAGATCTCTCTTCTCCACCCCACAGCGCAGAGCTTCTCAAGGGAGGTGCTTACTCCATATTGTAATCCAGTTTTGTAATTCGAAAATGAAAAAAAAAAAAAATCAACGTCTTTCCTGTTAGGAATTTAAGATGGAAAAGCAAAAAGAAAGGAGTAATGTTTTCACCACCCTGACTTAAAACCCACTATCGTTTTTCCTTATTTGTTCCCACTCTGTTTTCTAGGTGATTTGAAAACACTTCACAAGCATTTGATCCTTAAAAATGTAGACCTTAACAGGAAAAAAAAAAAAAAAAAAAGCCACAAAAGTCCTTCCGCCCCAGAGCTAAATGCTTGAGTCCAATAATATCTTCCAATCCTTTAAAGAAAAAAAATGCCTTGGGGCGCCTGGGTGGCTCAGTCAGTTAAGCAACTGACTTCGGCTCAGGTCATGATCTCACGGTTCATGGGTTCAAGCCCCGCATCGGGCTCTGTGCTGACAGCTCGGAGCCTGGAGCCTGCTTCCGATTCTGTGTCTCCCTCTCTCTCGGCCCCTCCCCCACTTGTGCTCTGTCTCTCTCTCTCTCTCTCTCTCTCTCAAAAATAAATAAAATGTAAAAAAAGAAAAATTAAAAAAAAAAAAGAAAAAGAAAAAAAATGCCTTTACTTGTACGTGCATTTACCTACAGGAACAATACGAGTGTTTCGTGCTTTCGTGCATGTAGTCATGCATCTTGCTAGATCACAGGTTTTCACCTTGCTTTTTTGCATTCAAGACGCTATGTTTTTGAGATTAATCCATATGGATACAAATAGGTGTAGAAACAGGATTACCTACAGGTAACACCAGAGCTTCAAGGTTAAGGACCTGGATTCAAAATCCTGCTTTCGCCACTTACTACCTGTGTGATTTTATGACCCGTGCCTCAGTTTCCCCTAATGGGAAATTAGGAGAAGCTGTGCCCTCAAGGAGCCTCTGTTGGAATGGGGAACAGCAAATGAGCAGTGCCTGACACACAGCAAATGCCCGAGGAACGTTTAACTAAATGCCCTGGATTATAGATTCATTTGGACAAGATCCCCATCCTTACGATACCGAGTCTCCCCACCCAGGAGTGTGAGGTCCCTCCTCATTTTCTCAGATCTTGTAGGTTCCTTGCTAAACGTGTGGCACTTTTTCTTTAAAAAACGGTGCACGTTTTTTAACATAGGAATTCTATGTGATGTACTTTTACGTTTTGTGACCTCCGTTTTAATAACATTTTCTCCTTGGTGTGAATAGAGCACCATCCATTTGCCTGATTAGTGCCGATCTGGAGCCCTTAATGGACTCTCCTGTTATATAAAAGTTTGTCCGGGGGCGCCCGGGTGGCTCAGTCGGTTAAGTGTCCGACTCGATTTCGGCTCAGGTCGCGATCTCACGGTCGGTGAGTTCAAGCCCCATATCGGGTTCCGTGCTGACAATGCGGAGCCTGCTTGGGTTTCTCTCTCTCTCCCTCTCTCATCCCCCTCCCTGGCTTGTGCTCTCTCCGCCCTCACTCTTGCTCTTAAAATAAATAAATAAATAAATAAATAAATAAATAAATAAGCTTTGAAAAAAAAAAAAAAAACAGTCTCAGGTAAAGCTGGAGGCTCAAAACCTTCACAAGAGTTATCTGCCTAGGCTTTTCTCTGATATTTGTATTGCCTTCTACTTAGAACGTCTTCTTCTCCAAACAATGGAAGCGGTCTTTCTGCTGCAGGCAGAGGAATGACCTTTAACCTCCAAGTAGCTTGCTAACACACACTAAGGGTATGGAATGTCCAGGCAATAAAATTCGAGTTGCCCTCCCAGATCTGGGCGTGGCTTGGTCTGTGGCCCAGGGGCACCTTGGAAATGGGCTGCCCTCGCATCAGGCAGGATTGGGAATAAATCTTGGGCTCTCCTGCCTACCAGCTGTGTGGCCTTGGGCAAGTTCCTTGACATCTCTGTACCTCAGAGTATCATTGTAATGGTTACATGTTTCAATCTCCGTAAAACCTTACACAGTGCTGTGTGTCTGCTGTTCTCCTGCTTTTATTATTCCAGGGACAAACCTTTTGGTCGTGCGTTCTGTTCTTTCACTGTAATGCTGGCTCGGGTTTTACATCAGTGCTCATAAAGGAGGGTGGCCTATAGTTACATTTCCTCCAGGAAATCTTGTCCAGTTCTCTTAAAAGTGGATCACTTTCGGGGCACCTGGGTGGCTCAGTTAGTTAAGTGTCCGACTTTGGCTCAGGTCATGATCTTGCAGTTCGTGGGTTCAAGTCCCCTGTCAGGCTCTGTGCTGACAGCTCAGAGCCTGGAGCCTGCTTCAGATTCCGTGCCTCCCTCTTTCTCTGCCCCTCCTCTGCTAGCTCTCTCTTTCTCTCTCTCTCAAAAGTAAACATTTTTTAAAAGCATCTAATTAAATTTCATTTTGTTTTATTTTAACCCAATTAGCCTCTGCCTTTTAAAAAGTTTGACCCATTTACGTTTATTGGTATTACAATATTATATTGTGTTTTCTACTTAGCATTCTTTCTCTTTATTTCTTTTTCCCTCTCTTTTTTGGTTTTCTGCTGAATTAACTGTGTTTTCTTTGTGCCATTTCCTTCTCCACTCTTGTTTTGGAAGTTACGCATTTTGTTTCTATTTTTAGCAGTTCCCCTTGCATTTTTAACAGTCATACATAAATTTCTTTTTCAGGAAATGCTAATTAAGAGTCTATCCTCCTGCTGAGTATGAAGCTAAAACAAAAACAGAGTATACTGCCTCCCTCTGTGCATGCCTCCCTCCCAAATTCTGTCCTTCTGTTTTCTGGGTTGGCCCCATTTGTGACCTGGCGTTACGGGTCCCCTGCTTTGTGCTGCCAGTGGAGACCTGGCCTCAGTCATGGGGACCTCTAAGCTTTGTTCTCCAGGGCTGAGTACAGACTGAGGACCTGGCCCCAAGCCCTGTGCGTTCAGCCTGCTGTATTCCTGGCTGAGATACAAGCCTTCAGCCCCCGCCCCCCCCCCCCCCCCCGCCCGCTAGACTACAGGCTTCTTCTTGTTCATTTGTTGTTTTTGTTGCTTTTCCTTCAGAGGTTTACTTCAAGCCTACACAGAATTCCCTTTTCGTATCTGTGCGGCATTCAACTATTAACATTTTTTTTCTCCTCTGATTTTAATGCGTTTGAGAAGGACACGACGGATTTCTGGTTGTAGTCTGCTACCTTGAACTGGCTACCTTCCTATTTTTTTCCCATTCACTTAAACTTTAGAAAGTAAAGTCGATCGGTCATGGCCGGGGGGGTGCACACAGGACCAGGTCAGTGCATTTGAGGCAAGCAGCACAATTGACGATGCGTCTAACACGGGTCTCCCTCCCTGCGCCCCGGCGTAGGATGCCTCGCATACCCTGTAGACTCTAGTCCTGACGTGAGCGAGAACCACTCCCTGTCAGCCTGCCAGTGTGTCAGGGCCCCTCTTTGGCTTCTGCTGGTTCTGAAGCACTGGACACTGCGGTCTCCCCCGTGGGGGACCCGTCAGCTCTCAGTTGGGCCCAGGTCTCAAGCACCAATACAAGCCCACCCCTCCCCGCCCCTCCCTCGCAGTACACCCACGGTCAGATGCCCAGCACATAAGGTCTAGGAGTCTGGAACATCTCCATGTTGGTCGTTTGCCCACTCCACATCATCCCTTGGAGTCCTGCCTACAGCCCCTCTGTCCCCTCGCACAAAAGCTCTTGTCTCTGCTCTGCCCAGTGTAGCCCTTGATGGCTATTTGGGGTGACAGACACCAGGAAGAGTTCACACACCGCTCAACCGATCCCAAGCTTTTAGAAACATGAGACTCGTCTTCCCCATCCCTCAAGGGTTCGGTTTTTAGAAATGCTCTATCTTGTTCATCAGCAAAAAGAGAAAAAAAAAAAAAAAAACCCGCCGGACATTTATTTATTTATTTTTTTAATTTTTTTTTCAACGTTTATTTATTTTTGGGACAGAGAGAGACAGAGCATGAACGGGGGAGGGGCAGAGAGAGAGGGAGACACAGAATCGGAAACAGGCTCCAGGCTCCGAGCCATCAGCCCAGAGCCCGACGCGGGGCTCGAACTCACGGACCGCGAGATGGTGACCTGGCTGAAGTCGGACGCTTAACCGACTGCGCCACCCAGGCGCCCCGGGACGCTTATTATTGGAAACAGGTTGAGCTGTTCATCTTCTGTTACACGTTTTTCCTCCCGATACACAAAACTCACGGCCACAAAGGACCTGTGGCGGGGGAGCCCTGTTGCTGCAACAGGTCGTGACACCATAGCCAGTATTTATGGGCTTTCTTCCTTCTTCGTGAATCCCACACGTTTGCCTCCAGCGGGCACCCCTGCTGCTCAGGGGGCTTTCCCAGGTGGGGGGGGGGGGGACTTGATATCATGAAGATGTCATGCCTCTCCAAATTAATCTATAAAAACATTTGAATTCCGATCAAAATCCCGTCAAAGTTTTTCGTGGAACTGGGGAAACGGATGCTTAAATCTATATAGAAGAACGCAGGGTCGGGAACGGCCAGGCCAGGTTAGGAGAACAAGGCTGGGGGAAGCTTCCCTACCAGGCAGCAAGACTAATTATAAAGCTAGCAGAATCGAGAAGAGCCACCCAGTGTTTCTGAAATATGGTGCTTTATCACAGTTTGCTAGAAATTTTGCAATTTTGGTTTTGATTTCTTCTTTCACATGAGACATCTGAAGAGAGATTTATAGGGGTGCCCGGGTGGCTCGGTCGGCGAAGCGTCCAACTTCGGCTCAGGTCATGATCTCACAGTTTGTGAGTTTGAGCCCCGCGTCGGGCTCTGTGCTGACAGCTCAGAGCCTGGAGCCTGCTTCAGATTCTTTGTCTCCTCCTGTCTCTGCCCCTCCCATGCTGATGCTCTATCTCCCTCTCTGTCTCTCAATAATAAATAAACATTTAAAAAAAATTTTTTAAATGTCATCGCAAGCCTAAGGTCATGGAGTCTCTTACTTTTTTTTTTTTCTGTTAATATTTTATTTTTCTCATCACATGTAGACAAACCCTACTTCAGGGTTTCTCATTCTTGACACTGAACATTTGGGACTGGATAATTCTTTGGTGTGGGCACCTGTCCTGTGTGCATCATAGGACATTTGACAGCATCCCTAAGTGCCAGGAGCACCCCACAAGTTGTGACAACAAAAATGTCTCCAGACATTGTCAAATGTAACCTGGATGCAAAATCACACACACACACACACACACACACACACACACACACACACATTGAGAACCACTGATCTATTTGGATGTTACTGTATATGGTGTGAGGTAAGGATCCATTACTTTTCCTCAATACGATGTATTAGTTTTATTAATATTAAATAATTCTTCTTTTCAAACTTGTTTATGATGCCACTGCTATTACATGTCCACATCCTATACGTGCGTGCATCTGTGATTGTATATGGTAGACCCTGACTAGATTATTTCCTTTTCCTGGGCACAGAACCCCCTTGCATCTGAATGGGACAGAAGGGAAGAGTGTCACTTCCAGGTCTGGACAGCAGGGAGCAGGTGTGTCTTCATCATGTTCTCTCTCTCTCTCTCTCTCTCTCTCTCTCTCTCGCATCCCCTTCCAAGGACACCTTGTCAGAGTATGAATCCGGGGGTTGAATGGGCCTACCCAGTTCTCACTCAGGGTCTCGTGACCACAGTCAGATGGCACTTGTTGTTGGGGCCACTCTGAGGGCTTCTTCCCTCACCTCGTGGGGCTGAAGGAAGAGCCGGAGTCTGAAACAGCTGTGGCTCACTGTCTGGCTGGGGTGTCTCTCTCTCCCTCCTTCACTCGCCCCCCTCTGCCCTCTCTGGTCTCTCCACGTGGGGCTCTCCCTGTGGCAGCCTCAGGGTAGCTGGGTTTTTTACACAACGACGGAAGTCAGTTGTCCCCGAGGGAAACTGCAAAGCTGCATGACCTTTCCTGACTCAAGCTCAGAAGCCCCACAATGTCTCTTCCACTGTCTTCATCCAGGCAGCCACAAGGAGGGCATAGAGACGCCAGAGCATAAAGTACTTGTGAACACGTGTCAAAATCACAAGCTATCTGATGCGGTTCCAGATTCCTTATCCCCTGGGTGTGGTGTTTGTTTCTCCCTCTGGAAGGTTGCCGGCAGGGTCTTCATTTCCTTCCCGAAGGCTCTGGAATTTTATGATCTGCTTTGTGGTTCTTTTGTCAACATGCTCATTGCCTTTCAGCTTGAAAGCCCATCTCCCGTCCTGGGAAAACTTACTGCGTTATTTTTATTTTACTACTTTTTTTCCTACCCTCTTCCTTCTCCCTCTCTCTGGACCTCCTGGAATAACACTGTTATTCTTATCTTTCCATGCCTTTATCTTTTTTTTTTTTAATTTTCATGCGTATTTTTCAACTCTATCTTGAGATTTTTCATTTCTGCAATCTCATTTTTAATTTCCAAGAGCTCCTGAGTAGTCTTTATAATAACCTCCCTTTTGGGGCGCCCGGGTGGCTCAGTCGGTGAAGCGTCCGACTTCGGCTCAGGTCACGAGCTCGCGGTCCGTGGGTTCGAGCCCCGCGTCGGGCTCTGTGCTGTCAGCTCGGAGCCCGGAGCCTGCTTCGGGTTCTGTGTCTCCCTCTCGCTCTGCCCCTCCCCCGTTCGTGCTCTGTCTCTCTCTGTCTCAAAAATAAATAAACATTACAATAGCCTCCCTTTCTTACCTCCTGGATGTAACATCTTTGGTTATGTCCCTGAAGATAATGATTAAAGCTGATTTGAATTTTTCTGACACCACCTGCACGGTCCCTATCTTTTCTGAGTTCTTTTTCTTTCCCCGTTTATTGCTGTCTCTCTTCTACGTGAGAGAGTTCTCTCAACTGTCTGGCAATTATCTGTTGTCCTTTGATATTTGTCGTGTCAGGGGTGAGCGGGAAAGCTGAGGGTTTATCAAACACAGACCCTGTCACCAGGGCCCCTAAATGTCAGTTTCCGCTTCTCCCAGAGGATTCCTCCAGTCTTCCACTGGGCTGTGGGCCTCTGCCCACGCTCCAGAAGCTGGGCTGGAGGGCTGTGCTGGGGGTCTCAAGGTTTGAGTATGAGGACCCTCCCCTGGCCTGCAGGCTACGCAGCCCCACCCACTGAATAGGGCCAAGTGAAGACCTACTGCTTTTGCTAGTTGCCACAGATGCCTGAAAACCCACTTAACGGGCACTGGGTCTGCTGGGGAAGGGTGATGCAGCGACAGCCCCTGATGGAAGTCACCAGCCCCAGCTGTGTGGCTTTTTCTGCAGCCAGATCCTCCGGACAGGCATTGCCACGGACCCACTCTTAAACCTCTTCGCCAACGCCCCCCGTGCCAGGCCCCCAGTCTGGGCCTCTTCCAAATTCCTGGGATCTCCCGGGGCCTCAGGGCCATCTCAGCGGGTCCTGCAGGAACCACGTGCCTGGGGACAGTGCCGTTTGGCACACCACCTCTGTCTTGGTGTTCCGATGGGCGACCCAGACCGGTCCTCGTGGTCAAGTGGCCGGGCTCCCCCAGGGCTCAGAACGGCCAGGAGCGGCTCCTCAAAAGGAGGATGTGTAGGCTCCTGTTTTCTCCCGGCAAGATGCTTCTCCGCTTGGCTTTAAGTGCCTGAGGAAGAGGCTTCCAGCTGGCTGGGGTCCCCCGTCTCCAGAAAGACGAGAGGCTGGGAACGCAGCAGACAGTGGCCAGACCACAGGGGAAAACAGAACTCTGACCCCGCGGCCCGCCGCAGCCCGCCCAGAAAACCAAGCTCTCGTCTGCAATAACCAGCCAGGAAGCCGGCGGCCGTGGGGCGCGCCTGCGGGAAGTCAGACTGCTAGCTCTAGGGGACAACGCAGGAAGCCAGGCAGCCAGCCTGGTGACAATTGCCCGGGATGTCCAGGACTTCATTCACAAGTGACAGCTTCCCCAGTTTTTATGTTTTCCTACTGAAGACCAACCAGAAAAAGCCACCTCTGCTCTCCCCCGACCAGTTCTACCGAGCCCGCTCACCGCTTCCCCAGGCCAGCAGCCTCCATTCAGGGCACACCCGAAGCCTCCCTTTATCCCCGAGCACGAAGCCCTCCCTCTCCCCTGCCTGCTGAGCCTCTGCCAAACACAAGTGAGCAGCCAGCCCCCTCGCCAGCAAGTCTGAGCGAAGAGCACGGCTCACTCCCATTCGCTGCTCGAGAAGGCAGCCAGGCCCGTGGCTCCCAGAAGAGGAACGTAAGGTGCTGATGTGGAGGAAAGAGGAAGGCAGACCGGTCTCCGTCGGTCCACGGGGCAGGGCTCTTCGGGATGCAGAGGACAAGATGTGCGAGGACAACGTGCTGCCCGAGGAAGGGCGGAAGGAGCGGGCCCGGCCTGGCTCTGAAATCCCCCTGGGCTCTCCCCCGACCGGTGGCCAAATCACCCGGCCGGGCCCAGGCGCTGCCCCGCAGGAGCGCCATCAGTGTGCCCACGGTCCTCGGACAGGGCCCACCTATCTGTGCCACCTTCCGGCCTGCTGCCGAATGTCCGTGCCAAGGAGAGGACTGGGCCCTTCAGCTTCCAGAGGCTTCCCTTAGCTCAGGGTCTTCCTCCACCACCAAATGAGGAGATGCTAGCTGACCGTCACTGACCGCTCTCAGGGTCCGGTCTGGGGGAGCCAGAGGGGCCTGGTCTCAGCGTGGGGCGGGCGGGGGGGGGTAGTCCCACGGCCCTCTCTCTGAACCCCTCCCCGAACCCCTGCAGAGGCAGGATGACGCTGGGAGTTGACCCGATTCCCTTAGCCTGAGAACAAAGGAGGGATCAGACGGGATGGGTCAGATTATGTTGTAGCAACAACAGCTCTAAAATGCCAGCAGCGTAAAACCGCAGGGTCGTTGCTCAATCACATCACGTGTTCGCCACACTTTAGCGGGGGCTCTGCTCCACGTCGTCCTTACACGGGGCCCAGGCTGCCATCACCTGTCCTGGAGGCTGGGGAGGACAGCGCTGGGATCTCGCAGGGGCAGCGGCGGCCCCGGGACTGATTTGCCCACGCTGCGCCCAGCCCACCGCCGACTGGAATGCGTCAGAGGCCCCGCCCCCTGGCAAGGGTCGTTTTCGAATGTCACTCTCTGCCCGGGGAGTGTGGATGGTGAGACAAGGCGGTGGGAGAGCCAGCGGATCGCGCTGGGTTGCTCCTGTGTCCGAGACGCAGCGGGGAGCCGGCAGGGCCACCCCCGGAACAGCAGTGACTGCCCCTCCTCCCACTGACCCAGCCTGGGCCCCACACAGCTACTCAGCTCCTACCCTCAGCCCCCTTCCCCAGGGGCCCCTCGGCTCCTGGGCTCCGCCGCCCCGGGGGGAGGCCCTGTGGCAGGCGGCCCTGCTGAAACCAGAAAGCATTTTATATTAAGTGAGCCTCTTCTCTCTCTCTAGACTGTGGGCATCTCCGGCGCAGAAACCGTAGTTCATTTCTCTTACGGCTTTTTAAAATTTTTTCGGTCTCTTTATTCCTGTTCCTGGAGCTCAGCAGACTGGGTTGAAGGCCCTAAGAAGATACACCCGTGTGTTTTAGGACTCAAGCGTCCTAGCTGGCTGCCCCATCCCTCCCTCAAACCTGACTGTTGAGGATGTGAGAGCCCCTCCCCAGGAAACTGAATGCTCACAGCAATGCTTCTCGCTTGGAAATTTTATCGGTCCCCAGGAAAGGGAGGCCGGCAGCCCCCACCTCCCGCCGAGGATCCTGCAAACTCTCACTGCTTCCCGTTGCCGTTGATGGGACGGTTCACGTGCTCAGGGGAGGCCAGGAAGGCCTTGAGCTTGGGCCGGGCGCTGAGGCGCGCCACATAGGCCGAGAGCAGGGGGAGGGAGTCCAGGCAGCCGGGGCCAGGACCTGGTGAATCAGCAGCAAGTCCAGCAGGTTGTAGTCCGCGAAGGAGATCTGCAGGGCAGGGGGCAAGGGACTCAGCAGGCGGGAGCGTGGGAGCCAAGGAGTCTGAGCCTTTCCCTAAGTCCGCCCCATTCTGCTGAGCCACGGGTTCCTGAGTTCCCTCTGCACCTGTTTCCCCTCCGCCAGAAGGGGATGGTGCAGAGGGGCAGGACAGAGCCAGACGCTCACCTGGTCACCCATGATGAAGGCCTGGCCCCCCTGGTTCTGGGACAGCAGCGTCTCGAAAGGCTTCAGGTGCCCCGGCAGTGCCTTCACATATTCGTTCTTGCCTGCCTCCTGCCAGAAAGACACCACCGCGTGTTACCCTCCTGACCCCCACGCTGCCGCCCACCCCAGCCTCTGCCCCAGCCCTGAGACGCCCCCTTCTTTTTGCCCTATTTCGTGAATCACCTCCCGCCCAGGCCGGAGCCCCAGTGCCCCCCTGCTCGCTTCCCATCCCCAGGGCTGCACCACATCCTGTCCAGCTCAGCCGTGGATTCTTCTTTACCCCACCCCCACCTCTCCGCCTCTGCCATGGTCTTCCACCAATCTACTCCAGAAGTCTTGGAAGATCCTTCTAGATCTCACACCCATACCCGGCCCTGCTTAAGATGCCTCGATGGCTCCCCACTGCCATCAGGGGACTATCCAGCCAGCCAGTTCGAGGCCCCGAGGATCTGGGCCTCTTGCCCCTCCAGTGCCAACTCCTGCCACACTCCCTCTCCCTCCCCCACGGCCACACACATGCCCTGCAAAATTGGCCCCAGGTCCTCAGATGTGCTCCAAGTCAGGATATTTTCTGCACCTCAAAGGGCAAGCACCTGCTTCCAGAAGCTGGCTACAGGTCCTTCCCCTCCCCCACCACTAAGAAGCCCAGCCCTCCCAGGCCGGAGGGAGGCAAGCCTTTCTTTGTACTCCACCGTGCCCAGCCCTGGCGCCCGGGCTCACATAGTTGGTGTAGATAAGGGTGATGTATTTGCTGCGAAGGTCCTCCACCCCGTCATTCACCACGTCCACCAGGGCTGCCTCGCGCTGGTCCTTCCCATATAGCCCTGGGGAGAAAGTCAGCCAAAGCATGACTGGGTGTCTGACATGGCACTGGCAGGCCATGTGGCTGCCTGTGGGCACAGCCGTGGAGAAGGCAGGCCAGAAGGCCCGTCCTGACGCACGGAAGGCCCGTCCTGACGCACGGTAGGCACTCAGAACTCAGCAGGAGGCAGACCCAGGCTTGACTGGGGGCAAGTTAGATAACCTCCTCGTGCCTCTGTTTCCACCATCCCACAGGGCTCACCAGGCAGCTTGATTTAAACGGAGGAGGTTCAGAGGGGGGTAACAAGGAGATGTGTGGAAACACTGGCTGATGCTTGCCCCCCCCCCACCGCCCTGCCACCTGCAGCCTCAAGACTCACCAAGGGTGCGCCCCAGGTGTCGCAGGATGGCGTTGGACTGGTAGAGAGTGAGGTCTCCGTCCTGGAACTTGGGGAGCTGCCCGTACAGCTGGGGGGGGTGCGGCACAGCTCCGTCAGAGATGCGGAGCTTGGCTGCCCCCCCTCCCCAGCTGCCCAGCCCCCGGGCCCCCTCTGGGCACGGCAGCCACTCACACAGGAGGCCTTGAGCGGGCCCTGCAGCCAGGTCTCCTTGGTCACCACCTCTTCCTTCCAGCTCTGGCCCTGGTCGGCCAGCAGCATGCGCATGGCCTCGCAGCGCCCTGGGGGAGGGGAGGACAGGGTAGGGGGGATGCGGGGAGACCCCAGCCTCAGAGCACCCTGGGGAGGGGCCGTGGAGGCAGGGACTCGGATGACGACCCCGCTGGACACTAGGGAGGGGACGGGCCAAGGTGGAGAGAGCGGATATTGGGGCCTAGGGAGCGCAGGGGAGCAGGGAAGGAGGCCCCAGCTAGTACCCACATGATGGAGGGGCGGGGTGGGGGTCTTGGGGTGCTCCCCAGGTGGGCGAGGGGCGTGGGCTGCAGCCCCAACCTCTGCCTCCCCCGGCTGCCAGTCACAGGGCGCTTACCTCGGACCGGGAAGTAGACAATGGTGTAGGGCGGCACTGGAGCGGATGGAGAGAAGTCTGTTAGGGTCTGGGAGGAGGCGATTACGGACGGGAAAGAGCGCCAATCCGTCCTCCCTGGGGTCCCCTTGCCGGCTCTGGGCGCTCCGGGGACCGTGGGAGCAGGTCTCTGCGCTGGAGGCGCCGAGCCCCCCGCCCCCGCCCCGGAGAGCCAACCGCGCGCCGCTGGCGTCGTGGGTCCCCTGGATCCCTATCCCGGCGCGGGGGTGGCAAGGGGGGCGGGGGTGCAGGGCCTTCCAGGAACTCTGGTCCGAAGCTGGGGGGGGGGAGGGTCCGGCCTCCAGCCGGGAGCGCCCCGAGGCCTCTGGAAGCGCCCCCTCCCTCCCCCGGAGGCCCAAGCGGAGGGACTCACTGGTTGCAGCGCGGACAGCGGCGGCTCAGGCGGCGGTGGCGGCGGCGGAGCTCCGGCCCGGCCCGGCCTCCAGCCTTATAAGGGTTGTCCCGCCCAACCCCGTCCCGCTCCACCCCAATGCTGACTCACGGCGCCCCGGAAGCCCCGCTCCCGGTCCCGAGCCCCGCGGGTGCCCCCAGCCCACCGTCACACCGGCCGGAGGCCCTGCCAGCCCGCCCGCCGCCCCCTACAGGTGGCCCGAAGTCTGTGCTCAACCGCGCTCCGGCGCTGATGACTCCCCGGCCAGCGCCAGCGCACCAGCGGCCGGATTCTTCCAGAGCCCTTCGCGTTTGCCCACCGCAGCTGCTTTCCCCGCTTGGTTCACAGACCTCCGAGGCACAGAGCCTTTGTCGACCAGAAAAACAAAACAGGCGGTTATTTTACCAGCAAAATGGGTTTATTCGGGAACAGCAGAGAAGTGTTATTCGGGACAAGCAAGCTATGGGAAAACCATGCTATGGGAAAACCATAGGCAAGTCCAGGGAACAAAGGACAGGAACTCTACTTTTTAGAGAAACAGGAGGGAGCGGAGAGGGGCTGCTTTCAAAGAAACTCTATTGGAAGAAAGGAGGGGGTGATGGATTTTCATTGGCTGGGCTGTTGGAGGAGGGGAGGAGAAAATGGTTATTTTCCTCCCGCTGGGAGAGTAAAAAAAAAAAAAAGAGTCTTCCTGTGGGGTCTGCAACTGAGGAGGAGTGTTCCGGCAGAGAGGTTCCCCCCCCCTCCCCTGTTTTTTTTTTTTTTTTAATTTTTTTTTAACATTTATTTATTTTTGAGACAGAGAGAGACAGAGCATGAACGGGGGAGGGGCAGAGAGAGAGGGAGACACAGAATCGGAAACAGGCTCCAGGCTCCGAGCCATCAGCCCAGAGCCCGACACGGGGCTCGAACTCACGGACCGCGAGATCGTGACCTGGCTGAAGTCGGACGCTTAACCGACTGCGCCACCCAGGCGCCCCCCCCCCTCCCCTGTTTTACATGAGGTTTTCTTTATTCAGTCTCACAAAAGGGGGAAGGAACGCTTTTGATCAAAATCTCCTTCCTCTCCCCACTCCAAAAGCATCCATGATCAGGAGTCCCATTTTCCAAATTCAGTGGGTTTTTTTTTCCCTTCCTGCCAGGAAGGACCCTTCCCGGGTGGCATGTCCCACACTGGAGGGCAAGTACACAGATGGGAAACCCCTGACGCCACATCTGTAACCAGGAGGGCAGAAGGGAGGACTCTCAGGCATTTCCTCCGTGGAGTCTGTATCTTTTCAAAGTCGTTCAGCTTGGAGATCATCTCAAAGCATTGAATGGCATCACCTTATTGGGTACATCATTTCTACAATGATCTGACATGCAACGGCTACAAAACTTAAAAGTAATGCTATGAAACATAAAACGTAATTAAAGGCAACATGACGAATCTAAATTGTGTGATGGTTCTGAGTTGTGCCCCTAGGCCTGAAGGTGATGACGGAGCTTGGGGCAATCTGAGGATTAAACACAGGCTGGCACGCACACACACACACACACACACACACACCCCGGCGGAATATATGTGATATTCCTCGGACACTCCTGGCTACCCAAGAACAAAGGAGAGGGGTTTAAGTGCTGGCCATGGTAATGTGGGAAACTAAGGCAAATGAAAAATTAAATTCCCTTACTGCCTACAGCCCATTGACAAGTCCTCGAAACCTCCCTCTAGGACCTCAGTGGCCTCAGTGATGACACTTTGCTGGGACACGAGAAAACCCTAGTCTAACACTATCCTAACGTCCAGGATCCTGTCTTTTTTTTTTTAAATCTCAGCTGCCCCAATATATATGCTGACGATCATACTCCAAGCTTATGCCCCCCCCCCACCCCCCACATAGCTAAAGGGTCTCATGACTGAGGTCTTATTAAATGGTAAGAAATGGTGTTTCCCTAGCAACAGCTAGCCCCTCAAGGCCCTGGAAACCTTGCTTCCAAAATTCCTTAGAGACTTATTCTATTCCTGACCCCCTCCCAACCTGAGGGGATATAATCAGTTACCCAGCAGGACCCCAGCGCAGCTCTCCCTGTCCCTGGGTCCTAACCCCGTGCTTTAATAAAATCACCTTTTTACACCAAAGACATCTTCAAGGACTCTCTGTTGGCCGTCAACCCTGGACCACCCTACCATCACCCCAATACAGGGGAGACGGGACGGGAGGGCCAAAGGTAGCCAGTAAAGAAAAAAGGACCACGGAGAATCAGGTGCAATTTGCTGTAGCCCGAATTTTGTGCGATTGGGTTTCTACGTCCCCTGAGGCACGTATCTACATGCAGCCAGGAGATGGTGTTTGCTATCACACAGCTGCTTCCTTGTTCGGCAAGGAGATAGAGAAGCAAGGGCTATGCAATCGTCTTAGACAACGAGTTAAGTGCTCGTTAACCGGCTGCTCCTGTATTTGCTGTGGAATTGGCCTGCTCTCTTGACGTTAGGGAGAGATTTCCAATCACGTTCGCATTCGCACCCACTCCAACCCTGGGGAGAAAAGTTGCCTGGGGAGGCAAACTCGGAATCCTGTCCGTCTCCTGGGAGCTCCTGTGCAAGGCAGCCGTGGAGAAGAAATGGCACAGATCAATGAGGGGTTTCTGATTTGTTACGAAGAGAAAAGAGAATCGTAAACACGGCAAGAGCACGTCGCCCTTTTGGCCTCCAGCTGTCAAGACAAGGCGTTGCCCCAGCCCGGGCATCATTGTGAGAAACCCCACATTTAGAGGAGTAGCTGGGGGGTGTGCATAAGGCTCCCTCACAAGCACCGTCTATGGACCCCTTGACCTGTATACAGAATTAGCACTCTTCAGCCAAGACTTCGATGCTGCATTATTACATATTAAAGAGTACCTAGATGTATGGGTTTGTCAGTATGCTGACAAATGGCCCTATTTATATTGGCTGCCCCACAATAGATACAGTTGGAGATAGATAGATAGATGATAGATAGATGGCAGACAGATATTATTTACATTTATATATGTTTGAGAGATCTTGCTTTCCCATCCCAGGGGAGGGTTAAATTGAAGCAAGGAATGGGGTTTGGTGGGTTCAGTACTCTAACCTTATAAAAGGGACCTCAGGAACAATCTAGGCACACAGTGGAACTTGGGATTCTGGTGAATTCACTTAAAGAGTGAACTAAGGGATCGCTGTTGTCATAAACAGATGGAGGTTTCTGGTGACAAATCCGGCGATCAGAGAGGTTTCCCCTTTTTGCAGTAGATTGGGAAATCAGATGGGAGTGTTATCTGTCTGGAGAAAACATAGTAAGACACAACAGTGAGACAGGGGCACACAGGCCTGGCCCACTCGTCTTGGGAAAGCTGTCTCCTCTGGATGTCGTCTGCTTCAATTACCGGAAATCTTTACGTTCAGGTCACCAATCCACGTGCAGGTCCGACTGGGCCTTGGTGCTTTCTTTATTTATTAAGTTTATTTATCTGATTTGAAAAAGAGAGCACAAGTGGGAGAGGCGCAGAGAGAGAATCCCAAGTAGGCTCCACACTGTCAGCACTGAGCACGATGTGGGGCTCGAACTCACGAACCACGAGATCATGACCCAAGCCAAAGTCAGCCGCTTAACCGACTGAGGCACCCAGGCACCCTGGTGCTTTCTTTAGATGTAACACGTGAATCAGGAGTCAATTCCCTGATGTTTGGAGACACTAGGGTTAGCTAACGGTACCTGGTAGGAGTCCTCCCAATGAAGTTGAAGAGAATCGTTGTGGACGTGTCTTTTCCGATAGGGGAAACAGTCTCGGTGTTGCAAGGTGTGAGGGTTAATATCCTCATCTCCCTGGAGTGTGCTGTAAAAAGGTTGCTCTACCTGGGGCGCCTGGGTGGCTCAGTTGGTTGGGCATCCGACTTCGGCTTGGGTCATGATCTCATGGTCTGTGGGTTCGAGCCCCACATCGGGCTCTGTGCCGATGGCTCTGACCCTGGAGCCTGCTTCGGATTCTGTGTGTCTCTCTCTCTGTCCTTCCCCCACTCACGCTCTGTCTCCCTCAAATAAATAGATGTTAAAAAAAAAATAAACAAATAGAAAAAGGTTGTTCTACCAAAGCATGATTGCTTTCAATAGAAGCAATTGGGCCTTTAGAATATTGACATATATCTCCTTTTATTAGCTGTGGATCAAAGGAGGCAGGGGCAAAGCACATTGGGCACCTTGTGACTACCTCAAAGGATGAAAGTCTATGAGTTCCAAAGGGGGCAGATCCAAGATTTAGAAGGACCAAGGGCAATGTTCTGGGCTAAGATATTTGAGGGGTCTCTATAAATTTTGCCAGTGAGGTTTTAAAAAAAATTTTTGTTACTGTTTACTTATTTTTGAGAGAGAGAAAGAGAGCATAAGTAGGGGAGGGGCAGAGAGAGAGGGAGGCACAGAATCGGAAGCAGGCTCCAGGCTCTGAGCTGTCAGCACAGAGCCCGATGTGGGGCTCGAATCCATGAACCTCGAGATCATGACCTGAGCTGAAGTCGGGCGCGTAACCAACTGAGCCACCCAGGCGCCCTCCGGTTGAGTCTTGATGATGCGTTAGTGTGTTGATTAGCCCTGAGGACAAAAGTTGATATTGCATGGTCAAAGTGTTGTGGAACTGCCTGAACAGCACAACCCTCTCAGGGCACCTGACCGGTGAAATAAGTTCCCTGACCATTGTGAAGCATGGGAGGGGTTCGCCAAGCAGGAAAAACCTTTTTAATAGGATTTTGGCAACAAAAGAGGCCTTAGCCTATCTACAAGGAAAACTTCAGTCCAGTGAGAAAACATGCAAACCATAACTGAAACGCATTTATATCCATGAGATGGGGCATTCTAACTAAAGTCCATCTGCCAAGCCTGGAAAGGTCCATTGGGCAATTTTAAACGCCCAGAGTTGGTATGGATGGCCATCCCAGGATTGTGTTTTGGAAGACGTGAGGTATGACAAGTGAGGCGAGCATTTTTTTTTTTTTTTTTGGTGACCTTATTAATACTTCCTTACCAGTGTTGGTTCAAACAGGCTATCATTTTATCAGTAGACCAACGATTTGAAGTAGGCACTATGGTCAATAATGGGAATTTTAGAGTCTGGCAGGACTAGATTGTATTTGGCCCAGGCTATAGTCGTCTCTTCTTAACCAACAATGATTAGATTTTCAATATTGTTTTCCCCTCTCTGGGGCCAATTCTTAGGCATCTCTTGTCAAATTTTTCTAGATTATCGTTTGGAAGAACATCCCTTTGGACCATGACAGAGGTTTGGCTCTTGGTTTCCTTGAGCATTTTTTGGTAGAAATATCAGCAAGATGGTTTCCTTTGGCCCCCAGGAAGTTGAGTCTGACATGCACAGGAACCTTACTAAACAGCCAGACTAGACACAAGCATGTGACATCTAATCATAAATGGGGCTTAGTTTGGGGTTTGGGGGAGGTCAGGATGCCATGAACCCTCTCTAGATCTCAGTGTAGCCCCTGTTCCAAGATCAGGTGCCCTAAATATTGAACCTGGTTTTGAGCAAACTGCAATTTTCTTAGAGAGAGAATTTAATGTCCCTTTTGGCTTAAAGTTTTAGGAAGTGGACACTGTCTTCCTTTGAAGAGGTTTGAGGAGAGCAGAGAAGTAAATTATGTATGTATGGTAACAAAGTAGGGTGTACAGAAAACCTTTTTTTTTTTTTTAATCAGAGAGAGAGAGAGAGAGAACAGAAAACTTTCTATCATCCAAATCAGCCTTTAAGTTGCGTGGAGGGGCGCCTGGGTGGCTCAGTCGGTTAAGCGTCCGACTTCGGCTCGGGTCACGATCTCACGGTCCGTGAGTTCGAGCCCCGCGTCGGGCTCTGGGCTGATGGCTCAGAGCCTGGAGCCTGCTTCGGATTCTGTGTCTCCCTCGCTCTCTGCCCCTCCCCCGTTCATGCTCTGTCTCTCTCTGTCTCAAAAAAAAAAAAAAAAAAGTTGCGTGGAAAGTACGGACCTTCTGCAAAACCCTGGGGCATTACTGTCCGGGTGTATTGTTCTCCTTCCCAAGTGAAGGCAAAAAGATCCTCGTTGGCCTTATCCACAGGGCTTCTGAAACACGTGCTACGTAAATTGATCACAGTGAACAATTTGCTTTCAGTGGGGATGGAGGCCTCTAAAGTATGGGGATTGGAAACAGCAGGGTGCTGAGAGACAACATTATTGTTGATGGCTCGCAGGTCTTGGACAAACTTCCGTCCTTGACCACTGGGGCATCAGGTAAAACAGGGGTATGACAGGGACCAGTGCAGGGGATAGTGAGGCCCTGAGCCTTATAATATTTTATTATGGGCCTGATGCCTTGAAGGGATTTTTGTTTTTATAGGATTGATTCATTCTGGGGGAAGGTTTGAAGGATCTATTTGAATCTTAATGGGAGATACACGGTGGATTCTGTCAATATGAATCGAAGACTTGACTGGTGGTAGAGGGTGGTGACTGATTAGTGTCCTTGGAGTTAGTTCCAGTGCCATCAGCAATGGGGCAAATAAAATATGTTGAAGGGTCAGGGCACCTGAGTGGCTCAATCAGTTAAGCGTCTGACTCTTGATTTCAGCTTAGATCATGAGATCGAGCCCGAGGTTGGGCTCTGAGCTAGCAGCATGGAGCCTGCTTGGGATTCTCTCTGTGTCTCTCTGTCTCTCAAAATAAATAAATACACATTTAAAAAAATGATGTTGAAGGGTCATTTGATTCACCTGTTTGGC
Source organism: Prionailurus bengalensis (assembly GCF_016509475.1). Taxonomy (NCBI): domain Eukaryota; kingdom Metazoa; phylum Chordata; class Mammalia; order Carnivora; family Felidae; genus Prionailurus; species Prionailurus bengalensis. Next base: position 110,882,388 of record NC_057346.1, on the reverse strand, counting down.
TACTTTGATTGCTACTGTCAAATTCTAGAATTGTTTCTCCTTTTTAGAGAAGGAAACTCCAGCCTGATACTTTTTTCCCAAGAAACCTCAGCCCAATGAGTGAATCAGGGTGGAGGAGCTAAGGACAAAGGGGCAGATACCTCTTAGAGGATCTAAACAGAAGGGAATAGGTTTAGAGACAGAAATCTGTTGAGGTTTGTTAGAAACCCCCACTATATAAATCATTAAAAAAATTTAAGTTAGGGGCGCCTGGGTGGCTCAGTCGGTTGAGCGTCCGACTTCAGCTCAGGTCACGATCTCACGGTTTGTGAGTTCGAGCCCCGCGTCGGGCTCTGGGCTGACGGCTCAGAGCCTGGAGCCTGCTTCCGATTCTGTGTCTCCCTCTCTCTCTGCCCCTCCCCCATTCATGCTCTGTCTCTGTCTCAAAAATAAACATTAAAAAAAAATTTTTTTTAATTTAAGTTAGTTTATTTATTTATTTATTTATTTATTTAGATTAACTGGATTCGGAGGGGACATCGTTTCCCATTCCATCTGGTCCTTTGAAAGAGAAGAGAATGATCCTGATTCAGCCTATTAACAAACAGAATTGAAAGCTACCCGAGTGGATTCAACCTCCAAAGGAAGACCAGAATTCTCCTTAAAAACAATCTGCAGTTGGGGGCGCCTGGGTGGCTCAGTCAGTTAAGCGTCTGACTTCGGCTCAGTTCAGGATCTCACGGTTCGTGGGTTCGAGCCCCGCATCAGGCTCTGTGCTGACAGCTCAGAGCCCAGAGCCTGCTTCGGATTCAGCTTCTCCCTGTCTCCCTGTCTCTCTGCCCCTCTCCTGCTTGCTCTCCCTCATTCTCTTAAAAATAAACATTAAAAAAAAATTGAAGACAACAAGCTGCAGTTGATTGTAATAGTTGTGAACAGGTTTATCGCGTTTTTGCGTGCAAGTCTGAATTTTGTTCCAAACAACGGGCTTAGGAAAAGCTACTGTAATTGCTTGGTGGAAATTTCCAGTGAGTGTTCAGACATCTTGCCAAAAGTTAGGCGTCTGATTCTCTAAATCTCTCTTAGGATTTCCCATTGGGCAAGTTTCAGCCAATGTCGGACCTGACCCTCGTCAACAAGCATGTGGACTAATTGATACAATCTCAGAAACTAAGTTGGAAAGTTGAGCATCTTTTCATATATCTGTTGCACATCTGTATGTTTTCTTTGGAAAAATATCTACTCATGTCTTCTACCCATTTTTAACTGGATTATTTGTCTTTTTTGATATTGAGTTGTGTAAGTTCTTTATGTATTTTGGATATTAGCCCCTTATCAGGTGTATCATTTGCGAGTATCTCCTGCCATTCCGTGGATTGTCTTTTTGTTTTGTTGATAGTTTCCTTCCCTGTGGGAAAAAAAAAAAAAAAAAAAAAAAACTTTGTATTTTGGTGTAGTCCCAATAATTTAGTTTTGCTTTTATCTTCCTTGCCAAAGGAAATATATCTAGAAAAATGTTTCTATGGCTGATGTTAAAGAAATTACTACCTATGTTCTAGAGATTTTATGGTTTCAGGTCTCACATTTAGGTCTTTAATCCATTTTGAGTCTATTTTTGTGTATGGTGTAAGAAAACAATCCAGTTTCATTCTTTTGCACATTGCTGTCCAGTTTTCCCAACACCACTTTTTTTGAAAAGTCTGCCTTTTTCCCATTGTCGTATTCTTTGTCAAGGATTAATTGACCATATAATTGTGGGTTTATTTCTGGGCTCTCTATTCTGTTTCATTGACAAATGTATCTATTTTTATGCCAGTACCACACTGTCTTTTTTTTTTTAATGTTTTTGTTTATTTTTGAGACAGAGAGAGACAGAGCATGAGCAGGGGAGGGTCAGACAGAGAGGGAGACACAGAATCCGAAGCCGGTTCCAGGCTCTGAGCTGTCAGCACAGAGCCTGACACGGGGCTCGAACTCACAGACTGTGAGATCATGACCTGAGCCGACGTCAGACGCTCAACTGACTGAGCCACCCAGGCGCCCCGATACCACACTGTTTTGATTACCACAGCTTTGTAGTATATCTTGAAATATGGAATGGCTATACCTCCAGTTTTGGTTTTCTTTTTCCAGATTGCTTTGGCTATTAAGCGTCTTTTGTGGTTCCATACACATTTTAAGATTATCCTAGTTCTGTGAAGCGTGCTGTTGGTGTTTTGGTAGGGATTGCATTAAATCTGTACATTGCTTTGGGTAGTGTGGACATTTTAACAATATTTCCTTCTTCCAATCCATGAGCATGGTATATCTTCCCATTTGTTTGTGCCATCTTCAATTTCTTTCATCAGTGTTTAATAGTTTTGGTGCGCAGGTCTTCACCTCCTTGGTTACGTTCATTCCTAGATATTTTATTATTTTTGGTGTGATTGTAAGTGGGATTGTTTTCTTTTCTTTTTGGGGGTTGTTTCCTTTTTTTTAATGTTTTCAAGAGAGAGAGAGAGACAGAGCATGAGTGGGGGAGGGGCAGAGAGAGAGGGAGACACAGAATCTGAAGCAGGCTCCAGGCTCCGAGCTGTCAGCACAGAGCTGACACGTGGAGCTCCAAACCACGCATCGTGAGATCATGACTTGTGCCAAAGTTGGACTCTTACCCGGCTCAGCCCCCCAGGCACCGCTGGACTGTTTTCTTAATGGCCCTTTCTGTTACTTCATATTGGTGTAGAGGAATGCAACAGATTTCTGTAAGTTGATTTCGACTCCTGCAACTTTACTGAATTCATTTATCAGTTCTACTAGTTTTTGGTGGAGACTTTAGGGTTTTCTTTACATAGTATCATGGCATCTGCAAGTAGTGGAAATTTTATTCGTCATTGCCAGTTTGGATGCCTCTTATTTCTTTTCCTTGTCTGATTGCTGTGGCTAGGACTTCCAGTACTATATTGAGTGAAAGTGGTGAGAGTGAACATCCGTGTCTTGTTCCTGATCTTAGGGGAAAAGCTCTCGGTTTGTCACCACTGCGTATGATAGCTGTGGGGTTTTCATATATGGTCCTTATTATGTTGAGGTGTGATCCCTCTAAATCTACTTTGATGAGGGTTTTTATCATCAATCGATGTACTTGGTCAAATGCTTTTTCTGCATCTATTGAAATGATCATATGGTTTTTATCCTTTCTCTTGTTGATGTGATGTATCGTGTTGATTGTGAATATCGAACCACCCTTGCCTCCCTGGAATAAATCTCAATTGATCATGGTAAATAATGTCTTTAAACTATGTTGCTGGATTCAGTTTGCTAATATTTTGTTAGGGATTTTTGCATCTACATTCATCAGAGATATTGGCCTGTTGTTTTCTTTTTTGTGGTGTCTTTATCTGGTTTTGGTATCGGCGTAATGCTGGCCTTGTAGAATGAATTTGGAAGCTGTCTTTCCTCTGCCACTTTTACTCTGGGAAACTCTTTAACTATGGCTTGCAGTTCAGCTTTAGTCCAGGGAAAATTAGAAATTTGAGGTTTATTTGGATCCTTGGAAGACTTAATTTTAAAAGGATGGGTTTTGGGGTGCCTGGTTGGCTCAGTTGGTTAACCACCCGAGTCTTGATTTTGGCTCAGGTCATGATCTCACGGTTCATGAGATCGAGCCCCACGTTGGGCTCCGCACTGACAGGGTAGAGCTTTCTTGGGATTCTTTCTCTCTCCCTCTCTCTCCGCCCCTCCCACACTCACAGGCACGCTCTCTCATTCGCTCTCTAAACAAACAAACAACCAACCAAACAAACTTGAAAAGGACAGGTTTTAATAGGTTCAGAAGAGGGAATGGGAAGGGGTTCAGAGGAAAAAAGAAGTTCAGTGAAAGGATTAGAATCAGGGAGGGGGCTGGGGCGCCTGGGTGGCTCAGTCGGTTAAGCGTCCGACTTCAGCTCAGGTCACGATCTCTCAGTATGTGAGTTCGAGCCCCGCGTTGGGCTCTGTGCTGACTGCTCAGAGCCTGGATCCTGTTTCAGATTCTGTGTCTCCCTCTCTCTCTGACCCTCCCCCATTCATGCTCTGTCTCTCTCTGTCTCAAAAATAAATAAATGTTAAAAAAAAAATTAAAAAAAAAAAAAGAATCAGGGAGGGGGTGCAGAGGAGGCAGAGGAATGATCCCACAGGTGGGGCCTCAGCACAAGGTGGCTGTCATTGTCTCCAGAGACAAGGAGGGGGGGGGAGGCCTCAGAAGCCACTTGACTTCCTTCAATTGTTTGCTTACCCCAGTTAATTTAGAAATAGTATTTTGCAAAGAGGCAATTTTAGAATCTGGCAAACATTTGGAAGCCTCAAGGTACCAATTAAAAAAGCCATCCCATTCAGTTTGTTTAATTTTGGAGCTGTAGCTTTCTAATTTAGTTTTGAGAAAAAAACAATTTGGGGAGATTGAAAGCTTCCCATAATGGCCACTGAACTTCTAAATCATCTTGAGCTAAGTGGGCCCATATAGTTGAAAATGCACAGTAGGAGGGAGCATGGTTTTCAAACATAAAGTTGGGGAGGGTCCAAACAGGAGGGCTCTCTCGAAAGAGTTTAGACAGCAGGGATCCCCTTACTCAAAACCAGAGGTTCAGAAAAGTGAGCACTCACCATATAGAAAAAGCCTTTAAACAGATGCTGAGTCAAGCCTGGAGAGCTCCAAGTCCAAAGGGAGTGGCGTTTGGACCCAGGAGAAGCTTACCCTCAATCTCCGCAGGCAGGGAGCTCTGGGCTCCTCACCGGTTTGCTCACCAACCTTGGAGTTGTTGGGACTCTTCTCTGGATCCCACCTCTGATCACCAAGTAACATCAGCCTTAAAAATAAGACCGCCGGGGGCACCTGGGTGCCTCAGTCGGATAAGCATCCAACTTCCGGCTCTGGTCATGATCTCACGCTCCATGAGTTTGAGCCCCGCGTCGGGCTCTGGGCTCACAGCTCGGAGCCTGGAGCCTGCTTCAGATTCTGCGTCTCCTGCTCTCTCTGCCCTTCCCCTGCTCATTCTCTCTCTCTTTCTCGTGCAAAAATAAATAAATATTTTTAAAATTTTTGAAAAATAAGCCAGTTATTTTACCATTAAAATGGATTTATTCAGGAATAGCAAAGAATTGCAATTTGGGATAAGCAAGCTACGGTAAAACCCACAGGTACGCCCGGAACAAAGGAGAGGAAAGCTACTTTATAGAGAAAAGGAAGGGGTTGGGAGGGGCTGCTTTGGAGGAAAGGAGAGTTCGGAGTGGTGGTGTTTTCCCGTTGGCTGGGCTGTTGCTGATTGAGGAGAAAATCTCCCAGGTTCTAGTAGGGTGTTAGCTTCTTCCTTCCAGAAATGTAAGGCCCCTCTCTTCCTCCAGGGTTGCGATTGATGGCCAGTGGTGGGGGCATGACAGCGCCCCCTTGTGGCCTCCCAACTCCATTTAAAACGAGGTGCCCCTGGGGGCGCCTGGGTGGCTCAGTGGGTTAAGCGCCCGACTCTGGATTCTGGCCCAGGTCATGATCTCATGGGTTGGTGAGCTCGAGCCCCACCTCCGGCGCTCTGCACTGACAGGGTGGAGGCTGCTGGGGATTCTCTCTCTCCCTGCCCCTCTTCTCGCTCGCGCGCACAGGTGCGTGAACGCCCTGCGCTCTCTCTCTCAAAATAAATAGACTTTGAAAAATAAAATAAAATGAGGTGTTCTTGGGGTGCCTGGCTGGCTCAGCCATTAGAGCGTGGGACTCGATCTCAGGGGTTGTGAGTTCGACCTCCACCTCGGGCAGAGAGAGTACTTAAAAATAATATTTTTTTTTAAGAAGGTTCACACCCAGCGAAAACTAAAACCTTTAAATGAGGTGTTCTTTATGCACGTAGACCTTGCGTGTGGACACTTGTTGCCACAATGGTCTCTTCACAAAGACAGGCACTCCCTCCTTCCCTGCACGCAACACACGCTCAGGCTCTCACACCCATACCGCCTTCGTGGTTCTTGTTATAGTCATGGTCCCGATGCCATCTACTGACCAATTTTCTCTAAATCATCTCAGTTCTTCGACTGAGACACGCTGAGTTTAGATGGAACCTGTGTCACTCCCCTAAGTGGGAAGGGGGCACCTCTTGAGAATGCTTTTTTTTTTTTTAATCTATCTGGACGAGGGGACACCGGGCCCTCCCTTTTCACAAGTACCTTTAGCAAGTGCTAGGCGTTTCTGGCGCCCAGTCCTCCACCATCGCCATTCTGTGCTGGGTTCCACCGACCCCTGCCATCTGTATGTATGTGCTCCCCACACTTCCAGGGCAAGTGCGCCTGGATCCCTCCACACCTGATTCCCCATCAGTAGAGCCAGGTTGCCCTCCCAGACCAGCCCACTGCCTGCTCCCAGTTCTTCTGCTGTTCTGCAGGCTGAGTCCAGCCCCACAGAACCCCCAACACGCAGGCTTAGTGGTTCCGGAACATTTGCCGGTCCAGCAGGTGGAGTGTCTGCTATTGTTTTCAGTCGTGCATCTCTCATTATGAAGGTTTACCACCATCTCCTCACACGCTCGTTGGATTATGTTTGTTGGAAACTGCCCCTTCGTATCCTGTTTTCTATTGGATTTGCTGCTTACTTTCTGTTGGTTTGCAGTTCTCAGTTTATTCCAGATAGTAGTGTCTTACTGGCTTCGGGCATTACAAAATACCTTCTCCTACTCTGTCAATGCTCTTTTAATGTTTATTTATTTTTGAGAGAGACAGACAGACAGACAGAGAGACAGCATGAGCAGGGGAAGAGCAGAGAGAGAGGGAGACGCAGAATGTGAAGCAGGCTCCAGGCTCTGAACTGTCAGCACAGAGCCCAACGCGGGGCTCGAACTCACAGACAGTGGGATCATGACCTGAGCCGAAGTCCGACGCTCAACCGACTGAGCCCCCCAGGCACCCCAGTGTTTATTTCTTTTGCATGTTTGTTCTCTCTGTATATGAGAGGGTTGTGGTAGGGCTGTTGGCTTCTCTATGTCTCCCTGAAATTCTACCAGGCTTAACTTCCATCGTGTAAGGCTATATTGCTTTCATCGAAGTGTTTTTATCTTTGTCTGTGGTATATTGTACGCGCTTGTAACATTCTCATTTGTCCTTTGTGATTTTTATGAATTATATTGCTTCACATATTAAATCAGTCATATATGAAGATTCCTGTCTTGGCTTTGTTTTTACTCATGTTCGTTTGGATTGGAATATCTTTCCCCACGCTTAAAAAAAAATACTTCTGCACCTTTAAGAAAAGGGAAGCGATTTATATTCAGTAAGATGTACAGATTTTTAAGTGTATAAATACGCGCATTGTGATAAATGTAGCCACTGGCAAACCAAATCGTAACACATTCGTCATCCTGGAAGTCCCCTCGGGCACTTTCTAGTTGATCCCCACCCTCTGTAAATAACCACGGCTTTGACTTCCATCACCACGGGTTAGGTTTGCTTTTTCTCAAACGTCACATCAGTACCACCAGTAAGTGTCCGACTCCTTTCACTCAACGCAACGTTAAAAGATGTTTTATCGAGATACGGTTTACAGGGCGTAAAATGTATCCTTTTTGTACACGGTTCTATGAGTTTGGACAAAAGCCGTCCCTACCATGAAGATCTAGAACATTTCTTTTTTCTTCTCCTCTTTTTTTTTTTGATGTCAGACTCTTCACCGATTGAGCCAGCCAGGCGCCCCTGCATGCAAGTTTCTAAATGAACATAATTTTTCACCTGTCTTAGGTAAAAAAAAAACAAGAGGAAAGATTGCTGGGCCATCTGGTAAGCGTGTTTAACCTTGGGACGTGCTGCCGATCTGTTTTCCAAAGTGGCAGCACCATTTCACATTTTCAGCAACAGTGTGTATGAATTCCACTTGCTATAGGGGTGCCGGGGTGGCTCAGTCCATTAAGTGCTGGACTTCAGGTCATGATCTTGCGGTTTGTGAGTTCAAGCCCCACATCAAGCACCGGTGATGCAGAGCCTGGTTGGGATTCTCTCTCCCTCTCTCTCTGCCCCTCCCCCACGTACTCTCTCTCTCTCTCTCTCTCTCTGTCTCTCTCCACCCCCGCCCCACCTGTCTCTCTCTCAAAAATAAATAAATATACTTAAAAAAAAAAAAAAGAATTCCACTTCCTGTCTCAAGCCTCATCAGCACTCAGTGCTTTCAACTTTTGTTCTCGCCATTCTAGTAATAGGTTTGCAATTTTGTCTCAGTGTGGTTTGGGTTTGCATTTCCCTAACGGCTAATGACGTTGAATGCCCTTTCAACTTTCACTCTTATTTGCCATGAATGTATCTTCTTTGTCCACGTGTCCTTTCAGATCTTCTGGCCATTTTTAATTCGATTGTTCGTTTTGTTATTGGGTTTTGAGAGGGTTTTATTTGTTTTAAAATTTTTTTTAACGTTTATTCATTTTTGAGGGATGGAAAGAGACAAAGCGTGAGCAGGGGAGGGGCAGAGAGCGAGGGAGACACAGAATCCGAAGCAGGCTCCAGGCTCTGAGCCATCAGCCCAGAGCCCGACGTGGGGCTTGAACTCACAAACCATGAGATCATGACCTGAGCCGAAGCCAGACGCTTAATCGACTGAGCCACCCAGGCGCCCCTCGAGAGTTTTTCATGTACTCTGGACGTTGCATTTTTAAGTAGGCTTCCTGCCCAGCACAGAGCCCCATGCAGGGCTTGAACTCACCACCTTGAGATCGAGGCCTGAGCTGAGATCAAGAGTCAGACGCTGAACCGGCAAAGCCACGCAGGCGTGCCGCGAGAGTTTTTCATATACTCTGGATGTAGTCCTTATTGGATAAAGGTTTATAAATCTTTCCTCCCAGTCTATGCTTTGCCTTTCCACTTTCTTTTTAAAAAAATTTTTTTTTCCAACATTTATTTATTTTTGGGACAGAGAGAGACAGAGCATGAACGGGGGAGGGGTAGAGACAGAGGGAGACACAGAATCGGAAACAGGCTCCAGGCTCCGAGCCATCAGCCCAGAGCCCGACGCGGGGCTCGAGGTTTTGCAGCCCCAGCATAACCCTGGGGAAACCGGTTCTAAAGTCGGGATGTGGCAATGGCGACCTCTCAGCGACGCTAGGGAATGGTGAGAACCTAACGCCAGCTGCCTCCCCCTGGCATCTTGTTGTTGCCACTGCTAGCCACGCCCCGTCCTGCCCACACACGCGAACACACCCCCCCCAGACGTCCACACACGCAGGCACACGCACGCCTACCCACACCACCAGACACACACACGGTGTCAAAACAGCCATCAGCCCCCAGGAGGGGGTACGTCTTCCTTATCTGGTCTCGTGTCACTTGCCCCTGGGCTCATGTCACGGCAGGAGACGTTACTGTGCTCATTCGCCACCCAGACCAAAGGTCGGCATACGGTGGACCGCAGGCTTTCGTCGCGTTCCTTTTATCAATAATGTTTTGTTGGAAGGCAGCCGTGCTCATTTGTTTGTCTGGTATCTGTCTCTGCTTTTGTGCCTCAAGGGCAGAAATGAGTAACCGTAGCAGAGACCATGTGGTCCTCAGAGCTTAAAATATTTGCTATCCGCCCTTCACAGAAGTTTGCTGACCTTGACCCAGACCGAAGTCCTGGGTCCCAGCCTCCTGGAGAAGGCTTCGACCTTCACCAAGAGGGTTACTATGGAGCCCTGCAGAGCGACGCCCTCTCATCACCCTGTCATGGCCTCACTGCCCTGACATCCTGGCACCGATAGGTGATTCCGGTCCGGTGTGGGAGCCGCCGGGCTCTCCTGGAACGTGTCCCCAGGTGAGCTGGGCACCTCGTGTGGTTGGCACCCACCGCAGAGCAGGCCAAGGAGCTCACAGACAGGGCTTTTTCCTTCCCACTCTTCTCGTGAAATGTGTTCCATTGGGGGGGGGGGGGAGTCCTTCTGTCCCCATGGAAGGAATCAAGGGCACATCCCAGAGCTTGACCAAACCCTCCAAAGTCATAAAAACCCTTCCGGGTGACTTTGAGATCATTGAAAGGTCTGGTTCCATATAACCTTCGAAGTTCTGTTCTTATCCAGTTTGGAGCTTCTCTCTCCCCCCAACTCTCCCGCCCTCTCTCCTCATATTTCCCACACGCTGATGCCTCTGTCAGCGAGTGCCCTCCTGCCTCTTCCGCCGGCCCCCCATTCGCCCCAGTTAGAACACGATCATTCTGCTCTGTCGGACCAGGAGCTCTCCGGGCTCCCCCAACATCAGCCGGCACCCTGGGGCCGACACTTCCCACGACACGGCCTCCGGGGAAGGCTCGGCCGGGTGGCACCCCCCCATCAGCACTGTTCACCCAGGGGCACGTTCAAGCCCTTGAGAGCCCCCAAAGAGCCCTGTGCCCCTCTGCAGGGTGGGCCCAGCAGCCTGCAGTGGGGCAAAGGGGAGGAGTCTCAGTGACCCCACTGAAAACCAGCCCATTTCAGTGACGTCCCCAGGCATCTGTGGGCCTCCGGTGTGGGCCCCAGCTTCGCTGAAAGTTGTCAGTGATGCCCTGTCTCGGGGCCAGGAGCTCCGCTTTATGCAGGGGTGACAGCTCTTAGGAGAAAGAGGTGCTGGAGAAAGCCCTGGTCCCCTGCCCCCTTCTTGGGCTAAATCTAGCCCCACCCCGTGCCCACCAGTGAGCCCGCCGTGTATGGCGTGACCCCGGATTTGGGTGCCGTAGGGGAGCAAAGGTGAAGCCAGGGGCCCCAGCTCACCAGGACATGGAAGGCTGATGGTTTCACCCCAACAGTTCCCCAGAGGGGTGAGAGGCCAGCTGGGTGGGGGCGGGGGCTGCATTCCTGGTGCTCCGGGGGCCTGGCCACACACGGCACCGGGGCATGCCAGCCTAACCCGATAACCTGGATGAGCTCACTTTTATTTTATTTTATTTTATTTTATTTTATCTTATTTTATTTTATTTTATTTTATTTATTTTTAATCCACATCTAAGTTAGTTAGCATCTACTGCAATAATGATTTCAGGAATAGAATTTAGCGATTCATCCCCTACGTATAATGCCCAGCGCTCATCCCGACAAGTGCCCTCCTTAATGCCCATCGCCCATTTAGCCCATCCCCCCCACCCATGACCCCTCCGGCAACCCTCAGTTTGTTCTCCGTATTTAAGAGTCTCTGATGTTTTGTCTCCCTCCCTGTTTTTATATTATTATTTTTGCTGCCCTTCCCTTCTGTTCATCTGTTTTGTATCTTAAATTCCACATGAGTGAAATGATACGATATTTGTCTTTCTCTGAAAGACTAATTTTGCTTAGCATAATACATTCTAGTTCCATCCATATAGTTGCAAATGGCAAGATTTCATTCTTTTTGATTGCTGAATAATATCCTGTTGTGTATATATATATTTACCACGTCTTCTTTATCCATTCATCCATCGATGGACATGTGGGCTCTTTCCATCCTTTGGCCATTGTCGATAGTGCTGCTATAAACATGGGGGTGCGTGTGTCCCTTTGAAACAGCACACCCGTATCCCTTGCCGTGCAATTCCTGGGTCGTAGGATAGTTCTATTTTTAGTTTTTTGAGGAACCTCCATACTGTTTTCCAGAGTGGCTGCACCAGCTTGCATTCCCACCAGCAGTGCAAAAGAGATCCTCTCTCTCCGCATCCCCGCCAACATCTGTTGTTGTCTGAGTTGTTAATGTGAGCCATTCTGAGAGGTGTGAGGTGGTATCTCATTGTGGTTTTGATTTGTATTTACCTATTTTTTCATGTGTTTGTTCGCCATCTGGATGTCTTCTTTGGGAAAATGTCTATTCATGTCTTTTGCCCATTTCTTCACCAGATTATCTGTTTTTTGGGTGTTGGGTTTGGTAAGTTCTTTATAGATTTTGTATACTAACTCTTTATCGGATATGTCACTTGCAAATATCTTCTCCCATCCTGTCGGTTGCCTTTTAGTTTTGCTGACTGTTTCCTTCGCTGCGTAGAAGCTTTTTATCCTGATGAGGTCTTGATGAGTTCATTTTTGCTTGTGTTTCCCTTGCCTCTGGAGACGTGTCGAGTAAGAAGTTGCCGCGGCCAAGATCAAAGAGGTTTTTGCCTGCTTTCTCCTCGAGGATTTTGATGGCTTCCTGTCTTACATTTAGGTCTTTTATCCATTTCAAGTTTATTTTTGTGTCTGGTGTAAGAAAGTGGTCCAGGCTCGTTCTTCTGCATGTCGCCGTCCAGTTTTCCCAGCACCACTTGCTGAAGTGACTGCCTTTATTCCATTGGACATTCTTTCCTGCTTTGTGAAAGATTAGTTGGCCGTACGTTTGTGGGTCCATTTCTGGGTTCTCTATTGTGTTCCATTGATCTGAGTGTCTGTTCTTGTGCCAGAACCATACTGTCTTGATGATGACAGCTTTGTAGTATAGCTTGAAGTCTGGGATTGTGATGCCTCCTGCTTTGTTTTTCTTTTTCAAGATCGCTTTGGCTATTCGGGATCTTTTTTGGTTCCCTCCAAATTTTAAGATTGTTTATTCTAGCTCTGTGAAGAACGCTGGTGCTATTTTGATAGGGATTTTATCGAACTTGGATGAGCCCATCAAGCTGTTCAGCACTCAGAATAATCTCCCCAAACCTCCCAGAGTAACTGGAAACCCCAGAAGGGCTTTTTATCTCTGGTCTTGCTGGAGCAGGACTGTGCCCCCTCAGTGCCGGAATTCTGGCAGTGACCATGCTCCAGGGAAGGTGAGGGTCACAGCCATAGCTGACCCTCATGTTCCTTCAGACTGCAGCCAAAAATAACCGTGTCCTCATCTACACCAAACCTCACCCTTGCAAGGCTCTCCAGGGTCATGGCTGTGCCCTGCCTGCTTTGCTGAAAGCCTGGGAGAACGAAATTGGGATCCTTAGCTGAATAGCCCTTCGATGAATCAGCACTCAAGAAAGTGCTTCCTGGCACTCACATACATTATGATCCCCATCTGGGGCATTAGTGGCCACAGCCTGGTCTCAGGTCCTGGGTTCAAGCCCTCACTCCTCCACACTCTCAGAGACCTTGGTCTTGCCACTTAGAACCTTCTTGCAAAGTGAGGACCAGCTGTGAGGATGGGTTAGTAGCTGTGAGGATTAGAGGAATGTAATACTTGGCACATAGCAAGCGCTCTGAAAATGCCAGCAGTCTGCGCTCTGCCCGCCTGATCCCGGGGGCTGTAGGGGAAGGACATTGATGGATCGGAGGGAAGGTGGTCAGAGACCACTGGGCTAGTTTAGGACCCATATTTATGCCCCCGCCGCCGACAACGCCCCTGGGATATTCCCAGATGCCTTTTCTTTTTTTTAAGATTTTAAAAAATGTTTATTTATTTATTTATTTGAGAGAGAGAGAGAGAGAGAGAGAGAGAAGAGTGGAAGGGCAGAGAGAGAGAGACAGACAGACAGAATCCCAAGCAGGCTCTGTGCTAATGGCTCGGTTCAACCAGGGGTTCGAACTCATGGACCATGAGACCATGACTTGAGCCGAAACAAAGAGTCAGATGCTTAGGCAACTGAGCCCCCCAGGCGCCCCTCCCAGATGCCTTTTCTAATCCCAGGATCTCTGCTTCCTGAGTGTGGCTCAAGGGAGTGAGCCCCACCTGAGCTGTCCCTCCACCTACCGGGGGCCTGACGAGGTCCAGCTCAGTGCAGGAGAAGCTAGGGTCAGGGCTCGGGCCCAGAAGAAGTTTTTCCCTCGCACCCTCGGACCCACAGCCAGAGACCTGTTACGTGGGGGTCCTGGGAGCCACGGGGCACACTTCTTTAGGGCCCAGTTCTGGCTGCTCCCACACTAGATCCCAAGGTTCTGGTGCCTTCCGAGGAGAAACCAGGGAGTGCAGCAGCCAGGACCACGCGTCCCCGGGGGAAGAAACCTTGCTGAGCGCAACCGGAGGATGGTTCCAGGAACAGCCAGATGCTGCTTCCTTCAACAGATTTTTCTTGAGCGCCTAAGTGCCAGGTGCTGTTCAAGGTGCCGGGGACTCAGCAGGGAACAAGACAAAGTCCCTGTGCTCATGGAGCTTGCTGTCCATCTACCTCCCTGGGCACTGCAAGACGGCAAATGTCCACAAGAATAGTAAGTGTATCACATCCTTCCTCCCCTTCTCCATGTCAGAAAAACTCACAAAAATTATTACTGTGACTACCCTTGCTGTCTTAGGCTGGGTCTCCGCAGAAGGCAGAGCCTGAGACCAGGGCTTGTGTGTGGCCGCTTCTTTGGGGAGCGGTCTGGGTAACAGGAATGGGGGCCAGGGGAGAGACACCTTCCCTAGGGGCCAGCGTAGGAAACAATCAGAGTCAACCAGTTACAGGCGGCCAGCTTCCCTCCCCGTCTAAGTAACTGGCTAAATGAAACTGACCGCCCCCCCCCGCCCCCCGAAGCACTCAAGGGAGAGAAAAAAAGAACTTCTTGATTTAACACTGGCCTCTCTCTGCCAAGAGCTCTTGCAAGGCATATTCACTAGAAGTCATTGTCGATTGACAGTCAGAAATTCCAAGCCCTGCACGGAGTCATGCTGTGTGTTGGCAACAAGTGACTGATTTGATCATCTACATTGTAAACCTTAGCATATGCCTCCCCAGCGGGTAGGGTTCAGAGAACTCCCTTTCCCTGGCTGGATCCCGGAGGGGAGAGGACAGCACCCTCAGAGTGACAGAGACAGCCGGAAGGGGCTAGGGTCCCCAACACCATGGAGAGCGCACGCCAGCCCTGGCCAGAGGACGCTGGACTCTCAGCTGAGCGGATAAAGATCCAGCTTGTCCCTGCTGCTGTTCCTTGGAGACTTTGTAACCTCAGCTGAACTAGTTAATAGCCATACTGAGAACCACAGAGACGTCGGAAATGGTTAGGATTTTTATTTTCAGCCTCCAGAAGCGAATCTATTTCTGTAAACAATCTGTAAAAAAAAAAAAAAAAAAAAAAGTAGCGTCTGATCAGCCAAACCAAATACACGTTGAGTAAATATTTAAAGACTTTGGTTTGGAAAAGGAACATACTATTGACCTACCTGCGGACATATTTCACAGCCCAACCCTCAGTGCAAAAAAAGTACTTGCCGTCTTAAGGTCTTTTGTGTGGCAACATTTTACATGCAACATTTTCTATACAACATTTCAGCGCGTGAAAAGCTCTCAGCATCCTGAGCAATCAGGGAGATGCAAATTCAATCCACAACACCCATTAGATCACCACCATGCACCCATTAGAAAAATCGGAAGCACTGACAATTCCAAGTGTTGGCGAGGCTACAGAGCAGTTGGAGTTTTCACGCACTGTTGGCGGGAGTTTGAAAATGGCTCCACCATGCCGGAAAACTGCGTTATCTGCTAAAGCTCCAGTCCTACTTTTCTGTACTTGTGACGTTAATTTTCTGTGTCCCTTTGAAGAGGCCACAGTACACAGATATTTGGTCAAACATTATTCTAGATGGTCCTGTGAAGGTATTTTTAGAGTAACATTTAATCAATAGACTGCGAGATTGCCCTCCGTAATAATATAGGTGGGCCTCATCTAATCAGTTGAGGGCCTTTAAAAAAAGACTCAAGAAAGAGGGAACTCTGTCGGCAAACTGCCTTCTGACTCGAACCGCAGCATCACCTCTTCCCTGGGTCTTCAGCCTGCCACCCTACACTGTAGATGTTAGATTTACCAAGCTTTCTCAATCACATGAGCCAATTCCTTACTCATAATGGGCCCAAACTGGAGACAACCCAAGTGTCCACCAACAGGGCAATGGAAAAATTAATTGCGGTCTGATGTCCTTTGTTTTTTTAATTAGAATATGTAAATCTATTTATTTATTTTTTTTACCTGAACTTTTCTTTTGAGACAACATCTTGCAAAACTCCAGTTCAATGTTATACCCGGGATATTGACATTGATACAATCTATCCATCTTGCTCAGATTCCTGGGGGGTTATAGTGGGACCTGTGTGTGTGAGTGTGTGTGTGTGTGTGTGTGTGTGTGTCTAGTTCTGTACAATGTTATCACCCGTGTAAGCTCATGTGTCCACCACCACGGTCAAGACACTCAGCAGTTCTGTCACCCAAGGATCCCTCATGTCAGCCTTTTATAACCACACCGACTTCCCTCCCTCCACCTCCCACTCCTGTCCTTAATCTCTGGCCACCCTTAATCTGTTCTCCATTTCTATAATGTGATCATGTCAGGAATGTTATATAAATGGAATCAAACAGTATGTAACCTTTTGGGATTAGCTTTTTTTTTTTTTTTTTTTTAAACTCAGCACACTGTTCTAGATTCATCCGGGTTGCTCTATCTACATCAATGGTTTATTCCTTCTTATTGCTGAGTTGTAGTCCTTGTGTCTCTCCATGTCTTTCACCCATTTGCAAAACAGAATTGCTCGGTGTTTTTTGGTTTTGTTTTTGTTTTTTGTTTTAACTGTTGAATTTGAAGAGGCTGTTGCGCGTCCCAGGGACTAGTCTCTCTCTGGGTAGGTGGTTGGCAAATATGTTCTTCCACCCATAACTAGTCTTTTCATGCTCTTCATAGGGCATTTGGCAGAGCACACTTTTTCAGGTGTATGAGGTCTGATGTATCAGTTTTTCCTTTTACGGGTCATGCTTTTAGAATCACACCTGAGAAACCTTAACCTTGCCCAGATGCTGAACATTTTCTCCCATGTGCTGGCCGATGGCAGTTTAACTGTCCCAGCACTAGGTGCAAAGGCTCTTTCCTCCACTGAATAAATGCTTTCGCATCTTTGAAAGAAAATAAAAATCCATCGGGCATATTTGTGTGGGTCATCTCTTCACATAGAGCAGAATTGCTATCCGTGTTGCTGTTTGCTATTTGCCCTGTCTGTCCTGTTTCTTTTCTTTCTTGCCTTCTTTTGGGTTGGCTGGGTATATCATTCCGTTTTTCTTCACTACTAATGTCTATGGCAAATCCGTTCCTGTTCATTCAGGGTTTCCCTAAAACCCACCAACATACTTACCTCTTTGCTTACTTGCTTGTATCTCTAGCCTTCTGCCTGTGATCATTCCCTTCCTGCCTCGAGAACATCAGCGGACTGATTGCAAACTGACTACAAGTTCTTCCCCTTTGCCTACACCTGCTCCCCTGCGGTGGGAATTTGGTGATTGTCCCATCAGGGGGTAAGGGAGTTCTCTGCCTCCTGAGTCCGGGCCTGGCCACATGGCTTGCCCTGGTCAAGGGATGTCAGCAAGTGTGACAGGGGCCCCTTGTGCATTGAGGCTGGTCCTTGCCTGCCGCTGGAAAAACCTTCTGCCGCTGCATAATCAAGCTTGGGCTGGCCTCCCAGAAAAACAAGGGATCATCTAGAAAGCCGTCCCTGCTGTCTCCATCCATGGGACATGTGGAAGGGAAGGCCATCTAGACCACCAGGCCCCAGTGCAGTTGGCCCAGACCAGAATAGCCACCAGGCCAGGTCACATAATTGGGAGAAATAAGAAATGTCAGTTATTATTATTATTTTCTTTTGGAGAGACAGAGAGAGAGTGCGCGTGAGCCAGCACGAGTGGGAGAGGGGCAGATGGAGAGGGAGAGAGAAAACCCCAAGCAGACTCCACACTGTCAGTGCAGAGCCCGATGTGGGGCTCAGTCTCACGACCCCGAGATCATGACCTGAGCCGAAATCAAGAGTCGGACTCTTAACCCACAGAGCCACCCAGGCGCCCTGACATGTGAGTTATTTTAAGCCACTATTTGTTGGGGTAGTTTGGTATACAGCGAATAGCAAATGTGGTTGCATCCAGTGACACAGCAGAGAGGGAGTCTTTCCTTTGGGAAGCAGGGCTGGACCCGTACCCAGGTGTAAACATCGAACGAGCTGCTGTAAGTTGAGTCTCAATTAAAAGGTGGGTACCGACCTCGGCTCAGGTCATGATCTTGCGGTTTGTGAGTTCGAGCCCCACGTCGGGCTCTGTGCTGACAGTTCAGAGCCTGGAGCCTGCTTCGGATTCTGTGTCTCCCTCTCTCTCTGCCCCTCCCCTGCTCATGCTCTGTCTCTCTCTGTCTCTCAATAATAAAAAAAGAAACGTTAAAAAAAAAAAAGTGGGAACAGGGGTACCTGGATGGCTCAGTCGGTTGAGCGTCTGACTCTTGATTTGGGCTCAGGTCATGATCCCAGGGTGGTGGGATTGAGCCCTCCATCAGGCTCTGTGCTGAATGTGGAGCCTGCTTAAGATTCTCCCTCTCTCTCTCTCTCTCAAATAAAATAAAGTAAGTAAATAAAAGTAGGAAAGAAAAAGAATAATACAGTTATTCTAAAGGTGTTATTCTAACACCGTTCTCTCTAAAGGTTTCTAGTCATAATAAGCCAGCATTCAAGCACAAAATCAAACGTGCCCTGGAAACCTGGAGGCCCAGACGGTGCTTTGGACGCGTAGAGGGGGAGAAACGAGGCCAGCTGAGAAATGGTACCAACTATCAGTTTTGCAAAGTGACCGCTCCTGTTCAGCGCATTCCCACCTTGACCCCAGTGAATGCCCAGCGGGGGCGCCTCTCACTTCAAAGCGGCTCAGGCCAGTCCCAGGCCGCCTCACCCCTCACGGGAAGGCAGGGGAGTGGCCCAGATCAGAGGGCGGTCCTGGAAGGATTTCGCTGCTGAGGAAAGAGGGAGAGGCAGAAATAGCGACCGTGAGGAGGGACAGCTGTCCCTCGCGGTTGAAGCATGAGGAGTGTGACACAGATCGAGAAGGACCATCACGGAGGGCTCAGAGGCAAAACAAAAACAAAAACAAAACAGTACGGACTGTGTCTTTCACCCAAAAGGGAAAACTTCAAAGCAATTAGTGACACTTAATTTTACAGGTCAACTTGACTGGACCAAGGGATGCCCAGGTTACTGGTTAAACATTCTTCCTGGGTATGTCCATGAGAGCGTTTCCCAAAGAGATCAGCATTTGAATGGGTGGACAGAGCAAAGCAGGTGGCCCTCCCGGGTGTGGGTGGGCCTCACCTAACCTGTTGAGGGCCTAAATAAAACAAAAAGGCAGAGGAAGGTTGAATTCGCTGTCTGCCTGATTGTGGAGCCGGGATATCGATCTTCTCCTGTCCTCAGCCCTCCTGGTTCTCAGGCCTTCAGACTGGACTGGAATCTACCTTGGCTCTCTGGCTGTCAGCCCTCAAACCACACCACAACTCTCCCGGGGCTCCAGCCTTGAGATGGCAGATTGGGGACTTCTCAGCCTCCAGAATCGTGTGAGCTGATTCATTATAACAAATCTGTTTATAGATCGATACATACATAATACACAGATATAAATAGATCTTTATATATACATATATATGTAAATCTATAGTTATACATAGAGATAGATATAACCCTTTTTAAAAAATGTTTTTAATGTTTATTATTGAGAGACAGAGAGAGACAGAACGTGAATGGGAGAGGGGCAGAGAGAGAGAAGGAGACAGAATCCGAAGCAGGCTCCAGGCTCCGAGCTGTCAGCACAGAACCCGACACGGGGCTTGAACTCACAAACCGCGAGATCATGACCTGAGTTGAAGTCGGTCGCTTAACCGACTGAGCTACCCAGGCGCCCCTAAATCTTTTTTTTAATGTTTATTTATTTTGAGAGAAAGAGAGAGAGAGAGCAGAGGAGGGGCAGAGAAAGGAGAGAGAGAGAGAGAGAGAGAGAGAACCCCAAGTGGGCTCCGAGCTGTCAGCGCAGAGCCCGACGAGGGGCTTGAACTCACGAACCGCGAGATCATGACCTGAGCCGAAATCAAGAGTCAGGCTCTTCATCTACTGAGCCACCCGGGCGCCCCTGTTTTGTTCTCGAGTCTTAAATAATATGTGGATTTTCAAAACTGAACAATTAGGGGCACCTGGGTGGCGCAGTCGGTTAAGCGTCCGACTTCAGCCAGGTCACGATCTCGCGGTCCGTGAGTTCAAGCCCCGCGTCGGGCTCTGGGCTGATGGCTCAGAGCCTGGAGCCTGTTTCCGATTCTGTGTCTCCCTCTCTCTCTGCCCCTCCCCCGTTCATGCTCTGTCTCTCTCTGTCCCAAAAATAAATAAACGTTGAAAAAAAAAAATTAAAAACTGAACAATTAAAAAAGCCTCCCTGGAAAAACTTGGAGAGGAAATCGTAGTGTGGTAATATTTATTGGTTTCATCCTAGACTCCAGGGCCCAAGTGATGACTTGGCTGAAAATGTCAAATTTCAAGTTTCGCTGGAAGTCGGCTCACCAGCTTTTTTTTTTTTTTCTTCTTCTTGCTCAATTGCTTATTTTCACAAAATGTATGGTGAAAGAAGAGGTGTGGCTTTCTCAAGACTGAGGTAGCTCCCACATCAATGCGGGCGATAATATCGGCAAAGCTGGGTTCTTACAAATGTTGTCAGCCTCTCATTGAGCACTTACTATGTGCCTCCTTGTGCTAAGTGTTTCAGGGGTGTTATGTTGTTTGGGTATCCAGCTGAGGATCCCACAGCAGTTAAGGGACGGAGCTGGGACCTGAACTTAAGTTCACTGGCTGCTCTCTTAACCACGGCCTCCTGCGTCTTCAACACGAACACGCTGCTTTGGGAAGGGGAATTGGTGGAATGGGCACTGTCAGAGCTCAGCCACACTGACTCCGGGAATCCGGGGCATCAAAGGAAAGACTCCTGTTTTGAGGGATGTGCCTTCGTCCCAAGCACTGACCCACACCTCGGCTGAGTGGCCTCAGAGAAGACATCGAACCAACCCCCCCCCCCCCCCCCCCCGCAAGGAACCAGAAAACCTCCGGAAAATAGTTTGTTAAACCTCAGAGCACCTGTCTTGCAATGTGAGCCTTGAAAGCTTTCTGTCTCCCACTGAGGCCATATGGTGCTGCTTGGTTGTGACTTGATATTAATTATCTATTGCTGCTTAACAAGCCACGTCAAACTTCAGTCTCCTTAAAGCAACTAGCATGTATTAACTCTGTTTCCTGGAGTCAGAAATTCAGGAGTGCGGGGGCGCCCCGGGGGGCTCGGTCAGTTAGGCGTCTGACTTCGGCTCAGGTCACGATCTCACGGTCCGTGGGTTCGAGTCCTGCGTCGGGCTTTGTGCTGACGGCGTGGAGCCTGGAGCCTGCTTCGGATTCTGCGTCTCCCTCTCTCTCTCTGCCCCTCCCCCACTCATGCTCTGTCTCTGTCTCAGAAATAAATAAACATTAAAATAAATAAATATAAATAAATAAATAAACATTAAAAAATTTTTTTAAAGAAATTCAGGAGCACGTTAGCTGCGTGGCTGTGGCATGGGGGGGTCTCTGTTTTAAATAGAGCTTTTGTTATTTAGGTAAGGGCAGGTGGACCCACCCCAGGAGACAACTGCCATTGAAAAGATAGTTTGTTACTGGTGGATCCCAAACCAGCAGGAGGAGAGAAGGGAGCTGGCCTCCCGGGAGCTGGAACCAGGGACCTAAAATAAACTCCCTCCCTCTCTCCCTCTCTTTCTCACACACACTCGTGCACTGTTCTCTGTGCATGGCTCTGCCCTCTCAGCTATAACCGCTGCCAGGGTGGGCTCTGAATTCACATCCTGGTGGCCTCTCGCACAGAAAAGAGAGCTCTGGTCCCAGAGGGAGCCCGTGGCACCTGGCCAGATGGCCACCTTCTCCCCGTTGACACGCCCTGAAGCCAGAATCCTGTGGGTGGCACAGACGCAGCCAATGGGCGGGCCGAATGTCTTCATTTTATTTCCCCCCCTGGGTGCTGCTTTTCAGAACAAGGCTTGTGCAAAGCCAAGCTCATGCCCACAGGATCCTGGGCTGAGTTTCCTGATCCCGTGGAAAAATCCGATCTGGAGGTGAGAAGCCTTCCCCTTCACCTGTCCAAAGTCCTCCCGTGGGGAGATACCGAGCTCAAGTGTGGATTCATTGCCAAAAACCCCTCCCAGACACCTTCGGCGGTTTGCGTTCCGTGTGCACACGCTCACCCCGATCCCAAACCCGCACGTGTGAAGAGCAGCGTGGACGCAAACCGCAGAGGAGGCCAGGGCTGGGGCACGACCTATGCTCTCGCTTCTAAAACTCCCCGCGGCTTTGACTTGATTTCAATCGGGATATTGAACATTTAACTGACATTAACATTTTAAATAACCACTCTATTGACGACGAGCTGTGTGCAGGGCACATTTGAGAGCATTTTCTGGGGCTGTTTGGGAAAGCAGGTGGGCGTGCCCCTCGGGGGCCTGCCTGCAAATTCCGGCTCTGACCTGTTTGTTTTCTCCGCTGTAAAACGGAGATCTTGAGACCTGCCAAGTGTCTGAATGTGGGAGGTGCCGGGTAAACAGGGTGGCACTCTGTGACCACCGGGACATCAGAGGAGGAAACAGGCCCACAGAGGATTGGCCACTTGTCCATGGTTGCACATCTGGGTAAGGGCAGCCAAGGGTTCTGACCCTCTCCCAGGGTCCCCGGACCAGGGCAGGGAGCAGAGTCCCCGTAGAGCTGGGGGGGGAGGGGTGGCGGCACAGCTCCATCGGTGATGCGGAGCTTGGCTGCCCCCCACCCCAGCTGCCCAGCCCCCGGCCCCGCTCTGGGCACGGCAGCCACTCACACAGGAGGCCTTGAGCGGGCCCTGCAGCCAGGTCTCCTTGGTCACCACCTCTTCCTTCCAGCTCTGGCCCTGGTCGGCCAGCAGCATGCGCATGGCCTCGCAGCGCCCTGGGGGAGGGGAGGACAGGGTAGGGGGGATGCGGGGAGACCCCAGCCTCAGAGCACCCTGGGGAGGGGTCAGGAGTGTGGCGACAGGACAGAAATTCTAGCTTCGGAGTCTGCTGAGAAGTCGAACCGCGGAGAAAGATGGAGATCATGGCACCGGTGCGGTCTGGGGAGGGAGACGAGGGGTACAGACTGCACTCCGAAGTGCCCCGGGATGGGGACAGAGGCAGATGGCCAGAGTGCAGCCAGACGGGGGCCAAGAGGATGCAGCCCCGGGGAAGGCCAGGCCTGGGGCCGCCACCGCCATCCCAGCCCCGCCCCCATGGCCCTGGCCAGGGCGAGCAGCCTGGCCCATCGGTGCCCCTCACCCTCCTGGAGGAGCAGGGGCCGCACCTCAGACGGGAAGTAGACGATGGTGTAGGGCGGCACTAGGAGAGACAGGCAGACAGGGTGGTGAAAGAGGCCCCACCCTCCCGACGGAGCTGCGGGGGGGGGGGGGGGGGGGCAGGGGTCAGACCCCTGGGGGAGACCCCCCTCCCAGCAGCCTGCGGCAGGGGTGGGGTCAGACCCCTGGGAAAGGGGGGTGACTCAACCTCGGCCCCGGCCCCCACCTGGCCCAGACCCTACTCACTAGCGGGGCCGTGAAGTGAAAGAGAGGCAGGAAGTGGCAAGGAGCCCAGTGACCTTGTATTTCTGGTTGTCCCACCCCCTCCTCCCTTTCCCGCCACACCCAGGAATGCGCCAAGTCACTGAGCGCAGTTCGGGCCTGGGTAAGGCTGGGTGAGGATCAGGCAAGGCCGGACAGGCTCACCTGCTCCTTGGCAGGGCTGTACCCTACCTGCAGGGCACTGACTTTCGCATCACACAGCCACTACCCCGTCCAGGCCACACCCAAACACACAGAACGCCTCAGGGCCCACAGAGGGCCAGGTCTGAGGACCTAGCCAGCGGCCGGGGCCCCAGCACCGGCACACAGCAGGTGCTCATTAAATGCTTGTTGCAGGGGCGCCTGGGTGACTCAGTCCCTCAAGCGTCCGACGTCCCCCCTGGTCATGACCTCCCGGTTAGTGAGTTCGAGCCCCCCCGCATGGGGCTCTGTGCTGACAGCTCAGAGCCTGGAGCCGGCTTCGGATCTCGCTGCCCCTCCCCCCGTTAAGATTAAACATTAAAAAAAAAAATGCTTGTTGTATAAATGAATGCAATGTCAACAGACACAGCCCTTTACGCATCCTCTCTCTGAGATAATAATTGTGCCAAACCCTCAGGGGCTGAGGCCTGTGTTGGGAACTTGACATAGATTTTACAACCGTAGGACTTGGGATTGATCATTCTGATCTCCATTTTACAGAGGGCGAACTGAAGCACAGAGAAGTTAAGCGACTTTCTCGATTCCTCAAGGTCACACAGCTAGTAAACAGGATTTAAACCCAGATCTGGCTAGCTTCAGGGGCCTCACTTTTTTTTTTTCCCCCAGGGGCCTCACTTTTAACCCTCGGCCTTTCTTCTGCAAAGCCCTGTCATCTCCAAACCGTTTTTTGACAGAGTCTCCGTGCTGTGCACTCTTTAAACACTGACTGGACCTGGGGATACGGGTGGACAGGAAGACAGACAGACTGAGCTGCAGGACCTCTTGGCCTTGAGAGGGCTGTATGTTGCCAGGCAGAGCCCAGTGCCTGCCTCCACCTTCTTCTGGCTGCCCCTTCCCGGGGGGTGGGGGGGTGGCCCACTGGGTGTGATGGTCCTTCCCCGGGAACTGGAGCGTACCGAACCAGATGTCTCAGCCTGGTTTTCCTGCCAGAGGCACAGGGACAGAGGAAGGCATCCTTCCCCTGGGGAAGTACCCATCTAAAAGCCTGGGGGAAAAACCCAAAGGCACCTAATCAGGAGAATCCCTTAGCCTCGTCCGAGCCCACAGCCCCCTGGGGCTGGGGGGGTGGGGAAGGTGGAGCCAGAGTTGGGTTCTATCCGTGACTCACAGCTGGAGGAACATCTGCCCAGCACTTAGCAGCTTACAAAGAGCTTTCATACAAATGGTCTCATTTTATCCCCACCTCATCTTGAGAGGGAGGGAGGCTTGTTCCCATTATACTGACGGGGACACCAAGGTTCACCGGGGTTCATTCACCCGCTCTGGCCTGGAGCACGCGTGCCCTCCCTTTGTGGACAGGCATCAATGGCCTGGGGGACCCCTTCCTGTCCAGCGGGCCAGCCTCCTACCGGCTCATACCCTCCAGCCATCACGCTCAAGTCCCCTGGGCTGGCTGTCTCTCAGGTCCTTGGGGCTCTATTGTGTGGTGTTCCAGCTGGCTGCTTTACCCATAATCCTCTGGCTCCACAGGCAATGCCCGTGGACTAGTTCTGTGACCCGCCTGAGGCCTCCCCCTCTGAGGTCCCGAGCAGTTTTCCCAGCCCAGTGAGCCAGGAACCTCCCTGTGCCCACGCCCCCACCTTCAGCCCATGTGTATATCAGCACCTGTCTTTGGCATTTCTTTAAATACAAATAAACAGCTCTATTGCTACTTAAGTTTCACCCTTATAAAGTGTACATTCGGGGCGCCTGGGTGGCTCAGTTGGTTAAGCGCCCGACTTCGGCTCAAGTCATGATCTCACGGTTCGTGAGTTCGAGCCCCACATCGGGCTCTGTGCATCATGACAGCTCGGAGCCTGGAAGCTGCTTCGGACTCTGTGTCTCCCTCTCTCTCTCTGCCCCTCCCCAACTCATGCTCTGTTTCTCAGTCTCTCAAAAGTAAATAAACGTTAAAAATTTTTACAAAGGAGTTAATGTTTATTTATTTTTGAGAGAGAAAGAGAGACAGAGCGTGGGCGGGGGAGGGGCAGAGAGAGAGGGAGACACAGAGAATTCAAAGCAGCTCCAGGCTCTGAGCTGTCAGCACAGAGCCCAGCCTGGGGCTCAGACCCATGAGCCGTGAGATCATGACCTGAGCCGAAGTCGCACGCCTCACCGACTGAGCCACCCAGGCGCCCCAAGCCCCTCTCTCTTCCGACCCTGCTCAAGCCCCTGGCCCCCGGCTGCCTGGACTCCCTCCCCCTGCTCTCGGCCTACGAGGCGCGCCTCAGCGCCCGGCCCAAGCTCAAGGCCTTCCTGGCCTCCCCTGAGCACGTGAACCGCCCTGTCTTCGGCGCCCATTAGACGTGAGCGTGCCTCCCTCGAGAGGACTGCCCTTGGGGACCAACAAACACGGTGAGCGGAAAGCGGTGCTGTGGTCACTGAGGGGCTGGAGGGCACCGCGGACCCTCTGCCCCTCCCCGGGCAGCCTTGGGAGGATGAGGCTTGGGCTGGGCATCTGGGCCCCCGGGACGGCATTACCCACCTGACCTGCTACGAGACAAAGAGCGGTTCCGGGTCCAGACTGGCAGAGGAGACGTCAGGCCTTCAGGATCCACCCGGAGGACTTCCCGCGGGAGGGAGGTGCCCTCCCTGGGGGCACTCATGGTTGCGGAGCCCTCCGAGTCTGGGACAAGGGCAGCCGTGAATGTGGCAAGCAGTCCCCGGCATCTGTGAGTTCCACGGTCCGCTCACACACTCAGGGTGACCTCCGCACATGTTGTACCCTGGGAAGTGACACAGTCTGCCGTCTCACACGGGCAGCAGCGTTGCTCATTCTCACGTGTCGCCCACGGTCACCCTCCGGCAGCCCGGCGGGTGGCCAGCCGGGCCCAAGTGTATATGCCCCAAGGCCAGCCTGGAGCTCTGGGTGGCCTGGCCTGGCCGGCCCTTTAGACAAGCCTCTGCCCCACGGGCTTCAAGCAGAGGCCCCGTGAAGAGGGTCTCTCGTGCACCGGATTTGGGGGCGCTGGTTGGCAGTTTGGGTTCCCAGAGGACAGCCGGCTTCTGTGTGCGGAACGCCCCAGGAAGGGCCCACCGATCCCCGAGAGGAGAGTGGCAGAGCCCGGAAGCCCCTGTCGTCCTCCTGGGTTTCGTAGGGCCACCCCGGGTGACTGCAGGGCAGGGCTGAGGCCTGTGAGCCTCCTCTGTGCCCTGACCGGTGGCTTGGGGGGCGGAGGGCAGGACCCTCAGGCTGCGGTGTTCACCATGCAGGCCGCCGGGACGGTGGCCGTAGGAGGGTCACAGAACAGGCCGGGGAGACACAGGCATCCTGTAGATCCCAGAGCGGCAGGAAGAAAGCTGCTCTTTTGAAAGCTTCCTGTAACCAACAGCTTCCATATTCTTTGGGGTGACCGGGCTGGGCATTTTTTTTTTTAATGTTTATTTATTTGTTCTTGAGTGAGAGAGAGTGTGAGCGGGGAAGGGGCAGAGAGAGAGGGAGACAGAGAATCCCAAGCAGGCTCCGCGCCATCAGCAAAGAGCCTGATGTGGGGCTCGAACTCGTGAACCTTGAGATCCTGACCTGAGCCGAAACCAAGAGTCGGATGCTTAACCAACCGAGCCACCCAGGCGCCCCGTGGACATTTTTTGATTGTATAGCTCTGCGACCCCAAGAAGGTGGATAGAAGAGGTTCCCGCGGTCAGGAGGAGGGACCCTGGGGAGTGGAGGGCAGGTCCCCTCTTTGGGCAGCTGGGGGCTCCGGGGAGCTGGTGCAGCCAGGTGTGGGGGAGATGAGACGGCTAGGTTGGGGAGAGGCTGGGAGCCCCTCCAGCTGGGGAGGTGACAAGTGACCCCCAGCGTTGAGCTTTCTCCGAGCCATGTCCCGGGCATGTCACTTATATTAACTCATTTGGTTTTCACAAAAGAAGCCACCTCGTAGATGCTGTCAATATTCCCACTTCACAGATGAGGACCTTGGGGCCCAGAGAGGTGAAGGCACCCTGCTCAAGGACATACGGCTGGTTAAGAGGCCAAGGCAGGATTTGAACTCAGGCTCTCCGGCCCCAGAGCACGTGCCTGTAATGATTCTGCTCTAGGTGGGGACTTGAGCCACCAGTTTTTATGTCCTGGCACAGGGTGACCACAGTGACCCGCAGGGGCTTGGTAGCTCTGGTGACCCCTCTAATTATATGGGGGCAGGAAACCTAAGAGAAAGGTTGGGCTTCCAGCCTATCATGGGCAGAAGGGGGGCTGGCTCCCCTTTGGGGAACATTTGCTGGAACATTCAGAGACTGGTGACTGGGTTTGCTCCCCAGCTGGTTACAGATGAAAAGCTCATCCTTCCGGGAGCTCCGGCCCCGGAGCTCCGGTTCATATGTTCGAGCCCCACATGGGGCTCTGTGCGTCATGACATCTCGGAGCCTGGAGCCTGCTTCGGAGTCTGCGTCTCCCTCTCTCTCTGCTCCTCCCCTGCTTGTGCTCTCTCTCTCTGTTTCTCGAAAATAAATAAACATTAAAAACAATAAAATAGGGGCGCCTGGGTGGCTCAGTCAGTTAAGCATCTGACTTCGGCTCAGGTCATGATCTCGCGGTCTGTGAGTTCGAGCCCCACATCGGGCTCTGTGCTGCCAGCTCAGAGCCTGGAGCCTGCTTCGGATTCTGTGTCTCCCCCTCTCTCTGCCCCTCCCCCGTTCATGCTCTGTCTCTGTCTCAAAAATAAATAAATGTTAACAAAATTTCAAATAAAATAAAATAAAGTGCACATTCTGTGGCTCCAGTATACGCAATGTTGTGCAACCATGATATAATTCCAGACCATTTACATCACCCCAGAAAGAAACCCTTTAGCGTATATCAGTACGTCATTCCTTTCCATGCCGAGTAGTATTCCCTTACCTGGATATACACGCTTTGTCTACCCATTTCTACACGGAGGGACGTTTGGGTTGTTTCACTTTTTGGCTTTTTTTTTTTTTTAATTTTTTTTTTCAACGTTTATTTATTTTGGGGACAGAGAGAGACAGAGCATGAACGGGGGAGGGCCAGAGAGAGGGAGACACAGAATCGGAAACAGGCTCCAGGCTCTGAGCCATCAGCCCAGAGCCCGACACGGGGCTCGAACTCACGGACCGCGAGATCGTGACCTGGCTGAAGTCGGACGCTTAACCGACTCCGCCACCCAGGCGCCCCTCACTTTTTGGCTTTTATGAAGCATGCTGCCGTGAACATTTATGAGAAAATTTTTGGTGTGAACGTATGCTTTCACTTCCCTGGGGCACACCCCTAGGAGTGGGCTTGGCCAGGTCACATGGTAGCTCATTTTGAGTAACCTCCAAACTCTTTTCCAAAGCAGCTGCACCATTTTATAAGCCCCACAGCAGCATATGCAAAGGCCCCAACTTCTCCACGTCTTCACCAACACTGTTGCTGCCTGTCTTTTCCACTCTTGCTATTCTGGTGAGTGTGAAATGGTACGTCAGCATGGCTATGGGGGCCAAGCCTGGGTCGACTTGGGGGGAACGGGTGGAGAAGGAGCCATCATCTTCGCCCTCTAAAGAATCACAGCTCAGAATAGAGACAGACACGACGCTTCATTCACACGCTGATTAGTACGTGTCAGGCCGTGAGTGGGCTAGACATCACGACAAACACCAGGACAGGTAAGATATGGTCTCCACGCTAATGGACTCTCTTTAAGAAGAATCTAAGGCCTTCAGCAGCAGCCCACCCACCCATCCATCTCTCTGTCTGTCCATCTATCTACCCATCTACCCAATCATCCACCCATCCGACAACCAAACATTTGACCAGCAGTCCATCAAAACATCCACCTCTCTATATATCCACCCATCCATCCAACTACCCATATACCCGACCAGTCATCCTCTACCTGTCTATCCATCCATCTATCCATTCACCTAACCATCCATTGGTACAATCATCCATCCACCCACCTATCAACTGTTTAACCACTAGCCTGTTTACCCACCCTTCCATTCAATCAGCTACCTGTCCATCCATCCATCCGTCAACCACTGATCCACCTGGCCATCCTAGACACTGGAGCTGGAGCTCCAGCTTGGCTAAGCTGGGCTGGGCAAGTCAAGGGCATCAAGATGAACACCCTAGCATGCTTGCTGTTCATTGAACACAAGTAAGGAAGGATTTCCAAGCCACGCTTTCTCCACCTGGACACAAAGTCTTCGCTTTGTGATTGAAAACACGTTTAGCCACTAGACCCTGACCAGTTGGCACCCCTACTACATTGGCTCAAGCTTCGGGGCACACATTTCTAACCACTTCCCGCCTTCGATGGTCATGTGAGCACAGGGTCACTCATCATTCATGACACCCGCCGTTTTTCGAGCCCTTCCTAAGTGCCAGGAAACTGCTAGGCCCTTTATTTAATTTTCACAAAGGCACCACGAGGCCCAGGTCAACCCCCATTTTCCAGATAAGGAAACTGAGGTTCAGAGAGGTGAAATACCTTGCCAAGGGTCACACAGTGAGTGCATGGGGAAATCCAGGCCTACAGGCCTTTCCTAAGACCTTGCGGAAGACGCTAGAATTCCTGTATCTGAAGGATGTTCGCAAGATGCCGCCTGGGATGTAGTACTCCCCTGGCCTCCAGGAGGGGAGGCCCCAAGTGCAGAGGGCTGGAGGCGGCTGGAGGCTGAACCTTCAAGTGGTCAGCTCGGACCCTCACAAGGAGCCCTTCCCACCCTGGACGACCTGGCTGGTGTCCACTCACCTCTGAACGCTGACCACTCCCCAGGTCCTCAGCTCCGCTCAGGGCCGCGGGGGGCCGTCCCCTCTGCCTGCTGGCCACCCCTCCCTTCAGGCGGTCACCCCCATCGTCTCTCTGGTCTTGGCTCACACGCCACTTCCTCAGCCCCCCAGTCACAGCAAGGTCCCCATCTTCCTCCTTCTTGCCAGCCTCTTCTCCTCCAGAGTCATTCTGGGTCTGCTGAATGTGTATCTCCCACCAGCTGGAAGGTTCCAGGAGGCAGGGACTGGTCCCCAACACCCAGGAAGCCATATAGCAGGTGTTCCACAAACACTTGTTGAAGATGCCACCCGTCTGGAATTTTCTCCGGCCTCTTGCCATCATACCTCCTCCAGGGGCACTGACCGCTGCCTCCCCTCTGAGGGCCTCCGCCTGGGGGTATGAGCCCTGCCTCCCCTCTGAGGGCCTCCGCCTGGGGGTATGAGCCCTGCCTCCCCTCTGAGGGCCTCCGCCTGGGGGTATGAGCCCTGCCTCCCCGCCTGAGGGCCTCCGCCTAACATACTCCGTTGGATTCCAGCACCCGAAACCCTCCACATTCACAGCTGATCCCCGCCAGGGTCCCAGCACTCACCCAGGGCTGAGCATGGGTTAAACATAGGTGGGCAATGCCTAAAAGGGAGGCCCCGTCCTCCCTTCTCCTCCATGAAGCCCCCCTGATGCCTGGGCCAGTGCTCCCGAGTACTTAGACTGTCTGGGGCCCTTTCCTGAGTCAGAGGTGCCTGAGAGCAGGGCCTTCGGGACAGACATGGTCTGTCTGTGTAGCCCCAGCAGCTGGCCTGAGGCTCGGTCCCAGCCTCAGATGTGTGCAAAAGGAATGCACGAATGGGTGGCCATTCGTGTGGCTGAGGGAGGCCAGAGCCACCGGCTCAGGTGGCAGGTGTCTGGAGGGATCTGTTTCCCTCAGACAAAGTCTGGTGCGGGGGGCAGGTGAATAAATCATGAGGGGCCTGGAGCGGGGCCGGGGCAGGACAACTGACCTCATTCCGGGTGGAGAAGCGCACACAGCTGGGCAGTCAGAGGGCTGGGGACGGAACAGGGGGAAACAAGAGGCCAGTGGGGGCTGCCTGGCCCAGCCCCACATTTCTCCCTGACAAACGAGAGGCCGGAGGTCAGCAGAAGGTAGGTGAGAGGTGCTGGCAGGAGGTGGGGAAGCTCAGAGCTGCTCTGGGGCTCTGGGTAGGGAGAAGGGGGGACGTCTGGGGCCAGGATGGTGGGGGGGGGCGTTGTCTTTCCAGAATCCAGGAGTCATCCTGGGGGCGGGGGGAGGTGCGGGCAGGGAAAATAGGAAGAGCAAGGATGGACAGACAGACAGACAGATGGACCAACGGAGCAGAGGGAGGGAGTGACAGAGATGGGTATGAGAGGCCAGAGAGACCCCCAGAGACAGCAGGGCAAATGTCAGCAGAGTGCAGGGGGGCTGGCAAGGGGCCGTGGGTGAGACAGACACAGAGAGATGGGCAGAGAGGGGCAGCGAGCAAGACCCAAATGGCGGGGGGCCGGGGGGGAGACCATAAGCCAGAAAGGCCAGGTGACCAGGTGACCAGGGCTCTGCAAGGTAGCCCGTGGCCAGCATGGGGCTGGAGACCGGTGGGTTGGGGGAGGCTAGGACTTGGGTGAGCAGCACGGGGAGAGCCCTACCAGCCTGTGGAGAGAGGGACAGGGGAAAGTACCCGGGAGCCTGTGGGGACCGCACCCACAGCTGCCCACTCAGCCACCCTCCCGCAGGAACGGGGCGACCAGAGTGGGAAGAGGAGGCGCCCAGCCCTGGTCTCCATGGCCCTTCCCCAGGGCCAGGCAGATGGCAGTCTCCCCGCGGGGGACCCCAGCCCCTCTGAGGGCACCCCAGGGCCCAGCCGGGCCCCTGCCAGCCCAGCAGCCAACAGGCGGCGGGCACTCCTCAAGGAACTGGAGGCCCGGGTGCAGGCAGCCTACGGGCAGGTAAAGGGGACAGGGGTGTGGGGCATCAGAGGGAGACGCGGGGATCCCCCGCCGCAGCCGGGACCCTGTAGGACAGACCCAGGGGAGAACTCAGGGAGGAGCCCCGGGACGTGCAGGTGGGAGGCAGTTTCAGTCAGCTGCCCAGGACGGAGGCTGGCGTCTCTCCCCACCTCTGCCCTCACCGAAGCCCGCGTCCAGCCCTCAGCACCCAGAGCTGTCTCCCTTCCGCTCGTCACCTGAGTACAGGGTCGGGGGGCTGGTCCAGGCAGAGGTGCCGAGGGCGGGCAGGCTGGCCAGGGGCTCTAAGGTGAGAGCAAGGGCCCTGGCCCGGAGGGTCAGGAGCTTTCTGGACCGGGCCAAGACGGCCTCCTCTCAGGACAGGCGGTAGGGGCAGGGCCTGCCGAGTTCATACCACCATTCTGAGGGGAGAGGTGCCCCAGCCCGCCCTGGCACCCTGGGCACCTGGTTCCCTCCTCCCGTGTCCGGGCCCTGCTTCTGAAGACATTAAGTCTCTCCTAATTGGGGGAGATTAGGGGTAGGGGTTGGGGGAGAAAGTGCTGGAGAGGAGGTGCCCAGAAGACCCTCAGAGGGAGCGCAGGGAGGCTGTGCCTTCCAGGGGGCCTTGGCTCCTGAGTGGCCCCCCTCACCAGCAGGGATGCTCAGAGATAATCCTGGATTAGGACCCAAGCCCCCGGGCCCAGGGCTCCCCGCCTGCCCACCCGCTCCCAATCTTCCCCGCGAAACCCTAGGAAAATCCCCTGCAATGCTCCCAGGCTCTCACTGGGGACAGCTGGGGGCAGACAGGAGCCCACAGCATCCGCTGAGGCCCAGCCCTGGGCCGCCCCCAGGACTCCAGGCCTGGCATGGTTCAGGAGCCCATGGGAAACTGTGCCAAACGGCCTCGACATCGGGGGCCTAAGGTAGGACGGCTAAGGGGGAGAAGCCAAGGCCAGGAGGCTGGGCTGGAGCCTGGAAGGGTCAGGTGGGGTGGGCAGAGTCCTGTGTGAGGGCCGGGCTGGGGTTAGAGGTAGAGCAGGGCAGGCGGGTGGAGGGGGTGGTTCCCACCACCCTAGACCAATCAAGATGTCCCCGGGGGAAGGCCCCAGACTCCGGCCCCTTGCGGTCCTGGCTCCCACGGACCCCCGGGCCTTCCCGCCAAGCTCATTAGGCCCCCCGGGTGCCCATCCAGCTGCCCTGTGCCGGCCGCTCTTCCTGCTCTCTGCCAGTCAGAGACAGGAGGTACAGAGCTGGAGCTGAAGGTCCCATTCTGCCACCGGCTTTCTGAGCAACCTTGGTCCCGTCCCTTGCCTTTTCGGGGGCCTCGGTTTGCCCAGTTGAACGGTAAGGGGGTGGACCCTTCCGGCCTAGAGTATTGATGGGTGAAGGCCCCCACTCTCCTGTGCCCGGTTCCAAAGACGGGAGAGGCTGGTGAATGAGGGTGGAGGGGCCGCCGCCCCAGCTCATAGCTGGCTCTGCCGCAGGAGCGCTGGCAGTGGCCCAGCTCCCCCCCAGGGCGCTCCCACCACAGCCCCGGCCCCGGCCCCGGCCCCGGCCCCGGCCCCGAGGAGCAGGGGGACCCTGGGCCGGGCATCCAGGGTTACTCGGTGCTCAGCAGCCTGGTGGGGCCCGCCTGCATCTTCCTGCGGCCCAGCATCGCGGCCACCCAGCTCGTATGTATGGCAAGCCCCTGCCTTTGCCTCGTCTCTGCCTCTCCTTGAGTGGGGTCTTTGGAGCAAAGGCACACAGATCCAGGGGGTGGGACAGAGAAGAGTGGAGGAAACATCAAGGGGATCAAACAGCGGGGAGACCCAAGGAGACCCACCAGGAAAGAGAGAGGAGAGGGAACAGAGAACCTAGGAGACAGCCACCCAGGGGGTGGGCAGGGAGGTGGCAGGGCCTCCGAGAGAGAGAACGAGAGAGACACACGGAGGTCCCCAGGGCCACGTCTGAGGCTCTACCCGACCCCAGATCCACCTCTGGCAAGTGGAGCTCTGTGACCTCTGCAAGGGGAGGGGCAGGAGGAGGGCAGAGGTCTGGGCAGGGGGCAGGGAAGGGGCGGCCCAAGATGCCCAGGCCAGCGGGCGGGAACCGGCGGCAGCCACCAGCCCTGAGCAGTGTCAGATGACCCAGGCCCTGCCCGTGCATGTTGGGGGTGCTGAGTGGGGAGCCCCAAAGGACAAGAGGAAGGGGTGCAGGTGTCAGGGTGGTCCAGGGGATTCTTAACTTCTCTGTGCGCCACCCCCCCTCCAGGACCGGGAGCTGCGGCCAGAGGAGATCGAAGGTAAAGCGTTTTGGAAAAGACTAGTCTCCAGAGGGGTGGACAAAGGGTGGAGCGCACAGGGTGGGGACACTGGGTGGGGCCTCGGTGGTCTCCACCAGGAAGGAACCAGGGGCAAGAGAAGGGCTGCAGGAGATCACAGAGAGATGGGGACGAGACCGAACGGGGAGGGGTTGACAGAGCCCCCAGCCGTCGGTCCCCAGGTCTCATTCGCCAGGTGGGTCTCACTTCCCTTTTGTGTTTGTTCATTGAGCAAACGCCTCCTGGGTGCCTACTGCGTGCCTGGCCCTGTGCTGGGCACAGGGAGTGTGGCAAACTAGACAGATACAGCCCATGTCCTCGGGGCGGGGGGGCAGATGTCAATGAGTCAACAAGTACAAACGATGCTAAGCGCTGGCAAAGAAATGAACAAATGGGCTGGAGGGGACTGAATTTAGACGGAAGACTTTCTTGGGCAGGTGACCCGAAGACCAGAAGAGGGAAGAGTGTTCCAGAATGTGAGCTCCATGAGGTTAGGGATTGTTTCCTTTCTTTTCCTTCCTTCCTTCCTCCCTTCCTTCCTTCCTCCTTCCTTCCTTCCTTCCTCCTTCCTTCCTTCCTTCCTTCCTCCTTCCTTCCTGCCTGCCTGCCTGCCTGCCTGCCTTATCCCCACTATCTAGAGCAGAGCTTGGCACATAGTAGATGCTCCTTAAATATTTGTTGGAAGAACGAATTAAAGAACTAGCACATGCAAAGGCCCTGAGACAGCAAAGAGAAACTGATGTTTACAAGGAGGAAATGATTCGACCAAAGGACGAAGGAAGGGTGTGCTGGTCCAGGCTGGGGTCCGGGGGGACGAGTGGGAAGGACTGACCCCGCCCTGCCCGGCAGAGCTGCAGATCGCCTTCCAGGAGTTTGACCGAGACCGTGACGGCTACATCGGCTACCGGGAGCTGGGCGCCTGCATGCGGACCCTGGGCTACATGCCCACTGAGATG
Organism: Prionailurus bengalensis; assembly: GCF_016509475.1. Classification (NCBI taxonomy): domain Eukaryota; kingdom Metazoa; phylum Chordata; class Mammalia; order Carnivora; family Felidae; genus Prionailurus; species Prionailurus bengalensis. The sequence continues at coordinate 110,847,068 of NC_057346.1, read as the reverse complement.
GAACTCATCGAGATTTCACAGCAAATCAGTATGTGCCTCAGACCTGCCCCAAGCCCAGTTCTCCGGGGGCCATGGCCATGGCTTGAGCAGCTGGGCGGCCCAGGGAAGAGAGATGCCTCCACAGGTTGGCCCCCAGAGCCGGGGACCCTGGTCATTCTCAAGGCGCTTGCTCTGCCTCTGAAGAATCTCCCCATCGCCCTACAAGGTGGGGGGGGGGGCAAGGACCGTTATCCCCACTTTTTAGATGAGGAAACTGAGCAGATGATCCAGCCTACGGGGCCCCGCGAGAGGGAAGGACCCATTTAGTGGGGCAGGGGAGAGGGACACGGGCCAGGAGAGGAGGGCAAGGGAGGGCCGGGCCCGGGCAGGGGTCTCTGGTTGCCTGGGGTCCCTGACGGGTACGGCCCCCAGGTGGCGGGAAGGTGGACTTTGAGGACTTCGTTGAGCTGATGGGCCCCAAGCTGCTGGCGGAGACGGCAGACATGATCGGCGTCAGGGAGCTTCGAGATGCCTTTCGGGAGGTGCGGCCCCTGGGGCTGGAGGGAGGGCAGGGGCTTCGGGTCTGCCGTGACGGAGGGCTGAGTGAATGCGCGGTTTGGCCGGGGACTCAACGCCTCGACCCACGCCGCCACAGTTCGACACCAACGGGGATGGCCGCATCAGCTTGGGTGAGCTGCGGGCAGCCCTCAAGGCCCTGCTGGGGGAGCGCCTCAGCCAGCGGGAGGTGGACGAGGTCCTCCACGACATTGACCTCAACGGGGACGGCCTGGTGGACTTTGAAGGTACCGCCCACTGCCCTCCGCGCTTAGCGCCAGCACAACCCCCGGAGGTTTTTAAGAGCTCAAGGGAATGACCAAAGGGGCATCGGCGCCGTGCGCTAGGCACTCTGTGCCCTCTCCCCGGGAGCAGGACAAGACAGTCAGCTCTTAGGGAGGCGGGAGTGCTTGGCCAAAGATGTGGATGTGGCCGAGATGGGAAGCCAGGCGGGTTGACCAGAACCTCGTTCTTCCTCTAAGCCGCGTTGCCCCAGGGGGAAAATAAGGGTTAAATAATGACAGGAAGCCAAGGAAAATCAGTATGTAGAAATTCTCCCAGAGTTGTTCCTGAGCTTCCTAGCAGCCAAAGCAAAAAGGAAAACAGGTTCAGTTAAGAGATTTGGGGGTCTTGTCGTTGCTGCTGTTTCTCTGTTTCGTTTCGTTTCGTTTTGTCCATAAAGCAAAGCCCCTCTTCTTCGCCTGAGGGCCCATTCCCCAGATCCAGAAGACTCCCTTGTGGGCTCTGCCCTGGACCACGCCTCCTCCCACCTCAAGGCCAATATATTGGTCTCACCCCTACTGGGGTCCAGACTGCAGACCCGCAACCTTGGCTTTGTCCTGGCAGAGTTTGTGCGAATGATGTCTCGCTGAGTCTGCACCGAAGCTGGAGGCAGGAGACGGAACTTGGGACCACAGCCACTGCCTGCCAGCGTGTGCCCGGAAACCCTCTGCTCCCAGCTGACCCTCCCCCCCCCCCCACCGACCGCCTCCCTACCCTGCCTGTGGGCAACACCCTGTCCCGCCCTCACCCTCACCCCCACTTCCCCACCAAGCCCCACTGCCCGTCCCTGTCTCTCTGAGAGTAAAGTGTCTTGGAGCCTGAGGGGATGGCTTCTGCTTCTCATTCGTTTACCCTGGAGGACCCAGTGTTTGGCCCCCCAAAAGTTATAAGATCCCTCGACCGTGAACTCCAGGTGGGCAGGGGCCTTTTCTGGATTCTGGGCCCCTCCCAGAGCCAGTATCAGGAAACGTCCCTAGATGAGTAAATGCCACCTGCTTCTCCCAGAGCTGGGATGTGCACTGGCCCCTCATCCCGCAAAAGGGCTCCCGTCAGGGCCGGGGTTACAACAGAGGGTAGCACAAGGGAGTGAGGGCTTTTCCCAGGCCAACCTCACGTACTCTGGGAGGGAGAAAGAGCTGGAAGGTCAGCTGGGAGGAGTGAGTGACGGACGGGCCCCTTCGGATACACATCAGCTTTGGGGTTCCCGCCTCAAACGCCTGAGCACGGCAGGGGCCAGGTCGGCGTCCGCTCAGAGGCTCTCCTGCCCAAGCCCGCTTCCTCGCCCTCTCTCTCTTGCATTCCTGACTTCACCTCAGCGTCTGCTTCCGGGGGGGACCCAAACGACACGTCCCCTCGCTCCAGCGCTGCCGTGGTCCTTAGAGCCCCATTCTGCAAACGGAGGAAACCAAGACGCTGAGTCTAAGCAACCTTGCTAGCGGTCACACGGCCCCACCGCCGTCTCTCCCGGCCCAGTCCATGCAGCACGTGCTGCCCGATTATTCTTTCTAAAAGAAAGTTTTGCCCCACTTCTGTTCAGGAACTGGCCGTGACACCCCCCCCCCCCCGCCCCCATCGCCCCCAGATTAATCCAGCCGCCAGGCACCAGAAGGCTCTGGGAGGATGAGGGCTGGCATAGAATCACACACAGTTAGGACGAAGCCGAGGTGGGACTTACAGCCAGGCCCCGGGACTCTAAAATCACAGCCCCAACAAGCCGGTGCCTCGAGTCACCGTGGAGCCGGGCCCTGGCCTCCGCTAACTGCAGCAAAGGTTTGCCTCGCAGAGCACTGCCTGACCCACGGCTGTTCCCACCTGCCGGGAGGGAGCCCTGACCTTCTGGTCGAGAAGGGGAGGGAGTTTACAGCGCCCCCGCCTGGTTGTCACCATCGCTGCTGCCGACAAGATGGCTTTGGGACGGAGAGGGCAGGGGACCACCCACGCCCTGCCCAGCCCAGAGCCTGGACGCCGAGGTGCCGGGGCTGGCCGCAGCGGCCTCAGCACCACTCGCCCGGCAGATCCCAATTAATCCCTAATTCTCAATTAGGGGATCTCTCCTGCCAGTCTGGCAGGCCTGGGGATGAGAAGGAGCCACCCCAGCCCCAGAGCTTCCCTGGGGGCTCGGGCCCACCCCCCTCCCTGCCACCACCCTCCACCTGCTGTCACAAACGGCATCGTCCGTCCCCTCTGCAGGGGCTGGGGGTGGTGATGGACGTGGCCCGCGGGCTCCCGGCCTGGCAGGCTCTGTGGTTGGGGCGGGGGGGGAGGGGGAGGGGATGGCAATGGGATGGTGATAATTGGCCGCCGTGTATCTGCTGGCCCCCCAAAGTGCCCACAGCTCCTCCAAATCTCCTATGCGCCTTCCTACCCCCAAAAAGCTGCTGGCCCAGAAAGTCCCAACAGAGTAACCACTGGAGCAGGGCCCAGGGCCGGGAAGAAACAGTGAGCGGGCAGAGACTGTCCTGAGCCAAGAGCCCCTTCTCCGCTTAGTGGGGGCACCTGCCCCCCAACCCCGTAGGCTGTGGCCAGCTGGAGCAGGCCGGAGCTACGAGCTCTTCTCGGTTTCCAAAAGAAACTGTAAACTCAGACTTACATTGAGTCCATTTTATTGATTTTTTTCTTTTCTTTTTTTTTTTTTTTAAGAGAGAGTGAGTGGGAGAAAGGGGCAAAGGGAGAGGGAGAGAGAATCCCAAGCAGGCTTCACACTCAGCATGGAACCAGACTCAGGGCTCCATCCCACGACCCGGGGGATCAGGACCTCAGCCGAAATCAAGAGTCAGACGCTCAGCCGACTGAGCCACCCAGGCACCCCAATTAAGTCCACTTTAAATAGTTTGACTGCTGACTATAGAATTCAGTGAGGTGTATAAACCTTACATGTACAGCTCAATGAATTTTTATATGTGTGTGCACTCAGGGAACCATCACCCACATCAAGATATTACATCCACTTATTTAGAACAGTTCTAGGCTTACAGAAGTATCTTGAAGATACCACAGGGAGTTCCTGTATACAATCCACCACAGCCAGCTTGGGCAAGGTTCTCCAGAGAACAGAACCAATAGAAGACGTGTGTGTGTGTGTGTGTGTGTGTGTGTGTGTGTGTGTGTGTGTAGCTATTTATTGTAAGGAATTGGCTCAGGTGATTATAGGTGCTGAGCAGTCCCAAGGTTGACAGTCAGCAAGGTGGAGAGCCAGGGGAACTAGTGTTTCAGTTCCAGCCTGAGCCTCAAGGACTGAGGACCAGCAAAGTTTCGATGACAGATGTCCTGCCTCGACCCTCAAGCAGGCCAAGTTCCCTCTTACTCAGCCTTGGTGCTCCATTTGGGTCTTCAACTGATCGGATAAGGCCCACCCACCCATCATGGGAAGGGCCATCTGCTTTACTCAGTCCTCCAATTCAGTGGATGTTAATTGCATCCAGAAACACCCTCACAGTCACACCCAAAGTCACATTTAGCCAAACATCTGGGCATTTGTGACCCAGGCGCGTTGGCACTTAAAATTAACCATCATGCTCTATTAATATCTTATGTTAGAATGGTCCATTTGTTGCAATTAATAAACACTGACACGTAATTATTAACTAAAGTCTATATTCTATGCAGATTTCATAATTTTCCCCCTGACTATCCTTTTGCTGTCCAGAATGCCACCCTGGACACCACATAACATTAGGCATCATGCCTCCTCAAACTCCTCTTGGTTGTGATAGTTTCCCAGGCTTCCCTTGTGTTGTTTCATTTTTCTGATCTTGACAGTTTTAAGGAACACTGGTCAGGTATCTTATAGAAAGTCCCTAAGTTGGGATTTGTCTGATGTTCCCCTCATGATTAGTCCGGGGTTATGGGTTTGTAGGAGGAAGACCACAGAGGTAAAGTGCCCTTCTCATCCCATCATATCAAGGGTACATAGCATCAACATGACTTCACTGTTGATGTTGACCTTGATCACCTGGCTTGAGGTAGTGTTTGTCAGGTTTCTATACTACAAAATTACTTTTTCTTTCTCCCATTATGTACTACACTCTCTGGAAGAAATTACTCTGCACAGCCCACACTTAAGGGGTGAGGGGTTACAGTCCACCTCATTAAGGACAGAGTCTCTACGTAAATTACTTGGAATTCCTCTATATAGATTTGTCTCTTCTCTCCCTTTATTTATTCAACCATTAGACATAGATATAGAGATAGATGAGACAGAGATAGAAATAGAGATAGAAATACATGTCAGGAAGGGCTCATAGATATTTATTTTATACAAGTTATAATCCAATACTTTTTAAATTTTTGTTGTTCATATTCCTCCAGTTTGGGCCATTGGGAGCCCTTTCAGTTAGCTCCTGTGTCCCTTTGACATACCCCCATCATGGTGGAATTGAGGGTTTGGGGATTTGGGGGTGTGGTGGGTTTGGGTTTGTTTGTTCATTCATTCATTCGTTTGTTTTTCAGCATTTTCTTACTTTCTAGCAGTATAAGATGCTCCAGGATCATCTTGTCTGTTTTCTGCCCCAGGCTTAGAATTAGCCATTTTCTCCAAGGAACGCTGGTTCACTTTATTGGAGAATGCCATTAGAAACCAAGATCTGGGGGGCGCCTGGATGGCTCAGACAGTTAAGCATCCAACTTTAGCTTCAGGTCATGATCTCGTGGTTTATGAATTTGACCCCTGCATCAGGCTTTGTGCTGACAGCTCAGCCTGGAGCCTGCCTCGGATTCTGTGTCTCCCTCTCTCTCTGCCCCTCCACCCCCTCTCTGCTTAAAAATAAATAAACATTAAAAAAAAAACTTAAAAAAAAAAAAAAAAGAAACCAAGATCTGGGTGCTATATTGCTTCTAGGCTCTCTCAGTTGACAGAGAAGATATGCATGTACACTAATCTGTGTATATACAATTTTTAAATATTTCTGTATGTAATCTACTGTATCTATATTGAGCTAAACACGAGTTCATATTAATGTCTCCAATTTCCGACCCATTATCACATGGATCACGCTAGCCTCCTCCCCTTGCTTACAAGTAACTTCTCGTCCAAAAAATAAGAAATCATCCATGTTCATTTACTTACTTTTCAATTCCCGTGTATGTGCACAGTGGTTTTAAAATTGTCAACCCACACCCCCACAGGAAACCACTTCAACTAGAGACAGTGCTCTTTCATTGTCACAGATCCACTCATTTCCAGATTAGCACCTTAGTCACCCGCCCCTTCCGTGAGACCACCTCGTACATTTGTAAAACAGACTTTTTGTCACATTCTTCATTCCATCCTGGGATCCCCTGACCTCCTAAATGATTTTTTAAATTTTGCATAAAGCTTACTCTTTACGACAGATGCTTAATATCTTGTATCCACCGTTACGGAATCATATAGAATAGTTTCAATGCCTTAAAAAAAAAAAAAATCCCCAGGGTGCCTGGGTGGCTCAGTTAGTTGAGCATCCCACTGTTGATCTCAGCTCTGGTCTTGATCTCAGGGCCATGAGTTCAAGCCCAGCATGGGGCTCCAAACTGGGTTTGAAGGCTACTTAAAAAAAAAAAAAAGTCCAGGGTGCCTGGGTGGCTCAGTGGGTTGGGCATCCGACTTCGGCCCAGGTCATGATCTCACGGTTCGTGGGTTCGAACCCTGCATCGGGCTCTGTGCTGACAGCTCAGAGCCTGGAGCCTGCTTGAATTCTGTGTCTTCCTCCCTCTCTGCCCCTCCCCCGCTTGTGTTCTCTCTCTCAAAAATAAACACTAAAAAATAAATGTTTAATGTGAAAGAAGATTATAAAAAAATACATAAACTTTTAAACAATTATTGAAAACATCCCTGTTCAGCTACTTAATTCTACCCCTCATCACCCCTGGCAACCAGTCATTTGTTTACCTTATGTAGAAGTTTCCTTTTTTCCAGAACGCCCTACAATTGGAATCATACAGTACATGGGTTTTTCAGACTGGCTTCTTTCACTGAGCAATATGCCGCTCCGTGTCTTTTCATGGCGAGATAGATGATTTCCTTTTATTGCTGAATAATAGTTCATTATATGGATACATCACAGTTAATTTGCTCATTCGCCAATTGAATGCCACTTCCTCTGGGAAGACTTCTGTGATGTCACCAAGCAGGCTCCCTCCTCCGAATTCCAATGCATCCTGTACCAGGCCTCCCATTGTCTTACTATACTGTGTGCCTTCGCTTCCCTGTCCGTCTCTCCTCGAGACTAAGAGCTCCTTGAGGGCAGAAGCCATGGCCAGTTCATTTCCATATCATCAGTGTCCAGCACAAGGCCTGGGACAAAGGATAGAGTCAGAAAAATGTCTGTTGAATGAATGAATGAATGAATGAATGAATGAACGAACGAATGTCCTGCAGATGAGAAAAATCTACAGACCCGGGGCATGAGGGGTACGCGAGGCCAGAAAAGTTTTGAGGAAGAGTAGCGTGGGAGAAAGGGTTAGTGTTTGGAGGAGAGTCTAAGATATAGGGTTATGAGGAATGAGATTTCAGGGGAGGGGTCTGGGTAGAGAAATGGATGGAAAAGAGGAGAATGAATATTCATTTGTCCACACGACAGCCCTATAAGATAGTTATTATTAGCGTCCGCCTCTTAAAAGACGGGGAAACCCAAGCATGCCGAGGTGAGTAACTTGCCCAGGAGGAAATCGCCTGTGGGGGCAGTGTGAGATTCGAACCATCAGCTTATTTAACTCCAGTCGATGCTCTCATCACCAGTTTGGGACAGGGCCCGACCTGCAGTGAGTAGTCAACGGAGGTGAGCTGTTCCTGCTATTGTCGGTATGAGGCACCGGCTTGGGGTCTGGGGGGCCAGGTTGAGGGGTCTCTGAGGTTGCCCTCGGACCTGAGACCCAGCCTGGACCTGAGCACTAGGCAAATGAGAAGCACAGGCGCGGTGGTAGCGTTGGTGAGGGACCCGTTGCCATAGGAACAAACGGAGGCTTTAGGAGGAGGGCGCATGCGCGGACCGGGGAAAGGGTGTTGAACCGGTGAAAGGTGACGTAAAAGCGCACGGGGTGAGACGCAGGGCTCCGAACGTCAAAGCCCTGCGTCCTCCGGCACCCAGAGCGGTAGAAAGGCGCGTTCGGTGGTGGCGGCGGCAGCAATAACAGCCCCGGCCGGACCGAGACCAGGCGGAGCGCCAGCCGACGTGCAAAACAGCGCGAGTGAAGCGTTAGGGCGGCGCCCGCACACGGGAAGACCCCTCCGCGTGAACCGCGGCGGACCGGACCGGGGTCCCGGCTTCCGAGGCCCCGCCTCTCGGGCCTTGGGACTAATCGGATTGAGAGCGCGCCGGCCTGGACCGCGAACTCGCCAATTGCGTAGGGCGTCAGCCACCGCCCAATCCGGAGCAGACAGGTGCGAGCCCCGAAAGGCGGAGGCCAATCAGCAGCGGTTGCGGCCTGTTGGGGCCGGTCTCGGCCAATGAGGAGGCTCGAGTGACATCTTCGCGCACCAATAGGGAGTGAGAGAGCGTTCGTGCCCGCCTACCCTTCCGGCCTGAGCTCTATTTACCAGGGGCGTGCGGCCGGTTTACCAATCAGAGCGCGGCTGAGCGGCCAAGCAGCCAACCCCGGAGGAGCGGCCGGCCGGCGTCCGCCGCACCCAAGAGTTGGGGATGTCCTACAAACCCATCGCCCCCGCCCCCAGCAGTACCCCCGGCTCCAGCACCCCTGGGCCCGGCACCCCGGTCCCTACAGGTGAGGATCCAGCTCTACCCCTGCTCACCTGCCCGGGTGGTGGAGAAGACGGCCTGAGTTCTGCAACACTGGGCCTGCCGCCTACCCTCGCTGAGCCTCAGTTTGCTGGCCTGTGAAGTGGGCGTGGTCACGTAAGGGCTAGTTGGTGGAGTGCAGGGGGAGGGGTTTGTCCCTGAAGTTGAGCTCCTGAAGTGAAGCATCCTTTTGGAGGGAATCGGGCGAATCCGGTCGGGGGCTTGGAACGCTGGGAGGAGGCGTCCTGGCCCCGCGCTGACCTCTTACTCGCGCATGTTGCAGCCGGAAGTGTCCCATCGCCATCGGGCTCGGTGCCGGGAGCCGCTGCCCCTTTCAGACCCCTGTTTAACGACTTCGGACCGCCCTCCATGGGTTATGTGCAGGTGAGTGGGGCCGAGGGACTGCCTCTGGATGGGGACTGGAGGTCCCCTCGGGGCCTGAGTTCATCGCCCTGTCCTCTTTTGACACAGGCAATGAAGCCACCGGGCGCCCAGGGCTCCCAGAGCACCTACACGGACCTGCTGTCGGTCATAGAGGAGATGGGCAAAGAGATCCGGCCAACCTATGCTGGTAGCAAGAGCGCCATGGAGCGTCTGAAGAGAGGTAAGTGAGGCCTTCACCCGCCCTGGTCAAGAGACTAACACCGGACAGTCCTTCATGAGGAAGGGAAGGACATCTGAAGGCCACCTGAGCCAAACCTAGACAAGGGCCAGGATCACCATCCAGAGAGGTGTTTTGAATTGAATTGAAATTGAGTCCGTTTTCGGGGAAGGACCAGAGCATTTGTATTTCAACAAGGCAGATTTGAGGGTTAGCCACGTCTCTAATCGTATTAGTCCCCTCGTTAGATTATAGTCCTTGTCCTTTTTACTGAAAGGAAAGGGGGTAGAGAGGGAGGGGTCTTCCTCTGGGGGGGGGGGGGGGGGGGGACTGTGGAGAGTCACTCTACGTCACTTGCGCATCCCCACCTCAGGCATCATCCATGCCCGGGCCCTAGTCAGAGAGTGCCTGGCAGAGACAGAGCGGAACGCCCGCACGTAACAGGACGCGACTCCGCCTCCGAATCTGGACCTTTCCCGGCCACTGCAGAGCACCTGCTTCTCCCTGGCCTTCACCCCGAGTTGCACTTCCCAGCCTGGGCTTCCTGTCCTGTGTCCCGTGGTGGGTGCCCTCCAGGAACCAGGGGGCGGCTCTCACTCCAGTCGACAGCACTAACTGGGACTCTTTCAAGAGTTAGCAGCGAGGTCACTGTGAGTCCCACCCATGACCTGCCAACAGTGTTGATCCAACTGGAGCGTTCTCCTTTCTGTGGCCCCCACCACTCAGCACTTACCCAGGACTTTTCACCACTTTTCCCAGACTCCTCCCCTAGCAGGGCCGCCGAAGGCCTGTCACCTCCCTGCCTCGTCTCCTGGGCCATAGCGACTCTTTTTTCAGTGTCTTTTGCTAAATATGCCCTTTTTGTATAAATAAAAGATAATTTGGAGTTGTTCTCTCATCTCTTAGTCTTTCTGAGTCTCGTACTTCTGCTAAGCCAGGCAGAAATTGGGAAAGAGGAGACTTACAGAGGGGAAAGGGTCGGTGCAGTGGTGGGAGAGAGAGGGCAGCCGAGCCCGGCCTGGCCTTGCCCTTGCTGTCCGTTGATTTGGGTCGGGACCTTGCCCTTCTGCCCTCAGCCTTCCCAGTTGTGGAAAGGGTTGAACTTTAGTACCTGGGAGCCCTGCCCTCCTACACATGGTGCCACCAGGGGGCAGCGCAGGGCCTTGGCAGCCTCCGCAGCTGGAGGGCACTGTCGGCAGCCTGGGCCTAGAGGCTTCTTTCTCTGGATTGGCAGTGATGTCTGGCAGGGTGGAAATGTCAGTTCATGTGAGCCAGGCGGTCGCATGCCCTCATGCCCTAACATCTTAAACTCCGAGTCAGCCATGAGAGGCTCTGAACACATCCTGACTCCTCAGGGGAGAGGGGACACTGCTGCTTCCCTCCCCCCCACCCCCAGCACCTGGGAAGCAGAGCCAAGGGGAGCGGACTGCCTTCCGAAATGGGTGAGACCCAGCTCGGTGCTGCCATCCACTGTCCCAGCACCTTCTAGCCTGCTGGGTGTGGCCCGGTGAGCCCAGCCCTCAGGTGTCTCAGCCTTTGCCCAGGGTCTGGTTGGCCAGACTTGTGGACCCGGAAGGTATCAGTGGGGAAAGCCATGGGGCCCCATTCAGGGTCTAGACCACGGCTTCGGAGTGACTGCAGTCCTATGCCTGAGTGTATAGCTGAATGACCCTAGAGGCCCGGGGCGCTGGAACGCCACCCCCTAGGGACAGGCAAGTCTTAGACCAGCCTCTCCTCAGACTTTGGAGGCCGCGCGGCATCTCCCCTGCCCTGGGTCCCGGGCTCGAGGGCTGGCAAGAATGGGGATGGGTCCAGCCATATTTCCAAGGCACACAGGAGGGCTGGGCCAGGGTGGAGATAGGAAGTGTTTAGGGGATCCCAGAGAACACGGAGTAAAAGCGCCAGCATTTGGAGAACTGCCTCTTCCCCTGCCGCCTTGGGGGAAGGAAGCAGGGGCCGCCCTCCTCCACCGCGGGCGGGGCCGCCGGGACCCCGCTGAGGTGGGGAGGGACAGCAGGGCCCAGGAAAGGGGCGGGGCGGCCGCCGTGACGCGGCGGGCGGCGGGGAGGGACAGCAGGGGCGCCGGCGGGCGGACCCGGAGGAAGGTCGGGGCCATGGGCCCGCGCTGCGCCTTCAGAGGGTCCGGCCACCGCTGGAGCCCGAGGCTGGGGCTGGGGGTGCTCCGGGCTCCGACCCGCGGCCCGTCCGCCCCCGCCCGCACCGGGTGAGGGGCGCCCGCCCTAGACTAGAGGTGAGCCGGGACGTCGGCGGGCGGGCGGGCCAAGAGCGCGGCAGGGGACGGGGACGCCGGGGAGCAGAGGGAAGTGGGGACAATGGGGCCTCTCGCCCGCTCGCTGGGTGCGAGGTGGGGAGGTGGGAGGGGTGCCTGCAGCGGAACCGGGGCGCGGGCGGGCGGAGCGGGTCTCCCAGGGTCGGGGCCCGTGGGATACCCAGCGGAGCGACTCTTGCCTCAGCTCGAAGAGGGGTCAACCCCGGGAAGGATGATGGGCTGGCTGCACAGACGTGTGCCGGGGGTCCAGGAAGGATGCTGAGGCGGGGAAGTCGAGGACTGGGCTGCCGGGCAGAGTGGGGAAGGCAGATCTGGGGGCCGGAGGGGTTAGTTATCTGGTCCTGGAAGGTAGGTTCGGGGGGGTGGGGCGCGGGGGGGGGGTGGGAGGACACTGACAGACGTTACAAGGAGGGGCGCACGGGGCTGCTCTGCGGAGACACCCCAGGGGACAAGGTTCTAAGTGGATGTCTGGGAGTGGGGGGCAAGCGACCCCACCGACTAGGGGAAAGGGATGCAGGGGGCGGGCCCCGAGGGGCCGGTTGTGGAAGGCGGGCCGGGAAGGAGGGCACCGGGGCTCCCGGGGGTGGGTCCCCGAGGGATGCGGTGTCAGGGGGCTTAGGACACTGGCGCGGCCGGCCCGCTAGCCCGGCGGCCCGCGCCCGCCGCTCCGGGGGGCCCGCGTCAGCGCGCGGTTGCCATGGCGACGGGCGGGCGGTGGGGGGGGGGGGACGGGGGCCGCGCGGAAAAGAGGTCAGCGCTCAGCCTCGCTGCGGCTGGCGGCGGCGCCGGGCTCGCCTCTGCCTCCCCCGTGGCGGGCCCAGGCATGGGGTCCCGCGGCCCGAGCCCTCCGGCCCGCGCGCAGGGCTCGGGGCCGCGCGCCGCCGCCCCGCACTGACTGCCGCGCCGTGCCCTGCGCCAGGCGGAGCGGAGGCCGCGCGCGGCCGGCCGAGCACCTTCAGGATGCTCATCAAGGAGTACCACATTCTGCTTCCCATGAGCCTGGATGAGTACCAGGTGGCCCAGCTCTACATGATCCAGGTGAGGGCGGGAGGCAGCAGGAGCCTAAGGGGGGGGGGGGGGCACACTTCGTGATGGGGTAACGGCAGGAGGAGCGCGCAGGCCGCACCTGGGACGAGGGGCCGGGCCGCCTCAACCCCCCCCCCCCCAGTCCGGCTCTGGGGCCTGGAAGGACTCAGAGCCTAGGGGAGGACAGAAAAGTCCCCCTTCCAGTGCGGGGAGGGGGGCGGCGGTGGGAAAAGGGACAGAAGGGCCTGGTGGTGCCTCCCCATCCCCCAAGTGCCCGGCCCGCTGGCTGGTTGCCGCTCAGCCCACTTCTGATCTCCTTTAATCCTCCTTAGAATCGTAACCCCTTGCGGGAGGGAAAGGAGCGCCTGAGGAGGCAAGAGTGAGAGGCAGGGAGCGAGGAGGGGTGCTGGGTGGTAGAGAAGACTGGAAGCGGGTCCCCAGGGGGTGCTGACAACCCCAGGGGTTCCGGGAAACGGGGTGAGGACCAGACGCCAAAACTGTGACAGAGAGGGGCAGGCCGGGATCCAAGAGGTAGGGGTCTGGACTTGGGCTGTGAGAAGCCTGGGGCCGGGCAGGCTTTCCGGGGGAGAAGAGGGTGGGTGCAAGGCCTCAGGGGGGCCCCAGAAATGAGGGTCAGGGTCTGAGGAGACAAGAGGGCCAGGATCCGGCCTCAGGGGGTTGAGTGGGCCAGGTTCAGGCTCCAGAGCTATAAAAGGGCCGAGTCTGAGTGCTCTCAAGCTATAAGGGGTGTGGCAGGGGCCCATATTGGGGTCTCGGGGAGGGAGGGGACTGGGGTCAGGTTCTCGGAGGGTCTCCCTGATTCTTCCAGCCCACCCTCCCTGGCCTCCTTGCTGCCCCCGGAGCACATGCCACACACTCCCACCCCAGGAGCCTGCACTGGCATCCCCTCTGCCTTGAATAGCTCCCCCCACCCCACATCTGCACTCCACCGTCTACCCTCCCCCACTTAAGTCATGTTCAGATTGTGGTCATGTTATCTTCTCAGGCTTTCCCTGATCATCCTGCCCTAATTGCCAATATGCCAATATGCCATAATCTCAACCCAATATCCCTTACCTTAGTCTACACTTTCTTCTTCCCATAACACTTCCCACTTTTTTTTTAATGTTTTTATTTATTTTTGAGAGAGAGAGAGAGAGAGAGAGAGCGCAAGTGGGGGAGGGGCAGAGAGAGAGGGAGACACAGAATCCCAAGCAGGATCCAGGCTCCGAGCTGTCAGCACAGAGCCCGACACGGGGCTCAAACTCACAAACCGCAAGATCATGACCTGAGCCCTATTCAGACGTCCAACCGACTGAGCCGCCCAGGCTCCCCAACACTTCCCACTTCTAATATACCCTGTCACTTGGCTTCTGTTATGTCCCCCCCCCCCACTAGAACTTAAGTCCCGCAGGGCAGGCAGGGATCTTTGTTTTATTCATCAACAGGTCCCAATTAATATAATCCCAATATGCCTGGAACAGAGCAGACAATAAATACACGAGTGAGTGCTGGGCTGCGAGCCCTGTGGAGGACGACAGCAGCTGTGGGCCTGATCCCAGGGAGCTGCAGGGGGCCAGGGTCAAGTTGCAGGGAGGTGGGAAGGCTGGGACTAGGGCTCCAGCACTGTGCAGGGGGCCAGGCTCAGCTGGGGACCCCAGGAGCTCAGCTGAGGCTGAGCTGCCCATTCTGTTCTGCCCCGGGTGCAGAAAAAGAGTCGGGAGGAGTCGAGCGGTGAGGGCAGTGGTGTGGAGATCCTCGCCAACCGGCCCTACACGGACGGGCCCGGCGGCAGTGGGCAATACACTCACAAGGTGTACCACGTGGGCTCCCACATCCCAGGCTGGTTCCGGGCGCTGCTGCCCAAGGCCGCCCTGCAGGTGGAAGAGGAATCCTGGAATGCGTATCCCTACACCCGAACTCGGTGAGTGGGTGGGGCAGGCCTGGGGCTACAAGGAGAACAGCCCCGGTGGGCACAGTGGTGACCCCACCCCTGCCCTCCACCCAGGTACACCTGCCCCTTTGTGGAGAAATTCTCCATTGAAATAGAGACTTACTACCTGCCTGACGGGGGGCAGCAGCCAAATGTCTTCAACCTGAGTGGAGCAGAGAGGAGACAGCGCATCCTGGGTGAGGCCTGGGGCCAGTGAGGGGACCCTAGAGCCCCTCTCAGGCCACCTGCCACCTCAGTGGGCAGCCTCTGACAAGTCCCAGACTCTGTCCTGGCCTCGGCTTCCTGGCTGCAGGGAGGAGGTGGCAGGGACGCAGGGGGTCCGTGTGGCTCAGTGCCGCTGGAACCCCCTCAGATACCATCGACATCGTGCGGGACGCCGTGGCCCCAGGAGAATACAAAGCAGAAGAGGACCCCCGGCTGTACCGCTCGGCCAAGACTGGCCGGGGACCGTTGGCCGATGACTGGGCTCGCACAGCGGCCCAGACCGGGCCCCTCATGTGTGCCTATAAGCTGTGCAAGGTCGAGTTCCGCTACTGGGGCATGCAGGCCAAGATCGAGCAGTTCATCCACGATGTCGGTGAGCACCCAGCCACAGGAGGCTCCCTTTACCCAGCATGCACCAGGCCCCATGTTTGAGCCAGGGACGCTCCCCGTCTACTGGGGACACAGAAGCATAAAGCCATCGTTTCCACTTGATATGGTGGCACTGAGGCAGAGGGGAAGAGCACAGCCTGGCTGGGGGCCAGGGGAGCCTAGCCTTGAGGTGGAGGTAAGAGTCAGGAGGGCAAGAAGCTGGGGGCCTGAGCTCTGAGGTCCACGCAGGCTCTGACGTTCAGAGATGCTGCTTCTCATCCATGAGGCTTCCCGGATTCTCCAACGTTCTGTGGGCCCGGGGAGACTTAGAAACTCTCGGAAGGGTCAGCAGCCCCAACCGGCAACACACGAAGAAGTACAGGCTGTGACTCTGACTCATCCTCTTGGGGTCCCTCCCGCTCCCAGCTCCCCTTCTCACCCTCCTAAAGCTAACCCCACAGCCCCTGCAGCTCAGCCCTGCCCCATCCCCCAGGTCTGAGGGTGGGCCGCCTGCAGGTCCAAGAACCCCGATGGGGGCCTCTGGGGGCCTGGGCTCCACGGGACCTCTATTGAGCCACTTCGCGTCTCTGCATCTTTGTTTTCCCTTCTGCGAATGAGCAGGAGGCCGGGCCAGGTATCAAGAGCTAACATCCACTGAGCGTTCACAACATGCAAGTTCCTTTGCCGATCGCTTCTCATGCAAGATTTCCTCTAACGCCCTGACACCCCTCCAGAGTGGGAGCTACAATTCCATTTTACAAATGAGGGAACGGAGCTCAGAGAATAATCCAGGCTGCTTGCCTTGCGTTTGTAAAAATACCAAAAAGCACACACAAGAAAATGAAATCACCCACAGATACCCGCTAGTAAGATTCCGATATATGTTTCCTTCCAGGAGTTTATAATTATAATCCAACCCTTATTAATTTCTTTCCTAGATATTGAAGCTTCTAACTTTATTCCTCTGCTTAAGATGAAAACATCCCAGAATGGGTGTCATCTTTCACTACAAACTTCATTAAGTGCCAACGCTTCCATTAACTATTCACACCTTCATTAACTATCAACAATTTCATTAACTGTTAATGCCTTAATTGTTGACTTTTCGGAAGAAGTCAGCAGGAAGCCAGCTGAAAGACACCGAGAAGTGGCCTTGGTCCCGGCTGCCCAGAGTGTTGGGGTTGGGTTTGTGCTCCGAGTTGGGGTGTCCAGAGGCATGAAAGAGGCAGGGACAGAGGGAGGGAGCCGGGGCAGGAAGGCAAATGCCCCAGTTTCTATTCCCATCTCCTGGGTGGCACCAGCCTCGCCCTACTCCGTGGCTCTGGGTGGGTGGTGTGCCCAGGGGAGCCATCACCCACTGTAGAGGGCTGGGAATGTTGCTGCCCGGGGCGGGGGGGGGGGGGGGCAGTAGCAGGGAAACTCGGGTTCGGGGCGCGGGGGGCCATGTTCTGACGCCCGGGCACCTCCAGGTCTGCGTCGAGTGATGCTACGGGCCCACCGCCAGGCCTGGTGCTGGCAGGATGAATGGACAGAGCTGAGCATGGCTGACATCCGGGCGTTGGAGGAAGAGACTGCCCGCATGTTGGCACAGCGCATGGCCAAGTGCAACACGGGCGGTGAGGGGCCCGAAGCCCAGGCCCCTGGGAAGCCTAGTGCTGAGGCCCGGGCTGCGGCCAGCCATGCTGGCACCCCCGACCGGCCCGAGGCACCCTCCGGCCCCGATGCCTCGCCCGATGCCAGTTTTGGCAAGCAGTGGTCCTCATCTTCCCGCTCGTCCTACTCATCCCAGCATGGAGGTGAGGCTGGGGCACGGGGAAGCGAGGGAGCCGCCCTCGGCCGGACCTCGGCTGAGACTGAGGTGGCCCTGCAGGGGGCGTGTCTCCCCAGAGCCTGTCCGAATGGCGCATGCAGAACATCGCCCGAGACTCTGAGAACAGCTCCGAGGAGGAGTTCTTTGATGCCCACGGTCAGCACCAGAGCCCTGCTGGGGGCAGGGGTGTCCCTGAGCGGCTCCTACTGCCCTGTGACACGGCCCCCTGTCCTTTTAGAAGGCTTCTCGGACAGTGACGAGGTCTTCCCCAAGGAGATGACCAAGTGGAACTCCAGTGACTTCATTGATGCCTTTGCCTCCCCCGTGGAGGCTGAGGGGCCCCCAGGTAAAGACTGCCGGCCACCAGCACCCTGCATGCAGGGGGCACTCGGCACCGCCCAGCCCTCAGCTTAATGGGGCCCTAAGTTGAGCGCCAATCCAGAGAGAGTGGGCGTTGAACTCGCAGGTGAACGATGGGCGGGTGAGCGAGGATAGATGGGGGCTTAGAATGGACTCCAAGTTCAGACATAGCACAAAACGTGGAGGAATTAACGTGGAGGCCAGGAAGGCGACACGGGCGAGGTAAGATGTGAGCCGGACTTTGAGGGATTGCACCAGCTCCGTCCCACAGAACTTGCAGCCGTGACGGACATCCACCAGCCACGTGTGGTCTTCCGGCACTTGAACTGTGGCTCGTGAGCCTGAGGAGCTGCAATTTGTGTTGTACTTTAATTCCTTCCCATTTAAACAGGCCCCTGTGGCCAGTGGCCACCATATTGGACAGGGCAGGATTAGAAGGAGTTTTCCAGGCAAACGGGCATTGTGGGGAGGAGGTGTCCCTCTCAGCAACGGGACGAACACGTGCAAAGGCCCGGCCGCGTGAGATGCCCCATGAGAGTCTGGTGAGAGAGGTCAGAGGAAGAGGCAGACAGCGAAGTGAGGGTACCCGAAGTGCCGGATGAGGGGACCCCCGCAGGCCCCTCAGTCTCCTTCACTGGCTACCCCCCCCGTCCTATAGACCCTGGAACCGAGGCCACCAAAGACATCGGGGATGGGGCCCGAGCGCCCAGGGACTCAGAGGTGAGTACGGCCGGCTTCCCCACGTCTGCAGTTCTGCCCCACACCAGGCAGGCTACTGCTCTGACACCCGGGCACCCCATTGTGCCCCACAGGGCCCAGACGGAGCCGGGGAGCTGGGCGCCGAGGCGTGCGCCGTGCACGCCCTCTTCCTCATCCTGCACAGCGGCAACATCCTGGACTCAGGCCCTGGAGACGCCAACTCCAAGCAGGCGGACGTGCAGACCCTGAGCCTGGCCTTTGAGGCCGTCACCCGAGTCCACTTCCCCGAGGCCCTGGGCCACGTGGCGCTGCGTCTGGTGCCCTGCCCGCCCATCTGCGCGGCCGCCTATGCCCTTGTCTCCAAGTACTGGTCAGGGGCGGAAGGGCGGGGGACGCACAGGGTCTCCAAGGTGCAGATAGCCACCGGGGGCTCCCGGGACCAAAGAGGCCCACGAGGGAAGGGGCGGGGGAGGGGCGAGGCGGGGAGGCCAGCCACCCACCCGGCTGCACTTCAGTTTCTAGTCAGTGGCTCCATCACAAAGGCCCCCTGGGTGCCGATGCTCCCCACAGAGGCGCCGCAGAGCTGGGACTTGCCAACAGGCCGAGGGGACTCGGAGGGGGCGGTGGAGGGGCCGGAGGCCCTCCCACCCACCCACCCGCCGCCCCTCCTCCTCCAGCCTGAGCCCCTACAGCCACGACGGTGACAGCCTGTCCCGCTCCCAGGACCACATTCCACTGGCTGCCCTGCCACTGCTGGCCACCTCATCCTCCCGATACCAGGGCGCTGTGGCCACCGTCATCGCCCGCACCAACCAGGCCTATGCTGCCTTCCTGCGCTCGTCGGAGGGTGCCGGCTTCTGCGGGCAGGTCAGGGGTCGGGGACGTTCCAGGGAAGCTTGCCGCTGGCGCCCTGCGTCCGTCCTCCTGATGGCGCCGCTCTCCCCAATCAGGTGGTGCTGATTGGAGACGGCGTGGGCGGAATCCTGGGCTTTGACGCACTTTGCCACAGTGCCAGCGCGGGCACCGGGAGCCGGGGCAGCAGCCGCCGAGGGAGCATGGTCAGTGTGGCCGGACCCTGCCAACTCAGGAGGGGGCTGTTTCTCCAGCTCTAGGTCTCTAGGTCCCCCCCCAACCACCACCACCACCGCCTCCCCGCAGTAGGACTTCTCTTCGGGCAGCTTCCCTGCTGCTTCGCTCTGTCCCCTCTTGGGCTCTGCCCCAGTTCCTTCCTTGAGTCCCTGCCCAACCTCCAAGCCTCTCTCCTCGCTTCCAAATAAGTAGAAATCGAATCGTCTCCAACCCTAAGGATATTTTTGTCCCCTGTTCTGTCTAGAACAATGAGCTGCTCTCCCCGGAGGTCGGCCCAGTGCGGGACCCCCTGGCAGATGGGGTGGACGGGCTGGGACGGGCCAGCCCAGAACCCTCAGCCCTGCCTGCCCAGCGTACCCCCAGCGACATGGCCAGTCCTGAGCCCGAGGGTGCTCAGAACAGGTGACACTCCTGCCCCATCACCCGTGCCCTGGGCTTATGCTGGGCCATGGAGGCAGTAGCGCTGAGCACCCCTCCCCGCCCCCCCCCACAGCCTGCAGGCGGCCCCCTCCGCCACCTCCTCCGGGGAGCCCAGGCGGGCAAGCACAGCCTCCTGCCCCCCTGCTGCCACTTCTGAGGCTCCTGATGGCCCCACCAGCGCCGCCCGCCTTGACTTCAAGGTCTCCGGCTTCTTCCTCTTTGGCTCCCCGCTGGGCCTGGTGCTGGCTTTGCGCAAAACCGTGATGCCCGCCTTGGAGGGTGAGCCCTGAGGGTGGGGGTGGCAGCCACGCCTTTTCCTTCATCTGTCCCTCTGCCGTCCCCTTCGTCCCCCACGAGATGCTGGTGTTATTGCCATACGTCACTGAACAAATCAAACGGCCTGGCTAGAGAAGGGGAACCCGAGGCCCAGAAACTTGCCAAGGCCAAGTTTCCCAAAGCGCACCAGGAGGAACTCAGGCCCACACACGCTGCTCTGCGTGAGCCGGGGTCTGACTGGCAGGAGGAAAGGCTCCATCCTGCACCCCGTCGGCAGATGAAGGGTCTGCTCTCTGCGTAGCTGAGTCACCTGTCTCACATTAACAGGACCCTGGTGACCTCTTGGGGAGTACAGGTCGGGAAGGGCCGGTTCAGGGTCACCCAGCATGCCAGGTGCTGCTTCCCACACCCCCTACCTTCCAGCATGCCCAGCTGAATCTCCCCCTTCCTTTATCTTCTGGGTACCAGTGGCCCAGATGCGGCCCGCCTGTGAGCAGATCTATAACCTCTTCCACGCGGCCGACCCCTGCGCCTCCCGCCTCGAGCCCTTGCTGGCCCCCAAGTTCCAAGCTATCGCCCCACTAGCCGTGCCCCGCTACCAGAAGTTCCCCCTGGGAGACGGCTCATCCCTGCTGCTGGGTATGCCCCCAACCAAGATAAAGGGGAGAAGGAGGAGGGCACTAACAGGGAGGGATGGGGATGGGCGCCCCTCCCCCAGGAAGATGTGAGGTGGTTCCCATATCATTGGTAGCCTCTCACGTCGCCACTTCCAGGACCAAGGAGCCCTACCCTGGCCCTTTGTGAGGTCTGGATTCCCCAAGACCCTCTGACATTCTCTGCCAAGGAGTGGGGGGCAGCGGTGATGTCTGGGTTAAAGAGAGGAGCCGGGGTGGCACCGGGGTGCCAGTGTCTGAGAATCGCCGCAATGTGGAGGGGCTGCTGTATGTGTGTGTTGGGGTGTATCCATATACACTTGTGTTCACGGATTGGTACGGGGCGTGCACACGTCAGTGGGTACGCGTTTGGCCCCATGAGACAAATGGGACTGCACTGGGGTGGTGGTGACGGGCATTCTGGAAGGAACACAGTTGGCTGTCGGGCCCTTTTCCCTTCCACCCACATGTAGGGCACTTCAGCCTCAGCCAAGACCTGACCAGGGAGGGCTGGCAGGGAAGGTGGTGGATGTGTGAGGGCCAAGCTGTCCTGGAACCCTCAGATGGGAAGCCGGGAGGGCGGCCCGGCTCAGACCACGGCTCAGGCTGCCCCGCCTTCCCCAGCTGACACTCTGCAGACCCACTCAGGCCTCTTTCTGGAAGAGCTGGAGATGTTGGTGCCCTCCACACCCACCTCTGCCAGCGGTGCCTTCTGGAAGGGCAGTGAGTTAGGCACTGATCCACCGGCCCAGCCAGCTGCCCCCAGCACCACCAGTGAAGTGGTTAAGAGTAAGTCAGCCAGCCCCCCCAGACTGGGGAGGGGACCCTTATTCTACCTCCCAAAGCCCAGCTGAAACACCCTTGCCCCCCCCCCCTCTCCCCCCTCTCCCCAGCATTTGCTCTGGGACCAGGGGGCCCGGTACCCAACCCTGGGCTTGGCAAAGAGCAGGCTCGGCAGAAAAGAGGGAGGAAAGAGTACCCAGGGGCCAGACACGTGGGCACGAGGTGGGGGGCCACCCCTGACTCCCTGCCCAACGTGGCCGTGCAGTCCTGGAGCGCTGGTGGGGGACGAAGCGGATTGACTACTCGCTGTACTGCCCCGAGGCGCTCACCGCCTTCCCCACCGTCACGCTGCCCCACCTCTTCCACGCCAGCTACTGGGAGTCGGCTGATGTGGTGGCCTTCATCCTGCGCCAGGTGGGCTCGGGGATCGGCCATACAGGGTGGGAGATGAGCACTGGACAAGGATGGGGAGCCGCCGGCCAGAGGAGGGGCAGACCCAGGTCCCCCGGTCACGTGGCCTCGCGTGCACAGGTGATCGAGAAGGAGCAGCCACAGCTGACGGAGTGCGAGGAGCCGTCCATCTACAGCCCGGCCTTCCCCAGAGAGAAGTGGCAGCGCAAACGCACGCAAGTCAAGATCCGGGTACGTGCCCGCCCCCTCGGGTCCTCGGGAGATTCTGGGGAGAGAGGCCCAGCCCTCTCTCCGCAGCATCCCCGCCCCTCACCACCTTCCCGCGACCTCCCCGGGTGCCGTCCAGCCGGCTGTGGTCCTGGCCCCGCCCCCCTCGGGTCTCGGTCCCGCCCCTGGGAACCAGGAACCTCCTCCCCTTCCACCGCTAATTCGGGCCTCGGATCCCAGCTCTCCCCACCCAGCCTCATCCTCTGCATCCCGTCCTGTCACGGCTCCGCTCCCTGGGAGCCGAAGTCCGCACACAGGCACTCGGGACCTCGGGTGGGGGTCGGGAAAGCGCCCACCACTCGGGCCTCGCTCCTCCTGCAGAGGCCCCGCCCCCACCCGGGCTAGGGTCCCCCTCAGCAGCCGCTCCTGCATCCACGTCGTCTCCCGGCCGCGGTCTCACGCCGTCTCCTCTCGCCAGAATGTCACTTCCAACCACCGGGCAAGCGACACGGTGGTGTGCGAGGGCCGCCCCCAGGTGCTGAACGGGCGCTTCATGTACGGGCCCTTGGACGTAGTCACGCTCACCGGAGAGAAGGTCAGGACGCGGCGGTCTTGGCCCCGGGTAGACCCGCCCCCATCGAGCCGACCTCGCACCCGCAGGGAACTCTCGGTCCCGTCTACCCCCGACGACAGCCCGCCCAGACCCTCCTCCGCTCAGGCTCCGCCCCACGGGCCCCCTCGCCCGCTCTCCCCACCAGGTGGACGTCTACGTCATGACGCAGCCGCTGTCAGGCAAGTGGATCCACTTCGGCACTGAGGTCACCAACAGCTCCGGCCGCCTCACCTTCTCGGTGCCCCTGGAGCGCGCGCTGGGCATCGGCGTCTACCCGGTGCGCATGGTGGTCAGGTGAGCGCCAGGCGGGCGGGGCTTCGGCGGGGCGGGGGCTCCGCCGGCCTCGACCCACGCCGCTCACGCCGTCCGTGGGCCGCAGGGGCGACCACACGTACGCCGAGTGCTGCCTGACCGTGGTGGCCCGCGGCACGGAGGCCGTGGTCTTCAGCATCGACGGCTCCTTCACCGCCAGCGTCTCCATCATGGGCAGCGACCCCAAGGTGCGCGCCGGCGCAGTGGACGTGGTCAGGTAGGAGCAGCGCCACCCGGCCGGTCGCGGTGACCGACCCCACCCTCGGAGATGGAACCGACCGCCGTCCCACCCCACAGGCACTGGCAGGACGCCGGCTACCTGATCGTGTACGTAACGGGCCGGCCCGATATGCAGAAGCACCGCGTGGTGGCCTGGCTGTCGCAGCACAACTTTCCTCACGGCGTCGTCTCCTTCTGCGATGGCCTCACCCACGACCCGCTGCGCCAGAAGGCGATGTTTCTGCAGAGCCTGGTGCAGGAGGTGCGCCTGGCCCCTGCCCCCGCCCCCGTCCCCACCTGGGGCTGTAGGACTTGTGCAGGCCCATCTGGTCCCACCCCCACGGGCCCGGGACCCTAACTGGCAAGAGGGGCCCCCAAGGGCCCGGCCCCCTAGTGGTCCGAGAGGCCCCTAGTCCTCTGGACTAACTCCGGCTAGTGTCGGGGCCCCGTGACCTAGGACCCCCGTGGCCCCGCCTCCGTCCGGCTAGACCCTCCCCGAAGCAATCAGCCCCTGGATGCCCAGCCGAGCGCCCCAGTCTCGCGGCCCTAGGGTGGCTGACTGGCTTCTCCTGCCACAGGTAGAACTGAACATCGTGGCCGGCTATGGGTCCCCCAAAGACGTGGCCGTATACGCGGCCCTGGGCCTGCCCCCGAGCCAGACCTACATCGTGGGCCGTGCGGTGCGGAAGCTGCAGGCTCAGTGCCAGGTGAGAGCCAAGTGCAGGCCGGGATTGGGGGCTGGCCCGGGAGCCGGAGCCTGGGTGTGAGGCCACGAAGACCACCTCTGTGAAGAAGCACCTGACGGGGGGCGGCTCCAAAAAGGCCAGCTGGCCTCAGGGGACTGGGCTCCTCCTAGGACAGGAGTCAGGAACAGCTGGAAGCTGCTGGGCAGGGACAGGTAACAGGCGGAAGTGTGCTCAAGACCTTGAATGTTCGTATCCACCCCCGCATGGCCCTGGCCATGGACCTTGAGCTTCCTGAGCCTCAATTTCCTGTCTGTAGAAGGGAAGTGATGAAGTGGCACCAACCCCCACAGCTTTCACGAACACCACTTAATGCCTACGGGGGTGGGAACAGAGTAGGTGCTTACTGTCAGCCGCTGTTACTTCCCGCCAAGATCCCAGGAGACTGAAGCCCCGAGAGGGGCAGAGATAGGAGGAAAGCCAGGGTGCTCTGGCTCCCGGTCTGGGGTTCCTATCTGCTGAGAGAAGACACCGGGTCAGGCTGTGCCGGGTCCGTAACGCTGCCAGCACTGCCCACGAGCCTGGGGGACGGGGACAGGTGAGGCTGCGTGTGGGCCTGAGACCAGCAGTGCCCTCAGCCCTACCCGTCTCTGCCCACAGTTCCTGTCAGACGGCTACGTGGCCCACCTGGGCCAACTGGAGGCAGGCTCCCACCCTCACGCCCCCACGGGGCCCTCCAGAGCCGCCCTGGCCAAGAGCAGCTACGCTGGGGCCGCCCCCGTGGACTTTCTCCGCAAGCAGAGCCAGCTGCTTCGCTCCAGGGGGCCCAGTCAGGTGGAGCGGGAGAGCCCAGGGACACCGCCCACCACCCTGGCCCGAGGCAAGCCCCGAAGCATCAGCCTCAAGTTGGACAGCGAAGAGTGAGGCCCGGGGACGTGGTGGCCCGGAGTTATTTATTCATGCACTCAAGGGGCCCGAATGGCACACGGTGGGGAGGCTGGGGGCCCAGACCTCTGGCCCCCCCAACCCCACACCCTACATCTTTTGTCTGCCCCTCGGTGTTACTTCCCTTTCACGGGGGAGGCACCCAGCCTCGGTGGGGGGCGGGGGGGGGGGAAGAGGATGCGGCCCAGAGGCTTTTCCAGTGTGTGTGAATCCATGAAAATAAACCACCTGCATCCCACCTGACTGCCCACCTGTCTGGTACCACAGGGCAACCGAGCCCAGTTTCCAGTTTGATGGGGACACTGAAGGGCAGAGGGGCCGGGATGTGACTAGGGTCACACAGGTTAGAGGCGAGGCCAGGATGGGGGACTGGGCCCTGGAGGTCTCATGGAGGGCTGTGTCCTCCCTACCTGAGGCCTCCTCCTGAATAGTCCTCCCACCTCATCCAGCCCTCCAGACCTGGGCCGGCCTTTCAGTTCGCAGGGGCCCAGACTCGGCTTCCGACTGAATCCTCTGCCTCCTGAAGCGGGGGCCATGAGGCCACGGGACCAGAGGCTGAAGGGGAGAGCTGCACTGGGGGACCTTCTCACTCGGAGCCCCCTGGCTGTGCCTTTGTCTCCCCCTGAAGAACTGAAGGCTCCCAGGAACCTCAGCTGGCACGTGGCCAGCAAAACACACTTCCTTTGTGACAGAGACCATCCTCCTGATCTCTGTTGGGGACACTGAGGCCCAGAGAGGGAGGACCCCGATCCTTTGCCTCCCAAGACCACCCGACTACCAGGAAATTCTCTCTCGCAATGGAATCAGCCCGGCAGGACCAGGGAGAGATAAATACGGCCTTTATATACAGAGAAGCATGACGGGGGGGGGGGGGGGGGGGGGGGGGGGGGGGGCAGGGGCGCTGGCGGCAGCAGCAGGGGGCAACGCAGGGCAGGCAGGGCCGGCAGAGCCCCATCAGTGGGAGAAGATGCCCCGGAAGCGAGCCTTGTCCTCTTCGTCCTTCTGCCGGATGCGTGCCTCCAGGGCCCGAAGCTCACGGCTCACGATGGGCGCCAGGGCGGGGTCCAGCTCCAGCACCTTGGCAAAGTCAGCCTGGGCCTCCTGGGCATTCCACACGGCCGCGTGCGCCTTGCCCCGCTTGAAGTAGGCCTTGACGTTGTCTGCAGGGGCAGCAGCGGGCAGCAGGCATGCGAAGGCATGAGTGGAGGGGGGACCAGCCAGACGTCCGGCCTGCCTTCTGGCACCACGGGCCCCTCGTGGGGCAGAGCCCTCCCGACCTGAGGATGCCAACCACACCTCTAACCCCATGACACATTCATAGGTCACTGGCACAGCAGGGCCAGTGGAGGCCTGGGTGGAGGACATCCGTGCGGGCTCGCGCAGGGGCTCGGCGGCTGGGCGGGGGGGGGGGTGGGGGGGGGTGGGGTCAGAGGCCCAGTTGTGCGGCCCGGTGCCCCGCGCTCACCGTCATACTTGTTGAGGATGGAGGAGCAGTGGTCCAGCACCTCGTAGTACTCCTGGGCCACCAGCTTGCACTGACAGTAGTTGAGCAACAGCGGGGTGATCTGCTGATCCAGCTGGATCCAGTCAGGGGACCCAGGCTGCTCCTGGGGGCAGGGGGGCGGGGAGAGGGCAGGAGATGCTGAGAGCTGGGTCCCTTGGCGCCACCTCGCCCCCTCCACCACAGCCTCCGGGCGGCACCTTCATCTGCAGGTTCTTGAGGCAGGCGATGGCGTCGTAGTACTTGGCGGCGGCCTCCCTCACGTGGCCCTCACGGTACAGCCGGTTGCCCTCCTGGTGGATGACCGGCACCGCCTTCGCCTTCTCCTCATCCGTCATCGCCCAGGGGTCCTGCTGGTACGTGCCAGGGCTCTCCACCTGCCAGAGCGCCGGCCAAGTCAGGGGGCGGCCCCAGGGGCACCCCCGCTTCTCCGGCCGCAGGCCTGACCTCTGGGCCGGCCGGGCCTCTGGACGCTAAATACCAGAAACAGAGCCCCTTGCTCATCCGGTGACCGTTCAACAAACAAACGCTCTAGGAGCACCTCCTACCTGGCGAGCACCACCAGGTTCCAGGGATAGAACAGTGAACAAGATGGGGACAGTCCCCACCCTCACAGAGACGGGTGGAAGCAGAGGGGCCCCAGGAGGGACACCCACGGGGACTGCCGGGGGCCCCGCCAGCTGTTCTCGTACCAACACCCCTGTCCTGTCCCGACACCCGCCCCCACCAGTGCATCCACTGAGCCCAGCAGCCCCAGGCAGGCCGGCAGGGCCAGGTCCCGCGGTGAGGCCAGGCAGGGCCGGTTTGGTGAGGCACCTGGGGCTTGGCGGCCCCTCACCTTAAGCATCTCAATGTCGAAGATGAGAGGCTGGGGGTTCTGCTGCAGGGCGTCCAGATCGGCATGGCCCAGGGAGCTGTGTTCGTGCATCTGGGCGATCCCGCAGCAGTGCCGCTGGCCCTCCAGGGGGTCCTTGCCAGCCGCGATGTTGCGTAAACTCTTGGCCACCAGCGGATACAGGACCACGTGCTGCAAAAAGGCGAGCGGGCACCAGGGGTTCTGTCAGCAGGGGCTGCCTGGTCACCGGGCCCAAGAGGCCCAGCCCCTGGCCCCACCGCCACCTTCGAAAGGACACTGAAGCCCAAGGAGGGGCAGCAACCGGTCCGGTTGAAACGCAGGAGGGCCTTTCCCTCAGGAGTCCTCGGGCCTCCCAGCCTTCTATTCTGGCCAAGTCCCCAGCTCTTGCCACACTGTCTGGCCACCAAGCCAAGCCAAGCACCTATCCCTCCTACCCCAACACAAACACACACTCTCCCTCTCCCTGTGAACCCGTCTCCCTGCCCTTACAAGTTCAGCGGGATTCATGCCTCTTCCCCCATCTTCCTAGGGGTGTGGTCCACAAGCTGGACTTGTCGCCACTACTGGGGTCCCCTACGTTCTGTTCTCAGTGTCTCTTCCTTCCCTCCCGCCCCACCCCCACCCGCCTCAGGGCCTATCTCAGGGCTGGGCCCAAGGTAGTGACTCAAAGCCCTCTGGCGGAGACCTCTAGGCATAGAGGACCCAGCCTTTGACTTTCACTAGGAACAGCTGTTGAGATGATGGGACCCAGACTCCCCAGTTCAACCAGCTCCATTCACGGTCCCTACTGCCCGCAGCGGGGGCAGACTGCTACAGTAACATCCAGCCGGCAGACATGTCCTAAGTCTCGGTGCTGAGCATTTCGAGCTGGGGGTAAACAGATCCAATCCCTGCTTTGCTGTAGCTCAGACCCAGGTAGGGGACCAGATCCCGGTCACGCAGGGCATAAGGGGTTAGAGGATCCAGGGGAGGGTGTTGAGCCAACCACCGGCAGTCACGGAGGGCTTCCTGGGGGTAGTGAACCCAGGAATTCACTTTGAAGGATGAGGGAGAATCTTGGCTGAGAAGGGGATGGAAAGGAAAGGCAGGGAGGTGAGTGGGAGGGGAAAACTGACAGGGGTCAGACCCTACAGCTTATATATGTCTAGCCTGGCAATGATTAGGGGCCAGAGAGGACCGAAGAAGGAGTCGTATGGGTCATGTGCAATCCCCTGGCTGCAGTCTGTCTATGAAGAGGAGAAGGCGGAAGAGGCCAGGACCCTAACGTCCTGTTGGTATGGCGCCCTAGAGGGAGTTGGAGGAGGCCTAACCAGGGCAGAGACCCTGGGATGGGGAATAGGGGATGACTGCACAGACACGACAGGTGCGGGACATCGGGTACCTTGACATCGCAGCAGAACTGGGCGATCTCCCCTTCACGCATGGTGCACACGATGGTCTCCCACACAGGCAGCTTGAACTTCTTGCCAATGATGAGCTCCATGGGCTTGCCACGCACCCGGCTGTCATCCAGCACAGTGCCCTCCTTGTCGCTGTGCAGAGTCCGGTAGTGGAATGTGGCCTGCGGGCCACACGTGGGATAAGGCGAGGGCACACGCTCCCGCCAAGCCCCCAAGGACAAGCCCAGCTCTCAGCCTGCAGATGGCACCAAGGGACAGGGCTCGCCCGAGGGTCACCACCTGACCTTTACCCCACCACCCAGGGGAAGAAACTAAGTCACAGAGAGGGAAGTAAGGGGCCCGAGTCACACGGTTGGGTGGTGGGGGGGACGGGCTGGGATGGGATCTCAAGCACTCTGGCTCCAAATATTGTTTCCACAAATATTTACTGAGCACCTACTACGTGCCTGAGCTCTGTGCTAGACACAGTAGTAGGTAAAGCAGGCAAAAGACCCTGTGCCCATGGAGTTCACGTGGAACTTCTAAAGGAAGGAGATGAGCCTCAAACAAAACAGTGGAGCTAAGGGTTATGGATCAGAAAATAAAATGCAGAATAAGACAGGGCGAATCTATACACAGGGCGGCGGGGGGACTCTCCGAGGAGGCGACATAAGCCGAGATCCGAACAGAGTACAGAAGAAAGCACACCAGACAGGTGCTGGGGTACAAAGGGGTGTGAACTTTCTAGGCCAAAAGAGCAGCAGTGGGATTGTGTGGTGTGTTCAAGAAGCATCAAGGCAGGGGCGCCTGGGTGGCTCAGTCGGTTAAGCTTCGACTTCGGTTCAGGTCATGATCTCGCAGCCTGTGTCGGGTCCTGCGCTGACGGCTCCGAGCCTGGAGCCCGCTTCGGATTCTGTGTCTCCCTCTCTCTCTCTTTCAAAAATAAACATTTAAAAAGAGAAGCAGCATCAAGACAAGTGTGGCAGAAGCAGAGTGAACGAGGGGAGGGATGCACTGTGGGGTCACCGGGGCCTGCAGGGATGGATCCCGCAGCGCCTGGAGGCTGTGGTGAGGACGTTGTGTCTTTCCTCGGGGTGGCTCCAAGCAGAGGAGGACAGGATCTAACTTGGGCTCCAGTGCTGCCCAGATAAGAAAAGGAGGCAGAGAGGCGAGGGCTGGTGCAGGAAGGGGAGTTAGGAGACTACCACAGTAGGCCTGGGGGGACGACGGCGGCCTGGACCAAGGGTAATGGGAGAGGTGGTGAGAAGCAGTCAGATCCCGGCTGCATTCTGAAGACTTGTGGAACCGAAGAGAACTAAAGGGGCCGCAGAGACTAGGGGGTCTTTTGCCTGAGCAACCAGAAGGTCGGGGGGCCCTTAACTGAGACGGGGAAGGCTTGGGCGCAGTGGGTGAAGTCTGAGCTGCTGACCAGACATCCAAGCAGAGATGGTCATTTGGGAGCAGGTTTAAGGAAGAGGTGCAGCCAGAAATACACATGTGGGGGACGCCTGGGTGGCTCAGTTGGTCAAGCATCCTGCTGGATTTTGGCTCAGGTTTGTGAGATCGAGCCCCGAGTTGGGCTCCAGGCTCCGGGCTCATGGTGCAGAGGCTGCTTGGGATTCTCTCTCTTCCACTCTCTCTGCCCGCCCCCCCCCCCCAACACACACACAAGCATGTGCACATGTGTGTGCTCTCTCAAAATAAATAAATTAAAAAGATAGCTTCACATTGAAAGAAAGAAAGAAAGGAAGAAAGAGAAAGAAAGAAAGAAAGAAAGAAAGAAAGAAAGAAAGAAAGAAAGAAAGAAAGAAAGAAAAAGAAATACACATGTGGGAGTAGTCCAGGCAAGGAGAATTTCTTATTTTTACTTTTTTTAATGTTTATTTAGTTTTGAGAGAGCAAGAGAGACAGAGTGCAAATGGGGGAGGAGCAGAGAGAGAGCGGGAGACACAGAATCCGAAGCAGGCTCCAGGCTCCAACTGTCAACACAGAGTCCGATGTGGGGCTCGAACCCATGAACTGCGAGATCATGACCTGAGCCAAAGTTGGATGCTCAATGGACTGAGCCACCCAGGCGCCCCTACTATTATGTTTTAAATGTTTATTTATTTCTGAGACAGACCACGTGCACAAGAGGGGAAGGGGCAGAGAGAGGCGGGGGACAGAAGATCCAAAGCGGGCTCTGCGGCTGACAGCAGAGACCCCAATGTGGGGCTTGAACTCAGAGCCACAAGATCATGACCTGAGCCAAGCCGGATGCTTAACCAACTGAGCCACCCAGACGCCTGAGAGTTTTTTAGAGATGAGCCTGGGGGAAATCATCTGGGGGTGAGTGCAGAGAGAAGAAATCTGAAGACTGAACCCTTGGCAGGACATAGGTAGAGAAGCCCACGTCAACAACAGTACCTATCCCACATTGTGGGAATGGAAGGAAATAAACCTGTGTAGCATTTAGCACTAGGAGCATTCAATCTAACCTGGGGCTTGTTATTTAATATTACCTGTCCCTGTTTTTTGGTGCCATTGTTCACTATCTCACTATCTTTACAATGTGTCTCCTCCGGGTGTGTATTCCATCCAGAATCTCCCTTGCCACGACCTTCTTCAAGGCCATCAACCCCCCAGCCCATGGGAGCATGCATCCACACCCACACCTCTTCCCTCCGCTCAGAAACGATCCCTCTCAATATAAACTGATCACCAGAACCATGCAGCTCCCCTCTGCTTTCAGGGCACTCACACCGAGCCAGGCTAGGATCTTTACCTGCCCAACCCTGGCACGGTTCTACCCCACGAGCGTGTGTGCATTCACAGCTGCTCTGACTCGTGGAGTCCTCAGTCTAGGCCAGGATCTTTGATCATTCTCTCCCTGTGCATGTTCTGTGTGGCTGCTCTGCTGGGCCCAGGGGCTGCCCCTGGGAAGCTCTTTACTCTACAGACAAGTGGCACCTGGGAAAGGCACTCCAGGAGGAGGGACCTGCATGAGCAGAAGCACGGAAGCCTGGAGGCATAGGTTGTCTGGGGGAGGGGATCAAAGAGGACTGGGTGTACCAAGGAGGAGGGTGGTAGGTCCTTTACCTTCCGAGCCCTTGTCCCAGCCCTTGTCCGTCCTGAGCAACATCACTTAGAACTGCCGAAAGGCACTCGTCTGGCAGACCTGACCTCTGGGCATATTCAATGGGTTTGCGTGCCCTGGGGCCTCGCTTTTCCCATCTAAACAATGGGAGCTGGTTTAACTGTGTTCAGTAGGCCCTCCTATCTACACAAGAACTTCAACCTTGCAACCCGGAGGCCCCGGGCTCCCTTCCCCAGTCCTGGGGCACCTCCAAAGTCCCAGGTTTCCTGCTCCGGGTCTCCTCCAGCTCCGGGTCGGCTTAGACACTGAGGCCAAACCCCTGCAACGTTCTTACGATGACTGACGGCCTCCCCGACCAATGCAGCCACGCGGCCAAGCCACGGGGCGAGGCAGACGTATCCAAATTCACCCCGTACTGAAATTCAGACCAACCAGCGTCGAGCTCGGCATGTGAGCAGTAGGGTCACCGGCCACTACTATCTGAGCATGCGCAACCTCTCGCCTAAGGCCTCCTCCCGCCTCGCATGCGCACCGCGCCGCAGAAGGGTTGAGGGGAGGGGGCTAGGCACGAACCTTGGTTCCATCCTGAAAGTCAGGGAGTTCTCCTCGGCCTTCCTGTATCACACGCTTCTGGATCCCGTCCTCCCGGAGTCTTGCGATGAGATCCGCCATCCTTCTTCCCCGCTGCTCTCTTTCGGTAACTTCCGGACCCGTTCGGCAGCTTCCGGACCTGCTTCGGCAACTTCTAGAGCTTCGGCAACTTCCGAGATGGCGCCATTTTGGCTGAGGGCGGACGCCAAAAGGGGACTAAACGTAGAAGCGGACGGTGATTGGTTCTCTGCGCGGCGGCCGAGCGCGGCGCGTCACCCAGGGGCGGGGCCTGAAACCCTCTGGGGGAGGGACCGGGTCTGTCAGGGAGGCGGGGCCAGGGTCTGCCCGGCGGGGCGGGGCGGGGCGGGGCGTCCCTAGCAGTTGCGTCCTTGTGTGGCTTTGGACCGGCCCTCGCGAGTGGTTGTGTGCCTGGCCCCCCGCCAGCCCGTTTAAAGTTGTAGTAGTTGAACAACATTACAGGGCTCGGAGAATGGGAGGACCCCATCCGTAACGCCACTCCCTAAAACTACTATTATTGTGTATTCTTTTCAGGCCTTTTCTTTTTGCATCTCTAGCACAATGGTGACTTTGCGTCCTGGATTATTCTCTTTAAAAATAGATAAGTGAAAAATAAAAATAAAACGAGGAGTAAGAGGGAGGGGAGGGAGGGCTTCAGTATTCCTGGGAGTACAGTAAACTCCCAAGAGACTGTGAGAGCCCCTTGTGGGCTCGGGAGTAGTGTGTCGTCCACTGAATCCACAGTGACAAGCACACAGTAGGTGCACATTAAATATTAGGAAATACATAACTGAGGGAAGTGAGGTACTTTGTGGGCTAAACCGAGGTTTCCCTCGGCCTCTGGAAACTAGCCGTGAACAATAGCGGTAGGAGTCTTCTCCCAATGTCAAGGTAACCCAGTAAGGGGACTGTCTTGAGGCCTGAGCGGGGCCTTCATCGTATCCTCCTAACTGGGAAGGATTATTGTCCCTCCCTTCTGACCCAGGTGCTAAAGGCTTCAGATACTTACTGTGATTCATTTCCCACAACAAGTCCCCCTAGAGAGGTGGGACCTCAAAGGGGAAAAGGAAATGTGCTTTGTTTGCTTGGTTTTTGCGTTTTACCAACACAGGAAGTTTTATAGGCAAGTTCTGCCAAATTTTGAAGCGACAAGTAGTCTGTATTGTATACACATTGTTACAGAAAATAGAAAAAGTGGAAAAGCTGACCAATATATTTTATGAGGTGAGTTTAACCTTGATTGTTCCTGAACCAGGTAAGTATACCACAAGACAAGGAAAGTATTTTTACTGATAAGCGTAGATGTGGAAAAGACTAATTGAGATATTAGGCTAGTTGAATTCACTAGTGTGTATAAAAAGGCATCAATGTGCTAAGTGAAAGTCATTCTCAAAAAGACAAGTTAGGGGCGGGGGAGGGGGGGAGGGGGGGCGTCTGTGTGGCTCAGTCGGTTAAGCCTCGGATTCCTGGTTTCCGCTCAGGTCATGATCTCATGGCTCCTGAGTTCAAGCGCCACATCAGGCTCTGTGCTGACAGTGTGGAGCCTGCTTGGGATTCTCGCTCTCTCTCTTTCTGCCCCTTGCCTGCTCCCTCTCTCTCTCAAAATAAATAAATAAACTTAAAAAAAATTCATACAAAGTCGAACAGTGGTTGGCTGGGGGAAGGGAAAATGGAGAATTGTTGTTTTATGAACATAGAACTTGTTTCACATTATGCAAAAGTCCTAGAGATTGGTCGTATAGCAGTGTGAATATACTTAACACTACTTAACTGTGCATTTACGAATGTTTCAGATAGGAGCGCCTGGATGGCTCAGTCTGTTAAGCTCTGGACTCTTGATTTCAGCTCAGTTCGTGATCTCACAAGCCCTGTGATCAAGCCCCAAGTCAGGCTCATCACTGGGCCTGGAGCCTACTTAAGATTCTTAAGATTCTCATTCTCCCTCTCCCTCCCTGCTCCTCTCCCGCTTGTGTGCGCACTCTCTCTGTCTCTAAAACAAAACAAAACAAAAGTTTCAAATAGCAAATTTTATGTTATGTGTATTTCCTCACAATTAAAAATTAGTTTTTTTCAGAAAAAAAAATTAAAAGCATCAAGATCAAGCGCAGCTCATTCCAGTGACAAAGGAATGGTTTCACGTTAGAAGTATCTATCATTGCAATTCATCACATCAGTGACCTGAAGGAGAAAACTCACATGGCTATCTCAAAATATTCAGGAAAGCCATTTGATGAAGTTCTGTGACTATTTATGATACAAACTTACAGTTAGGAAAAAAGAGGAGCTTTCTCAGAATGATAAAAAGCCATATGTGATTAAGTATGATGCAATAAGCGTTCACATTTCTTTTTTTGTTTGTTTCAAATTTTTATTTAAATTCTAGTTAACTTACAGTGTAATACTGGTTTCAGGAGTAGCATTTAGGGATTCACACCCAGTGCCCATCATAACAAGTGCCTTCTTTAATACCCATCACCCATTTAGCCCCACATTCCTTTCAATATCAGGAACAAGGCAAGGAATGCTCTCTACCAACAATACTGTTCAGCATAGTATTAGAAGTCCTGGCCAGGGGCGCCTGGGCGGCTCAGTCAGTTAAGCGCCTAACTTCGGCTCAGGTCATGATCTCGCGGTTCATGAGTTCGAGCCCCGCGTCGGGCTCTGTGCTGCCAGCCCGGAGCCTGCAGCCTGCTTTGAATTCTGTGTCTCCCTCTCTCTCTGCCCCTCCCCTGCTCATACTCTGCCTCTCCCTGTCTCTCAAAAATAAATAAATGTTAAAAAAATTTTTTTTAATTAAAAAAAAAAGAAGTCCTGGCCAAAGCAATAAACCAAGAAAAAGAAATTGTGAGAGTGATTCTATCTACATAGAAAATCCAACAGGATCTATGGGCAGACTTTTTTTTTACAAATTAGAGAATTCTTCGGTGTTGCAGGGATATAAAATAAAGCTACCAAAAGTTAACAACACTCTTCAAACCAACAATAACTCACTAAGACATGAACATAAGATGCCACTCACGAGAGCAATAAAAGTCAGAAAGCATTTCGGAAATAAAAACACAGCCTTGAACTTTGCGGAGCGAAAAAATTTAAGGACATAAAAGAAGACACGAATCACTGAAGTGACATACTTTTTTAATGATTAGAAGAGCTTAACCTTTGAAGCTGTGATTTCTCCTGATATCAATCTAGAAATTTAATTGAAATCCCGGGGAAAATTAAGATGGTTTCTGGAGAACTTGGAAAACACTTTTACAATATTTCTCTACAAGAATAAAGGTTCATAAAAGTTAGGTCAAGTTTCCAAAAGATGACCAAAGGTGGGAGGGGGCGGGGCTTGCCCTGTCCTATTAAACCACACCGTATGGGGCACCTGGGTGGCTCGGTCAGTTAAGCGTCCCACTCTTGATTTCAGCTCAGGTCACGATCTCGCAGTCATGAGATCGAGCTCCGCATCAGGTTCCGAGCTGAGCATGGGGCCTGCTGGAAATTCTGTCTCTCTCCCTCTGCCCCTCTCCCCCACTCACGCTCTCTCTCTCTCTCTCTCTCTCTCTCTCTGAAACAAACAAAAACCACTGTAAACCATAACAATCAATAGCATGTGATACCGACTGAGAATTAGTCAAGCAGATGAAAGGAACCAAAGGAGAGCTTAAAATACGTATGTATGCTAACAACTGCATACTTGTATGATAAAAGTGGGACCACAGTTCCGAGGGACGAAGAACGGATTGGTCGGCGATGCTGGGAAAACTGGCTCACTCTACCCTGAAACACATCTGGATCCCTTCTCGCACCACATCCAGAGACAGAATCTGTGGCCTTAAGGATCTTAATATAAATTGTGATACCTACCATTGGTCGAGTGCTCATAGGTGCCGTGCCCGTTACTGTGCAGGAAGTCATTTAATGCTAAATGAATGCTATGAAGGAAATACTATTATTACCTCCATCTGACAAATGAGGAAACGAAGGCACAGAGAATTTATGTAACTTGCTCCCGGCTGGATGAGGGTGAGGTGAAGGATGTGAGCCGTGCAAAGTCAATTTGTATCTTTATTTAAATTGTTGATATTTTGTTCATCGTGTGTGTTGGCCTTAAATCTGACTTTGAAAAACAATGCATTGAAGTATTATTGACCTTGCTTACCGGATCTTTTGGTATCCACTTAATTTTTTTACACTAGTCCTGGCCCTCCAAATCCCCACACGGGTAAGAAGCCCAGTATTCCAGTGGTCTGGCTCCAGATTCCGTGAACTATCTTATTGTGACACTTAGTAAAACTATCGGGCCAGGGGCGCCTGGGTGGCTCAGCCGGTTAAGCCTCCAATTCTTGATTTTTCCTCAGGTCATGGTCTCGCAGTTCATGAGTTCCACACGGACTCAGCCCCGCATGGATCTCTGCACTGATAGAGCTGAGCCTTCTTGGGATATTCTCTCTCTCTCTCTCTCTCTCTCTCTCTCTCTCTCTCTCTTCTCTCTGCCCCTCCCTTCCTCCCTCTCCGTCAAAATAAATAAACTTTAAAAAAAACAAAACTATCAGGCCACTAGAATACGACACTGGAGAATATCTTTATAATCGTGGGAGGGGGAAACACTTCAAACAAAACTCAAAGAACACAAACCTGATGGACTTGAATATAAAAAACGGAGGATTGTTTTTCTTTCTTTTAATGAAGGTTTGTGTAAAGTAGAAGCAGATGAAAATGAATATATTGTCCGATTTCTTTTTCAAAAATGAACTGAATATTAAAAAAATTTTTTTTAATGTTTATTTTTTGAGAGAGAGAGCGCGTGTGCAAGCAGAGGAGGGGCAGAGAGAGGGGGAGACACAGAATCCAAAGCAGGCTCCGGGATCTGAGCTGTCAGCACCGAGCCTGATGCGGGGCTCGAACTCACGGACCGCGAGATCATGACCTGAGCCAAAGTCAGCCACTTAACCTCCCTCCCCCCTTCCTTCCTTCTTTTACAAACTCACAAAGCTTTGGAAGGAAACGCAGTAAATTTTTGTTTGCAAATGGCTTGATCTACCTCTTTTCCTGGTGCCTTTGAAGTGGACATTGAACTCTTGTGAGACAATCCTGGGTCCTCTAGGTCCTGGTCCACAAAACAAACCAGGCAGCGGTCAGCAGCTACCTTCACTTGGACCCAGACACCCGACTCCGACGATACTGCCAACAATCAGACCTATATGGCTTGTGAGCAAAACAGACGAAAAGAGGGAACCAAACAGGACCAGTTATCATTTTCCACGTATGTCCACAGGTTTTTGTGTTTTGAGTTGGCCTGGAGTACGAGTTTAGAGAAAGCTAAGGAATATACCAAGTGCTACCATGAAGAGATCCTGGATCCACAATGGACGGGGCGTGCCAGCTGCCCCTCTGCTTCGACCGAGAACAAGCCCGGAAAGATGATGAAACTATCGGGAAGGGTGAAGTTATCCCTCAGGAAGCAGACTTCCGGATCAGGTTTGAGACACCGGCAGTAAAGGGACTTCTGGCAGGTGGTCCATAAAAACATACTAGACTAAGGCATGGAAAGAATAAACAAGCACTGTTTTTTTAAAAAGCTCTTCCAGGGGCACCTGGGTGGCTCAGTCGGGCAAGCGTCCGACTTCAGCTCAGGTCATGATCTCGTAATTCGTGGGTTCAAGCCCCGTGTTGGGCTCTGTGCTGACAGCTCAGAGCCTGGAGTCTGCTTTGGATTCTGTCTGTCTGTCTCTCTGTCTCTCTGTCTTTCTCTCTGCCCCTCCCCCACTCGTGCTCTGTCTCTGTCTCTCTCTGTCTCAAAAAATAAATGGACATTAAATAAAAGCTCTTCTGGGGCGCCTCGGTGGCTCAGTCCATTGAGCGTCCAACTTTGGCTCAGGTCATGATCTCGTGGTTTGTGAGTTCAAGCCTCGCATCGGGCTCACTGCTATCAGCACAGAGCCTTCTTCAGATCCTCTGTCCCCCTCTCTCTGTCCCTCTCCTTCTTGTGCTCTCTCTCTCTCTCTCTCAAAAATAAACATTAAAAACAAACCAAAAAAAAAGCTCTTCTGGGATGACCTGTTTAAGACAGAAACAAAACACCTCCCAGTTTAACCCGTTTCTGACCGAAAAGTCAAACCAGGGCTGACCCTTGAGAAAAAGTAAGTTCAAACCTCTCACAGGGGCATCTGTCTGGCTCAGTCAGTACAACATGTGACCCCTTGATCTTGGGGTTGTGAGTTCCAGCCTCGTGTTGGGTGTACAAATTACTTAAAAATAAAATCTTTAAAAGGGATTAATGAATTAGTTAAAAAAAAATACACAAAACCTCTTGCACCCGTGGGTGGGGGGCAAGAAAACATGATGTCGTTTTTAACGAATGTTAAAGAGGAATAATTTCGGGGCACCTGGGTGGCGCACTCAGTTGAGCATCTGACTCTCGGTTTCAACTCAGGTCATGATCCCACGCTTCGTGAGTTCGAGTCCCACATCGGACTCTAAGCTGACAGCAGGGAGCCTGCTAAGACTTCTCTCTCCCTCTCTCTCTGCCCCGCCCCCGCTTGTGCTGCCTCCGTCTCTCTCAAAATAAGTAAGTAAACTTTAAAAAAAAAAAAAAAGCAGCATACTTTCAAGGCTGAAAGTGGCCTGAAAACTCTTGTTCTTTATTTTGCTGATTAGTGACATGCTGTAGAAAATCATGAGTCAAGGGTTTAGTCCCATGTATATCATGGGTCAAACGACTCGTGAGCACGCCAAGCAAGGCCACGTTCTCGGAAGTTTACACAGTTTCTGGTCTGGTCCTGCCCTCAATGGAAGCTGGGAACACAGTGAGATATTTAGCACCACTTTCCTATAACCTAGTCCGCACCCCGTGGACCCAATCCATCCTTGGGGGATTTGCCTGTTTGTGCCAGTGTCCGTAGGAGGCAAGGGTTTGCTGTGGTCGCTGCCAGAGTCTTCCTCCTGCGTGTTGCTGCCGGGGTGTTTCCAATGCGACTGGAGACACGGGTTCTGAGCAGCCGTCCTCACTCTGGGTCCGCCAGGAACCTGTCCGTGGGCATCTCTACCCTGGGCCAGTGGTATTTCTCTCTCTCTTTTTTCTTTCTTTTCTCCTCATACTTGTCGGAGGGGCTCTGCAACGCAAAAAGCAGAAGCAGAAGGATGAGAAAGCGGGAGACACAGAAGGGTTAGCTGTTCGTGGAAAGTCTTAGGACCTTGTCCTTTGACACCACTGGCTTTAGAGAAGTCCTCAAATAGAAATGTGGAGAGAACTGGAATTCAAGTGGAGGGTGGCAGGGGTGTGGATCCCCGGGGGGTACGGGGCAGCCCAAACAGCCAAGGCAAGCTTGTTTTGCAAGCTGGCAACGCAGTTAGGGCTGAAACCATGCTCGGGAGGCCTGCAGCAGAGGGTCTTTGAACTCAGTATTCCATTTCAGCAGGTTTCTCACCGGAGTCCGGGGGAGGGTTCTTGGGGCGTCCCCTGCAGGTCTTCGAGCGGGAGTGCTGGGGTGTGGGAGAGGAAGTAGCAGGCCCATCCCAGAGCCACTCCAGGGCAGTGCTGGCATCCAGAGGCCCCATCATCCATCGGTGGGGGGTCCGGCGGGAGCCAAGGCGGCGCTCACGGAGAACGCCCCCGTGGGACGTGGGCCCAAGCCTGCACTCCACCCCAGGACTCCGAACATTGTTAACGAAGGGAAACTCGGACAAAGTAAGGACACAAAGAGAAGAGATATGTGCAACACCAAAGCACTGATACTTAGCTGTGTGTAGACATGCAAATCAGTAGAAAGAAGGCTAGAAACCCAACAGAAGAGATAGACAAAGGCTCCCCAAAGAGACGATTCACAGAAGAGGGAACCACCATGACTGCCAAGTGCATGAAGAGCTATTCAAATTCCCTAGTCATCAGAGAACCCAGATGGAAGTCAGGAACCACTTCAGATTCGTCAGATTAGCAAGCATCAGAAAACTGGAAAGCCAAGTGCTAACGGAAAACCAGAACCCTCGCGGTAAGTGTGGAAGTTCCAACAGCCACCCAGGAGAGCATCGTCGGTGCTTTGGGAAGCCGAGGGTGCGTGTACCCTGTGGCCTGCAAGTCCTACTTCGAGGAGAATTCTCCCACAGTCCATAAGGAGACAGTTGAAGACAGGTGTTCGCAGCAGTGACGTATGTGACAGGGGCACTGAGGCCAAGCTAAGGGGTGCATCACTGAAGGGTGTGGGGGATACTAAGAGTCCTGGATGCTCAGCGTGGCATATTGCATGCAACTAGCAGAGGTAACAAATGAGATGCATGTGGAAAACGTTAGTGTTGAGTGTAAAACCGTAAACAGGATGAGTCTGCTACGCGACAGCATGTTTGTAAATTTCAAGCATCCGTATAGGAGCCAAGCCATGTATAGAAGAGAACCAGACAGGATTCAAGGAAGCTGCCTGAGCACACCGACACAGGGGCCTTGTTTACAGTGGTGACGCGTCACAAACCGAGGAGGAGGGAAGAGTCAACTCTGCCTATGAGGTCATACAATGAAGTGTGGTGGGTGGGGGACGAGCATCCCTGGAACCGGGGGAGCTCGGGTTCCAACCCCAGTTCTACCACCTGTAAGCACTGGGGATTCGGGCAAAGCATTCATTCATTTCATCCACAAATACTTAACGAGCATCTCCTCAGGGCCAAACACTGTTCTGGGCACCGTGGACACGCTGGTGAATAAAACACTGTAACATAAGCTACCCTCGGATAAGTGCCGTGTAATGCGATACTGACTTTAGATTGCATCATCACGGATGGCATCTCTGACACCTGACTTTCCAGCAGGGATGCAGATGATGAAAGGGCCCAGTTGTGAAAGAGCAAGGTTAAGTGCTTTCCAGGCATAGGGAACAGCATGTGCGAAGGCCCCGAGGTGACAATGAGTTTGGCCTGTGTGGCTGGGTAGGTGAAAGAGGGGCAGAGGGGGCTTGAGGAGACT
This sequence comes from Prionailurus bengalensis, assembly GCF_016509475.1. Lineage (NCBI taxonomy): Eukaryota > Metazoa > Chordata > Mammalia > Carnivora > Felidae > Prionailurus > Prionailurus bengalensis. The sequence continues at coordinate 110,806,254 of NC_057346.1, read as the reverse complement.
GAAGATGTAGGCGGGGAACAGATCATTCACAGCTTTGTAGGTCTTCGTCAAAAAGAGCTCAGATATTATTCTAAACACAATGGAAAACCAAGAGACAGTTTCATACAGAGGACTGAACTGCTGAACTTAGCAGCATACTTTAAAAACAAAAAAAAAAAAAACCAAAAAAACATTTTTTTCCTTAAGAGTAATACACAGAGAAAAAGGTGAGATATATTTTAAAAGATCACTTGGGCTGCTGAGTGGAGACTGGATCGGAGGAGTGGAAGCCACATAAGCTTTCTGAGCCTCAGAGTCCACACCTGCTATGGTGAGAATACCCAACCGGTGCAGAGCCGCGGTGAGTCAAGGTGGGAACACAGTCTGGTCCTAGGGGTCTCCTTGGCACTCGAGGCGCAGGCTGGGACGCGCAACGCTCCATCTCGGGCCTGGGGTGCCCCTCCAAGCCCAAGACACAGACCTACGAATTGCAAGCGAGCGAGCGCTGCAGCCGCTGCGGCTGGCGTAGGCGGCCGCTGGGAGGCGCCGGAAACTCTGCGCCGTCCCCAAAGCAGGGCCCGCCCACTGGCCCGCTCGGCGCTCGGCAGCTCCGGCCTGCCGAGGGCGAGCAGGGGCGGGGCCGTTACGTGGGGGCGGGGCCTCGGCCGGGGCGCCGGACGGTCGCAGTCTTAAGCCTACAGCACGGGGCGGGGCCTGCGTGCGGGGGCGGGGCCGCGGCGCTCGGGGCTGGCGGGCTCGGATGGCGGCGGCGCAGGGCTCCTGAGCGGGCCGGGGCCATGAGCGCCGCCCGGCCCCAGTTCAGCATCGATGACGCCTTCGAGCTGTCCCTGGAGGACGCGGGCCCGGGGCCCGAATTCAGCGGGGTCGCCCGCTTCGGGCCGCTGCACTTCGAGCGCCGAGCCCGGTTCGAGGTGGCCGACGAGGACAAGCAGTCCCGGCTGCGCTACCAGGTGAACGGCCCGGCCCACCTCAACCCCAGCCCGGGTCCGGGGGGTACCCCAGGCCGAGGCCGGACCCTGGAGAACCCCAACTCAAGGGAAAATCTGTCTAGACGCCTCTGCCTACGTAGCCACTGATTCAAGGCCCTGCCCAGACCCTCCCAATTCTGATTTTGGTCCCCAGCCACCGAACCCGGGAGTTCTTCCCCTAGCCCCAGCTGGAAATCCCACCCGGTGTCCCCACTTATCCTGGGTCGGGACCCAACGCCCTCTTTCTCCGCTGGGCTAGAGAGCTCTTCTTGTCCCTGAACCAGATCTTGCCCAAACTCCGGAGCAGACCCTCGAGCCTTCCACTCTCCCGCTTCTGTTCTGGAAGTCCCCCCCCCCCCATCCTGCCCCCGCCCCCACTCCCCTACCCCAGAGCTGGAGACCCTCACTCACCTGATGAGTCCTTACCCATGCCTTGACTCCCGCTAAACTGGGAATCTCCAATCTCCCTGAGGGACTTCCGCCAAGATCCTTTTATTCGAGCCCTGTATCAGATTCCTGCGCCCCAAACCTGAAAACCAGGACTTTTGCCCTGTGGCACTCCAAATCCGGAGCCTCCATACTGGGCCCCTGAAATACCGTTCTGAAAGCCCCACCCTGACTCCCAAACTTGGGGGCGCTCCTGGCCCTGGGACCATGCTGGGAGCCCTCAACCAGCACCCCCCCCCCCCACCTCCTACCTGGGTTTCAGTTTCTGTGAATCATCAAACCCGTTTGGCGGGGAGGGTGGAGGGCCAGGTGAGCAGCTGTCAAGCGGCCAGGCAAACAGCTGTGTGGGCTTGCTCTCCTCTCCCTGAGAAGGGAGGAGGAAGGGCCTGGGCCCCGTAACCCCTCTGAGCCCTGTGTTCTGGAATAGAACCTGGAGAATGATGAGGATGCAGCCCAAGCCTCTCCGGAGCCGGATGGGGGAGTCAGCATCAGGTCAGGGCCAGGTGGGGACCCGGCCTACGCCTCTAACCCTGCTCCCGGCTCCTTTCCCCAAGGTCCCTGGCCAGTTTCCCACCTCACACTGCTCAGCTCTGTCACATCCTGTCCTACAAGGATTCCTAGCCTGATCCCCACGCCCCTCATGGGCTCCCCTGTCCTGCAGGGTCACCCTACCCCAGTGCCAGCCTCACCCCCCCCCACACACACACACCCCCACCAGGCTCTTTCTCCTGCAGAAAACCCCTAGCCTGGTCTAGCCCCTACCTTCCCCCAGGTCATCTGTCCTGCAGGAATCCCTAGCTCGAATCTGCAGGTTTTTTCCATCCTCGGTCCTGCAGAGACCCCAGCCCTTGAATCCTCCTCACTTTGTCCCCTCTCAGTGCCCCCTCTCCCGCAGGGACACCCATCCTAATCCATGTACCAACCCCCACCACGTCATTATGACCCCTTCATCACTTGCCCTGCCTCTCACTGGGCCCACCTGGCCAGCAGGGATTCCAGCCGAACGTCCATCCGCAGCTCCCAGTGGTCCTTCAGCACCATCAGCAACAGCACCCAGCGATCCTACCATGCCTGCTGCAGGTGAGAGCCTGCCCTGCTTAAGCCACCTGCAGTCTGTGACCCAGAACAGGCAGGCCTGGCTTTCCCCCTCGGTCCTCTGGGTGGGGAAGAGTGATGGGAGAGGGTGGGGCTCTTGTCACTTCTCACACTCATCCTGCTGTCCTGCCCCCCAGCTGGACGCAACACCCTTTGATCCAGAAGAACCGCCGGGTGGTGCTGGCCTCCTTCCTCCTCCTGCTGCTGGGGCTGGGTGAGTGCCCCTGTGGGTCCCCTGCCTACCCCCGTGAGGGCGCCGTCCTCCCTTCGTGCAGGGTCTGGGTCCCCCTTGGCCCACGGAGCCTCCCTACATCCAGCTGAGTGCCATCACCCCACCCCCATTTTACAGGTGAGGAAACTGAGGCCTTAAGAGGAGCAGGCCCGGTCTCCTGGACACACAGCCAGGAAATCACACATAGTGGAAAAGGGAACCTGGTCCCATGCTCCAAACTTGTTTTTATCTTAGCCATTTAATCCCTCAGGGAGCAAAAGAGCCAACAGCTACCATTTATTCTGTGGCTACTTCAAGCCAGCCGCCGGGTAGGCTTATTTCCGGCCTTACGGAGGTCACACAGAAAGTGAGAGGTGGGACCGTGACCCAGAACCAGTATGGAGACAAGTGCTCAGGGATCTGCCCATCCCCGTCGACAGGGATGCTGAGCCTCTGCCGGCCCGACCCACGGAGCACCTGTCGCGTCCCCATCCCTGGAGTCTGAGAGCTGAGGAGGACCCCTCCCTGGCCCTCACCGGGTACACCTATTGCCCAGATGGGGAAAGCGAAGACCAGAGCAGACAGATCTCCCAGCCAGATGTTTTCTGACTCATTCTGCGGGGCTGAGGAATCAGGATCCCCAGCAGGGCAGGGACCTAGGGTCGGGATCAAGAGGGGCTCGTGAGGACAGCCCAGCTGTGGCAGCTGCTCTCCATCTTCCAGCACGGTCAGAGTCCCCTAGCCAGAAAGCTGAGCAGCGTCCTCGCCTCGGCTCTGAGTGTCTGCGTGTCGGGGGAGGGAGCCACCAACCTCTCCAGTCCCCACTGCAAGCTGGGCACTGGTCATACGGGCCACCTGCCTTATCCCATTTCATTCTCTCTCCCGGTACCCACAAGGGCAAGCATTATTACCATCCCAGTCCAGAAATAAGGACAGAGGCTCAGCCAGGTAAAGGGACTTGCTCAGACCTCAGCTGTGAGGTAGATGAGCTGGGATTCAAACCCACATCCGTGACATTACCAGGCCTCTAAAGGGCCTTTGTAGGACTTAGAAGACACCTCCTCTGAGTGGGCAGGGCCCCCAGCCCTAAGCCAGGGTGGCAGGTAGTGTTTCAGCCCCCACCATTCCTTTTTGCAGGTGCTCTATACGGGGCACAAGTCACCTAGCAGTCCATGGTGGCCCCTCGAGCCTTCATGCCATATCGCTCCCTTGCTGGAAAGCCCAGCTCCCCCACCGCCCCCAACCCCATCCTCTAAGCGGGGACCCAGGACTCTGTAGGTCTGAAAAGTTGATCCAGCCATGACTTCCCCAAACCCACTGTTCTCAGCCAAAGTTCACGTCCCTCGTTGGGGTCTACAGGCCCTGCCAGACTCCTCAGGCCCGGGCTCTTGCCTCTCCAGTCTTCCACTCTGGAAGCTCCGGGAAGGCCCCAAGTTCCTTGCAGACTCTAGGCCTTTGCCGTGCTGCTCCCTCCGCCCGGAGCATTGCAGTTCTTTTCTGCCTGCACCAAGCCCGTAGCAAAGCCTCCAGAGTCCGAGCGCCTCCTCCTTCCACATGCAGCTCTCTGCGTCTCCGTTTCATCTTCTGTGAAATGGGGATGATAATACCTGTTTCATTCAGTCACGGTGACAATAAAGCAGTGCAGGTAACAAGCTTAGCCCAGTGCCTGGCAGCACCTGGTAAGTAACAACTAAATGTTAGCTGCTATAGCTGTCACCACCGCTGCTCAGCGTCATCGCTACCGCCTCCAGGAAGCCCCTCCCGATCCCCCAGGCTCCCCCAGGCTCCCCCTGCCGCCTGCTCTGGCCTGCCACACCCCCTATCACTGGATCGTAGCTTGGAGTTTCTTGTTGGTTGCACCACTAGGGAAGGGCCATGAGGGCAGGGACCTCATTCGCTTTTCCCTGTGGGATTCCCAGTACCAGGCACACAGCAGGTGTTCCGTAAATGTTTGTCGATTGACTAAAGGCCACACCACGGAGCAGAGGAAAATCTCACTTCAGACATTTCCCAGGTCCTGCCAGGTGCCCTGCTCTGAAAACACAGAGCTTGGTGAGCTTCCCAGGAAGGGTCCTCTGGCTAGGGAACCTTCAGTTCAGATTGCGGACACTCCTGGGGCCTAAGCCTTGCTGGGGGTGGTGGGTGGAGTTCCCCGCCCTGCCGCCAGCCCCTGCCCCCGCCTCCCCCTCTCACCCTCGCGGATCCATCTGTGCGCAGCGCTGATCCTGATCGCCGTGGGACTGGAGGTGGCCCCCTCGCCAGGTGAGCGCCCCCTCCTACCTCCGCAGGCAGCGGGGTTCCCCACAAGAGAAAAACTCCTCCAGGACCCGCGAGCCCCCAACCCCCTCGGAAGTTTGCTTCCACCCTCATAGCAGGAAAGCACCCCTTTCACCGCAGCGAGACTTGACCAGACAGTGACCGTGACCCGCCCCCCCCCCCCCCCCCCGGTCCCGCCCCGGTGCCTCCCAGCCTTGACTCGGCCCCTCCTCCTGCAGGTGTCTCCAGCGCCATCTTCTTCGTGCCCGGCTTCCTGCTGTTGGTCCCGGGAGGTGCGGAAGGGCTCCGGGCAGGGGCGGGGCGGGGCTGGGGGCGGGCCGGGGGCGGGTCTCGGTGCTAACCGGCCCCGCCCCCGCAGTCTACCACGTGATCTTCATCTACTGCGCCGTCAAGGGCCACCGGGGCTTCCAGTTCTTCTACTTGCCCTATTTCGAGAAGTGAGCCGCGGGCGGACCGCGGGGATCCAGCCTCGCCTGCGAGCGGCCCCCAGGGGGCGCTCCTCGGCCCCGCCCCGCTCTGGTTTCCTCATCTCAAGGGAAGGACTGCAGGACCCTCGAGCCCCCAGCCCCCTCGAAGTTTGCTCAGGAAGTTTGCCCACTACCCAGGCCCGGGAAACTCGTCCCTTGCCTGTTCTGTGCCTTAACTTATTCTCGAGCCTTGGGGCTGCTGCGTTGTTGTTTTGTGCTAATAAAAGAATGTACTTCGCTCCAGGAGAGACCTTGATCTCCCTTTCCCGCCAACCCTGCCCAGCCCGTCGGCCTGGCCACAGCCCCTCCCGCAAAACCTGAGGGAAGCGCTGGCTGCAGGCAGCTGAAGGCTCCAGGACCACCCGTCTTCCCCCCCCCCCCCCCCCCCCCCCCCCCCCCCCCCCCCCCCCCCCCCCCCCCCCCCCCCCCCCCCCCCCCCCCCCCCCCCCCCCCCCCCCCCCCCCCCCCCCCCCCCCCCCCCCCCCCCCCCCCCCCCCGTTGTACCCGCGACGGTCCTGATGCTCTAAGACTTGCTCCTCCGTTTTAGGTGCGGAGCTGGGCCAGGGACTCTATCCTGCAAGCCTGGAGCAGCCTCCCGTCACCACCCGGCCCTTAGCAGAGCTGGCCCTGCCCATTTCTCTACCTGGAGGCGCAGCAGCCTTGGTGCCTGCCCAGGGGGCCCTGGCCAAGGGCACTGGGATGACGCAGGCCTGGGGCCTGGAGGCTGGTATCCCGGTTGCAACGTGGCTCTGGGGCCCTGGGCTGCCACAGCTCTGAATGTGGGCCACGACAAGGCAGCAGCCCAGCCCTCTCCGCCCATTGCCCTACTTCCGGGCTCAAGGGTTGGGAGAAGCAGGGGTGAAGGCAATGAGAGGCAGGGCGCGTGTGACAGAACCTCCGTGATCGAGGACTCTCCACAGAACAGTGGAAACAAACCAACTCAGAATTTTGGAAAACCAAGGCATCTCAGAATCTCACGAGCCAGGAAACAACCTTTGAGAACCCTGAAATCTGAGATCATAATAGCTACCATTTATCAAACTCTTAGAAGGCAGCAGGTCCTGTGTTGAGCACTTCGCACAGGTTATTTCTGATAATCACCACCTCGGTCCCATTTTACAGATGAGGAAACCAAGACCCAGAGGGACGGATCTGCCCAAGGGCAGGGTTGGGAACATAACCCAAGGCTTCCAAGACACCTGGGGGTGGGAGGGAGAGGTGAGGGCACCCAGCCCGTGTGGTCCCCAGCTGACCACCCCAGGGAGGGAGGGCTGACTGAGGAGATCCTGTTCATACACTTAGAGGTTTATAGTCTGTCTTCCGAGTGAAACACGAATGGCGATGAGAAGAGACATGGGCTGTGCCGCAGCAGCCAGGAGAATGTCTTTGGGTTTCTGTGACTTTGCTGAAAGAGTTAACACCCAGACTCCTGTTCCCACTCCTGTTCTCCTGGCCCACCCACACTTCCCAACCTCAGCCCCCAATCTGGGCACTTTTGGGGGCACCAGTCGGATACAGGAATTTCTAAATCAGTGGTTCTCAAAATAGCTGTACTAAAGGATCAGTGTTCCTTTCTAATCCATCATGGACCAATACTGTGGTGAGATCAAATGACGATTGGAAAAGTGAGAAACAATGACCATGGCCTACGCCAAAGTTGGATGCTCGACCAACTGAACCACCCAGGCGCCTCTGTCATTCCACAATCTTAACACCAAGTTATTCCAGAAGTAGTGAGTCTCCATGTAAGACTACGGCTATAAGCAAGCTATAGCCCACAGGCCCAATACAGTCCCCAAGATAAAGATGGTGTTTATATTTTAGTAACAGTTGGGGGAAAAGTCAAAGAATAGTAAGATTTCGTGAGCCAAAGAAGTTTACAAAATTCAAACTGCAGTGTCAATAAATCAAGTTTAATCAGTTAATTACCAAATTTCCACCCCAGCCATCCCTGTTTGTATGCGGACTGGGGCTGCTTGGCAATTTTAACTACAACCGCAGAGCTGAGCAGTTGTGACAGAAACCGTAGGGTCCTCAAAGCCTAAAATCTTTATCTGGCTTTTTACAGAAAAAGTTTGCCAACCCTTAGTCCGTATGAACGTGTCGACAGAACACTGAATGACAACATTTAAGGTTTTCACGAGGGGCGCCTGGGTGGCTCAGTTGGCTGACCCTCCTGCTTTGGCTCAGGTCATGATCTCACAGCTCGTGAGTTCGAGCCCCGCGTCGGGCTCTGTGCTCGCGGCTCAGAGCCTGGAGCCTGCTTCGGATTCTGTGTCTCCCTCTCTCTCCGCCCCATCCCCATTCATGCTCTGTCTCTCTCTGTCTTAAAAATTTTTTTTAAAGAATTTAAAGTGCTTGATTTTTGCCGGTTAATTTTTGAAATCCAAACTGGGTTGACAGTAACACTATCCTCAGGGGATCATGAATAGCTAAACTCTAAATGCAACTTTCTTCTTCCGTTGAAAAATACATCGCTAGTTGTGTCCAGACGAGGAACGTTGGATTTCTCTAGTGAACTGTGACTCATTTCATCCCTAATCTAGCCCATTTCTGTCTGCTCTGCCTGTACTTTTATGAGTCTTCTTTGGTTCATTTTCTCCTAGTAAATCTGTGTTGCAAGCCATCACTTTCAGCCTTTTGATTCTCATTATGCTGCTCGAATGTGCCTTAGATCCTGCACTCCGCTGTGGGGAAGAGGCTGCTCTCTGCCCCCCCCCCCCCCCCGTAGAAGAACCTTTGGTTTTTAGCTGGGCACGTGGCCACCCCAAATAAAGACTGCATTTCCCAGCATCCTTTGCAGCCGCCTGTACCAGGTGAGGAGCCCTCCCTAATAGAGTATAAGTGGTTCACGCTCTTTGTCCCTCTTTGTTCCCTGTTCCTGCATCCATTGTGCCACCTGGAAAGCATACAGACTTGGGCATGCCCCAGCGCCTGGTGCGAGGAGCTGGGGTTCCTGAAGACCATACGGCTGGATTTCACCTAAGAAACAAACTTCTCTCCGGTCTTAAGGCGTTGCTATTTGGTGTCTCTGTCAGTCACAGGGAACCCAATCGAACACTGAAACTTTCTTCTGGGACCGAGACGCTCTTTTAACCAAAAAGCTTAATCTGCTTAGAATTATTGTAATTTTGATATGTTTAGGGATTACTCCTGTCTTCTGTTTTACTTTGCTTTCATGTTTTCATGAGGTTTTTCTTTACTTCCTCCCCCAGCCCCACTGTCTAGTCTTCTGGTTTAATCAAGAGTTATTCACTTTCCCTCTTTTCTTCCTCTACGGATTGGACCATTGAAGGGAACATTCTATCTCTATTTCTGTTATATTAATGGCTTCAAAATAAAAGATGAAGATTTGCACTGTTTTGAAGTTTATTGCGGGGGAGGGGCAGAAAGAGGGGGACAGAGGGTCCGAAGCAGGCTCCGCGCCGACAGCGGAGAGCCCGATGTGGGGCCCCACCTCAGGAACCGTGAGATCATGACCTGAGCCAAAGTCAGGCGCTTGACCGACTGAGCCACCCAGGCGCCCTGTATTGATGGCTATTCTTAAATGGTTAACAAAGTCTGAAGCTGACCAACGCATCTATTCTCCTCTAGGAAAGATGAGAAAAAGATTTTAGCATATCTAAAGTATTCCCTCCCGTCTTCTGTTTTATTTTGTCTATTATTTTAGTCCCTCCTTATTTTTAAAATCCCCCAACTTAACTTGTTTATCGTTACTGTCTCTTTAGCTCCACAAATATGTTTACCGATCTCTTTCCTGACCATACTTTAGTACATACTCGCCTTTCTTCTGGTCTGAATTTCCTTCTTACTGAAGGAAATTCCCTTCAATGAGAGCACACGGGTAGGAAACTCTTACCAGCCTCTGTTTCCTGAAAAAAGTTGATATTTCACCTTCCTTCTTGAATAACGATTGAGTGAGGTAGAGTCTTCTTGGCTGGCAATCGTTTTCGTCTGCATGCTGAACAATTTATTCCACTGTCTTCTGGCATTTATTGTAACCAATGAAAAGTCTTTGTAGAGGGGCTCCTGGGTGGCTCGGTCGGTTACCGACTTCGGCTCAGGTCATGACCTTACGGTTCATGAGTTCAAACCCCGCATCTGGCTCTGTGCTCACAGCTCGGAGCCTGGAGCCTGCTTCGGATTCTGTGTCTCCCTCTTTCTCTCTGCCTCTTCCTCATTCGCATTCTCTTTCTCTCTCTCTCTCAGAAATAAATAATAAAACATTTAAAAAAGAAGAAGAAGAAGAAGAAGCCTTCGTAGGGCCTAATTTCTGCTCCTCGGTAAGTAATCTGACTTTTGTCTCCAGTTGAATTGTGTATAAGTTCTGTGTTCTGAGTTCTGCTGGAATGCATCTAGATATATATTTGTTTCTGTTCATCCTTCTGAGGCTCCACTGTGTTCCTTCCATCTGGGCATTTGTCTTTGTGGAAGTCTTTAGGGAAGGGTTTCAGCCGTCACGTCTTTGAGGGTTGCCTCGTGTCCATTCTTTGTATTTTCTCCTGAGACTCCTGATGATTTTTAACTAGTCTTTAATATTTGCCACCTGTTTATCCCTCAGGGCTACCTTATAGGTGATTCCTCACATGTAGCTTCCCGTTCACTAATCTTCTCTCAAATGGTGTCTAATCTGCTGTTTAACCAACCCATTGATTTTTTTTTATTCCAATGGCTATCTCCTTTATTTTCAGAAATTCTTTTATTCTTATTAATCTTCCTATTCTGTTTCATACCATTCTGTTACTACCTATTGGCCTCTCTCCCTTCTTTTTTATCATTTCTGTTTGCATTGACTTTGTGGTCTCTTTCGGATTTTTCTGTTACTTACACTTGGGGGTGCTGATTTTCCTGTTTGTTGCATCTGCCTCGTCTCCCTCACGGGGACTTGTTTTCCCATGTGATCTGTAATTCTTTGTCATGAGTTCATCTTCAGAAGTGACAGGGCTGTTGTTTGTTAAGTCCCATGTGCTCTGGGTTGAAGAGTAATCTTCCGGTAGCTTCTCCCTATTTCTTCAGCTTCCCATACCGTGGAGATAGACCACACTCCTGCCTAATGTCCCAGCCTGAGTCCCAGGTTCCTTAGGGTAGCTTTGTCCACTCAAGGCCCTAGACGTCCATACCCTTGCTACTTCCTCACGCTGGTAGATGGAGGTATCTTTTGGTCCCCTTTTCAAGAACAGGGTAGCCCTCTGAGACCCGGGAAGGTGCTCAGGCTCCTGTCCTGTTCCCCAGCCTCTTACAGGTCTTCTGTCATCCGTGGGTGTCAGAGCCCAGGCTTCCGAACCTCTCTCCACGTCTGAAGCCCCCATGCTGTCCCCTCTCTCCCGCCACCCGGCTCTGAGTTCTTGCTTTGTCTTTAGTACTGGGGTCATCCCTGGCTTTCTTTCAAGTTCAGTTTTTGTCTTCTTAACATTTTTACACGGGTAGTGGGAGGCATCCAGCCACGCTCTCAATTCACCATGTTTCTAGAATCCCCCCAACTCCACGCCCCGCCCCTGTCTTTGATACTGCGGTGCCAGGGAGCTTGCTACCCACCGAGGGTGTGGAGAGATCCAAATCTTGCTCACCCTGGAGAATGATGGACGGCGGAGTGCAGGTTCCCTCCGGGCAGCTCAGGTGGGAGGAAGGTGAGAATGAAGGGGGGTGGGTGACATCGAGCCGGCTCTCCAGCCAGGTGTTGTCAAGGACCGAAGAAGCCTGAGGGCTGCTGGGTGGTCTTCCATTCTGAGGTCTCAGGGGGAGGGCGTACGGCATGAACCCTGCTGGCCTGGGGCCAGCGGGGTGACGCATTCTCCCTTCTAGAACTTCAGTGGGTGAAAAGCATCATCACAAACTCTGGGGGAGAGAAGGGCAGGGCTTGGGCCAGTCCTGGTCAGGGATCCCAGGACGCGCTGGGATCATCCTGGGAGCTGGAGGGGTGGGGGGTCGTCTGGGAAGGAGACTCACCGTCAAAGTCTACGGTGCCATCCCCGTTGAGGTCCACTTCTCGGAGCATCTCGTCCAGCTCAGGACCCGCCAGCGGCTCCCCCAGCAGAGCAGGTGCTGCCTGCCGCAGCTCTGCCACTGTAATTCGTCCATCTCTGTCCCTGTCAAACTAGGATCCCAGCAGGGCTCAGTCCCTCCCACCCAAAGCTGGCTCTGCCCAGACCCGTTTCCTCCTTGCCACATCCTGTGCCTGGATGTCCCCACCTTCGCCCACCGAAACCCTCCTCCTCCTCCTCCTCCCAGGCTGAGACAATAGGCCCCTCCTCCAGGAAGTCTCCTTGGGTGGATCCTCCAGCCGAGAGCGAGATGGCCCCTCTCCAATCCCTCCCTGGCCCAGTCCCACCATCTGCAGGGCTCTGGGCCTCCAGAGGCTTGCCGCCCCCCCCCCCCCCCCCCGTCTCTCTGGCCCAGATGGGAGGCCAGTAGGTCTGCCGCCCAGCTGCCCACCCAGCGCCCGACTCGACCACGCTCCACACCTCTCGGAAGGCGATGCGCAGCTCCCGCACCCCCAACATGTGTGCTGTCTCCTCCCTCAGCTTTGGGCCCATCAATTCCACAAACTCCTCGAAGTCCACACGGCCACCCACTGCGGAGGCAGAGCGTCACAATGGAGAAGGCTGGGGCCCCGAGAAAGGACTTCACAGGCGCCCGCCTCTCCCCAGCTCTACATCCAGGAAGGAGCACCCAGCATCCATGCCCTCGGGGACGGGGGTAGGAGGTCAGAGCCCCGTTCTCCACAGAGATGACAGGGCCAGGTGCCTGAGTGCTCTCAGTGAAGCACCTGTGTCAAGGGGGAAAGAGGCCAAGGTTTGGAACCAGGCAGCCCTAAAGTTAAACCCTGGCTGTGCTGTCGATGGGGCATGGGTGACCTTGGGTGCCGACGGCCTTGGGCGACTTACTAAACCTCCTTCCTCATCCCGGGGCAAGGGTGAGAGAACCCACTCTTAGGTGCTTCCGGGGGTGTGCAGTTGGTGGCTCTGACATGCTGGGACCCCGTGGGCAGCCATAAATGCCTCTTAAGGAGTATGCCCACGTAGTCCCGCCGTTCTAAGACGCCATCGATTACAAAAAGCACCGGTGGTCAAATAACAGCTTTGGGGAAAAGAAAAGCATCGTGCTAAATGTTCACACCAAGTGTAAGCCACATCCCATTTTGCAAACCACAGAGCACATGCAGGTGTCCTGGAATGAAGGGAATCTGATATTTGACAATTTAGCTAATGATAATCACACAAGCGCACGCCCATCCGACATTTAATCGCCTGGAGCGGCCAGGGTTCTGTCACAGTCAGTCTCACTGAACCTCAGGAGGCTCTTTTCAGGAGCCTCAGGAGGGTCAGAGAGACAGAGAGCCAGATGGCTGCCGCCTCGCCCCGCCCCGGGCCGGTGGGGGTCAGCCACTGACTTCGCATCTTGACGTGCTGGGAGACCTCGATGAGTTCCATCTCAGTGGGCATGTAGCCCAGCGTCCGCATGCAGGTGCCCAGCTCCCGGTAGCCGATGTAGCCGTCACGGTCAGTGTCAAACTCTTCAAAGGCGGCCTGAAGCTCTGCAGGGGAGGGAGGTCAGGCCCGGGCAGCCCGGCTCAGGGACACCTCCCACCCACCACTGCCGCCAGCAAGGGCCACTCACCATCCAGCTCCTCAGGGCCCAGCTCGCGGTCCTGCAGAGGCACAGTCCAGCATGTCCCTGGGGGCCATCCTGCCTCCTCCAGCCCTAGCCCACGATGGCCTGGGTAGGGCCAGTCTCACAAGGGCAGGAGAAGGCAGCTGAAGTCCCACGACCCCCAGAGAAAAGATGACCCCCCCCACTTCCGGCTCCTGGGGCCCAGAGCTCTCCCAGAATCCTGGGTTTGAAGACTAGCCCTGCCCACCTCGCAGCCAGGCCCAAGACCAACCCTTCCCCAAACCCTGCCTCTACAGCTCAGGCTCCCGGGTCTGGAGCAGAGGTGCTAGGAGGCCTGAGTACTAGGGGCAGGGTGGGCGGAGTCCGAGGGCACAAGTGTGTCCCCCTCCTCCCCAGCCTGGGCCCCACCTGACCTTCCCGAAGATGCGGTTGAGCAGGGGCCCGTATGTCTTCTGGGCAGCATCGTGCTGGGTGCCAGAGCGGTGTCGGTGAGACTGGCGACGACCGGCTGGCCTGGGGGCTGCAGGGCCTGTCCCCTCCTGCCCTTCTCCATTCCCAGAGAGGCTCTTGCTGCTCCCTGGGGCCTCGGGGCCAGGGATGGGGGTCTGCTCCTCGGAGCCACCAGCACCCTTCCGGGACCCTCGAAGTCCCCTGTCCTTCTTGCTCCTCCTCCTGGTCAAGGGCAGGCCCTCAGCACCGCTCCCGGAAGCCACAGCCTCCACAGGAGGCTTCTGGGGGTCTGGGCCACGCTGCCCCTTCGCCTGTTCTGTGGCCATGTGGAGAGGGGCGACAGAACTCTGAGATGCAGCACCAGGGAGCACCCTTGGTTCTCAGGGACCATAAAGCTGCTTACGCACCCCTACCCTGAGAGCTGATTGCCTGGGATCGAGCCTTGAGGGGGATTAGGGTAAGTGAGGCAGGCAGCTCCGGGCCCTAATCCCGGCCCTCTGCCTGAGGGCAGAGACAGATGGGTCAAGAGACCTGCCCTCAGCGACAAGGGTGCCGGGACACGGTGAGCTTCGGACTCCGGCTCCTAAGTGGCCTCAGGAGCTGGGACACCCAACCATTTCACCTCCCTGAGCCTCAGTCACCCGATCTATGAAATGGGGGCAATATTGCTGGAGTCAAGGACTCAGCCGGGTTGTGCGACAGGAGCAGGACTCAGCTAAGCAAGGACGAGGGACGTCATCTCAGGAGAAAGAGTGTGGGAAAGGATAGGAGAGTTGCCCCTCACGGGGACATCGTGGCTGGGGCAGAGGGTCTGTGAAATTGAGGGAGCGAGGCCAGATCACAGAGACTGAGGGACATGGGGGTGATTTCGGAGGAGGTGGCCCCCGGGGGGACCCAGAGCCTGCCCTGAGGCCGAGGGGCCCAGGGCGAGGAGGTTTTAACCACGTGGCTCTGTCAGGGATGGGGTGGCCTGGCTGGTCACTCGGCCCTGCTGAGCGGGGGTTAGGGTTTCCCAGGGAGCAGCCCCATGCCCATGAATGTTTGATGTCTTCTCAGCTTGGGTTTCACGTCGGCCGCCTTAGCGCCGCCAGGCGCCATGTCCCAGGCCCCGGCGTGGGGCCCGGCAGATGGCTGGACCACTGGGCAGGCAGGCACGCCCCTGCTCCTTCCGGCCAGCGGCCTGCACCTCACAGGTAAGCCAGGCCTCACCTGCTGGGGCTCGGGGGAGCCCCGGGCTCTGATCCAGTAGAGGCTGGAGCTTGCAGAGTGGGGTCTGCCTGAGCACTAGGGGAGAGGAAGCCACGGGGCTGAAGGCCAAGGGGCTGGAGCCATGGGCCACGGGCAGGATCCAGCCTTTCTGGGGCACCTACTTCCTCCCCTGGCTCAGCGCTGCCATGAGGACTTTCTCCGTGTTCCAAGGGAAACCTCCTGGGCCAGTGAGGGAAGGCGGGCGGAGTGGGGGGGGAGGGGTAGCAGGCCCCTATCATCACACTGCTGAGCCCCCTTCTCCTTCTGATGGTGGCCTCAGGGGCCACCTTCTGCCTGAGCTGTGAGAATGAGGACGGGGCCATAGGTGGGGGTCGAGGATGATGAAGGGGCTCCAGCTGCTTCCAGCACGGCCCTTCTGGCCCCAGGCTGCCGGGCCCTGAGTTGCAGACCTCACCCTGAGTTCATGAGCTGCACTTGCTGTGGGGAAGGGCCTCCTCTGGCCCAGGCTCCTGCCCACCCTTGGCCCTCCTACAGGCCCACGGGACTCTGAGCCTCCCCTTCTTGGAATCTTAAACACTTGAACTCCAGGATACCAGAAGGAAAGGGGCTTGCGATGATCCGATGATCCGATGATCCGACCGAGTGGTTTTCAAATTGTCTTCCCTAGAGCATCCCCGGGGCTCCACTGTAATATTTTATTTGAAGATTCACCAGCTTTCAAAATATGTTTGAGGGGCACGTGGGTGGCTCAGTCAGTTAAGTGCCTGAATTCAGTTCAAGTCATGATCTCGCGGTTTGTGAGTTCGAGCCCCGCGTCGGGCTGTCTGCTATGAGCAGAGAGCCTGCTTTGGATCCTCTGCCCCTCCCCTGCTCTCTCTCTCTCTCTCTCCCTCTCTCTCTCTCAAAAATAAACATTTTTTTTTTAAAGAGAGAAAACTGGGGCACCTGAGTAGCTCAGTCGGTTAAGCGTCCAACTTCAGCTCGGGTCACGATCTCATAGCTTATGAGTTCGAGTCCCACGTCGGGCTCTGTGCGGACAGCTCAGAGCCTGGAGTCTGCTTCGGATTCTGTGTCTCCCTCTCTCTCTCTGCCCCTCCTCCACTCGCACTCTGTTTCTCTGTGTGTGTGTGTGTCTCTCAAAAATAAATGAACGTTAAAAAAAAATTTAAGGGGCACCTGGGTGGTTCACTTGGTGAAGTGACCGACTTCGGCTCAGGTCATGATCTCGCGGTTCATGAGTTCTAGCCCCGTGACAGCTCAGAGCTTGGAGCCTGCTTTAGATTCTGTGTCTCCTTCTCTCTCTGTCCCTCCCCCACTCATGCTCGGTCTCTCTCTCCCTCTCTCAAAAATAAATAAACATTAAAAAAACTGTTTTGAAAGGATGTGGATATGACACCTTTATAGAAAAGCATTTAAAAAATTAAAACTAGGGGCGCCTGGGTGGCGCAGTCGGTTAAGCGTCCAACTTCAGCCAGGTCACGATCTCGCGGTCCGTGAGTTCGAGCCCCGCGTCGGGCTCTGGGCTGATGGCTCAGAGCCTGGAGCCTGTTTCTGATTCTGTGTCTCCCTCTCTCTCTGCCCCTCCCCCGTTCATGCTCTGTCTCTCTCTGTCCCAAAAATAAATAAAAACGTTGAAAAAAATAAATAAATAAAAAATTAAAACTAAATAAAGAAAAAAGAAAAAAAATGTAAAATATACATGTATATACATGTATATATCTGTTTAAAAGCCTCGGTCCAGTCTACTTGGGCACACTGGGATTCTGCGTGGCAGAAGGCTTAGGTCTGAGTCTCAGTCCTGGCGCCTCTTGTCCTGTCTCTGACCTTGGGCAAGTCACTTATCCCCCGAACCTTCCTCTCCTCACCTGTAAAATGGAGTGTCTGAGGACTACGCGAGGTAATCTGTGTAAAGTCCCTGGCAGAGACTAACTGCCCTGAAGGTGATGACGATGGCTCAGAGAGGGACAGTGACTTGCCTGGAGGTACACAGCACCCTCTCTCATACTCAGTCCCTCATGATTTCATTGGTTCATCAGGCACCCGCTCCGTGGCCAACAGCACACTGGGGACCTCGGACGGACACTGCTATGGAAGCCAACCTGGGTGCCGCTGGCCACGGGCCCCGCACGGAGCCGGACGATGAAGACGACTACCCCCAGGGTGGCTGGGACACGGTCTTCCTGGTGGCCCTTCTGCTCCTGGGGCTGCCAGCCAATGGGCTCATGGCATGGCTGGCCGGCTCACAGGCCCGGCAGGGAGCGGGCACGCGGCTCGCCCTGCTGCTGCTCAGCCTGGCCCTCTCTGATTTTCTGTTCCTGGCGGCAGCGGCCTTCCAGATCCTGGAGATCCAGCACGGAGGCCACTGGCCGCTGGGGACGGCCGCCTGCCGCTTCTACTACTTCCTGTGGGGTGTGTCCTACTCCTCCGGCCTCTTCCTGCTGGCGGCCCTCAGCGTGGACCGCTGCCTGCTGGCCCTGTGCCCGCACTGGTACCCTGGGCGCCGCCCGGCCCGCCTGCCCCTCTGGGTCTGCGCCGGGGTCTGGGTGCTGGCCACGCTCTTCAGCGTGCCCTGGCTGGTCTTCCCCGAGGCCGCCGTCTGGTGGTACGACCTGGTCATCTGCCTGGACTTCTGGGACGGCGAGGAGCTGCCGCTGAGGATGCTCGAGATCCTGGGGGGGTTCCTGCCTTTCCTCCTGCTCCTCGTCTGCCACGTGCTCACGCAGGCCGCTGCCTCCCGGACCTGCCGCCGCCGCCGGCCGAGGCCCACGGCCTGCCGGGGCTTCGCCCGTGTGGCCAAGGCCATTCTGTCAGCCTACGTGGTCTTGCGGCTGCCCTACCACCTGGCGCAGCTGCTGTACCTGGCCTTCCTGTGGGACGTCTACCCCGGCTACCTGCTCTGGGAAGCGCTGGTCTACTCCGACTACCTGACCCTGCTCAACAGCTGCCTCAGTCCCTTCCTCTGCCTCCTGGCCAGCGCCGACCTCCGGGCCCTGCTGCGCGCCGTCCTCTCCTCCTTCGCGGCAGCTCTCTGTGAAGAACGGCCTGGAAGCTTCACGCCAGCGGAGCCACAGACCCAAGTGGACTCTGGGAGTCAGACTCTTCCTGGGCCAGTGGCTGGGGCCCAGCCCCAGGTGAACCCCGCGGCACAGCCACGGCCGGATTCAGTGGCCCAGCCGCAGGCAGAGCCCACGGCACAGCCACGGTCGGATTCAGTGGCCCAGCCGCAGGCAGAGCCCACGGCACAGCCACGGTCGGATTCAGTGGCCCAGCCGCAGGCAGAGCCCACGGCACAGCCACGGTCGGATTCAGTGGCCCAGCCGCAGGCAGAGCCCACGGCACAGCCACGGTCGGATTCAGTGGCCCAGCCACAGGCAGATTTTGTGATGCAGCCTCAGCTGAACGCCTCCGTTCGGCCACAGGTGAACCTTGAGTCCCAGCCCCATTTGGACTTTGTGGCCCAGCCACAAGTGAGCCCCGAGACCCCCGGACCTGCCTCCGGCCCAGCTCTCAGCCCCTGTGATGAAGCGTCTTCTGCCCCATCCGCGGATCCCTCCCCGGAAGCCCCTGAGAACCCAGCGGTGCCTGCTGACTCTGAGGGAGAAAGTCCCAGCAGCGTCCCCCCAGAGGCAGCCCCTGGAGCAGGCCCCACCTGAGGGTCTGGGAAAGCTCGGGCCCATCAAGGCAGTGGAAGAGCCAGAGCCAGTCAGAGACGAAGGGAGCCGTGGAGGAAGTCATCAAAGAAACCCCCCTCAAGTGCCTTGGGGCTGGCAGGAGGACTTGGGGGACGTGAAAATGAAGCACCAAAAGTCCCAGGCAGTTTGTCGTGATCGTCTCGTCCCTACCCAGGTCCCCCTCGGTTTCTCCATGCTTGCCCCCCCCCCCACACAGTGGCCCAACAGTCACAGCCGACAGGGTGCTGCTGGGCTCTGTCCTCCAGCACCCCTGGACCGCACTGCCCACCTCCCCCCCAAGTCTCAGTCCTGCGGGGGAAAGACAGCAGGGGTGACTTCCCTGAGCTTGTGCCGATCTCCCCGGAATCCTTCCTCCACCCTCTCCTCCCTGCCTCACCCTCTAACTCGGGCGTGAGGAGGATGAAGGAAGAAATCTCTGCAGAAAAGGAGGCATGTAAGAGCCAGAAGGAACCCGGGGTCCTGGGAGCCCACGCAGGCTGGCCGAGCCCTGTCCACCAGCCCCCTGCCCCCCACAGGCAGCGAGCCTGGCGCAGGACCTCCCTCAGCAAGGCAGCGGGAGCGGAGGCGATGAGAGCCACCGAGCCCGGATTCAAATCGGGCTCCGGTGACGGCAGGAGCCTGGCACACAGCAGGGGCTCGGTGAACAAATGTTCTCCATTCGCCGGCATCCAGGGAAGTCCCTGCAGGGGCTGGAGATGGAGGAGAGGAGGCGCCACCTTGGCCTGGGCATCTGGGGTCTTGTGAGCTTTGGGGCAGATCGGCTGTGCCCATGACAGTTCTGGGCCACGGATGCCCAGGGGGCCTGAGAGAGCGTCTGCTCCACTGAAGGGTTCAACTAGTGTCCACCTGCCCCCCCCCCGCCCCCACCACGGGGGGCTGCAGGTATAGAGTGCTCAGTCCTGCCTCCATCTGAACCCCTCCTATGCACTCAGCCCACGCGCAGAGACGGGAAGACGTCCAGACAGAGAGCCCTGGGGACCAGTGGCTCCAAAAAGGGTACAGGCCCCCATCACACAGCATCTCTGGGGCAGAGCCAGCCTCTTCCCTCTCAAGGCGCAGACACGGCAAGAAAAATGCGGAAGTCCCGAAGGTCTAATTCTGAACCCCCCACCCTACTTCCCTTCTTCCCTTTCACTCTTCTACACCAACCCCCTGCTCGCTCGCCCTCCACCCCCCCCCCCCCGTGTTCCAAAATCGTGAGCCTCTTCCCCTTTACCCCCCTCCCCCAGTCGTTTCCCAGTAGCTCAGTGTTGTGACCTGTAGCAGCTGAGAGCCGCCCCTACGGCAGACACTTAAGTGCTATGCTTCCAGGGTGCTTCCATCTTAAAAAGGCAGCAGGCTGTGCGGGCGGCCCGGAGAGGTGCGGGCAGACCTGGGTTCGGGCTGCCAGCTGCCGCTTCGCCTCGATTTCCTCCTCTGTCCAATGGGGTGGTCATGTTCCCCTTGCAAGGGCTGCTGCTATCATGAACTGAGCCCGGGGATGCCGAATGGTGGCAGGGGCGGTGTTTGTGGCAGGGGGACAATGCCAAGGGCATAATTAGGGCATGTCCTGGCGGTGGAACTGTGGACACCGAGGCCGAACTACGGACGCCGTTCAGCGATTTCTGCACAGGCACACATCCGTTGAATTCGGCCCTTCAGCAAATGTTTATCGAGCCCTTGCTAGGTGACTCTCCAGCCAGCCTTCCATTCTGGAGACACATGGGTGGGGTTAGGGGCATGGCCGCTGGTGTCCCTCGGCGGTCTTTTGAATCCCAGCTCCACCGCTCACCAGCTGTGTGATCTTCAGGAAGGCTCTTGGCTTCTTTGGGACTCAGTTTCCGCATCTGTAAAATGGGGGTGATGAGCCCACGTGGGAGCATCCTGCCCGCTAGGCTTTGTCGGCTCCACCATACTGCCTGCCCCTCTGCAAGAAATGTTTTCACCCTGGCCCACCCTATTGGGTGCACCCTCCCCGGAGGCAGGGACTGGTCTTGCAGTGTCCCTCCCCTTTCTCCCAGATAGCGGTCCCAAAGCTTTTTCAACATGGCGGGCAGATCAGGCACTCAAACCCCAGCGCCAGCCACCTGCCATCAACTCTGGTCCCCACTCCAAACCCAGCATTTCGGAGAGGGGGGCAGCCCCATCTCCAAGGTCCCTGAGGGGGAATCTCACCCATAATGGGTAATCGCGACCCAGGGGAGAGGGCAGTGCCATGAAGGGCTTTGTGGGATAAAGAGGAGTTCTCCTGGTGACCCACAGAGTTTTGTTTTGGAGGAAACATGCACACCCGAGGCCACAGAGGTTGAAAGGAGGGCTCATCTCTGACATTCCTCAGTCCATCTACCTCACCCCTAACACACCCCATGGGGCTGGACTCCTGTTGCCTTCTGGGAGACTCACGCCTTCTCCAGGTGAGAGGTACCCCTCATGGAGAGACTCATTCTGAGAGCTGTGAATACGAACATCGTCGATCCTACATTCAGGACTGCTGTTCATTCTTTCACTTAACGTACACCAATTGAATGCATGCTGAGCGCTAGGTCTCATTCTAGGTGCTTCGACACAGTGGGGAACAAGACCAAAGACCGGGTGCTACCCTCCACTTGCTGACAGTCTAGCGGGGCGAGGCAGACAAAAAGCAAATACACAATGGTTACACAAGACGACGTCAGATCGTGATTAAGAAGGATATGGGGGGAACAAGTCAAGGCCAGAGAGTGACCAGTGAGGGGTTGGTTGGGGAGGGCCCTTTGAGAAGGCAACATTTGGGCAGAGCCCTGGAGGAAGTGAGGGTTGGAGCCTTTTCACAATCTGAGGGAAGCGTTTCCAGATGGAGTGAACAGGATGTACCCAGGCCCCGCAGTGGGAAGGAAGGTGGTTTGTTTCGGGGACGAGAGGATCAGTGTCACTGGGCCACATGCAGGGACAGGGCAGAGGAAGGTAACAAACGGGGGAGGGGTATGCAATGACAGCGCATGTTATTTCAAGTGTGACAAGGAGGAGGGAAGGGAGGGCTTAGGGTAGGGGGTGTCTTCTCCGGGCTTTAGACAGACCTCTGGCTGTTGCCTGGAGGGCGCAACGGAGAGAGAGGCTAATGTGACACTCCCTCTTCCAAAGCACCCTCATTCCTGTCCTTTTTTGGAAGGGTCTGCCTGCCCCACGGTTTATGGAACAAAGGGAAAAGCGAGGACTTTGGAGCCAAACAGATGGGAACTAAATCTCGGCGGGGTGACCTGCGGCAGGCGCCCCTCTCTCTGAGTTGTTTCCTCATCGGGGGAGGAAAGCAGTGAGCAGGGTACGAGCCCCAGCCCGTGTCAGACACACAGTGGGGCCTCCTGCAGCCCCAGACAAGCCCCCTTCTAGCTTCGCTCTTCCCTCCTCTTCCCACCTACCCCCCCTTTTTCTGGGAAAAAAGAAAAAGGTGACCAAGGGGTGATGATCAGGGTCTCAAGGAAGGACTGAGGGAGGCGGCCAGTGCCCTGGGGACACCAGCCCCGGGGAGAGGGGGTAGATCTGCCTGTCGGACCTACAGAGACACCTAAGTCCCCCCCC
Source organism: Prionailurus bengalensis (assembly GCF_016509475.1). Classification (NCBI taxonomy): domain Eukaryota; kingdom Metazoa; phylum Chordata; class Mammalia; order Carnivora; family Felidae; genus Prionailurus; species Prionailurus bengalensis. Next base: position 110,784,293 of record NC_057346.1, on the reverse strand, counting down.
AGGTGGGACACGGACAGAGATAGGGTAGATCTAGGGAGGCCAGGCTGGGCCCCGTCACAGGAGCTAGCTAGGAGGGAGACATCTGCAGACAGACCACTAGGCCTCAGCGGGAGATGGTCGGGAAGAGAGAGGAAGGTGTGAGCGATCTGGCAGAGGGCATGTCCCCATTTCTATTTTTAATAAGGAGGCCCGGCAGACCCCGGGGGTGCTCAGGGGAAAGAAGGGGTTGGCTGGGGCCTTCCGCTCCCCCCTTAAAACACCGCACCGCTGGTGCATTTACACTGTTCGTCAAGAGCGTGTACTTTTGTAACCCTTAAAAAGAGGCACGTGAGCACACGGGCTGTCAGACTAGATACTGTATTTTTGGAGTGGGGGGTGGGCTGGGGGACCCGGAAGAATGCACCGGGATGGGGATGGGGCCTGGGACGGCGGGCTGCACCCAATGCCCGTACTCCCGAGGGCTCCGCCAGAGGAGAGGATGGCGAAGGGGCAGCCGTCTGCGGGCGGGCAGCGCCTCGCACCTGCGGCCCCTCTGGCCCCACCCCTGCTCCTTTGCCCTAGAGGGGCCCGGGTGCCTGAGGGGCAGGGCTCGCCCAGGCCCCGCCCCTGCGCCCCCGTGGCCCCCGTGCTCCTGGCCTCCTGGGGCGGCTCGCAGTCTCCCGCCCCGCCCCTCCGCGCGTGACCTCGGCCCCGCCCCCGCGAGCCCCCGCCCCGCCCCCCCGCCCCCTGCCCCCGGCTCCTCTGTCACTTCCTGATTCCCGCTTCCTGCTTCCCAGAGGCCGGGATCCGGAGCCGCCCGAGGCCGGTGCCGCAGTCCCCGGCGTCCCCGGTGAGCGTGGCGGGCCGGGACTGGGGTCGCGGGCGGGGGACCCGGCTGGGCTGCGGGGGCGGGGCCGCAGGAGGCTGGGGTGGGGGTCGCGAGTCCGAGGAGCCCTTCCCCTCCGCGGCGCCCCACCCTCTGTCCCCACTCCCTGTGGCCACCCAGCCTGTCCCCTCTTGGTTCACCTTGGACCCCGCTCCGAAGGCGCCCTGGGATGCTCTGCGGCCGGGAGCGGCGTCCTGACCACCCCCCTACCCACCCCCCCCCCCTCCCGCCCAGTCCTGCCAGGCCCCCTGGGCCGGCCTGGGGCTCCCAGCAGCTCCCTGCACATTCCTGCAGGCACTGCACATTCCCTGGGGCTCGGAACTGGGGCCGAGTGCGGCTCCACAGAGGAGTCCTTTCCTGCCTCTTGTGGCTGTCCAACCCATCAGCCAACTTCCAAATCCGAGCCTGCTTGCAACCGACTAGGACCCTCCGAGGAGCTTGCCCTGCTTTGGCACCTCCCACTTCCCCCACACATACCAGAGTCAGGGAGGGGCCTGGGTAGGGTCTCTGCAAAGCCCCTCCCCACTCAGCAGTGTGGGCCTTGGGTCAGTGCATTTACCCTCCCCCCCCACAGATGCCACCTTAGAGGGGTGGCAGCCAGGGTCTGTCCCTGTGACCCCATTCTGTAACTGGAGAAACTGAAAGCCAAGAGGGTTACAACGACCAGGCCCCTGGTTGCATCCTCCCCACCTCCCTTCATGCAGCCCCTGGGAGGGATGGGGGTTGTTGGGGTGGGTGAGGGCTGATCCAGGCCTCTCCGCCCTGCAGACATGTCCTTCCGCAAAGTGGTCCGGCAGAGCAAATTCCGGCATGTGTTCGGACAGCCGGTCAAGAATGACCAGTGCTACGAAGATATTCGAGTGTCCCGTGTCACCTGGGACAGCACCTTCTGCGCAGTCAACCCCAAGTTCCTGGCGGTGATCGTGGAGGCCAGCGGTGGGGGTGCCTTCCTGGTGCTTCCCCTAAGCAAGGTGGGCCCCATCAGGGCTGGGGGAAGGACTGGAGACTCGGCCACACCTGCCGGGCCTATCTGCTCACTTCACATTCCGTATCTCGCCCATCCCCACACTGTTGGACAGGTGTCATATTCTACATTTATTGCCCAGGTGGTGGTAGCACAGATGGAGAAAGTTTTTTATTGCCGCCGAGGCAGAGTCAGGGCCAGAGGCAGAGGCAACAAACATTTCCTGCTCACCCTTGACTGCCCCTCTCATGCCCGCAGACGGGCCGCATCGACAAGGCCTACCCGACGGTGTGTGGACACACGGGACCCGTCCTGGACATCGACTGGTGTCCCCACAATGACGAAGTCATCGCCAGCGGCTCAGAGGACTGTACGGTCATGGTGAGGCACGGGGCTGTGGTTGGGCCCGGGTCACAGGTGTGGCTCGAGGCTGCGGGCAGCGGGGCCGAGCAGAGGCCTCCACGGGCATCCCCCCCCTCCCACAGGTGTGGCAGATCCCGGAGAACGGGCTGGCCTCCCCGCTGACGGAGCCGGTAGTGGTGCTGGAGGGGCACACCAAGCGAGTGGGCATTGTCACCTGGCACCCGACCGCCCGCAACGTGCTACTCAGTGCAGGTCTGCGCCGCCCCCCCACCCCCACCCCCCGCCCCTCCCTACGCACGGTTCTGGAGCCCCAAACCCTCGCCCGGGCCCATGTGACAGGTGGTAAAGCTTGACCGCAGAGGTCAAGAGGCCGGGTCTGGGCCCAGGAGGGTGGTCCAAGCCAGCCTGGTGGGCTGATGGCCCCCTGCCCGGCAGGCTGTGACAACGTGGTGCTCATCTGGAACGTGGGCACGGCGGAGGAACTGTACCGCCTGGACGGCCTGCACCCCGACCTCATCTACAACGTCAGCTGGAACCACAACGGCAGCCTCTTCTGCTCGGCTTGCAAGGACAAGGGCGTGCGCATCATCGACCCCCGCCGGGGCACCCTGGTGGCGGTACGTGGCCCTGGAGGGCTGGGATGGTAGTGGACGGGCCCAGGGGCTCTGTCGGGGTGCTGTACTGACCACTGTGTCCCCCGGACAGGAGAGGGAGAGGGCTCACGAGGGGGCCCGTCCCATGCGGGCCATCTTCCTGGCGGATGGCAAGGTGTTCACCACGGGCTTCAGCCGCATGAGCGAGCGGCAGCTGGCACTGTGGGACCCGGTGAGTGGCCGTGGCCAGCCTGAGGGGACAGGCTTGATCGAGACTTGGGCCCCACCCTGGGCAAGGAGGGCAGGAGTCACCCCGGAGAGAGGCCTGTGGTGCCCAGGTTCTCAGCCTGGCACCTGAGGCTCCCGGGACCTGGAACCCTGCCAGCCTCTTCTGTCCTTGCCCCTTGCTCTCCAGCCTCCCCGACTGCCTCCAGCTTCCTCCGAGTCTCAGCCCACATTATTCTTGCCAACCGAAAGGCCATTCCCTCCCATCTGGCTGCCCTTTAGGACTCCGTGCAGAGGCCCCCTCCTCCAGGAGGCCTCCCAGCCCTTCCCCTGAAGTGCTCTGTCCCACAGCCCCGTGCTTCTGTCTAGTGACCTCCACAAGTCCCTCTGAGACAGAGCTGGTGCTGCCTGGTGCCCCCAGCTGCCACGTGGTAGGGACCTTCTCAGCACCGGCTCAGTGGCCCGCGGTAGGCTAGGAAAGTGAGATCCTGGGAGTGGAGGGGATCCAGGAGGGTGGGAGAGAACCCGTCTGGTGTGGTGGGGGCAGTGCCAGCTGGCATGTGAGGCTGCTTGGGGCCGGTCCTGATGGGGGGCTGGGATGGTGAGGAGAGGCGGGGGAAAGACTCTGGCCTGATTGCCCCCCACCCCATGTGCCAGGAGAACCTCGAGGAGCCCATGGCCCTGCAGGAGCTGGACTCCAGCAATGGGGCCCTGCTGCCCTTCTATGACCCGGACACCAGCGTGGTCTACGTGTGCGGCAAGGTGGGGCTGGGCGGGCCTGACGGGGGGCAGGGAAGAAGGCTGCCTGCCTGAGCGCTGACCCCTGCCCCCTCCCCCGCCACAGGGTGACTCCAGCATCCGGTACTTTGAGATCACGGATGAGCCCCCCTACATCCACTTCCTGAACACGTTTACCAGCAAAGAGCCCCAGAGGGGCATGGGCAGCATGCCTAAGAGGGGCTTGGAGGTCAGCAAGTGTGAGATCGCCCGGTAAGAAGGGCCTCCCAGGTGGCTGGCTCCAGCGGCAGAGGCCAGGCCATGGCGGCCGTCCAGGGTGAAAGGTCAGATCTTCGGAGGCTGCTCAGAGCAGGAACCAGCCCACAGCAGGGCCAGGGTCAGAGGTCAGAGTGTGGAGGGGCTGGGGCGAGGCCTGGGAGTGGAGAGTGCAGGGAGCCAAGGGAGCCAGTGAGGGGGAGGCTCCACCCATGGCTCCTCCCTCCCCCGCCTTTCCCAGGTTCTACAAACTGCACGAACGCAAGTGTGAGCCCATTGTCATGACGGTGCCAAGAAAGGTGAGGCCACCCGGTCCCCTGCCCACCCACTCGGGCAGGCGTGAGGTCTGTGAATGGGACACGGTTGAGTATGGATGTGGTCAGTGGGCTGGTCATACCCAGCCGGGTGTTGGGCTTTGTCAGACAAGACAGGCAGGGCTGGGACAGGTTGAGCTGAGGTCCTGCTCCGGAAGAGCCACAGGAGATGGACAGGAGCCGGGCAGCTGTGGAGGGCTCCCTGTAGTAGGCGACACAGGACCGACAGCATGGCTAGGGTGGGCATACGCCAGGCAGGGGGAACAGAGGTGAGAATGGAGAGCGGACGGGAGTCTGGCTGTAGGGGAGACTCCCATGAGGAGGGCATCAGTCCCGTGTGGCCTAGCCTCAGATGTCCAGCCAAGAGCCTTGGACGAGCTTCGTCCTCCACTGAGCGGGCCGTTGTGCCAGCCGGCCACGTCCCAGGGAGCAGAGCTGTGAGGGAGGCTGACTTAACACGGCTCCCAGGATCCCGTGAAACCACGTAGCAGGGGAGGGGGTTGTTGGCGTGTCCCGAAGGGAAGTGAAATGACAGGTTTGTGCTTGAGAGAGGCCGCTGGAGGCCAGGCCATCGGAGGATGGGTTGGCAGGGTACAGGCCTGGAGGCCAAGGCAGTGATGAGAGGGCGGCTACCCAGGGTCCCGATGAGAGGACCCTGACACTGGACCCCTGACTGATCCCGACCTCCCCCACCCCCTGCCCAGTCGGACCTCTTCCAGGACGATCTGTACCCTGACACGGCTGGGCCCGAGGCGGCCCTGGAGGCAGAGGAGTGGGTGAGCGGGCGGGATGCCAACCCCATTCTCATCTCCCTGCGGGAGGCCTACGTGCCCAGCAAACAGCGGGACCTGAAGGTCAGCCGGCGCAACGTGTTATCCGATAGCCGGCCTGCCGTGGCCCCCAGCTCGGCCCGCCTAGGAGCCTCCACATCCGCTGTCGCCACTCACACTACCGCCCCCAGCGGCGGCCTCGCCGGAGCCGGGGTACGTGCCTCACAGTCGGGGCGGTGTTGGGAAGCCCCAGGCGTCACCCTGGTCTGCTGTGTGCGCCCGAACCATTCGCCGCCTGTCTGCCGGGCTCAGGCCCCTGCCTGGTAGATCTGGGGAGGGCTGCAGCTCCACGACACCTGACCGCCTATCCCCCACCCCCACCCCCACCGTCCCTGCAGGAGGCTGGGAAGCTGGAGGAGGTGATGCAGGAGCTCCGGGCACTGAGGGCGCTGGTCAAGGAGCAGGGGGAGCGCATTGGCCGCCTGGAAGAACAGCTTGGCCGAGTAGAGAATGGGGACGCTTAGGACCGTAGGCCCAGGGGGTGCCACTCCCCCTCACCTCCTCCTCCACTCCCTTCTCACCCAGCCTCTGTTGGCAAGTCCCACCGCCAGCTGGCTGCCTCCTGCGCCTGCCCAGGGCCTCTCGGGCAGGTTCGGGGGCAGTCCACACCCTGTCCCATCCTGTGGGCCCAGGCTAGAGCCACCGCCTGGCTCTTGTCATTGTTACCGTGGAGGGTTTTTGTACCAAGGCAAGCTTATACTCTGAGGGACCATCTCCCCCCCCCCCCCCCCCAGTTCCCTGCTCCTTCCGCAGAGTAAGCGGGAGGCACAGGCTCTATATTTTCATTCCAAATAAAATTCTCTTTCTAAAAGCCAGGTTTGCCATTCTGCAAAGGGTGGGGCTGGGAAAGGAAGTCTGGAAGGCTGGGGACAAATGAGGCCCACGGGGATCCCGGATCTGAGGGAGGTCTGGGGGCCATGAGCATCCCCCACAGCCAGCGCTTCCCTGAATTCTGCCGAGTAGAGAAACTGAGGTCGCAGACCTGTGGACACCCGGGACGGCGTCCTGCTTTGAGCTGGTGCCATTCCTCCTTTTGGAGGCCTGGTCACAGGCCCCAGAGCCCAAGCGTCACCCGGCGAGAGACCTATGAGGCTCTGGTGTGGGTCAGGGTGGTCCCGAGAGGCCCAAGGCCCCCCACCAGGGGATATGGCAGGGAGTGTTGGGTGGGGTATTGTGGGCAGGAAGCGGAAGCGTCGAGTAACCCCCAGCTGCAGCTGAGCGCGCCAGAGCTCACTTCCACTCAGCACAGTCAGAGCTGGCGGTGGGCGCCTGAGCACTGAGGCCGGCGGACTGATGGTGAGCCCAGGAGCCCACTGGGCCCTGCAGTGGGGGCGACAGGTCGGGGCTGGAATGTCTGGGCCCTGGGAGCTAAGGGAGGATTTCTCCCCCACGCCCCATTGGGGCCCACGGGCAGAAGCAGCCGGGCAAGGGCAGAGGCGGGAGACCCCGGGCGAGCGTGGGGCAGAAGCTGGGCCTTCCTCTCCCCTTACCGCCGAGCTGGGCCTCCCTGGGATTCAGAGTGTGCCCCTAGCACCCCACTCCCGGCCTAGACCCCCTTCAAGAACCTTTGCTAGACCCTCTCTCTCACCTGCTCTGCTTGGGACCTGGGACCTGGGCAGAGCCTGCCTGCATCCCTGGAGCCCAGGCAGAGAGAGGGCCTGGGGCGCATGAAGAGGAGGCTTGCTTGAAACCTCGGCACCCCTCCCCCCTCTGCCACCTCCCCCATCTGCCTTTTTCCAACCGCAGGCTTCCTCTGTTAGCACCAGCCTCCCCCAGCCCCTGGCCCTGCGAACCTAAGGCCCCCAGGGGACGGGGAGTTGAGCGGAAGTGGTGCAGCTGGGGCAGTCCCACGTGTGGGAGGGAAGAGGGGCTTCAGGGGCCCCCATCCTGAGGCCTGGCGGGGTGGAGGGTAAACAGTTGTCCTGGAGGTGGTCCCTCCATCCCAGGCCTCAGGAAGAGCCAGCCCCGACAGCCAGCCTCGCAGGCCACCTCTCTCCTTCCACACCCCATCCCCACCCCACGGGCAACGTGGACACTTTCAACCAGTATTAACTGAGCACCTGCTATGCGTGCTGGGAATTCAGTGCTGGAGCCGTAAGGATCCCTGTCTCCCTGCTGCTTACGCCGCTGGGGCAGAGACGGGGTAAATGGCAAGCACCTGCCGGCTGTGTGAGGAGCACAAGGGAGAGGAAAACAGAGCCAGGCTCGGCCAGGCGCGGGGGGGAGGGGGGGAGGGGCAGGGCAGTACTCCGGGTCAGATCGGGCCTCACAGAGATGGTCTGAGCCAAGGCGAGCCGGCAGCCGTGTGGCTCTCGGGGATGGGGCATCTGGGCGGAGGGACCAGGCAGCACACGGTCCCCTGGCAGGCGCAGGCTCGTACAGCGCAGGTGGGGTGGCGAGGGCAGGGCATCAGAGGCTCCGTGGCCGGATCTCAAAGGACCGGGGCCCTGCTAAGGACTTGGGTTTTTCTGCTTGACTGTCCCCATTGTGCCCAAGAGGCAATTGAGGACCCAGGCACCAACTCCCCCCCTCCCCGCCCAGCCCCGGTGACGAGCCCCCGCCTGTCTCCCCGCAGGACCTGCCCTGTGCCCTAGGGCTTGGGACACTGCTGGCCCTGCCAGGGGTCCTGTGCTCGGGCAGCGGCGCCTCGGACGGCGAGGGCCCCAGCTCTGGCACGGTCGTGCTGCTGCTGCTCCTGCTGCTGCTCCTGCTGGCCACCGGCCTGGCGCTGGCCTGGCGCCGCCTCAGCCGCGACTCGGGGGGCTACTACCACCCGGCCCGCCTGGGCGCCGCCCTGTGGGGCCGCACGCGCCGCCTGCTCTGGGCCAGCCCGCCAGGCCGCTGGCTCCGGGCCCGGGTTGAGCTGGGGTCACCCGATGAGGACCCAGAGCAGCAGCAGGACGAGCAGGACGAGGAAGAGGACTACCACCTGGTCGGAGGCCTGGGGGAGACACAGTCCCGGGACGAGGACCAGCCATGCGGAGAGGGGCCCGGCCCACGGCAGGCGGCAGAGCCCACTGAGGAAGCACGTGACAGTAACGCCGACGGGGGCCTGGGCCTCAGCTCCCAGGGGCCGGCGGGCTCAGGGGGCAGCGCTGAGGCCCTGCTGAGTGACCTTCACGCCTTTGCTGGCAGCGCGGCCTGGGATGACAGCGCTGAAGCGCCCGAGGGCCAGGGCCTCCACGTCACCGCACTGTAGGAGCCCGCGTGGTGTCACATCCCCGTCGCCGTGCCTCTGCTTCCCAAAGCCGCCACGGCCGCTTGGACACAGCCTGCCCTGGACCCACTGTCGCCCACATCCCCAGATGGAGAGTCTCAGACTATCACTCCCCCACCCATTCGGTCCCCAGAGCCGTGCATCCCTGTCCCCATCAGGAAGGCCACCCATCCCTATGGGCACTGGGCAGCCACCTTAAATAAAAGCCCTCCAGCCCTGTGGCTCTGTGGTCCTATAGCGACCCTTTCCATCTCTTAGCAGGGGCTCCTCCCGGCGCCACCCCACCCACTCCTGCCCCCAGAAATCCAAGTTCAAGAGCCAGGTCAGTGCCATGATTCAATATTTTAATTCGCTAAGGGCACAGCTCAACTGCAGGAGGCCAGCTGGGCGGCAAGGCCATTCCACTGACAGCCACAGCCTGTGGCCCTCTGTGGGCATGGTCCAGGGGCACAGCCACCCCCAACAGAGACACACTCTCACACACACTCACTCCTGTACTCTTGGACACACCTCCAGGCCTCTGGAACTGGCCCAGGGTCCCGCTTGCCCTCACAGCCATCCGTCCTCCTAGCGCCCAGGGCGCCCACGGCCCCTCTTAGACTTCTTGGTCCCTGAGGGGGGTCGGATGGGGAGGGGGGCAGAGCTCGAGGGTGGCGGTGGTGGTGGCAGGAGAGGAGGTAGAGGGGACTCCGTGGGCTCCAATGGGCCAGGGCTGGGCCGGAATCCCTCAAAGGGTGAGAATTTCAGGGGGCTGCAGGGAAAACCAAGGCTGAGTCAGCACCTACCGGCACTGGGGTCAGAGGGCCAACCTCCCCACCTGCCTGGGCACACGGACTATGAGGTCAGGTGCCCAGCCAGGCAGCCTGTGCCACGAGGGGTCCCCGGTGGTAGATGACAAAGCAGAGGCTAGCACTGAGATTCAGCCAAGGCAGCCCTGGGGTGGACGGGGCAGAGCCAAAGCTAGAACTGGCCTCCTGCTCCAGCTACACCCTCCCTTCTGCCCTGTGGTACCTGACCGGGGTCCGGGGGCTGCTGTTCAGGCGCCTGGGGGAGCGTAGCTTGGGCTGGAAGGAGAAGCCCTCCTTGCTGCTGTCCAGGACGGAGGGTGCCACGTACGTGAAGCCCTGGGAAGGAGGTGCAAGGCAGGGCTGGGCAACGCTCAGCATCCCCCACTCCTTAGCCACAATCCTTCCCGTGTCCCCATAACCCTCGGGCCACAAAGGACCTCACCAGGAAGGCCTGGTTGGCGCTCTCACTGAGGGCCGTATCATCTGGACTGTCCACTGGCGTCTGCCGTGTGAAGTGGATGTCAAACTGGCTCACGTCCTCCTCTGACTGCTGTGAGCGACCCGAATGGGGAGGAGGGGTCAGGGAGCGTCCAAGATGGGCCCTCCACCTGCCCCCAGTCCGGTGGGACCTCTACTCACCAGACAGGGCCTGAAAGGGGGGTCTACGCGGCGAGCCAGGAGGTCATCCCAATTAATGTGTCGGAAGAAGGGGTGTCTCTGTGGGTAGAGTGCCCCCAAACACCACCATTTCACCCTCTTCGGCTCCCTCAGTAACTCCGTCTGCCCTAAGGCCCTGCCTGCCCCCTGTCCTTTGGGGGCTCAGCCCCGCCCTCTCCTGATGGTCCCAGACCCACCTGCACATCAGCAGCGTCTCCTGGGCCGCCACCCATCCGTTGGCTGGGATTCCGCTTCAGAAACTGCGGGGCGAGGGCAGAGGGTGAGGGTCTGGGGGATAGACACTGACTGTGTGTTCCCCTGTGTTCCTGGGGGCTGGCTGGGGCGGGGAAGGGTGGAGGAGGGAGAAGGCCTCTGGAGTTGGGTCTCCACCTACGGGCCACCCTAGGACTTCCAAACTTGGTCCAATGGGCCCTCTGCCCTGAAGCCTTCGTTAAGGCACCTGGTCACCGGGATCACTCCAGGGCACTCCAGCAGGGATCCAGTCTCCAAACCCACCCTTCCCACTTTTATCCCTAATGATTGCCTTCGTGATGGGAGAGCAGCTAGCTCATCATGAATGTTTTCTTTGGCTGATGAGAACTTGGACTACAAATGTGTACAGGGTCAGCAGCTGGTCTACAACAGAGCTAAGGCACAAGCTCGGTGTCTTGGAACCCAAAGCAGGTGCCGCTTCATCCCAAAGGCATACTGCACAAGTGGGGGTGTCGCACAGCCCAGAGGACCCCGTACGGGGCCTAGAAGACATGGAGGCTGGACCAGGGGCAGGAGGGAGCCCAACACCCCCCCCCCTTTTTTTTTTTTTTAAGTTTATTCATTTATTCTGAGAGAGAGAAAGAGAATCCCAAGCAGGCTCTGCACTGGGGCTCGAACTCATGAACCGTAAGATCATGACCTGAGCTGAAATCAAGAGTCTGGACGCTTAACTGACTGAGCGCCCCCAGGCGCCCCCGGAGCCCACCTTTTTGACGAGGTCCCGGGCATCCGGGGTGAGGTAGGGGGGCAGTGTCAGCTTCCCTTTGATGATCTTGTCCATGGTTTTCTTCCGGTTCTCCGCAGTGAAGGGTGGCTGGAGAAAGCAGACGGTGAGAGGAGACTTGCGGGCTTCACCCCAGGCCCTGCCCCTGGCCGGGATGGGGACCCCCTCCCACCCCTGTCCCCCCTCCCCTCCTCCCAAGGAGGCTGGACTTGCCGATCCAGTGAGCATGTCGTACATCAGGGCCCCCAGGCTCCACCAGTCCACCGCCCGGTTGTGGCCACTGCGCACCAGAATCTCAGGGGCCCTGAGGGGACGGGTGAAACCATCAGCCCGGCCAGGCCTTTCCTGGCAGTTCTCCCCACCCCTGGTCCCAGCCAGCTACCACCCACATGTACTCAATGGTGCCACAGAAGGTGTGGGTGACGGCGCCCTCATGGATCGACTCCTTGCAGAGTCCAAAGTCTGTCAGTTTGATGTGGCCTGGGGAAGATGTTGGAGAGGGTGGTCAGGGCCCTGGCTCACTGCACGGTGCTCCTCGGCCCTCCCGGCAGATTCTGACCCGCCTCGCAGCTGCGGGGGGCAGGGTGCACGCGCGCATGCGCACCCTGGCTGCTGAGCATGATGTTCTCAGGTTTGAGGTCCCGGTAGATGATGCCTTGGGAGTGCAGATGGCCCAGGGCCAGCGTGATCTCTGCCAGGTAGAAACTGCAGAGACAGGACAGGGTGAAGGCAAAGGTAGGGGTGGGGCTTTCTCTGGGGAGAGGGGATCCCTGGAGCCCCTCAGGAGAGGCAAGAAGTAATACCTACCAGGCCGTGTCTTCCAGGAAGATGCCCTCTCGCTCCAGATGCGTGAAGAGCTCACCGCCTGCGACACAAACACGTCAGCAGCTGTGTGCTGGGAGCAAGTGCCTTCGCGCTCTGAATCTTGGTTTCTTCTTGGGGAGAGTGGGACTCATAATTCCGGCCCTACCTGCCTCACAGAGCTGCCGTGGGGATTCAATTCAATTCAGCAAACATCTACCGACGCCTACTCGGTGTCTGGCCCTGTGCTGGGTGAAGCTGGGGACACAGAGATGAAGAGACCCAGCCATTGCCCTCAGGACGCTCAGTCTAATGGGGAGACAGACATGCACACAGGTGCTCTAACATGCCAGACTGAGGCAACAGCTCCAAGAGCTTAACCCAAAAAATCTCACAGAGGCGGCAAAATTACTCCCAATGTGAGGGGACACAGCCCACGGTAGCAATGAGAATTAAGGGGACGCTGAGACAGACACAGATACTGGAGCTCACAGGGCCCATCTGGTGCAGATGGGACAGGGGGAGGGGTCAGGCCCCACCACTTCGTGGCCAGCAGGGGGCACCAGGCCAAGGAGGCCAGGCTGATCTGAGCAGTTACAAGGAGCCATGACTGTGAGTGTTGGGGACAATTGCATGCCGGCACGACGAGCACCCTGGGAGTTCGTGGAGGAGACATTAGGAAGAGGGTGAGCTGAAGGCCTCAGGCCCGGTTTGGAAACAACTGTGACTCATGCCCTCCCCTCAAGAGAGTGGAGATGATGGAGGACACTGCCAAGGATGAACCAGCTGGATCTGGGACCTGATGGGACACAGGGCACCCGGGAGAGAGGAGCAGGACATGAAGGGGTGGTGGATGTGGACAAAACAAGCCCCTGGGTTTCTGTACGAACTGCCACTGTTCCCGTCTACCCCCAATACAGGGGAGGGACACAAGAGGTGCTGGACAGACGTTTGCTGAATGAATGGATGGATGGATGGATGGATGGACGGACGGACGGGCGGACGGATGAAGGGATGGATGGACAGACGGATGGATGAGTGTGGGGGCCCCCTAGCCATTCTACACACCACATCTCTGCGGGCTTCCCCAGAGTTCCCAGTGCTTCCTGGCTGGTTCCCTGGCCCTGGTTCCCCCGCTGGGCCCGCGCTCATACCACTGAGGCACTCGAGGATGAGGTAGAGTTTGCCACCGGTCTGGAAGGCATAGGCAAGTTCCACAATGAAGGGGTGCTTCACTGACTCTAGAATGTTCCGTTCAGCCCGCGTGTGTGCTGTGTCCTTGGCGTTGCGCACAATTTTGGCCTGAAGAGGCGGGGATCACGGTCAGAAGGTGGGTGCCTCGGGCTCCTTTAGTCCCTGCAGCCATTACCCTTCCGCCACCCTGTCTCACTCCATTGTATTTCTTCACAATCCCGCTAATGACGGTCATCCTTCTCAAGGACTGATTTATCCTCTAGGGGTATATCTCCACTTCGGCACGGATGGCATTTGGGGCAGGTAATTCTTTGTCGTGGGCGCCGTCTTGTACATCGGAGGATGTTTAACAGCGTCCCGGGCCTCTACCTACTGGATGCCAGGGGCACCCTCTCCAGCTGTGACTCAAAAATGTGGAAATTGCCACATGTCCCCTGGGAGGCGAAACAGCCCATAGGCGAGAACTACTATACAATCATATAACCGCAATGGACAATAAGCTGGCAAATGCCCAAGACTGGCACCGTTTCCACCATCACGTTCACTAGTGTCTTCCCAAAGCCTGGAAGAGTGCGTGGGGAATGGCAGCCACCGAGTAAGGACTTGCTGGCTGAACAAATGACTCACCTTCCTCAGGACTTTCATGGCATATATTTTTCCCAAATTGGTGCCCTGCACCTTTCGAACTTGGAACACCTGTAGGGCAGGGGAGACAGGATTAACCTCCCTCTCCATAGCCTGCCTTCACAAAGCTCCACCCTAAAGCCCCGGCCTTGAGAGCGAGAGGCCAAGGCCCACCCAAGGGTGGGGCAGGAAAGAGGTCGGGGCAGACTCTGGGAGGATTTGCCTTTCCCTCCTTTATGTTTTTACCCCAGAGAGCTACAGAGGCTCTAGTGATCTACAAGTCTAATTTGTTTTGAGACCCTCTGCTGCTGCGAGACTGAGGCAGGGAGACCAGCAGGGGAGAAGGGCCAGTACCTTGCCATAGCCCCCCTTGCCCAGCACACGCAGCAGCTCAAAGCAGTGGGGCCCGATGCGCTCGGGGCCCAGGTTCACACTGGTCTCCGTTAACTCCACCTCCTCGCAGTGTCCCACAGGCCTATTGACGCAAGAGGTTAATGGGGGCAAGGCTCCAGTTCGCCCCAGCCCTTTCCCTCCCTGCACACCGCCCCCCCCCCCCAACACAACCCGCACTCACTCCAGGCCAGCCGCCCTCAACTCGCCATGGGGCCACACGTCCTGTGAGAAACCGAGGGGTAAGAGCCAAGGAAGGTACCAGGAGCCCTCCCCCTCAAGCTGGACTACTTGGCCCGGGAGAGGAGGGGGTCAGGAATGGGAGCTAGGGGGCGACGGGCCAGCACTGGGGAGGAGAGGCCGAGGGCAGAAAAGGGAGAACCAGGGGGAGGGCTGGGGACCTGGAAGACAGGTCAGGGTGGGTGAGGATGGGTCAGAACTTAATGGGGGCCGGGATCTGAGACACCGGCTGGGGGGAAGCCAGCGCCATTCCACCGCCTAGGGGGTGGGATCGGCTCCGGGATCGAGCCGCGCCCAGGAGGACCACTCACCGAGGGGCTGACCTCTGGCTCGCCCTCGCTGCCTTCCTCCGTCTCCAGGTCCAGGTCAAACACGGCCGCCATAGCGGCGCCGGCCCGGCGGGCCCCTCGGCCCTTGCTCGGCCGCGCTCGGACTGACAGTCCGGGGGGCGGAGGGTACTGTGTACATCATCACTCCGCGACCCAGGCCGCGGCGGCGCGCGCCGATGACGTAGGGAGCTGCCCCCTCCCTCCCCCAGGCCCGCTTAGTCAAGGAGGAGAGAAAAGATGGCGCCCAGCGCAAGGCCTCTCGGGAGCCGGCTTAACCCTCTTGGGCGGGACCTTCTCAGTCTTGCCAGCACTGTTCCTCCGGGGCGGCACCGGACAAGGGCTACCTGGAAGGCGCTCATCTTGGTTCTGGGGAGAGTTTGAGTGTGCCTGGGACAGAGGCACAGGCAGGTATGGCTGTAAACTTAACTCCCAGCCCCGTTCAAGCCGTGCGCTGGCTGCGTGGCTGGGTGGCTGGGTGCTGGCTGGGTGGCGAAAGGCAGGTCGCGTCTCTCTGTTCGGTCCTGAAAGAGAGGTAGCTGCATCTCAGTCCCCTTAACGTGCCACCTGACTCGAGGACCCTGCAAGTCAAAGCATATACTGGGTGACGACGGCTCCACGCCCAGGTCAGGCTGGGCTTTTTTGCCAGCTTCTTGCCAGAAAGGATTTGGGTCTCATTGATCCACCCGTAAATACGGGCTTGTGTTGAAGTTTGCTCCCATGCCAATTTAAGTACATTTCTTAATTTTGCTACTGGTACAGAATAGGTGCTTAATAAAACTTGGTTAAAAGAATGAATGAATGAATGAATGAATGAATACACCAAACCGGGTCTGTGACTTTAGATTTGGGCATGGATTCTTGTTGGGGTTCTGGGCGGGGGGGATGGGGGGGTGGGACGTGAATTTGGGCCACACCAGGTCCTGGATTGCTGGAGGTCTGATTGCTGGAGGCTGTCCGGATGTGCATTCCAGGTGGATGGGGAGGTGAAATATGAACTCAGATGGACAGAACTCAGGAGTCTCCAGGCTGGAGGAGGTTTTATCTGGTTGGATGTGGCCCTCTGTTGAAATCCCACCCTCCACAGACTCTCAGGTTTGGGTCCCGTTGTGGGTGACCATGGCAGGCCCCCGCTCATGGTCAACCCAGAGGCCCGGCCGGTGTGGTGTTTTATCCTTCGCTCCAGATGCTACAGGTATCCCGTAGCCACCTCTCCCTCCTCCCTTCCCCACCTCCCATCTAGCTGAACCCGAGAGGTGTTGTCCAAGTCACAAGAACCAGATACCAGATACTTCATTAGTCTAGAAGCCTTTATTTGGAGAGGGATGCTTGTGGAGCTGGCCACGGCTCCTGTGCTGTACAGAAGCAGAGTTATTAAAACAGCCTCCCCTGAATTAGGAAGCGAGTGTAGCCTCTCCTCTGCCAATGCTAGTTATGCCAGAGGCCAAAGCACCAAAGCTTGGTGGAGAAGGTGCATGCTGCATGGGAGAAGGCGTTCACTCGTCTTAAGGCCACATATGAGTGAGGGCGGGGAGGTGAGTGGGGTTTAGAAGCTGAGTGGGCACATGAGGCTTAGTAGAAGTGGGAACCTGAATCTTATATCTCGTCCCTTGAACCTCTATCTACTGTGGTATGACCTTGAGGCAATGGTTGTTCCTCCCTGGGCCTGTTTCCTCATCTGTAGAATGGGGCAGTAGTGTCTGCCTGGAGAGGAGACGGTCACTGCTGACCCCAGGCCACCTGCTTCTACCGCTCAGGCCAAATGAGGCAGGCCGGGCACTGCCGAAAGTTGTCAGCAGGCTCTAGAGAGATCCTGGAATTTGCTAAATGAGGGGTGAGAGGAAGAGGACAGGGTTTAGTCTCAGGTTTTCATAGGATTTGTCCAAGGCCAGGGGCCAGCCAGCGTTTGTCTTCCTGTAGGCTGCAGGAAGAGAGGAAGACCTGGAGGGATGACAACGATGGGCTAAGTTTGGGCCTCTCTCACCTCCCTGGGGCAGGTGTGCGTGTGTGTGTGTGTGTGTGTGTGTGTGTGTGCAGCTGCTGTTGCTTCTCCAAGGCTAGAGTCTGGGGACAGGATTGGGGCCTTTGGGCTGGACTAACAGCAAAAGGGGCCAGCGGCCCCCCCCAAGAGACTTTCTTTCGTGGCCCTCAAGCCAGGATGCCTTAATGTCAAATGGCCCTGCCACTCTGGAACAGACCTGAGGCCTCCGAGTGAGCCAGGCCAGAATTGGGGCAGGGCTATAGGAAGAGAGGCACTATTTGAAGTGGGACAGGAAGTGGGCAACAGGGTAGTGGGGCCCATCGATGCCCAGACCCTGGCAGAGGCCCAGCAGGCGGAGACGAGCCTCAGCCAGGCTGGGCCCAGCACAAGCCACACTGCAGTAGGGCTCCTCGTATTCACCAGGCACCAGGACCTCCTCCAGCAAATTGAAGCGCAGCAGGCCTTGGTCATGAAGAGCCTGCAGGGTCTCACGGCTGGCGGTGGAACTCAGAGCCTGAAGGTGCTGGGAAGCCAGGCACATGACGCCCACCAGGTGGCCACGGGCGCGTGGGTGGCTGGGCAAGGCAGGCCGCAGGCCACAGGCCACCATAGCTGCAGCCAACAGCAGGTCCACACCATAGAGCTCCAGGATCCAGTCTCTCAGGTAGAAGCCACCCATCCGAGGGTTGATCTCGATGAGTTTCGGCCCGGCCCTGGTGAGCTTGAGCTCCACGTTGAAGACCCCATCCAGCAGCCCGCAGCCCAGGCAACAGCGGAAGGCTGCCTGCACCAGCTGTGCCTCCTGCTCCGGTGCCAGCCCAGTGGGCATGCAGGCCGCCGTCTCAGTGAAGCCAGGCAGCCTCGTGGGGCCATTGTCGGAGACGAAGGCGGCCAACAGTCGCCCACCATAGACCACCAGATCCACGTCGTGCTCGGTGCCCTCAATGAACTCCATCAGCAGCATGGCATTCCCCCAGCCCAGCCCGATGCCGGGGTGGTCGGCCTCACCCTGCAGGTCGCGGGTGATCCGGGAAAAGTGTTCGTGGCACTGCGGTGCGTCCTCCACCAGCCGCACACCCACTGCGCCTGCCCCAAACTCCAGCTTCATGACACCCGGCAGGGGCACCTGGTGGACGGCCCTCTCCACATCGGCCTCACTCTCCAGCGGGCAGCAGGGCACGGCATGGAGGGAGGGCGCGGGCCAGGGTGGGCCATGGCAGCGCAACAGGTGCAGCTGGGTGCAGCTCTTCTGCTTGGCCAGGCGCATGGCAGCCGGGGGGCTGCAGGGCAGACCCAGCTCCTGGCAGAGCAAGGCCGTGAGTACTAGGCAGTCGTCCCAGTAGGAGAAACAGCCATCGAGCTGCAGGCCACGTGCCCGCACCAGTTCCGCCAGCAGCCGCGCATTCTCTTCGTCCCTCCGGTGCTCTGTCACATCAAAGTGGATGAAAGTCTGCACCAGTTGGGATGCAAAGTGGTTGGGATCCGACTCCACTAGGTGCAGCTGCAGAAACCACCAGAGGGCAACACACCCAGGTCAGCCTCTGCCGGACGCTGGGGAGATGGGATGGGGCCACGAACGTGGTTCTGGCCCTCAGAGGCGACGGAATCACCGGTTCTAAGTGCTCAAAAAAACATCTGTTGATGACTGACTCAAAGGAAGGTGCAGAGATAACACACTTAACCCAGCCTGAAGGGGAAGGAAGGCATCTCAAAGGAGGCAAAACTTCGGTCGGGAGCTGAGTAAGAATCAGCCAGAGGAAAGATGGCAGGAGGGAAAGGGTGTGATCTGAGTGGGCAGGGGCTGGAGCAAAGAGAGAGAGAGAGAGAGAGAGAGAGAGAGAGAGAGAGAGAGGGCTGCTGGGCTCATTCTCACTCTGACCAGAGCTTGTAGGGGAACCACCAGGGTTAGGGTTGGGACAGGTGGTCTGGTGGCTTTGGGCATCATGTTCTTAGCCATCATTCACCCAAAGAGTTCTGACCCTCAGGGGGTGCCCACAAAGGAATCCAGTGGGGCCCTGTGCCCCAAATCTCACTGCCCGCTGGGGGAACACAGACACAAAGCAGCGGGTAACCAGGGCAGAGACAGCTCCTGAAGAGAGGGGAGGGTGGCTGTCTGCACAGTAACACTAGGCGGCGGGAGGAGTGGACATTCCAAGTGGAGAACACCGTGTGCAAGGCAGGGAGTGAAAAGACGTGGGAATGGCCGGGGGGAGAATTTCCTAGGGCGCGTTGTACTGCGGAAGAGGGAAGAGGAGGCTACTGTGGTAGATTAGGGCCACAAAGAACCTAGACATTTGGCCTCTGTTTTATCTGTTCAGTGCAGATAAGAATGTCTGCGCCGCCTGCATGGCCCCGGATTCTGTGATGTGAGGCCACTGCTCTGAATCTGATTCGCGATGTGTAAGCTGGTCCCCAGCACTCTCCTCACGCCCTCGGGAATCCAACCTCGAAGGGTCTGCCCTTCCTGCAGCATAGGGCCGGGCTCCTCAGCCTGGCATTCGGGGTCCCGGTTCTGGTACTAACACTGAATGACCCCCTCCCCCCACCCCCTCCAGCCCTTCAACGCTGGTTTCTTTTTGCCCCGAAAGGCTCTATGCCCTCCCGGGGGACCTCTTACACCCGGCTGGAGCAGAACGTGGCCAGAGGCCAAAAAGTTTAGACTTCTAATCTTGGCCTACTCCTGGGCTCTAAAGCCCCCAGCGGACACGCCCGGCTCAGGCTCCGCCCCTAGCGGTGCTGGCCCCGCCCCCGCGCCCAGGGCACCGCCTCCACCTCCACGGAGGCCCGGGGGTCAGGCCCGGCCCCGCCCACCTTGAGCCCGTAGTCGCGCGCCGCCTCCCACACGAACTTCTTGCTGACGCCGCCCGCGCCGATCAGCAGCAGCTGCTTGCCCTCCATGAGGCAGTGCGCCGAGCGTCGCAGCATGGTCTCCACGAGCGGCGCGGCCGCGGCCTCCCGGGCCGCCGGCTGCGAGCGCTGCGCGGCCCACAGCCCTTCGAGCGCACCGCACGCCTCCAGACACAGGCCGCCGTTCAGCTCCAGGGCTACGGGGGTCAGCGCGCGGTCTGCCACAGTCAGCGCGAAGTCTACGCCTGGGCCGGGGTGGGAGGACGCGGGCTCAGCGCCGCCTGCCCTCCCGCCTCGACCCCCGCCCCCGGCCCGGGCCGCCCGCGCTCACCGAGGAAGTCTGTGCGGGCCCGGCGCCCGCCGCGCTGCTCAGCGCTCAGGCCGGCCTCCAGGGCCAGCACGGCGGCCAGCGCGGCCTCGGCCGCTGCCTTGACGCGCCGCCGCACGACCGCCACCTGCGTCGCCTCACCCAGGCCGCACCGGGCCAGTGCCACCTCCAGCGTCTGTGGCAAGGAGCTCCGGTGCCGCAGAGGCCGGTCCTCACGGCCCACACTGCACACCACCTGGGCAGGGTGTGGCTGAGGGTGTGGGTCCGAGAGCAGCCCTCCCAGGACTGACACTGCTCCCCCATCCCCGCCCCTGCACTCCTACCCCGGTGCCCGGTGCCCGGAGATCCAGGCCAGACCTCTCACCGCGCATTCAAATAACCCAGTCCTCCTTTGTGACTTACGCTGCACAAGCCACTTTCCCCTGCCACTGCCCATCTGGTCCTTTACACCCTGAGGGGCGTCTACCCAGGCTTCCGGGCCCAGCTAGGGTCTCTGTTCCCTGAAGGCTCCAAGCCTACTTGCTGCTGCGAGCCCCGGGGGGCCCGTGCCACCCCGCTTGGCTCAGAGCTACGCTCCCCGCTCCCCGGAGGGTCCTCAAGCTGCCCTAAGTTCCCCAGCTTGGAGGCCCTCTCCTAAAGGGCCCCGGACACTGGAGGTTCAGGGACCCTCCGTCAGCCCCTTCTGTTGGCAAGAGCTCTTTGGGAATAGGATTCAGCCCTGGGCCCTGGTGCCTAGTATGGAGTATCAGAGCTCCTGATGGAGGAAGGGTGCAGGAAAGGGAGGGAAAAAGCTTCAGACCCAGGAGTCCTCCAGGACACCATCAAGGTTCCCCCCAAAGATTTTGTCCTCTCTACCCAGGGGCCCTCAGCAGCTCATTGGAGCTGGGCTGGGTTGGGCTGGCCTGGGCTGTGGCAGCAGGGTCAGGACCTGAACCTGGGCCACACTCACCTTGCTCAGCAAGGGCCTGTCACCCTGTGTCCGACATACCACAGCACAGATCCGCACGGCCAGCTCAGGGCCAGGTGGGGGACTGCCTGGGGAAAGACATGAAGCCTGAGCCCAGCACAGAGCAGCCAGGAGGCTGAGCCGGCAGCCACTCCTGGCTGGCCCAGGTGGCTCTCACCTGGGAAGGGCAGCCGGGCAGGTGGGCACACAGCCTCCACCAGGACGCTCTCCTCCTCCTCCAGTTTCTCCAGCAATGCCAGCACCATGTCGACCACTGTGCCCAGCTCCTTTCGCGAGTACAGACGCAGTGCCTGCCGCCCCCGCCAGCGCCAGCCACTGAGCTTCACGGCCACCTGCAACAGGGAGGGGAGGGGGGCCTCCTTACCACCCCACGTACGTATGGGGTGGGATGCTCACACGTAGGATCCAATGTGTAAACTAAAGTAAGAAGGCAAGGGGTCGCCACAGAGATAGGCCAGCAGCAGGACCCCAGGTTGGGGACAACTTCCCAGCAGGACTTGGTAACCATCCGTGGGTCCCATCCCGCTGGCATCTATCTGCACAGACCTCGGAGGCAGGAACCTGTTACCTGCAGGGCATCACCCAAGGCCTCGGAGTGCAGAAAGGCCTCCACTTCCTCCTTCACCAGTGTCTCCTGGCCCTCTTTGCCACTCAGCTCCACCAGCCGTAGTCCTGGGCTGGCATCCCCTACCCGCAGCAGTGCTGGTGGCTTGTAGGTGAAAGCCAGGGTAGCTGGCACAGCCACGCCACCCTGCTGAGCCAGCAGTCTCCTGGTCAGCAGCCTGTCTTCCAGCAGCCGGGCCAGCTCAGCTGAGGCTCCTGTGGGGCAGGTCAGGTCACGGGCAAGTTCAGCCGCCTCTCGACCCCGGCCAGGTCCCAGCCCCAGGCCCGCCAGGAAGTAGGTGGCTCGGCGTGGGGGGACAAAGTCATCCAGGAATGTCAAGCCCCCCGGGTAGAAGCTCACGGCCTTGGAGACCAGCAGGGTCGACTCGCCCGGCTGCCCAGGTGCTGGCACCTTCATCAGCCAAGCAGGGGACAGGCAAAGGAGCATGTTTCCTGCGGACAGAAGGGGGACGGCTGCTGGCCAGGGAAGGCTTAATGCCCCCAAGCCCTCCACCTCCAGCCCGGGGACCCCGGGGAGTAGGGGGCAGCTGCTCCCAGAACCCACCCCCACTCAGAGCGTGGCAGCTGGCCCGGTGGAATGCAGGCAGTTGCCAGGGTCAGTGGGTATTTTGGGATGTGGCCGGGCCAGGGCAGGGCTGCCCTTTCTGCAGGAGGGGGTGGGGGAACTTGGGCACACACTCACCCGGGCTCTGGACCCCTCCTTCCAGCAGCACGGACAGAAAGGTGCTGGGGGATCCCAGAATGCATAAGGTCACCTCCGCACCAGGGCAGCCTCGGGAGGGGAAAGAATGTGGCCAAGCTCAACAGGGGCTCCCCCCCCCAATATCTTTCTGCCTACCCTTCCCTGTTCCATAGCCCCACCCTCTTCTTAGGCCCCCAAGTCCTTCCCAGAGTGGGATGAGAAGAGTAGAGAGGACAGAGAAGAGGCTGGAGAGAGAAGGGGCGCTGCCCGCCCATCCCACCCCATGAGGGTGGCTCCCTTCTCTCTGCAGCTGGCCTGGAAGATACTGGAGGCTGGGTGACCGGAGACCTGGGTTCTAGCCTGAGCTCTGACACTGACTTTCTCTGTGACCCAGGGCCCCCATGTCTCCGTTTCCCAGTGTGTGATCCCCAGGAGAGCCCAGTCTGTGATTTTCATGTCTTCTACCTGTGAACCCCTCTGTCCACACAAAACCTTTGTGGCCATCTAGTATATTAAACAGATAAAGCAGGGGAGGAGTCTTGAGTCCCAACTGTTAGCAGCTCCCAAGGCACTTCTATAGAAGGTTTCGCTCCACAGAACATGGGTTGCAAATCCCATGGCTGGGTCTTCTGGGATACGAGGGAAGTCTGGATCTCTGCTTTACTGGTGCCAGATGCCCTTTGAAACAATACTTGCCTGCCCAAAGTTTACTGGCTTTGCTTCCCTGGCTTCAGATCCAGACAGAGCCTGGGGGAAGGGGCTGACCTTGACAGGGATGGGAAGCAGGCCGGGCTGAGGGTGCCTCCCTCCCCCTCCCAGGGATACACCCCTCCACGGAGCCCTCGGATACCTGTGCGGGGCACCTGGCTGCGGTCCTGGGTCTCCGGCAGGCCAGCTTGCTGCAGACAGCTCTGGAGGAGGCTGTAGTGGTAGACGGTCCACGCCCGGGCCTCCGCTCCCTCGAGGGAGCCCTTGCAGTCCAGGCCCACGTCATGGCGCCAGGAGCCAGAGAAGCAGCCTGGGGGTGGCAGGCCAGCGCCTCCTCCCCATGGGCCCTCCTCTTCCCCCAGGTCCTTGGAGGCCAGCGGGCAGTCCCACGCGGGACCCAGTGGATCCAGAGAGAGCTGAGAGGGGCAGAAGTGGTGAGTCTCGGGCAGAGTGGGCAAAGGACACATTAAGTCACCCAAGGGTACAAGCCCGCCACGCTCCTGACCGTGGGTGATGTTTGGGGCAGACGCTGTCCTAGGAACCAGGAGGGGATGGAGTCGGATTAGGGGATGAAGGCCTGTCCCCAGGAGCAGGCAGGTGGGAGTGCTTTGTAAGCCGCAGGTGCAGTGCCCCGGGGAGGGAGGGGTGGGTAGAAAGCAACGTGCTGCTGGCTGGACCACTGCCCCCCCCCCCATCCCACGCCAAGGTCCGCCCTAGCTTGGTTCACAGGACCAGAGGTTTTGGTCTGTTTGTTCATCAAGGCAGTCCTGGTGCACAAAACAGTGGCACGCCATAGCTCCTCAACAAATGTTGACTGAAGAAGAAATGAACAAACGAGCCGAGCGATCACTCTCGAGCTGCGCATTTCTCTCTGCTTGTCCGTAACCTGCCATCACAGAGTTCTGCTGAGGCCTAAATACGTCGATGGATCTGGTCCACTGCCATCAAAGTAGGTCTTGAGGACCTACTGTGTGCCCAGCCCTGTGCTAGGCATTGGCAGGGGAAAAAGCCGGTGCCCTTTTTACAGATGTTCTGAGTCATGGCAATGCTTTCTTTGGGTGAAATTTTACACCCCTGCCCCTCTCTGAGTCTGGCTGACTCCCACAGGAGGCTGCTCAGAGGCTCAGTGTGAACACAGTGGGGGACACAGGTGGGCCTGTCCTCCGGGGGACAGGCTGGGCTACCTCGTGAGGTTCCTTTGGGCTCTGTGGGGGCCTGGCATCTGCCCTGTCCCACCCCAGGATGCCAGTGAGGCTTGGACTACAGTCATGGGGAGACCGCGTGCTGTGGCCCCGGGAGGGCAGGTCTGGGCCCGAGACCTGGGCTTGAATCAGAGCTAACCAGTGCCAAATTCGGAGCCTCGTGCCTTCTCTTGGAAGGTGTGCTCCCCGAGAGCCCAGACTGTGTGTTCACTGATACATCCCCACCCCCAGAATGGTGTGCACAGATGTACGTGCACAATAAATGTTGCAGGATGAATGGGTGCGTGCCAAAGGGGACCAACAGTGCCCATCCCCGGGGCTGATGGGGGAGCGCCTGGCACACGGAGCTGGGAGGCAGCAGGGGTGTGTGCAGCTGGTCGCACTCCCCAGTCGTCTGCACGGGGGTGCCCCCAGGGTTAGGCTGTTGGATGCCAAACTCTGCCCTCTGAGCCCTCCCTCTGGCCAGGGGCTTGGGCCTTTGGGGGGAACCACCGGAGGATACTCACCATCTTACAGGTGGGGTGGCTGGCAGACTAATGGCAGAGACAAGGGGAGAGAGACCAAGGCGGGAGTCAGGGCAGCAGGGTCTGTACCCCACTGCCCAACCCCTAAGACGGGAAGAGAGGTGGCCGCCGCGGTGCCTCCCCCTCACCCCGTCCCTGACAACAGGTGTCCAAGGCTGCCCCACCTCCACCCCAAGGAGGCGGGGAGATTTCGGCCTCCGGGACCCCACGGATCCTGCACCCCTGAGCTCACACATCGCGGGCTGAGCCAGGCGGTCGTGGGCCCTTCCAGCGGGCGGCGCGCTGGGTCCCCGAGGCCCCTGCCCCCGCAGCCCCCGCTCCCTGGCTCTCCCCGGGGCGCGGGCAGGAGCCGGGGTACCTGGAGGGCTCCCTGACTCTCCCCGGGGCGCGGGCAGGAGCCGGGGTACCTGGAGGGCGGCGGCAGCGGCGGCGGGGCTTGGCGGGCGGCGCGGCGGCGGTGGCAGCACGGCGGGAGCGGGTGGCGCCGCTTTATATAGCAGTCCCCGGGAGGGAGTGCCCAGTGCGGGGCGGGGGCGGCACGGGGCCCCAGCCAGCACCCCATCCCCCATCGCCCCGCCGCCCGCGACCCAGCCCGGGACCTGGGCTCCAGGGTGGAGCCGGGGAGAGACGGACAAAGCGGAACAGCCGGCCAGGTGCCAACGGACGGACGGGGATGGTCAGAAGAGAGGGTCACAGACACGAGGCTGTGGGGAAGAGAAGGCACAACCGGGACAGGGGCGGGGAGAGCCCGAGAGAGGGACAGAGGGAGAGAAAGTCCGGGAATGAAGGAGGGATGGAAGAAAGGGGGAGGGAGGCGCGGAGGGAGAGGGAGAAGCCGGAGAGGGCAGAGACCTGTGGCCGGGCTGCCCTTGGCCTTTGGGGGTGGGGTGGCCAGGAGAGCAGTCGGGGCACACAGTCTGGAGCCCTGCCCTTGGATAGAGTCCTGGGCTCCCTAGCGCATCCAGCCCACAGCAATGTGTCTCAGCCAGAGCACTCTGGCCTAGGGCAGACCGTCTCAGAAGCCCCTGTTAGGCAGGGGTCCCCGTACATCTGTGGGGTTCCTGCCTCACCTCTCCTGGCCCCCGCCAGAGTAGGCACCAATCAGTAAGAAGACCCCACGAGTGGGGCGGTCCCAGTTTCCTGGGGTACCCTCTGCCCTGCAGGGGGCCAAGAGGGAAGGGGGTGCCCAACTGTGGGGTTCCCAGTGGATCTGAGCACTGGGGGGAGGGGGGTGTATAGGATCTGCTTCGCCCAAGTCTGCTGGACGCCAGCGGTCACACCCAGTCTCCCCAAGACAACACGACGCCCGGGTGCACTCACCCAAGCACCCACAGAAGAACACCTCAAGAACTTCTCGAGAAGTCCGTTCTCTTGCTGCGCGGGTAGCCCGAGCTCCACTGTGATCCCACTGGTGGGTGCAGGGGTGGGGCACGGATGTCACCAAGGAGCACGAGCCTTGGCAGTTAACAAGAGTTAAAAACTGAAACTCAACCGAGGAAATTTTAAATATTCTATTGGCTTTATCCAACGATGCATAAATTGGCAACATCCCATCTAGCAGATAGAAAGGAGCTCTGAGAGGCTGTGCAGAGTGGAAGACTTATGGGCAGAGGGGAGCAAGGGCAAAGAAGTTGCACTGGGCAAAAAAAAGTGGGTTCTTGTAAGATCACTTTCCTTTAGGGAACGGCAGAAGTCTATCAAGCACATTGCCCAACTAGTGCTGACGGGTGATTCCCGATCCTGGTTTAAGAATCCATTTCTGAGGGGCTTCCGGGGGGGCTCAGTCGGTTAAGTGTCCGACTTGGGCTCAGGTTATGATCTCGCAGTTCTCGAGGTGGAGCCCCACATCAGGCTCTCGGCTTTCGGTTGTCAGCGTGGAGCCTGCTTTCGAATCCTCTGTGCCGCCCCCCCCCCCTCTCCCCTGCTTGTGCACATGTTGTTTCTCTCAAAAATAAATACACATTAAAAAAATTCATTTCTGGGAGAGCTGAGACTGGGTTTGGCAAAGTGGGGCTAAGCATAAGCATCTCCATTTTGAGCCTCTGGGGGGTTTTTGTTTTGTTTTTGTTTTTAATTTTTAATGTTTATTTATTTATTTTTTAGAGAGAAAGAGTGTGAGCAGGGGAGGGGCAGAGACAGAGGGAGACACAGAAACTGAAGCAGGCTCCGGGCTCTGAGCTGTCAGCACAGGGCCCCACACGGGGCTCGAACTCACAGACTGCGAGATCATGACCTGAGCTGAAGTCGACTGAGCCACCCAGGCGCCCCGAGCCTCTTGTTTTTAACACAAGCCATGCAGCCTCTGCGGACTCAGGTTTTTCATCCTCGAGTGGGGATTATGATGCAAACGTTAGCCCAGGCTTGGCAGGGCAGGGGGCACCTAGCAGAAGGTAAGCGCTCCCCCGTAGCGTGTCTTGACTTTGTGCTGTGCAGACGGCTTTGAGTGCTGTATCTCCCTTCTCCCTGTGAGGGGGCAGTTACGAGAGTCTCTGCCGCTTACAGATGAGGCAAGCGAGGCTCAGAGGGTAAGAGGGCATTTCCTGTGTGGGGACTGCGGGGAGCCCAAGTTTGGCTTCCGGATGGTGTGGGGATGGGGGGACCCCTGGGGTGGGTGGCGGCCCAAGATGGGGGCCGTGGCGGGGATCCAACTGCCTTCCACGAGTAAGTTTGTTTATTTCAAATGTTCGGTTATTTTGAGAGACAGCACGCAAGTGGGGGAGGAGTGGAGGAGTGGGGGGGAGGACAGAAGATCTGAAGCAGGCTCCTCTCTGACAGCAGCGAGCCCGACGTGGGGGCTCGAACTCACAAATCATGAGATCGTGACCCGAGCTGAAGTCGGCCGCTCAACAGACTGAGCCACCCAGGCGCCCCCGTTTATTTGTTTATTTTTAAGTAATCTCTCCACCCAATGTGGAACTCAAACTCATGACCCCGAGATCAAGAGTCACATGCTCTTCCGACTGAGCCAGCCAGGCGCCCCTGCCCTTCCACTTTTTTGCTTGGCCCCTACTCCTGTCCCTTGGGCCGTCCCAGGCCAGTGGACATCACCGGGCGCCATCCCAGCTTCAGTCCCTGCGGGCTGAGTGCTGTCAGAAGTATGGCTTGCCTTCCCTGAGCCCCTTTCCGAGCAGGTTTGTCGGGAGCCAGGGCTGCCAGGTTTACTGAGTGTGGTTGTGCAGGTTGCTCACTGCACAAAGGTACCCAGCTCAGTGGTGACCTTCCCTCTGCCACGTGGAGCTGCATGTGCCTGGAGGAGACAGATCTTTTCCCAAGTAGCGTGCAGGTGTCCTAGTGGCTAGCATAGTCTTGTGAGGACGACGTGCGCAGGTAAGGGTTTACATGAGGAGGGAGCTAGTTCTCTTCTGGTTGGACGCCCCCCCACACCCTGCCTGGCTCAGTCTCCCCACGTAGATGGTTGATAATGGCACCTGCCCACAAAATGCTTCCCCGAGTAGAAAACGCAGTGACTCAGCCCTAGCTGGAGGAGTCCTGCCGGAGACCATTTGCCCCTAGGGTCTCTAGCCAGTGGGACCCACTGTCACCATGGCCTCCCTCCCAGCCTCACGACAGATTCCCGGGCCCAGGGCCGAGATTGCTGCTTTCCTGCTTCCCCACTCTCCCAGCAGAGGAGCTGAGCCCATGGAGGGTAGGGAGTTTACGAGCAGACTCTAGGAGCAGATCCCCCCACTCTATCTGCTACAAAGACTGCATTCTATGCCTTAAGCCTAAGGTGCCTAGAACTCACTGAGCCCTGTACCCTAGTGGCTCTGCCCCTCACTGTGATCTTGGGCTGGGCACTCAGCTTCGCCAGCCTCCACTTCCCCCCCTTTTGTAACGAGGCTATCAGTGCTACCTGCGGGGGGGGGGGGGGCTCTGAGAAAGTATTCTGGGAACTGCAGATGACTAGGTTATTGTTAAGCTACAGACAGGTACTTTAGTGGGGTGGGGAGGAGGAAGGGAAGGCCCTGGAAGCTCTCTTTAACTCACAGGGGCCCAGCCGCTGCCCCACATTCCAAGGGTCTGGGGCAGGGCTAGGGAGTGGGTGGGAGGAGGAGAGAAAACATCCCCAGGAGGACAGAGCTGGGTGGGTGCCCAGCTACAGGGGGGACAGGTTCACGGCTGCCGGTACGGAGGCAGGGATAAACCTTGGGTCTGCCATGGGCAGCGAGGTCTTGGCCAAGTTCCCTCCCTTTCTGAGCCTCGGTTTCCCCCAGGAAACTCCGCAGATCTGGATCCGGACCTCTGTGTTCTCTCTTCCGGGCCATAGGCTCCTTGGGTGCAGGATGGTTGGCCCCAGAGCCAGGGCCTGGCCAGGCACATAAGAAGCGCTATATGAACATATGTAAGAGCAGGTGCGTGCCTACAGCCGGTGGCCCTGTCACCAGAACATTCCAAATCAGGGGTCTGACCAGTGGCCAGGCCGGTGTTCCAGCACAGCCATTGGGAGGAACAGATTGAATACTCCACCATCTAAGTGTCCAGATGCTTTGTCCCAGTACTCCAGAGTCCCTCCATGCCCTGCCACCCTCCACCCTCCACTCTCCACCTCCACCCTGCAGGGGCGGGCCTCCAGGGAGGCAGGGCACCCGGGAATGGGCACTGTAGGGACACAGCCTGCATCGGAACCGGCCCTGTTGTCCTGGCGATGGCTCGTGTCCCAGGCACCCCAGGCACCCACAGGGGCAATTATCGAATGTGGGAGGGAGTTTCCATGGCGGCAGTCCCGAGGGGGTGCAGTCAAGGCTTTGGAAGGGGGCAAGGGGCCTTTGTCCTGGCACAGTAGGCTTTTGTTCTTGCCCAGCTGTCTCCGAGGACCAGACCAGGACCATGGGGGGGGGGGGCGGGCTTGGGTTAGAGTACCCCCATCCTTGGGGGTCCTGAACCAGCCTGGTGGGGGGGAGGGGAGGAATAGGGGACAGAGCCCCCTCCTGGGCCCAGCATCCACTGGGAGAACCCTCCTTCCACAGGTGCCAGAGCCTTACCTGCCCCGCCCCCCACCAGAGGCCCGGCAAGGCGGCTTACCATTGGCTCCTGTTGCTGGCAACCACCTTTCATCAGCCAATGGGCAGCCGCAGTGTATCCTGTTCCAACCAAACCGGGGCTGGACTAGGAGAGGCCGGGCTGTGAGGGGGTGAGGGTGGGAGTGGAGGGGCAGCTGGTCTCCAATTGGGGGTGGAGAGCACTCAGTCCAACTCCAGCCAGGTTTCTGCCCAGACTTTATTCTAGGCCTCCCCAGGAGCCCCGCGGGGGCCCCTCGCCCAACCAGCTGCCCTTAACCCCACAGTCCTTCAGCTTCCATTCTTGCAAGGGCCCAGCACCGGGACAGCTCCGCGGGAGAATGGCAGGTCTGGGCCCCTGAAACCACACCGTGTGACCTTCCTTCACCCTTGTGTCCGACACGGTCTGCGGGAAGGGAGCTGATTTGCCAAATCCCGGCGGTAAAGTGCGGTGCCATTTGTGGGGCAGGCATCAGGCAACCGGGCACTTGGGGTTAGGGGACGCCGAGTCCATGGTACCTCAGAAGTGAGACCTTCAGAATCGGGTATCCAGGAAGGAGGTGGAGCTTCGATGAGACCTGGAGGGGCCCTCAACAGGAGGGCCCCGGGACCGAGTCAGGAGCCCGTGGAAAGTCTTGCCTCGGGTCTGGGGCTTGCGCCGTGGTGGCCTGGGCTCCTCCGGGGGCTGCACCACTATTCGGGGCACCTCGGGTCTGGCGCCTCCCCGCGCTCCGGCCAGCTGCTGGGCCTCGAAGATGGCCTGGGCCCCAGGCAGGCGGGCCTGCGGCCTTGGGGGTGGCCCGGACGTTGACTGAGGCAGCTGGGCCAGCTGGGCCCTGATCTCCCGCTGAAGGTCACGCTCAGACAGGGCCACGCTGTGCACCTGTGAGGGGCGGTTGGCGCTGAGTGTGCCCGGACTGGGGGAGGGCAGGAAACCGTCAGGTCCCCACAGGGCGGGCAGGACCCAGCCCCAGGAAGCGGCTGAGGGCTGAGGGCCTGACAGCCAGACTCGCTAAGGGAACCATAGAAAGCCGCTTGAAGCCTGGGGTTTTCACGTTCTCTGCTGCTCAGAGGACAGGAACTGAGCTCCGGGGTCTCACTCTGACTTCCTGCCGTGAGACTCAGTTTCCCCAGTTGAGCAGCAGGAGCTGGGCCATTGTGGAAGGCAGGCAGGGGGCACCCACCTGAGACATGAAGACCTCCTCCTGCAGCTGGGTGGGGGGGATGGCTCGTAGGGCACCGAGCGTCTCCAGGAGGCCCGGGCAGGCCAGGCGCTGTTCTGTGGTGCCCAACGCCAGGCGCACCAGCGTCAGCCCCACACGGAACAGCACCTTCACACCTGCAGGCCAGGGGCTCACTCAGTGCAGGGCCAGCCCTGCCCCTCCTCAGTCCTGCACCTGAACCTGCTCTTGGCCACACTCCTTCCACCCTCCTGCAGCTCTGCGGCCTTGACTCAGACCAGGAGCAATGAACGACGGTGGGGCTGCAACTGGGGGCACTGATGAGTAAGTCTCTGCAGCCGCAGACACGTGGGAGCAAAGCAGCCCGCCAGGAGCCGGGGGCTGCCCCCGCTTCACCCAAGCCTGTTCTCTGGGCCTCAGCAACTCGTCCTTACGAGGAAGGGCCAAGTGGGTGCCAGTCAAGACCAGTGACCTTCTTGCTCTGGAGAGATTCCAGCCAGAGCTCTTCACCCCTGAGCCAAGAGCACAGTGCACACGGGCACACGCACATGCCTGCACGCTCTCAGGCACACTCCGGTGTGACCTCGGGCTGTTCCCGGGGCCTCAGAATCCCTTCCGGGCAGCCTCGGGGACCAATGAGGCCCGGTGACAGCTCTGACTCATAAAGAGATGAGAGCCACCAGTCATGTCACCGTCACGATGAAAGGAGCCCCTCACAGTGCCCGTCCTGTCCTCCGCGGAGAGGGCGGAAGAGGGCTCAGCCAACTGATCCAGCCCTGCCCTGCCGGGCCTCGGAGGTCCGAGGCTGGAGAGGCGGTGATGCGTACATGACAACTTGAACACCTGCGGCCAGAACTCCAAGGGGGCCTGGAGCCGATGGGGCACACGGCAGGTGCTCAATAAATGTACCGATTGACGTCTACCAGCTTTTAGTTGCGACTGCCAGACAACCCGCACAGAACAGGACGCAGGTGGGTTGCCCATGGGGGTCCCGAGGCAGAGCCCCCACGTCCTGAAACGTCCGGCTCAGCTGGGCCCCGACTCCACTCACTCTCGGCCCGACCTCTCTGGCTTCATCTTTCTCCACGCCCGTGCCCGCCAAGTCATCTGTAGCCGCGACCCTGTGGACAGTGTCTCTCCTGGCCTCGCGGCCTCCACACGGGCCCTGCCAGTTTATGCCTCCCCCCATGCAGAGGCCAAAAGCATCTTGGAAACAGCACTCTCCTCCCACTGCGCCCCTAACACTCTGTCACATCCCTTGTTTTATTTTCTTCGTGGCACTTAGGACAATCTATAAATACCTGCTCTCTTTTTTTTTAAGCTCTATGCTCACCGTGGGGCTTGAACTCACGTCCCCAAGATCAAGAGTCGCATGCTCTACAATGGAGCCAGCCAGGCACCTCTATAAATATCTTGTTATATGGTTACTGCTGTCTCCCCTCCCCCCCCCCCACCAGAATGTAGGTGTCCTTCATGCTGGTGATCCCAGTGTCTACAGCAGTGCCTGGCACCCAGTGCCTGTGGGCTCCGGGGATGAGCGCTGTCACGCTCCTACTGGCCGCGTCCCTGCCGCCGGCCGTGCCTACCGAGCCCAGTCCCTGAACAGCTCCACTGCTGCGATCGATCTCCCCACCTCTGCCCCCAGCCCGCCTCCAGGCAGAGCCTGCCCTCCCTAAGGGGGTCTCACCACAGGCGCAAAGCTGGGGATGACACTGGTGACGTGCAGGCAGGGGCTGCGCTGTTCCCCCAGCGCCAACCCGACGCCATCACCCTGAACACACTCTGGCACCCCCACCCAGGCCGGGATTGGCAGCGGCAGGTGGGGCCCGGCACGGCTGGTGCGCTCGTCCCGTCCCCGTGCGCACCCCAGGCTCCCGGCCCTGGCCACGCCCCGCCTCCAGCTGCCTACTCACCCTCGCTGAGGAAGGCATCCCAGACGCGCAGCACCGTGGGGAAGGGCAGGGAGCGGGCGAAGAGGCACAGGAACCACTCGGGCAGGTACAGCAGAGGCCCGACGCCCACCTGCTGCAGGTGCTTGTGCACGCGCGGGAGCAGCCGCCGGAGCAGGGCCGCGAACACTTCAGCGTCCAGCTGCACGGCCTCCTGCAGCCACGTCCGTCCGTCCGTCAGCACGACTCGCAAACCCCGGGCTGCCCCTCTCAGTCCCTAGGCCCCTGCCTGCCCAGCCCCTCCCCTGTGCCCTCCGACCCCCTCCAGCCTCTCACCATGTGGGGCCCGTAGTAGCCAGGGAGGTAGACCTCACAAATCTGCACCAGGCACCAGAAGGCCTCCTGCAGGAGGGGCACAGGCCGTGAATGCCCGCACCGAGGGGACCGCAGAGGGAAGCACAGGGCAGGGGAAAAGAGCACGGGGGAGGGCCTGGGCATCATCTGGGGGTGGCTCTGGAGCCTGCCTAAACGCAGCCTAAACTCAGGCTCTGACCGAAAGACTCCTCACTGCCCAGGTAGAGGCCGATGATGGGTTTAGGAAGGTGGAAGTCACAGGGCTCACAGTATTGATTTTCAGAGTCACAGAGTTGGGGCCCACTGGTCAAGGGTTGGGAGGGTCCCAGAGTTCAAGTCCTGGGTTCTTGGGGGGGGGTTAGAAGGGTCAGAAGTCATGGTCACGGGGCTCAAAATCAGGAGTTGTGAAGTCAAGGTGATGACATCCAGGTTCTCAGATCACCGGGACAGGGGTCAGGGACCAAGGGTCCCAGGTTTCTGGAGTCAAGATCGTTGGCCTTGAAGGTCACGGAGGTTGGTGGTCATGAGGCCCCAGGTCACTAGGACAGGATCTGGGAGTCAAGGATCCCAGGTCCCTGAGTCCAGAGTTCCTGGGGTTGGGGGTCACGGATCACTGGGGTTGGGGTGTCAGGGTCTCGAATCCCTGATGTAGGGTCTAGGGCACTCACCTCTGGGGGCAGGTGCATGAGCAGCACAGCAGCCACAGGGCCCTGGGCCTGACAGTAGCCCTGTTCGGGCCGATGCAGCGTGTAGGCCTTGAGTACCTGCAGGAGCCCCTGCTGCCTGTACCAGAAGACCCCATTAGGGGTCAGTCCTCCAGGCACCCCTTCCCCACCCACTGGCGGCCCCTTCCCAGGCCTCAGCCCCCCCTGGGCCTCACTGGGTCCCCCAAGATGGAAGGATATAAAGCTGAGGTGGGGGCCTGGGCCGAAGTGCCCTGGGGATCGTGGGGCCGGAGGTCTCTGGGGGTCCCTGGCCTCCTACCCATGACCCTGAGGTGACACAAACATCTCGTGCAGAGGGAACTGGCGGTGCAGGTCCCTGCTGATGGTCTCCATCCAGTGTGGGTCTCCAGGGGCCTTGGCCAGTTCCTGTGGGTGGACAGGAAGGTGGGGGTGAGGGCTCGGAGTGGCGAGGGGCTCTGAGAAGGGCAGGCAGGACCCCTGCCAACTCTATTACCTTATAGGTGTCGGGACTGTTCTTTTGACACACGTGGGCCCCGCACAACAGAGGCCAGCACCGGGCCCGCAGAGCCGAGGGGATGCCTTTCCGGCACTGAATCTTTACCTGTGGGTGAGGCCAAGGAGTCCCGTTAGAACAGCGAGGCCAGCCTCTCCTGCTTCTGTTGGCAGGTCCCAAGCCCCAGCCTGTCGTGGGGCAAGGGTCACCTTGGGCGGTAGGGGAAAAAGGCAGGAGGTCCCGGGATCCGGGAGGGGGAAATTTTGCCAGGGCGCGGGCAGAGGCAATGGGACCATCGTCCCCTCACCTTCTTGTACCGCCGAGACATGGTTTTCTCCCAGTGTGAGGTCATCTCTACCCACTTCATCTCTCGCTGGCGGATGAGGTCTGCAGGAGGGTGACCGGGCCTGAGGGCACACGACACAGGTGTCGAGGTGTGGGCCAGCTGTTACCTAGAGCCCACATCTGCCACCCTTCATGCTACCCAGGTAAACTCAGCTCCTGGCCCTGGAGATCTCTGGGGAGCCCTGGGGCGGGAGGGGGGTGACCTGTCACCCAGGAGTTGCCAATCGTTGTCACGGGGACAGGAAAGGATGTGGCTCTGATGTGGGCAGAAGCAGGAGAGGCTGAAGGGGGTGTGTAGGTGTGTGCTGGGGGAGGGGCTGGTTGGCCGTCCCCCAGGGTAGGAACACAGACAACTCCTAAGAGAAGCTAAGTGGACAGAGCCCCGGACTAGAAGCCAGGAGTCCTGAGTTTGAATGTAGTTCTGTTTGGTCTCCGCGGTGACCTCGGGCAAGTTCCTATCTGCACTTGTTTTCCTGTCTGTGGATTGGGAAAGGGAGAGGGTGAGGGAAGAGGTGTGGGTTCTTTGGTTAGGTTCTGGGATCACTGGGGCAGAGATTAAAAGGGGAAGGATGTTTGGCCTTAAGGATAGGCGCAAAGCATCGGAGGTTCAGGGTAAAAGAGACAGACCAGAGACGCTCTTGTCTCAGCCCTGCTGGCTTTAGGATTCTACCTGGAGTGTGAGAAGGGGTGACACTGGCTGAGTCCCCAGACCCTCCAGGACCCTCGCGGTTGAGCCTCACTCTAAAATTCATCCCTCAGCCCCCATCCTCAGCCCCAGCACCCCGCTACTCCCCATCTCTCCCCCACTTACCCTGGCTCTGCTGAGCTGCCCCCAATGAAGCCATAGCGGTCAGCCTGGCGATATGGGCCGGGCCCACTCAGCTCGGAGTCAGATCCCAAAGAGCTGGAGTCATCCTGTAGCTCTGAAGTTTGCACCAGGTCCTCCCCTAGGGCCTGAGCCATGGTGCCCCAGACCCCTGCTACAACAGGCTGCAAGATGTGGGGAGAGCCAGGGTGAGAGGCAACTCCCGAGCAGCCTGGGGCCTGGGCTCCCATCCAGCCGGTCCCCAGCCCGAGGACCTGACTGTGTGAGGTTCAGAGGGAAGAGGCTTCGGGGTATCTCACCAAGCTCCTTCTGTCCCCACTTTTATTGGGGGAGGGGAGGGTGGGCCCTGAAGTGGCAGAAAAGCCAGACCTCTGCATAGAGGCCCAGCCCCAGGCCCAGCCCCTGCCCCTGCCCCCCCCCCAGCCCAGCTTACCTCCCTGCTGCACCTCACCTCCTCCTCTCACTTCCTCCTCAGTAGCAGACAGCAACCCGCTGGGGGGCCCCTCCCACACTACCCTCCCGAGTAGGGGGGGGGTCACCCCTTCCTCCCCGAGGCTCTTCCGGTCTGCCCCAGTGCTGTGGGCTCCTCCCACCCTTCCCGTGGGCTCTCCGTGGGCCCCCGTGGGCTGGAGGGCGGCAGGCTCAGGTTTCCGCCATGGGTGTGACGGGTCAGGGCCCAGCAGAGGTACAGAGGCCAGGCCACCTCCAGTTTTGAGGTTACCGGCACGTAAAGCAGTTCAGGATTCCAGTGAGAAAGAACTATGGTTTATTATAGTTTTGCTCTTTACAAAGTGATGCTTTGGACACGCACATAATGCAGCGTTATTATGCACTCAAGAAGCAATGACGGAACTTATAAAAAAAATATTAACTTAGCGCGCACCACAGTGTGGACCAAAACGCGGTGGGTGTCTGAGTCTGGCCAGCTGCCTGGGGGCCACAAAGACTCAGGAGGTAAAGGTCCTCCATGAATG
Organism: Prionailurus bengalensis; assembly: GCF_016509475.1. Lineage (NCBI taxonomy): Eukaryota > Metazoa > Chordata > Mammalia > Carnivora > Felidae > Prionailurus > Prionailurus bengalensis. Next base: position 110,748,304 of record NC_057346.1, on the reverse strand, counting down.
TGAAGCTGGGGTTTTGGCCCAGCCCCTTGCTATCTCTGAGCCTCAGTTTCTTTTTCTGCACCTTGAGGACTTAATTCGTAGTGTTTGGGGAGACAGTTATTAACGTACTCACACCACACTCCCGCCCAGGGTGGGTGGGAAAGACTGGTCAGCCTTTGATAGAGAAAAACAACTTCCACAGTATTTCCGGTCCCATACCCTCGGAACTGGACTCGGTCATTCGTCAGGGGAGGGACCAGACTCGACCCCGCCCCACCAAGCCCCACCCCACTGGCCGGGCTCCGTCCTGGACACACACACCCAAACTCAGCGCAAGCCCCGCCCCGCCCCGCCCCGTCACCTATGCCCCGCCTCCGGACCGCCGCGGCCGCTGCTCCCGGCGTCCGGCGGGGGCGCTAGAGCGCGGGGGCAGCGCGCGCGGGGCGGGGCGCCAGGCCGAGGAGGCGGGGCGGCAGGCCGGGGCGGGCTGGGGCGGGCGGAAGGAGCGCCAGGCCGGAAGGAGGCAGCGGGAGGGCGGGCGGCAGGAGTGGGCCCGGAGCTGCTGGGCCGGAGCGGCGGCGCCGCCATGTCCGACAGCGAGAAGCTCAACCTGGACTCTATCATCGGGCGCCTGCTGGAAGGTTGGCCGGGGCGGGGGAGGTCGGCGCCCGCCGCGCCCGGGCCCCCTGCCTGGCCCGGAAGTGGTGCGCGGGCGGGCTTGCCCCTCCCAGGGCCAGCTTAGACTGGGCGGGGACGGGCCGCGAGGTCCCGCCGCTGCGGCTGCCCCCCAGTCGCAGCGCGCCTGGGGGGGCTCCAGGGACCCCCCCCTGGCTCGAGGGGACAGCCCCCTCTCCTGGGCCCGGGGCGCACGGGTCGACCTGCGCTCTCGGGGCGAGGGAGAAACCTAAGAAACCTAGCTCCACCCCTCCCAGGGGTCCTGCGCCGTAGGGTGGGGTGTTGGATGGCAGGCCCCTGGGCACAGCAGACGCCCCCCCCTCCTGGAGGGGTCCCGACCTGGGAGGCCCGAGGCGGAGGTCCTGGGAGGCTCAACAGCGACAGCTGCCCCTGGGGCAAGGAGGGGCCCAGAAGGCCCTTGAGCCCCCAGATGTGCCCATAGGGCCACTTGCGTCGTCCACCTTCCTCCTGCCTGAGGGACCAGAGTCTTGATGCCCCATTCCGTCCCCAGTGCAGGGCTCGCGGCCTGGAAAGAATGTACAGCTAACAGAAAACGAGATCCGTGGTCTGTGCCTCAAATCACGGGAGATTTTCCTGAGCCAGCCCATTCTTCTGGAGCTGGAGGCACCCCTCAAGATCTGCGGTGAGCCCCCTGCCCAGGCCCCTTTTGCTTTCTGAAAGTGGAATCTTCCTCCCCTCCAAGTCCTTGGATTGCTCCTCCCTGGAGCCCAGACTTGGTCCTGGGTTCAAGTGTAACCCCTGCACCTAGCGCTGAACAGGTTCTCTGGGTCACAGGTGACATCCATGGCCAGTACTACGACCTTTTGCGGCTATTTGAGTACGGCGGCTTCCCTCCAGAGAGCAACTACCTCTTCCTGGGGGACTACGTGGACCGGGGCAAGCAGTCTTTGGAGACCATCTGCCTGCTGCTGGCCTATAAGATCAAGTACCCAGAGAACTTCTTCCTGCTCCGTGGGAACCACGAGTGTGCCAGCATCAACCGCATCTATGGCTTCTATGATGAGTGTGAGTAGGCAGAGTATCTGGGGTTGCCCAAGTCCGTGAGGGACTCCGCTCCTCAGTGGGACCCTCACATTGGCCTGGCAGTAGAGGTATTAGTGTCTGACAGGTACCTGCAGAGTACGAGCTCTATGAAGGGTGCACGTCGGTTCATGCCTCTCCACCCTGCCCTCCTGGCACGGGGCCTGGCACTCAGGAGGGTGAATGGCTGTTGACTGAGGACCGTATATATTCTAATGTGGGGCCCTGCCTGATGACACTCCCCTCCAGTACATCCATTAAGCACTTAGGATGCCCATCTGGACTGGGTTCTGTCTACCAGAAGCGGAGATAAACCAGACCTAGTCTTGGCCTGGCCCTGCTCACCGGGTGGGGGTGGGTTGTTCCATATTGGAACTCAGGTTCCTGTGGACTCCGCTGCTTTAGAATTCTTCCAGGACGGCTGGTAGGCAGTGGAGTCGGGGAAGGGGGGCAGGGAAGGGGGCTTCTCTTGCCTTCCATTCTTCCCCCAGCTGTGTCTGAGCGGCCCACAAAGTGTGCCGGGCGGGGGGCAGCTGGGCCTCACGAGGCATCTCCCTCCTGGCAGGCAAGAGGCGCTACAACATTAAACTGTGGAAAACCTTCACCGACTGCTTCAACTGCCTGCCCATTGCTGCCATTGTGGACGAGAAAATCTTCTGCTGCCATGGAGGTGAGGGTGGCTCTGAGGCACATGTGGAAGGGATGTCTGGCCACATCCCAGGGGTCTTGGTTTGCATGTCACATCTTCCAGAAAGCCCCCCCCACACACACACCCCCCGCCCCGGTGTTAGGTCGCACTCACCCCCATTTTGGCCTTGGCATCGTGAATGTACTTTGTCTCCTTTGTTCAGAGAGCTCTTTGGTCCTTGAGGGCAGGAACCTGAAGAGGCAGAAGGCGATGACTTCTGCCCGCCTGGCCTCCTGGGACTCTGGGAGAGAGCCAGGTGGTGGTGGGTGAGGGGAGACTGACCGGCAAAGGCTTTCTGGAGCAGAAGGGCTTCGAGGCTGGTTTGAGAAAAGTGACCTGTGTCCCCCTTCCCCCCACGCGCCCCAGGCCTGTCCCCGGACCTGCAGTCCATGGAGCAGATTCGGCGTATCATGCGGCCAACAGACGTGCCTGACCAGGGCTTGCTATGTGACCTGCTGTGGTCTGACCCTGACAAGGACGTGCAGGGCTGGGGCGAGAATGACCGTGGTGTCTCCTTTACCTTTGGGGCTGAGGTAGTGGCCAAGTTCCTACATAAACACGACTTGGACCTCATCTGCCGGGCACACCAGGTGGGCTGGCCGCCCTGGGCTGGGGGGGAGCCGGGGCCTGGTAGCTAGCACCTACTGAGCTAACTGCCCCCATCCTCCTCCAGGTGGTGGAGGACGGCTATGAGTTCTTTGCCAAGCGGCAGCTGGTGACCCTCTTCTCAGCTCCCAACTACTGTGGCGAGTTTGACAACGCAGGCGCCATGATGAGTGTGGACGAGACGCTCATGTGCTCCTTCCAGGTGGGGATGGGGAAGGAAGGGGCCCGTGACCCCACGGCTTAGCCCGTGAGCCTGACCAGCTTTGTCTCTTTTAGATCCTCAAGCCCGCTGACAAGAACAAGGGGAAATACGGGCAGTTCAGCGGCCTGAACCCTGGAGGCCGGCCCATCACCCCACCCCGCAACTCCGCCAAAGCCAAGAAATAGCCTCCGCGTGCCCGCACTCTGCCCCAGATGGTGGATTGTACAGAAATTATGTGGCCGTTGGGGGGTTCGTGCTGGCGCCCCCCAGGCCCACCTGTCACGGGGAGCACGGAGCCTTGGTATATTTTTCTTTTTCTTTTTTTTTAATGAATCGATAGCAGCGTCCAGTCCCCCAGGGCTCCTTCCGCCTGCACCGGCGGTGGTGACAAGCAGGACCCTGGGGCTGAGGCTGCAGCTCAGGGCAAAGCAGGGCCAGATGTGGATTTTCAGCCTCGCTTGGCCTCAGGGCCAGCAGACAGATCCTGGGGCGACCCATCTGGTCTCTTGAATAAAGGTCAAAGCTGGATTCTCGCCACGGCCTCTGTCTCCCTTGTCCCAAATACTGAGCCTGGCAGCCCTTCTTGCCCAGAGCCCCTTGGGAGGACAGGCTTGCCGGGCACGGGGCGCCAGCCAAGGCAACCCCAGCCACAGGCTCGGGTCCACAGGGGCTTAGAATTCCAAACCAGGGCCAGACAGCATAGAGAAAGCAAGAAAAATAGTCTGCCGGCTAAAGGGATCCCAGGGGCGTGCCCAGGGTTTAAGGAAGGGACACGTCATGATTGGCAAAGCCGGGAGAGCAGCAGGGGCCAAGAGCCCCTTTGTGACTTTTGTCTTAGGGAAGGCAGGTGTCCACCCTGGCTGCGTGGTTAGGAGTCTGGCCTGAAGGCCTACGGGGAGGAACAGGTGAGGGACCTCCCATCAGGTGGCAGCTCAGTGCCAAGCCTGGGAACAGACATGATTGGTTGGGAGTTGGTGAGAGAAGACAGGACCCAGGCTACAGACAGCTGGGAGGGGTCTGAGGTGGGGACAAGACCAACCAGCTCCACTCCAGCACAGCCCGCCTTTACCACCCACCAGGGCAGAGATCAGCCCTCTGGGGGAAGGGGGAGGCCGTGGCTTCGTCTAGTCCAGGGCCTCTGGACACGGGCTTGTTCTCAGTTCAGCCTTCACCCTCACTATCTTCAGCCAGCACAGGGCTGGGGCCGGGAGGGGAGTGTGCAGGGGCGAGGACGGAGCCAAAGAACAGCGAGCGGAACTGGAAGGGAGCAGAGGAAGCGGGGTGAGTTCTGGAGGCTGCTCCCTCCTTGCCTCCCACCCCTGCCTCCATCTCCAGCCCCTACCTTCTTGGGGGGGGGAGTCCCAGGCTCTATACTGGGCTCAGTGTCGTTGTCCTCTGAGTAGGGGCCAGGGCTAGAAGGGGGCTGGTGGCCAGGTGAAAAGGACACAGAGGGTACTGCCCGGGAGCCCTCGATGTCTGCAGTAGTTTCCATGGCGATCATGTAAGAGTCAATGTCGTCATTGGCAAAGTCATCCAGGTGGGGTGTGCTGTAGGCAGGAACACGGTGTCAGGAACAGGGAGAAAAGAGGGTACGGAGGCAGGGCGCCTCCTTAGAGGACTCAGAGGGGGCTGTAAAAGCCTTGTGACCAGTGATGATCTCTTGGCTTTACTACTTTCTCATTTAGTTGGAGGGGAAAAGACGTAGTGGTTAAGTGGAGGCTTCCTGCAGGGAGTGGACCTGGAATCCATTTGATCAGAGTTCAGATCAGGGCCTGAGGGAGGCATCCTGGGAGCGAGTTTAGCTCAGTTTGGGTAGGGGAGCATCAAATCCTCTGAGCTAGACCACCTGGGGCCAAAGCCTCCACCTTCCCGGGAGACGGAGCTGGAGAGCACTGGGGCCCAGGGACGTGCTGGGCGGGGGGCCAGACTAAACTTCCTCTGTTTCAGCTACACTGGGCCCATCCTCCCCATCCCACCTGCCCTTCCAGCCACCTGCTTTCCCCAGCCTCAGGCAGCTCCCTGCCTCCCAGCAGCCTGTTCCCTCCCTGGCCTGGGAAGAGGCTCAGAGGGGAGGACTCAGCCAGAGAAGGAAGCCAGCCCGACCTTGGGGACACTTCCCTGGGTGGGAGGGATCTCTGAGCACAGCTGATCAGGAAGGCTGAGCCTGCGGGGCTGGAAGGGGCTGTGAGTACTGTAGGGGCTGGGGCCTGACAGGAAGTGTGTGTGCTGGGGGTGGCACACGGGCGGCAGGCTCAGGCCAGGGTACAGAGATGGCAGTGGGGAGGCGTGGGCAGGCGGGTGGGCATCCTCACCTGTGAGCCTGGAGCGGAGGCGCCAGCCTGTGTAGCTCTGGGGAGCGCAGGTCCGACTCGGACATCGTGGCCAGGACGAAGTGTCCGTCCAGCAGGGAGTCCTTGATGGCAAAGATGGCTGGCCTAGGCAGATGACAGGTCCTGGGCCAGGTCAGGGCTTCTCAGCTCCCGGCAGCCCAGAGCCTCCCCTCCCACACCCGAGGCTGGGAATTACCTGCCTGGCACATCGAAGTGAATGCTAAGAGACAAGTTTGCGGACTCTGCGAAAGTCAGGAGTCCCTGGGAGTGGAGAGGCAGAGCAGTGAGCCTGGGCGGGGCCGGGAGGGCAGGGTGGGGAGCGTGTTGGGGGGAAACTCACCCGGAATTCCTTGAGGCAGAAAGTGATGGCCACCCCTTCCTGGGCCTGCAGCTGCTGGAAGTCCTCCTCCCCGATGCTCATCTCCGTCACCATGGCTTTGACAGTCCTGTCTGGAGGCAGGAGCAGGAGGAACCCAGGCCTCTGGGCCCTGTCCCCTCTTACCCCAGCTGCCCCCCCCTCCCCCCCCCCGCCCCGCCCTGAGTCATCCCAGGCCGCATCGGGCTCCCTCACCTGCCTCCTCCTCCTGGTAGCTGCGCAGGATGACCCTGCGGCCAGAGCCGATGCCCAGCGTCACTTCTGCCAATGTGGGGGGGAAGGGCTGAACAGCCTCCCCCAGGACCCTGTGAGGAGGGCACAGCATCACACCAAGGCTTAGCCCTGCCCAGGGCCTTCGCTCTTGGTGAGCTGAGGCAGAGCCGTGGCGCGGGTTATTAGCGCACAGACACCTACCATGTGCCAGGCCTAGCACGCCCTGGGAGGGAGGACAGGGTGAGGAGGACCTGGTTCCTACCTCATCCAAAGCACTCGGGCTGTTGGAGAAAAGTCCACCGCAAGGGATGGGGCGGACCAGAGCAGAATCCAGAGGAGGTAACAGGAAGGATGGGCTGTTGCATGGGCCGAACCAGGCAGGCAGTACCTGCCCACCGAGGGGTGGGAAACCACAGCGGCGCCATCTATAAACTCGGCCTTCAGAAAAAGGCCTTAAATCTTCATCTTTTTAGAATACACGTTAACAAGTATTCACGTACGAGACAACGTCTGGAAGTGGCCTCAAGACAACTGAGACAGGAGTGGGCATCTGCTTCTACATATATTTGAAATTGTCCATGAAAAAAGGAAAAACAATTGCTCATTAGAAGAAAAAAATAGCACCCAAATCCAGACTAGAGGTGATACCCTTCCCTCTTCCTTTACCCAAAGGAGTCCTGAGCGCACTATCCCAACAGAACTCAGAAAAATAGACTGTAGGGACTCAAAGGGAACTTCAGATACCACACCTTATGGCTACCAAAATGAACATGACCTTGGGCTACTCAAATACAAGCAGCATCCAGCAGAGGGTGGGAGGGGAGCTACCCCTCTCCACACTAGTGTTCTCCACTGGAGCCCCCATCTGCCAGGTCCTGCACTGCCCCTGGGTGTTCAGATTTTCCCAGAACAGAGCCCCACCCCCATGGCTGCGTGTTCAGGCAGCCGTTCTGGGCGACGACCTCCCTGGCCAGCCTCCTTCCTTGGGCTGCGGACTCCTCAAATCTACAGTCCAGGCGGATAGGAAAAGAGGCTGCTCTCGAAAGAACACAGTCCCAGAAGGATGACCCCACCAGAGAAGGGTTTTGAGCTCCTGAGCCACAAAGCTTAAAGACAGACGTTCAAGGCTGTTCAGGCCCGAGAGAGGATTTACGTGCAAACCAAAGACATGTTTGGTTGGTTGCCTGCTTGCTTTTTTTCTCTCTTTCTTTTTAAATATTTTTTAAAGTTTATTTTGAGAGAGAGAGAGAGAGAGAGAGGGCAAGTGAGGGAGGGACAGAGAGAGAGGGAGAAAATCCCAAGCAGGCGCCACACCCAGCACAGAGCCCAACACGAGGCTTGATCCCATGACCCTGGGATCGTGACCTAAGCCAACATCAAGAGTCGGATACTCTGAGCCACCCAGGTGCTTCAAAGACCTGCCTTCTAAAAGAGGAGTCAGAATGGGTCTGAATGGCCAGAAAGCCAAGCTGGATCTTTGGGGTGGAGAACACAGGCTCCTGAAGATACTGAGGACCCTGGGGCACCGCCCTCCTCCATTCCAGCCTCTGCCTAAGAGCCAGACCAGACCCCGACAGCAAATGTAGAAGAGAAAACGAAGAAGGCGTCTCCTTAAATTGACTCTTGAAGCTCCAAAGAAGAAGAAAAGACCCACGGCTCAGCTTGTAGCCAGCCGACAGACTCACCGTGCGGGAGCACGGAGCACATGGGAGCACAAGGCTGGGTCGAAGACGGCCTGCAGGGACTCGCATTCCTGGAAGGACAGGTTGTGAGTCTTCCTCACCCCTGGATGGGCAGACAGGGTCTCAGTGGGTCTTGCTAACCTCCACCCCAGGGACCCCGCGGCCAGCCGGCTGCCCACTCACCGTATCTGCAGTGCAGCTGGACCACCAGGCGGCTGTTCCTGCCATTCAGCGAGATGCAGCATCTCTCCACGGTCTTCTCCACCATCGCCAGCGAGCGGAAGACGGCCAGGAACGACTGAGCGGGGCAAATCCACCGGCTCGGTGCTGTGCCTCCACCGACCAGCTTCCACATCCCGTGGAGGACCTGGCCATCCCAGGCTCAGCACTGTCACAGCAGGAAAGGAGCTCCACAACGTGCAGAACGTTTACGCCTTTCTGGGCCTTTGTTCATGCTGTTACACCTGTCTGGGATGCCTTGAAAGACCTACTTACCTTTCAAGGCCCAACTTGAGTATCGCCACTCTCTCCAAACCCCGGCAGAATCGACCACCCTCTCCGTATCTCCCGTTATGCTCTGTGGTCTTTACTGTGCCCCTCACTGCATTTGACACTGGCTCGCTCCTGCAGTACCTCTCCCTCCCCAGTCAGTATCTACTGGATGTCCCAGAGCAGACACATTCCAGGGCAGCAGCACAGGGCCGCTGATGAGGGAAGGGCCTCACCTTCATCAAGATCTTACAGCGCAGGGCTTCCTGACCAGGGGTGGCTGCCTGGTACTGCTGGAAGAAGAGTGGGGCAAAGAGGAAGCAGGCGTAGGCAGAGCGAGAGGAGTTCACCGTCCGGAGAGAGAGCTGGGCCGGGAAGAGCAGGGAGAGGGATGCGGTCAGGGGGCAGAGACGGCCCTGCCCTCCGGCTGGCTTTTGTCGCACACTTGCCCTACTGTCCTCCGCCGGCACCTGTGGAGATCCTCCCTCTCGGTCCCGTCAGCGGATGCCTTCTCCCCGAAGCCTTCCCCGAGTCCCTGGCGGCACTGCTCCCACAGCAAGGGGTCCACATACTCTGCCTTTTCCCCTAGTCACCCCCCACCCGCCACCGGGCACTTCAGGGACCAGGGAAGATGACAGGGCCCAAACTGACGCCACAACAACGGGGTGGGGGGAGGGGGGGACAAACTCAGCAGACAAATCCGCCCAAGGGCATCTGGCCTGATGGGAGGCGAAACCGGCTCCCTGCTGTAATCCCACCCACCCCCTCACCCCGTCTTCCAGGGGCTCCAGGTAGAGCTCATCCCCGATACGGGACAGGGAATGGACGGCCTTGCCGAGCACTGCGGGGAGGAGAAAAGAAACGGGGGTTAGGCTGGCATCTCCCGCGGTTCCACGTGCCCCCGCCCACCGGTCGCCCCCAACTCACCCTTCACGTTGCCGCCCGTGACCAGACACTTCATGCTGCGCCCAGGACCGGGGCCGGGCCTGGCCCGCGACCGAGCTGAGACTGGCGGCCGGCCCGCAACGGATCCCTGCCCAAGCCCGGGGAGGCGGCTGGTCCCCGGGTCTCGCCCGCCGCCGCGGGGCCCCCGGGGGTTCCCTTCCCGCGCACCGCCCCCCGGAAGCCCCGCCCCGCATTCTCATTGGCCCACACGCCGGCGCCTCCGTCACGTGAGAAAAAGGCTCGCCGGCTCCGCCGTCACGTGACGGAGTCCTCGGTCGGGAGGCGGGCCGCGCGGGGACTGGAGCCGGGAGCGCCGGCCCCTGCGTTTTCGCGCCCCTGGGCAGCGGGCCGGCCGGCTAGGCTGGGCCTCGGCGGCTGCGCACCCGCGGCCGCCTCGGAGCGAGCACCCGGCTCGGAGCCCTGAGATGCACGGGCTCGCCCGCCTGGCTCGCTTAGTACAGATCTTCCTGGGTGTCGTCTGGATACCTGGTGGAAGCCGGACCTTCCGCACGGACACAAGCCGCAACCACCAGTTCTAAAGAGACTAAATTTGCTTCAGGATCTCAGGGTGGGAGGTTGGGAGGTGTGGCTGTGCATTCTGGCTTGGAGGATCCGTCATTGATCTTGAAAAACAGATTATCGGGGCTGAAAGGGCTAGAAGGGTGTACCTAGCAGGGGCAAGCGGGAGTAAAAGGTCATTGGTGCGTGGGCTTTGCCCCTGGTCGGGGGGCGGGGGGAAATGCTCCGTGAGCCTAGCAGAGGGGTGGGGGCTGCCAAATGATGAGGGACACCAGTGGGGAGCGCTGGAAACATCTTCCGAGCGTAGAGCCACATTTGTGTGACCATTTTTTAAAAGACCCCCCCCCCCCCAAAGGGGCGCTTGGGTGTCTCCGTCGGTTAAGCGTCTGACTTGATTTTGGCTAGGGTCATGATCTCACGGTTTGTGAGATTGAGCCTTTCCTCTGGCTCTGCGCTGACAGGGCGGAGCCTGCTTGAGATTCTCTGATCTCCCCCCCCCCCCCCCCCCCGCCACCTTCTCTCTCTAAAAAAAAAAATAATAATAAAATAAAAAAAAGACTCCCAAGAGTGTGCAGCCAGGGAAGTTTCCCCCCTTGCCCTGGGCCCCAGGTTGCAAGGCTGCACAGTGGAAGGAAAGTCTTGGAGGGACTTTCTGAGCTCTAGCCCGCACAGCACCAGGGTTCCTAGTGCTCTGAAGGGACTTGGACATCGCTGAGTTCCTTTGGGTCGGGGTTGGCCTTGTCCCTCTGGTATTGTCTGCAGTGAAGAATCTATTTGTCTACCTGCCCCTTGCCCTCCAGCTCCTGGCCTGCAGTTCTGGATCCCCCTTTGTCTCTCCCTCTCCTGCCCTAGGTGCAGTTTCTCACCAGTCTTCCCTAGAGCACTGGCGGAGGTTGTTTTTTTTTTTTGTTTTTTTTTTTTTTTTTTTTTTTTTTTTTTTAAGCTTATTTATTTATTTTGAGAGAGAGAGAGAGAGAGACAAGAGGAGGGGCAGAGTGAGAGAAGGAGAGAGGGAATCCCAAGCAGGCTCTGCTCTGTCCGCGCAGAGCCGCTTGTGAGGCTGGAGGTCAAGAAATGTGAGATCATGAGCTGAGCCTAGATCCAGTTGGATGCTTAACCGACTGAGCCACCCAGGCACCCGTGGGGGAGGTTAGTCTTGCCTTCCAAGGGGATCAGTGCAAATGGCACCACCTTTACCCAGGCATTTAAGTCAGTACTCTGGGAGTCACCCAGTCTCCATCATCCCACGTTACAGTCCTTCAGCAAGCCCTGACTGCTCCACCTTCCAAACAGGTGGCACCCACGTCCATGGCCATGGCCATCATCCTGGCTCCGGCCACCATTCTCTCTCACCTGGATGCCTGTGGGAGCTCTCTGAGTGCTCCCCTGCCTCCAGCCTGTCTTCTCCAGTCTACCCTCCATACAGCACCAAAGCGACCTTCCTAAAATGTCCCCCTTCTCACATACTGGCTCCTGTTCCTGGGGCTCAGCTGCACTTGCTCGACCTCAGATAGGCCTTCTCTGTGCCGCTCCCTCCCCGCCTTGAATTTGAAATAATGCAACATTATTTCATATACGTCTACTTAAGGTGCTGTGATGAAACTTCCAGCTTCTTCCCACAGTCCCATCCTTCCCTGGACAGTAGCTGCCCTTCCCCCCCACCCCACCCCCACATCTGTCAAAAAGTAAAACCCACAAAAGAACCTAGCATTAGCTATTCCCTTCCTTCCCTTTCCTCCTCTCTCCATATCCCTCACTCTCTTTTTACCCCAATGTAACTCAGCTTAGCCTTCACACACTCTCCACCGTGGCCCCACACCTGTCGCCTGGGCAGCCCAACTGGGACAGGAGCAGATGTCAAAGCTCCTGGAAGGCGAGGAGGGGGCACAATAATCACACAGTTGTGCCTCTGCCCCGACACCTCTGATGCTGTAGGGCCCTGTGGCCTTGAGGTCTTTGGTGCAAGGCCTGGGGGAGGGAGAGAGAGACATAAACTCTCAGGATGTTTAATGAATCTTCAGACATACACCCACACACATAAAGTCTTTAGGATTTTTTTTAAGCAATCTCTATGCCCAGCGTGGGGCTTGAACTCACTACCTCGAGATCAAGTGTTGCATGCTCTCCTGACTGAGCCAGTCAGGCACCCCTCTTTAGGATTCTTAATGAGTCTTTTCACTCACACACACACACACACACCCTGCCAGAGGTCAGTTATCACCTGACCCTTCTGAAGGGCTCAGACCAGAAAGGAGCCTGGAGCTGGGAATCAGGGGTCCTGGGTCTCTAGTCTGTGCTTCACCACTGACTCGCTGTGTGACTTGAAGGCCCCTCTCTGTCTCTGCGGCTGTGTCTTCATCTGTATGACGTGGCTGGCGGTGTGAGATGCTCACTGAGGTTCCTTCCAACCTTGATGTGTTGTGATCCTGAAGGGGCCCTCGGCTTTCCTGGGCCCGTCATCTGGCCACAGTTCCGGGAGGAGTTGTAATTGGCTGTCCTGCTCCCCCTAGGCTGCGGGACTGGAAGGATGTTCTCCTGTCTGAAACCAGGCAGCCTCTCTGGGCTTGCAGTTGGCATAGGCACCGATGCCTGTCAGGTCCAGACGGAGCAGGAGGCACAGTGTATGTGTGTGGGGGGGAGGGCCTTGCAACCGTGAGGCGCACCGTGTGTTGGGAGGGGAATAGGAACCCAAAGGCAGTTTGGGGTCTGTGCCGGAAAAGACCCGGGACAGCCCCAGCCCTGCTCACAGATAGTCTCCAGCAAGTCAAGGCCTTTTTTTGGGCCTCGGCTTCCTCCCTGATAAAATGAGAGGGTTGCACAAGATGCTCTCTCAGGATCCTTTCAACCCCCAAATTCCTAACCTTCACCCCACAGGTACCAAAGTATGTAAGATATGGATGCAGGAAGGTGGTTACCATTTCAAACGTTTAAAATAATTATCTGCTGGGGCGTCTGAGTGGCTCAGTGGGTTAAGCGTCCAATTTCGGCTCAGGTCATAATCTCACGGTTCGTGGGTTCGAGCGCCGCGTCGGGCTCTGTGCTGACGGCTTGGAGCCTGGGGCCTGCTTCGGATTCTGTGTCTCCCTGTCTGTCCCTCCCCTGCTCGCACTTTGTCTCTCTCTCTCTCTCTCAAAAATAAATAAACATTAAAAAAACTTTTTTAAATAATTATTTGTTGATGGGGTTCCTGTGTGGCTCAGTCAGTTGAGCTCCTGACTCTTGATTTTGGCTCAGGTCATGATCCCAGGGTCGTGAGACTGAGCCCTGAATTGGGCTCTGCACTGAGTATGGAGCCTGCTTGGGATTCTCTCTCTCCCTCCCTCTCTCTCTGCCCCTGCCCCGTTCACACTCTCTCCCCAAATAAATAAACCGAAACAAACAAACAAAAGCATGTACTGAACGACAAGGGTATAGCATTCGGAGAGGTTGCAGGACAGGCTGTCTGTCACGGGGGACTGATGGCATTCTAGGCCCTGGTCTGCCCAGATCTGGCTCCACTGCTCCCGGGCTGGACACATCGCTTCTTTTCTCTGAGCCTCAGTTGTCTCACCTGGAAATCGGGCGGAAGGGGCAATACCAGTCCTTCCCTCAAAGGGCTGTGTGAGGGTTCACTCGGTCCGCGTCCGTGGAAGCTCTCGGTACGCACCGTGGGCGTTGCCGCTGTTACTGTCGTCTCTGGAGTGTGCCCTCAACCTCTTGTAGGGTCAGGACCAGAAACAAAATAAATCAGCGTGGACGGAGCCCCGGTGAATCCCACTAGGAACCTGGGAGGAGAGCCCCCCCCCCCCCGCCCCGGAGAAACAATACACAGACGTGGAGGCCCGGGACTGGTCAGGGGGCTCCGGCGGAGGAGGCAGAGGTCAGCCCCGCAAAGAGGCACGGTGCTGGGAGCCTGTGGCTGCCGCCACGGGGCCGCCCCGCAGTCCTGGGCCCTCGGGGCCCTCGGCGTCGCGGGGAGAATGAGTCCTCGCTGGCCTGGCAGGCTGCCAGAGACCGGCTCGAGGTGCTGGCTGTCCTCGCTCTGCCGGTCGCCCCGCGCGCAGGCCGGAGACCCGGGCTCCTCAGGCTGCAGGCTAGAGGTGGAAGGCAGATGGGATGGAAACTTTAAACCCACAGCAGGGATGCGGAGGGGAAGCTCCGGCTTGTTCACCAGAACCTGGCATGCTGGAGTTACAGGGCCCCCTCGGAGCGCGAGCGAGGTAAGTTTAGGACAAATCAAAGGCAGCGTGCTTCACCCAGCAGGGGAGGACCCCGATGGAACTCATTACTCCAAAATGTGGTCTCGGCTGGAAATATAAATAGCTGCACAAAAGGTTTAGATAAATCCATGGATGACAGTTCCATTCATGGGTTGGAAGAGGAAGGAGGCTGTTAGGGGCCTGCTGGCCTGCGGGGAAGGCATCGGGGAGGCCACCTGGCCTCCCTCAGACCACCCCTGGGGGCCCCTGTCGGAGACCGGCTTCTTCGGGCCGCAGAGACCCAGGAGGCGGCGGTGCTCCTGAGGGCGGCAGCCGGGCCTGAGTCCCCCGGCCCTCTTCGCCGCCTCCCCGTGCTCCCCATCCACTGCCTGGGGAGACCTGGACACCACCAGCTCTGTGCCAAGCGTCCTGGCCAGGCTGTCCCTTAAGGGACCAGTAGAGGGAGACAGACACCGCGTACAGCCCCGGCTTCCGGAACAGAGACCAGGCTGCTCTGCCCTGGGCGAGCGCCTGTGGGTGCCAGCTGGGTGCCCAACGCTGGGCTACGCACCCAGGGAGAAGGGGGCCGAGAAGCCGTCCTCCCTGGCCGAGATGGGGTCACCAGAGGGCAGGGGGAGCGCGGGGAGACTTCAGGCAACCGGGGTCGGGCAGGGGGGAGGCCACTAACTAGGAGCAGGGCCCCGGGGACTCTGGAGCCATCTGGCCCTCCGTCCCAGCAGCCCCGGAGCCCCTGGTGGGCAGGGTGTGGGTCTCTCTATGTCCATGCTGTTCCTCGGGGCACATATGGGGGGTGCTTCCCGAATGTTTGCTGGGGGGCTGCGCCCCACCGGCCTGAGTGCCAGCTCCTCCCCAGCCCCAGGCACGGCTTCCAGGCCAGGTGTGGCCTTCCCCTCTTTGCCACCCAGACCCTCCTCGGCCCCTTTCCAAGCCCTGCCTGCCCTCTCCTTCCTCTGCACCACAGCCCTTCGTGCGCCTTGAGTTCTCGAACCCTCTGTCATTTCACGCATTTCGCAGCGGCTGGCGAGTGCTCAGGGTGCTCTGGTGGGAAGGACGGGACCTCTGAGAGGTGCCTGTGGGGGCCGGGGAGGGGTGAACTCCTCACAGACCCAACCACCACTCGAGTGTTGCAGACAGATGGCCTGGAAGCCCGGACGGAGTTGCGCCTGGTACAGCCCGGACCCCTTGACTCCACTCAGAGCCCCCTGTGCCCTGAGTGTCCACCCTTCCCCCTCTGTCTCTCCCTCAAGACAGGCAGCACCCCCCCCCCCGGGGTTGCATAGTCAAATGCTCCGAACTGGTCGTCGTGGGAGGAGGGTTGAAAGACGGCCCAACTCTCCAGGCTCGTATCTGTGTCCTGTGGTCTACGCCCAGCGTCACACGGTCAGATCACGTTGGGGTTGTGGGGACAGGCTGCAGGAGGAAAGCAGGGTCTGAAGAACAGAAAAGGTGCGGACATGTGGGCATGGGGACTGGAAAGGGGGAGGTGGCGTCATTAGCCGAGACAGGAGGATAGGGCACGACGGGGCAGATAACAATAATATACAACGTTATCAAGTGCTGAGTGCCAGAAATTTGACTCGTATTAGCTCAATTGTCCTTACTCCGAGGAAGGTACCATTATCATCATTCCTGTTCCGTGCAGGAGAAAAGTGAGGTATAGAAGCGCCAAGTGACTTGCCCAAGGTCACACAGCTAGCGACGCCCTTACTCCTCGTCACTGTCCCAACAGTGCTGGGACGGCGGTCACTCGGGGTGGGACTCCAAGTCATCTCAGGGAGATGCTGTCTGTCCTCTGACCCCTGGGGCCCCTGAGGAACCCAGACAGTCTGGAGAAAGCCGGAGAAGTCTGAAGGAGGGAGGCCGGTAGGGAGGGAGGGGACAGAGCGGGAGGAGCCGGCAGTGACTCAGCAGGGCAGGATAAGGATCTTCCAGCCCAGGGAGAGGTAACCCCACTCCTCTGCCAGGGGAGACGGAGTCACGGAGCCCGAGGCATGGGTTGGCCAGGGCAATGGAACATCCTGGGAGGATGGCGGGGAAAGCTCCTGGCGGGCAAGGGAGGAGTTGAGCATCTGGGGCTACCCCTTTTGCCCCTGCCTTCCGGTGCCCACTCATCACCCAGACATCCTTGCAGATGGGGAGACGAAGCCTAGGTCGGGCAGGGGAGAGGCAGGCAGCAGGGCCCGGGTCCCCTCAGCTTCACGGGGAAGCGGGTGGGGGGCAGGTGGGCGCGGTGTCCTCCGGGAGGCTGAGCCCGTCCAGGTGTGGGTGCAGGACGCAGGGCAGGGTAGGGCCGCGGCTGAGGTAGGAGGAGGTCCTCAGCACCCTGGGGTTTCCGCTGACATCACCGCCAGCTCAGGGTGAGGCAGGGCCCTCTGGGCTCGTGCCCACTGGAGGGAAAGGGAAAGCGCACAGCCCTGCTGGTGGCCCCCAGGCCTGCAGCCAGTGGCGCGTGCACGAGGTGATGGAGAGGAGGCCTCCCGTCAGGGATGCGGATCCCGGGGAGCCCCCGGCAGCCCAGGCAGAGCCTCTGAGCCTACGTGGCCCTCACTTTGCAGGCTGAGTAGTAGGGCCCTCGGAAGCCCAGGGAAGCCCTCTCCCTGGCTGTGGGTGGGTGGGGCCCTAACACGCAGTTCGGTCCTCATTCCGTGATTCAAACCCACTCGCCTGCTCCTGGAATCTACAGTTCTAGCTGAGGGGACTGGAGCGCTTTTCAGGGGGCTGACTCTCGCCAGCCCAGGAGGGTCCAGGTCAGGTGCCTGCCCCCACGTGCCACACAGTCCATGTCAGCAGTGGGCAGAGAGCAGGAGGGCCCAGGTCCCCCGCTCCAGGCACAGGGAGATTCTCTTTCTGTCCAAAGGGACATCTTAGTGTCCCATAGCGGCAGGCAGGCTGGCCCCAGCTTAGATGACCTCGTAGCCAGGGGGCGCTGTCTAGTCCTGGTGCCTCTGGAGCCCGCTCTCAGCACCCAGCCCCTTCCCCTCTCGGCGGCGTGCCCCATGTTGGCATCTGAATGGTGTAATTCAAAGGGCAGACAGTGCTGGGTTCCAGTCCTGGTTCCGCCACTTGTGTGACCTGAGACAAGTGACTTCATCTTTCCAAGCCTCAGGGACCTCACATACAAAATGGGTAAATCACAGCTCCTGTTTTCTGGGGTTACAGCAAGAGTCAAATGGTCTCGTCCACGAGAAACCTGAGCACAGGACCCAACACGTGGTGAGAGCTCAGTATGTTTAAACTATTGTCATCAGTTAAGCCTTAGAGTCCTAAAAGGAGTAAAAGTGTCACCAAGAAATGCCAGGCATTGCAGCAGGCACTGGCAGGCCCCTGCCTGTCCTGCCAGCACACAGGTCAGCCTCCACCCCTCATCCCCACGGCCCCGTGGGGCTCCTGTCTGTGTACTCAGGACATGTTTGGTCAACACGTGAATGAATTAGTGAGCGTCCTCACTTACCTCTGTGGGCTTTGCCAACACTCTCATTCCTGCCGACCCATCAGGAGGGGCTGGATCAGAGGCTTCCCTAGTTCAGGAATCCACGACATCCTTGGGGCCCAGGACCCCTTCAGTGCCAATTTTCTGCAGCTGTGTGGGACACGGGATGTGGGGGGTGTCTGGAATGCCTTTCCTGGGGGTACCAGCTATGGGAGCAGGAAGGGAAGGTGAGAGGGAGAGGTCTAGCCTGTCCCTGAGCCCAAACTGACTCACCCCACCCCCTCGGAGGGCAACTGAAGCGTCGCCTGGTGCCAGACCCGCCCCCCTCCCGGCCACATCCCTTGGGGTCTGGCCTGCCACTCCCTGTGGATAAGGCCTGGAAGGCCAGAGAGGCAGCAGTGTCCTCCTCATGAGCTCCCCGATCTCCCACCATCCTGTTGGGGAGGAGGGCACAAGGGGTCATACCCCATCCCACGAGAGTCGATGGCTTTTCCCAAGGCCATGCCGCTGGCCAATCGGAGGCCCCTCGTCCTCACTCCCAGCTTGACTCTCCGCAGAACAGGGAGCCCCGTGGGCCAGGGCCAGTGCTCCCTCGGTGCATCTTCCTGTGGTTCCAGCTATATTTCCCACCCTGAAGCTCCACCTCCTCCCAGAGCTCTCCTGCCCTTTCCATCCTCTGATCTCTCAGTTTAAATGAGTGCCCCTTGTCACCAGACCATGACATTCTCAAAGGCAGGGGTGGGTTTTCCTTCCCTCTTCTGTCTTCGTAGCGCCTAGCACCCGGCAGGGTTTCGGAAACGTCTTGCACACCATGTACCAAGACAGATGGCTCTGGGGCTCAGGGGGCACGAGTCTCCTGTAACCTCTGCCCTGCCCTCACCAGCAATCCCAGAACAAGAATCCCAGTCTGAGAGCCACAGGGGAGTGGGAAGTTGACATCCCCAACTGGAAATCAGAGGGCAGCCCCCTGCGCCCCCACGCCACAGAAATCCTGGAGGGGGAGCTATCACGCTCTGCCTCTCCTTTCTTCCTTCTCTCCCCCAATTCCCACAGCCCACCCTATTTAGGATTTGGCAGCAGAAAGGCAAGGTCTTTATTCCAGCCCCCACCCCAACCCACCTGGCAGCTCCTAGCCTCCTGCCTTTGCCCAGACATGGCAGAGGGGCACTGGCAGCTTGGAGATGGAGCTGATTTTCCCCTTGGCAGTGGGGAAGATGGGGGGGGGGGGCTTGGCCACCCCCTGGTTGAGGGGAGAGGGCAGGGATGCAAGTCTAGACAAGAGGCAGAGGGAGAAGGCGACTTCTCCAGCGTGCAGTGTCACCGTAACAAGCTGGGTGGGTGTGGAGGGTGGCTGTGTGTAAAGTCAGTTGTCCCTGCTCCCCCTTGGCCTGGGTCCCCATTTCAGGGCCACAGGCCCTCGGCTACTGCAAAGCAATGTTTTCCGGCCTCCCGAGGCGAGTATTGGCTGGGCGTGTGGTGGGATGGGGGGGGTGCTCCCCTTCCACTGCAGTCTGTTCCTCTTCCTCCCTGGGCTCCTGCCTCCTCCCTCCTTCCTACTCCCACCCAGTTACTTTTCTGCCCTTCCCTTCTCTCAGCCCCCCACCTCCCTCCTTCAGCTCCCCTCTCCCTCTTTTCCCTTTCTCTCCCGGCCCCCTCCTCCTCTCCCGAGTGGGGGCTGCTTTCTCCCTGACTCAGCAAGGTGCTTTATAAGGTGCTGAGGGGGCTCAGCCAAATCCAAACCACATTGTCTGTGCAGACACTCTCCACAAGGAGCAGGCTACACAAACGAGGGGAGGACGAATTGCACGCCCCACTTCCCCACCGTTCGTGGCTCCCTCCTTCTGGAAGGGAGGCTGCTTGAGGACCTCATGGCTGGCCTCGGTGCCAGTCACCCACTGGACATCTGCCTTCTTGACCTTGGCGTGGGCATCAAAAGATCTCAGGGCTCACCCGCCAAGAATGTCATTGAAACTGCAGAGTTCTGGCTGAGGGGGGGGGGGGGGGAAGAGGGAGGCCCCGAGCGCTTTTCAGAAGGACACCCCCCCAAGACAGGTTTCCTTAAAGCTGCTACTGATGCCCCGGAAAGCCCCCTGCCCCCAACCCCCAGCCAGCTCCCTTTTCCCAGCTCTTTTTCTCCTTGTTTAGAAAGAAAAAAGAAAGAAAGGAGGAAAAAAAAAAAAAAACCCAACAACAAAGTCTGTCCCACTCCAGTGAGGTAATTGAAAACAAACTTCTTCCCCACCCCCCCACCCCCCCACCCTCAGTCCACACAGTGCAGAAAAGGGAAGAGCTGCCCTGGGAACCTAGCGCTGGTCCTGACCATGCCGCCTGCTCTGACCCGCAGGCTGGAGGGGCTGTGGCAGGGCTGGCGGGGCACCCTCCTTTCTTCAGGGACACGGACGCGGGGCAGGAGTCGTGGACTGAAGAATCTGATGCTGTTGGGGGGCGCGGGGAGGAATCACCTTCCAGGGTTGGCCCACCACCACCTCTCCCACTTTGAAAAAACAAAAAAAGAACAGAAGCAACTTGTTACCAAATGGTTTAATTGGTGGTCTGGATCTAGAGTACTCAAGCCTTGGGGACCAAATGACTGTCCCCCAAGAAGTCACCAAAAGGAGATGTCTGGAAGCCCCAGACGGGGAGAGCTGTTTCCTCTGCACTCTCCCTGGCAGCTCTCCGTTCGGGGGGAGGGGGGCGGGGGGGGGGAGGAAGGGGGCAGGAAGGAGACCCTCCTGAGAGGGTCGAGGCTTAAGGGTCCCCCAGCTATCCCACAAAGCAAGTCCCAACCCAGGCCTGGGGAAGGAAGGAGGGAGAGCACTCCACAACACCAACAACCCCAAACCCCGAAGGCGAGAGAAAGCCAAAAGTCTTTATGGGGAAGCGTTTCACAAATGGGGACTCTGGGTCTGTCCATCGCCTTGAATGGGAGCATTCCCGCTGAGTCACCCATGCAGCCTCTGGTGTTGAAACTGGTCCGGTGCCTCGTGCTGATTAATGAACTACAACTCCCCCACCCCTGTGCGCTCTCCCGGCCGCTGGGAAGAACGAAGAACCTAGTGAACCTGAGAGAAAAACCCTCGGCCAAGGGCCCTCTACTCTCCTCCGAGCTGGGCAGTGGGCCTGGGGTGCCCTCTCCCTCCTCCGCCCCAGGGGGCATTGTGAGGCCGTTAGTCACCTGCCCCAACCCCAGCGCCTCACTCAGCCCCAGCTTTTGGAAATGGGACTGGCGGCGGGACAATAGGCCAGGGGGGCGGTCAGCCCAGACAAAGGGCAGCAGGAAAAACACCATCACTTGCTGCGAGGCCAGCTCGCTGGCATTTGGGAGAATGTGTCATTGCATTTACTCAGGGGGAGGGGGAGGAGAGGGAAGGTTAGAGATGAGGAGTCCGAGGTAGGGTGAGAGCAGGGACCCCGCACCCCGGGTCGACGCCGTCGGAGAAGAAAAGGAGAGGGCGGCCCGCTCCCCCCAGCTCGGGGAGTCTGCCGGCGGACTGATGCCCTCCCCGCCCCCTCCCCCAGGAGGCCCAGGGTGGTACCGCCGCAGCCTCGCCTCACCTCACCCCCCCTCGGTGTTGTGGGAGGGAGAGGAGCCCCAGAAGCCCTCCCTTCCCTCCTCCCCCCTCCTCCCCCCACCCCGGGGAGGGCCGCTACAATTTGTGGTTACAGCTTTACACGTCAGAAAAAAAAAAAAAAAAGTTTGCAGAATGTCCCACACCGAAAAAAAAAAAAAAATCCGAAACCGAGCGAAAAAAACCTGCGAGTGGGCCTGGCGGATGGGATTATTAAAGCTTCGCCGGAGCCGCGGCTCGCCCTCCCACTCCGCCAGCCTCCGGGAGAGGAGCCGCGCCCGGCCGGCCCGGCCCCCAGCCCCATGGACCTCCGAGCAGGTAGGAGCCTGGCGTCCGAGGCCCCGGCCCCCGCCCCCGCCCGGGAGCCGCGAGATCCGGTTCCCGTGCTTCCCCCCGGGAGCCCCGAGCCGGGGCCGGGCGGGGGAGCCGGCAGCTACCCCCGCCAGCAGGGCTCGGGCCGGGGGGTGGGGGGGGGGGTGGGGGGGGAGGCACGGCCGGGCGCCCTCGAGAGGGGCCGGGCGGGGACGCGGCATTCCTGAAGTCCGCTCGCCGGGGCCAGGAGGTGGCCGGGAGCGCGGCGGGAGCCCGCGCGACCCGCTGACCCCGGGAGCCGGCAACCTGGAGCCCCAGCGAGGCGCGGTGCCGGGAATCCCGGCGGAAAGAGCCCCGCGCGAAAGTCGGGGAGAGCGAGTCCCAGGCGGGGAGCGGGGCTGCGGGAGGGAGACGCGGCGCGCGGGGAGGAGGGGGCCGGGGAGGAAGAGCGGAGAAGGGCGGGGAGCCCGAGCCCGGGCCGGCGGGAGGCGAGGGGAGGCCGACACCTCGGGCCCGCCGCGCTCCCTCCCCGGCCCGCCGGGGAGGGGAGGGCGGGAAGGAGGGCGGGCGAGAGGAGAGAGGAGGGCGGAGGGCAGAGCCGAGCCTGGTTGGGCCGGGCCGGGCTGCGGGACTCGCGGCTTCCTCGCTGCGCGCTGCGCGGCCGGAGCCCACCATGCTGCCCGCGGCCGGGGAGCCGGCGGCAGGTAGGGCCCGGGCGGCGGGGCGGGCGGCGGCGGCGGCGGCAGCGAGCCCCCACCCCCACCCCCCACCCCGGCCCGGCCCGCCGTGGCCTGGGAGTGATTAGTGCGGGGGGACGGGCGCAGCCCGGCCGGACCGGGCAGGAGAAAGCCCGTCACCGGCCGGGGAGCGGCGGCGGCGGCCGCTCGGCCCCGGCGGCCCGCGGGAGGGCGGACGGGCAGGGCGGGGAGTTGACGCGCGGGAAAGGGCAGCGGCCCGGCCGAGCCCGGAGCCCGGCGCCCCGGACCCCGCCCCCGCCCCCGCCGCCGGGAAGGGAGCGACCGGGCGGGAGCGGGCCGGGGGCGGGGCCGGGGGCGCCGAGGCCACACAGGGGGAAGGCGCCGCCGCCGCCGCCGCCGCCGCCGCCGCGGGGAGGGGGCCGGGAGCGAGAGGTCACCGCCGAGGGGGAGGGCCAGCGAGCGGCCGCCGCCGCCGAGTTCTCGGGCCGAGCCCCTCGAGGGGAACCCCGGGTTCCCCCCGCCTCGCCAGAGCCCCATCTCTTTCCACCTTCCTTCCCAGTTACTCTACACTGCGCTCCAGAAGCCCTCCCCACAGACCCCCAGTCCCAGAGGACCCCGTCCCAGTTTCGTCCGGTGCCCGGCCCGGCCCTCCCCGCTGGGGTAGGAGGGAGCTGCCGGGACGGGAGGGGAAGCTGGAAGTCCCCAGCCTTGGAGAAAGGTTGTGGGTGAGGACGCCGGACCCCACACCTCTGTCAGGCACTCTCTGATCCTGACCTTGACCAGCTGACATCTCCCGGCTTTCACAACCCCCACAGACCCCCTTTCCGGCTTGGAGCACACACTGCCCTTCCCTGGGGACACAGGGATACATTCCTCTGACAGACCGGACACCCCCCCCACCCCCCACCCGGCAGTTTGGCTCTGGCACCCTCACTGCCCTGAGCCCCGCACTCAACCGGAGGAGGAAACATGCAGATGGCAGCAACTGTCACCTAGCAGCCCCCCCCAACCCCAGTCTCTCTCTCTTCCAGACTGGTCTAATGGCTCCCTCTCCCCTCCACGGAGCCCTGCACTCCTGCCCCGTTCACACTTGTGCACACCACCCAGCCACACCAGCTACTTTATTGGTGACACTTCACATTCCTCCCCACAATCCCACCTGCCTATTCACACCCTGGCTCCTGCCCGCTCCCTCCCAGCCCCTCCCACGCCTCTGAATAACAACACCCTTTCAACCTGCTCGCTGGCCGGGACTGTTTCCTTCACTGGGTCCCCCTGCCTGGCTCTCCGCCGGCTGCCTCGCCTAGCTCCCCTGGCTTCATCCTGCGCCCCTTGGGAACAACTGGGGTCCTCTTGGAGCCCAGTCCAGAACCCCCTCACTCGGCGACAGCCCAGCTCCTCTGTCGGTACTGACTTCACAAGGCAGGGCAGCCGGCCCACTGGCCTGCTTCTTTCCCTGGGCCTCAGTTTCTTCTTCTGTCATTTAGGCTGGAAGAGAAGGGCAGGGAGGGGCCTGCTGAAGATAACAGCAGAGGTGGAACCCCACGCGCTTGGGCTGAGAGGGACCTTAGCGGGCACAGCACAGCCCTCTCCGGCGAGCCCAGTCATGGGTTGTGGCAAAGCTAGGTCTCCGGACTTCTGGGCCTATGTGGACTCGCTCACTAAGCCACTTCTCAGTGGCCTGGGGCACAGGGAACCAAAGAGAGGACGAAGGGGAGAGAGGACGGAGGGAAGGGCAGCCAGCCAGAGGACAAGGAAAGATGGGCTATTTCCGTGGGCCTTTCCCTGAGGAGGCAGGTCAGGAGGAGCCCCTGAGGGTCATTGCCTACAGTCTCAGTGCCTGGATCTCACACTACTGCGGACACACCACCCCCTAAACCACTTCCTTCCCCCAATTCCCCTCAACACATCCCTCCAAGGTCGCCAGGAAGCTGGTCCTGGTCTGGCCTGAGGGCATCCCAGGTGCAGAGTCTCCTGGACAATTGTCTGACTCACCCTGGCCACCCTGCACGTGTGCCCTGCCGAGCCCCCGACCCTTGCCGGAGGAGTTCAGCCTGGAGGACACAGTCCAGGGATCGAGGGGCAGCTGGCTAAGGACACGTGGACCCTGGTATGCCTGCCCGTGCAGCCGTGTCAGGGTGGCCGTGCGCTTGCGTGGGCTGAGTGTGTGTGTGTGTGTGTGTGTGTGTGTGTTCATGAGGGGGGCCTAGGTTCCCAGGGCCCAGGGATCTGGATGGAATTAGGGGCCGCTGGGGCGGGGGGCCAAGATGGGGGGGCGGGGGGCTCCAGCAGGAAACGTGAGCTGTGAGCTGCACTCATTAGCTCCTCACGTGCTCAGCCGGATTTATAAACACAAGGGAAGCCGGGATGTAAACAACAGTGGGCAGCAGCCAGAGGCAGAGCTGGGGCGGGGGGCTGGGCTAGGGGCCAGGACTGGGGGAGGGGGCCCGGTCCACCTGCACACCAGGAGCCTGGAGAGAAGGATGGGAGAGGGCTCCACGATGCCCACCTAATGCTCCCTCCTCGGGACGCAGGTGAGCCCAAGCCTCACTGAGTTCCGGGGCTCACAACTAAGCCACAGGTGTTCTCTGCCCCAGATGGCCGTCAGTTTGCCGCCTGAGATATGGGGACATCTTGCCCAGAGTGGAAGCCAGAGCCTAGAGCCTAGAGCCCTGTCTCCTTTCTCCTTCCTAGCCTCTTCTCCCTCTAGATACCTGAGACCCCTTCCTTCTTACTGGTTCTCTCCATGGGCCGGTCAGTCCGATCTTTCTGCAACTTCCCCTGCCCCCCCCCCCTCCCCGCCTGCAGTGACACAGTTACCTCAGAACTGAAATATTCCTGGAAACACCGGCCTCGTCTGGTTAATTTCATGAGCCGTTTTTCTGCCCAGATGACTTAGTTCTTGTTTATCCAAAGGCTTCTCCCCCTGCTGTCCCTGTGTAGGGAGCCAGTTCTCCCCAGGGATGTGCCACAGGGCCCAGAAGAGGAGGGGAAAACAAGGCCCAGAGCTGGGTTCCTGACCTGGTGCCCCCCCGCCCCCCCTGCCCCCCCCCCCCCACCACCACAGCAGAGGCAAAACTCAGTCCCAGAACTATGGACTGAAAGGCTGACCAAAGCAAGGTCGGGGAAAGAGGTGAGCCCAGCTCCCAATGTGGGCTTCAGCTGGGACCCTCAGCATGCTGCTAACTGTGAGTGGGGCCAGACTCAGTCCCGAAGAAAGCTACCTCAAGCCTGGAAGGGCTGCCGCTCGCCTCGGCAGGTCTCCACCTCCAAAACACCCCATATTGTACCCTTAGGATCTTGGAGGTGACTCTGCCAGATATCCAGGCTGAGGGTAGCCCCAGGCTTCGTGCAGAGAAGGGCCTGGAGTTGTCTTGGCATATGAGGAAGAGTAAATAGAAAGGAACACAGAGTCAGCAGGAAAAGGCCGAACGAGGAAAGAAGCACCAGGAGGGAAGCCGCGGGCTGCAGATGCGGACAAGGACAGGGGAGCAGTCATGTGCCTGACAGCGCGCTCTGTCCTAACGCACGCACGCACCCATGCACTCAGACCAAGCCCCTCGTCCCTAAGAGCAGGGTCTCTGAGACTGGTGTTCCCCCCACCCGACCCACTCCCCTGCTCTATCAGTAAACTTGCCAGCCACCACGCATCTTAGTGAGTCTACACTGATGGCCTGGGCCGCTGCGCAAGTCCCCACCTGACCCCTACACTCTGTGAGAGGCATTCTGTACAGTTTGAGTCTTAAGCCCTCTCCAAAACCTTGACCCAGCATTATGACTAACTCCAAACTCCCCCTGACTCAGTACAGTCAAACTGTCAAACCCGTATCCAACTCATTTCTAACTATCACAGCAACATATGTCATGATAAAAATTTGAAAGTCGAAAATAGAAAGTCGAAGAAACGACTCGTGAGCTCAACACCTACCCAAGCTTAAAACCCAGACCAGCCCTACTCTTAGTGACATGCCGTGCATTACCCCATCTGACATCTAAATCAACACATTAATAAACCTTAGCCCCAGCCAACCCTGTGCCTGTCCAAACCTCACCACATCCCCCAGCTAGACTCAAACCTCAACCACACTCAGTCAGCCAAATCCCAATAAACTAACCTGAAACTTTAAAAGTAACCCAGTCCTTAAACCTAACCTAGCCCCATACCAGTTATAGCCTTGCCCTATCCTAACCCTAATTGCCTTTACCCAGTCCCGGTGCCCACTGACTCCTGGCCTAGTGCTCTTTACCTTGGCCCACACCTAAAGGCTGGGAAAATCATGTTTCCCAACTGCCTATGGGTATCTTCTTCACATTGTCAGCCCCTGGCCTCTGGTATCCCAGGATGTCCAAACTCTCCGGCACCATCAGCTGACAAGCCAAACCCATCAGATACATCATATTCCCCCTCTTTCTCTCTTTCACATCCCCCACCCCGACCCTCTTTACTGTAGGTTCATCAGAAGACCTCACTCAGGTCAAAGTTTTCCCCATCCAACCTCCTAGATAAGAATGGGGCAAACCTCCACCCCACAGCTCCACACCCAGGAATCCTGTTCAAGAATGTACCCACCACTGACTGCATGAGCCAGCCCCCTCTGTCCTTCAGCCTGACCCCCTTCAAGCCTACCCCTTGCCTCCTATGGCTCTCTGTGTGGACTCATCTCAGGGCGGCCTCTCTCATGCCCTTCCCGGGGCTGACTGCTGGCAGCTGGCAGAGAGACATGTGCTGTTTCCCACCCCTTGGCTCCCTAAACTGCAGAGGGTCTGGATTCAGAGTCCCTAGGCCTGGCCCCGTCCCTCCACGTACACACACATACGCATTGGCATACATATACTGGCTCTTTCTTAGCTGACACACAAATATGCTTTCCGATATATACTGGTAGATACACACACAGAGGCCAAGTTCTCGTCCTCAAACACATACATGCCTCCATACACACACACACACACACACACACACACACACCCAGGCCAGGAACGCTCCCCTCCTCCATCCCCCCTGCCTCCCATCTGGCGGCCCACCCTCACCAACCCTGCGCCCGGCCCAAGGTGGGGACAGACACCTGAGGGGCTGCCAGCTGGGCATCCTCCACTGGGCCTGGGCCCGCCCTCATGTTTCTCGCCCCTCCTGCCCGCAGGGGACTCGTGGGGGATGCTAGCTTGCCTGTGTGCTGTGCTCTGGCACCTCCCTGCAGTGCCAGCCCTCAACCGCACGGGGGACCCAGGGCCTGGCCCCTCCATCCAGAAAACCTACGACCTCACCCGCTACCTGGAACACCAACTCCGCAGCTTGGCTGGGACCTACGTGAGTATCCAGGGCAGCTGAAAGGTCTGGGAATTGGCAAAGAACGAGGAGAGAAGATGGTGGAAGAGAGACAGAATGGTGGAGGGGTCCCGGTGAGCAGTGGTCACCAGGGGGCCCTTTGGTTCCAAACGGTCCCCATGTCTGGCCTATCTCCTACCCTTCCCTCTGAGGTGCCCCCCCTCCTTCCCATCCCTGGCCCCAGGACTAGGCATGTGGGCAGGCCTCGCACCCGCCTTGGCCCACTGCCCCACTGGCTGCCGGCCCAGCCGCCCGCCTCCCCCTGGGGGCCGGGGAAGTCTCTTCTGTTTACACCGTGTTGTGGTGTCTCTTGCACGGGCGGGGCTGGGTGGGGATGGAGGGGCCCCACCTCCCATGCCTGTGTTCCAGCTCGCCTCTGCCCCAGACCTGGGGCCCTGCTGCTCTGGACCCATGGGCCTCCCTTCTGTCTGCCTCTCCCATCCTAGCTGGGCCTCCTAGGGGGGACTTGGGGGAAGGGGGCTGCGGGGAAGATAGGCCAGTAGTGGCAGGAGGTTCAGGGTGTGGATGGAAGTTGTGCCATGAGGATTTGGGGGCAGTCCAGAGGTGTTCAGAGAGCCCAGGAGAGAAGGAAAGAGGGTCAGAGTTGCCGAGGACCATGGGGAACCGGCCCCCTCTTCCCGTGTTCCTCTTCCACATCCCAGACCCTACTCTGGAGCCAGGGAAAGAAAGGGGAGGAGGGTGGCGGGGGAGCTGGCTCCAGCCCCAGGATACACCGAGGAAATTAGTTTGTCTCTGTGCTTGTCAGCGTGTGAACCTCCCCCTGGGCCCTTGCCTATCCCAGGCCTCGCCCCTCTCTTCTCCCTTTCTCTCCAGCTGAAACGTCCCCCTCAGCCCTTTCCCTGGGCCCCAGGCCTCTCCCTTGAGGGTTGGCAAAGCTCTGTCCTCTTCCCTAGACTGCCTCCTATACCCTTCCTCCTGCCCAGCTCTTGAGACTGCCTCAGTTTCTTCCTTCTGCAGCCCTGCTCCTAGGAGCTCTTCCTTGGGGGGACTTGCTGCTTAGTGAGTACCATCTGCCCCCTGGCCTTCTGCTGGTGGGACCAAGCGCGTTGGGAGGCACATGGAGCTCTGATTCCCACGGGCCCCTCTGCCTTCCCACCCACTTTTCCCTTCCCTGGCCAAAAACCTTTGCCTGACTCTGCTACCCCCTCTAGCTCCCGACCCTTTTTCTCTCCTGGCCTTCCCTGCCAAATTTCTCGAAGGAGTGGTCTACACCCTCTGCCTCCGCTTCCTCTCCACCCACTCACTCCTTAACCCCCTGCAATCTGGCCTCCAGGCCACTGAAACGGCTCTCTCCAAGGTCGGCAGGCACCTCCTTTTCGCCAAACCCAACAGAATTTTCTAAGGCCCATTCCCCTTGCTCTCTGTTTTGCAGCCACACTGTCGAGTACTCCTGCCTTCTCGAACTCCTCTTCTTGGCTCTGCACTCTTCTGGTCCACCTTCCACCTCTGCGGCCTGGCCACCTGGGTCCTTCCGGCTCCTCTTCCTCTCTGCTCTGCCCCGTGGTGGGCACGCTCCCAAGGCTTGCACACACGGCCAATCAGCACGTCCTCCCCGAGTAGCTCCTGTGTGTTTTTCTCTTCCTACACCTCTCATCAACCCCCACTGCCTCAACCGCCACCTCCATGCAGATGACATCCCTGGAGAAACTTAGGGGAGGCCCTCGCACAGAGAGGCCTAGCGAGGAGATGGGGCCGGTGTCAGGGGACCCAGGAAATAGGAGCTTTGGGAGCAGGTTATCTCCCGGTGGCCCTCCTCCTCCTCCTCCTCCATCGCCCTCTCCTTTTCACAGCTGAACTACCTGGGCCCCCCTTTCAACGAGCCTGACTTCAACCCACCTCGGCTGGGGGCAGAGACTCTGCCCAGGGCCACTGTCAACTTGGATGTGTGGCGGAGCCTCAACGACAAACTGCGGCTGACCCAGAACTATGAGGCCTATAGCCACCTCCTCTGCTACTTGCGTGGCCTCGACCGCCAGGCTGCCACGGCCGAGCTGCGCCGCAGCCTGGCCCACTTCTGCACCAGCCTTCAGGGCCTGCTGGGCAGCATCGCGGGCGTCATGGCAGCTCTGGGCTACCCGCTGCCCCAGCCTCTGCCCGGAACCGAGCCCACCCGGGCCCCCGGCCCTGCCCACAGCGACTTCCTCCAGAAGATGGACGACTTCTGGCTGCTGAAGGAGCTGCAGACCTGGCTGTGGCGCTCGGCCAAGGATTTCAACCGGCTCAAGAAGAAGACGCGGCCCCCGCCAGCGGCGGTCACCCTGCACCTGGAAGCCCATGGCTTCTGATCTCTGACCTTTACCGCCTCCTCTCTCCTCTCCTCCCTCAAATCCTGCTCCCACTCTGGGAGGGAGAAACCCGTATGCCAACGTCTGTTGAGCCAGGAGGCAGAAGCCATGGGCCTCTGGCCCTCTCCGGACTTGGAAGAGGGCATGGTCGACAGGGCCTGTCCCCTCCCCGCTTTCCAAACCCCTGCAGGTCTCTTCCACAGGGAGGAGCGCTCCTGGGGGCAGTGGTTCAAGTTGGTGCGAAGGCTCTCACAGCTTCCTGCTTCCTGCCCGGCACTTGCCGGCGCCCACACGGCCCCTCACGCGGCACTTCCAGGAAGCATGCCCGTAGGCAGGGAGGGGGGCCACCGCAGCATGTGCCTTTCTGGGGCGGGGGGGGGGGGGGAGCCCTTTGGCTGCCCCACTCTCCTTGGATGGGCGTTGTTCCCCTATCCCCAAATAGCTCAGTACAGCCAATTCAGGAAACACACACGGTGGCAAATCCAAACGGGATTTAAAAGCGGAAGAGGTGGGATCTGCATTGGAGGTCATACTAAAAGCATAGGGGCAGGGACAGAGCGGACCCACGGCTCACCAAGGCAGTCGGTGGCACAGGACGGCAGCCAAAAGGACCTTGCCTTGCATCTTCTTGCATCTTCTTGCATCATGGTGCCTCCTCTCCACCCCCTTTCCAGGGTATCTGTGGGTTGCCCAGGCTGGGGAGGGCAACCATAGCCACAGCCACAGGGTTTCCTGAAAGTTTACATTGCAGTAGCATTTCGGGGTGCGGGGGGCAGCTCCCCCAGGCCCTGCCCCCCAGCCTCACCCACTCATGACTCTAAGTTTGTTGTATTAATATTTATTTATTTGGAGATGTTATTTATTAGATGATATTTATTGCAGAATTTCTATTCTTGTATTAACAAATAAAATGCTTGCCCCAGGACTTCATCTCTTTGCTTGGCCTGGCGCTTCCCCTCCTGGGCCCCCGCGTGCCTGGTGGCTTGGAGCCTGGCAGTCCAGGGCAGAGCTCGGAGAGGCAAAGAGCTTGGGGAAGAGGCTCTGCCCTGTCCACGGAGCGCGGTGCCCACAGCACACTCTGTTCCTCCACCCACGGTGCGTCCCTTTAGTCCTTCCAACGTCCTCTTGTCTGGCCGCGTGTCTTCCCCCTCCCGGCCTTTGCTCGGCCTGCCTCCCCTCTCTGGATTACTTTAAAGGTCTCATAGGTCTCTCTTCCCTGTGAAGCTGTCCACCTGCGCCTCTGGTCAGCCACGCGCGGTCAGCCCTCAGCTTCACCGGGACCCCCACCTGTGGTGGCCCCCGGGGGCCCCCGGCAGTGACCCTTCCCTTCCCAATACCCTTCATCTCCTAGGGAGCGTGACTGTGGCCACGTCACAAGTCTCAGGCGTGACTCCACTCCCTTCTTGTAGACTCTTTTCAGTGTAAGGCAGCAGGTTGGGGGGGGGGGTGGGTAAGAGAAAAACTCATACGGGTCTGCAAAGCGAATGGGATAGATGTGACTCAGGGATGACCTCAGCTCCAAGCCCAGCCTCACGGCCTCCTAGCTGAGTGACCTTGGACAAATTACTTAAAGCTCTCTATTCTCCGATTTCCCCATCTGTGAAATGGGGATAATTAAATACCCTTCTAAGACTGTTTGAAGGATGAGAGAGACAATAAAGGGAAGGTGCCCGGCTGCAGCCGCAGCCGCAGCCGCAGCGAATAGTGATCTGATCTCCAGTTATTTGTGACAGACTGGCCTGCACTGACACTCTCGTGAAGAGCCACTGGGTCAGCTAGGGGGCTAACTGCTCCCAGGTAACAGAGGTATTTCACCAGGGCCTCCGCGAGACAGTGCCCTAAGCACAGGAAGTAACAAATGATGGTGACGTCAATCAGTTGACGAATCTTGCAAAGGTCTGCCCATCACCGCGCCGACTGGAGTAGGAAACCCAGCAGAAGTCTGAGACCTGACTTGGCTCCTGCCCTTATGGAGCCTGCGATCTCTCTGGGAAGAGAAGACCAGCTGACCTGAAACTACTGACAGGTGCGTGAGCGTAGGTGCATGAGCTATTGGACTTGCTTGTGGGCGAGCCAGGTCCTGCTGAATGTCCCGGAGTCACCTGGCCCAAGTTGGAGGGCACATGCCCCGCCAAGGGGTCCGGGCCCTTCAGGCGGACATATCTGCCCAGACCCTGTCTAGATATCTTGCGGGCCTGCTTTCTGCCTAACGAGAGGGAGGAGAGGGCATCCGGGCTGTCTCCACATGACAGCAAAACCTAGCAGCCTGTAATGTGCAAGGCAGCAAACAAGGGGGCTATGCAGAATACAGGGAGAAGGAAGGTATATCCCATACCACTGTACTGTGTGTTTCTTAGGGGCAGACTCTGAGTTTTCCCCACCTCTCTATCCCAGTTCAGGCTCAAGCCCACGGAAGGTGTTGTTAGCGTGTCGAACAAAACACTCGAGAGAAGGGACCGGGACTCCCCCCGCCCTCCCTTGCTCCAAATGCTAGAATCCAAGGCAGAATTGGATCAACTGTGGAAAGACACAGGCAAAATACTTGGAAGTCAGGGAAGGAGCGATCGTGTCCCTTCAGCGAGGGTGCTGGTCTGTAAGTCCTCTCAGGGAGGCAGCGGTGTCTGCAGCCACCACTGTCCTTCCAGTGCCCAACACACAGTAGGTGCTTCTGCACAGACTCTCAGGGTCGGGTATGGGCAAGGGCAGGGCAAGGGTCAGTTCAGTGTGTCTGCCTCCCTTGTAAGCAGATAGCATCTTGAGGGCACGTTCCACAACTTATTCATCTTTGCATCCCTCTAGCATTTTAGCACAATGCCCTGCACCAAACTAAAGTACTTGATAATTTAATATAAGCCGATTTAAAGAGTGTCAAGACAATAGTGTATGAGAAGCCAAGAGAAGAGAGTTTTAGGGAGGCAGCTGATCAAGAGTGTCAGATGCCCCAGAAGCGCTAAGAGAATTTGGGGGAAACCCACTGGGAAATTGGGAGGTCACAGGTGACCTTTGCAGGAGCATTTGGGAGGTAGACTCCAACTGTGAGATTAAAGGAGGAGGTGAGAAAGAAGGAAAAGGGGTGAATGTATTCTCTCAGGCATTTGGTGGCAGGAGCAAGGAAGGTTTTTTGTGTGGTTGGTTGGTCTGCTGTTGGTTTTTTATTTTATTTTATTTTTTTAATTTTTTTTCAACGTTTATTTATTTTTGGGACAGAGAGAGAGAGAGAGCATGAACGGGGGAGGGGCAGAGAGAGAGGGAGACACAGCATCGGAAACAGGCTCCAGGCTCCGAGCCATCAGCCCAGAGCCTGACGCGGGGCTCGAACTCACAGACCGCGAGAACCGCGAGATCGTGACCTGGTTGAAGTCGGACGCTTAACCGACTGCGCCACCCAGGCGCCCCTGGTCTGCTGTTGTTTTTAAACAGAAGAGATGTAAACGCGAAATGGCTGCGGGAGGGGTGGGAGCTGGAGAAGAATGGAGAGGGACAAGCAGAGGAAGGGAATCAAAAGGGCGGCTGGCCAGCCACATGGAGCCAGGTGACACCAGCACGCACATCTCTGTCGTGGATTGTGACACCCCCTAGCAAGCCAGGGATGGCAGGGGGAGAGGACAGGGTGAAAAGAGGGCACTTCCCAAGGCCGAGGACTGACAGGGCAGGAATGGCAGAGACTCGAGTGTCGAGAGACTCCAGAGAGCTCGAAACGGTGCTTCTGAGTGGCCGGGAGCTGCAGCGCATGCGGGGTCTCAGAGCCGGACCTGCAGCAGATGGAAACGGAGGAGGAGAGCAACCGGGGAAGGGCGGGCAAGCACACAAGTCGGCCCGGCTGAGGACACAGACGGGGCGTCATAAAGAGTAAGGTGGGGGAGGCGGACACAGGGGACAGCTGAGCCGGAAAGGGCATCTCAGAGTCTGAATTCTTGAACTCTCCCCCAGATAGCCCCCTACTGATGGTGACTGATGGTGT
The DNA here is from genome assembly GCF_016509475.1 of Prionailurus bengalensis. NCBI lineage: Eukaryota > Metazoa > Chordata > Mammalia > Carnivora > Felidae > Prionailurus > Prionailurus bengalensis. Next base: position 110,714,758 of record NC_057346.1, on the reverse strand, counting down.
CGGGGTAGGAGCCCGTCCTTTGGGTTTTGGAGCTTCGGACCGTGAGCAGGTGGCCCTGGGTAAATGACAAGTCATCAGGCTCTTCTATGAGTCCGTTGTTGGTTCTCCACCCACCACTGCTCCGGGACCGGTGGTGAGTCTGTGTCGGTTACTCAGGTTCCGCCTTCTTAAGTGTGGCCTTAGCGTCAGGGGCCCAGGTACGCAGAGGTCAGCTTAAAAACCTGGACTGCCTGGGGCCTGCGGTGCCATGGGAAGGAGGACATTATCTCTGGAAGTCCTTCTGTCCCAGGAAGGCTAGGGAGAGTAGGAGGGAAGGAGAGAAGCTCTCCTCCCCATCCTCTCCATCCAGACAGCACAGAGCGGATCAGGAAGCTCGGCATCCTCTTGGGTATCTGGAAACGCACCCGTGTGTGCGAGGATGGGCACGAGTTGGCGAACGGTCCCTCGGGAGAGGCCACTTCGGGGGCAGGGGTGGGAGTGGGTGTGGAGGAGGTGGAGGGTGGCCAAAGGCCGGTGACGCCTTGCCAGCTTCCTGCCTTTGCAAAGACTGACCCAACATCCAGGACTCAGGGCCCTCGCAGTATGTGAAGAGACTCATTCAAGTGCTCGTCTTACAGACGCGCGCACACATTCGCCCACTCGCCACAGCCACCCCGAATGGGGAAGGGCCAAGGGAGGCCCTTGTTCCCCTTAACCTAGAGGGTAAGGGCCAGTGATCCGGGCCCCTGACTGAGTGCTCTGATGGGTGGTTCCCTCTCAGCTCCCCCGTCTTCTCTGGAGCCACAACTGTCCCTGCCTTTGTCCCTTCAGTTCTTGAGCTCCCTGACTCAGCCTGGTCCCCCAGTTCCCAGCAGTAGACAAAGCCCTTGTCAGTGGGGTGGGGGTGGGGACAATGAGGAAGTAGCTGTGAGCTTTAGAACCAGAGTTCCAGCCCTTCCTCTCAACCTTCAGGGTCTTCCAGCCTCCCTAGTGCAGAGGTCACCTCTAGGCCCCTCCCCAACTTGCCCTGACCTCTAAGGCCTGGCCAACTGGGTGGAAACGGACTAGGACCTTCCTCCCAGCTAGACAAAGTCTGACACCTGGTGGCCAAGGTGAGAAATGGCCAGAAGGATCCCTTTTCAACTGTTCCCAGAATTTCTCCAGGGCCAGCTGGCCAAGGTGACAGGGGCAGTAATGGGAGAAGGCTCCGAGGGGATGGTTGGGACATGGCAGAAAAGCCAGCCAGTGGCAGAAAAACCCAGATGGAGGGGGACCTTTGCCTTCCACCAGGCTCCTGCCCCCCAAAGCCCACAAGGCCAGAGAACCTGGAGCTGGGAGAGGTGGGGTGTCTGGGATGGACTAGGAGGAGTTGCCTGAAAGAATTCTGGTCCACAGGGTGGGGAATGGAGCCCATGGTGTGTGGGCATGTGGGTGGGGGGGGCAGGGATACGAGTCTGGCTGCCCAGAATCTCTAGCTCCCGGTGGGTGGCAGGGCCTGAGGGCCTGAGGAAGGGGATGCTGGGGAGAGGGAAGGAGAGCAGGCTACACCCACAGTCTGCTGGGCCCCAGGCAGCTGCTTCTCTATACCTGCCCCAACCTTCCTGGCTCTAGCTGACTCTCTCCACGACGAGCCCCACTGTGAGCTAGGGGAGGGAGAAGGGGCTCCTAGGGCACCTGTGCAGTGCTGAGGCCCCCCCCACCCTGCCACATTGTCTGAGCTAAGCCAGGCCTAGTCCCCTTCCCCTCGGAGCAGTAGGCAGTGGGCCTCAGCCTTCAGGAAGGTGCTGGGCTCCTGTTCCGGTCTTCGCTCTCCTTTTCCCTTGGGTTCCCCCAAGACTTTGGTCTTGGCCTCAAGCAAGGCCCTTGAGTGTTCCCAGGCTGAGATGCATCGGCCACTCCTGCCAGTCCCATAACCATCCTCTGGGGGTCAGAGCTGACCCGGAAACAGGCTCCTGGGTCTCAGGAAAGTCCCTGAAGGAGGGAGAACTCAGCTCCTAACTCAGACCTCTGGCCTGGCCCTCTAGCCTGAAGCCCAAATTGTGATAGGCCCCACGACAGCAGTTTGGGGGATAGGCTGGGAGGCTGCTTGAGTAGGGACAGGGGTTCCAGGAAGAAAGGAGATGGGGGCAGACAGGAAGGGAAGGAAGAAGGACAAGACCTGTTGGGTGGGTAGGCCGAGTTACAGAAGGATGCCAGTTGGACAGGGATGGCTCCAAAGCTCCTGGGTGGCAGCTCCTTTGAGCCTTGGAGCTCGGTCCCACTACTGCATGACTAGGACAGGAGGGCGATGCCGCCTGCGGAGAGTTCCCTTGACTCCAGGCCAGAGAAACAGTCCTGGGGTGCCTGCACTTGAGCCGATTGCCTTGATGGGGGAAAGCTACAGGCCGGGCTGGGTGAGAGAGGCTAGCAGGGCCCGGGCCAGGCAGAGGCGGGGGTGGCTGGCGGGGACGGCCCAGACAGTGCCCTCAGAGCAGGCCAGGGTGCCAGAGGAGAGGGGGAAATGGGCTCGGGCGGCAGTAGGAGCCACTGTGGCCTCCCAGCGGCACACCTCATTTTACGCTCCCTGGGCGGTGGCAGGGCCCCACGGCTATCAGCTTTCAGGGGTGGGAAGGACTAGGAATGGGGAGGGGTCTGCCCCGCCCATGGCTTCCTACTCCCTCGGGGCTCTGTGGACTCAGGAGTGAGGTGCCGCACACCTCTGGGACGCCCCCTGGGGAGAGAGTGGTCAGTCCCACCGAGCCTGGGCACGATCCCTCCGTGGCGTGCTCAGTGCCTGACTGGACTCCGCACCTCAGCCCTTCCCGGGCCTGGTGGAGAGGGCCTCCCTGCTCCCCTCCCCAGTGCAGCAGGGCCCCTGTCTCCCTCAGTGTGGGCCCCACTTAGTCCACGAGGCAGATGGGGGATTAGGCCAGGCCCAGCCCAGAAAATAAAGCAGGGAAGGGCCCTCCAGCTCCGTGCAGTGCATTCGCGAGCTCTGACTCCCACTCGGCCCTCCTCAAGGAAGTGGATGGGGAGAGCCAGGCAGGAGGAGGCCCCTGAAGACATGTCCTGTCCCTGCTCCTCCCCTTTGGCGGTCCACTCTGCAGACCATTTTCCTCTCTTGTGCCCACCTCACTCCTAACGCAGCGCACCCGCACCCCAGAGCAGTGGAAGAGGGGGCAGGCAGAAGCCTCTGAGCAGGCCCGGCTCTCCTGGAAGGAGGAACTAGATGGATCTCTAGAGGGCAGTTAGAGCTGGGCTGGTCCCTGTGCCGATTCCCAGACTCCCGCTGACCAGCGCCGTTGCCTGCTGCCAGGAAGTTGGTGAGGGGGAGGAGGGTGTAGGGGTGACTCAGCGATGACAGGAGCCCAAGGGACAAAGGTCATGGGCGGAGAATTGAGAGACACTGTTTACAGCAGCCTGCCTCCTCCAGGAGGTCTTCCAGTGCTAAGGCAGCCCTGTGGTCCAACTCATCTCTGACCCACCCTCTCCCCTATCCTTGTTAGGAACTTTATCCCCGCACTGACAACTTGTGCGTCCTGTTTGCCTCCGCTATTAGCCTCTGAGCTCCTGGGAGGGGAGGGGTGGGGAGGGCACGGCCTGTGGTTTAACTGGGGCCCCACAATGCTGTGACTATCAGCACTTCCTACTTTCAAGAACCATTTTATGGGGCGCCTGGCTGGCTCAGTCAGTGGGGCATGTGACTCTTGATCTCAGAGTCATGAGTTCAAGCCCCATGCTGGGGGTAGATATTACTTAAAAAAATAAAATCTTAAAAAAAAAAAAGAATCATTTTACATCTATTTTAGTTGAGCGAATATGTGGGGAAATGCTGAGAACAGTACTTGGCATACTGTAAGCGCCATATAAGTGTTTGGTTTAGTGTGGGTATTTTCTGCTCATACTGTCATATTAGTGAGATGGCAGGTTTTACTGATGAAAAACTAGGGATACCAATACACTCTGGCCTCCTGCTCAGTGTGGAATCTTCCTGACTGGTAGGGTGGGCATGGGGCAGGCTGCAGGACTCCGGGAGAGTTGACAAGGCCAACGCTTGCCTGGACTAAGAGTGGGCAGGGTCTTTGGGCACAGACTGTGAGAAAGGAGCTTTGGAACCCATGGGCTTTTCCAGCCAGGTCTCCTGGGGCCAGTGGGGGTGGGATGGGAGCAGGGAGGGGGCTGGATTAGCCCAAACTCTCATCGGACCTCCAGACCTGCCCCCACTGAGCTCTGCCGGACAAGGGGTGGGAGCGGAGGCTCCAGCTGGACTCTGGGGAGTTACCAACCGGCCACGGGGATTAGTGAGGCTGAAAAGAACATTTGCCTAGGAAGGGCAAACGGGAAGTGAGAGGCTAAGGATAACGCTCTATTAAGTCCCCCGAGACCCACTGCAGACCAATGGGGCGGAGGGGGGGCAGGAGGAGGTGGTGCCGTCTGGGGCATCTTGACAGGTCTCCCACCCCAGCCTCGCCCCTTCTCCCCCAGAACACAGCTGCAGCAGCTGCCCCGCCCCCTCTGCCTGCGCCGCCTGCCATTGGCTGAAGCCGGGCCCCGCCCCGCAGCGGTGGCCAGCCATTGGCTTAGGTCTTTAATGTTTGCGTGCTTGTGGGGGTGGGGGACAGGCGTCATTCCCTGGAACCAGCGGACTTCCTCTCGGCTAGTCTGGGTCACCGTGTCTGCCTGTCGCTGGCCCCAGGCTCGCTCTCTGGCCTCAGCCCTCTCTCACTCTCTCTCTCTCTCTCAGCAGCTGTCTCTCTCGTGCCCGCTGGCCTGTCTCCTTCCTCGCAGTCGCCTCCTTCTTTGCCTGCCTGGGTGGCCGCCATGGGCCGGAAGCGGCTCATCACTGACTCCTACCCTGTAGTGAAGAGGAGGGAGGGCCCCGCTGGGCACAGCAAGGGGGAGCTGGCGCCAGAGCTAGGTCTCTAAAGATTGGGGGACGGGAGCAGTGGACACCACCGAGGGGCATGAGAGGACGTGGGTGGACGCGGGCAATGGCAGGGGAAGTGAAGTATGTCCTCTACTTCCTAGTCCAGGCCTGGCAACGGCCGGCGGAGGCCAAGGGGTGGCGAGGGCCGGGGAGCAGTGGGACAGCTGTGAAGCGAGCAGCAGGGGGCTGGCCTTGCAGGGCATAGGCCCCGGGCAGGCCTGAGAAGCAGCATGTCATTGCAGGGGAAGAGCCCCAGCCTCTGAGCGTGGATGAAGCAGAGCTGGAGCTGCTGAGGCAGTTTGATCTGGCCTGGCAATATGGGCCCTGCACAGGTGAGAACCCCCTCAGGCCCCAGGAGCACATCCTGGAGACAGTCCTGTCATCCACACGTCCCTGAAGCAAGCCAAGCCCCTGCCTGGGTCTGCTGAGACTGGGGGGTGTGGAGGTCCCAACACACCCCTCCACACACATTCTCTAGCCTGGACTCAGTGTCTTCTTCCCACCCTGGCAGGGATCACGCGGCTGCAGCGCTGGCATCGGGCCGAGCAGATGGGCTTGGAGCCCCCCGCCGAAGTGCGCCAGGTGCTGCAGACCCACCCTGGAGATCCCCGCTTCCAGTACAGGTCAGAGACAGGCCAGGGAGGGCTTTCAGGGGGGCCAGGGTTTTCGTCAGGCACCAGCAGCCTGCTGGCCCCAGGTGGGGGCTGCCCTGACCTGAGGAAGAAATGGGTGAAGGCTCTTGGGCTTTGCTGAACGGGCGAGAAGGCTCTACAGGGTGCCTGGCTCAGGAAGGCAGAAGATGGCTTTAATACTTCTTAGCTCTGAGCTAATGGTGGGGGAAGAGTGCACCCAGGGCCCAAGGGACTCTCTATTTAGTACAGAGGGGTTGGCCAAGGACTATAGGCCATGGCCAAGAATTGGGGCTGGTGAAATCAGATCAAGGACTTAACTGACTCGCTCTGATTTTTCCCTCCCCCTCCCCTTGCACAGCCTCTGGCATGTCTATCCCCTTTGAGGCACCGCCCAAGGCCTCCTGCCTGCGATCCCAGGACCTCAGGACACAAGCGGGAGCCAGTTTGCTGCCCCCTTGGCTCAGTTCTGCCATGAGAGTGTTTGGCTGTGAAGAGTGTGAAGAGGAAAGAGGCTGAATCTGGAGGTCTCTGAGGCTCAGCCTTCCATCTAACCAGCAGGCTCCTGGAGCCCCCTCTGGGAGCCAGCACAGCTGAAGTTTGCACTTCCTACATGGAGCGTGGTCTCTGAGGACCAGGACCTGACCATGACCCTTCAGATGCCTGCTACACACCTCCCTGACCTAAATGCTGTGGTCTGGGGAAGAGCGTGGCTGAGGGGCACAGCCTTGGACAAAGGCAGACTCAGGCAGGTGTCTAAGAGGCAAAGACACACTCCCCACTTCAGGCTGGGAATCTGAGGGCAGAACTGGCAGGGGGTTCATTAATGCTTATCAATAAAGAACAGAGTCTGGAAGCTTGACCTCCAGTGCCTCAATGTGGCCCTGTTTGGGCTGGCAGCAATCAGCAAGTTGATAGGTGGGAAAGGGCCGGCACCGTGCTTTCTCTCTGTTGTCCCATCCTAGATCTGAGATGGAAGAAAGACGCCTTAATAGATGGTGGGACAAGTCCTCATTAGAGCTGAGCAACCTCTGGCGCCCCCTGGTGGTGTACAGGGAAACTACTCCTTGGTCACCTTCAAAGAGCCGCCAGAGAAGACCTACCTGACCTGCCATCCGGCCCGTCCAGTGTAGCCCACCTCACAAAAATGGGTCCTTTGTCAGAGGGGACTCCATAGGCCCACGCATCATAAAGCCCAGACCTACGCATTCTTAGCAAGCACCTCTGCTTCCCCACACTGGGGCCGCCTGGATCCAAAGTATACTTGGGGAAGTCCAGCCTGCAGGTCCTGCTTGGAGATGGGCATCATCTGATGGGCTTTGATGGGGAACTGAGTGGAGCAGAAACAACGCTTAGGGGACCCTGGGATGGCATGGAGTCAGTACTCCTCATACTGTGTTTACCTTCACTCCATCCTGAGCGGACAGAGACCGCACGACTATAACTCCTTGGGGACAGGCCTACAGAGCAGCCAAGTGGCCCCCTCAGCCCCCACTGTACTGGGCGCTGCCCACGCCTCAAGCTCTTTAAATGAACAATCTCTAAAGTTCCTAAAGGGCCATCAGGGTACGTTTTGCGGAGAAGGAGCCCGAAGCCCAGAAGGGCTCTGCGGAGTTGCTCAGCAGTGCCAGCAGGTCCGTGGTGGCACAGAGATGAGAGGCCACGTGCATCGGGCTCTTCCCATCCATACCCATCCATACCCGTGCCCCTGCCCATTTGCTGAGCATCCTCCGTACGCCGGGCTCTAGAGGTCCTCTTGGGTGTTGTCGGTGGTGAGAGATGAAGGAAGGCCCACAGGCAAATATTATGCCACGTGGCGGTCGGTGGCAGGCCACATCAGGGTTAGAGGTCAAAGAATGCCAGGGGTGCTTGGAGAGGTTGATCAGGGAAGTTCGCTGACAGGGCGGCATTTGAGCAGACCTGAGCGAAGTACAGGAAAGAGCCTTGCACCTCTGTGGTACTTGGGACCGGAGGAGCAGCAAGCACAGTCCCCAAGGCAGGAGAGTTCGCAGCCTGGTCCTGGAGCAGCACGGAGGCCGGCGCAGCCAGGGCAGAGGGAGCGAGGGCAGTGCCAGGGGAGTTGGAGGGGAAATGAGGCCAGAGAGGTGGCAGGCCGGTCCCGCAGGGCCTCTCAGGCCTAGACAAGGAATCTGGATTTTATTCTGAGTGAGATAGGAAGACAGTGGTGGGTTTTGAGCCAATAAATGACACGATCAAGCTTATGTGTTGAAAACATTACTCTGGCGGTTGGTGGAGAACAGATTGTGGGGTTGGGGGAAAAAGAGGCAGCAAACCTGCTCAGGCTTTTGGGGTCGGCCTCGAGAGAGGTGACGGCGATTTGGACCAGGGTGGGGAGATCAGTCGGTTGTGGGCTTGAGAGAGAGAGGAGCGAAGAACTCCAAAGGCCTCGGCCTGAGCGTCTGGAAGGCCAGAGTTCCCATGACTGAGATGGGGAAGGCTGTGTGAGGGGTGGGGGTGGGGGGTGCTGGGGAACCAAGAGTCCGCGCCTGAAGTGGGTGACACCCCAGCGGAGCGGGGGAGTAGGCGGTGGATACGCCAGCCTGGAATTCCGGGGAGCTCTGGATGGGAGATGTAAATGAGGACGTTTCTTAGGTGGCATTTAAAGCCCCGAGCGTGGATAAAGTTACCTCGGTGACTGAAGACAGAGACAAGAAGTGGTCCAAGGACAGGCCTGGGACTTCTATGCTTAGAGGCGAGGAAGGAGACTGTGGGCGGCAGGGCCGGAGGAAAATCAGGAGTTGCAGGCCCGGGGGGCCTGGACAGAAGGCATTTCAGGGTCTCAGGTGCTTTGGAGAGGCTGGTACAATGAAGCCTGAGGGCCGAACGCTGGACTTGGCCATGCAGAGGTCACCAGAGACAAGAAGTTTCCGTGACTGCCAGGTAAGAGTGTGCTGCAGGGGGCTCAGAGCGAGTGGCCGAAGTGGAAAGGGGAGCGTGCCAACTCTTTCAGGGAGTTTTGCTGGAAAGGGAGCAGAGGAATACAGCGGTGACCAGAGGGACGTGGGATCAAAGGAGGGGTTTTGATGTGTCGTTTTGTCTTTTGCTTTAGAGAGAGTGACACCACAGCATGATCGCCCAGGGAAGACAGTGAGCAAACAGGGAGGGTACTGATGCCGCAGGAGACAGAGACAGCAGTCATATGAGGCCTTTGTGAAAGTGACAAGGGCCAGGACTAGTACCCAGGGAGAGGCTGGCCTCAGGTAGGAGCATCCAGCGTGACAGGAAGGGAGGCCAAGGATGTGGGTGTAGATGCAGGTGGGAAGGTATAGTTATCAGTGGGAACATTCGAGAATCCAATGTTTGCTGAGAGCCTCACGTAGCTCGGAGGGGTCTGATGTTTACTAAGTGCCCTGCGTGCCATCTGCTGAGCTGAAAGCTGCACATTCCTTATCTAGTTGACTGGAGTGACTCAAAACACTCTCATTAGGTAAGTATTAGCCACAGTTGACAGATAAGGAGGCTGGAAAGAAAAGCAACTTTCTCCATCAGTAAACCCCGGGGCAGGACTCACACCTGGGGCTGCCTTCCGCAGTGCGTTACCCAACACCTGCACCCGGCTGGGCCTGCGCCCTGGGTGCTGAGGGCGCTGTTGGAGAGATGAGATCTACCCATGTGGAAAGTTAAGAAAACAATATACAGGCTACTTTGGGGCAATTGGGAGTGGTATAGATACTGAGTCTTCAGGAAGGAGAGAGCCCTGCACTTAAAAGGACCCTCATTGTGGGGACCCTGAGCACAGAGACAGCCACCTCCCGCTACGTTGGCTATCCCTGCCTTACTTTAGCACCTCACCCCTTCCGCTGCGGAATGAATGAAGACCCCCTACCGCAGCTGGGGGTGGCCTGAGACACCTCCACTCTGAATATTCTTTTTAAAAAATGTTTGTTTGTTTGTTTATTTTATTTAAAAAAAATTTTTTTTAACGTTTATTTATTTTTGAAACAGAGAGACACAGAGCGTGAATGGGGGAGGGGCAGAGAGAGAGGAAGACACAGAATCTGAAACAGGCTCCAGGCTCCGAGCGGTCAGCCCAGAGCCCGACGCGGGGCTCGAACTCACGGACCGTGAGATCATGACCTGAGCCGAAGTCGGACGCTTAACTGACTGAGTCACCCAGGCGCCCCTGAACATCCTTACTAGTTGCATCTTTTTTCTTCAAAATCTTCTGCCAGTCTTGCATTCTACTCCATGATATTACTGAGGTAGCTGCTGCAGCATTAAAAATGGGTGAACTCACTTGTCAAGTAAAACGACCCCTCCAGGAAGATGTGCCGAGAGTGGCCTGCGGCTGGCTCGACACGCCCAGCACCACCCAACCAGGCGGAGCAGCCCTGCAGGAAGTGGCAAAGAAACGTTTATCGGAAGCAGAATGGGAGGTCAGGGGCCCATGAAGGGTGAGTAAGAGGAGATGGGCAGAGAAGAGCATTCTAGATTGAGGGACTGGGCTGAGAGCAAAGGTAACGAGGAGAGGCGGACGTGCGCGCCCAGGGGAGGGCGTGCAGATCGCAGCACTAGCTTAATGAGAATCGGTGCACTAAACAGCTAGCATTTCAGTGCCTACTCCATATCCAGACTGTTCTAAGTGCTGTTTATCCTCTCAGATGCTAAAATCTTTATAAAGAGACTTTGAGGAAGAGATTCAGGCACAGTGAGGTTAAGTACTTGCCCAAGGGTCACACAGCACCTAAGTGTCGGGAACGGAATCTGATGCCTGCACTCACGTCATGTGGGATAAAGCCAGCAAGGAGGGCTGGGGCCAAACATGGGGCCTGGAGCCTGAGGTGAAGGAATCTGCACTTATCCACAGTGAAGACAGCGCCTGAAGGTTGTTGAGCAAGAGAGACATAGGATAAAAATAATCATTCCGGAGAATCTGTCTGGCCAGGTAGGAAGAAAGACTTGCAGGGAAGAAAGTGCAGGCAGGGAGACCAGAGCAGAAGCTATTAAATATTCAGGACATGGGTGCTGAGATGCTGGGTTAGCAGTCAGAATGCAAAGGACAGGGAGCAACGAGAGATGTTGCAAAGGCAGGTGGCAAGGCCTGCGTTTGGGAAGGGAGGAGTGGGGGGGAGGCGTCGAAGATGACTCAGGATTTGAGCACGGGTGCGTGAGAGAAGGCTGGTGCCATGGGCAGGAGACTGGAATCTGGGAGGAGGAGCAAGCTCGATTTCATGCCTGTTCAGTTTAAGACGATGACAGGACTCCCAAAAGGAAACATCCAGTAGGCAGCGGCAACGTAGAGGTCAAGTCCAGTGACGAGGTCAGGGAGAGGTGGCCTCCAGGGCAGGGGGGACCGCCTGCACAGAAGCGACAGTTGAGCCCGTGCGCGTGGAGGGGTTCTCAGGGGGTGAAGAGAGACAGGGAGGTGGCGTGACGACAAGACCAAAGACGGCGCTCGGGAAATCCTCTCTAGAAGGTGGAAGACCAGCAAAGGAGAAGGGAGAGTGGCCGAGTGGCAGGAGAGCCAAGGCAGAGCAGTGTCCCGGGAGGTTCCCGAGAACTTCGCAAACGGCTGGTGTCATGCTGCCAGACGTCAAGGGAGAGATCACGAGGAGGAGATGGAAAGAGGAGGACGGCCCACCCTCTGCCCTCACATTTCCTATGTCCCTCTGTCCCCATTCTGCCGTCCCCAGCTGCCACAGTGACTACCAGTGCCACACCCACCGATGAAGGCCACACTGATTCATTCTCTAGTGACTCAGGTGTGGCGGCATTTTTCCACCCTCAAACTCAGACAAACGCACCGGTAACGTCAGGCTTAAGGAGCTAATTTGCCAAGAAACCCAAGTAAATCAGGGAAAGGAACATGTCTCCGAAAGGGCCTAGAGGTGGAATGAGGCCACAGCAGTGGCAGCTTGACGTGGTTTGGGGTCAGCTCCACCTCCAGGACTTACGGGATCCTCAGCATGACGGCTTGTGTTCTCCATAGTTCGTTCAGCCGAGTGCTACACTAGAAAACAACCTCGTGCCGGTCATGGCAGATGCGGACGGTTGGAGCTCCGGTGCCCCAGCTCCGAGGGCTTCCTGGTGGGAGAGGGGGGCCTGGAGCTAATGCGAATAGGGCCACAGGACAGGAGTGCACGCGGACTTCCCGAAGACGGCCCCGTAGCTAAGTATTTCAGAACGAGCCGGGAGGACGGAAGGTGGACAGGGTCCCGGGTCCTTCCTGAGCTCTGCTGTGGTCCTTAGTCTCTTGAAGGAAAAGGCATTTCCCAGAAACCTCCTTTGGGGCAGATGCCTCCACCTCGCGGAGAGGTTCTGCTGGCTTCCAGACCTGCAAGTCCCGCCCTTGACCACATGCCGTTTCTCGGGGCAGCCTTCCCCAAGAAGAGTTAAGGATTTCTGTGTTTATATTTTATGAGGGCACGTCTCATTGCTACAATACATCTCACTGCCTCCGCTAGAGACTGCCTCATCCTGGTGCTGTGTGTCTAGCCCAGGGTTGGCTACGTAGTAGGCACTCATGCCTCCTGTTTGGGCTGTTGGTCCTGTCCAGCCTGTGAGGATTGTGCATGTGCCGGACGAATGAAGTCTGGGGTCCCTGTCTAAGTCGCTTCTCCTGGGGGTTGTGTGGCCTTGATGGCAGGAGCCGTCTTTTTCTAGAGCCTGTTCAGCACGGAGGGCGTCAAAGCTGTCAAACTTCAGAAGCTGTCAAAGCGGGCTCTGTTTCACTTCCCGTTTCGAAGCCTGTGCCTCCACTGGGCCTGCCCACAGAGCGCTCATCCGAGGTCCGCTTAGGTGCAGGGCAGAGATGATCATCCCACACAGAGTGCAAAGGGCCATCTGGCTACGCCCCCCCCCCGCCCCCCGCCGCCCACATGCTCTCAGGGGGATGACAGCCCAGGATCCTCCCCCACAGTCCCACCCTGCTGGGATGTAAACTGGTACAGCTCCAAGGACGTCACATGGGCACTATTTGTCAAAATTACAAATGCACATATCCCTTTTGGTCCACATCTAGAAATGTATCCTACCGACACACTTGTATGTCTACAAGAACATACATAAGGTTATTTCTTATCTTACCATTTGTAACAGCAAAGACTATAAACAGCCTAAATGTCTATAACTAAGGTACCGGTAAAGTAAGTTACAGTATACGAACGACACTGTACTGTGAAAAAGTTCAAGCAAGCTCTGCATGTTTTGGTGTAGAATAGAATGAAATCTAAAATACATGTGAAGAGGGGCACCTGGGTGGCTCAGTCGGTTAAGCGTCCGACTTCAGCTCAGGTCACGATCTCAGGCTCTGTGAGTTCGAGCCCCGCGTCGGGCTCTGGGCTGACGGCTCAGAGCCTGGAGCCTGCTTCGGATTCTGTGTCTCCCTCTCTCTCTGCCCCTCCCCCGTTCATGCTCTGTCTCTCTCTGTCTCAAAAATAAGTAAACTTAAAAAAGCTGCTGAGGATTCAAATCAATTTAAAAAAAAATAAAATATACGTGAAGAAAGTGAAGTGGGGAAAAAAAAGGATTTACAGAACAGGCTACTATTTGGGTAAAGATGTGTGTATTCACTTGTATTGTGCATAAATATCTCTGAAAGGACACCTAGGAAACTGATGCCATTGGTTACCTTTGAGAGGAAGGTAATTTGGTGGGTTGGAAATAGGGAATGAAGGGAAATCTTCATTGACAGTACTTTTGAATTTTGAACTATGCGGCTGTATTACCTATTTAATCAATCAATAAGAAAAAAATCTCGGGGCGCCTGGGTGGCTCAGTTGGTTGAGCACCCAATTCTTGATCTTGGCTCAGATCTGATAGTTTGTGAGTTCAAGCCCCGCATTGGGCTCTGCACTGATAGTGCGGAGACTGCTTGGGATTCTGTCTCTCCCTCTCTCTGCCCCTTTCCCACTTGTACTCTTTCTCTCAAATAAATACACTTAAAAAAAAAAAGAAGGAAAAAAAAGTCTTACCATGTTCGTGCCGACATATTTAACAAATAGTTTAGGGGCGCCTGGGTGGCTTAGTCGGTTGAGCGGCCGGCTTCGGCTCAGGTCATGATCTCACAGTCTGTGGGTTCAAGCCCCGCGTCCGGCTCTGTGCTGACCGCTCGGAGCCTGGAGCCTGTTTCGGATTCTGTGTCTCCCTCTCTCTGCCCCTCCCCCGTTCATGCTCTCTCTCTGTCTCAAAAATAAATAAACGTTAAAAAAAAAAAATTTTTTTTAAAAATTTAAATACTAGAGGGGCGCCTGGGTGGCTCAGTCAGTTAAGCATCCAACTTCAGCTCAGGTCATGATCTCACGGTTCCAATCGCGGATTTGAGCCCCGCATCGGGCTCTGTGCTGACAGCTCAGAGCCTGGAGCCTGATTTGGATTCTGCGTCTCCCTCCCTCTCTCCCCCTCCCCCTCCTCAATGATAAGAGGAGACATTAAACATTAAACAAACATTAAACAAAAATACTAGAGACAATTCTACTAGGGTAAAGGGGGCATTGTGTCATGCATTGCAATGGCTCTGTGGATATCTCTGGACTCGTAAAGCTGTACTCTCACTACGTTCCATGGGGACAGAAGGGTCTTCTACCTGTTCCGGGGGGGAGGGGGAGTGTTGGCAGGGGGGGAGACCCGTCGCCTCTTCTTTTTCACTGGCTCCCAGCCAGGCGTCTGGCACTGCCCACACTGGGACAAGAGTCAACTGTCATGGTGACCGGTTTCACAACAGTCCCAACATGATGAGTCCGGGAGAGGTCCGACCAGTTTTTTCCTTTACTCACTTAACAAGTACAGGGCAGGGGCACCTGTTAGTGTGAGCAGTATGTGAAGTCCGCACCTTGGGTTCCGAGCCTTAAAGAGTTTCTATTCTACCCTTAAATATACGACAAGATGCCCACTTTTTTTTTTTTTTTTTTTTCGAGAGAGAGAGAGAGAAAGAGCTAGCAGGGGAGAGGCAGATAAAGAGGGAGACAGAGAATCCCAAGCAGGCTCCACACTGTAAGCGCAGAGCCGGATGTGGGGCTCGAACCCACGGACTGCGAAATCATGACTTGAGCCAAAGTCAGACGCTTAATCTACTACTGAGCCACCCAGGCATCCCAAGATTCCCACCTTTATTTTTTTTTTTTTTAATTTTTTTTTTTCAATGTTTATTTATTTTGGGGACAGAGAGAGACAGAGCATGAATGGGGGAGGGGCAGAGAGAGAGGGAGACACAGAATCGGAAACAGGCTCCAGGCTCTGAGCCATCAGCCCAGAGCCCGACGCGGGGCTCGAACTCCCAGACCGCGAGATCGTGACCTGGCTGAAGTCGGACGCTTAACCGACTGCGCCACCCAGGCGCCCCTAAGATTCCCACCTTTAAATAAGATTGGCAAAAACTAAAAAACTTGGACAGTATATCTCAGTTGGCAAGCTGAGGGGAAACTTGTAAGAGCATAAAACTGGCCCGGCCTCCCAGAGAGAGGAATTTGGTAGTGCTCATAAGACAGAATGGCATTTACCCTCTGACCCAGAAATGCTATTTCTAGGAATTTCTCCCGAAGATTCACTTCCACAGACCTATAGCAACGTATGCACAAGCTTATTCACTGTGGCATTATTTATAATGGCAGAATGTTGGAAAGCACCTAAGTTCCATGGAAGCTGATTAAATAAACCCATCAGTGCAATACTGTGTAGCTATTAAAAAAAAAAAAAGATTTTCATTAGCTGATACAGAGTGATTTCCATGATAGATTGCCAAATATGTAGTATGCTACCTTTGTGTAAGAAAGAAGGGAAAATAAGAAAATAAGATATATATCTGAAAAAAGAAACACAGGAGGAGTAAACCAGAAACGAATGGTAACATAATTGTACAGAAAAAATAACACAAGAATTCAAATAAATGTTCAATACAGTTCATGGACTTCCTAAGGACTACAAAAAAAAAAAAAAAAACAACACTTGAGCTTTACTTAATTGGTTTGTTGTTGATAATATCAGCGTAGGAATTCTAAAACTGTTGTTGTTTTTGTATGAAAGATACAAAAAAATGAATAAATATATAGATGTTGGAAATCAGAGATTACACTGTGAAAAAAGGGAGATAAAATATGGAATGAAGGAAGGTGAGGAAAAATCCAGAAATGTCAGATCTGAATTGGAGGTAACAGTATGCAGAATTTTGTTGTTGTTGTTGTTGCTGTTAAGTAAGCTCTACACCCAATGTGGGGCTTAAAATCATGACTCCGAGATCAAGAATTGGGACCTCTACCTCCTGAGCCAGCCAGGCGCCCCTAGAATTCATAAATTTTTTTCACTTTATTGAAATATAATTTATCTACAGATTTTAAGCATATAGTTTTGGTAAATGTATACACTGGGGTAACCATCAACCCAATTGAGATCTAGAATATTCGATCAGCCTGAAAGTTTCCTTACTCTCCTTTGCTCTCTTTCACCCTTTTGTTCTTGATAATTGGTAAATTGCATTTTCCCTCTTTTTTTTCTTAATCCATCTTGCTAGCAGTTTATCCATTTCACTGATTTTTTTTCAAAGAACCAACTTTTAGTTCTGCTTTCTCTGCTCTTTATGTATTTCTATTTCACTAATTCCTGCTCTCATTACTCATTTTTTGGGATTTAACTTGTTCTTTCTTTTTTTTTTTTTTTTTGGCTTATTTTATTTTGCTCTTTGTTTCGACTTTTTGACTATAGGACTGATGCATCTATAAACATTTGTATACTGGTTTTTGTGTAAATATATGTTTTCAGTTCTCTTGGGTATATATTTAGGAGTAGAATTGCTGGGTCATGTGGTAAAAATATTTAACTTTTTGGAAAACCTGCCAAACTTCTT
Source organism: Prionailurus bengalensis (assembly GCF_016509475.1). Taxonomy (NCBI): domain Eukaryota; kingdom Metazoa; phylum Chordata; class Mammalia; order Carnivora; family Felidae; genus Prionailurus; species Prionailurus bengalensis. Next base: position 110,698,446 of record NC_057346.1, on the reverse strand, counting down.
CCAGCTTCTTAGGGTAGAATCATAGAATACTGATTTTTTTTTATTTTTTTTTTCAACATTTATTTATTTTGGGGACAGAGAGAGACAGAGCATGGACGGGGGAGGGGCAGAGAGAGAGGGAGACACAGCATCGGAAACAGGCTCCAGGCTCTGAGCCATCAGCCCAGAGCCCGACGCGGGGCTCGAACTCACGGGCCGCGAGATCGTGACCCGGCTGAAGTCGGAAGCTTAACCGACTGCGCCACCCAGACGCCCCTAGAATACTGATTTTAAAGCTTTCTTTTTTTCCGATTTAAAGTTCTCAATTTCCCTCTAAAGCACTTCTTCCAGCTACACAAATTCTGATACGCTGTGCTTTTGTTTTGTTCAGTTTGAGATACTTTGCCTTCATTGTGTTTTCTTCCTTGACTCATTAGTCATATATATACATATATATGTTTTGCGTTGTTTTAAGATTTTATTTTTAAGTAATCTCTACACAAGGTGGGGCCTGAACTCATGACCCAGAGAACAAGAGTTGCAGGTCCCACCAACTGAGCCAACCAGGCACCCCTAGAAATATATTCCTTAATTTGTAAACATTTGGGGTTTCCCAGATATATTATCATTTCTTTCTGATTTAAGAGAGCATATTCTGTGAGGTTTTAATCTTTCGCAGTTTGTCTCGTGCCGAGGATACGATCTATTTCAGGGAGCGCTCTATGTGTGCTTCCAAACACTGCGGTTCTGCAATATTACGGGATAGAGTTCCCGCAGATACATACAATGTCGGCTCTGTCAAGTTGGTCGTCCTGCTCAGACTTTCTATACCCTATTGCTTTTTTTGTCCAGTTAGTCACTTATCAATTACCAACGAAGAGTTTTCCAATCTCTGTGATTACGCATTTGCCTTTTTTCCCCCTTAGTTCTCTCAGTTTTTACTTCAGTTTTTTTTGTAGCTCTGCTATTAGGCGCATATACGTTTAGGGTGATAGCTTCCTGTTCAGTGGGTCCTTTCCGGATTACGAAATGCCTCTCTTTAATTCTCCTTGTCTGGACGTTAACCTGGCCTGATGCGAATGTAGCTGTAGCAGCTTCTTGTGCTTTCTAAGGGCCTAGCATATCTGTTTTCATCCTTTTACTTTCAGTGTCTGTAGAAAAATTCTCTCTCTTTTACATATTATATGGCGGGGTCTTGACAAGCTCTGTGTTTTAACTGGAATATTTACATTTACTGGACTTATTCATACAGTTGGCTTTAGGTCTATGTTTAGTCTGTGTTAGTCTGGGTTTAGTCTGCTGGGGCCACCATAACAAAGTACCACAGATTGGGTGGCTTCAACAACAGAGATTTCTTTTCTCACAGTTTTGGAAGCTAGAAGTCTGAGATCAAGGTGTTGACAGAACTGGTTCCTTCTGAGGGCTGTGAGAGAAAGATCTACTCCAGGCCTCTCTCCTTGTCTTGTCGACGGCTGGCTTCTCCCTGCGTCTTCACGTTCTTTTCCTTCCGTATGTGTCTGTATCCCAATCTCTTCTTGTAAGGACACCAGTCATATTGGACTCGGGTCCAGCCGAATGACCTCATTTTAACTGAGGATCTCCGCAGGGGCTCTAACTCCAAATACAGTCGCATTCTGAGGTGCTGGAAGTGAGGATTTCATCATATGAATTTGGAGAAACAGAGCAAGGTCTGTCACCTTACTACTTTTTTTCTATGTGTCCTTTAATTCCTCAGTTCATCTTTTCCTGCCTTCTTCTGAGGAACTGAATATAATTAATACCATATTTACATATTATAATTCAATAGTCAGGATTTAAATATCATTAATATTATATTTTACTTCCTTTTTTGCTTTTTAGCTAGATCTCTTTTTATTATTTTTTAACGGTTGCCTTATAAATTATAGTATGTAGGGGCACCTGGGTGGCTCAGTAGGTTGAGCATCCAACTTCAGCTCAGGTCATGATCTCACAGTTCGTGAGTTTGAGCCCTGCGTCGGGCTCTGTGCTGACAACTCAGAGCCTGGAGCCTGCTTTGGATTCTGTGTCTCCTTCTCTCTCTGTCCCTCCCCAGCTTGTGCTCGCTCACTCGCTCTCTCTCTCTCAAAAATAAACATATAAAAAAAAAAAGAAATTATAGTACACATCACTAGTTGATCACAATCTAATTGAACTTCACATTTCACAGATATTAGAGCCTTACAACAATATAAGTTTATTTGCTCTCCCATTATTTCTACTATTATATTTTATTCCTCCATATGTCATAAACTGTATCTTATGATAATATTACTTTTGCTGTAAATAGATACTTGTCTTTTGTGGAAATTGAGAAAACAAAAAAGTAACGCTTTTAAATTTACCCAACTTTTACCATGTCTGTGGTGCTTCATTCCTTCCTATGGATCCAAGTTCCCAAATTTCCTTTCAGACTGAAGAACGCCCTTTAGCATTTCTCGGAGCGCAGGCCCGCCGGCAGCAAAGTCTCTTCTCTGTCGCTCTTTTTAAGTTTTATGTATGTGTGTATGTATGTACATGTTTATTTATTTACTTATTTTGAGAGAGGGAGAGAGTGGGGAAGGGGCAGAAAGAGAGGGAGAGAGAATCCCAAGCAGGCTCCACGCCGCCAGCACAGAGCCCAGTGCAGAATTTGAACTCACAAACCACGAGATCACGACCTGAGCCCAAATCAGGAGTCGGCTGCTTAACTGACTGAGCCACCCAGGAGCCCCATCCTCTATCATTTCTCATAAAATGTCTTTACCTGTCTCTCCTACTGCAAGATATTTTCATTGGCTACAGAATTCTAGATTGTCTTCTTTGTCAGCACTTCAGAGTGTGAGCTCACTGTCTCTGTCCTCCACTCTTCCACATCACTGTTCCCCGATATGGAACCTACCTGCTTTCAAAATGTTTTCTTTACCTCTGGTTTTCAGCACTTGGACTATGACATGCTTACTCCAGGTGTGATTTTCCTGTGCTCATCCTGTTTGTGGCTTGCCAAGCTTCTTGAATCTGTAAGTGAATGTTTCTCATCAAATTTCACATTTTTTTTTCTTACCATTATGTCTTCAAATACATATATTTTTCTGTCCCGTCCTGTCTCTCCTCTCTTTCTGGAACTCCAGACACATACGTTAGGCTGCTTGAGATGGTCCTATAGATCGCTTGGGCATTGTTAATTTCTATTCAGTCCTTTTGTTTCTGATTTTCAGATGAGATCATTTCTCCAGACTTGTCCTTAAACTCACAGCCTATTCTTCTTCCAAGCCTTCTTCAATCTTTTGGTAAGCCACTCCAATGGATTTTTCAATCTATTTGGTTCTTTACAGTTGTATTTTTTTTTAATGTTTATTTATTTTGAGAGAGAGAGAGAGAGAATCAGAGAGAGAAGGAGACATCTCTGAAGAAGCAGGCTCTGAGCTGTCATGTCAGCATAGAGCCTGACGCGGGGCTTGAACTCAAGGACTGTGAGATCATGACCTGAGCCAAACTTGGACGCTTAACCCACTGAGCCACGCAGGTGCCCCAATTCTTTACAGTTTTAATTACTCTGTTAAGACTCCCAATTAAGACCACTATATTTTCCTTCAAGTCCTTAGTCATATTTATAGTAACTACTTTGCAGTCCTTGTATGCTAATTTCAACATTGGTATTATCTCATGAGTATGTTTCCGCTGACTTTTTTCTTTTTTTTCCTTTAAGTTTATTTATTCATTTTGAGAAGGACAGTGCAGAGAGAAAGAGAGAGAGAGAGAGAGAGAGAGAGAGAGAGAGGAAGAGAGAGAGAATCCCAAGCAAATTCCACACGGTCAGTGCAGATCTCAACGTGTCGCTTGATCTCATGAATCACTAGATCATGACCAGAGCTGAAATCAAGAGCTGGATCCTTAACTGACTGAGCCGCCCAGGTGCCTCAGAATAATAGATTCTACAAAACACATAATAAATGTAGAAGGAATGATAGAATTTAAAAAAAACACAATGAAATAATAATTTAGGCAAAGGTCATTCCTTGATACTAAAACCAATGATTGACAGATTGTTGGGGACAGGATATTCATGCAACTTCAACTTACCACACAGCTCATGACTACAAAGCGAAAGGGTTCCTGGACAATGGAAAGATCTAGCAGATGACCCCTTAACCAGCAACCAAATTCAACATCAGCAATAATGAGATCGGGCAACATTAAATGGTTGAAGTAATGAAACAGAGAGAACTTTCTGCTCATACAATATTCTTGCAGAAAGGTTTAATCTGAATCTAACTGCAAGGAAACATTCAAGCAAATTCAAATTGGAGGATATTCTATAAGACAACTGGGCTGGGTTCTGCAAAAATGGCAGTGTCATGAAAAACAAATAGGAAGGAACACTATTCTCGATCAAAGAAGAATCAAGAGACATGACAACTAAACGCAGCCTGTGATCCCTGATTGGATCTTGAAACTTTTTTTTTTTTTTTAAAGCTGTAATGGAAACTTTAGGGCTATTTGGGGAAATATAATTATGGTAGGCAATCTAGATAATAATACTGCGTCATCGTGAAGTTTCTTGGCCGCTGTGAAAACAGTTTGGCGACTCCTCAGGAAGTTGAACACAGACTCTACCATATGATCCAGCAACCCTAATTCCAGGTACGCGCTAAAGAATCAAAGCAGGGACTCAAACAGATGTTTGTACAGCCGTGTTCACGGCATCATCCAGAGTGGCCAGAAGATGGGAATAACCCCTATGTGCATCAACAGGTGAAAGCCGAAGCAAAATGTCGTCTATCCAGGCAGCGGGATGTTATTCGGCCTTAAAAAGGAATGACGTTCTGACCCATGCTAGAAAAATAGATGAATCTTGAAGATATTAGGCTAAGGGACATAAGCCACACATAAAATGACTATTGAATGATTCCACTTGCATGAGGTGGATGAGCAAAGGTATGGAGATAGAAAGTAGAATAGAGATTGCCAGGGTGGATGGGATGTTTAATGAAAAAGTTCTGGAAATGGCTAGTGAGGAGGGTTGCACGACATAATGAATGTAGTTAATGCCACAGGCCGTGGCGGAGGCCCGCCAAGTGAAGAAACGAGCTGCACAGCCGTGTGGACTGCTGGGATAGACAGGCAGCCGCTGTTCTGGACACTTCTGCTAAGTTCCAAGCCTTCCCGGGCCACATAACTTATGGGGGGCGGGGTACATATAATGAGCTCTGTCTCCCCGGCCTTTAGGGGCACCCTCCTTCACCCAATCTGTCGCTCTCCCCCACGATTATGTCTGACTTGAGCGAGGCCAGCATGTGGCCCTTGCTTTTATCCGGGTCTTCTTCCACCCGCCCCTTTCTGCCGCACCTCCCTCTCCATCTTCACCCCCGAGGCTCGCCGAGCTTCTGCGGGTCGCGCCAGTGGGGTGGAGTGTGGCATCTGTACCCAGGCCGGGGAAGCTCACCGGGCAAACTCCGCCAACTCGCCTCCCCGCCCAGTGGGAGGACAGCTTTGTATTCTCAGTTCTCCAACCCAGACCCAGAATCCCCTCTGGTGTGCCAGCGGTCCAGGCAGCTGCAGAGCAGGAGAAGGGGCACCGGCTCCCCGATGCGACATGCCGCCACGGGAACAAGTCAGAGTCTAGCGCGGGTATAGGAGTGAGACTCTGGCCAAATGTGTCTGAGAACAGCTGGGCCAGGCTGGAAAACTGAGGCAAAGGGGTAGGAAATTCTGACTGAAATGAGAAGGAAGGGGCGTACGGCTCTGTTTTCAGGTCAGCCTATGACTACGGCCCTGCCGGTAGGCAGATGGCACCCCTTCAGTGACAGCCGAGGGAGCGGAAAGATCGCCGGTCTCCATGCCACCGTCTGGCTCTTTGGTCTACAACCCCAAAACTCAGATCTCTCAGGTGGAAAAGTCAAGGTCATGATGTAAGACTTTCTGGCCGCTGTGAATTGTAAAGGACCGGCACGCCCCTGAAGCAGGCTGACGTAGGCCTCCGGGGCAGGCACTCGGCTGTGGTGACCTCCTCTCAAACGCCAGGCCTGGAGTTGCCAAAGCTTCGCGTGGCACTTGGCTACTCGGGAATCCCGATGCCCAGTGGGCACTTACCCGCAGCCAGTGGAGTGGGAGCAAACTGGAAGAGCAGGACTCCAGAGTGGACGTGCAGGCTGCCGGGAAGATGAAAGCACAGCCGGTTCTGGGTCCCTCCAGAAGTCCGGCGCCATCCCCCATCTAGGGACAAAACAGTCAATCAGTCGTGCCCCATCCCTTCTTTGGTTGAACCCACTTAACCCTCCCCCAGTTTCTTCAATCCGAGGATGATTTCACGCTTTGTGAGCAACAAAAGGACCCCAGAGGGGAGCCTAAACAGGACCTGGGAGGGTCTGCCCTGTCCTCAAGCCACTCTCCTCTCAATATTCTCTGCTTTGCCGTCCTCAAAAGGTGTCGTCCTTTGCGACACCTCTGTCCCAAGTGCTGAGGTGGTTCTCCCTTTCCCGGGTCTTTGGACAGCTGTTCTAGGTGGTCCCCTTCAGGGCTAGAAGGGCACGGCCTTGAAGTCAGCCTGATGATGGCGCCAGCGAGGCCAACTTCCTTCCTCTGCGGGGGGGCTACAGGCCTTGGCAATCTGTTGGCATGGGGGACACAGTTTCCGCTCCCAGGTGGGTCACAGATGGGACAGACATCCTCTGGGGAGGAGTGGGCCGCAGACAGAGGAGAGCCAAGAACAGCCACAAATGCCACGAGACCAAAGTATCCATCACTGGCCCTCAAGACTGCTTCACAATCCTGCGCTGTAGTTTCCTCCCCTGGTGGTAGTTCGGCTCACTTCTGGGGAAGGAGGCTCACGAACCCTCCTACCCGTCCACCAGACCCTATTCACTTGACTCCTAGTCACTGTGCTAGACATGCCAATGATATGGCCCCCCCAAACGCCTGCCGATCACGTTCTTCCCTTCCCGGGGTGTCTGTAAGACAGCGTGTAAGCTTAACACCAGGGTCTCAGGATAATACCTTGTCTCGCCAAGACTCAGAGCCCCTGTTCCTCCACTAATATTTCCTACACGTGTGTGCTATGCTGGGAGTAAAACACTGACCAAAATCCATTCCCTGCTCTCAAGAGTTCACATCTAGATGGGGCTCCAGACATTTCTCCCCCATTCTCGGGGCTACCGGGGGTGGGGAGTGCCCACAGTATCTTTTCCCCACTCCCTGGCACATCCACATTGCCTACATCCCTCAAGGCCCCGCTGAAGTGCTGTCTGCTCCTTGCTGCTCTCATGACACAGCCACTTAGCAGTGGTGTCTCCGGCCTCTGAGTGTTCACGGTAGACACCTGTATCTCTCTCATGATGTGTCATGTTCCTCTTGTATTACGTGTTCGGTATGCATAGTCGATCTCCTCTACAGACTCTGTTTTCTTGAGGGCAAAGATCATCTCACACATCTCTGGATCCTTCAGACCACGCCACACAATGTCAGGTACATAATACGTGGCCAAAAACTATTCGTACAATGCGGCTTCCTCACACAGATGCTCTTTGGATGAACGGAAACTTGTTTGTGAAGCCACTGGGAGTTCCCAGATTTAATAAATAATACATTTTATCACTAACTTAAAGTTCCTTGTTGGGATTTTCCCAATGAATACAAAGTTAGAACTCAATGCAAGTAGTATACGATTCTTATGTATTCCTTGTAATTGTGTGTGTATTCCTCTGGTCTTAGGTAAATGTTATATAAATATTATAATTCAATATTCTGCGGTTTCTGCATCATAGCATGTAAATGCTCACATCTTGCTTTTTTTTTTTGGTAATGTTTATTTATTTTTGAGGGAGACAGAGCATGAGCGGGGTAGAGGCAGAGAGAGAAGCAGACCCAGAATCCGAAGCAGGCTCCAGGCTCCGAGGTGTCAGCACAGAGCCCTTCGTGGGGCTCGAACCCATGAACCACTGCCAGCTCATGATCTGAGCCGAAGTCAGATGCTTAGCTGACTGAGCCACCCAGGCACCCTGGTGCTCACATCTTCTATGAATTAGAAGGAAGAAAAAGTATTTTCAACACTGCGTGGTGTTGGCCCTTGCACGCTCCCTCCCTACCAAGTGGTAATGATATAACTCAGACTTTTCCTGAAGGAAGGAGATACACAGGTTGAGAGCATCCAGCCTTGGGTAAGAAGACTCAGGCTTCCCCATTGGAATCAGCCTATGAAACCATCCTGCCTAGGAGAATGGATTTACCCATCAAGAAAAATGACTCCAAAAATTAGGTAAAGGTCTCACGGTAGCTAAGGAATCTTCTTCTTCTTTTTTTAATGTTTATTTATTCTTGACAGAGAGAGAGAGAGAGACAGAGCATGAGCGGGGGATGGGCAGAGAGAGAGGGAGACGCAGAATCTGAAGCAGGCTCCAGGCTCTGAGCTGTCAGCACAGAGCCCGACGGAGGGAGGGGGGCTCAAACTCACAGACCGAGAGGTCATGACCTGAGCCGAAGTCGGACGTTCAACCGACTGAGCCGCCCAGGCACCCCGGAATGTTCTTTAAAGTATGGGAAATGATGGCTGGGACTTGGGACAACGCTTACTAGGTGCAGGCCTAGGGCTAAAAACTTACGCGCATTATCTCATTTAACCTTCAAACACTTGAGGTAACAGTATGATTACCCCTGGTTTTGCAACTGATGAAACCGAGGCTCAAGAGATGTGAAAACTTTGTCCAAAACCACACACCCGAGTTTCTCTGACTCCAGATCCTGAGCTGAGATTGTCGCTCAAAACCATCCAGCTCCCCGTGTCTGGCACGCGGGGCGCACTGTGGGGGTAATGATCCCATATTCTCTAGAAGAGACCGTAAAGATCATCTGCTTCAACCTCGTCACTTTGCAATAGAGGAAAACGGGCTCAGAGAGATGAAGGGACTTGTCGTCCTCCCCCCCCCCGTGGCACGGAGCCAGAGGCTGCTCTGCAACGGGATCGCGAGGTGCCCTAGAATTCCAGCCCAAGCCCCACTTGACGGAGGAGGAGCTGAAGCCACGTTTGGTGAGCCCCGGGTCCCGGACCCAGGAGAGGCAGAGCCGGACTCAACCCCGGGGGCGCTCCCTGCCTTGCCCGGCCGGCGCCCCTCCACGCTCACCTGCGGCGCCACCCATCCCGCGGGCGGCCGCGCCCGACCCGCGTCCCGGCAGTACCTGTCTGCGGCGCGCAGGCTTTCGGCCGGGGACCGGGCGCTGGCGCGGAGCGAGGCGGGCTGCGCGGGTCAGAGCCGGACGGACGCTGGCCTCGCCGACCCGGGCCTCCCCGGGCCCCTCCGCCTCAAACTCCGAGGCCCAGGAAGCGCGCGGACCGCCGGACGCCGAGAACTTGGCAGCGCCGGTCCCGGGAGGCAGAGCCGCCTGGCCTCCTCCCCTCGAGCCCCCTATTCTGCCCCCTCGGCTGTCCGCAGACCCAGCCTAGCGCGAGGGCACCTGAGGGGGAACAACAGCCACGCGCCCCGCGGAAGTCCAGCACCTGGGACCCTAGAGGGCGAGGTTCCCATGGAAACGAGAGAGGCTCTTCGCGCCTGCGCGGACGCGCTAGGCACGGTGGGAATCGTAGTTTCCGGGCTGCCACCCGGCGGCCAAAGGGACGGACGCGAGATGGCGCCCGAGCATCGCGGTGGGTTCCGCGCCTCCGGGGTCGTTTCCCCCACTACCCCCAGGCCGAGCGCTGCCGGCGTAGGAGAGGCCGCGGAGACCTGAAAGGTAGTTACTCCTGGCAGCCGCGGCCCTGAGGTGTCTAGGGTGTAGGGGGCGGAGGCCGGGACGCGCTCCCTTCGCCGCGTTCAGTTGTGCCGTTTGAAATGTAGTCCTGACGAGGGGCCTCCCTGGCCCCGGCCGACCGGGGCCGGGTGGAGGGAGAACGCTGGGAAGGGGGTTGCCGGGAGGCACCTGCTGCTTGTGCGGAGGCGAGCTTCGGGCAAGGGTTCGCGTCTGGGCTGGGCGACCGGCCCGGCTCCCGAGAGGCTCCCGATGCGGGTGGGAGTCGACGTGGGATTTGCGAGCGACGGCCTTGAGCAGAACTGGTGAAAAGCAGTGCGAGTTGGACGCCGCCCTGTCCCTCCGAGTTCGGCCTCCGGGCTGAGATCTAGAAACTTAGGATCGATTTCAGGCCCTATCGCTCAGTTACTTCTCTGGGCCTCAGTTTCCTATTTCCAAAACGTGGTAATTATAATGCGTGCGTTTTCTCCTCTGGGAGTGTTGTTAAGATTCGCTGGAGATGACGTTGTGGTGGTGTAGGCTGGACAGTCCTTTAAGGACACGCACAGACATTCCTGTTTGCTGTACATTGGTGCAACTTCGTGGAGGGAAATTAGGCAATGCCTTCCAGATTAAATGCATATAGCCTTTGCTTCAGCAATTCTAGAAATATGTCCTACAGTAGGCGCCTGGGTGGCTCAGTCGGTTAAGCGTCCCCACAGTCCTAGAGTTCAAGCCCCGCGTCGCGTCGGGCTCTGTGCTGACAGCTCAGAGTCTGGAGCCTGCTTCAGATTCTGTCTCCCTCTCTCTGCGCACCCCCCCCCACTCATGCTCTGTCTCTCTGTGTCTCGAAAATAAAAACATTAAAAAAAATATGTCCTACAGGTTTAGTGGCCCTGTGTGCACCAGAAAGTATATGCAAGAGTACTTAAGCATTATTTGGAATGAAAAAAATATATATCCATAAGCAACCTGAATGTTCTTTAGTAGATGAGCACTTAAATAAATGGAGTCCATAGAATAGAATGTGTCTGATTGTTTTAGGAATTAGGCAGAGCTTTCTGAACTGATGTGCCACTCTTTGTGCTATGAAAAAAAATGTCAAAGTGTCAATGTTAATATGCTGTAATTTATGGTTTTTTTACGTTTATTTGTTTATTTTGGAAGAGACAGAGCACAAGTGGGGGAGGAGCAGAGACAGAGAGGGAGACAGAGAGAATCCCAAGCAGACTCCGCACCACTTCCAGTGCAGAACCCGATGCGGGGCTCAAACGCACGAAACCCGGAGACCTGAGCGGAAACCACCAGTCACGCTTAACCAGCTGAGCCACCCAGGTGCCCCTATAATTTATGTTTTTAAAACAATACATAAATATATTTGATGACATAAGCATGGAACGTCTTTGGAGGGACTCAGAAGAAGTTGAAACGATGCTGCCTGTGAAGCGTTGGAAAATAAGATCTAAAGGACACATACTTTTCATCATATATCTTTTTTTTTAACTTTTTTTGCCCCTTTAGCAATTTGTGTGAGGGGTGTGTATGTGTGTGTGTGTTAAATCATTTGCATTCTTTTAAAGGAATCTCTACACCCAATGTGGGGCTCGAACTCACGACCCTGAGATCAAGACTATCAGTTGCTCTACCAACTGAGAGCCAGCCAGTTGTTCCTGTCCATAGACTCTGGTCAGCCCCTAGCTCTGAGTTCGTGATAGGACTCTCCATTCCCAGCCGCAGAGGCTGTAGGAAGGCAGGGCCTGGCCTTGGCTTCCTTCCTGACATTGTCACCCTACCTGCCCCTAACCCTGGCTTAGGACTGCTGAAAGGGCAGCCTGGGTGAGACGCATGGTTGGCTGGAGGATGACAGGCAGCCCCACTGTTTGCTCAGAAGGGTGGACCAGCGAGGTGGATCAAGAATCAGGCGAGCCTCTCTGGACCCCACCTGGGGCCCTAGGCATGTCACCTACACACAGGTACACATGGTTCTTCTAGAGAGCATGTTGGGGGTGAATTCTGTCAATGTGTAGGTGACATGTATCATTAACACACCAAAGTGGGAAGGGGGCACTTAGGGATTTCCTAGTCTAATCCCTTTGTTCTACAGAAAGAAACAGAGACTTGAAGGGAAGTGAGTTATAAGTGGCAAAGCCAGGGCTAGATCCCAAGTTTCTTGTCCCTTGGTACTCTAGGAGTAGAGTAGTGCTGGGGTCCCACTGGGGTCTAGGTGAGAAATGCCCTTCCAATGGGGCATGAGTTCTCAAGTGGTGCCAGCTCCTACGTCTGAGTCTGCTTTGAAGGAAGGAGTTGCATATCCACCCCCCCCCCCAACCGAAGTAGTGTGTTTATGGGACAGAGGATATGATCTTGGGAAGAGAAGACAGAAGTGACAAAGATGGAATAACTTACTCTTTTTGAACGGTAAAGTGGAGCAAAAGGAACCCGGATGCAGAAGGGGAGGGCCCATCGAGGGTCCTTCTTCCTTGACAGGGAGGGACTGGCTTGGAAGATCAGGCTGTCTTGCATTGTAGCAAGAGGAAGATTCTTGGGGCCCACAGTGTGCTCGAGAACAATCATCAAGTGTCCAAACAGAGCCTTAGCTTCCGGAACAGGCTTGGTCCTGTCCAGATAGGCGTCGGCAGCCCCCACTTCCTCATGGGTAACTCGCTTCAGCTGTCCCAACAGAGCCAAGCACCTGCTGCCCGGCGTAGACTTGTCCCCCACCCCAACCTGCCTGACGGGCGCAGGGGCAGCTAACATTTACCCAGGCCCTGCCCTAGGAAGTGAGGGAGATAACACTGGTCTCCCCTTTTCTCTTCCCCATTCCTCTTCCGGCCCCACCCTGCCACTACCCTCCCACCCCGCCAGTCCTCCAAAACGGGGCCTGTCTAAAGACACCTGGTGGTTGCTATGAGGAGGCCGGAAGGGCTAAGAGAGGCCAAACTTCGTGTGTAACCAGAGAAGAATCAGACTCACAGGCACACAGCTTTATCATAAAAGTGAAAATAATATGAAAATGTTTTTTTTTTATTTCTAAGTACAAAGCCAGATACTATTAAGACTGTGAAAAACTGGCCAGAGGCCGTGAAGGACAAGAAGAAGACTTTCTTTGGCCTGGTGCCCTGTGACCCAGCGCACTGCTGTCGGGGAGTGGCGTGGGGCGGGGGACAACAGCAGAAGACGGGCTGGTTGTGGAATGCGGGAGGAAGGCCCCATCGGCGGGACCGCTCTCTGCTCCTCAGAGCCTCCAGAACTGGGAACTGAGGTTACTCTTGGCCTTTAAGGGCCATTGGTTCTCTGGCCTAGCGGGCCCCAGGAATGAAGAGGGGCAGGGGTGAGGCACATGGGAGTGGGTGAGGGAGGAAGCATGAGCCTTTCTGCACTGGGTTTATTCCCTGGCTGCAAGTGAGTGTTTCAGGCAGCAGCTGGGAATGAAGCAAGGTGCTCTGGCCCCCAAAGGCACTTTCAGTCTCTCTGTCACATCCCCGTTATAGAGAAGATCTTGAGCCCTTGGAAAGGTGGACATGTCTGAGACTTAAGGCCATAGGAGCTGAGGCTGTAGTGATGGAATCTCGGGGCCACTGGGGAGGAGCTAAAAGGAATGTGGACAAGCTGACAGGAATGAAGGGCGCTCGTCCCAGGAGCTGTGTTCAGGCGCCTCTATTTGTGTCTAGGGGGCCATGAGCATGTGTGAGGGCTCAAGCCTCGCCCTCCTCCCCACTGCCATCCACACTGGCCTGCCTCACCACCTTCCGGAGCCTGGGTGTGGAGGAACGGCCGGCCTCTGCCTGCTCCTGCAAGGCCCGGGTCCGGCTGGCCACCAGGGCGGCGCTGTTGAGGGCAACCACAGACTGGTGGGACTTCAGGGCAGGCCAAGGCCCCTTGGGACCCGGCTCGCCTCCCTTGGCCTTTGAGAGCTGAGGGAAGGGCACCGGAGGGTCTTCTTCTGAAGACTCGTTTGAAGAAAACACCTAGAAGGGTCAGAGTGCAAGAAGAATCCCTGAGAAGTCTTTCCAGGGCAGAGTTATTGAGCACAAAGCCTGGGAAGGGGTAGGTGTGGAATGTTAAGTGAATGTAGAAAATCTGAGCTACTCATGGTCGTATTTCCATAGGAGGGAAGATAGCAGCCCCGCCCCACTGCCCTGCTCCTTGGCCCCCGCCGGTCCTCCTTCTGGCCCCAGGAGCCCTCCTGAGCTCCCCTGCACCTGCCATATCCTTGAGGCCCCCACCTCCTCCTCTTGCCCCCCTGCCTTTGTGCAGTCAGTCCTGAGAGCTGCAGGTGAAACACCTTCCGGGTACCGAGTGAAGACACTACCTTTAGGAACACCCACGCTCGCTCACCCATCAACCATCCATACCCAGTGCCACCTCCTCCAGGAAGCCTCTCCCAAAGGTTCCCGCCCTCTGTAAGGAGCTCTCTCTCCTCAGGTCAGCCATCTTGGCCTCCAGTCCCGTGGTGGGTGTGGCTTCCTAAGGCAAAGGCTAGTCTCTGGTCTTCTGCTTGTGCCCTGCAGCACTTAGCACAGAGGATGCTCAACTGCCCAGCCCGTATTTGGTCACGTGAGTGCCATGACCCCTCTGTACCCCATCCTCTGGTGGGTTCCCCTCAGATTTGGGAGGGGCCGCAGAGCACCTTCTCCACCTCGCCTGGGGTTGGCAGTTGGGTGTCCAGCTCTTGGCCTGGGGAGGATGCTCGTGCCATGGCTGGGCAGCCCTGCCCCTTAGGAGGCAAGTCCTTTCATCGGGCTGAGAGTTGTCTGCAGCCTTCACCCCGGGGCTGGCTCGGCTGAGAAGCCCATGCAGGTGCCTCCGGCCCCATGGCTGCTCTGCAGCTCCCACGGAGGGCAGTGCTCGCCAACCGCCCACGAGGTCTCCTTGGCTGCTTTGAGGGGACAGAAGTGAGCTGCCCAGGGAATGGTCCCCATGGGAAGTTGGGCCCCGGTCCCGGTCTCTCTCCTTCCTCCTGCCATCTGCCCCTCCTACTTCTGTCCCCTGATGTGCCTCAGTCTGGGCTCCTTCCCTAGCTCCAGCCTCACCTCTGGCAGATCACTGGCCCCTGAAATGCTTTCCAGCTCCGAGGAAGGCTCCAGGAGGCTGATGGACCGCATGACCCCTCGGAGGTTGATACGGGGCCGTGGCCCAGGCTCCTCTTTCAGGGCTGACCGGCTCTCCTCCAAACCCGTGGCCTTCGCCTCCCCACTGCCCCCTGGTTCCGGTGGAAGAGGCGGGAATGGTGTAGACATCTCAGGGGCGAGGGGCTCCTCTGGGGAAGCCCCACCCACTTTCTGCTCCCAGATGTGGCTCTGCCGGCTGGAAAGAGGTGGGCCTCAGTCAGCCTTGAGTGACCCAGCAGCCACGCCCAGCGCCCACACCCACCTGCTCCCCGGGCCCCCCGGCTTGTGGCTTGTACCTGGCGGTCAAGATGCCCTGGTAGGTCTGCAGCTGGCGCAGAAAGCCGGGGTTGGGGCGGGCGATGGGCCGGAGCTCCTGCACGTGGCGCAGAGCCTGCTCCAGACTCCAGCCATACTGCTTCATGGCATAAGCTATCACCGTGGCAGCTGAGCGGCTGACGCCCATCTTGCAGTGGACTAGCACCCGAGTGCCCTGTGCTCTGTGGAGGCAGAACACGGTCAGCACTCCCCCCTTCCCCGCCCCATCGCTGGGAGGGGCCCTGCGGCGTGGGAGAAGGACAGGGAGTGCTCCGCCCAGAGCAGAGGAGGGAGCCGAGACCCTGAGGGCCGGGAGAGGTCCTGAGCCGGAGGGAAGAGGCAAGGGGACCGCTTGAAGCTGGGGCAGGCGGAGCCCCACCTCGCGGCCTCCACGAAGCCGTGTGTCTCCTTCCAGTGGGGTAGCAGCTGGGCTGACTCCTCATCCCAGAGGCGCACGTTGTGGTAGATGAAGCGATCGGGGTAGAAGTTGTCAATCTCGCGGGCCACGTTCAAGATGTGGCTGACCCTGTAGCAGAGGGTATGCGGCCCGGCTGACGTTGCCAGGGGCACCAGGCCCATTGGCCAGCAGACCCGGCCGACCCTGCTGGTTCTGTTTAGTCCTTGGTTCTGAGAGTCGGGTGGGGACGGTGCAGTCGTGAGGGGAGGAGAAGATGGCCGTGACCCTGAGCGAATCATGCCGCCCCACCGGGGTTTGAGTTTCCCCCTCTGGTCCAGGTAGCTGCTGGGCTGACTGGAGCACTAAGCCTACTAGTCTCAGAAGCCAGTGGGAGGACAGCTTTGATCTAAGCTGAGACCGGGTGGATCTGCAGCAGCTGGGTGACGGTGACGGGGGCCACAGTAGGTTTCCCGGGAGCCCGTGGGGGTCAAATGGCAGGAACCAAGGAGGGCAGGCAGCCAGCCCCCCTGCCTGTCTCTGTGAGACGTGGTCAGGTGGAGAGGGGCTTTTCCGCTTGGGAAAGGCCCTCGGGGCGCCCACCCCACTGCCGCCCCTCTTCTCTGTGTCATATGGGGCTTGCTTTACAGAGTGGGGAGGAAGCGGGCCAGGGGAGCTGCCAGCAGGCCCCCAAGACCTTGCCGGGGGGAGGGGGTTGGAGGCAGAGCTAGCAGCTGCTGGGGGGGGGGGATCTGGGGGTTTCTGGCCAGGTTGCCCCTTGGGGTGAGGTCAGGGGAAGGGGAAGACACAGGGTAGGTGGTCCTGAGGGCCCAGAACCCTACCTGTTCCTCTGGAGCTCCTCCAGGTTTGCCGCATTCCACTCTGAGCCCTGCGGAGGGACAGAAGCTTCACCCTCCGTCTCCCCCACCTGCGGCGCCCTCACGCCGCCCTCCCCCTGCTGCTCACCAGGTAGAGGTGGGGGAAGATGCGGGAGGCGCGGTCTTGCTGGGCCATGAGCAGCAGCATCTGGTTATCAATGAAGTCGCGGTACTGTTGGAGAGGACGGCCCAGGCGCAACTCCAGGGCCTGGCGGATCTGCAGGCGGAGCCAAAGGGGAGGAGAGGCTGGGGGGGGTGGTGCCTTGCAAGCGTCCTGATGCCCGGCCCTTCCCTCCGGGGCCTCAGAGGACAGCACCTGTCCATCTAGACAGAGGAGCTGAAGCCAGGCGTGGGGGACTGGCTCAGGACTGGGGGAAAGCTCTGCCCCCGTGGGAGGATTCCCCACCCCCACCCCCGGCCCGGGGCCCAGCTCTCTCCTGGCCCCTGCTCCTCCCCAGCACCAGCCCAGCTTTTATTTTTTTTTTTTTGAGTAAGCTCTACACACGACGTGGGGGCTTGAACTCGTGACCCCGATGTCAAGAGTCGCATGCAGCACCGACTGAGCCAGACACGGAACCCCCCGGCCCACCTCTTTGGAAGTGACGCTCTCCAGGTCGCTGGTGTCCAGCACCTCCCACAGCTCAGCCCGGATCGCCTGCTCCATCCGCTCCTGCTCTGAGGGCCTGGGAGCCGAGCCCGTCAGTCCAAGAGCCCCTTCCCGGCTCCCCCATGGCACCCTCCCCTCTCCTCCCCTGCCCGCGCTGACCGGCCAGGCTCGGCGCTGGGAGGCCGCAGGGATTCCAGGTCGGCCATGGCCATCCACTCGTTGAGGCAGCTCTGGTCAGAGCTCAGTCTGTCCTGGTAGTATCCAGCCCAGGTAAGGGCACTACCCCCTGGCACAAGACCGCTGCCAAGAGCCGCCTCACATGCCTGGTGCAACACCTGGAGCGTGGCCCTAGGACAGAGGACGGGCTGGGTCACACCCTCCTCCCTGCCGCCCCTCCCCAGGCCCTCCAACCGGCTCTGAGAAGAGGAGGCCAGCCGGAGACCGGGGCCGCCCTAACCCTTACCACATGGTCTGGATGGAGATGGGCTTGAAGATTCGGCTCTGCCCACCGGACGTCACACTGAAGCCCCTGAGGGAGACCAGGTGCGGGTAGAATCCAACTCCAGGCTCCGGGACAGAGCTCCTGAGAGGCCAACCCACTCGCCACCTCGCGAGGCTGACCCTCAGAATACGTACATACACAGCATTTGGGCTTCAAAATGAGCCCCATTTGCCACACCTGGGGTGGCTGAGGCCCAGAGAAGTTAGGTGACCTGCCTAGAGTCACACAGCAAATCCGAGATGGAGCTGAGTCGGCCCAGGCCCCAGACACCCAGCCTGCGTTTCTTCCGCTGCTCCCCACTGCCCAGTCACCCTATCCGGTCCATCACCCTGCCGGCCGCCCTCTCCCCTCTCTCCTCCCTCCAGTCGCCATCTCTTACCCGTCTCCATCTAGGTACACCTGGGTGTCACTCCAGAGAGGCAAGACCAGGCCCAGGGTGCAGCTCGGGGAGCTGGCAGGGGACAGAAGAAAAGCCATTGTTCCCCAGCATCTCACTTCCTTGCCCCCCTCCCTTCCTCTCCCTGCTCGCACCTGCTGTCGGGGAAATCCACTCCCAAGAGGACTGTCTCATCCTGGCTCTGATGTTCTCTTGTGGAAACTACCAGCAGGTAGCGGAGCCGAGGGGGCCGTGCCGCCTCCAGCTGGGCTGCCTGGGGAAGATGGGGAGGGGGAAGCCCAGGGTCACAGCGGCCCAAGAAGACCCTGCATCCCCCGCCCCCCGCCCCGCACCTGACATACACGTGGGCCTAGAAGAGACCTGCTGCCTGCCTGCTCTGTGCCCATCCTCCTCTTCCCAGGTTCCAGATTGGTAGTTATAACCCAGTGGCTGCCAACTTTGGGATTCCATGGTCCAACAGAATGTTTAAGAAGATTTTTCGTGGGGCACCTGGGTGGCTCAGTCGGTTAAGCGTCCGACTTCGGCTCAGGTCATGATCTCACGGTCCGTGAGTTCGAGCCCCTCGTCAGGCTCTGTGCTGACAGCTCCGAGCCTGGAGCCTGTTTCAGATGCGGTGTCTCCCTCTCTCTCTGACCCTCCCCCATTCATGCTCTGTCTCTCTCTGTCTCAAAAATAAATAAAACATTAAAAAAAATTTTTTTTAATAAAAAAAAAGATTTTTCGCAAAGGGGGTATGTATGGAAAAAAGGGGAGGGGCGCCTGGGTGGCTCAGTCGGTCAAGCGTCCGACTTTGGCTCAGGTCACGATCTCGCGGTCCGTGAGTTCGAGCCCCGCGTCGGGCTCTGGGCTGATGGCTCAGAGCCTGGAGCCTGCTTCCGATTCTGTGTCTCCCTCTCTCTGACCCTCCCCCGTTCATGCTCTGTCTCTCTCTGTCTCAAAAATAAATAAACGTTAAAAAAAAGTTTAAAAAAAAAAAAAAAAAGAAAAAAGGGGAGAATGGGCCTTGCACCCATTGCCCATTTTCAATTTCTGCCCAGGAAAGAGGTTTAAAAAAAACCCAAAAACCTTTTCCACTTGCCATTACCATCATTTGATTCAAGAAAGGTTTCTCATCAAAGAAATACTAAAGACACAATCTCATAACAAAGGACAGTGCTTCCGTGGAATAAATTCGGCTTTCGGAAAGACTGCCTCCATTTTGTTTTTCCCATCTTGCTGCCGACAGTGAGATGCCCCACAGGCATCTGGGAACTGGTCCACCGGCTCCCACCTGTGCCCCACCCCGCCTGGCGCCCCTCCAGCTCAGCCGGCCCTCCGGAGCGGCCGGCCAGGCCCGAGGTGCGCGCACAACTCATGGGGTCAGGAAGGTCCTGTGCTGGTTGCACAGAACCCCACCTCCGTGTAATTCCCAGCTCTTGGACCCGATCGGGCCTTACAGGCTCATGCAGGGCAGACCCCCGTCATTTCCCGCTCCTCCAGAGACCTGAAGACGTGATCGTGCCCTGTTTAAGCAACTAGCTGAACCGGGGGGCTCCTCAGGGTTTGGGGGATCCGTATCACTTGCCCTCATGCCACTGCTCCCCAGCAGACACACACGCTGGCTCCCTTCTACCCTCGCCTCCCCCCCCCCCCCCAAGAGCTGGCTCTCTCCCCTTCTCCGAGGGCTCGGCGGCCCCTCACCAGGCGGATGTCGTCCTGTGGCCTCAGCAGCTCCACCATGAGGTGCAGGTGCTGACTCTGCTGCTGCTTCTGGGGACTCTGGGGCCCCTGCCCATCGTCTGTCTGGTCGCTGTGGGGCTGTTCTTCCCCGGGGGGTCCCTCCACTGCCTCAGGGCCAGCGTCAGCTGCTTCTCCATTGTCCTCTCCGTCCTGCAGTCCCAGGACAGCCCCACGGAGCACTGCAAAGCTCTGCCTGGCAGGGCAGCAGGGAAACCACTTTAGGTCCGTCATCCCCCTCAGGGCAGACGTGCATCAGATTCACCCACCAGGCTTGTTAGGACAAGTGTTGGGCTCCGTCCCGGGGGAGTCAACAGGTCTGGGGTGGAGGCCTGAGAATGTGCATTTCTAAGGAGTTCCCAAGTGCTGAGGCTACCACATTTGGGGAGCTACTGTCTTGGAGGCTGCCAAGCCCCCGAGCCACTTGTTTAAGTGGGGGGGGGGGGGAAGCGTTGCTCCCTTTCCCTTCCCCCCTGCCTATCTCAGGAGATGCTGTAAACTTGGTGGGGATCCAGGAGCCCTTGGGCTCTGCCGTCCCATCCCTGCTCTTTGGCTTGTGACTACTGGCCCGAGCCAGGGTCCAGAATAGTGGTGGAAGGGCCCCGACTGACCGGGAGGAAGATAAAAGCAAAGGCAGCCCGGTCGGCACTGCAAGCCCACTGTGCCCACCAGCAACATTGCCCCACATATGCAGTAGTTGGTTCTGGCCGAGTCCTCCAGTAGGGCAGGGGCCAGGCCTGGCAGCTGGAGGTAGTTGTCTCTGTCCGGGAGAGGTGCTCACCTTCGCTGGAGCCGGCTTCTCCGCTTGGATGCCTGGTCCTGCTGAGAAAGCAGCCCCCGGGGCAGAGTGAGGTGGGGGGTGGCAAGGACTCTCCTCTCTGCTATCAGGGCTGTGGGGGTGGGGGGTTGGGGGTTGGGGGTGGGATCGCCCCACCCCCAACTGGAGACTGGAACCAGAAAAGATGTCAGATCCCTTCCCACCCCAGTCCACTCCCCACCTGGAGGCACGGGGGGGGGGGGGGGAGCCTGGGCAAAGGTCCAGGTAGGGCAGCTGGGGTGAGTGGGTGGGGGTGCTGGAGGTGTCCAAGGGGTTGGCCCAGATCTGGGCCTGGAAGAGGGTAGGGCCTCCGCAGTCTGGGCTGGTGTTCGGGGCTCCGGATCTTGCCTTGGTCTAAGTTCTTGGGAGCCTCCAGACCCCCTCCCAGTCCCCTCCAGCGAGACACTTAGGGTCCCCCTTCCCACACCCCCAGCCTCAAGGGGAGGCTGGCAGTGGGCAGGACGCGCTCCCCGGGGCCCAGCTGGCAGCCAACTGCGTGGGCCGGAGCACGGCAAAGCCAGACTTACCGTGGGCCCTACAGGCGTGGAGTGGCCGCTGGCCGGAGGGGAGCGGCTCACTGTGACCAGGGCCATGGGGCCAGGCCGGGCACACCTGCGCCCGTCCGGGTACGGTGCCCTACCACGGCCCCACGGACAGTCCCTGCCCCGCAGGACCAGGAAGGAGAGACCGGAGCCACCAGGGCCTGGCACCTCCTCGGGGGCGGCCCTTAAAGGGCCAGACGCGCGTCCAGCCCGCGTCCAACCCGGTCTGCGGAGCCAGCACCGAGCAGCCGCCGCCCCTCCCTTTGCGTCTCCTGGGTTCGGCCGCCTCGCCCCCGCCCCCCCAGCACTTTGGAGGCGGGCCCGGGGCGGGGCGCAGGTGCGGAGCGCGGCGACCGGGAGGGAAGTGGCCAGAGGTCCGGCAACTTGCAGTCTTCGTTCCGGGGTTCCGGGGTTCGGTCCCTCCTTCTTGGAGGCGCCCCTGCCCCTGCCCTCCTGGCTCCGCCCACCTAGGTCACCTGAGTTCTGCTTTGGGCTTCAACCGTTCAGTTACCCAGATTGGCACCTAGGGAGGCAGGACTGGGGACACAGGTCTCGGGGAGGATCCGACATAGTAGGTCTTAAGTCGGAGGGCACCCCAAAATGATTTCTTCTTGCTGACTGGCCCGCATGCTTCCACTCTCTGCACAATCATTGGGAGACATGCAGAGCTTCGGGGAAACCAGGCAGAACTTAGAACTAACCCATCGCGGGATCACAGGCCATCCTCAGGGCCACCTTGGAGGTGAGCAGGGCAGAGTTGAGCAGGCTCGCACTGCAGCCTGGGAAGGGACTTGTCCAAAGTCACTCAGATAGAACATGCTCGGATAGAACAGGCAGGAACCCAGGCCTGGGGTGCAGGGGGCTCCTCCCAGTTGGTTGGGAATAGTCTGGAGGCCCAGCCTTTCCCCTCCTTGATAGGAGCAGGGGTGGGTTCTGGGAAAGCCCGAGTAAGTGGCAGGAGGAGCCTGGGTCCCCAACAGGTGGAACAAGACTACAGGGCGCGGACGTTTGCGAGGCACATACTCTGCAAGGGACTTGACGTATGTTGGTTTGTTGGTTCACTTCACCCTCCCAACGGCCGGGGGTGCTGGGAGGTGGTCTCATTTTACAGCTGGGGAAACAGGCGCAGAGAAGCTAAGGGGGCCACAGCCAGGATTCAAACCCGGGTCTGAGGCCATTGCTCACAGTGTCTCCCCTCGATGTCGCCTCCCCCGCTTTGTCATCCCATTGAGCAGAGCAAGCCTGCTGCTGAAAGTCTCTTTATTTCCACCTTGGTCTCCAATGCACGCCCATCCCCAGGGCTCCGGGCCGGCAGCTTAGCAGCAGAGAGTTTATAAATAAATAAGTTACAAAAGCAGGTGGGGGCGCACACCAGACAACCCTCCCAGGGACTGGGTACTCGGTGCTCAGTGCTCCGTGAGCGAGAGCCGCAGGATCCTCTGTAAGTCTTCCTCCTCCTGCTGCCCCCGCCGTTCCCGCTCCTCCTGCTCCCTCGAAGACAACTCCAGGGCCAGGCGAAGCTGCTCCTCAAAGCTTGGGGGGGCCGGGGCCGGGGGTGTCCTGTGAGGGGACTCTGGGCCATTGGGCTCTGTGGACATCCGCAGGCTCTCTTGGAGGGCCCTTCCAGGCAAGGCGTGAGAGGGGAGAACAGACCAGTGAGCGCTAAGGCTGGGGAAGAAGGCCAAGTGTTGGGACACAGCTATGGAGGACAAGGTGGCTGGGACCTGGGAGACCGGAGAGAAGAGACGAGGCAGGGGACCCTGTGTCTCCCATCCTCATGCTGCCTTTGATGGCAGGCCATGTTGCTTCTGGAGGGTGGCCTCGGAGAGGGCATGGGGTCCTGGGACCAGCACCTCCCCCCTACCCACCGCCACCAGCCAAGGACCCCCTGGCCGGCAGGCTCCTTGGGGCAGGGCAGGCCGAGATACTGTCCCAGCAGGTGCTAGCGGGCCTCACCGCTCCAGCTGAAGCTGCTCCTCGTAGGCGGCGGCTTGGGGAGGAGGGTGGGCACCGGGCCGGGTGTTGGTCAGGGCCTCCCAGACAGTCACCTGCAGCAGACGGAGCCCGGAGCTGTCACCTCTGGTGCCCCTGCCCACCCCCAGGGTCTGGCCGCTGCCCGTGTCCCACCTGCTCCGCCTCCGCGCCCGCCTCAAGCAGGCTCTGCCTGATGGCGAACTGGAGCAGGGCGTCATCCTCGTCGCGAAGGGGCTCGCTGCGCTCCGTGCCCAGCACGCTGTACCCCTCGGGCACCTCAAACACGGCGGGGTCCACCTCACACGGGAAAGGGCTCCCTGCGCAGAAGGGCAGCACTCAGCCCCGGGGCTCAGAGACCAGCGAGCAGCACTGCCGGCCCCCCTCGCCCGCGGCGGTACCTGAAGCTGTGACGGCAGAGCCAGAGCTGGGGGCCGGCACCCACACCGAGCTCAGGGGCTCGTCACAGCCACACAGGTTGCTGAAGGTGATGCGGGCGTTGAGCACGTGGAAAAGGGGGATCTCTGCGAGGAGACAGCCGAGCCTGAGCCGGAGGCCGGCACCACCCCGGGAGCTGCCCCAGACCCCCGGCTGCCCCAGACCGCCCCTCACCAATCTTGACCGGGAAGCCGGGGGGCAGGCGCAGGGTGATGAAGTCACGCAGCTTGGCAAAGTGAGCGTTGCTGATAGCCATCAGGTCAATGATGGGCGTCACCTGGTCACCCAGGGACAGTGGGTGCTCCTCGCTCAGCCACAGCGTTGCCTTGAACCTGCACAGGACGTGAGTCAAGGAACTCCTGGTGGCCCCTCTGCTATGACCCACCCACTCTGGACACCTGCCTTGACTCACACCCTCTGCCGGGCCTGAGGTGCCCTCTCGTCTGCTCAGCTGCCCCCGCCTGCCTGCCCCAGGAGCTTCTGTCCTTTGGCCCTACCGCCCGAGCTGCACCCAGACCCCGGGCCCAGGCTGGGGCCTATGGCAGCTTGAGCCAGCTCCACTCATCTGGATGGAGAGGGCAGGGCCGGGCTGCTGGCTTCAATCATGGCCTTGTCCACAGCCGGGTCCTCCTCCCCAGCCCACAGCTGGCCAGCACCTCACACTTTGCCACACTTTTGGGTCCAGCAAAGCCCAGAGGTCAGGACGACCAGGGTTCGAATCCACCACTCGGTGGCTAAGTCTGCCTGTGGTTCATAGGGCAGTGCTGGGCTCACCGCAAGTTCTACGTCATGGCTCATGAGATCCTCTTAGCACCCTTGTGGGCAGGTGGCTAAGTGTGACTGGTATTTTACTGAGGAAGAGAACAGACTCTCGGAGGAGAAGACGTTTCCTGGGGCCACAAAGCCGGGAGACAGTAGAGCTGGTGAGCCCTTCCCCTCGGCCACAAGCTGGCCTCCAGGAGGTGCTCATTCAGTTGAACAGAAAACCATAAATGGGTGGTGCTGCTCACTCACTCACTCACTCACTCACTCACTCACTCACCCACCAAAGAAGAGTAACCAATCCTCTGGTCCAAGCCCTCTGCCAACAACCATGGTTAAGACAGACCTGGCTCCTACCCCCAAGGAGGAGAGTCTAGAAGGAAGCTGGCTGGGTGAGTGGGTCCCCCACTCTGGTGGGCCCCATGTGTGACAGGAGTCTACGAGGGGCTCGGGGGACCAGGCGGCATCCGTGTCCCTGAGGGAAGTCCCCAAGCCAGCCCCACGACCTCACCTCTGCACTTTGCTGGACATCTCAATGGGGCGGCCGATGTTCCTCGACTCCAGGCTGAAGTTGGGGTCGAAGTATTCACTGGGGGAAATGGCTGAGGGGTTGGTGGGGCTGGCGGCCTGCTGCACAGGAGCCTGGGAGGGCCCCAGGACTGGGCTTAGTGCTCGGGAGGGTGGCCGCCTGGCCCTGCATCACGGCCCCCTGCCCGTGGCCCCCAGCCCCCTGGGCCCGGCTCACCCCGCTGTGAGAGGAGTGCTGCTGGGCCATCCCGAGGAAGGACTGGAATGGAGTCTTCCCTCCTGAGAAGGGGTGGGAGCCCGTGAGGAGACTTTGGGCCACTGCCCCCCGACGCCCCCCACCCCCACCATCCACCCTGGGAGCCTCTGTCGGGTGGGAGACTGAGCACACGGGAACGGGGAGGCCTCCCAGCTCGTGCCGGACTCTGCGGCCCTGACCCCGGAGCAGGGTGACCCCGGCATATGGTGTGACTGGGCCACAGGCAGGCGCACCTGGGTTTACCTTTGCTCCTCGACTTGTCCTGATCAGAGAGGTGCTCCGTGCGAGTGCGTGTCACCAGCTCCACGTTGGTGGCACTGTATACCTGGGGAGCAGGGGGGACACAGGCAGAGCTAAGGGCTCAGAGCCTGTCCCCCACACTCAGCCTCACCAGTACAGAACCCAAGCCCTCCTCTCCGCAGGGACAGACAGGACCTCGCCCCCCACAGTGGAGGAGGTGGCAGGGTCTGAACCATGGGGACTCAGTAACGAGGGGAAAACGCTCATTTCATCTCGGTAACCTGGGTCGGGGCTGGTGCCGGGGTGATCCCTATGTGCTCGGCGGGGCCTGGGCACTCGGGCCCCACTGAGTTCCCATCGCCGCACAGGGCCTCCAGAGCCCGTGGGCTACTCTGTCTCTCTTCCACATGGGTGGACATGGAGAAGGGGTGGGGTTCCTGGGCCTTGTCTCCTACCCCAGCCCCCACCACTAGCCTCTCCTGCCTTGGCCTCGTAGCCGCTAACGGTTTCCATCTTCTCAGACCGCCAGCCCCAGATACCACATTTGTTCCTGAAACAGACCAAACAGGAGCTCATGAGGACCCGTGCCCCTCAACCTTAGCCAAAGCCTTCCCTTCCAAAGACCCCTTCCAATTAGCCTTCCCACTGTGAAACACGCAAGGGCCTTGATGAGGATGCCTGGACGGCTGGCGACCATCAAACAAGGACTGGGGACTAAAAAGTACTGAGGGATTATCATTGATGTTGTCAGATGTGATGACGGTGTTGGGGCTGGTTTTAAAAAACATCCTCTGGGGGCGCCTGGGTGGCTCAGTCAGTTGAGCGTCCGACTTCGGCTCAGGTCATGATCTCGCAGTTCGTGAGTTCAAGTCCCGAGTCAGGCTCTGTGGTGATGGCTCAGAGCCTGGAGCCTATTTCAGATTCTGTGTCTCCCTCTCTCTCTGACCCTCCCCCATTCATGCTCTGTCTCTCTCTGTCTCAAAAATAAATAAACGTTAAAAAAAAAATTTTTTTTTTAAATCCTCTGTTAGAGTCGTGTGCAGAAGCATTTACTGTTAAAATGATAGGACAGCTGGGATGTGCTTTAAAATAATCCAGGGTAGGGGCGCCTGGGTGGCTCAGCCGGTTGGGCGTCCGACTTCGGCTCAGGTCACCATCTCGCGGTCCGTGAGTTCGAGCCCCGCGTCGGGCTCTGGGCTGATGGCTCAGAGCCTGGAGCCTGTTTCAGATTCTGTGTCTCCCTCTCTCTCTGCGCCCCCCCCCCCCAACTTGCACTCTGTCTCCCTCTGTCTCAAAAATAAATAAACATTAAAATTTTTTTAAAAAAATACATAAATAAAATAAAATAATCCCAGGTGGCTCAGTCAGTTAAGTGTCCGACTTCAGCTCAGGTCATGATCTCGCGGTTCACAGGTTCAAGCCCCACATCGGGCTCTGAACTGACATCTCAGAACCTGGAGCCTGCTTCAGATTCTTGTCTCTCTCTCTCTCTCTCTCTCTCTCTCAAAAATAAATAAATAAACATTAAAATAAAATAAAACAAAACAAAGCAAAACAAAATAAAATAATCTGGGGTAAAAAGGAAAAAAAGCAAGAAATAGATTCAACAAGACAGGCAGAATGTTGGTAAGTTTGAAGTGGGGTGATGGGAACTTTCTAACTATTCTCTCTCCTCTCATACGTACATGTTTGAAAGTTGCCATAATACAAAATGAAAAATAAAAGTACGACAACAATCATTGCAACACATCAACAGACCTCCATTTCAATAATGGACAGGACAAGCAGACAAAAGATCAACAAGGAAACAGAAGACTTGAACAACCCTATAAGCCAGACTTAACAGACTTCCCTCGAACACTCCACCCAACCACAACAGAACACATTTTCTTCTCAGGTGCACGTGGAACATTTTTCAAGATGCATTACATGCGAGGCCATAAAAGAAGCTTCAATAAAACTCAAAGGAGAAAAATCCTATAAAGTATGTTCCCCAACCACTAGGGGATGAAATAAGAAATCAATGACAGAGTAGAGATTTGGGAAACTCACAAATGTGTGGAAAGTAAACGGCACACTCCTAAAAAACCCAAAGGATTGATGAACAGATCAAAAGAGAAATCAGAAAATGCTCTGAAATAAATGGAAAGAAAGATACGCTACATCAAAACTTAAGGGAGGCAGCTGAAGCAGTGGTTAGAGGGAAATTTACAGCTGTAAATGACAAGAAAAAAGTAAAGACCTAAGTAAGTGGGAAATGATCACATGTCCTTGGTAGGGGGCACCCAACATTGTTAAGATGGCAGTACTCTGCAAGCTGAGTTACAGATTCAGCGCAAACCCTATCAGAATCCCACCTGGCTTCTTTGTAGAAATTGACAGACTGAATCTGGAATTCAGGTGAAATTGCAAGGGACCCAGAAGACCCAAAATAATCGTGAGAAAGAAGAACAAAGTCAAAAGACACACACTTCCCAATTTCAAAACTTACTACGAGGCAGCGCTTAATTAAGGCAGCGTGGCACCAGCACAAGGACCGACAGAAATCAACAGAATGGAATGAAGAGTCAATTGATCTTCCACAGGCGTGCCAAGACCATTCAATGGGGAAAGAACAGTCTCTTGAACACACGGTGCTGGGACAAGTGGATCGTCACCTCTAAAAGAATGAAGTCGGACCCTTACCTCCCACAAATATGAATTCAAAATGGGTCAGAAGTAAGAACTAAAAATGGGGCGCCTGGGTGGCACAGTTGGTTGAGCGTCCGACTTCAGCCAGGTCACGATCTCGCGGTCCGGGAGTTCGAGCCCCGTGTCAGGCTCTGGGCTGATGGCTCAGAGCCTGGAGCCTGTTTCCGATTCTGTGTCTCCCTCTCTCTGTGCCCCTCCCCCGTTCATGCTCTGTCTCTCTCTGTCCCAAAAATAAAGAAACGTTGAAAAAAAATTTTTTTTTAAAAAATAAAAAAAAAAATTAAAAAAAAAAGAAGTAAGAACTAAAAAGTATATGGGGCGCCTGGGTGGCTCAGTCGGTTAAGCGTCCAACTTTGGCTCAGGTCATGATCTCACGGTCCGTGAGTTCGAGCCCCGCGTCGGGCTCTGGGCTGACGGCTCGGAGCCTGGAGCCTGCTTCGGATTCTGTGACTCCCTCTCTCCCTGACCCTCCCCGTTCATGCTCTGTCTCTCTCTGTCTCAAAAAGAAGTAAATGTTAAAAAAAAAAAAAGTATAAAACTTTCAGAAGAAAACACAGGGGAAAATCTTTGTGACTTTGGATTTGACAAAGTCAAATATTGGTAGATGTGTGATGGTAGGAGCACAGGTGACAAAAGAAACAACAGATGCATCGGGTCTCGTGAAAACTGAAAACCTGGACACCATCAAGACGTGT
Organism: Prionailurus bengalensis; assembly: GCF_016509475.1. Taxonomy (NCBI): domain Eukaryota; kingdom Metazoa; phylum Chordata; class Mammalia; order Carnivora; family Felidae; genus Prionailurus; species Prionailurus bengalensis. The sequence continues at coordinate 110,669,893 of NC_057346.1, read as the reverse complement.
GAAAAGTCAGCCCATAAGATGGGAGGAAACATTTGTAAATCATGTACCTGATGAGGGATGTACATCTGGAGTATGTAAAGAACTCTTGCAACTCAATGATAAAAAGATAACCCAATTGTTGGGGCACCTGGGTGGCTCAACTGGTTAAGCATCTGACTCTTGATTTCAGCTCAGGTCATGATCTCACATTTGTGAGTTTGAGCCCTGCGTTGGGCTCTGCGCTGACAGCGCCGAGCCTGCTTGGGATTCTCTCTCCCTCCCTCCTTCCCTCCGTCTCTCCCCCTCCTGCTCGTGCTCTCTCTCTCTCCTCTCTCTCAAAATATACATACATATATATATATATATATATATATATATATATATATACACACACATATGTATGTTTTTTTTAGAAAGATAACCCAATTGTTTAAATGCGCAAAGGATCTGAACAGACACTTCTCCAAAGAAGATATACAGATGGCTAATAAGCACATGAAAAGGTGCTCAGTATCACTAATCGTTAAGGAAATGCAAATCAAAGCCACAATACCACTTCTCACACCTACCACCACGGTGGTTATAATCCAAAAATAAATAAACGAACATCAAGTGTTGGTGAGGACGTGAAGAAACCAGAACCCTCATACACGGTGTGTGTTGTGTGTGTGTGTGTGTGTGTGTGTGTGTGTGTGTGTGTGTGTAAAATGCTGCAGCCCCCTCGGTAAAGGGCCTGGAAGTTCTACAAACAGTTAAACATCCAGTTACCATGTGACCCAGCAATTCCACTCCGAGGTATACACCGGAGAGAAATAAAAGCTTATGTCCACACAAAAACTCGTGTACTGATGTTTCCAGGAGCATTATTCATAACAGGCAAAAGATGGAAGCAATCCTACTGTCTGTCAGTAGATGAACCCATAAACGAAATGTGGCATAGCCATACGATGGACAGCCGTAGAAGGAATGAAGTGGTCACACGCTACAACCTGCATGAACTTGGAAAACACTCTGCTCGGTGAACGAAGTCACAAAAGACGCCCTAGTGTAGGAGTCCATGCATCTGAAAGTCCAGGATAAGGAAATCTGTAGGGACAGTCAATCACTGGCTGCCTAGCGCTGAGGAGGTCGGGGGCTCCAGGCACTGGAGTTGGTAGCCAAAGAATTCCTTTCTGGGGTGAGAACAATGTTCTAAAATCAACTGTGGGGATAGTTGCCTATCTGTGAACACACTAAAAACCGCTGCACTGTATGGTGTATAAAACTATATTCCGATTAAGCCGTTTGCCTGTCTGTTTTTTAAGTTGGTCCTGAAGTCTGTTCCTGGAACTGGGACATACGTCGGCAGCGAGAACAGCCGGGCCGGTAGGGTCAGATTCCTCAGCTACTACCCACAAAGGACTCTGGCCCAGAAACAGCCATCCTACTGAGAAACCAACACTGGGGCACACAGCGCCCTGAGCCACAGCCTAAACCCTTGTTGTTATGGGAAAACACGTGAGGCCAGAAGTGAAGGCGCTGGGGACCCCTGACCCAGCCTCCTCTGCCCACGGACAGCCATGCAGGGCCCCGAAGGTTGCCACAGGGGGTCTGAGCGAGCCGCTGGGCCCGCAGCGACCCCCGCCCCCATCTGAGCAGCCTCTGTGGGTGGCCCAGCCTCCCAGAGGCCCGAGCCGGGAGCCTCAAGGGCACCACCTACAGTGTGGCCAGGCTCCAACTGACCTCTCGAAGGCCACATTGCGAGTGTCCAGGTGGGTGGAGACGATAGGAGAGGTGAGACGGCTGGCCACGTGCTCTTCACTGGGCCGCATGGCGGCCAGCAGCGCTTCCGGCTCGTGCAGGGCGAGCCCCAGCGTCTCGGTGTGCACCACCTGCCGGTCGTGGTCCACTTCCATCACCAAGGCTCCCGCCTCTGCCGGCCGGAACGGGTGTGTGAGGGGGACACGTCAGTGCTGGGCCGCAGACAGTGGGGAAAGGGCCGCCACGGTGCCCTCAGCCACCTGCTGCTAAGTGGGTGAGGCCCCAGCCCCCGGGTCCCCTCGGCCCTCAACCTCTGTTTCTACACCTGGGAAGCAGAGAAGAAGGGCACTGTCCTCACGAGCCACGGGAGAACCTGGGCTGCTCTGGCCTGCCGCGTGCCCGCGGTGCGTCCCCCACAGCTCACCCTGGCCCTTGAAGATAAAGCTCCGCCGGCCGCGCTGCCAGGTCATGTGCTCAAAGCCCAGGAGACTGGTGTCCACCCGCAGGCTCTCGCCCCGCTTCCACACTCGGTACACGTCACTCGGGCACATCTTGGACACGAGGGGCACTGCAGGGGGTGTGGAGGTCACCAGGGTTCTTTCCCGAATCGCCCCTCCCCGGCCCCCGGGAAGCCAAGAGGTCCTCACTCACCCCAGCTGGTGAACTCCCACTTCATTTCCACGTAGAAATCGGGGGCCTGAGATAGACCAGAGCACCTGTCAGGGTGTGCCTGGTGCCGGGGACCAGCGGGCCTGGGGGGCTCCTTGTCTATAGCCCCCTCTGGGAGCCCAGCCCCTCAGGAAGTCTTAAAGTGCTGCTACGTCCCAGATATGCCCCCTCCACAACCAAACCCCACCCAGCAAAGGGTGGGCTAAGTGGGGCCCTAAAAAGGTCTTGGAATAATCGGATGGTAAGTATCTGGGACCTGGAGGTCAGTCTCCACCTGGCCACTAGCCTGCTGTGGGGCCCTGGGGGAACTTCTGCTCCCCCTGGGTCCCAGAGTCCTCATCACTGATCTGGGCCTGCCCCTGGGGTGGGGGCCACGAGGTAGGGTGCCCTCCCAGCCAGGCTTCTTCATGCTTGAGGAGGGCGGACAGGTACTCCGGGGTACCAGGCCACACCCGCTGGTCAGATGAAACTCTCCCTCCAGGAAATATGCATTCACCAGGAGGCCCACATCTAAAGCTCCGCAGAGACTTCTGGTATGAGGGACCCGGGATGTCGTTGGCCACGGCTTTCCTCCCACAGGGCCTGATGTCACCCATGTGGGCCTGGACTCCTGTCTTTCCTACACAACCCCGGGCTGCAGTCCAGAGAGAGGGATGTCGTCTACAGCGTTGGGAAAACAGGCTGCACGGACCGAGTAGGTGACCCGAGGGACCCCCGTGTAGTCCGTCATGGCCCCTTGACGTGGCACCCTACCCCTCCCTACCGGCCACACCTGTGCACCCTGCTGTACCTGGCGGAGCTTGCTGAGCAATTCTGGAATGCCAGCCAGCCTCTGTGTGGCCCTCTGGTAGTCCCGGTACTGGAGCACCAGCTGCACCATCTCCGGGTCCCCAGTGCTGACCGCCTCCTGCAGGACTAGGGGCACCGGGCTGCTGGGGGGGGGAGCTCACCAACGGCCCCAGGCCTGACCACTCGCTGCCGCACCAACCCCACTGCCAGCCTCGGGGGAGCCCCTCTGCCCTCTGTAGTACCTGCCCAGCCCTGGCAGCTCTCTTTGCCCACATTGGCATTGTGTCGAAGGAGCACTCTCACGGACTCCAGGTTCCCCAGGGACACAGCCAGCTCCAGGGGAGTGCGCCCCCGGGGGTCCTCCTGTTCAATGTCGTGCTGGGAGAGATGGGACACTCAGCACAGGGCAAGTAAGGAGAAGCAAGAAGGCCACTAGGCTGAACCTGGCCGGGGGTCATTGTGGGAAATAAAGATAGCAGACAGACCATGGAAATGGCAGAGGATGGCCTGCGTGTCCTAATAGGAAGGGGGAGGGGGCAGGTGGGAAGGGCCTGGGGGCCAGAACCAGGCTGCTGGCTCTCGGCCTGGCTCAGGGGTGGTGTGGCGCGAATTCGGGGGCTGGATGCAATGTGAAGCGGGGTGACGGGCTGGGCAAGGCCCAGCGCTGGAAGCGGAGGCCAGTGGCTCAAGCGAGAGGGGCAGGTGACCCGGGCTTCGGATCAGGCCTGGCGGCCTCCAGGACGGACACCTGGCTTTGGGTGGGCGGCCCGGAGGACGGCCCGGGTGCCCGGTGGGCCTCACCTGGCGGCTGTGGAGCGCGGCCTCCAGTTCGCGGTGCCGGTTCGCCCAGACGAGCCGGTGCAGCGGGAAGGTGGGGCCCGGGCCGGCCATGCTGGGCTTCAGCACCGCATCCCGGGAGGGAGGGCGGGCGCGGCGGGGGCGGCCCAGCCCCGCCTCGGCTTCGGGCCTGGCGCGGCCCCCTCGCCTCCAGTCCGCGCCGCGCGGAGTTGCGCCCACCGCAGCCCCCGCGCCCCGCGGCTGTAGCGGCAGCGGCGGCTACGGCGCTGGCGGCGTGGAGGGCGGGCCGCGCGGGCGGGGCTCGCTGGGGCGGGGCGGGGCGTCGGGCCGCGCGACCCCTTGCCTCCCGCAGCCATGGCGACCGCAGCCGGGCCCGCGCGCGCGCGGGGGGCCGGCGGGGGGGGGGGGTGCGCTGCCCAGTCGCCTTGGCAGCCGCGCGCGCCGGGGAAGGAGCCGGGGCCCGCGTCTGCGGGACCCTGGCCTCAGCCGGGCCTGGGTCTGCGAGGGGCGGGCTGGCGGGCTGGGCCTGACTACGGCTCCGCCCTCAGCCTGCAGGGGGCGCCCCCGGTCCAGCTCAGACCCGGGTTGCGGGTCCGGAAAAGGAAGGAGGGAGTCCGGGGGCGGGGCGGTTCAATCAGGGGCGGAGCTTGGGCCCCCGGGACGTGCGCACGGATGTGCGCGTGCGTGCTCAGCGGGCAGTGGTCCTCCTGTCCTTGGCTTATCCGCGTTTCTCCCGCTGCCGTCCGCCCGTTCCCGGGTTTTCCTACCCGCCGCGGGTACCGACTATGCCTGTAAGGGCGGGTGAGCTGGGGGAGCCTGGCTCCCTTTGCCGTCGCCTCCGAGATGTCCCTAACTGCTGGCCAGCTTAGCGTAAAGCACCTTCCCCAGGGACCTAGGCGAGTGTTTAGTGGTCGCCACACCATGGGCTGGGCCCAGCCATGCGGGGAGACGCCCCGCGGGGGCACCGCAGTCAGGGATGAGAGTACTGGGGAGCGGGGGCAGTGGGCCTGGCTGGAGTCAGGCCTCTCCTGGTGGACTGCCCACCGTAAATGGCTGCCTTCGCCCACCGCACAGATCCCTTTTGCAGAGGCTGCACTTTGCTGCCAGTGTCAGGAAAGGAAGGAGAGTTTCGAAATCAGGGCCGGTCCCTCAACCCACACCGGAACTAGGGTGCAGGCCTCAGCTAGCTGCCTGAACTCTGGCACTGTTACCCTAGACTTAGCCTGGGGTCTGGTGTTGGTGGATGATGAGGCAGGCGCCAGGCTTGGCCGAGGCTGATCCTCTGGTCTCAGTCTCCCGGTTTGTAAAATGACTGACTACGTATTTTAACCTAGAAGTTTGAGCTGAATCTCTGGGCTGGGAGGGTCAGGTTGCCATTTTCACCCTGCCCTCTCATTGGGGCCAGGTGGCTCCTGTGCTATCTGGGATCACTTTGCCACCCCACCCTGTGGTATTGTCGGGTCACTGTGATGTCCTTGGTTCTCTAGCAGTTCAAAGGCGTCTGAAGGTCCGGAACTCTACATCAGGCCCTGCTGGCCACCCCGCTGCAGCCCTCTCTCACCTCCACCTTTTTTGAAAGGGGCTCCTCCCTTTCCCAACCTTTTCAACCCAAATCTAACAGCACTTCTCAGGCCCAGCCTCTCCTGATTTCTGCAGTCTTGAACACAACTCCCCACCAGCCTGTGAATCCTAATTCCATTGTCTTCTCAACCCTTTTCCAGGACCCCTTGGCCCTCTCAACCCCCGAGTCAGGCTTCTTTCTCCCTGCCTGAAAGCCTGTTTCTAATGACCCTGATGCCACCCCGAGGACTGCGTTTCATCAGTCATCGTGGGACTCTCATGGGACATCTCTATGCCTGGCGTCCCATGCTATCCCATTAGCATTACTAAAACCAGATCTGGTCACATTCACCCTCTTTCCCCAGGCTGCACTCACTGCCTGTTGTAAGGCTGAGCATGCCCCAGACCTCCCTGTGTGCCCGTTCAGACTCCTACCTCTCTCTTGTCCCCAGGTGCAGCCCATTCCTGGTGGGCAATGTTCTTCCCATCTGGCCTCCCTGCCTCCTATCCTTCGCCTCCCTCCATGCATCATGTGCTGGGAAATCAGTGACTTGTTCTACAGCCGGCCCTCATCATGCAGCTTGTCCAGAGCCTTCAAGGGACTGCCCAGAGCCTAGCCAAGTTCAGACCCCACATCCATTTCCAACTTCATCACTAAGTGCACGCTGGGCTCTGGGCCAGGATTAGCCTAGCGTTCAGGGCCTCCCGGGCTGGCTCCTTCCCACAGTGCTCCTACCAACCTGAGGCACTCCCGACTGCCTGGCCGTTTCCTCCATCGGGAACATCCTCCCCAACGCCCCACCCCAGTGCTGCAGGCCTAGCTCAAAGGCCTTTCCCTCCCAAGTCTCAGCCTCTACCCCCAGCAGCCTTCCTTCTCCACCTGCCGTGCTGTGCTCTGGCTGCGGGCCCCTCAGCCCTGCCCAGCAGAGTCCAGCACGGAAGGGGCGGCAACCAGCACCACCACATGGGCCTGTAGGGCAAGTATGTGGGGGAAATGAGGTTGAGCAGAGCCTCCGGGTAGAGACCAAGTGCTGGGGGGTCCCTCAGGCCGCAGGAACCCCTACTGGGGGGCTGCACAGCAGGGCAAGAGGGCAGGCCAAAGCCAGAGCGGTCCAAGGGCCCAGAGGCTACTGCGCGACCCCAAGGGCAGAGGTGCCTGACTGCCCGAAGGGTGTCCTCAGCGCAATGCCTGGCGAGCTGAGGTGCTTGGCCGATCAGTCCAAATGTGACACCAAGCCCCTCTTCCTGCTTCCCCTTGTGTGGGAGGATGAGCCGGTGGGGCGGGAGAGGAGGCGTGGAGCCCCCCGCCCTACCCCGGGGAGGGATTGGGCCGAGGCAGGCTGGCCCTGATGCCCGCTGTGGCAGCAGAGGGGACCTGGCACCACCAATACCCTCTCTCCTCAGGCCCTAGCCCAGCGGTGGCTGAAAATGGTCACTGGGCACAAAAGAATCGGACACGGTCAAGTCAGGCACCATTTTTTATAAAAACGCATAGTCTCATTTTCCACTCTTTAAAATCACATTCAAAACTCGGCAAAGGAGCGCCCCCGGGAGTAGATGGGAAGGGAGGGTGCGCCAACCCAGCCCCAGGGGGAGGGGGCGCGACACCACACACGGCAGCGCGACTGGCACAAGGGGGCATGCGGCGGGCGGGGTGGCGCCCTGTGGGCAGTGGCACTGACGGGACGTGGGGCTATGGGGCTGGACAGCCCGGCGGGGGGGGGGCACACTGACCAGCCCAGGGTGGCGAGGGCTGGCCCCGCCTGGCCCCTCTCACTGTGCTGCCCGGCCCGTCAAGGCTGGTCACCTATGGTCCCAGGCAGATGAGGCCTCGCCCAGCCCAGGGGGGGCAGGGGACCTCAGGGCCAGGCTAGGCCAGTGTGACACAACCCACAGCTGCCTTTCTGTGGTCCCTGAGCCCGGATGCTCGGCGGGGGAGGGAGGGGGGACCGCAGGGAGGGCAGCTGCACCTGCTGCCAATGCCAGAGTCCCTCAGTGTCCAGGGAATGTGGGAATGGAGGCGGCCAGTGATACAGGGGCTCTTCCTGGGCAGGGGCACAAGAGCTTGAGTCACTGTGGCCGGACCCTGGGGTCAGGGAGATAATGGGCCCCTCCTCCACCGACTGGCTGGAGGACAGGACAGTGCAGGACTGTGCCCCTGTCACAGGAGGGGCTTCGGTGGGAAAATTCAAGTAGTATCCCTGTGCTGCGGCCTCCCCTGGGTGGGGGACGCTGGGCCACCCCGCTGTGCTGTGGGCACAGAGCCTGAGGGGACACAACGCGGTGCGGCATCGTCCCTGGAGAAGGGCCAGGAGGGCTGCAGGGGCTGCTGCTTCCCCCACCCCCCGCCCCCTGCTCCCACCCACAGGAAGACACTGGGAGGGGAGGCCCCTGGAGGGTCGGGGCTGAGGGCGGCCGGACAGTGGCTGGGTCGGTGGCAGCAGGAGCCAAGGCAAGCGGGCCCCCCCTGGGGGCTGGGCCAGGCTGGGGCCACAGGAAATCACAATAATTACAAAATAAAACCTTTTCCGCTTTGCGGGAAAACAAATAATAAAAATTCGACAAAATAAATTAGAGGTTTATAAAAGGCGGGCGGGTCAGAGGCCGTTGGCACTGCCGCGCTGGACCAGCGGCACCTTGCTCAGCTCCACCACGGGCGAGCGCGGCTTGTTCTTCATCTTGGGCACGCGCTGCACCAGCTGCTGGGCCTCGCGGTACGCGTCACGAAGCTCCTTCTTCCACTGCACCAGCTCAGGGTCACTCTGCGGGCACCCGGGGCCGTCAGACGGGGAGTGGGGGGGGGGGGGGGCCTGGGTGCCCGAGGCTCCCTTCCCAGCCCGCCCCACCCGCCGCCGGCCCCCGGCCCCACTCACGTCGCACTGCAGCACAAACTGTTTGCCGCCGCGGATCTTGAGGAGGAGGCACTTCCGCTCCTTGATCTGCGTCTCCTCCACAGACTGGATCTCCTCCATGGTCAGCAGGCTCTGCTGCAGGGCGGGCGGGAGGGGCGGTGAGGCCGCGGCGCGGGCTGGCGGCCCCGGGCACTCACCCCGCCTCCGGCACCCGCGGGCACCAGCCCGCTCCTTACCGGGGCCTCGCCCTCGCCCCGCCACTCCAGCCGGTTGGGAAACAAGTAGAAGTACCGCCTCTGCCACTGCGTCAGGAAGGGGTTGCCCATCTTGGACATGTAGCCATGCATGATGCAGTCCTTGCCCAGGGCATAGTCTGCCGCGAGAGAGTGAGAGGCGCGCTCAGCCAGGCCCGCCCGGGGCCGGATCCTTGCTTCGGCCTCCCAGTGACCTCGGTGGCTTTCCGAGACCTGAGCCGATTTCTCATCTCCAAACTGCCCGGTGGGTGCCCACGGCAGCTACGAACCCTCACCTTCCTCGTGGCCCAACTGCTTGTTTTTGGTTTTCTTGCGGGCCTCCAGCCGGTCGGTCTCGGCATTGATGGTGTCGAAGACCGTCTCGGCCACCTCCTGCTGCCACCGCTCCGAGATGGTGAGGGGGAAGTTGCGGTAGAGTTCCTGGTCACTGTCCAGCAACTTCAGCGAGTAGACAGGGCAGGGACATCCATCCATCAGCCACAGGCCGGCCCAGCCCCAGGGCTCCCAGGCGGGGGCGGGTGGGGGGGGGGTCTGGTCTCACACGGCCCCCCACCCTCCCAGGCACGTTGGGGGAGGAGGAGCCTGAGGCCCAGCGGCCGACAGAGCCCTGCAGGCCAGGATCAGGGCTCATGTGAGAGGCCAGGGCAGGCCCGGTACCTTGATTCCTTTTGTGTCCTCCTCGTCAAAGGAGCCAATGTCGAAGGCGTCAGCAGCGTTCACCTCCCCTCGAGGGGGGATCAGCGGGGGAGGGTACTGCAGCAGAGCACAGGCCGGGCATCAGCACCAGGCAGGGGCTACAGGGCGCCCGCCTGGCCCTGCCCCAGGCTGGTACCTTCTGCAAGAAGACCATCTGCCAGTCCAAGGAGCGGAAGAAGGGGCTCTCCTTTACCTCCTGGGCCCTGTGGGGAGATGTGGGTCATCAGGCGGGGGCTCTGCCACCCGGGAAGGTTCCTTAAACCTCAGCCTGTTTCCTCATCTCTAAAATGGGGAGAACGGTTCCCACATCATAGGGCCGTCGGGAGTTTTCACATTTGTAAGTCTTGCGACATCGTGCCCAACAACTTAGTAAATGCTTAATAAACACAAAAAGCTGTTGCCATCATCATTATCATCGCCACGTTTGTTACAGGGGCCCTTCTGGAAGCCGGTCCCCCAGCAGCTCCGGCAGCTGTGCGCCAGGCAGCCCCGTCCCCTGAGAACACTGGATGGGGCTGGCCATCTCCCAACCCGTGAACCCCTCAAAAGAGGCTGGCACCAGGAGGGGGCTCCAGTGACGGGACACAGCCCTCATCCTCAGGCTAGCCTAGCAGCATGCCCAAATACCCAGGGCCTGGCAGGGAGGGAGGGCCTGGGACAGTTGGCCCCGGTCCCGGGCACTCACCCTCGACCCAGGCAGCCCAGTCTCCGGTTGACATCCCTCTGCAGCAGCCCCTCCAGCAAGGAACGGAGCTCGGGGGAGAAGGAGTCGGGCAGCTCCACAGCCTGCGGGGAGGAGTGGACACTGGCAGGGTCCGAGGATGGGACCTGGCCCCCGGCACAGGGAAAGACAGGGCCCAGCTTCCTCATTTGCCCCCAGCGGGCACATCTGTTCTGACAACACAGGGATGGGAAGCCTCTGGGGCAGGAGGCCAGAGTAAGGATGAGTGGCCCAAGTTTGCTGTTATTTGGTGAGACCCAAGAATCCATGACCCTGACACGCACAGGAGACCCCATCCCCACGGTGACCGCCCCCCATGGACTCCACCCAGCCTCCCTACACTCACCATTGTCAATGTCATGCGGTCAATCTCGTGCTTATCTTTGGTCTTGTGCTGCCGAAAGGGGCTGTGCCTGGGCAAGAAGCACAAGGTCAGAGGATAGGAATGGGGAAACCGAGGCAGGGAGCGACAACGATCCTCATCCAAAGCCAGGGATGGTGCCGCCCTAACACCCAGGCAGCTGTAGCCCCCCTCCCCTAGACACCTACCTGGACTAGGGATGAGCTCTTCCCCGTCCCGTCCCGCCCGCCGGCCGGGGAGGGCCCACTCACCCCCGCAGCAACTTGAAAAGCATGCAGCCCAGGGAGAACCAGTCAGCGCTGCTATCGTAGGCCACGCCCTTCTGCAGGACCTCAGGGGCCATGTACCCGTGGGTGCCCCTGTGGGAGCAAGGAGGCCATGAGAGGGTCTGGCGGAGGGTGCGGGAAGGGAGAGTGGGGGGCCGGGCACTCACACGCTGGCGTGGGGCTTCTTCTTGGAGAAGTCGCAGGCCAGGCCGAGGTCTGAGATGCGCACGTGACCGTGCTCGTCCAGAAGGATGTTGGCTGGCTGTGGGGGAAGCCCAGTGAGCAGCCTCAAGGGTGACTCAGGACAGGGCCTGGCCAGGCAAGATGCCAGCTAGGTCACTGTCCTCACCCTGGAGTGTTGTGGGTGTCCAGGGACAAGGCCCCGGGTGGGGTCTTCCCCTCCTTTCCCCAGTTACAACCGGAGTCCAGAAAGTGGCTGGGTAGGGGGGCCGGTGAAGAAGGGAGCAGCCAGCCGACTCTGTCCCAGACGCCACTGCTGTGGGCCAGGCGGGCCAGTGGCGTGGAGGGGAGGGGGGGGGGCAGAGCCTCACCTTCAGGTCCCGATAGACAACGAAGCGGTTGTGCATGTGCTCCAGGCCCAGGATGATCTCGGCCGCGTAGAAGCGCATGTCGGCCTCGGAGAAAACCCCGTGCTGGGACAGGTGGTAGTGCAGGTCCCCGCCTGAGGGAGGCAGCCCCGCAGGGTGGCGCTCAGCTGCCCGTCCCGGCCCCCAGCCCCGCGGCCCACCTGGGGCCAGGCCGCGCACTCACCGTTCATGAGATCAAGGATGAAGCTGAGCTTGTCCGGCGTGTGGAATGCGTACGACATGCACACGATGAACGGGCAGTCCTGGGAGGGCACGGGAGGCCAGGTCAGCAGAGGCCGCGCACGGTTCCGGGACCCGAGGCTGCTGCAGTGACCTGCCCGGGCCCTCCTGGCTCACCCCAGTGCTGACGAGGGACAGCATGATGCGCTCGTTCAGGGCCAGGGTCTCCCCCTGCTTCATCTTGATGCGCTTCTTATCCAGACACTTCATGGCGTACCTGGTGGTGGGGGGGGGGGGGGCGCTGGCTGGTCAGTCAGTCCACACGCACCTTCAGCGCAGAGCCCAGGGCTGTGTCTGGGGGGGCGGTCCATGGGGGGAGGGGGGGGCAAGTCCTCAGGGCTCTTGCGGTGAGAACTGGACACTGAGACGAGGCAAGACAGAAGGCAGGAGAGAGTACTGGTGAGGCGGGGCCTCTGGGGGCCTGTGGGGGGCGGCAGCACCAACACGGAAAGGGGGGAGACAGTAGCCTCTGCAGAGACCTGCCCACGTAGGACCTGGGGGCCCCGATCCCCTCTCGGCTCTTCCATGCACACCCCCAGGGGGCCCTCCCCTCCCTCAGGCATCCCACTCGACACTGGCTGAGCTGGCGCTCACATCTTGCCCGTGTCGGCCTTCCGGCACCCATAGACCTCGCCGAAGCCCCCTCGTCCGATGATGCGGTGCACGCTGAAGTCGTTCATGGTCAGCTGTGGGGCGGCAACAAGCAGGGTCAGAGCACCCAGGGCAGAGACACCCAGGCAGCGGGGGGGCCAGTCCCAGGCCCGGGACCACCCTCGCCACGCACTTACCTGCCCTGAGCCACCCTCACTGGGACCCTGGCACCGAGCCCACAGCCACCGCCCTGGGGGCTGAAGGGCAGGCTCCCCTGACCCGCCCAGCCCTGGCCGAGCTTCGGTGCCCAGCTCCCTGGGAAGGGTGGAAGGGAGGGAGTAGTCTTCCATGCCCACCCGGCCCACTCACATGGATGTTGAGCTCCACATTCTTCCACTGGCAAAATCGTGTGAATTTATCGCTGTGAGAGAAGAACCAGGGCTCAGATGAACTTCAGAAAGTGGGCAAAATGATGCTGGGTACGAGCCATCCCCACACCACTGCCATTGTCTGGCGTCCCGAACCTCAGATGTCCTCTCCTGGACTCCCAGGAGTAGCGCTGGCCCAAGTGGGTTTCAGATAAGCTTAGAAAAGAGGACCTCCGGTCTGACCTGGACTTCCTCCCACTGTATCCCTGACAATGCTCATCTCATCCCTGCTTGTACACCTCTAGTGACGCAGCACTCACCCCTGTGAAACTCCCCCTCCGTTGCCTGGCAGCTGGGACCCTGAGAAAGCTGTTGCTCACATTAAGCTGAAACCTGCCTGCAACTCCCACCCACCAGGCCAGCTCTGGCCACGGGGGCCACAGAAGAAGACGGTGTGTCCTTTTGTGCCACCCTGATGCTTCTCAGCATAGATGGGCCCAGCAAGGTGCTCAACAGTCCATGAGAAGGAATGACACTTAGGTGGTCCTTCACACCCCGGAGAATCCCCTGGGGCTCGGAGATGCCTGGCACTAAGAAGGACAGGGAGGGACTGTGGAGGGGGTGGCGGCTAGGAGCCTGTCCCACTTCTCAGGAGTCCCTGCATGGGGCCGTTGGCGGGGCCCAGGCACCCGCCTGCCCGGATTCTCTCCCCCACACCATCCACACCCCTTCTCAGAGCTGCCTCTTCCTCCCCTGCCCCTCCCGCATATGCTCTGCTCTCACCTCTCGATGAATTTCTGGAACACATCCCCTCGGAGGTTCTGACAAATCTCTTCAATGTACGGCTAAGGGGAGAAGCTGGAGGTTGGTGACTGAGCCAGACTGGGAGCCGGCCAGGCTCCGTGACCTCAACGGTCCCAGGGTGCCCCTGGCTGGGCAGGGAGGCAGCGGGGGATAAGCCCAGCACGCACCTGGAAGAGATCCGGAGGAACCTGCTTCTTCACCAGGTGGCCCTGGACGTGCTCAGTGGCACTTTTCGAGAAGGGCTGCAGAAGACAGAGGTGGCTGTGAATCCTCTGCAGGGCCCCTGCGTCCCTGCCCACACCCCGGGCCGCTCTGGGCCGGCGCTGGGGTCTAGACCTAGGGACGGGCTGGCCGCGGCACTCACGTGTGAGCAGGCCAGCAGCTCCTTCATGATGTAGGTGTCGAAGACCTCCCGGCTGCGAGCCAAGCGCTCCTCCTCTGTCTCCAGCTTCTCGTATTTCTTGATCTAGAGGACAAGATCCCCACAGGTGACACAGAGGCACCAACAGCAGGCATCTTAGAGACTGAATGAAAGCAGCCCAACCTCCTCTCTCTGCAGGCAGCGGGGGCCTCACCTCCTCATAGAACTCCACCAACGGCTTGGCCTCCTCTAGGTGTTTCAGGCAGAAGTCTCGGAAGAGCAGGTACCCTGAAAGCAAGTGTGTTGGGTCACACGGGGCCACGCCCCTCTCTGGCCTTCCCATCAGGGCAGGCGGCGTGGGCTTGGGGCTCCCTGGGCAGAACTGGCCAAGGAGGCAGCAGAGGTGGTCTCTGCCCCAGGCAGGGACAGGACGAGGCGGCCCCAAAAGCTGTCACCAGCTGAAGATTCTCAGTTTCAGGTTGAGGGGTGCCCGTCTCCCAGAACCCCAGATGTCAGCTGGAATGTGATGGGTGCTCCGGGCGCTCTGGCGAAGCAGAGGCTGACTCCGGCTCCCCGCCCTCTCCCTGCCGTCTAGGGCCTGCACCGCACCCCACTGGGCGGGCAGTGTGGGTGCAGATCCACCTGGGTCAGGCCAGAGCATGGCGGGCAGGAGGAGGGCAGCCTCCCAAGGGGCCCACGTCCCTCTCCCTGGACACCCCATATCGTGCCCCCACCGTATCTGGCCGATTCTCACAGCAGCCCTGAGGAACAGCTGCAGAAACACACCGGCGGAGGCCTGTCAGGTGGGCCGAGCAGAAGGTTCGGCTCTACTACCCGCTGGGAGGCGCTGGGAAAGACAGGCCAGGGGGTGGGGCCTCGAAGGGCACGAGGCCACTGGGGAAAGTAAGAGGCGGGACAAGCTATGGGAAGGGCTCCCAGGCCTCACCCCTCCCAGGGAATGGGGGCCAGCCCGGGAGAGCAAGGGGGAAGTAAGGGCAGTCCCCATTCCCTCCAGCCTGACATGGGTGACCAGCCTCGCACTAGATGGCTTCCATGCCTCTTTGGGGGCACTGCCTGGACACCTCCGGCAGAGCACACAGCCGTCACTTCTGGTCAAGGCGGCCTGGCCTTTGAGTCACTCGTGACCCGGGTTTCCCAGTGGGCAAGGGGCTTTCACTGAGGCCAACTCATCTGGCCCTCCAACAGTCCTGGGCAGCAAGGCTTCTGAGTCCTAATTCCTAGGTGAGGACACCAACAGGCTCAGAGAGGTAAAGCCACGTGCCCAAGGTCACACGGCAGAGGCAGGGGGCCGACCCAAAGTGTGCTTTTTGACGCACTGGCTCCCCAACACTGACTTCCAATGCCTGGTCCTGCCAGGCCAGGCCAGGCCACTCCCACTTCAGAGCTGAGATCCTGCTCTCCTCTCGGGAAGGCCGGACCAGAGCTGTGTGTGCCTGAAGCCTGCTTCCCGGGAACCACCCCAACCCAACCTTGCCCCGTGGGCCAGTGCTGCAGCCGCGGCACTGTAAAGCAAGGGCACTGGAGGAGGAGGCTCGAGGGGCCACTGAAGCAGGTTGCTCTCAAAGAGGGCCCATGGGGGCGGGGGCGGGAGACCACAGCTCGGCAGGCGCCACAGGAAGGGCCCCGCCCCTTCCTGTCAGCTCTACCAACGGCCCCGCAGCAGCTGTGCCTGCGCCAAGGGGAAGCTGCAACTCTCAAAAACAAAAACCCAAAGGAGGAACTTCCCCGGCCGCCCTGGAAGACTGCTGGGCCCCCACCCCCTTCACGGGGCTCCCGGGGCTGACCGCCAGGGGCTGGGAGGCACAGTGGGTCACCATCCCGGGGGACGCGGGGTGCTCGTCACAACCCTGCCCCATCAGATGGGAGGTCAGACCTCCAGGGAGGGAACAGAGGCCAGCCGGCTGGGGTGGGGGCAGGAGAGCGGCCTCAGGGTCCTCCTGCCCCCTCGCCCCAGGCCCGGGGCAGCTGGACGGTGGCGGGAAGTCCTTGGGGCTGGCAGACCTCATACTCACCCAGCTTCTGGGAGAAGATCTTCTCAAAGGTCACCTCGCCCCGGTCTTCCAGGTACTTCTGCATGACGCTTCGGATGCTGAAAGACAGCGGGGGTGGGGGGGTGCCCTCAGTGAGCCGAAGCCCCCGGGGCTCCTGCCAGGCCTGCTGGCCCTGCCTCTTCCCCCCGGGATCCAGAACGTCACTGTTCCCTCCAAGAAGGCAAACTACCAGCCCGGGGCTGCCCACCTGGGCTCTGTCCCCAAAAGCTAGGGTGGCCAGCAGGTGGCTGCTCAGAAGTCCGGTCCCAGTACTGCCTCATGCTGGCTTCGGGAACCTGGCCAAACCTCAAAAGCCGGGCCTCACCATCAGCAGATGATGGGTAACCAAAATGGGGCCTATCCTTACCACGGAATACTGCTCGGCCGTAAGGTGGGACAAAGCACTGATATACAGAAATGCTACGACATGGATGAACCCTAGCGCGCAGCGAAACGAAAAAAGAGAGTCACAAAAGGCCCCCAGTTCTATGATGCCACTTACGTCGCATGTCCAGAACAGGCAAATCTACAGAGAGCAGATTAGTGGGTGCCAGGGGCTGGGGCACAGAAGAGGAGTGACTGCCAACAGGTAGGGGGTTTCTTCTTGGGGGTGATGGAAATGTTCTGGAATTAGGGTGAGAGCTGCCCAATTAGGTAGGGTGAGAGTTGTACTAAAACCCACTGGGCCGCACTCTTTAAAATGATGAATTTTATGTTATGTGAATTATATCTCAGGTTTTTTTACACAGTAATAACAAGACGAAACAAAAACCAAGCCCCGGCTCCTGTGTTCCTAACATCTGAATTAAAAACATGCCCCTCTGTCCCTGGGTTGCTCGGGAGGGCAGCAAGGGAAAGGCTGGCCGTGGTGACCATGGAAAGCCCAACCCAACGGTCCCCACCCGGAAAGCTCACCTTCAACGCCAAGGGCTGTCTGGGCAAGCGACACGGGGCTATCCTTTGTGCCCGAGACAGACCTTGCCGTCCCCTCCTCCCCGCTCCTGGGTCACCTGTACACCAGCCCTGCCGGCCTGCCTGTCACGCCTCCACTGGCTCAGGCTCCCGAGGAACACTCTTAGCTGCCTGTACCGGGGACCAAGCTGCGCAGTCACACCTGAGCCCAGGCAATGCTCACAAGGCCCTTAGGATATGTGGGGCCACCGGCAGGCCACCGACAGAAGACGTCGCAGCTGGTGAGGACCAGAATCAGAAAGTCTGGGCTCTGTGGCCCTGCATCCCTCTTGGAGCCCAGCGCGGGTCACCAGGGCCTGCTGCCCGTTTTCTACTGGAAGGTACCACGTACCCCTGACCTCCAGGCAGGCCCTCCCAGGGCGCAAGTTCTGCATGCGTGGCTCTAAGACATGACACAGTGTGTGACAAAGCCTGACAGGACCCGCTCAGGAAGGGAAGAGTGTTCTGGGCCATCACGAGAGGCTGTGTGGAGGAGGAACTTCACTGGGTTCCTCAGGGCAAACAGGATGTCAACAGGTGGCAAAGCCCAGGGCAGGTGGGTGGATGTGGGGACAAGCAGGGGAAGACCCGGCCAAGGTGAGCAAGAGGCTATCCCAGGCAGGAGGGAGCTCGGCTAGGGACGCTTGGGAAGCTCAGTCCAGGGAAGGCAGAGTCGGCTGGAGGCCCCACAGGAGGAAGCCCGGGTAGCGAGACACTGGAGGGACGGCCAGCAAGAAGGGAAAGAAACAGGGCTGGGTGCGAGCAGGCTCGGGCCATCGGGCAGGCAGAGGAGTTGACCAGGCCAGCGGGACGGCAGCCCAGGCCTGCGAAGGTCTGGCCCACGAGAGAGGTGTCTGAGGTGAGAACGTTCCAGGCAGGGCCAGTGTGGCCCACGGACGCTGCCCAGCCGCTGGGCCTATGCTCGGAGGCGGGGGGACTCCTGCCCTTTTCTGCTCAGCACTCTCCTTCCGAGACGGTCTGAGCGGAAGCCCAGGCTCCACTCCCCCCAGGCTTCCGCTCGAGTTTGAGCCACACAAGGAAAGGCCACGCAAGATAACAGGAGAATTTAGAGCTATCTAAATGACTCCCTCCTCTGCTTCCCCACCCTAGAAGGCTGGAAGATGCCGTGACCTCCTCCAACAGCAAGAAGGGTGCTGATGACCAGGACGGCCCTCCCGTGTCCCTGTCCTGCGACTCCAACCAACGAGAGCGGAGCTCCCAGCTGAGGGCCGGTGGCTTGGTGGCCCCACGCCAAAGTGGTGGCCACTTCAGAGCTGGTTCCCTCAGGAAAGCAAGGATGCCCTCTGCAGTGGACAGGGGCTGAGGCCAGGATGTGGTCCTCACCCAGGCCGGCACCGTCTCCCCTCCTGACTGTCACATGCCAGCTCACTTCCACCAGCCACCATCAAGAACACATCTCCCCAGCCCCAGGGGACCCACAGAGACTCACAGGCACTCGGGAGGCGAGGCCTGATTCCAAGGCCTGCTCTGTGCTCACACACGGCAGAAACTAGAGACACCTGCCCTGGGGCCTGCAGCCCAGAGACCAGAGCCCCTCATTTCCTGTGAGGGAGAGCTTAGGACCTCCTTTTTGGAGGGCAGGAGGGCAGGCCAGGGGCGTGCTGGGGTGCAGCATAGCAGGCAGGGCCCAGTGCAAGGCAGCGAAGGGCCGGCAGGGTCTTGAGACCAGGCAGCCAGGAGTCAGGGGCTCGGAACCTGGGGCTCCGTAAGGGCCAAGTGCCTGGATTTCACCTGTAAGGTGGAACAGCAAGGCTGGATCCTCACCGCCCCTTGGCTCAGCTCTTGGCACGCCATGTCTGCACCCAAATCCTGTGTTTGGGGACATTTTGGTCTATGGAAGGGGATGGACAAGGTAATAAAGTGGGGGGCGGGGGAATCACAAAATGTCAATCCCCCACGGAGGTGAGTGGTCAGATGGAGGTCAGGTGCAGTCAAGCGGGATGATGTCCAGATGCTTCAGATCCAGATGGGAAGCCCCCCTGAGCCCCAAACTGGCTTCCTGGGAATCAGCGTGGCTGACACCAGCTTAGGGAAGGCAGCGTGATGGGAACACCCCCCGCTTCCCATCACAGGACCCGGTGACCCCCAGAACAGCTGGGAACCGGACCCTCCAGGGAAATGCCCTCTCCCCGAGGGCCCGTGGACGAGGGAGCCAGCCTGCAGCCCAGCCTTCTCCCTTCCCGGCGGCTCTGCTGTGGGGTCAGCCCAGGAGAGAGCAGAAAGTGGGGCACCGGTGGCCAGACCCCGCCTCCCCTCTGGAGCTGCATGGGACGCCTCTCTTCCCAGCCCACAGCACTTCACTTTCTTCCTTAAAAAGAAAAAAAAAGTTTTCTAAATAAAATAAACAACCGCCCCCCCATCCAAACACAAGATTGGACTGAGCAAAGCCTTGAATGGAAGGCCCCCAAAGCGACAGCGTTAGGGTTTCCTGTCTGTTCTCATGGGGCTGGTGGCCAAGGGAGCCGGTAGTTTAGAAAAACGTGTTATGGGGCACATTCCCGCCGGGTGGCAAATACAGGCTGGCACGGGCAGCAGTGGTGGCCTCCTGGGCTGGGTCACCTTCATCTCCAACACCCACTCCCTGATACTGGCAGAGTCTCGGGCGGCGACGAGCCCAGAGCAGCATTTCTGCCCCCACCCAGGCCAACAAGTCCGACATACAGGAGCACGTGGCTCCCCGACCAACTCTGGGTTGTCAGGAGAGCCAGACGCCTGCATCCTCCCCGCCAGAAGGACCCTCAGGCGCTCAGTCTCTCTGGGGAAGGGCCCCTGGCTGCCTTGGCTCTTGCGGTCAGGGGGACACCCACGCCTGAGTTCCAAACGGCTCTCCCCAAGTCCCCTCCGTGGAGGAGGCCAGGCCAAGTCACAGACTTTAACCGTCCAGTTGGCCCACTTGTGAAATGAGGACGTCAACAAATTTCTGAACCGTCACCACCGCACTGGCCGGTGGAAAAGCCTGAGGGGGCGCCTGGGTGGCTCAGTCGGTGAAGCAACAGACTCTTGGTTTGGTTTCAGGTCATGATCTCACGGTTCGTGAGATCGAGGCCCGAGTCCAGCGCTGCACTGTCAGTGCAGAGCCTGCTTGCGATTCTCTCTTCTCTCTCTCTCTGCCCCTCCCCACCTCATGCGTGTGTGTGTGTGTGTGTGTGTGTGCACACGCTCTCTCTCTCTCTCTCAAAATAAATAAACTTTTAAAAATTTCTAAAAAAAAAATGAATACATAAAATAAAAAAATAGAGAGCCTGAGAGGACACAGCAGAATTGTCCTAAGACGCTAGCCTTGCTGGGAGAGCTCCCCTCCTGGAGGCAGCCCTCCCGCTGGGATCCCCCAGACTGCACCTCTTCTAGAACACGATCATAAGCTATTTGGTCTCGTTTGGGTCTTTGCCCCACACCCTCCCACATCCTCAGAGGGTGCCGCCTGCTGCCAGGCCTCCTGACTGGCGAGCTCTGACCAGGGCTGGGGCCAGGGGAGTGGCTCACAGACCAGCCTCACACACTCATGCTCATCAGCCTGAGGACCCAGGGGTGGGGGTGGGGGGCGGGGACAGAACCTGATACCAGACCCTGACGAAGCAGCAAGGGCCCTGTGGCAGGAGGGCCTGCCCTGTCTGGCAGGGAGCTGCCGGACCCTGCTGCCTACGGCCAGGGCTGTTCGCTTTGGCCCCAGCTGCTCCCAGGAGCAGGCCAAGCCTGACACTGAGGGGGAGAGCACATCCTCCCCCGCAGCCCGGAGTGTGGGTAGGGGTGACAGGACGGCAGGCAGGCAGGCAGGCAGGAAGGGGGTGAGGGCTGTGGGGGAGAACTTCCGGTGCCTTCTGGAACCACATGGTTCAGAAGAAAGGCAAGGTCCCTTGCTCTGTGGCACAGAGGCTGATCCTGGCCCTCACAGACGACTCCCACACAGGGTCACAGACGGCAGCTTGTGTGGACCAGCAAGGGCTGGGGGCAAACACGCTTGTTTTGTTTTGATGGTGAGGAAATCTAGGCTAGAAGCTGAGTGGCCTGCCCAGCATCCCACATGGAGACAGCAGCCAGAAAATGTCCAACTCTCCCCGAGAAAAGGCGACTCGCCAGGCAGGGGCCTTCCCCTGCAACCTCTGCAGAGGACCCCGGACTTGTACCCCGGCTGCCTCCCCCTCCGTCCACTGCCAGTGCTGTGGGCAGCGGGTAGCATCTCTCCTGGGAGCCCGGCGGGCTACGGGCAGCTTCGGCTGGCACCTGGCAGGCCAGGGTGTCACCGGGATGCCAGAGTTGCGAAAGCCCAGGACGGTGCAGGATGGCACGGGGGCGGCAGGGCCTGGTGGGTCTGGCGCGGCCACGCCTTGAATAGCCACGCTCTGGGAGAGGACAGTGAACGAGCCAGCGGAGCAGAGGCTGTGGCTGTGGCAGCGGCTCCTCTGTGGCATTTCCAGGAAACCTGGCACTGAGGTGGCAGCAGGAGGAGGAAGTCCCCTGGGGCTTCTTATTAATATTTCTCAATGACTTGCCCCGGGGCTCAGTGTCCTCAGCTCGAGAACAGGGCCGCATACCAAGTGGGAAAGACCAACCCTGAAGGCCACCCGGAAAGGCCAAGCCCAGGGAAGAGAAAGAGACACGCACTAGGTGGCACGCACACAAGCACCCCCCCCCCCCACGCAAACGCCCAAGCCACCCAGGCTCCCAACAGTCAGTGCGGTGGCCACGACGTGGCTCCTTGCGGGATGTGCAGGGGGGGGAAGGGGGGGGAAGGGTGCTCTCTGGCGGCCTTGTCACATGTCACGGCTTCTATGCTAACATGACCTGAGTACCACACCCTGCAATTTACTGCCATTATGTTAAAACGCACCAAGAACAAAGTTCCGGGGCCCCGTGGCCCGTGGTTCCCAGGAAGGGGCTGTCCACCCCGACCTGGGTGGCCTCCAGAGTCAGAGAATGCCCCGCTCAGAGACAGAGCTGCTAACACTTTTACACCAGAAAACTCGCTTCTGAAACCCTGCTCCTCTGCCAACACAGATGCTACCCTTCGAGGCAGCAGAGATGCAGAGAAGGAATGTTATTTAGAAAAAAGCTGCAGCCAAACACGTCATTTTCGGTATCTCTTACTTGAAACAGATCAGTGATAACTTGAGCACAACTCTCTGTCTTATGTGACCAACAGAGCACAGTGGCCCCTTGGGGCCACAGGAGGAAGGGGCAGGTGTGAGGGAGGCTGTGCGATCCTCAAAGACTCTCACGTGCTCCTGGCGTTGGCCGTTTGCTCCGAGGCAGGAGCAGAATATCCTGGAAGCACCAGCCGTGCGCGCGCAGCCCCTGGGTGCCCGGGGCGGGGAGGAAGCGCCGCTGCAGAGTGCCTACACCTGACGTCACCGGGAATTTACTACTAGGGATTGATCGTGCATTAATAGGACACGTTAGTCCTGGTTTGACAGAGCCCAGATTCCCCTGCACAGATTCCAACCCATAATGCTCATGCTCCCTTCAAATCCACTTACTGAGGGAACAGCGGGAGGGCGGGCAAGCAACTTAATGGCCAAAATGTGAAACCCCATGGCCTGGAGAGGAGCGCAGATGGGAACAGACGTCCCAGAGACCCACTCCTGAGCAAAGGAGGGGCTTCAAAGGCCCAGAGGGAATGACTGCTGAAAAGATCACCTTGTTTGGCGGGGTGTGGGAGTGAGGAGGAGAGCTACCGCTGGGGTAGAAAGTTCTGGGTGAGGGACAAAGGCTGGAAATAAACAGCGTTTTGCTGGTGATGGAGAAGTGGAGGAGGAAGGGAGGAAACCTTCCCCTGCACCCCTTCCCCGCCGCCGCCCCCCCCCCCCATACAAATCGTGGGCAGGAAGTCCTGGAGGCAAAGAGTTAACAGGAACGAAGAAGCAGAGGAAGAGTGGCCCGGTCTGGGAGACAGGGAAGCCAGAAAAGGGCAGGAAGGAGGAAATCCATGGTGGGGGAGGGACCAGGAAAGAGCTGAGAAAATGGGAGGCTGCAAGAGGCACCCGGCTCCGACAATCTGCTGCTGGGGCTGCCACTGTCACCAGGGAGGGCAGGGGCATCTCCTGGGACCGCCTGAGCGAGGCTCCTGAGCCAGGAGCCCAGAGATTAATTACACCCGGCCTCCGTGGTCATATTAAGCAAATGACAGTAATTACAGGACCGCTGCTGGTGGAGGGAGGGCAGCTCCATCGGGGAGAAGCACAGGCCACAGGCCGCGAGATCATCCCTGGGGGGCGGGCCCTGGCTTTACTGAAGGGGAAACGGAGACAGGTGCAGCCAGGAAAAGGGACATGCTGGGATGGCAGCAGGATCACAAGCCGGGTCTCCTGTCTCCCAGCTACACAACACTGCCTCCTTCCACGAGGAGGTCGAGAAATGGGTCTGTTCCCTCAGATTCTATAGGGTGACAGAAGGGGAGGACCCTGTGCCAACTCAAAGTGGCACTGTGCCTGCCCGACAGCTCCTGTTCCTAGCCCTGACAAGTCAGAGCTGATGCCAGCCCCAGCTCCCGGCCAAGCCACAACCTGGGCACCAGCTGCAGGCAGGCTGCCAAGACGGACCACCCCAAGGTGGGAACGTCTCCAAATGGCATCTCGTCGTGGACGAACCACGGCCATTCTTCCTGACCCTGACCTTGTGGGTGAGGGGAAGACGTGACCCCAGGCAGGAGCTGCCTCCTCCGCGTACTAGCTTTGTCAGAACGGCTCCCTCCATTCTGTCCCAGATGACGGGGCAGGGGCCGGGCCTTGTGCCCTGCCGCTTCCAGGCCAACCCCCAGACCACGGCGACCCAGACGAGGGGTGCCAGAGGGGAGAGCAGCGGGGGTACGGCGGCGTTGTGTGGAGGAAATGAAGCACAGCAGGGGGTCCGGAGACCTGAGTTCAAATTCCAGCTCGCCTCTGGGACTAAGTCTCCTCCCCTTCCTGGGCCTCAGTTGCTTCAAATATTAAACGGGAGAATACCACCTTCGGGGCCCTGCTTTCCCACAGTTGTGGAAAGAATCAGCTGGAGTAAAAGCTAGCTTGCAAACTGGGAAGCGCTAGGCAAATGTAAGACACAGTCATCGTGACCTTCCAGGGCAGGAGGCATCCGACCCACCAGGTGTGCAAAGCATAAACGCAAAGGCTGGCGTGTCCTCCGTTAGGAGAGGCCTGGCCTCAGGTCACCGATGGGCGCTGCGGGAGCCTCTATCCATCTCACAGCTGTGCTGCTGGATGGCGACCCCCTATGAGAAGCCGTGACACCTGGGTCTTGGTCTCCTGCTGTTCCCCTAAAACTCACAGCCTGGTTCCAGACAGCACCCGGTCCTGATATTTCTTGAGCAACTGCTACGCGTGAGGCATGGCCGTGCCAACTTCACAGGTTGGTTTTCGGATCAACTGAGATGACAGATGTCATAATAAATAATAAATTGTTATAATTTCCACCATCGTTCCTATCAGCATCGTCACTACCACAGATGGTAAAGGGGACAGGAAAAGAGGAACATCTCGTTTCTCAGGGTTCTAACACCTGCAGGGCCAACCCAAGGCGGGGCCCCATCGGGAGCAATGCATTCTGGGGAGAGATTACCCAAACACAGAGAGTTCCAGAAAAGGTTCTGCCTGACACTTTGCAGAGCCCCAACCTGCAGGAGGGTCTCGAGGCCGCAGCCACCAAGGAGAGCCGTTGTGAGCCCCAGAGGCGGACTCCCCCCCGTTTCCTCCCTCATGGCTTTGTCATTTCTGAACTCATTTTTGTTCTAACTGTCGCTGCTCCCTGGACAGCCCCCAGCTGACAGTCAGCCTGGTTCCTGTTTTGAGAAATCTGATTGCAAATGTCTTAGAAAAAAACGGGCCCTAACGGCCTTTTCAAAATGCAGACCAATTTTCCTCTCCCAGGCCTGGTGTTCAGTCAATCCGAAACCCAGTGAACAGGGCACAGAGAAGGGTGCTGGAGATGTAGCCAAGGCACTCCCCACAGCTTTGCGCTCTGCTTCAAAGGCTTAGGACGCCATGGGGTCACGACCCTTATTTCACGCTACCCACATTTCACAGATGAGAAAACCGAGGCCCAGAAGCGGAGGGGAAGGGACTTGCCCAAAGTCACATGACAGCTAGGACCGGCCCAGGTTCCCAGGCCGGCCAGGCTTCCAGCATGCCAGCTCTCAGGCATGAGCAATCATGGTGGGCACACAGCTGTCGCAGATGCAGAACAGCCAGGCCCCGGCTCAGGCCTGAGTAGTAGACATGACGTGGACGTGGAAGCCAGAAGCCCTGATCTGGTGGCGAGGCGCCAGCCTGGACTACCTGTGACACAGGGCGAGCCGCTCACCTCCGGGGCTTCTGCTTCCCCACCCGTTCGGTGGAGACAAAACTGCACCTGTCCCACCTGCTGACAGGTTGCAGTGCGGCTCATACAATGGGAAAATACTCTAGAAGCCATAAAATGCTGGCCAAACCTCAGCAACGGTCCATATCCTGAAGAGAACGTGCCTACATCCTGAACAGTTTCAACTTTGATACCGGGTGCAGTGACATCAATAGTCTCACGGAGAGGTGGCAGCCGTGGTCCAGCTGCTGCAGAGGTGCCGGGATATCCTCTGGCAAACAGCAGCCACGGGACACCACGCGCAGGGCCGCCAGAGGAGGCATCGCAGGGGAGAGGGGCAGTGGGTGTCTCCCCCGCTGGGCTGGGGCACGCGCGCCACACCCTGCTCCCCCCCCCCACCACCCCGGCCCCCAAAGCACTCTTAAACCCTACCCCAAGCCAGTGACCCTCCAGATGGGTGGGGGAAGACCAGGAAGACTTGCTGCCTCCCGCAAAACCTCACGCAAGTGTCGACCAGAGAGAGGGGGCTAGGAGTGGGGGTGCTGCAACCCCAAGGCGGGGTGCCGGGAGTCGGGAAAGCTCAGGGATGGGGGATGCAGTCAGGCCAGGTGGCCGGTGGCAGGTAGAGGAGGGGACCCCACGGGGACCAGGGGCTGCCGGGAGGGGCACGAAGGGCAGCACGGGGCCCCTGTGGGAGAAGGCAGGAGCGCGGGGCCGCCGGGGGCGAGGGCAGGCGGCGTGTACGAAGGGAAGGGAGGCAGTGGGGCAGGGGGCACTGCGCGGCCCGGGGAGCCGGCGGGGCCGGGAAGCCCCGGGTTCAGGTGCACTGGGCCTGGGGCCGAGGGGTCGGGTCGGGGTGGCCGAGCCCCGAGCGGTGGCCGGGGCACGGGGCACTGGGGGGGGAGGGGGGAGGTCAGGGGCCAGCGGCGGGGTGGTCTGGGGCCGCGGGCTCCGGGTTCGGGGAGCGGGCCCGGCCGGCGGCCGCCTCACCTGGGTTCGGGCAGCAGGATCTTCTTGCTGGCGCGCGCGGCCGGCGTGGCCTTGCTCTTCTCCATGGCCATCAGGTAGCTCACATCGGCCAGCACCGCCTCCAGGTCCGCCATCTTGGCGGCGGCGGCGGCCTCTCCCGCCGCTCGGCTCGGCTCCGCTCCGCTCGGCGCGCTCGGCCCCGGCCCGGCCGCTCCGTCGGCCTCGGGCGCCGCCGCCCGCCTGGCCCCGCTCGGCGCCCGCGGCTCCGCTCGCCGCGGCTCACAGGCGGCGCCGCCCCATGGCGCCGGCTCGGGCCCGGCCCCGGCTCGCTCCGCTCCCGCCGGGACTGCAGTCGGGCCGCCGCCGCCGCCGCCGCCGCCACCGCCGCCGCCCGCGCCCCGGAGCCGCCGCCGCCTCCGGCCCCGCCTGCCGCGCACAGCGCCAGCGAGCCCGCGAGGGGCCGGGCGGGCGAGCGGGCGGGCGGCGGCGCCCCCTGGAGGCCGCGCGGGCTGGCCCGAGCCTGACCCCCCTTGGCCGCGCGGACCCCTTCCCAGACCCGACCCTGACCCCGCCCCGGGCCTGGGCCGTGGCCCTTGACCCCAGACCTGGAACTCGCCGCGGGACCCGGGACCGAAGAAGATCCCGGACCCACACCTTGACCACAGCTCGGATCCTGACTCGGACCTCAGAATCCACAACAGACCGTGGCCCTCACGCCAGACTGGCACTTCAGAACATGATCTCGCGGACTTGGACCTCAGACGCTGGACGTAACCGCTGACTTCTGGGTCTTGGTGGAAGTGTCTGACCTGATATTAGTCCTGGACGACATTCCTGAGCCCGGCCTCCAAATAGGACCCCAGGACTGGACCTCGGACCACTGCCTTAGACCACTGCATTAGACTCTGTGACCCGAGATCACAGCCCCGTGGCTCTCTCCACACCCAGACCTTGACACTGACCCCAGACCCCCCACAGGACCCCAGATATAGTTTTAGGACCATGATCTCAAACACTGGTCCCATCCTGGTTACTAACTCCAACCTTGATTCGAACCCCAGACCCAGACCCAATATCAAGAACTCTGAACATGGGAGTGCCTGGATGGCTCAGTGGGTTAAGCGTCCTACTCTCGATTTTGGCTCAGGTCATGATCTTACGGTTGTGAGACTGAGTCCCGCATGGGGGTCTGAGCTGGGTGTGGAGCCTGCTTAAGATTCTCTCTCTCCCTTTCCCTCTGTTCTCTCTCTCTCTCTCTCTCTCTCTCTCTCTCTCTCTCTCTCAAAACAAACAAACAAACAAACAAACAAACAAACAAAACAAAGTAACAACAACAACTCACTCTCAACATGGACCCAGGACCAGAACATCCAATGCAACCAGGGACCCAATCTAGACCTAGAGCACTTAACAGGTCACCATGAACTTGGGACTTGACAACTGCAGTCAGGCTCCAGGTCTATGCTAGCTCCAGTCCCCACCCCTTCTGTTCTAGACCCAACTCTTGACCAAGGATTTCCACTGAGGATAAAGGACCCTGCACCAACCTCCACCCTTCCTGGACCAGCTTGTGCTTGGCCTGCACCCCATCCCATCTATGGAATCTAATGGAATCATCATGATTCTACAACATGGGATCAAACCTCTCTCAGCCTAGGAGGACCCAGGAGTCTCAGTGGTGCCTGGTAAGGGAAATTCGCTGTACTGAGAACACTCAGGGTGGGGAAGGAAGGTCCATGTGTCTCAAAGCAGCGCCCTCTATCTCTATAGAGCCTCTCTCTGTTTTCCAAGGTGACAAGATCCCTTCCTAGTCCCCGGGCACATGGGACTCAAGCCTGCCTCATGCCAGTTTATGAACCTCAGGCCAGTAACCAGAACCCTCTGGCAAAGCAGAGCCCCCTCAGCCCCTCTCTGTGCATTTCTCAGGCTACCATCTGAGATCAGCACCAGAGCACATCAGGAATAGCAGGGTCCCTTCTCAGTGGGCAACACTACCATCCACCCAGATCCCCAAGTCAGAACTCCAGGTATCATCCTCAACAACTCCCTCGTCCCCTGGCCGAATCTCTCGCCACACTCTCTTGTCTGGCCTGAGAATCATCTTCTTCTTCTTTTTTTTTTTTAATTTTTTAACATTTATTTATTTTTGAGAGAGAGACAGAGCATGAGTGGGGGAGGAGCAGAGAGAGAGGGAGACACAGAATCCAAAGCAGGCTCCAGGCTCTGAGCTGTCGGCACAGAGCCCGACGCGGGGCTTGAACTCAAGAACCGTGAGATCATGACCTGAGCCGAAGTCGGACGCTTAACTGACTGAGCCACCCAGGTGCCCCTGGCCTGAGAATCTTCTTAAACTTGTCCCCTTCTCAGGATCCCCATGGCTGCTACCCTGATGCAGGCCCTGACCAGAGACGCCTCTCCCAAATCTAGACCTGATGGAGTTACTAAGGACTTTGGGATCTGCTGAGAGTGGCGGATGGGGGTTGGGTGCTCTAGGCAACCCCCCCCCCCACCTCTACTCAAAGCAGATCAGGTGAGAAAGTTCCTTAAGTCAAGGAACGGGGATGACTGGACCCTGCTCCCCTCTCCTGCCTGTACTGCCACCATTCTCTGCACCTGCCCACCCACCCGTTCTCACCTCTGTGCCATTGTCCTTTCCCGTGTCCAGAAGCGCTCTGTGGGCCTTCTTCCCTGGCTGACTCCTGCGCATCCTTTTAAGAAAAGACCCACCTCCTCCAGCCTCCCTGACCCCAAACTGTGTACATCTCCAATTGTGTTCTTAGCACCTATTTCCTTGATTTGAAAACATCATCAATTGCAAAATGTATCAAGTTTTTGAAGGGGGTGGGAGGGTGGAGCTTTATTAAATGTTTGTATCAGTTGGAAAAGGCATCCTGATGTTGGATATGCTGACCGGGAAAAAAGAAAAAAAACAACGTACATACAGTCTCCAAGTGTAACTGATGCTCCTAGTTCATCTTTTGCCCCAGGGCCCACCACAGGACCTGACACAGAAGAGCATAGTCTGTTCGATCAATGAATGAGGGACTGAATGAATGAGCTCCTCAGCCCAACGTGGCATATAGAGTTTGGGGGCAGAACAGGGCCAGAGGCACACAAGGATGCCTCACAGGAGGCCTCTGGCCTCCCCTCCTCCTACCCCACCCGACTCTTCAACTCTCCAGGACTGACTACAGCCACACACTGGCCTGGGTTTTCTGGAACAGTCCCTATTTTAGTTTAGTTTAGTTTAGTTTAGTTTTACTTTAGTGTTTATTTTTTGAGGGGGGGAGGGGCAGCGTGAGGGGGGGTGCAGAGGATCTGAAGTGGATTCTGTGCTGACAGCAGCGAGCCTGATGTGGGGCTCGGCTCATGAACTGTGAGATCATGACCTGAGCCAAAATCAAGAGTTGGATGCTCAACTGACTGAGCCACCCGGGTGCCCCCAGCCCCTATTTTAAAAATTCTTCCTGAGGGGGCAGCTACATGGCTCAGTTGCAGCCCCCCTTTTTTAATGTTTATTTTTGAGAGAGAGAGCAGTGGGGGAGGCACAGAGAGAGGAGGACAGAGGATCCAAAGTGGGCTCCATGCTGACAGAAGAGAGCTGGATGCGGGGCTTGAACTCACAAATCGTGAGATCACAACCGGAGCTGAAGTCAGATGCTTAACTGACTGAGCCACACAGGCACCCTGCCACTCTTAATCTCCGGGTTGTATGTTCAAGCCCCGTGGTGGATGTAGAAGTTACTTTTAAAAATACATACATACATCAGTTCTTTCTGATGAACTTGTCAGACTAGAATCCCTGTGGGTTCTGAAAGGCCAGCCACCTGCTCCAGGAGGTGGCCCTACCTTCTCCTCCCCGGCTGAAAACCCTACGCTACCCCTGCTCAGGCCCAACCCACATCCCCAGCAGGCCTGAAGCCGGGGTCCTTTGAGAGAAAGCCAGCCTCCAGGGCAGCCCTCGCTAAATCCTGGAACCCCAGAAAGCAGCTTCTGGAGCCCTGGGTGGGAAGAGGTTGAGGTGCGTCCTGGCCCTGGGGAGGCAGGTTTGGGGGGTGATGCTGCCCTCTAGTGGTTGAGGGAAGGTTGATTGTAAATTTGTTCTTTCCGTCCTTTTTTTAATTTCTTTCTTTTTTTTTTTAAATATTTATTTATTTATTTTGAGAGAGAGAGACAGACAGACAGACAGACAGAGGGACAGAGAGAGAATCCCAAGCAGGCTCCCTGCTGTCAGTGCAGAGACCGATGTGGTACTCAATCTCATGACTTGAGCTGAAAATCAAGACTCAGATGCTTGACTGACTGAGCCACCCTGGCACCCCAGTCATTCTTTCTCTTAAGCCTTTGCCCGGGGCCCAGACCATGGCAACCTCCAGCTGGGATGCTGGGGGTGAAGGAGAAGCGGAACCCCATCTCTGCCCAGCTGGCAGACCCACAGGCGACACCGTCACATGGCATCTCTCCCAGATGACTAATGGGTATTGCAAACTTAAAGCATCCCACACGGAGCTCCTGCTCCCCACCCCACCCCCACCACCCAGCCCGTCCAACCTGCTCCCCTCCCACCTACCCATCCCAATTGTGGTTCCTCCGTCTTCCAAACACTTGGGAGTCATCCTTGATTCCTCTCTTCCCTTGCCTGCCCCCGCCCCCATGTATCCTCATGCTGTCATGCGGCCTGTCCTGTTGACTACCTGGCGTGTCTGTCTCCGAAGTATACCCTGAGTCCTTCCACTGCACCCCGCTAAGTCTCATCCAAGTCCCACCACCTCCTGCCTGGTGCTGACACCTGCACCGGCCTCCTCACTGGGCTTCCTGCCCCTCTTCTAGGCCTAAATCCAACCCCACCTCCTGTGACTGCTTCTGTACTAAGAATAGACACCCCCACCCTCCAGGGCCTGTAAGACCTACACCGTCGTGCCCCAGCCTGCCTCTCTCACTCTATTCCATTTCCCTTCCCCTTGCCTCTTGGTCTCTGGTCAGTCTGGTCTTCCCTCCGTCGCTACACCACGCTAAGTTCATTTCCACCTCTGGGGTTTTGACTTCAGAATTCCCCTTGCCTGAAGCGCCCTTTCGCTCCTCTCTGACAAAGAAGGCTCCTGCTCACCCGTGTATCTTGTGGTTGAGAGGTTCTCAGAGGGCTCTCCCTGGGTGGTTCGTTGTGGTCACTCTTCATTCCTCACACCTAGCATGGTGTGTGGCACAAAGTTAGAGTCACAAGGAGAGACAGGATTCAGTGGCGGCCCAGTCCAGCAGAGAAGACCTCTAAATGTATACCTCCAATTAAGCCGGCGAGAGCTACAATGTAAGGAGGTGGGGAGCTCAGAAGAAGGCAGTCAGGGGAAGGGTTGGAAGAGCGTCAGGGAGGGCAGGGGAGAGATGGGGAAAGTCACGAACTTGTGTACATGTGAGCATGAGTGAGGTTGGGGTGAGGACCGACATGTGCCAAGACCCAGGAGTGCAAGTTCCTTCTTGCTGGGGCCTCCGAGACTTTGAAGATCCGGGAGGATCAACTCTGGGCCTCCCTGACCTCACCAGGAGTGTCGGGATTGACCAGGAGAAACTCCTGCCTAACAGGGACAGCTACCTCTCTGATGTCCAGAGCTTAGACAGTGCCAGGCTCTGGCTGGGATGCCAGGAGTTCGCTTCATTCACTCACTCAGCCAACAATATTTGTTGAGCTCCTGCTACATACTAGGCACTGGTACTTGACCTTGAGGATCCAAGGTAGGGAGAGACAAACAATGACCTTACAGGCAAATTACACAGAATAATAACCACTGACATTTACTGGGTTCTCACTGTGTGCAGGGCACTGTCGATAGAGCCCAGATGATCTCATTTAGCGGGTGACAAATTATTATAAAAGCCAGAAGGCTTCTTGGGTAAAGTCAGGGAAACTTCTGAGGAAGGGCGTTTTTGCTGGAGCCACAAGGATGGAAGGAAAACAGCTTCGTTCGGGGCAGGGAAAAGAGCTTTTCAGTTATGTGGAACAGGAAGTACGAAGACCCTGAGGAAGGAAAGGGCTCTCTTGCATGGGAGGCTCCACATCTCCAGGACGCTGGTCCTATGCTTCCTCCCGCACCTTCTAAGGCCCTTGTGGCCCCTTGGCCCCTAGGCACCGGCTCACAATCCGGGGCCGGGCTTCCAGACAGCTGGCTCCACGCGACCCGCTTTCCCGAGCAGCGCCTCTCCGTGGAACCCTCGGGAAAGGTCATACAGTCTCGCACTGCCCCTGCCCAGCCTCCTTTTCCGCCTCAGAGCCTTAGCCCGGATTTGGCCTCGGCCAGTGGCCCCGCCCCGCCCCGCCCCGCCCCGGCCTGTGCCCCCGCCCCGCCCCGCCCCGGCCTGTGGCCCCGCCCCGCCCCGGCCTGTGGCCCCGCCCCGCCCCGGCCTCGGCGGCGCCGCGCACCCGTCCTTCTCTAGCGCGCGTGCGCGCCGGCGTCCCTTGCTCCTCCTGGTGCTGAAGCACGCCGTGATCGCGCCGAGCGCGTTTGTCCCCGGACGCGTCTGGCCCGCGTGTAAGTGTCCGAAGCGCGGCCACGCTGACCCCCGTCATCTCCACGCTGTGGCCAGCGGTACTTGCAGTGTCCGGGAAAGGGAGGATGTGTGTGGAAAAGACTTGGGGTCGAATGCTAGTGTCACCTCGTAGTGCCCTGGCTGGGTGCCCCAGGCCAGTTACTTAACGTCTCTGAGCCTTGCCCTCCCAGCCTGACCTCACGGGATTGCTTTGAGGATTAACGAAGATGCAGTGCTTGCTGAGTGGTCATTGTCACATGTGGACTATTTGGACCTCACTTGGATCTCCCTCTAGGCATCCTCTGTGGCCTCTTTTCTCTCATTTCTTTTCTTCCCTTTCCCTTTCTCTCCCTCTTTCTCTGCCTTTCCTTTTCTGGATCATTTGGGGGTGTTTTCCCTCTGTGTCTCTTTCTGCTTCTGTTCCTTCTGTTTTGCCATCTTAGCACTCTCATGACACACTCTGGGGGGACGGCAGCTGGACCTTCGTGTCCGCCGTAACTCTCTGGAATGGGTATTTGGCAGAGGCAGAAACTGGGTCACAGCACTAGGCTGAGAGCAAACTCAGGTGCCTGCTCTCACTTTCCTGCCCGCTAGGGTGTCAGCTCTGAGCTTTTCCTTCCAGGTCTGGGTACCTGGAAAGGTGGAGGTAGGACGGGTCTCCCCAGCCAGCAACTGCCAGGCCTCCTCTGTCGCCTCGCAAATGGCACTTAGCACAGAACTGGCCTGGGAGGGAGGAGGAGAGCTAGGATTGTTCTCCTCCGCCGCCCCCTGACTAGCTATATACATGTACCTATAGTGCAAATGAAATGCGGGGCCCCTTGTTTAAAAATTATTAAGATTTCAAGATAGAAAGAAAGGAAGGAAGGAAGAAAGAAGGAAGGAAGGAAAAAGGGAGAAAGAGAAAGAAAGGGAGAAAGAAAGAAAAAGGGAGAGAGAAAGAGAAAGAAAGAAAGAAGAAAGGAAGGAAGAAAGAAAAAGGGGCACTCAGTCAGTTAAGCATCCAACTTCGGCTCGGGTCGTGATCTCACAGGTCGTGGGTTGGAGCCCCATGTCGGGCTCTGTGCTGACAGCCTAGAGCCTGAAGTCTGCTTGGGATTCTGTGTCTCCCTCTCTCTCTGCTCCTCCCCTGTTCATGCTCTCTCTCTCTCTCTCTCTCAAAAATAAACGAAAACAAAAGATTTCAAGGTTTTAAAAAAAAGGGACGCCTGGGTGGCTCAGTCTGTTAAGTGTCCAACTTCAGCTTGGGTCATGATCTCATGGTTTGTGAGTTCGAGCCCTGCGCTGTGAGCGAGGAGCCTGGTTCAGATCCTCTCTCTCTCTCTCTCTCTCTCTCTCTCAAAAATAAACATTATAAAAAGAATTCAAGATGGCAATGGCAGAACATTAAACTGAGGAACCGAGTGTGGGGGTCCTGAGTACAGGGCCCTGTAACAGTGTAGATCACTTACCCATGAGGTCAGTCCTGCCTCCCCCTCCCATACACCCACCTTTCATTACGCTCAGTAAATGCCCTTATCCCACCATTCCTGGTACAGATGAGGGTGTGTTGAGCTACTTAAGGCTAACCTCCGCCCCCCCACCCCCCACCCAAGGAGTTCGAGGAGCCACGGGAGAGGGGTGGATGCTCAGAGGGGCACGGGAGAGCTGCAGCAAAGGCAGTAGTCCCTGGCCCAGTGTTCACATACATCTGCTGCTGACCCCAGGGCCCTCACTTCACCTCTCTGAGTTTTGGCTTTGTCATGTATAGAATGAGGACACCTGTCCCCTGGGCTGGGGTGTGAGAATGAAATGGCATCATGTGTACACAGAGAGGCTAGGGAACTAGGTGGATAGGACTGACTCAGGGGCTAGTCTTAAGGTAGGTTTTATTAGCCAAGACACTTCAGCTAAGTTGTTCAATATCCATAACCCAGTTGCTCACCTTTAAAATGAGGATAGGGGTGCCTGGGTACCCGGCTCAGTTGTTTAAGCGTCCGACTCTTGATTTCAGCTCAGCTCATGACCTCACGGTTCCTGAGACTGAGCCCCACATGGGGCTCTGCGCTGACACTGCCGAGCCTGCTTGGGATTCTCTCTCTCTGCCCCCCCCCCCCCTCGAGTGTGCGCACGTGCACACACGCATGCCCTCTCTTCTCTCAAATAAATAAAAAAAAATAAAATGACGATAATAATGGTATACTTGCTGTGAGGATTATAGGAGTAACTACATGTAAGTGCTTAGAACAGTGGCCCTTACTTAGTAAGGCCCACTAGGTGCCAGCTGTTTTCACGACACTCTTGTTGCCTGCCAAAGGCACAGAATGTCCGGGTTAATCCTTTTTGATTGGAGGGGAAATGGGAAGGGCTTCTGGAGGAAGAGATGTTTGAAGGAAGATTTTCATAGTTGCAGTGAGGGTAGCACATCTTTTTTTTTTTTAACGTTTATTCTTTTGGGACAGAGAACGAGCGAGCAGGGGAGGGGCAGAGAGAGAGGGAGACAGAAATCCTCAGCAGGTTCCATGCTGTCAGCACAGACCCTGATGTGGGGCTCCACCCCAGGAACCACGAGATCGTGACCTGAGGGGAAACCAAGAGTTGGAAGCTTAACTGACTGAGCCATCCAGGCGCCCAGAGGGTAGAACATTTTAAACACAAGTTGTCGTTCAAGGTCTCTTAGAAGCACCTACCGTGTGCCAGCCATGGTGCTTCCCATTTTACAGATGCCAGTAGCAGGATGAGTTTACTGAGTTTAGATATGACCCTGGAGGATTACGTAAGTTTTCTGTGTGCATCCGGGGAAGATTAATTCATAGATGAATGCAGGCTATATTGGATAGAGCCCCCCCCCACCCCCCGAAGAGGCTAGTAGCATTAGCACGTGAAAGAAGGGTAAAGATGTATGAGGTAATGGAAAAAGTGAAGTTTGAGAACATGGCAACAGATGGACTGCACTGGGGAGGGATGGGCCTCTGGGGATCCGAGCTGTTGGGAACGTCACCTATTAGGTGCCAAGCTCTGCACCAGCCACCGTGGACGATGTGAGCCACACAGACTCCTCTCTGTCCTCGTGGAGCTTCCCGGCTAGCTGGGGAGATGACCTCTGCGTCCCCAAAGCTAGTAGGGTACTGTGGGAGCACATGACCCAGTCTTGAACAGGAGGGACGGTGGCTTCCCAGAGGAAGTAGTAGATAAACTGAGGCAGCTGCACCAGCAGAGGGAACAGCAAAGGCCCAAGGAGGGTGGGACTGAATAGTTAGGTATGGGTGGAGAGGAGAAGGAAGGGCAAATGTTGAGTGAGGAAACTGAGGCCTTTATCCTGAGAAACACACTAAATGGGTTTTATTTAAAAAAAAAAAATTTTTTTTCCCAATGTTTATTTATTTTTGGGACAGAGAGAGACAGAGCATGAACGGGGGAGGGGCAGAGAGAGAGGGAGACACAGAGTCGGAAACAGGCTCCAGGCTCCGAGCCATCAGCCCAGAGCCCGACACGGGGCTCGAACTCACGGACCGCGAGATCGTGACCTGGCTGAAGTCGGACGCTTAACCGACTGCGCCACCCAGGCGCCCCTAAATGGGTTTTAATCAAAGTAGTCAAATTGGTCTTTTAAGGAAAATGTTCTGGCTGCAACATGGAGGACAGGGGTTGGAGTGGAGGCTGGGAGGCTCATGCTGTGGTCAAGGTTCCAGACAATGGTGGCTTTGAGTAGGGTGGCAGAGATGAGACAAGCGAGAGGCAGATGGGTTTCTGAGATGGCCAGGACGCAAAACTGACACTGTTCCTCCCCCTGCTCTGGCAACATCCAAACATGGCCACATCCACATCCGTCCTCAGGAAACCAACATGAAATCAGCTCCTTGTCCAAGACCCTGTCCTTTTCTAGAATGTGCAGAATTGTAGACGGTCATTAACTGTCAGCTTGGGAATAGGATGGGCAGGGACTCCCCACTCCCTTGAAGATAGTGGTGGGAGGAAGGACTTCCCAGATGGGGGTTCAGCTCTCCTGAGACGCCACAATCGGGGCGAGGAGGCAGTCGGCTGGCAGCACCTGGCACGCTGGCTAAAGGCTGCGAGCTCGTACTCAACAAGCCAAGTGATGAGAAGGAGCAGGATGCAGTGGCACAAATGCTGACTGGAGCCTGTCTGGCCCGGACCTTGCTCGGTGACCTTGAGCAGGCAGTGTCGAAGGGCCTGTTCTGCAGCTTTAGTGGATGGAGGTTGGCCTCGAATCTCCAGAGATGGCAAGATTAGAAATCCCCAGGCCTTCTCAGGACAGCACCATGGGAGAGGCAGGGGGACTGCAGGGGATCATTTTCACATCCATCAAAAAGTTCACCTTGATGAAGTAAAGTATCATGGTGTTTCTAGAAGCAAGTAATGCTTTCTGTCATAAAAGAAAAAAAAAAAAAAAGGCAAGTACTACAGGCGCATAGCAGTTCTGCTGCTTCTGCTCAGAGGAATGAAGCAGGCAACCTTGGCCTCCAGCACCAGAGCCTGCACGACCTTCTCTTTCACGCACACACACACCAAGGCAGAAAAGGTTTTGTTTTGGTTTTTGTTTTTAAAACCTTTTTATTAAAAAAACACCCCCCCCCCAAACAAAACAAAACAAACAAAAAAAAAAACAACCCCCCAAACCCAAATCAAAATATTTCCCATCGGAGTCTATTTCTTTTTTTGTCTTTTAAAAATTTTATTACACAAATATTTCCCATTCCCACGTGTCAGAGGAAAGAGGTCCTTGCTCTTTCTAAAACCAATAGTGGAGAACGTTTAGAAAACAAAAGTCCAACTAGGTTCCCTCCTTCCCTGGCCCAAAATAACCCCCATGTGTCAAATGAGATAGCAGGACTTGCCCCCTTAATGCTTACATTTAATTTAAATTTTTTAGCACAACATTGGAGATTGACTCTAAATCAGCAACAAAAAATATATATTTACAATATTTCTCCGAAAAACAAAAAAACACAACCAAACCCTTTAAACATAGTGACTTTAGGAGTTTTATTTATGGAGCAGTTATTTTTTTAATCACCAAGTGATTTTATATTATATATATATAAATTTTCTTCCTTTCCTTTGTGGTTTTTCGCCCCGGTGCTCGGAAAGATGGAGGCGGGGTGTCTGGCCCTGCGGTCTGAGGAGGGCAGGCTCTCCTGGCAAGGCCACATCTCAGAGCAGATTGCAGGAAATGCGATGGGACTCCCGGGATCCTCTGTCCCCAGAGACATTTCTGTCCTCCACACGGACCAACCCTCACCTCTAAAAAACCGTTTCCCCCCTTCCAGTCCCAGAGATAAAGGAAACCCGGCAAGGGCGTAGGTCCAACTGCTGCCCTCCTGGGCTCCCTTTCCTGCTGACCAATTTACGTGCACGGTAAAAATGCTTGTTTTTCCAAACCAAAAACAACCAAAAATTAAAACCAAAACCCCAAAAAACCCAAACCATCAGCTTGGAAATTTCTGTGGATGAAATGTCCCAAAGTCAGAGGCACTCTCCCGGCACAATCCCTGCTCTGAGGGGGTCTCTCCA
Source organism: Prionailurus bengalensis (assembly GCF_016509475.1). NCBI lineage: Eukaryota > Metazoa > Chordata > Mammalia > Carnivora > Felidae > Prionailurus > Prionailurus bengalensis. Next base: position 110,631,949 of record NC_057346.1, on the reverse strand, counting down.
CCTCCCCTTTTATAAAAAGACAACAAAACAAAACAATCTTTTCAGTACTTTCCACAGGAGCAACCAAAAAAAGGCAGGAAGCTTCCAATTATAGGTCATTAACAATAATATTAATAAGGTTTTTGCTCAATACCCAGGGTTCTTTACAGAGAAGTTCCCCTAACTGAGGCACTCTGGAATAAGTCACTGGCATTTCCTCAAAGTTTCAGCCCCAGGTTACTGGGGCCTGGAGACCGATGGAAGGGGCAGAGGGTCGTGGGAGCAGACTGCTGCTTTTAAGGAGCAGCCAAGAGAATCAGCAGATTGGAAGAAACAGACACAATGCCACCCCTTACCAGGACCCAGTTTTCTCTCAGGAGGCCAGTCAATGCCAGGGTCGAAGCTGGGCTAGGTGGCAAAGAGGGGGCCCCTCTGCCTCTATTGCTTTGGAAGTGGCGAGTGTGCAGTTGGCGTCTCTCCTCAAGGTGGCTCACGTTTCAGACCCCCGGGGCCTGGGCTCCGTCCCCTCCCCCTCCCCCTCCCCTGTAGGGTTTCCTCCCCCTGGAGGGTTTTGGGAGGAGGGGAGCCTGAGGCTGGGCTGCAGGAAAGGGGCCAGGAAGGGAGGGGCCGGAGGACGAGAAGGCGGGGCAAGGTTGTGCTATCGCTATCCTCACAGGTGGGGAGCAGAGTGCAAATCCGCATCCGTCCTTTATAAGCTCTTGCCACAGGCTGCTGCTATTGAGCATCTCCTCACACACTTAAATATTGACCCAAAAGAAATTCCGACCTTTCTTTCCTTTTTTTTTTTTTTAAAGTGCAAAAAGCTCTCTGCTGCCCTAGAGAGAGGATCTTTGGACAGGCCGTTCAATGCAAAGTAAAAGGGGGCAGCTGATGGGGCTCAACACAGGGCGGTGGGGTGGGAGACACCATGCTCCCCTCCCTCCCTCCCTCCACACACACGTGTAATACACTCAGCCACACACACAGAGGCACATGCACACCCCCTTCCACGGCTGCAGGCAGAGGGCAGGTGACTGGCTTCAAAGCAGGACCCCCCTCCCCCCCACAAGGTGCCAGATCAGTGAGCCACTGGGGCTAAACACAGGCCTGGGCTCTGGGGGCTACACCCACTGGAGACCCAGAGCCTGCTGGGAGGCAGGTGGGACCGAGCCCAGCTCTCTGCTCTCCCCAGCCGGGGGATATCGGCTGCTCCCTCTGAGGACACGCATCCTGGGAAAGTCCTGTCCAGGCAGGAAGGAGGAACATGTGGAAAGGGCAGTGGGAGGCTGACGAGGGAGGGGAACAAGGAGATGGTGCCTGTCTCAGAATCTGCCTAGGAAGCAATAAAATGGGGGTGTCCCTGGGGTACACAGTTCCGGCTCCTCTGAAGAGCTTCAACCCCGGTAAGTGCAACAAGGACCTCGTAGAGACTAGCGGGCAAGTCTGGGGTGGGGTAACCTCATTACGTGAACCACCACGAGCATCGGACAGGATCAAGCTACAGGGAGGGGGAGAGCGTGGACACGGATGAGAGGTTTTAGACACCTCAACAGCACCAGTATGATCGGCACGGGTCTACCCTTCCCGGGGCTGCTGCTGGCCCCTCCTGCATACGCGGGGAGAGTGTGGTAGAGGAGAGACACGCACTGGACACCACAAGGAGAACCTGGCCATGGAGACAGGGCCGCTTTCTTCCCTGGAAATTTGCTCAGAACCAGGCACGGCTGGGGACCGTGGATGGGGAGAAGGGCCCCAGGGCCCAGCACAGATGACGGTTGCACAGACACCCCAAACTGAGAGCCTGGCCTCCTGGCCGGTGAGTGAGCGGGCGGGCGGGCAGGCGAGCAAGCGAGCAGGCACCTTGACAGCACAGAGCCTGTGCTTTCCCCTCGGATTCGGATCAATTTGCTTGCTACTCCTTTCTCCTTAGGAGGGAGAGGAGCAGGCAGGTAAGCCTGGTGTCTACCACCCTCTCTGCCCAGCCTGTAGGGAAAGGGCTCAAGGGACAGGAGAGCAGAGAGGGAGTGTGACGCTGGCCTCGGAGCCCGTGCAGGGTCGGGGAGAGAGGCTCTCCTGGCTGGGGAGTCAGGGGAAGATCGGTTTCCTGTTCAGTCTGGGCTGTGTGTGTTTTAGCTGATCTTCTGTATCAGCTTCTCGTCAGACAGGCAGTAGAGACTGTTGATGGACAAGTCTGAGATGAAGTGCTCGCAGGCTTTTCGAGTGATCTGCTTACATCCTCGAAGGTCAATCAAGGTGACATTGGCGATGCGCCGTAGGTAGATCAGGGTCTGGTCTGTCAATTTATTGCAACCTGTGGGGAAAGTGACAACGAGGACAATGCTGGGTACATACTGCCACAGGCGCCTGCCTCTGCGGCTCGATTCCCCAGCTCTTTCCTTTAAAATGCTCAGCAAAAGCCCTCTGTGTCTTGTAACTACCTGGCTCAGAGATGGGAAGTGCCCCCTGATGCCTCACTCCCTGCACTGCAAAGCTGACCAGGCTGTGGCTGGCAGTTGGCCATGACCTTAGGCACCTGACAACTACTTGGGCCTCCACCCCCATCAGTTAAAACAGAGAGCGAGAAATCAGAGTCCTTGTTCAGGTGTGAGGAAACGAGTTAACACTGTTCAGTCAACAGACCCAAGTTCATTGTTTTACTGGTCAAGTTCCAGGGAGGGCTGGGCCCTCCAGGAGGCACGGGGTACCGTCTGTCATGAAACATCACAGCAGCATACCTGCCATGTTGAGCTCTGTGAGGGAGTAGCGAGTGGAAGACCCGACAGCGGTGAGCAGATTGGAGGACTGATCTGTCAGGTGGCTGCAGTGACTGAGGTCGAGTCGAGAAAGGAGGGGCATGTGGCGAATGATGAGGCGAAGTGTGGCGTCCGTGATGTCAAGGCCTGCCAGCCGGAAGTCAGTCATGTTCCGGAGCTTGCTGCGATTGTCCTGACCTGCACAGAGAAGAACCTAGGTCAAAACTCTTAACTCTGGTCCAGCTCCAAAGCCTCAGGCAGCTTCAGCTCCTTCCTGGCCAGGCCTTCTTGCAGCGGTTGAGCGAACTGCCCACACCCAGCCCTGCCTGTAGTGAGCAGTGTGTGGGGGCAGTTTCTAGGAAACCAGACACGTTTTCTTTCTTCCCAGCTGCTAGATTATGCCTCACTTATAGAGCAAAAGGGTATGTGTGGAATGCTCCACCCCTTTCCACACTCCCACACTTTTTTAGACCATAATGCAAACAGCTTTTAATGTTCCACCTCAACCATGAAGCCTTCCCGGCCTTCCTCAGGATTATACTCTCTGGGCCCCAAACTCCAATACCCCTGAGACGGAGTAGCCCCTCCTTTATCTGCAGGCAAGTAACTGGCTGTCAATAGCTAACCTTGAGTCCATTGCTCTGTTCTCCATTTGTACTCATCCACAGCATCATTTGTAACACTTTTTTAGTTTCTGAGGACAAAGTCTGTCGAAAGACAAAGCTACCCTCAGGTGACCACAGAGAAGTCAGGCCCAGAGCACACCTGGTTTATCAGCCGGTGGAGTCAGCAAGTCCCGAATTTGAGGGTCCTTGATTCCCACTGCCCACCGAAGATCAAGGGTCCTGAGAAGGGGGCAGCTGGAGGTGCTGAGGGCAGAGACTGCAGACCAGGAACAGCCTGCTAGGAGGAGGTCTTTCAGTCCTGCAGCGGGAAGAAACAGACATGCAATCGTATACTCTATCAGCACATCCAAAGCCTCAACGACGAGCTGATGTGACCACGGTAAAATGGATTCTCAGTCTAGAAATCCAGTTCAAAAATTCCTATGGTCTCCTATATGACATTTTCTAGCTTTGGTGGTAAAACCAATTACTTAGTTCCTACAGGAGCAACGTAGTATGCGAGACACTGTCTTCCTAAGACCTCAAAATGCTGAGGGGAACAAAGCATTCTAAGGGGCTGATCATGGCAACATCTTACTCAAATCTCTTCAGTGGTTGTGTTGAGAAGACCCATTCTCTTCATTGTCTGGGAAAATGATTGGCTAGTCCAGCTAGTCTGGGGTGCCGCCTGGGGACTGGCAGTTAAGGTGGCCCTGGGTGAATCCCTTGTTAAGCAGGAAGACAACAATGGAATGGGACTGTTGCCCTAAATTGCCCTAAAGCAGTTTTAAGCACTGCCTGTAACTCAGCTTTCCCTGCCTGCTCACCTGGCAGTCTATTGACGAGCCACGTCAGTTGTTTTTTGGAGATGTTGGTCCAACTGAGGTCCAGGCTAACTGGTTGCCTCTTGATGATGCCACTGAGGGCCTGGGGTACAATAGCCTTACACCTACTCAAGTCAATTTTTGTCCAAAGTCTCTTGTCGCAGCACCTGTGACAGAAGGAGAGAACACTAGCCGTCAATAATGTGATACTCCTTGTCAGAGGAGCTCCCACCAAAGGGTACTGCAGGCTTCTAGAAAACACAGAGCACCTGGAGTGTCACCCTCCCCAGGTTCTTCTATTAAGCAGACAAGGATCATGCCCTGCTGGGGTTTTTTTGTTTGTTTTTGTTTTTTTAATCCTCAGACAAAAGGGCCTGTCCTCTATGGCAGCCCGACAGGTTAAGTAGTAGGCAACTTGACCAGTTCACCGATTTACTTTGGAAGGGCTGGGAATACAGCGCAGTGGTTAGGAACACACGACAAACAGTATACTATACTCTCTCATGTGCATTAAAATGGTATGGCTCCCACCAAAGTGTACATAAGGAATTATTTAAAAAATTGACTTCCTGCTGCCTGAAGCCTTAGGCTTGCCTTCATTCTCTCCTTTGTCAGTCATACCCAGCTGCCTGAGATGCAGGCGTTCCTCAGCATATCTACAGTCAGTCCTCCTTTAAGCTCTAGAACGAGCCCACTACTGTATCAGGCAGAAAGAGGCTCTTTATTATCGGGCCTGGAGAGTCTTCTTCCCATCTTGCGTTTCTGCCTCAGGGCTATCTTTATATTTTCTGGTCCAGTCCAGGCCAGAACTGAAAGCGAAAGGCCTGCCTTTCCACTGCAATCTACAGTCCACAGGCCACAAATAGCACTGCAACATGCAGGCTTCTGTTTAATATTTTACAGCCCCTGCCTCCCAGCCCGGCTCAGAGTCTGGTTGGCAGGGGAAGGGGAGACAGCACATAATGGCAGTCTTATGTGGCTCAGCCTGGAAACTGAGGAATAGAGCCAGGCAGGCCCACTAGCTCTACAAAGAGAAAATATTAGGAGAATTTGGGTAGATCACATATTAATTCAGATTTGGGAAATAAAACTAGTGTTTGTAAAGAATGAGGTCTTTATTTAAAGACTGAAAATATTTCACCAGTGGCACATAAGACTTCTATGGCAGAAACAAGCTGCTTATGATAGAGCAGTGTATCAGAAGCCCCTGGAAAAAGTGTTAAAAACAGTTTGCTTGGCTCCACCCCCAAAGCTCTGACTCAGGCCATACTGAAACGGACCCTGAGAATCTGCGTTTCTAACATGACCCCAGGTAATGCCAGTGGTCCAAGCATCACCCTTTTGAGAAGAAATGGTAGGTCTTATTGGGATAAGAACAAACAACTGGAAAACTGTGGAAACATTCAAATTTTTTGAAAAGCATGTCCACCCCTTTCATTAGATGGAGAGGTAATTGAGGCAGGGGCTTAAAAGCAGTCATCTGTGTCACCAATAACAGTGACCATCACATCATCACAGGCTCTCAACAGATGTGTGATGAGTGCAGCTTACTTGAGGGGGAAAACTGTCGCAGCTCTGTGGACTGAAGTTTTAGCACAAACTATAGAAATCCATCCCCCAGATCAGTTTCATATGTTCAGTAAAAAGAGAGATGGGAAAGGTGGGAGCAGGGAGAGGAAGCAAAGGGCCGCATTTCCCTGAAGGGCCACACCTATAGGCACGACTGGCCACATCTATAACAGGACCCACTGTCTAGGGAACAGACACAGTGGATTCAATCCTTTAAGACCCAGCAAGCCTCCAGATGCCAGAACGCATGCAGTTCTCTTATGGAAAACCTGCCACCTGCTCCCATACCCCTATTCCTGATCCCTGTATCCCTGCTCACCATTTATACCACGTCTTGCACACTCGCATACATTCACAAAGTTCTCTGCGGCTGAGGTAGCGGAAGACAGACATCCAGACCTCCCGCTGCATCCAGCTTTCGTCTCCATCCTGAGCCCAACTGCCCCGGCCATTCAGCCTGGCTGCACCCCCCTCCTCTGCACTGTCATCTTCCTCCTCCTCCTCCTCCTCTTCCTCCTCCTCTCCCCCCAGCCCCTCCTCATCCCCACGCTGGGGGGTTCGGGCTGGGCAGTGCTGTACTAGCACGCGGGGGGAATGGCGAAGGTTGGCAGAGGAGGCCGTGATGGCCTGCAGCTTGGGCACAATGGATGTCCCGTGGAGCTCTTTGGTGGGCCTCTGTAGCGTGACAGTGAGGTACGATCCCCGGATCTTGGCTTTCTCAACTTCAGACAGCTCCTTTTTGCCGCTGGGATTGTTCTCCTTTTCCCGTACCATGGTGCGCTCTGTGGCCTGCAGCCGCAGCAACTGCCGCCGTTTGAAGCGCTCATCCCGGCTGGCACTGTGGTGGTCGCTGGGGCCAGCCCCAGGGGATGACCGAGTCACCATACCCCGAGGGGAAACCGGGTCATGGATGAGCTGTAGCATAGAAGTGGGTGAGTGAGGCGGGGGCGTGAGGGGCTCGTCGCAGCTCCGCAGGGGCCGCAGGACTTTGGCTTGCACGGATTCTTCATCACTCTCTTCCATTTTCCGCTTCTGCAAAACAGGCCCCCAAAAAGCCACATCAGTGCTTTCTCCAAAACCCTCTACATTTACAGGGTGAGCCTCACTACTGCTCTCAGGAGACTAGAGAGAAGACAGATCACCGCTCTTCTATGGGGAAAGGGGTACCTGCATGCTACAGGGTGGTCACCTCCTCAGAGTCTAGTCTGCAATCTGCCTCGATCAGCAACCGAGCTCAAGTCTGTGCCGAGAAAGCTGATTACAGAACAAAACCCTTAAAATAGGTCACTTGGGAAATCTACCTGTGACAAAAAGGTTTGTGTTCAAGTATAGAGGAGTGAGATCCAAATTTGGGCTGCACGATTCCACAGCCCACCTTATTCATCTCTTGCCCCAATTTCTGGATTATAACTCCCTGGATAAAGATACCCTTTAAAGAGGCCACAACTTTACCCCTATGCAATCTGACCGTTTTTAGTTCTATCTCTAATTTAACTCCTTCACCCAGGAGATGCTTTTGACAGAAGAGAGATGCCTGTGGTAGAAGAAAAGCAGCCTCCATATACCATTTAAACTGGAACGCAGAATCTGACAGAAGTAAACACCACTTTTAGCTCCACTGGTGTCTGAGCTGGACTCCACCAGGCTGCTTCTTCCACTCAGCACCCTCCCCTATCCTTAGAGACCAACTGCATGGAATATAAAGCAGAGAATGAGAACCTCTGAGGAACCACCCTGCTCCAAAGGAAGCTACTCTGGATGAAAAAGAGGAATTTTGGTTCAGTGAAACTGACATTCCATAAAGGTCCACGACCTCATCCTACGCCACTTGTCTCCTTCTGGGGCCACCATGACTCCGCCGTGATGAGGCTGAACCAGTGTTCCACTAGGGATCAGTGAGCAGTGGTTCACATTTTCCTCAAGGAGATGGTTTCTGTCCCTCAGCAACAAGCCTGCTCCCTTTCCTCTACATTCATAGGGCACTGTGGTTGGAAGAGAATGACTACCTTGTGGGTGCTGGCTTTTACAATGCAAGAAGGCAATACTAACATACAGCCACCTGGGGCACCTGGGTGGCTCAGTCAGTTAAGCATCTGACTCTTCGTTTCGGTTCAGGTCATGATCTCATGGTTCATGGGTTCGGGCCCTGCGTCAGGCTCTGTGTTCACAGCACGGAGTCTGCTTGGGATTCTCTCCCTTCCCCCCACCCCCTGCCCCTCTCCAACTTGTGTGCACACATGTGCTCTCTCCCTCTCTCTCAAAATAAATAAACTTAAAAAAGATAAAATGAGGCATCTTCCCCCTACCTGCTGTGGCAGGGAGGCAAACACCACCACTACTGCCTCCACTGTCGTCAATGAAGAGAAAATGTTTAAGAACCCCTAGTTTAAGAACTTGGGATAAGGAGAACTTCAGCACTAGTCCACTCTAGAAATCCCTGCTCTTCAAACATATATAGAATGAAAATTCAGTCACCTCAGTACCCAAGTGGGAAGAAACAGACAGACCAGGAAACTTGTCCCTACTCCTATGCAATGCGCCTGGAGGAGACCACTGCGCCTGGATGGCTGCCACTAGGCCAGCTGCCTCCTCTGTCTGTGCCCTCAACAGGTCTTATTCCTCCTGGCCTGATCAACCAGAGTCCTCTTGGCCCTTTGGTATTACCCATAGGGCCAGCAATGTCAGCTACTCAGGGCCAAGGTCATGGCACGGGTCCCCTTGCAGGGAGGGGCTGCCTGTGTAGGGCACAAGGGTAGGGTTTTCTGTAGGGCCATAAAGGTGAAGAGGACAAAAATGTGAGCCCGCTTAACTGGAAACTCCGGCACACCACTGTATTTACTAGCTGCCTCAGGTCACTGCCTTCCCTCTAGTGTCATTCCTCAGGAGCAACCGTGCTCGCCTCACTGCCCTCCTCACACAGCCTAGCTATGCTGCCTCTTTTTCTAGGGTCTCAGAGTGTAAGAGGACCTCAACAATTTGCAGACCCCAAGTGGAACAATATTCAGTAACACAAAAACTCAAACAAAAGAAAACCAAATAATTAACCAAAGAGGGGGGAAAAAAAGTTATCAAACAAAATACAAAATCATCTCCATGGTCCGAAAAACCATGTGAACAAAGACGCAAAGGCAAACAGACTCTAGCCATCCCCTAAGCTCGACGTTTCTTTTCTTCTCCGGTGCAGTCTGGATAAAGCTTCCTTACCTGGGCTTTCTCTGAGTTGTCCTCCTGGTAGCACTTTGGACACTCCCAGCAATTTGGCAATTCCTCATTAAGCAACCCCTCTCCATCCATCTAGAGGAAGACAGGGATGTTAAAAATCTGTCTCATTAAAAAAAAAAAAAAAAAGCCTGTTTCTTAAGGCTCCTTTATCAAACAATAACAGCCACATGGTTGGGAAGAACCTGGAAGTTTTACCCATTTGTAAACACATCGGCCCACCGGGGAGAAAAACCAAGAGTCATTCAGCCCCACTCCTAGCCGCTAGGAGACTGGTCACCTTCACTCTTGGTTACTTGATCAAAGTTAGATTCCACGAGGAGATTCCCAAGAGTCTGCGTCAATCTGGGGTCTGCAGACTTCTATATGTATCTTTCCCGACACATTTATTTCTTGAGCATCTCATGCCTCTCTGCTAAAGGAACTGACCACACTATTCGGAATGGTGCCAGACCTCATCTTGACAGTGGGGCATAGTAATTATGATTGCTTGGGTTCAGAGACTGTAGCCTAGTCTCTGTGACTCTGTTCTCAACTGTACAGTGCACATAAATACTCCTATAAGGGTGTGGTGAGGATTAAATGAATTACTTGTTAAATAACGTGTTTAGATAAAAGCTTGACATACAGTAAATGCTTCGTTTATCAGCATGGAGAGGATACCTTAATTTTACTGATCTTAAGATGCATATTTTTTTTCACATTTGAGTATTTCTAAAATCGAGCTGCTTCTCACAATTAACCGTATCTTACAATCATTGTCAGCCAGGTGGCAGTCATGATATAGTTGACACCTTTGGAAAAATCGACAAAGTACCAGCACCAATGCCCTTTAAAGAATGAAGAAACAGGGTAGATCCAACTTCACAGGGCTATCTTAAAAGATGTAAACAAGAGAATGCATATAAAACAATGGTTGTCCACCCCAGCCACATATTAGTATCACTTAAGGAGCTCTGGCGCACACTTAGGCCCAGGGCCCATGCTTAAAGATTTGATGCTACCTCCTAAAGACTGTATCAGGTTCCCTATCACTTTTTCTTTCCTTTTAAGATTTTTTTTAGAGAGAGCGAGCGAGCACACACATGAGCAGGTGAAGAGTGGCAGAGAGAGAGGGGGGGGGGGAGAGAGAGAGAGAGAAGGAGGGAGGGAGGGAGGGAGGGAGAGAGGGAGAGAGGGAGAGAGAGAGGGAAAGAATCTTTTTTTATTTATTTATTTATTTTTTTTTTTAACATTTATTTATTCTTGAGACAGAGAGAGACAGAGCATGAACGGGGGAGGGGCAGAGAGAGAGGGAGACACAGAATCCAAAGCGGGCTCCAGGCTCTGAGCTGTCAGCACAGAGCCCGACGCGGGGCTTGAACTCACAGACTGTGAGATCATGACCTGAGCCGAAGTCGGACGCTTAACCGACTGAGCCACCCAGGCGCCCCGAGGGAAAGAATCTTAAGCAGGCTCCACGTTCTGTGCAGAGCTGGACTCGGGGCTTGATCCCACGACCCTGAGATCATAGCCTGAGCCGACTGAGCCACCTTAGGTGCCCCTCTATCATTTTCTCTTTTTTTTTTACTTGAACTCCCAATCTGTGACATCATGACCTGAGCCAAAACCAAGAGTCAGATGCTTAACTGATTGAGCCACCCAGGCACAACCTCTATCATTTTTTCTTAAAGGCCCTCAAGTGTGAACCAAGCCTGATACACTCATTAAACGTTAGCTGATACTATTACTCTAACCATCTTTCAGGAACTGATATCCAGAGATACAGTCAAGTACACAGGAGAGATGCTTAAAGGCACAAGGCATTCCCAAATAGACCAGGCAGTTCCATGATGGCCTGGGGACTCCAAACACACTCTATGGAGGCCAGACCGCAAGCTCCATGAGGGCAGGGAACGGGACTATTAGTCTGTGTCCGAGACTGTCCTCAGGGTCGAGCCAGTGGCTGACACACAGTGTAGACCATGAATCAAGGACAGATGTTAGACCACTACATAGCCCATTGCTGATGGTCCAGATCGGGGATTCCCACCCTCCTCTGCTCCACTCAGTACCTGAGACCTTAGGGGCCCCTTTGGCCTCTCCTCACCTGGAGGCAGCCAGGATGAACAATCTCGTTGCAGATACAGCATTCCATAAGTTTCTTCTCGAAGTCCTGTGTCTCCTCATTTTGATCCACCTCTCCACAGAGGGAACATGTGACTGAGTGAGGCAGTCTGGGCTACAAGAGGACAAAGACAGAAACCAAGAAAAGAGCAGACTTAGATCCTTATCGGTTTAGCTTCCCTTTAACTGAAGACCAGTGATTTGCTTCCTCTAATTCTCCTGGGAACACTTAGGGACCAAGGAGACCAGGTGGAGAAGAGAGGTTTCTGGTAGGAAAACGAGATGAGAAAGAGGATAGGGAGAGTGAACCAGCTGAGAACTAGAGACTGACAGAGACCAGTTTATTTTCACCAGTCCATCCCAGGCCTCCCAGGTCCTTCCTTTCTAATCCAGTTAAAGAGGGGACAAGAAGCAGTGATTTGCCCTTGAAACACTGCTCCCTCATTTGAAAACTGGGCGAGCAAGGCTGAAAGGTTAAACGGGGTCATTTTTAGTGTGAGGTATCTTCCTTCTGAACTCAGAGAGAAATGGGGCAAAACGAAGCAAGCCAAAGAGAGAGAGTGACTTCTCCTCTCCATCTCCGAAGGCTCGACCACCCTCTACTACCTGCATTTCGGTCCTTTTGGCACCACCACCCCTCCCCCAAGCTCTGTATCCAGCAGACCACTTACTGCCAAGCACTGCCGAAGGACACACGACTGCTTCATGCGACCAGGCCCCCCGAACTTCTTCATGTCCCTGCAGTAGTGGCAGACACCACACTCTCCTTGCACACAGGCTTTGCATTTTCGACAGCGCACTCGTCTCCGCCGGGCTCCTGACACTATGGGGGAGGCAGCAGCCGGCCTCACAGGTGTTAACCGAGGAGCTGGTTTCATAGTGTGAGGCTTTGTGATGGGGATGGTAGGAACCCGCACCTTCGGCCGGGTGGGGAATTTAAGCTAGAGAGAGAAAGCGGTGAGGTCAAATGTATCAAGTAGCTTTAAGGACTGGAGGGGGTAGAAGATCACAAGGCTTGGCAAACTATGGCCCGTGGGCAAATCTGCCCACTGCCTGTTTGTACATGAAATTTGACTGGAGTACCATGATGTTCATTTGTTTTCTGTCTGGTCTATGGCTGCTTTCACTTGCAATGACAGAGTGGAGAAGTTGCCGACAGAGACCGCGTGGCCTGCGAAACCTAAAACATTTATTGATTTTACTCTACTTATCACCTACGTATTACCTTCAAAGACAAGGTTTGCCAGTCCCTTCAGGCTATCTACTTCAGTCACGTCCCTCTCACTCTGCTGAGCTGTGAGATTCACCCCTCCCTGAGGCTTTCTATGTACCAAATGTCATTCCAGGGACCCTCCAGTATTTCCCTATCCTGGATATTACTACTCAGAAGATACTCCTAAAGATGACGATAAACTACTTGAGGGCGAGATGAATCTTGCTCATTTCTTTATTACTCTGAGTCTGGTACCTAACAGACACTCCAGTAAAATACATCCCTCAGGTATATGTTTATAATTTTAGTGCTTGTATTTGTCCAGCTGGTGATCTTTTCAAGAACAAGGACTGGGTCTTTCAGTTTTTTCCGCGGTGCCTCAAACATGTTCCTGACACAAAACACTGAACAGCCAGAGATGCCTAAACTGTTCTGAGGCAGTCTCATGTGGTCAAGCCCAGGCCAAGCGGGACTCCTCCACCCCGGTAGTAAGAAGTGGTTCTTTAAGACATCTTTCACAGCTATTCACCTAAACACTCCTGGAATGTGATGGCTCTGCAAATTTCACCCGGGGAAAACCAAAGAAGGGCCTATGTATTTGCCAGACCCATGGGCAGGATCAGAATGCTAGCCCTTACATTTATTTGATAAATAACCTTGACAAAGGACAATACGGGAAAAATTACACAGGACCTAACTGAAGAGGCATGAAAATTCATACCTGACAATTTATTAGCTTACAGGTGATTCCTTTCCTTCTCTTTTTGATACTGAAAAATCCAAATGAAGGGGACTCTTGAGTGTACACTCAGGCCATCATAGAAATACTCCAGCCATTTGAATATGTATGTAATTATTTTAACTAGTTTTAAAAAATATCTGAAAATGACCGAATCACTGGGCCAGAAGGCTAGGAACTGATCCATTCTGGTGAACAAATGCACACTTTTGCATCCAAACCTGGAGGCAGGTTTCTGGTTTGATAGTTCCGTTAACAGAGTCACCTCTAAAGATAGCCAATTACCCTGACCTAAGAGTTAAAACAGAACTGAGTAATGATTTTCTGTCAGTTCATATTAATGCACCAAAAGCTGTCTGCCTCTAGTTGTTCTTTTTCTTCCCGGAATGGTGACGGTCGGCTAGCAAAATGCTTCAGCAGCCTGAAGATAAGAACAATAGTTTCTTACCTTATCCCTTTTTGGCCACTGTACTATAGGGACTCCAGTGAGGGCTAACTTGGGATCGCTGTTGGCAAGCTCCTCCAGCAAAATCTAAGGGCAGAATAGGATAGAAGAGGGGGGAAGAAAAGCAGGACACAGTGAACAAAGAGCCAACCACTCCCAACAGCATCCAGACTTAGCCTCAGTCCCCACAAGCGACATGGGAAGGGCAGGCTGGCAGCTGTGTTTTCCCTTCATTTAGAGACTCACTGCCAAACAAATAAATTGAAGATGAAAGAGAAAACTCAAACTACTGTAGTACTATCAAGACTTTGAATTTACCTTTGCTCCCAACCCCGTACCTGCATACTCACTGTACTGTTAATACGTATGCTGAAGTAACTAGCTATGGGGCGACAAGTGTTACTTGGCACACAGTTCTATACATGGCAGTAAAACTTTATATTGCCCCCTTACTTTTCAACACCAGTGATAATTATCAAGAAGTACTGTTTTCATTTTGCAGATCTCAGCAAAGTGGCAAAAAAGACTGGCTAATACTTAATTAATAATATGAACAGAACAACAATCTTAATGTCTTGATTCAACCCAGAGCTCTGTTCTTCTAAGTCTGATTACAGAAATTTCAACTTCAAATTAACCAATCGATTAATCTCTCTCTCTCTCTCTCTCTCTCTCTCTCTCACACACACACACACACACACACACACACACACACACACACAAAGTCAATCATTTGGCTTTATTCTGGAATGGAACAGGAACAATTTAGGGGCAACAGTTTTGATGGGTTTAGCCAATCTAGTTTGAATGACTTGAGGACACTGCTACAGTAAGAAACTACCACTTAAGTGAATCATACTGGTTGAGTGTTATTTGGAAGCAAGCCTTTATGTTTTCGACAGAAATTTCTGAATCCTGAATCTTAGAGCAGAAAACGAAATCCCTCTTCCTCTGACCTCATGCGCCCTACAGCAAGGACAACAGCAAAAGAACACAAATCCAGAAGACAAGTTACAAGATTCCTTTCAGGTTGCCCTACTGTGTACAGGGTATTAACTGTTTCAGTGTTTCAGTGAACACTCAACTTTGATCCTGGACAATAAGCATGCCTAGGCCATCTTTAATAATCATTTCCATAATCTTGTGGGCTCTGTGCCTAGAGACCAGGACTTTTTGAAGCATGCGGCACTTCTCTACCAAGGATCATGCTCCAAATTCGAGTTGGGACTCAGAAAGACCCTTTAAAACACCCAGGAAGCTCCTCTACGAAGAACCCCTTTGCCAAGTCTCCAGCTGCCTCTCACCCTCCCCCAAACTGATTTCATTTGCAGACGTTTTATTTACTTCAAGTTGCTATGACATCCTATTCTGAAGTCTCCTGTTTAGCACCGCACAGCGTGGGGGTGAAGAGGCGGGGTGCGGTGCCACGTGGGACGAAGGCTCTGGGACTGGGCTCCGGTTTGGACTCCTAATCTCCCTAGGGTGAAAAATTCAGGTCCATTCAAAACGTGTGCGAGGGAGTGCACAGTTCCCCTCCCCCATGTCTACTGCTGAGGAGCAGGACTCTGCCCATTTCCTCTGCCGCCCCGGAGAGCACTGAGCTGTCCACAAACAGGGACTTTCCACTTTCAGCAAAACAGACCTCACAGAAAGATCCACAATTGTTTAAGAGTAGCAAAAGGAACCTAACCGTTCACCAAAAGCAGTCTAAATCTACCTGCAAGATTTTTTGTGGGGGATAAGGAAAGGTAGGTGGAGAAACTGTGTCTGCGTGGGGGGTGGGGGGCAGCTGTTCACACATATACGACTCTGTTACCGGGGTCTGTGTGGGTGTGGAGGGAAATGCAGATTTCCTTCCAAGCCTTATTTTGTTGGGGCCAGACAACCAAACTCGCCCTGCTTCATCAAAAAAGGCAGACTCCAGCTGAGGCCCTCCAAGAAACCATATAAAGCAGCCACCACCCTTCACCAGAGGGGGTTTGGGACAGGGAGCGGGGGTGGAGTGCGGAAAGGCTGACGCCTATCTAGGCTCCTGGCATTCGGGAGAACATTCAAACACAAGCCCACACCCCACACATCACAGGAAGGGGAAGAGAACAGCGGGCGTCTGGGAAGAGAAGGAAAAAGGATTCCCCAAAGCCAAGAGACCCCATTCAAGAGCACATCCCACCAGGAGAGGGAACAAGTGCAATGCCGGCTAGAGCAACGCCAAGTAACCTGAGCATTGTCCTGGAGTCCCCGGGTAGGCTGTTCTTCCGCCTCTTCCGCTGAGACGAAGTCCCTACAGTTACACACACCCCCCGAGCCAGAAAGGGTTTGCCGCCCACCCGCCTGACCTTGCGTTTCTCGTCGCTCTGGAGCTGCTGAAGCTCTTGGTTGAAGTTTCCCCAGCGTCTTTGTTTTGTTTTCTGTATTGGAAGTTGTGCTGAAGGAGTTTAGGTTCTCTGCCTCTAGGAAAATCCTGATTGACTTGAAAATTCTGGAATCTCCCAAAGTACATCAGGCGGGGCAGTCCAGCTATAACCCTT
Source organism: Prionailurus bengalensis (assembly GCF_016509475.1). Lineage (NCBI taxonomy): Eukaryota > Metazoa > Chordata > Mammalia > Carnivora > Felidae > Prionailurus > Prionailurus bengalensis. Next base: position 110,615,969 of record NC_057346.1, on the reverse strand, counting down.
GAGGCTACCCAGAGGGAGCAGCGTGTCGTGCTCTGAGCTCCTTCTCGAGCCCTTCAGCTCAGCCGCGGCTTCCTGTGCCTGCGAACAATGCTGCTGCGTCACCCACATGCAGCTCCCAGAAATGCTTTGCAACGGAAGATGGCAGGAGGGGGAGCTGAGCTCGAGTGAGCGAGCCAGGCAGAGGGCCCAGCCGTCCTGCTGCAGAGTCGGGAGGGGGTGTGCTCAGCCGGCGCTCTCGGCCTGGTGATTGGAGGAAAGGCTGCCCGGGAGGCGAGCCGGGCCGCGCCCCCGCCTGCTCCCTCCCACCACCACTGCAATAGGAGAACCCAAGGCCGGCCCCGGAGGGCTCCCTCTGGCCGACTTCGGAAGGCGCCAGCAAAACGGAAGGCTTTAACCCGTTCTGCATCTGGGCCCGTGAGTGTCCTTGTCTTCGTCCACACCCTGCCCCTCAGGGTCACCTCTTATTGTTACAGCCAGCACTCTTGCCCACTGACCACTCCCCCCAATTCTCTCTCCTGCTTTTCAGGCAAACAGCGAGTCACCCGAAGTTCAGCCTGTGCAAGAGCCAGGCACCCAAGCTGAGTTCCTCCAACTTCCCTTCTTTCCCCACACACCCGCCTGCTTCACCTGCCCTCACTGCTGCTCTCCCAGCCCAGAATCCAGAATGAGCATACATGTTTCCAGAAAAACCTTCAGGAATGACACATTTCAACCAATACTGAGATATTCAATACATATGTCTGTTTAATATCAACTACTTCGACAACAGATGCCTGCCTCTGGTTACGACCGGGCACTCTACCACCATAACCGAAACGTCTAGGCAGCTCTTCCCGCAGTTCCATCTTGACCAAGTAAAGCCAGCTGAGGTACAACCTGAGGTCAAGGTGTCAAGGTGCTTTATCTCCTGCCTTGGTGCCAGCGCAAGGAGCCACTGAATCTGTGTCTGCCAATTCCACATCCACCAGTCTCCTGGGACTCTGCCCCTCAGATTACCCCTCCCCCCAGGACACCAGCACTCCTGCCCATTTCCTATCCTAGTCGTTTGTTTTGCCTGCCACATTCTTGATGTTCCCTGGATGATGCGGCCAGCCTTGTATCCCGTCAGACATCCCGATGCCATTTGTGGCAGCTACTCGAGTGATGCGTGCCACACACTCTCCACACACTGATTCACGGTCAGGGTGAAGCTCGGACTGAACAAGCAATCTCTCACTACAGTGTACTGTATTTTGGATCTAGATTTATGTAATTTTCAGACTCTCATAAATATAACTTGGCTTTTTTTCAGAAATTACAGGAGCTGATTTGAAATAAACATCTCAGGCCACTAAGAACCTAGCTCTTACCACTGGAAACCTTTTTATTTCCAGGACAGTTGTGTCAGTGAGTTTCTGATGTAGTCGGTGGCTTAATATGCTTTCTGGGGCTTGGGCTTTGCTGCCAGGGAGGGGCTAAATATTTCAATTTTGACGGTAGTTTACCAAGAAAGGTGGGAGTTTTGTGCTTTTTGGTTGAGCTCTCCCTGAAAAAGTTTCTATGGCCATTCTAATCCTAAACCTCTCGTTTGCCCTTTATCTTAAGACTGAAAGACCTTGGGGCGCCTGGGTGGCTCAGTCGGTTGAGCGTCCGACTTCGGCTCAGGTCACGATCTCGCGGTCCGTGAGTTCGAGCCCCGCGTCGGGCTCTGGGCGGATGGCTCAGAGCCTGGAGCCTGCTTCCATTCTGTGTCTCCCCCTCTCTCTGCCCCTCCCCCGTTCGTGCTCTGTCTCTCTGTCTCAAAAATAAATAAAACGTTAAAAAAAAAAAAGACTGAAAGACCAAGTGCAATCAGACTATTATGTCTGAAACGCTCTCCTTAATAGTGTGAGAGGTCTTCTTAGAAAATCCTGGTTCTTAGTCTTATCTAACCTGGAGGGGTGATAAAGAATGGAATACTAAAGAGAAACATGTTACCACGCTGTAGCAAGTAAAACCCGAGAGGCCACCAGGAAAGGACAAAAACCAGACAGGGCTTCCAAATCGCTTACTAAATGAGGCCAGCCCCCCCGCCCCCCCCACCCCGCCCCATTAATTCAGGATAAAAGACAGGCACCAAAGATCAGAGATGGTAAGAACATGACATTACATAACACAATAATATAATAACACTTTGAAGAATTATTACATATTTTAACCTAACCTTATATGCCTTGTAGCTATTAAATTATTCAAAACTTTTTTCTTAGGGGGCACCTGGCTGGCTCAGTCGGTGGAGTATGTGACTCTTGATCTTGGGGTCATGAGTTCAAGCCCCATGTTGGGTATAGAGTTTACATTTAAAAAATAAACTGATGAGTAAATAAATATAAAACTTTCCACTTAGAATGTGTCGATTAGATTTCAAATGAAGTTTTATTTATACAGGTTGCCTTTCCCCCCTCTAATCTAGTTTAATGGATTAAGATCTAATTATAGTGGATCCTCTACCAGTTCTTCTCTTTAGTGCCAGAGTCACCCCCAAAGTGTCAGATGAAGCAAATTTCTCATTAGTGTCTGTATCTACCTGAAACCATGACTTTGCTTTTGGTTCCATCATACTCCTGAGAGAGAGCCGAGTGTAAATTTTTAGATCATGGTTACAAAATAAAATGTTAGGATCTTAGTTCAGAGCAGCAGTAGTAGCCTATTGCACCACAAAGAACAATTCTAGAATTCATAAACTGAGAGTCATTTATATACTGTTTTATCATCTAACAGGAAAGCTTATTAACTTTTTTTTTTTTTTAAAGAGAGAATGAGTGGGAGAAAGGGGCAAAGGGAGAGGGAGAGAGAATCCCAAGCAGGCTTCACACTCAGCATGGAACCAGACTCAGGGCTCCACCCCATGACCCGGGGATCAGGACCTGAGCCGAAATCAAGAGTCAGATGCTCAATCCACTCAGCCACCCAGGAGCCCATATTAGAAGTCTGTTTGTTTGTTTGTTTGTTTGTTCATAAGCAATCTCTCTACAACCAACGTGGGGCTCAAACTCACAATCCCAAGATCAAGAGCCACACGCTCTACCTACTGAGCCAGCCAGGTGCCCCCTTAACTTCTGAGTTAAGAAGACTGGCATTTCCTTCCCTCAGGACAGAATCCACACCCAGCTTCTCAGTGTTCAGGCAGCACTCTAATGGCATGCATGGTACCTGTAAACCTAGGATGCACTTACTTTCTCAGCCTATTGAAATGCCTGCTCCACCACTGACTTGCAAGACCCTCGAGGGCCTCATCCACAGCATGTGTGCATATTTACCCCAACACTCAGCCCGGTTCTGGCACAGAGTAGGCAGGCATTATTCACAGATTTGTGACATCTGATTTTTTTCTGTAATAGTGATATAGTTTATTAAATATTTACTAACATTATCATTAAATTTCACAACAGCCCCATTGAGGTAGATGTTATTTTACAGAGGAGAAAACAAGCTTTCATAGATCTAGTATCTTGACCACAAGTCACATGTTTGCCCAGCTTATCAAAATACCTTAGAGAAAACAGGAAAGTAAATACGTATACAACACTGAATTTGTTTCACTGAGTTGGGCAGCCAAATACATTGATATATTAAAAACTTTTTATGTATGTATATATATTAAGAGCTCCTTTATGACCAAAATAAATACAAAACAATAAATTCTGATTAAAAACTCAGTCTTCAGGCTGACTCCTACCACCTTTCTGTGACCCACTGTCAGCAGTTGGCATGTCCCTTTCTCCAGCACCGCTGCAATGCACAGAGATTTTCTCTCACTTTAATGGGACTGTATTACTGACACTGCTCTAAGTCCTGTCTTTTTTTTTTTTTTTTTTTTTGAGAGAGAGAGAGAGAGAGAGAGAGAGAGAGAGCAAGGAGTGGGGGAGGGGCTCAGGAACAGAGGGAAAGAGGGAGAGAGAGGGAGGGAGGGAGGGGAGGGGAGAGAGGGAGAGGGAGAGGGGGGGAGAGAGAGAGAGAGAGAGAGAGAGAGAGAGAGAATGAATATGAATGAATATGAATCAATCCCAGGCCAGCTCAATGCTCATCAAGGAGTGTGACTTGGGGCTTGATCCCTCAGACTCTGAGAACATGACCTGAGCCAAAATCACGACTTGGACACTCAACATGCTCAACAGACTGAGCCACCCAGGTGCCCCAGGTCAACAGTTTTTAATGCCCCCCCCTTCTTTTTATCTAATCCCCTCCCAACTTTATATTCTATTTTCTTTCTTTCTCTCTCTTTTAATTTTTAATGTTTATTTTTGAGAAAGAGAGAGAGAGAGAAGGAATGAACGAACATGCCTGGGGGAGGGGCAGAGAGAGAGGGAGGGAGACACAGAATCCGAAGCAGGCTCCAGATTCCGAGCTGTCAGCACAGGGCCTGACGTGGGGCTCGAACCCACGAACCCTGAGATCATGACCTGAGCCACTCAAGTGCCCCGATCTTTCTTTAACAATGCAGAATTTAATATTTTAGAATCTTCAAAGCCCTTCCCCCACCCCCCCAACACTAAAATGGACTTTTCTTCCAGGGATATATAACTGTAGAGCTCTCATCTCTTCTGCTAGTTCTTCCTAAGAGCCACACAGGCTGCAACAAGAAACAATCCCTCTCTCTGCAGGAAGAGTAAACTCGGCTTGCTGCTGTCCTCCACTGCAGTGTAGGCTTCTATGCTACAAGCACCAAGCTCTCTAGCACTGCAGTCTCCAGCTGTGCGGTGATGGCACCTACCCAATGCACAGCTTCTTTTCTTCTGGGTGATGTTCAGATTCTCAAAGTATTCAAGCTCTATATTCACTATTATCTGAAGCTCAGATTAAATATAAATGGTCAAATTCAGGAACAATGAATCCATTTGATCTTAAGTTAAACTACCTGCATAGCTGGTATCTAAGTCTGTTGTCTTCTGCTATCAGCTGCATTTTAACTATGGTATCGGGCAAGCAAAACAAGGTGCAGACAAGCCCCTGCAGGAAGAATTCAAACACTGTCAGTCTCCTAGTCATCCTGCTGACCACTCCTTCCTCAGGCTCTGGTCTCTGTGCCACTCTGACTGAGCCCGGGGTGGCAGCCATGTTTTTCACGATTCCTGACAAACACAAGGAAGCTCTCTCTAGACACTTTTCATAATGCTAAGAGCCCTCTTTAGATACCTCTTTTTAACTCATTTCCCCCCTTCCTGCTGCATACTTTTACTCTGCTTAGTATTTGACCCAAAATTTTCTACATTTTCCCCTGCCACTCTGCCTCAAGTATCTTTATTTGACAGTTATGGGAATTTGTGTATTTCTATTATGACACTTGACCTTGTACAGCTGACTAGGGGATTACAATAAGGCTTCCTATAACTGGAGTCAATGGAGTCAAATCCCATAGGACTGAGAAGATAACTATTCTTTTTCACGATTCAGAAATACAGACACCCAGGCCAAAAGACTGTGAGCTATAAACTTAGAAATCTTTCTTTTCAGGGATCCTACAGGCAAGTTAATTTAATGTTTCCTAAATGTATCTATGGAATAGCCACATAAAAAAAACTTGAGAAAAAAAAAAGATGTTACACTCAAACTCTCAGGAAGTATTAATAGATATGTCCTATCATAATGGAAAAGAAAAAATGTGTATGTCCTTTGCTCACTCAAGGGTGGAAAGTGAGTTTGGAATCTAGTTTGTGAGTCTGGAAAAGTATGACTAAGTTTGTTTTGCTGCACATTAATCATTATAGAAATAGGACCACATTTATCTAGAACTTTGTCATTTCCTCCCCTAAATACAAGCCACGATGATGCCACCTGTCTCTTCTAGAACAAACCTTGTAAAACCAAACTGAAAAATCAACTGTTGGGGCACCTGGGTGGCTCCGTTGGCTGAGCGTCCAACTTTGGCTCAGATCATGATCTCACAGCTCGTGAGCTCGAGCCCCGTGTCGGGCTCTGTGCTGACAGCTCGGAGCCCAGAGCCTGCTTCAGATTCTGTGTCTCCCTCTCTGTCTGTCCCTAACGCACTCGCATTCTATCTCTGTCTCTCTCAAAAATAAATAAACATGAAAAAAAAAAATCAACTGTCCTGCTTCTATCACCATTGGAGAGGACCAATGTAACCAGGCTGCCACTTTTTTAAGCCTCTTTATTTTTTCACCCTTTCACTGATGCATAAACAATAAGACACAATGTAAAAGTCTATTGTAAAAAGAAAAACAAAAGAGAAAAAAAAACCGTTCAGGTCCTATCCCAGACTTTGGAATTCTTCCTGAGGTGCTTGCAGAAGCACTTCAGACCATAGCAGTGGCCAAGGAAAAACATGAATCAGGAATCAGGAATGGAAAAGACATACTCAGATATTCAGCCTATATTCCTTAGGGTCACATAAAATTATTCAATATAAATTCTTCTGTGGCTTAAGATAATCTGACAGGGTTTAAAAATAAATACTTAATTACTAATTGTGAACTAGCTTTCTACTACACATTCCCAGGCCTTGCACCCAAGATGTAGTTCCAAATGATGATTTTAAAAAGAAAATTGATATTTCCAGGTTTATACTTTTTGGTGTTCATGTTAATGGTAACTTGTGAGGAAAGACTTAAAAGAATTTCCTCCAATTTAGGCAGCTGAAATCTGGATTCCTTAAAAATAAGCTAATTTCTTTGAGATCAATGCATGAGGGGTGGGCTAGGCTCTGAAAATACTGATACTGGGAGACCTCTTGAAAAAGAAAAATATATAACATGAAGAAATTGGATATAGCAATAGGATAGATTATGTCTTCTGGTTTTTTTTAAATCTCTACACCCAACATGGGGCTCAAACTCACAACTCCGAGATCAAGAGTTGCACACTCCAGAGACTGAGCCAGCCAGGTGCCCCAGGACAGATTATGTTTACAATGACACTTTCTCAGAAGCTGCCCCAATGTTTTGTTTTTTGTTTTTGTTTTTGTTTTTTTTTTTTGGTCTTAATAGTAGGTAAGTATGAAACTAAATATGCAAAGCCTATCAGCACCACCCAGCACAGCAAAGCTTCTCTCTCGTCTGCTTGGGCGGAGGCTGCTGGAGATTGCTATTGGCCACTTTTGTTCTGAAACAGGCCTCTTTATCTGAGGGTAACTTGATTAAGTAATATTTCCTAATACAAATACTTTCTTAGATTAGGCTCTTCTTTATTTTTACAATCAGTCTGAAATCTCTGTTTTTAAGACTAAATTTAAGTCCTAACTGAACATACAGAAGTCAGTGTTTTCACAACAGGGACTTAGCCTCGCCCTGAGAACTGAAGTACCATGCAGCACACACAGGTACACATGAATGTCTTTCTGAATGAGCCGCAGATTATCCAGAATTCCTGTACTTTCTCTCTCAGAACTGAGCGACTGCCTGCCCCCAGCCAGACCAGGGGCTGTCATGCGACATAACCGACCTTACCTTTACGTCGGCAATAAGAGCATCTTCATCTTCTATCCCTGTGGGGACGCATTTCTTGTGCAGTGGCAGAGACTCCAACTTATCTACAAGACAGCGAAGGCCTTCAAGCTCAAAATGGGTCAGATGCACCTGCCTGTCCTTTCGGGGGCTACACTGGGGATCCCACACTTGGCCATTGTGGGAGCCCCGGCTAGAGTCAGAGGATGAGTCCCCCGACAAACTTTTCTTCAGACTTGGAAGACTTCGGCAGGTTTTGCCCAGTCCGTCATAGTCCAGGTTGACCCCATTGGCTACGGGGCTAGTGAGGACAGAGCGCCTACTGCTCAGGCGCCTTGGTTCTCGATCCACTGCTTCCTCATCCCCATTTCCAGATTCCAACCCATTTAACTCCAAATCTGCCAGCAAGAAAAAAAATATAGTAAGAACATGCCACTTGACTGTGTGATCAACAAGAGGAACAGGTAGCATGGAAGGGGCCCTGAGGTTATAAAAAGTCAGCTGAAAATGGCTGTAAATTAGTTTCAAGTCCAAACTGAAATTTGGGATTATGATTTCATTAACTTTTCTTCAAAAAGGCAGATATTATGAAGCATATACTTACAGTTTTTTTTAATCAAGTTTATTTTGAGAGAGAGAGAGAGAGTGCGCACACATGCTCATGTGAGTGGGGTAAGTAAGGGCAGAGAGAGAGAGAGAGAGAGAGAGAGAGAGAGAGAGGGAGAGGGAGAGAGAGACAGAATCCCAAACAGGTTCTCAACTGTCAGTGCCGAGCCCAATGCTGGGCTCGAACTCACAAATCTGTGAGATCATGACCTGAGATGAAATCAAGAGTTGGAGGCTTAGCTGATTGAGTCACCCAGGTGCCCCTAAAAAGCAGTTTTATTGAAACTTTTGCCATAAAATTAAACTTTGGAATTGAATCCTGTCAATATGGCTAACAAAGTGAGTATTTCTTTTTAATTTTTTAATGTTTATTTACTTTGGGGGGGGAGGGCAAGGGGTAGAGAGAGAGGGAGACACAGAATCCGAAGCAGGCTCCAGACTCTGAGCTGTCAGCACAGAGTCCGATGCAGGGCTCAAACTCACAAACCATGAGATCATGACCTGAGCTGAAGTCGGATGCTTAACCGACTGAGCCACCTGGGCACCCAACACGCTGAGTATTTTTTAAAGGGAAGATTTTTGACAGTCAAAAGTTTTAGTGAAAGAAATATTGTTAAATGTGAATTGGTTCTTTGTTATGAAAGTAATACAAGAAACAGACCCTAACTACCAAAGGGGAGGTGGGTGAGGGGATGAGTTAAAAAAGGTGATGGGGATTAAGCAGTGTGCTTTTTGAGATGAGCACCGGGTGCTATATGGAAGAGTTGAATCACTATATCGTCCATGCATGTTAAGTAACTGGAATTTGAATAAAAAGTTAAAAAAGGGGGGGCACCCAGGTGGCTCAGTCAGTTGAGCATCTAACTTCTGCTCAGGTCATGGTCCTGTGGTTCATGGGTTTGAGCCCCGCCTTAGCCTCTGTGCTGGCAGTGCGGAGCCTGCTTGGGATTTTCTCTCTCTCCACCTCTCCCCAACTCGCACATGCTCTCTCTCAAAAATAAATAACTTAAAAAAAATTTTTTTTTAACGTTTATTTTTGAGGAGAGAGAGACAGAGCATGAGCGGTGGAGGAGAGAGAAAGAGGGAGACACAGAATCTGAAACAGGCTCCAAGCTCTGTCAGCACAGAGCCCAATGTGGGGCTCGAACTCACAGACCGCGAGATCATGACCTGAGCTGAAGTCGGACGCTTAACCCATTGAGCCACCCAGGCGCCACCCCCCCCCCCCCACCTTTTTTTAAGAAAACTATATGGGTGGGGCACTTGGGTGGCTCAGTTGGTTAAGTGTCTGACTTTGGCTCGGGTCATGATCTCATGGTTTGTGAGTTTAAGCCCCATATTGGGCTCTCTGCTGTGAGCAGGGAGCCTGCTTTGGATCCTCTGCCCCCCACCCCCCGCCCCTTCCCCACTCATGTGCGCATGCACCTGTGCACATTCTCTCTCAAAAATAAACATTAGAAATACCCTATAAAAATTAATTAGCCAATCCAAAGGGAAAAAAAGTAATGTATGTTTACTAGTAATAATTTAGAAAACAGGGGCGCCTGGGTGGCTCAGTCAGTTAAGGTCTGACTTCAGCTCAGGTCACGATTTCACGGATCATGGGTTCGAGCCCCGCATCGGGCTCTGCACTGAGAGCTCAGAGCCTGCAGCCTGCTTCAGATTCTCTTGTGCATATGCTCTCTCTCTCAAAAATAAACAAACATTAAAATAATAAAAATAATCATAACTTAGAAAATATAGGATGGTGCAAAGAAGTCATCCCTTATCCCTCTGCCCTTAGATAACTCAACAACTGATGTGTATTTTCTTTCCATCTTTTTTGACACATATGTGCACGACTATAGTTGCACTGGGATTATGCTACATACACAATTCTGTATCCTGCTTTCATGTACTCGACCATTTTTTATTTTCAAACAAGAATATAAACAACCCTCAAAGAAAAAATATATCTGGTTTAGTTTTTTTTTTTTCTTAATGTTTATTTATTTTTGAGAGAGAGAGAGAGAGAGAGTGTGCACACGAGTGGGGGTACAGAGAGGGAGACAGAATCCGAAGCAGGCTCCAGGCTCATCAGCACAGAGCCTGATGTGGGGCTCGAACTCACAAACTGCGAGATCATGACCTGAGCTGAAGTTGGACACTCAACTGACTGAGCCACCCAGGCGCCCCCAAAATATCTGGTTTAGATTGAAGATTCCATGAAACATATGACCACAAGATATTACAGTGTTGGCTCCTCTGCACCTTAGGGTATAGAACAGCCTAAAAATGTACAACTGAAAGTATCCTGGGGCATCTGGGTGGTTCAGATGGTTAAGTGTCTGGCTCTTGATTTCGGCTCAGGCTATGATCTCATGGTTCCTGGGATCAAGCCCCATGTCAGGCTCCATGCTGACAGCAAAAACCCTGCTTGGGATTTTCTCTCTCCCTCTCTCTCAAAGTAAATAAACGAAAGTACTCTTGTCTAATCACATCCACTGTTCTCAGTTTTGAAGCTGCCAATCTCAGTGAGAGTCAGGAGAAAAACAAAGTATCTTGCCATCCAATAAAATATTTCTCTTGATAGAAGTTGGGGAAACATTAAAGCATAGAAGTTAAGGATATAGATTGTAGAGTCTTACCAATCTGATTCAAACTGTACCTTCCCCACTTATTAACTGTTATTATTATTTCCCACTTATTAACTATAAGATCACAGATCAAGTTTTTTAATCTCCTTGAAACTTAAATGCCACCATCTGTAAAATGAGATAATAATACCTACCCTCATCAGTAATGATTAGAATTTAATGTATATACACTGCTTAGTAAAGTGCCTGGAATACAGTAAGAGTTAGTATGATGGCGTGTTCTTAGTTTTTACTTTGCCAAAGACCACTCTTTATACAATAAAACACAGCAGAAAAGTGATCATCTTTCTTAAGGAGCTAAGGTACTAACAACTCAGACAAAGAGGAGATCCAGATATTTCATTTTGCCTAATAATTCACATCTGGGTAAGAGATCAGCTGTAAACAACATTCATCTTCAACGAATGAATTTTGTAGACCCAAGCAGGTAAGTTCACGTAGGCAGAACACTTACCCATACTGAGGGACTCTTTTTGAAATTCCTTAGTTAGGTGGGAGCGGTTGGTTATGCAGTATACATAGCGCTCCAACACGTACCAACACATCTCATAGTAGAATGGATAGCGGAACTTATTTGGAACCTGCATGGGAACAAAACAATGAGAAAAACCAAGCTGATAACAATTTTCAAGGAAAGAGAGTAAGACAAACTGAATCACTGCAAAGATTAACCCAGGAAAAATGCTCTCTCGTCAACCTGAAACGTAGGGTGGCAATTGGAACAAGAATCTAAGTGGATCTGACAACCTGAAAAATGTTGGTCTTGGGAAACAATCACTAGAAATTAAAAGGTATCTCAGAACCACCAAGAAGGTGTCTTGGGAAAGCATCAAAAGAAGTTGTGGGGGCGCCTGGGTTGAGCAGCCAATTCTTGGTTTTGGCTGAGGTTATGTTCCCAGGCTTGTGAGATCAAGCCTCATGTCCGGCTCTGCATTGGGCGTGGAGCCTGCTTGAGATTCATTCTCTCTCTCTCTCTCTCTCTCTCTCTCTCTCTCTCTCTCTCTCCCCCTCCCTTTCTCTCTCTCCAATGCCCCTTCTCCCTGGCTCTCACACTCACTCTCTTAATAAAAAAAAAAAAAAGTTGTGGGACAGGGAGTAAAGTGTTAGAGTAAGACACAATATACTTGAGAAAATGGTTTCAGGGTTCTTAGGACATAAAGGCGTGCCAAGCAGTCTTGCCTTCACTACAGTTTTAACCTCAATCAGAAGACCAGGAAACAAAGAATCTAATGGAAAACAGGACATGAGTTGAAGTTAGAAAAGTATAATTAGAGACTCATTCTCAAGCTTTGTCTAGTCTAAGACACAAGACAGTATTTTTCCCACCATCAACTCTCAGCTTGTCTGTACAGTACTTTGTAGTCTGCCAAAAGGGCAAGTCCACAAATTAGATTACTGTTCCACATGGCCTAATCAGCCATTGTCTTTAGTTTTTTTTTTTTTCATGTCCTCCAGAAGTAGCATGAAATTATTCCAGCTGAATAATAATAAAAAGAACTGCCCTTTAGATCTAGCATAGTCAAAGAAAAGGCAAATCAGCATGGATTAACCAGTAAGGAAGATCAACAATGGGGACTAACCTATATATATTTTGCCATCATCTTTTAGAGAGGACATCTTTCAAAAGGATAAGCCATATGATACTTCTAAGATTGTTTTGAATATTCAACTCCTGAGTACGTTCTCATCTCCTTTTCAAAGCTCCGCGTCAGGCAGTATTCCTGAATCAAGGAAATCTGGATGCCAGGCCACTTTTAAAATCCTTCATTAGGTCATGGAGCAGGACTGTGGAATGAGGAGATTACTTTCCTCATTGCAAGGCAGGAGAGGTATGTACCTTTCATTAGGTTTCCAATTCAGAGGAGCCAGGCTCTGAATCTCTCTCTCTCTCTCTCTCTCTAAGTAGGCTTCACGCCCCACGCAGAGCCCAACATGGAGGGCCTGAACTCACAACCCTGAGATCAAGACCTGAGCTGAGATCAAGAGTCGAATGCTTAACCAACTGAGCCACTCAGGTGCCCCTGAATCGAGGTCTCTTAAGCAACTACAGTTTTAACAACTAGAAGAGGTTTTCCTCCTTTATTTAAAAGTCAAATTGGGGGTGCCTGGCTCGCTCAGTCAGTAGAGCACACAACTCTTGATCTCAGGGTCGTGAGCTCAGGCCCCACATTGGGCCTAAAGCCTACTGAAAAATAAATAAGAGCTTAAAAGAAGGTCAAACTAATTTACTTTTGGTAAGGTGTGGGAGGGGGACCACAAGAATTAACAGGCACTAGATGCCCCCAAGTTAAATATAATACACGGGCCTCTCTGCTCACCTTTTACAGGTATTAACACTTTTCTGGAAGGGTCTTTATTAAAAGTTCAGGACAACCCAAAATTCTACAGCCCTCTGGGACTCTGTTGAAAGCTAATACTGACAGTAAAAAAAAAAAAAAAAAAAAAAGATAATATATAGTAGATCATTAAACTTTTGATTTTTTACTTGGAACTCATCAGACTGCATTAATAACAGCCAAGATATCACATACCCAACTTGCCTCATATTTTATCTATGTTGCCAGATACTACAGAGTATATCAGTTTCTAAGACTGGGCTAAAATTTTTTGTGGGGCAGGGAGAGAGTTTTTAAAAAATCCACCTTACAGAATTGAGCTTTTCAGTGCTACCAGTGGAATAATTATCAGCATTCAAGTTTATTTAAAGTTTATTTATTTAGAGAGGGGAGAGAGGGAGAGAAGGAGGGAGGGAGGGAGGGAGGGAGAGAGAGAGAGAATGAGCGGGGGAGGAGCAGATAGACAGTGGGGACAGAGAATCTGAAGCAGGCTCTGTGCTGACACCAGAGAAACCAATGTGGGGCTTGAACTCACAAACCATGAGATCATGACCTAAGCCAAAGTTGGATGCTTAACCAACTGAGCCACCCAGGTGCCCCTCAGCACTCGTGTAAATAGTATGGTATTTCCACACTGGCATGGCAAAAGAAACCAAAAACATTGTCTTAAATTTACAACACACTGCATTTTTGTAAGGTAATATATTAACCAGATACCAGCTGGTATTGGCACATAAAAGGTTGGCGTAGAAAGCAATAAAAAAAATAATTGCTTTGTACATACATATGCAGGGACTCAATGAAATTTTATAGAAACACAGAGGAGTTCCTTATTGAGAATGAAAGAATTAAGCTATACTTAGGAAAAATGGAATAATATGGTGGTTAGACTGAAATTTGACATTTTTTTCATAAACAAAAAACAAAGTCTTAGAAAATTAGATAGGTAAATCAAGATCAGTTATTACAAGTTTAACAGTCTGTAAGAAACTCCATGTGAAGGTAAGGTACCTCATTTCACCTATGCCACTGAATATATACATATTCTCCCTTTCTTCCCTCAAACTGAGCAACTAAGCAATTAAATCATGGGTATAATACAGTAATTTTTAGCCAAAAAAGGGGAGTACTTTCTAAAAACTAATTTTCAGATTCTTACAGTAGATAAGTGGTATTACCTCAGAATAATTTGGAGTTAAATAAGAGTATTCTGTGAAATTACATAATTTTGAAACATTTTAACTTTAACTATTTTTACTATGATTATAATTTCAAACTTACTAATTATTTTTTGTAGTTTACTTTTTTTAAAAAAATGTTTGTTTATTTTCAGAGAGAGAGAAACAGACTGAGTGAGAGCAGGGAGGGTCAGAGAGAGAGGGAGACCCAGAATCCGAGGCAGGCTCCAGGCTCTATGCTGACAGCCCGACATGGGGCTCAAACCCATGATCTGTGAGATCATGACCTGAGCTGAAGTTGGATGCTCAACTGACTGAGCCACCCAGGAACCCCTCATTACTCTTAATAAGCAGAAATTTACTTTTATAAAATTTATTTTAAAAGCACTGTATCTTCTTAATTCAAGTAGGGCAATCCCTAGAACACGAACAATACCACTGTTGTGTGTAATAGCTCCTAACCAAAATAAATATTTCAAAATAGGCACCAAAATAGCTAACTGGTCATGTTCACAGTAAACAGGTCAATGACTATTCCTTCTAAAAATTGTAACGTCTTCACTAATTGTGATTATTTATTTATTTTTAGGGAGAGAGCAAGCAGAGGAGGGACAGAGAAAGAAGGAGAGACGGAATCTTAAGCAGGCTCCACACTTAGCTCAGAGCCCAATGTGGGGCTCAGTCTCACTACTGTGAGGTCATGACCTCAGCCAAAATCAACGGATGCTTAGCCGACTGAGCCACCTAGGCATCCCAAATTGTGATTTTTTTAAATTTAACTTTGCAAACGTTCAAACCTGCTAAAAAAGTTCTCTCTCTCTCTTTCTTTCTTTCTTTCTTCCTTTCTTTCTTTCTTTCCTTTTCTTTTTTTAATATTCAAGTTAGTTAACATACACTATAGTTTTGGCTTTAGGAGTAGAGCCCAGTGATTCATCTCTTACATAGGACACCCAGTGCTCAGAAAAGTGCCTTCTTTAATGTCCGTCACCCATTTAACCCACCTCCCCCCACCCACCACCCCTCCAGCAACACTCAGTTTGTTCTCTGTACTTGAGAATCTCTTATGGTTTGCCTCCCCCTCTGTTTTATCTTATTATTTTTTTAATCTGCCAAAAAGTTTAAGAATGCTTACAGCATTCTTCAAGATTCACCAGCTATTAACATTTCCCCACATTTGCTAATCTCTATTCACATACGTGGCTGTAATTATTATTATTAAACTTAATTTATTTATTTTGAGAGAGAGAGCATGCACGAGCAGGGGAGGAGCAGAGAGAGGACAGAAAGAATCCCAAGCAAGCGCCATGCTCAGCGCAGAGCCTGAGGAGGGGGCTTGATTTCACTCTGAGATCATGACCTGAGCCCATATTAAGAGTCAGACGCTTAACCAACTGAGTTACCCAGGTGCCCCAACATGGTTGTTGTTGTTGTTATTACTATTATGTTGAACTACTTGAGAACAAGGTGAGAACATCATGCCTTCTAAAGGCTCTATACTCTAACTGCTGTTTAATGTCTACAACATCTATACTTTCATCATATATAATTCAGCCCTCACCAACTTGGGTTCTGCTAAAGAATTAAGCCCTGTTTCCCCAAGACATGGGTTGGCCAACAAACAGCAGCTAGTGGATTTGGTCTGCTGCCTGTTTTTCTGTGAGCTAAGAATGTTTTTACATTTTTAAATGGCTGAAAAAAAACCCTAAAATTAGAGCATTTGGGGATATGGGAAAACTATATGAAATTCAAATTTCAGTGTCCATAAATAAAATTCTATTTTATTTGAGCCATGCTCATTCGTTTAAGTATTTCACTCTCTGATCCTTTTCAGAAAAAGTTTGCCAACTCTTGCTAGGGTACCCACTACATGTAATGAACTTTTTCTCCTATATATCTAGAATGGTATCAGCTATGTAACATCCTAGGGAAATAAAACCAAGAGAATAAAACACACATATCATTTTCTAAAAGACTTAATTCTCTCATGGAACCCCAGCTGAGAAAAGCTGTATGCACATTTATTTATTAAGTACAGAGGCACCTGGGTGGCTCAGTCGGTTAAGTGTCCAACTTTTGATTTCGGCTCATGTCATGATCTCACAATTCTTGAAATTGAGCCTGGAGTCGGGCTCTGTACTAACAGGGCAGAGCCTGCTTGAGATTCTCTCTCTGCCCCTCCCTTATTCTCTCTCAAAATAAATAAACATTAAAAAAGAAAAGTACATTTCACATGTTAGACAGTAATCAGAATAAAGATACATACATGCACTCAAAGTTGTGACTCTTGACTTGATGAATCCCATTACACTGGGTTATTCTACGAGCATACCTATTAAAAACATGGCTCAAAAGATTACCAAATGTCTATCTCTAGCCTTATAAAAATCCAAGATATCAAGAACCTCAAAGAATTAGAGTTCCCCAAAATAAGCAGGTAGATCTTGTTAAAACTTTTTTCTCAGTGTCCCTGAAATGTTAACACTGCACTTTAACTCAAAGAAAAATTTTGAAATTTTGAGATAAACTACCAGTGAATCTAACATCTGGCTTAAATGGAGTTAATCTCTTCACATCCAACTGTTACATAATACAATTACTTACCCGTGTCCGATCTTCAATGTTGTATATTTTTAATTGCATGGGGATATTGAAACTATGCAAAAAATTGCCTCCAAAGACTAATGTGTCTGTAGGAGTATACACAGCATGAATCCAGCCTAGAAGAAAGGGAATGGAGGGTAGTGACTGTAAGCACACATTACAACATGGCTCTCTCAGAGAACTAGTATAATACTCCTAGATCCTACTTTTTACTCTGATTGTTACTTAGTGGTTGGTCAAGTTATTTAATCTCTTGCAGCCTCAATATCCTCTATAAAAATTAAACTTTATATGGTTACTAGTAAGTATTAAATCAGAAAATGCACGTAAAGTGTTTAGCATACAGTAAGCTTAACAAATGCTGCTTCTATTTACAGGAGCACCTACTGTGAAGGTGCAGTACAAGAGCTGACATGTATTTCCATTTACTCCTCAAAACAAAATGTGACAGAGGTTTAAATATTTGACCAAAAAGGTATTAGCAGGTAAACAAGTGTCAGAATTCTTCTTCTTCTTCTTCTTCTTCTTTTTTTTTTTTTTTTACAAGTGTCAGAATTCTAATACAGGTCTGTGACTTCAAAATCTGTGCTGTAAATACTTATTTTGTAACTAGTGACCTCCTAAAAATTATCACTGATGCTACTACACTCCAGCCTTCATAGACATCCCTTAGAAAGTAGGTCTCTTTCACCCAGACGTTAGATACTGCCTGCTGACCAGGTCTTATCCTTAGAGATTCTGATTACCTAGACCTAATGTGCAGTCCAAATGTAGACCTTCTGTGAGAAGCCACCACTGACAATTCTGGTTTTAGTGGAAAATCAGTGCCTTTTTCAAAAATCCACATTCTTACCATCTAATCCATAATGACAGGAAAGGACACTATTGTTTTCTGTCCACCCCAGCATCACAACCACTCTTGGTGGTAATCCATTAATTCTAGTGGCTAGAGTAAACAACTAATTTTTTCCCATCTTGCTTACCTGAGGGAATGACGAAGGTATAGCCCTGCTTGAGCTCAATGCGCTGACAATCTGATACCCGGTCACCCAGAAAGATGTCTCCCTGTTTCCCTGACAGCAGCCAATTCTCGTACAGCTCCAGGTTGTGGGCTGTAGGGGGGATGAGCCAGAAGACCTGTGAGTTAAAAAACTTCAGTCTGTTAACAGCCATTGACATGACCCAGTCGTCTCCCTCAACTGATAAACAGGTACACAGTTAAGGCCAACGGGCAGAAGAGCAGCAAGCAGTCCTCCTAGCCTACAGAACCTGACCACTTGGGAAATTCTAGAGGCCCCAAGGAAGCAGATATTTTCTGTCCTTCACTTGATGAAATGGCTTTAGGGCGTCCTTGGAGTTTGACTGTAGAACCCAGAACCCATCCAGGACTCAGGGAGAAGAGGGACATTCAGTTTGTTACCTAAGAGGTCCCTTACTTGCCCCTGGCTGTCTGGCCTCTACAGTCCTAAGAAATACAGTGGGTACAATATCTTCTAGAGACAGGCCTAGCTTACTTTGTTCTAGGGTAGTAACCAAGACCAAAAGGACAAAACTTGAGATACCATTGAAATGGATCCAAAGCAAACAAAATGACTTTGGATTTGGAGGTATAGTTGTTCTAAATTAGGACCTCACATTTTAAAAGCATTATGTGTTTTCATTCCAGTTCTACTTCTCTCACAAACGCATCTACTTCTAGCAAGGGAAAAAAGGGTAACTAATAATAAGAGCGTAATACTACAAACCTCCAACATTAATCCCAGATTTCCATTCTCACACAGCATTCAGAAACAATCTGACAAGCTGGAATACAGTTTTTTACGAATGAGAATAATCTTTCAAAATCTATTCACATCCTTAGGGAGGACTTAAAGGCTTCCTCTGGCCACATTTCAGATCAATGCCTTCAAAATAGGGAAAGGTGGTTTGGATTCTAATTTGCTGATTTCATCCTGAATCTATACAGAATTTGTGTTGCCATCTACTACTTTATTACACTTCCACGTAGAGAAATTGTCTTGTCTTCCTAAAACCACTTTCTTGTCTTCATGTGGAGAATTCTGCCTTGGGAATCTAAAAATAAGGCTGCTGAGGTTTACTAAGTACTATGCCAATATTGGTATTATGACAGCAGACTAGAAGAATACGAATTCCTACTGAAGTCAAGCCAAAAGGGTCAACGTAATCAACGTTTCTCTCTAGAATAGGGGACAATTTCCTAGCAGATTCATTTCTAGGTATATTAGGCATGCATGAACTGAAGCAGAGACATATAACCAGCTTCAGATTCCAACCCCCATCCCAACTATGACCGTACCTTTCCCCCTTGATGGATGTGATACCAAACAGAGGTACCACCAAAGTCCACATGGAAGTCAGTATAGCAGCCTCGAACACTCATCAGACAGTACCTGACCCAAAAGAAACAGCAGCCATTAGTGCACCGATGAGAAAAAGAGAGCATGCCCCACCACAATACCACACTCTCTCCTTGTGCACCCCACCTTCCACATGAATCAATTCGCAGTCAGTAAGAGGAGCACAACTGCATCATCATGTTACCAGAACGACACATTTTCTTTAAACTATGTAATTGTGGGTTATGACACCGTTATATATACTCTTCCCTCTGAAACTGTAAAATCTGTTTAAAGAATTCATCTTTTTGATCATTTAGGACACAGACCAAGGCTCCAAAGGGAGGAACCATTCCTTGCAATCACTCTGGTTTCCCGGTGATGCACCTGAGGAAATGCAGGGAAAGCCACTTACTTCTGCACTTTGGGGTACTGCATCTCCAAGATGGCATTTGTTGATTCAGTCTGACTTTCCTTCAAATGCCTCGGCCACATGTTGTCTACCCAGTCAATGAAATCCACCTTTAAAAAGGAGAAGGAAACATTTAGGATTCAATGGAAGGACTGGGATTAAAGAGAACTTTAAAGTCCAGAAAAACAGAATTTCTCAAAATATACACTGAAAGACTATAATTATAAACAAAATAAAACAATCTGTTGGTGAATCTTAGGGTCGACAGGCAAACCTTCTAGAAATAATTTTTCAATGAGAATAAAGGCTAATGGACCTGTCAACACCACAAAGATAGCACTAATGAAAATGAAGTCATTAAATAACACAGTAGTATCCCCTCTGTGTCAATACTGGTATAATCAACTGTATTTTTCTAATTCAATCAAAGGTGCTGTCTGGATGGTACTTCTAAACTTACCAGAGATGTAACACAGTGAACTGTTAGAGCAGCTAAGACATCCAAAGTTTTAAAAGGAGGAGGAGGAGGAGGAGGAGGAGGAGGAGGAGGAGGAGGAGAAAAAGAAACAAATCCAATAGGGATTTGTAGCCCTACATGAACAATGTAGAATCTACTAGGTTAGGAATCAGAAGTTCCAGGTCTGTCATGTTTTCTCAAGATCACATGCAAGTCCCTGGAACTCATTTCTAAAATGAGGATAATTAACTCCAAGGGATATTGTGAGGATTACATGTAAATACATGTTAAAATTTCTTGAGATAATGTTAGCAGAATTTAGTAATCTATTTTTTATTTCATTTTCATTTCACCTTTATTTTCCATCTTTCATCACTTGGTTTTTATTATCACTAACTACATGAACATAATACTTGGTCATTAAAAATACATGTGGCTAAATGTATAATTCTGTATTTTTTAAAACATATATAATTTATTGTCAAGTTAGCTAACACATAGTGTATATACAGTGTGCTCTTGGTTTCGGGGGTAGAATCCTGTGATTCATCACTTACATACAACGCCCAGTGCTCATACCAACAAGTGCCCTCTTCAATATTCATCACCCATTTCCCCCCTCCCACACCCCCTAACAACCCACGGTTTGTTCTCTGTATTTAAGAGTCTTTTATGGTTTGCCTCCCTCTCTGTTTAAAACTATTTCTTCCCCTTCCCTTCCTCCAAGGTCTTCTGTTAAGTTTCTCAAGTTCCACATATGAGTGAAAACATATGATATTTGTCTTTCTTTGACTGGCTTATTTCACTTAGCATAATACCCTCCAGTTCCATCCACGTTGTTGCAAATGGCAGGATTTCATTCTTTCTCATTGCCAAATAGTATTCCATTGTACGTATAAACCACATTTTCTTTATCCATTCATCAGTTGATGTACATTTGGGCTCTTTCCATAATTTGGCTATTGTTGAAAGCACTTCTATAAACATTGGGGTACACATGTGCCCCTATGAATCAGGACTCCTGTATCTTTTGGATAAATCCCAAGTAGCGCTATTGTTGGGTCGTAGGGTAGTTCTATTCTTAATATTTTGAGGAATCTCCACACTGTTTTCCAGGGCGGCTGTACCAGTTTGCATTCCCACCAACAGTGCAAGAGGGTTCCTGTTTCTCCACATCCTTGCCAACATCTGTTGTTTCCTGAGTTGTTAATGTTAGTCACTCTGACCGGTGTGAGGTGGTATCTCAATGTGGTTTTGATTTGCATTTCCCTAATGATGAGTGATGTTAAGCATCTTTTCATGCATCTGTTGGCCATTTGGATGTCTTCTTAGGGAAAGTGTCTATTCATGTCTTCTGCCCATTTCTTCACGGGACTACTTGTTTTTTGGGTGTTGAGTTTGGTACATTCTTTACAGGTTTTGGATACTAACCCTTTATCCGATATGTCATTTGCAAATATCTTCTCCCATTCCATTGGTTGCCTTTTACTTTGTTGATTGCTTCATTTGTAGTGCAGAAGCTTTTTAGCTTGATGAGGTCCCAACAGTTTGTTTTACTTTTATTTCCCTTGCCTTTGGAGACGTGTCAAGCAAGAAACTGCTGCAGCTGAGGTCAAAGAGGTTGTTGCCTGTTTTCTCCTCTGGGGTTTTGATGGTTTCCTGTCTTACATTTAGGTCTTTCATCCATTTTGAGTTTATTTTTGTGTATGGTGTAAGCAACTGGTCCAGTTTCATTCTTCTGCATATTGCTGTCCAGTTCTCCCAGCACCATTTGCTAAAGAGACTGTCTTTTTTCCACTGGATGCTCTTTCCTGCTTTGTCAAAGACTGGTTGGCCATATGTCTGTGGGTCCAAATCCGGGTTCTCTATTCTATCCCATTGGTCTATGTGTTCTTGTGCCAGTACCATACTGTCTTGATGATTACAGCCTTGTAGTAGAGGCTAAAGTCCAGGATTGTGATGCCTCCCGCTTTGGTTTTCTTTTTCAACATAACTTTGGCTATCCGGGGTCTTTTGTGGTTCCACACAAATTTTAGGATTGTTTGTTCTAGCTTTGAGAAGAATGCTGGTGTAATTTTGATTGGGATTGCACTGAATATGTAGAGTGCTTTGGGTAGTATTGACATTTTAACAATATTTGTTCTTCCAATCCACAAGCATGGAATGTTTTTCCATTTCTTTGTGTCTTACTCAATTTCCTTTGTAAATTTTCTATAGTTTTCAGCATACAGATCTTTTTCTATAGTTTTCAGCATACAGATCTTTTATATTTGGTAATCTATTTTAAATTATATGTGCTGAAAGAAGTGAAAGCAATATGAACGTATCTGCACTTTACACTGAACTATAACATGTCCTCTACCTTCAAATGTGTGCATTACCCAACCACTGACCTCCAAGAAACAGTCTCAGGTAGATAAAATGTGAGCCAAAACATGAGTCCAGTATAGTATTGACACTACAAATAATCTAACTTAAGGCTATAAAACATACGTATACAGTAAGCTTTACAACAATACCTGTATTTAATAATTTATTTCCCTGACAATATAGATCTGGACAAATGCATACAATCTGTGCATAATGATATGAGGCAGGTGTCTAGGAAACCGTGGGAGCAAGGCTGGAAGGGATCACCAATGACATGCAAGTTGAGAGCAACCATGAAGTTAACTTGTGGCTGCACTTCAAAGATTTCTGCTCGGGGAGCCAATAGTTTTAACCAAGCATCCACTGGGTCTCAAACACTGAATGAACTCCAACTTCCTTCCTTTCCCTCAAACAAAATCTACTTTCTGTTCTCTTAATGTAGTGGTCAGCACCTTCTATCTCATGGTCCTCTCCTTTGCTAACACTTTAACAGAATAATGAATAACTGTACTTGCTCAAGACAGTATAAGCTCTTATGTCTGGATGGGGAAAAGAAGGGTTAAGAACACATGGGTATTTTTTTCTCAATTTTCATTCAGAGAAAGCTGAATTTCTTTGGCCAGAATTTCTCACCTGCAGCACTGAGTCACTCATTCTGGCCTCTCATTTTTTGGTATTATTAGGTATCGTCTTGTGGTATGGGACTCATACTTTTTTCCTTCGGTTAATCTTTAGGCTCTGGGTAGGCCTTTTACTAAATGGCCCGATCCATGTGAGAGCAAGTCTCCAGAAGAGGTAATCACCAGTTTCTACCTGTTCTGCATCAATACTAGGGCCAAACTGGTAAGAAGTCCAATACCCAGGACCTAATCTATTCATATGCTTCACAAAAAAAGCTCACAGCCTTACATGAACTGATTTTCCCACCACCAAACAAATCTGCACATTGTATATGTTACTTTCCAGCTACCTCTCAGGTACTGCTGGAATGACAGCAGAAAACAATCTCTCTCCTTACCAGAAAATCCCATTTTATGCTAACACCCCAAGAGGCACCTAAAGGTTGCCCACCTTCCTCTTCCACTGCACCTACTTTTACACATACTACTTCTTCTGCCTGGAATTCTGGTTTTCATTCCCTTTGCCTCATTTCTTTCATGTCAAGCTTAGATACCACTTCCTCCAAAGAGTTTCCCCTAATTCTCATCCAGTTTAGGTTAGGGAGGGGTCCTTCTTCTTGCCCCCCACCACACTCTATGTTTATTC
Source organism: Prionailurus bengalensis (assembly GCF_016509475.1). Taxonomy (NCBI): domain Eukaryota; kingdom Metazoa; phylum Chordata; class Mammalia; order Carnivora; family Felidae; genus Prionailurus; species Prionailurus bengalensis. The sequence goes on along the minus strand of NC_057346.1, from coordinate 110,592,332 downwards.
ACTTATGAAGCACTTACCATTAGTGTGGCTTAGAGAAATGTCTATCCTCTGGTCTTTCTTCCCCGTGAGACTTTAAGCACTGTGAGAATGACAATAACCTTACCTTCCACAGGTCCTCTAGCACCTAGCATAGTGCTCAGCACATGGTGGGCACTTGAACCAATAATACGCTAACTCTGAAGGTGTGAATGTCACAGAGAATAAGAGATTATGTGGTTTATGTGAAAGATTACAAGAATAAGTATATTTGTTCAAACTCATTGAAATGTATACTTAAAATGAGTATATTTTATGTCAATTATACCTCAATAAAGTTGGTTTTTAAAAAAGCATTATTGGGGCGACTAGGTGGCTCAGTTGGTTAAGCATCCACCTTTGGGTCAGGTTATGATTTCGCAGTTTGTGGGTTTGAGCCCCGTGTTAGGCTCTGTGCTGACAGTTCAGAGCCTGAAGCCTTTGGATTCTGTGTCTCCCTCTCAATCTCTGCCCCTCCTCTGCTCACAATTTGTCTCTCAAAAATAAATAAATATTAAAAAAAAAGAATAATAAAAAATAAAAATAAAAAAGCATTACTGAGATATGTTAGAAAATACCTAAATAAATGGAAGGATACACTGTGGGGAAAAATACTCCAGTAAATAAATAAATAATACCCCAGCAGAATAAGCATATTATTGCTTACATAGCAAGTCATCAAAAGCTTTCCCGCTTTCAGGAAGTGACCTTGGTAATAGCTCAATCTTTCCAGTCATGTTTTAGGTCCCTAAAAAATATTGGTGCATTATTCTGCGTCCTCCAGAAACTTTCCTTTTCTGAGCCCTTCCATAGTTCCACTCCTCCATTTAGGTCTATTATTTTCCTGTTATATAATGATGGATTTTTATCATTAAAGCTAGGAACAAAAGTGAATAAATTAAGAATGTTACAAAAAAGGCTTCATGTGTGAATGACATAGTTCTAAATTTTAAGAACAGAAAAGTATGAATGTTTGACTTTTATAGCTATAATCACTTTATTTTTAAGTTGAAATTCTAAAAATATTAACAGTGTTAATTTATAAGCAATATTAAAAACAATTTATAAACAATGTTATTGTGATTCTTACATCCCTCTCTTATTATTTTAATGCACTGAATTGTACATTAAAAAAACTTTTTCTTAAAAGTAGGCTCTATATGCTCAATGTGGGGCTTGAACTCATGACCCCAAGATCAAGAGTTGCATACTCTACCAACTGAGCCAGCCAGGTGCCCTATATTCTTTACTTATTAAGTGCATCATGTTTGGCTAATAACAAGACTAAATTCTAACTGTCTTCCTATATTTCCACATGACCAAACAAATTATAATATAAAAGGATTTTTATCATTCTAAGGAGATAAAAGTTTTCTTAAGAAATTAAAAAAATTTTTTTTTAATCTTTATTTATTTTTGAGAGAGAGACAGAGTGTGAGTGGGGGAGGGGCAGAGAGAAAAGGAGACACAGAATCCGAAGCACTTTCCAGGCTCCAAGCTGTCAGCACAGAGCCCAACATGAGGCTCAAACTCATGAACCGTGAGATCATGACCTGAGCCGAAGTCAGATGCTTAACTGACTGAGCCACCCAGGCACCCCTTAATAAGAAATTCTGTACTTAGCTGTAGCCATCTCCAGTAACAAGAAGCAATGACAAAAAATTACATTGTCTCTTCAGGTAATAATAGTAAAATACTAAGAACATTTTCCTGTTGGTCTGTACATATCAATGTCTTAGTGATAATAACAATGCATCTTACTGGTAAGCTGAATGTAGGTGTATATATAAAATAACAGTATTAGAAGCAATTATCATAATTTTGATGCAATTAGGGTAATTAAATGGAGATAGAATAAAACACTGAGATCTTGACTTTATTTATTTTTAAATGTTTATTTTTTATTTTGGGGTGTGGGATAGAGAGCAGGGGGAGGATCAGAGAGAGCAGGAAAGGGGCAGAGAGAGGGAGAGAATCCCAAGCTGGCTCTGTGCTGTCAGTGTGTAGCGGGATGTGGGGTTCAATCTCACAGTGAGATCATGACCTGAGCCAAAATCAAGAGTAAGAAGCTTAAATGACAGCCACCCAGGCTGAGATCTTGATTTTAAAAGAATGATTAGGGGGCACCTGAATGACTCAGTCGGTTAAGCGTCCGACTCTTGATTTCAGCTCAGGTCATGATCTCATGGTTCATGTATCAAGCCTGGAGTCAAGCTGTGTGCTCACAGCATGGAGCCTGCTTGGGATCCTCTCCGTCTCTCTCTCTGCCCCGCCCCCCACTGACTCTAATAAATAAACATAAAAAAAAAGTTATAAATTCTCCCAGTATATAAACAACTCTCTTGGTGACAATGACAATGTGGAAAAAATGATCAGACTAACCGTGGAGGGCCTCTGCACCATATTCTCCAGCCTGGTGTGGCTGAACTCTAGGCTGATGACATTATAGAGTTTTTCTCGCTCCTCCTCTGGGGTCTCATAGTAGCGTGTCCACTGAGCCATGGTCATTTCAATGCCTTTCTGTGTGTTCACGTCCATGACATCCACCATGCGACGACTCCCTGCCACGAAAGATGTATCAATCATCTCTACTGAGCCGCTATTATCCTCAAATATATTAAGAATATAAAATACAAGTAGAAGGAAACAAAATATCCTTTCTTTATTCAGGGTATTCAGTAATAAGCAAGGAGAGAGCTGTCACTCAAGGTGGATAAATCAACAGAAAATCAAACCACAGAGAATGGGAAAAACAACAGGTTAATATAAAAAAGCGATTCCCTATGGCATATTTCTATATGGTCAGGTAACAACTCCTATATTCAATATCTTACTCAACCCTAACAATTCTAAATGGTAAGTACTAATCACCATTTCATAGATGAGAAAATAGGTGTTAGGTAACTTGCAGGACAAGGCAGGACAAGAATCCCAGAACTCTACACCAACTCCAGAGTTAATGCTCTTACCCACTGAGCTACACTGCTTTGATGCAGTTTTAAGGATCTTATCTATCCTATACTCTGATCCACTATACAGAGATATAGTGAGTACTAGATTCATTCTGAAGCTGTCCATTCTTCTGTTTAAAAGGGTTATTTCCAAAACCTGTTAAGCATTTCTTTTTTTTTTTAAAGCACCTGGCTTTTTTTTTTTTTTTTTTAATTTTTTTTTCAACGTTTATTTATTTTCGGGACAGAGAGAGACAGAGAGAGACAGAGCACGAACGGGGGAGGGGCAGAGAGAGAGGGAGACACAGAATCGGAAACAGGCTCCAGGCTCTGAGCCATCAGCCCAGAGCCTGACGCGGGGCTCGAACTCACGGGCCGCGAGATCGTGACCTGGCTGAAGTCGGACGCTTAACCGACTGCGCCACCCAGGCGCCCCAAAGCATTTCTAATATAAACCTCCCTTTTCATTCATTTCACAAATATTTACTGACTGATAAAGCCACCATGAGGGACACAAAGATCTGTATCAGATTCTCAACCAACTATAACAACTACAACAAAAAGGAGAATGCATAAATTAGTAGGGAGGAAAAACAATAGCCTAATTAAAGCCAAAGATACCTAAGTTTAAATTTCAGCTCTAATAATAGTTGGGAAAGCTATTTAACTTCTCTGAACCTTAATATCTTCTTCTTTAACTTGGGAATAATATTACCTTGGAGGCCGCTGTGAAGGAAAATATTTAACACAAAGTAGGTGTCAATTAAACAGTAGTAAAAATAAAAGGAAAATTATTATTATTTTTATTATTTTTGTAACATTGGACTGACCAGAGAAGCCTTTTAGGAAAAGAAGGTGAAGAAGAGACTTTTGAGTTAGGCCTTGAAAAATAAATAGAATTTCAACAAGAAAGATTCAACAGAGAATTCCAAGCAGCAGCAGCAGCATAAGAGACAATATGGAGAGGCAAGACAGCTAAAAAAGTTAAAATAATAGTGGTCAAGAAAAGGAAAGAGAATAAAAAGCTGCTGATATTAAGAATATTGTTCAGGGGCGCCTGGGTGGCTCTGTCAGTTAAGCAACTGACTTCGGCTCAGGTCATGATCTCACGGTTTGTGGGTTTGAGCCCCGCGTCGGGCTCTGTGCTGACAGCTCAGAGACTGGAGCCTGCTTCGGATTCTGTGTCTCCCTCTCTCTCTGACCACCCCCCCCCCGTTCATGCTCTGTCTCTGTCTCAAAAATAAATAAACGTTAAAAAAAATTAAAAAAAAAAAAGAATACTGTCCAATTTGTAAGAAACTAGCAAACATCTACTATATACCTGGACTTCGTGGATATAACAACTAGTATCAAGACCTGGTCCCCTGCCTGTAAGACGTTTACAGTCTAGTCAGAGATATGAGATAATAGTCAGGAGGACTAGAATATGGCCATAATAAAGGAGACATGGCAGAATACACATAAGATATAACTCATAATATAAGGCAATAAAGCAAACCTACCCTTTATATTTTGGAAGAAAATGCTAATGATAAATCAAAATTGTCTTGTAATACCATTTCACACCCACTATGATAGCCATAAATTAAAAAAAAAAAAAAAAAGGAAAACAACAAGTGCTGGCAAGGATGCAGAAAAACTGGAACCCTCGAGACTTTGCTGGGAATAATGTAAAGTGGTGCAGCTGCTGTGGAGAACAGTTTGGTGGTTCCTCAATAAATTAAACCCAGAATGACCATGGGACCCAACAACTTCACTCCTAGGTAAATATCTAAAGATACAGGTGATGAAAACGTTCTGAACTAGAAACTGGTGATGGTTGCACACTGTGAATAAATTTAATGCCACTGAAATATATACTTTAAAAATTATTATAATGGTAAATTTTATGATACTTGTATTTTAGCACAATTGTTTAAAAAAACAGGGGTGCCTGGGTGGCTCAGTTGGTTAAGTGTCTGACTTCAGCTCAGGTCAAGATCTCATGGTTTGTGAGTTGGAGCCCCACATCGGGCTCTGTGCTGACGGCTCAGAGCCTGGAGCCTGCTTTGGATTCTGTGTCTCCCTCGCTCTCTGCCTCCCCCCAGCTCATTCTCTGTCTCTTTCTCTCTCAAAAATAAAAACATTTGAAAAAATAAAAATAAAAAAATAAAAGTGAATGCTTTCCTTCAAAAATGTAGATCAAAGCTGTTGCCGAGGATGCAGAGAAAGAATGCACTGTTGGGAATGCAAACTGGTGCAGCCACTCTGGAAACAGTATGGGCGTTCCTCAAAACATCAAAAATAGAACTACCTTACAACCCAGCAATTACACTACCAGGTGTCTATCCAAAGGATACAGGTGTGCTGTTCTGAAGGGGCACATGCACCCCAATGTTTATAGCAGCACTACTGACAATAGCCAAAGTATGGAAACAGTCCAAATGTCCATCGATGGATGAATGGATAAAGAAGATGTTGTATATACATACAATGGAGTATTACTTGGCAATCAAAAAGAATGAAGTCTTGCCATTTGCAAGACTGCAACGTGGATGGAACCAGAGTGTATTATGCTAAGCAAATTAGTCAGAGAAAGACAAATATATGGCTTCACTCATGTGGAATTTAAGATACAAAACAGATGAACATAAGGGAAGGGAAGCAAAAATAATATAAAAACAGGGAGGGGGACAAAACATGAGACTCTTAAATATAGAGAACAAACAGAGGGTTGCTGGAGGGGTTGTGGGAGGGGGGATGGGCTAAAATGGTACAGGTCATTAAGGAATCTACTCCTGAAATCACTGTTGCACTATATGCTAACTTGGATGTAAATAAACAACAACAACAATAAACTTATTACTGTCATGGAGGTCTGTTAGGAAAAGAAGTCCAGTGATGGACCTATAGGTACTCAAGAAGATTTTCTGAGGTCCTCTGAGAGAGCCCTGCATTGTGAAGAGTGGGAAAGCATTTTAATCACCCAACAGATTTACTGAGTGCCTACTATACTCCAGAGATTGCACTAGATATTAGGAAATACCCAGTGACAGGCAGACAGCTGGACTCTAACACAGAAATAGTGAAAAAGTGAAAAAACCAGGGAATTCGAGAACTTTCCTTCACCTGGGCTATCTGTGACTTTCACCTCTTGGATAAACAGAAGAGTTATCCAGCTGTCTAAAAAGGGCCCTCCGGTGGCTAGGAGATAGTACTGCAGTGTCAATTTCTAAAGCAAGACATTGCACTGGAACTTTAACATAGAGAACAAAACTTAACAGAAGCTATAATGTTGAGAGGAAAGCATCAGAAAAAACTTTTTGCTTCATGTCCTGTTGGAAACATGCCCAAGAGGTTTTAATCCACTTTACTGCTTTAACGTGTATAAGACTGTAACCATTCTGAATTCCAAAAGATCCTGGTGAGTCTCAGGGCTACCCTGAAAACCAAATGGTTTGCAGAAATTTGACCTGAACCTTTACTGACACCAGGAAGCTTTCTTCTTTAATTAGGTTGATCCAGTTTGTTTTTTTCCCCTAAATTTTGAACAGAATATAAATCAGACTAAAAACTCAACCAGTCACTGAAAGAGATGTTAACATATCTCTTTCTCGGCTTACAATGCTTTTGTTTATTATTACTATTATATATATATACATATGTATATATGTATATATATATAATAAAAATATATAAATATACATTATATATGTTTTTATTATATATATATATTTATTTAAGTAATCTCTCCTCCGAAAGTGGGGCTTGAATCTACAACCCTGAGATCAAGAGTCACATGCTTCAGTTTGCAAAGTTTTAAACCTTGGTCAAGTTACCAAATGTAGCACTGGTGAAAATTTCCTGGAAATTTCTCTACTGCTTTTGGAGAATGGCAGAGAATCACAGATATGAATGAATCTTCCTTCTTGTCTCAAAGATATAAAATGTCACTTTCCTGGGTGAGATGACCTGGAACAGGCTTTTCACGGAGAGAAAGAGGGGCACACAGTGATAAAATGGTAGGTAGGGAAGAAGGAGAAGTTTTAAAGTTCTGTGCCCGGTGTGTACTAAATGAAGCAACTTTTGTAACTCTTTCTGTGAAAATTCTCAGTGGCCAATGAAATGGTAGTTTTTATCAAGAGGCATATACTTCAATCAAATATGTACTTCAACGTTCCTAAGCCTTAAATCTCAGTCAGAAAATTAGAAATCAATCCCAATCTTAAATCTTTGCCTCATAGGCGCAACGGCCACACATATTACTACTTACCCACACACATTTTGACATCATTCACAGTGAAGTCTGGATCTGGCATCCTATGAAACAAACACTTGTAAGTATAAATGGAAGCACACCTTCTCTAATCAGTGTGAGTTCTTCATTAACGTACTAAAAACTCCTAAGACACATAAATATTCATATTCATATTTAGATTTAATGACATATTTTAAATATGATTATATATTCACATATACATAATAAAAAAGAATATATAACAAAATGTTAACAAGTGATTATTATCCCAGGGTAATAGATTTTTAAGAGATTTATTTTCTTTTTAACTCACCTATATTTTTTCATTTAATTATTAACAACCATGAGTTGTTTTTGTAACAAAAGAAGAAAAATACATGGTTTTAAAACTATATGGGGGATTATTTTTAATTATCTACTGCTTTGGGTTATCAATACTGCATTGTCTATAGCCCTGGTGTAATATGGCCATTTCACAACTATATCCAATCAGGCCGAGAACACTTACTTTATTCCAAGTCCATCCGAATTCTTGAAAATCAGAGGGTCTCTTAAGCCACCCCGCTGAATATACTCTACATTAAAATCTGTCACCATAAGAAAACAACTGTTAGAAAGGCAAGAGGTATAGCCGGAAAAAGATAAAAAGACCATAAAATAGATCCTAAGTATTAAGGTGGAGATGGTGTTTGCTGTTTCTGTGTAAATAGTTTTGCTCTGTGAGACAATACACGCAAAAGAAGCATCCTTCGTTGGGGCACCTGGGTGGCTCAGCTGGTTCAGCCTCTGACTGCAGCTCAGGTCATGATCTCACAGTTTGTGAGTTCGAGCCCCACATCGGGCTCTGTGCTGACAGCTCAGAGCCTGGAGCCTGCTTCGGATTCTGTGTCTCCCTCTCTCTCTCTCTCTCTCTCTCTCTCAAAAATAAATAAATATTAGGGGGAAAAAAAAAGCATCCCTCAGGATATAGGAAACTCACACTGAGAGGCACGGTTCAAGGTGTTTTCTAAGTCTGTATTTCCACAGTAAATTCAGAATTTAACCAACAGAGGGTAGTACTATTAATGAGTCATCTCATAAACCCTAAGCAGAAATTATCATCACCCTGTCTCTCCACAGCCAAAAAATTTACTACTGTCCACTAGAGTATATACCATGACATCCTTGTCAGTTTGCCAAGGAGCAAAGCTGCATAGTACATATGGAATCCCACCTCTGTTGTGGTTGTGGGGAGAGGTACGTGCATAGAAGAGTTTTTACTGGGGTGCCTAGGTGGCTCAGTCAGTCAAGTGTCCGACTTCAGCTCAGGTCATGATCTCACAGTTCTTGGGATTGAACCCTGCATCAGGCTCTGCACTGACAGGGCAGAGCCTGCTTGGGATTCTCTCTCTCCCCCTTCTCTCTGCCCCTCCTGCATGTGTTCTCTCTTAAAAATAAATAAACATTAAAAAAAAGAAGTTTTTAGTGTACTATTCTAAATTAAACCTAAAACAAGGGATAGGAGAAGGAAGAGGGCTTCAGGGAAAAATTCCAACAATGTTCCTGGCCCTAATAAAACACTTTTCTTCTTGTGTCACAGAGAATGACTCCCAAGGTGGGAGAACTAGGGAAAATGAGGGTGTGTGTGTGTGTGTGTGTGTGTGTGTGTGGGCATGTGCATGTGTAAGAATGGCATTGTGTAATAAGATAAAATAAACAGCATCACAGCATCAATAGGCAATATTTTAGCTGCACAGATACTGAGCCCATGGTTCCCAGAGTCTACAACTTCCTATACCAAGGGACTGCAGGTCCCTGGAACCAAAATGATACTGACCTTTTCCTTCCATAAAAGTAACAAAATTTGCATTATATTTGTTGGTGTGGAGCTTCTCTTCCAAGTCAAAAGTTCTTTTCCCTTCAATTTCATCGTCTGAAATGCCATCATCTTCATAGCGTCGTCGCATGGTACCACGCTGGGGGAGAGAGGGACAGAAGGATCAAATCATGTACTTTTTCATGCTTATCTAAAAGTACTCACAAACATATGTCCGCTTCAAATTTATGTACTTTCAACTTCAGGTATAACACCTGAAACATCAATTTTCCTTGCCTTATAAACCTTTCTCTCAACTAAAGGTCAGGTAATGTCCTCAGAATGTACAGAATATAACAAAATCTTGATGGGCCACTGGTTCCCTACTTGTGAATACTACCTCTGCTAACTCTTTGGACCTAGAGATATAAATTTACAATAGAAATATGACCGGGGCGGCTGGGTGGCTCAGTCAGTTAAGTGTCCGACTTTGGCTCAGGTCATGATCTCATGGTTCGTGAGTTCAAGCCCCACATCGGGCTCTGTGCTGACAGCTCAGAGCCTGGATCCTGCTTCAGATTCTGTGTCTCCTTCTCTCTCTGCCTCTCTGCCTCTCCCCCAGATATGACCAAATTGTGTTCACAGTCCAATAAAGACTGGAGACAATATGTATATAGATTTTTTTTAAATTTTTTTTTAACGTTTATTTATCTTTGAGATAGGGAGAGAGACAGAGCACGAATGAGGGAGGGTCAGAGAAAGGGAGACACAGAATCCGAAACAGGCTCCAGGCTCTGAGCTGTCAGCACAGAGCCCGATGTGGGGCTCGAACTCACGGACCGCGAGATCATGACCTGAGCCGAAGTCGGCCGCCCAACCGACTGAGCCACCCAGGCGCCCCTGTATATAGATATTTTAGGTCAGGATACAAAATACAATGTTTTCATAGGGGAAAGCTGTATCTACATTAGTTTTCTAAAACAATCTTCAAGAATAGGCTAAAACATTTGAATTAATGAAACAAAAACTCCTTTACATCAGATAAAAGAAGTTAATCTAAACAGTTTAGTATTCCAAATAGCAGACCATCAATATTTAGCTTTAAGGATATCTCCCCAAAGAAAATATACAAGGGTGCCTGGGTGACTCAGCTGGAAGAGCATGCAACTCTTGATCTCGGTGTCATGAGCTCAAGGCCCATGGTGGGTATAGGGATTAATTAAATAAATAAATTAGAAAAAGAAAACATATAAATGGCCAAAGAACACAGGAAAAGATACTCAATATCATTAGTCGTTAGGGGAAATGAAAATCAAAACCACCATGAGATACCACTTCACACCCACTAGGATGGCTACTATCAAAAGGTGGACAATTAACAAATGATGGTGAGAATCTAGAGAAACTAGAACCCTCATACACAGCTGGTGGGAATGTAAAACAGTGCAGCCATGGAAAAGTTTAGCAGTTCCTCAAAAAATTAAATATGGAGTCATCTTGTGACCCAGTAATTCTACTCCTAGGTACATATCCAAAAGAATTAAAATCCTATGTTCACACAAAAACTTGTACACAGGTGTTCATAGCAGCATTAACCCAAATGTCAACGGATTGATGAATGGATTAAAAAGTGTGGTATATTTACACAATGGAATAATATTTGGCCATAAAAATGAATGAAATACTGGTATGTAGCTACAGCATGGAAGAATACTGAAAATATTATGCTAAGTGAAAGAAGTCAAGCACAACAGAGCACATCATCACAGATTATAGAATTTTATTTACATGAAATGTCCAGAATAGGCAAACCCATACAGATAGAAAGTAGATTAATAGTTGCCAGGGGCTGGGGAGAGCAGTAGGAAGTGACTATTAATGGTATGGGTTTCTTTCAAGAGTCATGAAAATATTCTGGAATTAGCAAGTGGTGATATTTGTACAACTCTTGTGACTATACTAAAAACCCAATGAATTATATACACTTAAACTGGTGAGTTTTACAGTATATGAATTATAGCTCATAAGCTAGATTTTTAAAAAACTGATAACGTTGCTTATGCTGCAACACATTCTAGTATATTTAGCTAGTGTCCGATTTTGCTGAAATTTCTTGCATACATACACATGGGACAACTGGTATGGAAGTGGTAAGGGCAAAGGTTAATAAAGTAGCCCTACCCTAGGAGGTACTAAGAACAACCAAACTTGGAATTTAAAGTTAGATATTAGGGGAAGGTCTCCTGGGGAATGGGGGTCAGTGAAGGGGCAGAAACGAGTCATAAGAAATAAAATTAAAGAAGGTAAGAATGACTGTTACACACTGGAGCAGAGCTAGATTCAGCATACCAATAGTATGTTTGGTAGAAATACTGAGGGATACCTGGTATCTTTTCCATATTTGGCAAAAACCTTATAATACTTTTACCTACCACCTTTGCTGCCCTAAGTCCCAGCTCAAAGGCCAAAAGAAGACCTAATTTTGGTAAGCTTCACTTATTTCAATAATACCATCACTGCTCAAAATATTTTTAGGTACCTTGATAGAGGGGGTTATTTTCACCGACATTTCTTTTTTTGTTTTTATTTCTTTTGAGACAGAGAGAGCAACCTGGGAAGGGGCGGGGAGAGAGAGAATCCCAAGTGGGCTCCACACTGTCAGCACAGAGCCCGATTCACGAGCTGTGAGACCATGACCTGAGCCGCAACCAAAAGTCAGACACTTAACTGACTGAGCCACTCAGGTGACCCTTCACTGACAGTTTCTGACAAAAGTTTTGTTTTTTTTTTTTAAAGTTTACTTATTTTGAGAAAGAAGGGGGGGAGCAAGGAGAACACACACTCACGGGAGTGCAGGGGAGGGGCAGAGAGAAAATCCCAAGCAGGCTCCCTGCTGTCAATGCAGAGTCCAATGCCAGGGGCTTGGGGTTCAAATCCACAAACCCTGAGACCTGAGCAGAAATCAAGAGTCAGATACTTAACTGACTGACCAAACCACCCAGGTGCTCCCCCACTTTTTTAAATTAATTAAAAAAATTTTTTTTAAATGTGTATTATTTACTTTTGAGAGAGAGAGACAGAGCTTGAGCAGGGGAGGGACAGAGAGAGAGGGAGACACAGAATCCAAAGCAGGCTCTAGGCACTGAGTTGACAGCACAGAGCCTGACATGGGGCACAAACCCACATGAACTGTGAGATCATGACCTGAGCCGAAGCTGGATGCTTAATTGACTGAGCTACCCAGGTGCCCCTTAAATTTTTTGTTTTAACATTTTTTATTTCTGAGAGAATGCAAGCAGGGGAGAGGCAGAGAGAGAGAGCCAGACAGATCAGAAGTGGGCTCTGCTCTGACAGCAGAGAGCCTGACGCTGGGCTAAAACTCATCAACTTTATTTTTCTTCTATGAAACTATGTGGTGGCCACAGCTGAAGCCTGGGTCCTCTGCACGGAGACTGGTGTGGGTCTCTTTTACAAGATGTCAGTGAATTCCTGATAGGAAGACTTGGTGAACACAGTCTCTTTCCAGAAGTCAGGGTTGAGACAGCTGTAGGTCTTATCTTGGAAATGGCATCAAAAGTGGCCTTGGCTGGGTGCCTGGGTGGCTCAGTTGGTTAAGCATCCAACTTCAGCTCAGGTCATGATCTTGTGGTTCCTGAGTTGGCACCCTACATCGGGCTTGCTGCTGTCAGCCCAGAGCCTGCTTCGGATCCTCTGTCCCCCCCTCTCTCTGCCCCTTTCCCACTCACACATGCTCTCTCTCGAAAATAAACATTAAAAAAAAAAAAAAGTGGCCTTGGCGAAGTTGCCCATGATGGCAGCACAGCCCCTAGCCAAGTGTCATCAATACTGGCTATCAACAGTAGCTTCTTGGGCACAGGAACTGCATGAGTTTACTTCCATATAAGATATCTTCAGTTCCCCTCCCCTCTTTTTATTTTTTTTATTTTTTTAATGTTTATTTATTTTTGAGAGAGAGTGCAAGCAGGGGAGGGGCACAGAGAGAGAGGGAGACACAGAACCCAAAGCAGGCTCCAGGCTGTCAGCAGAGAGCCTTATGCGGGGGCGGGACTCAAGCTGTGAGATCATGACCTGAGCCAAAGTGGGATGCTTAACTGACTGAGCCACCCAGGCGCCCCTCCTCAGCTCCCCTCCTTACTGTACTTCATTTATGTGTCTTTGAAGAGAAGTCCAAAGTATGAATTCCAAGTATCATAGAACAAAGACAATACAATGAGAATTAATGTAGTTTCCCCTTCTCCCCTGCAAAATTTAGAAAGCACTAATTTGCACTGTAAGTTCTAATATACTTGTAAAAAAAAATTCCAGTCATATTTTCAAATTTCAACCTTTCCGGGGTCTACCATTACTGATTCTTCTTCAGTAAGGAGGACATAATCACCCTGATTATCCCAAAATTTCTAACATGGTAGCCAGAAGTTCCCCCACCCTTCCTTTATTTTTATATGCTTCTTCCTTCCAATATTCAAGAAGACTCCTTTCATTTACACTTTCAATATAGAGAATATAAGGATATAGGGAAATCTGCTCTAGCCAAGCCACGTAAAAGACAAGAGAAAAATGAATTTGGATTCTTGTTTTCTTTTTGAGTGTTGTAAATGGGAAGTCAGCAATAATGCAAAAATTATTTGTATCAGTTTTAATACTGCCAAGAATGGTGTTTGCTGTTTTTCTGTCTATTCCTTGTCTTAATGTAAATCCTGGTGAAAGTAAACATCTATAGCAAATTTCTTAGTGCTATAAAAACATAGTCAGTCCTTGTAATAAGCCTGGAAATCAGTAGGCAATAACACAATTTGCTACAGGTGAAACCCAAAAGGCAAGGCCACTTTAATGCTAAGGAAAGCAACCACCAATCCCCTCCAGCCCACCAACATTACCAAATAATTCAAAATGGTTTACCAGCATGCTGTGCTTTTTTTATTCTAGGTGCTTTCCATGAAGGCAATTTAGGCAACCCAGAGGAAGTTACTGGCCTCCCATAGATGCCAGCCCTCACTGAACTCGGTGTCACAATAAATAGCAGGTACAAACTGAACACTGAAATCTATTCCAACCACATTTTCACTCAAAAGCAATTTGTACTTTCCAGGGTCAATAGTGAGCTGTAGTCATGAATAACCAATCATTGTTTATTCTATTTAGATGACCAAACTATATAGTAAACTCATGTTTTCCAGGATTCAAATAATAAAAAGAATTTTAAAACTGCCTTAAAAATATTCACCACTCTTTATTTTTGAGACAGAGAGAGAGCGCACACGTGAACTCACGAGCAAAGGAGGGGCAGAGACAGGGAGGGAGACACAGGCTCCGAAGCTAACAGTGCAGAGCCTGACATGGGGCTCGATTCAGAAACTGTGAGACCATGACCTGAACTGAAGTCAGATGCTCAACCAACTGAGCCACCTAGACGCCCTAACACTCACCACTCTCAGTCAAGTTGTAATTAACTACATTAAATGATATAAATGGCTACATAAATGGAATATTTAGATTAACTCAATTACCGACAGGTAAATCAAGCTCAATGGATACAAATATTACACAATCATTTCCCTAGATGATTAGGTGAAAAAAAGATAATGAGGCAAGACTAGATGCAAACAGGTATCAATCATTATATAGAAACTTTCAGCATTCTCTTTTCTAAACATGTAGTAAAAAAAAGAATGATGGAAAGGGCACTGTCTTAAGATGTCTTTATGCAACACACTTAAAAAGTAAAACAGCAGGGCGCCTGGGTGGCTCAGTCGATTAAGCATCCGACTTCGGCTCAGGTCATGATCTCGCGGTTTGTGAGTTTGAGCCTCGCATCGGGCTCTGTGCTGACAGCTCGGAGCCTGGAGCCTGCTTCGGATTCTGCGTCTCCTCCTCTCTCCGCCCCTCCCATGCTCGTACTCTATCTCTCTCTGTCTCTCAATAATAAATAAACGTTAAGAAAAAAAATTTTTTTAATAAAAAAAAAAAAGTAAAACAGCAGAGCAGAGTAAGACAGCAGAGAGTAAAACAGCAGAGAATTTTTACAGAGAGTAAAAATTAAAAAAAAGTAAAACAGCAGAGAATTCCCTAATGCCAGCAACCATCTGCCTCTCTTAGATATCTGGGGAGTGGAACGAGGTGAGAAAGAGAAATCATTTTTAAAGGTCAGATAAAACCAGACTTGTCCTATAGGAAAACAGCTAAGCCATCCAAGGCTAACATATACTCTAGTGAATATGTGACCATTAACACATTTATTACAACAAATAACACTGAAAAGTGCTTATAAAACGCTAAGTTTAAAAATCAGTACATGTGGGGTGCCCAGGTGCCTCAGTCAGTTAAACATCCAATTCTTGATTTCGGCTCAGGTCATGATTTCAGTCATGGGATCAAGCCCTGCAGTGGGCTCCCCACTGAGTGTGGAGCCTAAGATTCTGTCTTTCTCTCAAAAAAAAAAAAAAAAAGAAAAAAATCAGCACATGAAATTATGCGAATTTGAGCCCCTAGACAGGCTCTGTGCTGACAGCTCAGAGCCTGGAGCCTACTTTGGATTCTGTATTGTGCCTCCCTCTCTCTCTGCCCCTTCCCTGCTCATGCTCTGTCTCTCTGTCTCTCTCTCCCCTTCAAAAATAAACATTAAAGGGGCGCCTGGGTGGCTCAGTCGGTTGAGCAACCGACTCCGGCTCAGGTCATGATCTCACAGTTTGTAAGTTTGAGCCCCGCGTCAGGTTCTGTGCTGACAGCTCAGAGCCTGGGGGACTGTTTCGGATTCTGTGTCTCCCTCTCTCTCTGCCCCTCCCCCGCTCATGCTCTGTCTCTGTCTCAGAAATAAACAAACATAAAAAAAATTTTTTTTAAATAAACATTAAATTAAAAAGTGTGCATAGGGGCGCCTGGGTGGCGCAGTCGGTTAAGCGTCCGACTTCAGCCAGGTCACGATCTCGCGGTCCGGGAGTTCGAGCCCCGCGTCGGGCTCTGGGCTGATGGCTCAGAGCCTGGAGCCTGTTTCCGATTCTGTGTCTCCCTCTCTCTCTGCCCCTCCCCCGCTCATGCTCTGTCTCTCTCTGTCCCAAAAATAAATAAACGTTGAAAAAAAAAAATTTTTTTTTAAAAAAAGTGTGCATAAAAAAGACAGGGGAAGACAACAGTTCGTATTTGTTAACTTTCAGTGAAAGGTTTTCATGTTCCCCATACCATCTTTCTTTCAATACCTAACTTCTTTAATATTTTTATTACAAAAGTAATGCAATAGAAAGGACAAAAATGATGTGATCCTCTTTGACAAAATTCAGCACCCTTTCATGATAAAAGACATTCAGCAAATTAGGAACAGAAGGTAACTTCCTTCAGCTAATAAAGGGCATCTACCAAAACCCCACAGCTAATATCACACTTAACAGTAAAAGACTGAGAACTTTCTCCCTAAGATCAGCAACAAGACATGGATGTCTGCTCTCCACTTCTATTCAACACTGCATTAGAGGTTCTAGCCAAGGCGATTAGGCACGAAAAAGACATACAAGGGGGTACCTGGGTGGTTCAGTGAATTAAATGTCTCACTCTCTTGGCTCAGGTCTTGATCTCACAGTGGTGAGCTCAAGCCCTGCACTGGGCTCCATGCTGGGCATGAAGCCTATGGAAGGGGAAGGGGAAGGGGGAGGGGGAGGGGGAGGGGGAGGGAAGAAGGAAGGGAAGGAAGGAAGGAAGGGAGGAAGGAAAAGGAAGAGAAGGGAAGAAGGAAAGGAAGAGAATAAGGAAGGGAAGGGAAGAAGGAAGGAAGGGAAGAAGGAAGGAAGGGAAGAAGGAAGGGAATGGAAGGGAAGAAGGAAGGAAGGGAAAGAAATGGAAGGGAAGGGAAGAAGGAAGGAAGGGAAGGAAGGAAAGGAATGAAGGAGAGAAAGAAAGAGAAAGAGAGAAAGAGAAAGAAAAAGAAAAGAAAAAAGAAAAAAGGAAGGAAGGGGAAGTTAAAGAACTTAAAAAAATGGATCAAAGACTTAAAATGTAATGGCTAAAACTAAGTCTTCAGAAAATGTGTAAATATTCATGAATTTGGATTAGGCAATAGCTTCTTGGATATAACATCAAAATAACTGAACAACAAAACTGACTGAACTTCCTCAAAATTAATACTTTTTGTGCTTCAAAAAACACTATCAAGAAAAATAAAATCAAACTACAGAATAGGAGAATATATTTGCAAATCATGTATCTCGTAAGTATCCTGAATACATATCTGTATCTAGATAGATATCTAGAATATATAAAGAACTCTTACAACTTAATAATAAAAACACAAAAATTAAAAAACAGGAAAAGGATTTGAATAATTATCTCTCAAATATATATAACTGGCCAGTAAGCACATGAAGTATCATTAGTCATGAGTTCGTTATTAGTCATTAAGACAATGTAAATCAAAGCTACAATGAGATACTACCTTGTACCTACCAGTTGGATAACTAAAGCGCTGGTGAGAATGTGAATAAAGTAAAACCCTCATACACAGTTGGCGGAAATGCAGACTAGCACGACCCCCTTGGAAAAAGTCTGGCAGTTCTTTAAATGGTTAAACAGAGTTACCATATGACCCAGCAATTCCATTCCTAGGTACCTACCCAAGAGAATGAAAACATATGCCCACAAACATTCATAACATTATTCATTATAGCCAAAAGGCAGAAACAATTCAAAGGTCCATCAACTGGAGAACGGATAAATATAGTATATTCACACAATGGAATATTGTTTAGCAATAAAAGGGAGTGAAATACTGATACACGCTACAACACATAACAAGCTTTAAAAACAATGCTCAGTGAAAAAAGCCGGTCACAAAAGACTACATATTATATGATAACATTCATATGAAAGGTCCAGAATAAGTACATCTATAGAGACAAAGTAGATTAGTGACTGCCAGGGGCTGGAGGGAAAAGAGATGGGGACTAACTGCTAATGACTTTTGGGTTTTTTTGAGGTAATGAAAATGTTCTGGAATTAGATAGTGGTAATGTCTGCACAACTTTGTGAATATATTAAAAACCACTGAATTGTACACTTTAAAAGGGTGACTTGTATAGCACAGAAATTGTATTTCAATAAAAAATGACTGGCAATCGGTAAGAGAAAAAAGGTTAAGAAAGGGGTAATACATGTATATGTTTAAATAAAGCAGTGTAGTTTGATAATATGAGAATAAGGTTTGATGTAGACCCATTCAAGACACACTGCTTAATAACGTTTCTGATAAAGCACAATTTGTTTTCTAAATAATTGCCATAGCCATTTAGGTTGATTTTATATGAAAGGGAGCATAGACAAGTGACTAAAAAAAAGTTAAGTATTTAATGAACTACCATGATGTTCCAGGAATGCAAAAACAGTTTGTTAGTTCTAAGAATTTCCACTCCCATCTACAGATATAATTCACCACGTTAACAGGGTAGAGGACAAAAATGGTATGATCATCTACATCTGTGCTGTCCAATATGGTAGCGACTAGCAGATTAAATACATTTTCAACAAATGATGCAGGGAGGGGTGGGCTCCTGGGTGGCTGAGACGGTTAAGCGTCTGACTTCTGCTCAGGTCATGATCTGGCAGTCCATGATCTCGCAGGGAGGTTTGAGCCCTGCGCTGAGCTCTGTGCTGACAGCTCAGAGTCTGGAGCCTGCTTTGGATTCTGTGTCTCCCTCTCTCTCTGCCCTTCTCCCACTCATGCTCTGTCTGTCTGTCTCTCTTTCTTTCTCAAAAATAAACATTAAAAAAATAATAAAGCTGGGCCCTTATCTAACACCAAATACAAAAATTAACTCAAAATGGATCAAAAACCTAACCATAAGAGTTAAAACTATATAGGGGCACCTGGGTGGCTCAGTCAGGTGAGCATCTGACTTTGGCTCAGGTCATGATCTCGGGGTTAGTGAGTTCGAGTCCTGCATTGGGCTTGCTGCTGTCAGTGCGGAGCCCACTTTGTATCCTCTGTCTCCCTCTGCCTCTCTGACCAACCCCACTCATGCTGTCTTTTAAAAATAAATAAAATGTTAAAAAAGTAATAATAAATAAAAACAAAACAAAAAAAGTTAAAACTGTAACATTTTTAGAAAAAAATGCAGGGAACATCTTCACAACATTGGATTTCTTGGACATGACACCAAAAGTAAAGGAAAAAACCAGACATACTAGACTTCATCAAAATTAAAAACTTTTGTGCAGGGCACCTGGCCGGCTCAGCTGGTAGAACATGAAACTCTTGATCTCAGGGCTGTAAATTCAAGCCCCATACAGGGTGCTGAGATTACTTTAAAATAAAATCTTTAAAAAAAGAAACTTTTGTGCAAAGGATACTATCAACAGAGCAAAAAGACAAACTACAGAATGGGAGAAAATATTTGCAAATCCTATATCTGATAAGGAATTAATATCTAGAATATATAAAGAATTCTTACAACTCAACAACAAAATAACTCAATTTAAAAATGGGCAAAGGACTGGGGTGCCTGGTGGCTCAGTCAGTTAAGCATCTAACTTCAGCTCAGGACATGGTTTTGCAGTTCACGGGTTCAAGCCCTGAGCTTGGTTCTATGCTGACAGCTCAGAGCCTGGAGCCTGCTTCAGATTCTGTGTCTCCTTCTCTCTCTGTCCTTCCCCTGCTCCTCCCTCCCCCTTCCTCTGTCTCTCTGTCTCTCTCTGTCTCTCTCTGTCTCTCTCTGAAAAATAAACATTAAAAAAAAATTGGAAAAGGACTTAAACATTTCTCCAAAGAAGATATACAAATGACCAATATGCACACGAAAAGATGCTCAGCATCATTAGTCGTCAGGGAAATGCAAATCAAAACCACAATGAAGTTTCACCATTAGGATGTGTTATTCTCAAAAAAACCACAAAAAACAAAAAACAAGAAACAAAAAACACTCAAGATGACAAGTGTTAGCAAGGAAACAGAGAAACTGGAACCCTTATGCATTGCTGATAGGAACATAATATGGTGAAGCCTGTGTGGAAAACAGTGGGGCAGTTGCTCAAAAAATTAAATGCAGAATTACCATATGATCCGGTAATTCCACTTTTAGGTACATACCCAAAAGACTGAAAGCAGGGACTCAAACAGATATTTTTACACTAATATTCATAACAGCACTATTCATAATAGTCAGAAGGCACAAACAATCCCAAATGTCCACTGACAGATAAACAAATGGAATGTGGTATATAGATACAATGGAATATTATTCAGCAATAAGAGGAATGGAGTTCTGATACATTGTTGCACCTTGAATGAATCTTGAAGACATTATGCTCTGCGAAATAGACCTGATTCAAAAGGATAAATATTGTAGGATCCCACTTATATGAGGTACCTAGAACAGGCAAATTCACAAAGACAGAAAGCAGATTAGAAGTTATCAAGGGCTGGGGGGAGAGGAAGAATGGGGAGTTACTGCTGTATGGTTAGAGTTTCTATTTGGGGTAATGACAAAGTTTTGGAAATAAATACTGATGATAGTTGCACAAAGCTGTGAATGTAATTAATGCCACTGAACTGTACACTTAAAAATAGTTAAAATGGGGGCAGGGCATCTGGGTAGCTCAGGTTATGATCTCACGGTTCGTGAGTTCGAGGCCTGCACCAGGCCCTCTGCTGTCAGCACAGAGCCCACTTCAGATCCTCTGTCCCCCTGTCTCTCTGCCCCTCCCCCATTTGCACTCTCTTTTAAAAATAAACATTTATTTAAAAAAATTTTTTAATGTTTACTTATTTTTGAGAGAGACATAAAAATAAACAAACATTTAAAAAGTAGTTAGGGGTGCCTGGGTGGCTCAGGCGGATCAGCCTCCAACATTGGCTCATGTCATAATCTCCCAGTTCCTGGGCTTATGCCCCGAGTCAAGCTCTGTGCTGACAGCTCAGAGCCTGGAGCCCGCTTTGGATTCTGTGTCTCCTTCTCTCTGTCCCTCCCCCACTCACTTGCTCACTCTCTCAAAAATAGACATAAATTTTTTTAATAAAGCGGCAAATTTTATGTTATATATATTTTACCACAATTTTATTTATTTATTTTTAGGACAGAGAGAGACAGAGCATGAACGGGGAGGGGCAGAGAGAGAGGGAGACACAGAATCGGAAACAGGCTCCAGGCTCCGAGCCATCAGCCCAGAGCCTGACGCGGGGCTCGAACTCACGGACCGCGAGATCGTGACCTGGCTGAAGTCGGACGCCTAACCGACTGCGCCACCCAGGCGCCCCTATTTTACCACAATTTTAAAGAATCATGTAATATACCAAAAACCACCCTCTGAGAACCAATGTACAATTATGTATCATATCAATTTTTGTATCAAATAGTTTTTCT
The DNA here is from genome assembly GCF_016509475.1 of Prionailurus bengalensis. NCBI lineage: Eukaryota > Metazoa > Chordata > Mammalia > Carnivora > Felidae > Prionailurus > Prionailurus bengalensis. The sequence goes on along the minus strand of NC_057346.1, from coordinate 110,570,975 downwards.
TTTCTTTTTTGCAGTATTTATTTTGAAAAAGAAAAAGAGTGGGGCAGGGGCAGAGGCAGAGACAGAGGGAGAGAGAGAAAATCCCAACCAGGCTCTGCTCAGCACAGAGACCGACGCAGGGCCTGAACTCATGAAACATGGGATCATAACCTGAGCCAAAACCCAGAGTCAGCAGGTCACTTAACCGACTGAGCCACTAAGGCACCCCTCTAATAGTTTTCTTACCTAAGATAATCACCCTGTGAGGGTCAGGAAATAGGATGGCATTATTTTACAAATGAAAAAGACACGTAAAACTGACCTACATTAACTTTTTTGGGTAACAGAAAAACAAGAAAGCGGAAGTGTCTAAAGGGAGAACTTACATAGTGTCATTCTACTACTACTACTTTGCTCTGCAATCTTAAGTAAATCATTTAACTTCTTTAGATCAATTTTCCCTTGGTGTTAAGGTCCCTTTGTGTTCTAAAATAAAGTCCTCTGCAATCTGGTTCCAGCTGAGACCTCAGTCTTGCTCCTGTATTATACAATGTGGAAAATCTGCTGCATACCAGTCCCCCGGGTCTGTCTGTCCTTATTCAAAGAATATTTTTTCAGATCCGGCTCCCTCTGCCCTGACCAGGGAGACCTGCTGGCGGTTGGCAGGGTAGCTCTCCTAGGGACTTCCACATCTTCTTCCCATCTTCCCACAACTCCCTCTCCCATATTAAACAAACTTTCACATATCTCAATCAACCAGATGTTAGTAGTTCTTTCTGGAGAGCTTAGGCAATTCTCATCCCCAAAGGGCACAAAAGAAATCAAAGAAGGAATAAGCTGTATAAAGTATGAAAAGGCAGTTTTTATTTATTTATTTATTTTTTTATATTTTATTTTTGAGAGAGAGCGAGCACACGTGGGAGAGAGGCAGAGAGAGAGGGAGACACAGAATCCAGAGCAGGCTCCAGGCTCTGAGCTGTCAGCATAGAGCCCGACAAGGGGCTCGAACTTACAAACCATGAAATCATGACCTGAGTCGAAGTCAGACACTTAACCAACTGAGCCACCTAGGCGCCCCACAAAAGGCAGTTCTTATTAATGACACCCAGAAAGGTTACTGCCATAAGGCAAACAACATCCCTGTAAGATTATTATCCTTTCCACTTTACAAAGAAAACGAAGGACAGAAGTAACTTCCCCAAGTTACAAAGCTAGTAAAATTGGTGTGGATGGTATCTGAACCCTGATACTTTGTTTCTAGGCCAATGGTCTTAACTACTGCTCTATGCTGACACTGGTTTGGAATGAAACTTCAGCCAGACCAGTAGCTTGAGGCACATGGAAGAAACTAGCAAAGGAAGGAGACTCCATACAGCTGAAATGGCTCTGGCAGAGAAAGGAGAAGTGGTGAGAGGTGATGGCAACAAAGGAGATTTTCTTTAAATTAGAACACTGTGCTTTGTAGATAGGAGGTTAGCAAAGATTCTTCCCCAGGGTAGGAGATTTCTGGTATTTGCTAAGGGATGCTACTTTTCTAGCTCTGCCACTGTTTACCTACCTTCCCTTCTTTCTAAGATTTTTTATTTTTAACCAATTTCTACACCCAACGTGGGGCTTGAATCTACAGCCCTGAGATTTAAGACTCACATGCAGGGCTCCTGGGTGGCTCAGAAGGTTAAGCGCCCAACTCTCAATTTCAGCTCAGGTCACAGTCTCACAATTAGTGAGTTCAAGCCCCTCTGCGCTCTCAGTGTAGAGCCTGCTTGGGAGTGAGTCTCTCTCTTTCATCTCTCTCTGCCCCTCTCCTGCTCACACTTTCTCTCAAAATAAATAACTTAAAAAAAAAAAAAAAAGATTCACATGCTCTACTGAATGAGCCAGGCAGTTGCCCCAACGATTCCTGATTTCTAATTCTAGTTTTTACTTGACAAATTATGTTACTGGTCATTTAGCTATTCTCGCTGAAAAATAATACTATTCTTAACCAGAGACCATTTTATATCATAGAGTGCTTTGAACTTAGCACATGTATTGTGTATACTATTAAACTTGTTCTCACTCTCTAAATTTGTACTCAAAGTGACATTTATTACACACTTTCTATAAAGATGAAATTGCCAATATTTTTTACCAAGATTAATTTCATCTCCTATTTTCTCGAACATTCTTTTTTTCCGGTACAAAATGGCAGCACAGGGACAGGACCCATTATTTTCTCTACAATTCTGACCTATCTTATCCCACTACCTGAGAGAAAAATTTTAATTACAGAGCCTGTGCTTGTGATGATATAGGAAGTACAGTACTAACTAGATTTTCATGTCTCACATCATGATACTGCTATTAAAAAAAAAAGTTTGAGGGCATATTTTTATAAATTTATATGGACTAAATAAATCTGAATCTTTGCAACATATACCAAATCGCCACTTGAGAGCCTTAGTAAGCATTTATATACACTTCAAAAACAAGAAACATGCTCAGGCTCTCATTCTCTCCCCAACACCCCCACAAACATATGAACAACATACACATCCCCAAAATCAATTGAACTTTAAAGTGTTGTTCTCATTTTTTTTATTCCATGCTTTTGAAAAGTCAACATTACCCCAAGGTCACACACTGTACATATAGATTGTGGTCTATACCCCTCCCATGTGCATGTGTGTGTGTGCTATAAAAATTTATTGTTTAGGGGTGCCTGGGTGGCTTGGTCGGTTAAGCATCCGACTTTGGCTCAGGCCATGATCTCACAGTCCGTGAGTTCGAGCCCCGCATCGGGCTCTGTGCTGACAGCTCAGAGCCTGGAGCCTGTTTCAGATTCTGTGTCTCCCTCTCTCTCTGCCCCTCCCCCATTCATGCTCTGTCTCTCTCTGTCTCAAAAATAAAATAAACGTTAAAAAAAAAATAAAAATTTATTGTTTGAATAGTTATTCACTCATAAAACACACACTGAATATGAAGTAATAGCCAGATGCCCTGCATACAAAGAAAAAGGCACAGTTCTAGTCCTCTAGAAGCTGTTGGCCAGTAGAGGGAGACAGACATGTAAATGAATTACAGTATTACATTTCACCATGGTTTGTAGTAAAACAGATACATACAAATGTTATTAAAGCTCAGGAGGAAGAACAACTAGCATAGAAGGGTTGGTTAAGGCTCCACATAAGTACTAATATAAGAGGAAATGTTTATTCATTGAGTACAGCTTTACTAAATACCTACAAAGTTCCAAGGACAATGGATATAAATAGACTCTATGTTGCTCCTCTATGGCAGTGACCTCTTCAGACTTTTATGGACTTCCCTCTCATACTACTGGATTTCTCAGTATCTCATTAATAACCTATAGATAGACCGTGAGCATTTTTCAAAAATAAAACGTTATGGGGCACCTGGGTAGCTCAGTCGGTTAAGCGTCCGACTTCAGCTCAGGTCATGATCTCATGGTCTGTGAGTTTGAGCCCTGCGTCGGACTCTGTGCTGACAGCTTGGAGCCTGGAGCCTGCTTCAGATTCTGTGTCTCCCTCTTTCTGCCCCTCCCCTGCTCATGCTCTGTCTCTCTCTGTCTCAAAAATAAATAAAAACATTAAAAATAAATAAATAAATAAAAGGTTATAATCTTTATTTAGAACATCTGAAAATTTCATTACACCTCACTTAATGGGGGATATTAATGGGAACATCCTAAGGTAGTACAAAAGTTGTAGGAATCACTGCCTTACAGTGACTGAACACAGGGCCCAAGTTTTTATCTTTTGATCTATGTAACACTTATTGACCCCAAAATATTAAGAGGCTTGAGCATAAGGATTAAGGAAGAACACATTTTAACATAACTGCTTTAGTACATTTCAAAGAATGAGTACTGATCAACTGGCATGGCTGAAAAAGCTTGCATTTCTTTTGTTGAAATTCAGCTAGGTCAGCCTCCAAGTATTTTCTGAGCTAACTTAGATCAACTTCTGCAGAGATCAACGGCACACAGAACACTTTCTATATATGAAAGACTTTAGTAGATCACAGTTAATTCCAACAAAAAGAGTAATCCATAAAAGGAAGACATTATCTATAGAATTTGGCAAGAAGCTTATTTGCAGCTAAGTCTCTCTTGATTTAGGGAAAAAAAAAAAAAAAAAAAAAAAAACCAAACAGGCAGCTGAGAAGGCAGAATGCTCAAAGGGAAGAGGAATATACAACACAAAGTGAATTTTCTCTTGAAAGTTCTCTCAAAACTAGTGTCAAATACCTACTACATATACAGAATGATCCTAAAATTCTCTGAAAGAGTCAGCATACACTTACCCTGACCACAACTATGCCCTCCACAAAACCAACTGGCTGAGAAATGAGTTAAAGTGTTGGATCCCCTCCACCAACACTGCCTGCTTTTCTACATACCATTTAATATAATCAACTGTTCAGTGTGCTTGCTGCAGATTTAACCATGATACTGCCACAATTCTGCAAAGGAAAAAAGTGTGGCTACAAGGGTAGCAAAATCATCCTCTGAAATTCAGGACAAAGGTAAGGCATCTGAAGAACATCCTGAAGAAAAATAATCTGAGTTCAAATATTACACCAAAAGCATATTTTTATTCCCTCAAAGGCTTTCTTCTAATATACATACACTCTTTTCCTTGGATACTGGCAAAAGAAGTATCAGCAATATTACACTTTCTAGCAACATGCAAATGTACAATTACCTTATCCACAAGTAGCCTCGTAAAGATGTGTAATTCCTCACTCTACCTTCTGTCCCACGCTTTCAAACCTTCACCTCCTTTTGGTAGCCCCAGAACAATTTTTAAACTTATCACTTCCACTATCTGACATTTAAAAATTAGTCTAAGTGAAATCATAATCCTCCCCCCAAAATGTAAAAAGTTTGCTTCTTCCAATTATTTACCTCCTAGAACAAAAAACAAGGGAATTTTAGAAGACCCAGTTAGTAGGAAATAATCTTTAAATTACCCACATGCTACAAAAAAATATCACCTACCAAAAATGGAAACAATAATGAACTCAGAAATACTCAATTTCTCCCTCAACTCGACCAATTTTTTAACTTTATTTTCATTAGCCAATAATATCCACTGAGATTCAAATACTCCCTGAACACATCTGTTTACTGCCTGATGTGTTTCTATAGCAACAGACACCCAGAACACAGAAACAGAGATAATGCCTAGTTTTTTCACATCTTCTGTAACTGATGTAACTGGTGCAACAGAAAGACATTAGTATAATATGTGGTGCAAGTCATGCCACAGCAGCTCCTAAAAGGTAAAGGTTAGTATGTCTGTCAGACAACAACAATTTATAGAAAAAGAAAACACCCCTCGAAGTTAAATCTTAAATCTTAAGGGGAAGTAAGTGATCTTTCTGCCTGTCATTGAAAAAGGTGCTGCAGACCTTAAAGGACAGCTTGTTCTGAAAAACACTAACTCTAGACATTTGCTCAGTAAATAACACAAGCAATGAAATGTGCCACACATACATCTTCTGAATCTTTCAGTGAGTTTAGCAAGACAGCAAAAAGTCACTGGAAGCCAGATTATATAAATGCACCTATTTCCAGCCTTGCTACATTGCTCTCATCGGGATGCTTTCCTCTATGTCCCTTTGTGGAGCGATGATCAAGGTTTTGATTCACAGACAAAGGTCAATCTCGAGATTTAACGGGATCACGATGAGCAACTGAGTGGCTCAGGGGGTTGAGTGTCCAACTCTTGATTTCGTCATAGGCCATGATCTCAGTGTTCGTGAGTTAGAACCCCTCATCAGGCTCTGTGCTGAAAGCATGGAGCCTGCTTGGGATCCTCTCTCCTCCTCTCTCTACCCTTCTCCCACTCACACTTTCTCTCTCTTTCAAAGATAAACTTAAAAAAAAGGATCATCAAATTTCATATCTAGAAGTAGAAGCTCTAGAAGGAATTGGCAAAAGAGCTGATTTTTTAAACTGTCCCCCATAAATCATTTACTCCTTCCCTATCCCACTGTCATGACTACATTATAATCCTGGCAAGACTTCTTTCCTTCTAAGCTTTCAGTCACCCATCTGTGCCAACTGAAGTTAAAGCAGAGAAAACTATGTCTCCACTCCTGAATCTACCTAGGAACATTAATAAAGAGTGGTAAACTGACCCCATCATTAAAAACTCCAACAACAACAAAATATTTAACAAGGCAGTTATACTCAAGCTACCAAGGGAAGCCAATAGTGCCAGTTAACAATCACGTCTTTGCTAAATTTCCCTAGACTTAAGTATCACATCTAGAACACTACCAATCACCCTCAGCCAAGTTAAAATTCTTAACAAATTCACCTTCAGATATGACTCTATTATTTACTATCTTTAGCAATTCATAGTGAGAACAAAGAAACTGAACTAAGAAGCGGGTGTGGGCCTGGGTATAGGTACCACCACACTGAGCTTCAAATTCCCTAAGATGCCTTTTCATCAGGTGAAAATGTCAAAAATTTCACCTGATGCACAGGATTCTTGTGAAGTTTATATGAGAACAAATGTACAACTATTCTATAAACTGTGAAGTGCCCTATACATAAAAAGAGGCTATGGGTGCCTGGGTGTCTCAGTTGGTTGAGCATCTGACTCTTGGTTTTGGCTCAGGTCATGATCTCACATTGTGGGATCAAGACCGGCATCAGGTTCTATGCTGACAGCACAGAGCCTGCTTGGGATTCTTTCTCTCCCTCTCTCTGCCCCTCCCCTGCTAGCACACTCTCATGCACTCTTTCTCTCAAAAATAAACAAACTTATGAAATCCAACAACTTCATTCTCTCCACCCGTCACTGCCAGCAATTTAATATGGTCATTTCTAGAAGGTGTAATTTGGGAGAAGCCTCTGCTCTAAACAACAGAGTGGGTTCTGTTCTTGATTTCTGGGTACAGAGAGCTTGAAGGGATGCTCAAATGTGAACAGAAGAAAAGAGTAGCAATGTGCTTAAGAATAAGTTTCTGGGGGCGCCTGGGTGGCGCAGTCGGTTAAGCGTCCGACTTCAGCCAGGTCACGATCTCGCGGTCCATGAGTTCGAGCCCCGCGTCAGGCTCTGGGCTGATGGCTCGGAGCCTGGAGCCTGTTTCCGATTCTGTGTCTCCCTCTCTCTCTGCCCCTCCCCTGTTCATGCTCTGTCTCTCTCTGTCCCAAAAATAAATAAACGTTGAAAAAAAAAAAAAAATTATAAAAAAAAAAAAAAAAAAAAAAAAAAAAGAATAAGTTTCTGGATATCAAGACAGTCAAGACTAGAGCAGAAGGCTGTAAGTAGACTTGGAGAGAAGAGGAATGATCAACAAAAATAAAAGGCTTAAGCAACATTCATACATCTTTGCCTGTGTCGCTCCAAATATCAGGGGCTTTAGCAATAATCATTATAAAAAAAAAAAAAAGTAATCATTATCTATACCTACTAGACAATAAGAATTAAGTCATCCTAATCTGAGGGGGCACCTGGATGGCTCAGTCCATTAAGCATCCAAATTCGGCTCGGGTCATTATCTCATGGTTCATGAGTTTGAGCCCCACATCAGGCTCTGTGCTAACAGCTCGGAGCCTGGAGCTTATTTCAGATTCTGTGTCTCCTGCTCTCTCTGCCCCTGTCCCGCGTGCGCTCTCTCTCTCAAAAATAAACATTAGGGGCGCCTGGGTGGCGCAGTCGGTTAAGCGTCCGACTTCAGCCAGGTCACGATCTTGCAGTCCGTGGGTTCGAGCCCCGCGTCGGGCTCTGGGCTGATGGCTCAGAGCCTGGAGCCTGTTTCCGATTCTGTGTCTCCCTCTCTCTCTGCCCCTCCCCCGTTCATGCTCTGTCTCTCTCTGTCCCAAAAATAAAAAATTAAAAAAAAAACAAAAAAACAACAAAAATAAACATTAAAAAATTTTTTTAAAAATCACCCTAATATGAATTATTTGGCATCTATTATTATAATTTTCTTGTATTGTTGGACTGTAATGAGAGAAACCCAGGTGAGAAATATGATAAGTATGTTTGAACTTCATACTGCCAAGAGGAATGGAATTAACCAATGAAATCGATATTATTTAATAATTATAATTCATCCTTCATTAGACTTCTTAGGAAGCCTGTTCGGCAGTGGAGGAAAGTTCCTAAGACAGAGTAAACAATCAGGAGAAGGACCTGAAAAGCTCTTTTCCCACCACCACCCTAATGGGAATTCCGAGCCTGTGTGTCCCATGGTCTTTGTACTAGGACTTACACGTCTTGAGTGCTTACTGAAGGCTGAGTACTAAGACACAACAGAAAGAAATAGAAGAGAGCTGCTATTTTCAAGAAGCTCACAATTTGGGAAACAAAACTCAGTTAATTAAGAAAAGTCTAGAGGCAAAGGGAAGAGCAGAGTGAGAATGAGAAGTTTAGTCAATCCAGCTTCACACAGGTGAGTGTGGCTAAGAAATAATTCAGCTACTGGACTTCAAGCTGTAATCATCAAGACAGTATGGTACTCGCACAAGGACACTCAGATCCATGGAACAGAACAGAGAACCCAGAAATGGACCCACAAACGTATGGCCAACTAATCTTTGACAAAGCAGGAAAGAATGTCCAATGGAATAAAGGCAGTCTCTTCAGCAAGCGGTGCTGGGAAAACTGGACAGCGACATGCAGAAGAATGTACCTGGCCCACTTTGTTACACCAGACACAAAAATAAACTCGAAATGAATAAAAGACCTAAATGTAAGACAGGAAGCCATCAAAACCCTTGAGGAGAAAGCAGGCAAAAACCTCTCTGATCTTGGACACAGCAACTTCTTACTCCACACGTCTCCAGAGGCAAGGGAAACAAAAGCAAAAATGAACTACTGGGACCTCATCAAAATAAAAAGCTTCTGCACAGCGAAGGAAACAATCAGTGAAACTAAAAGGCAACCGACGGAATGGGACAAGGTATTTGCAAATGACAGATGAAAGGTTAGTATCCAAAATCTATACAAAACTTATCAAACTCAACACCCAAAAAACAGATAATCCAGTGAAGAAATGGGCAAAAGACATGAATAGACACTTCTCCAAAGAAGACATCCAGATGGCCAACTGACCTATGAAAAAATGCTCAACATTACTCATTATCAGGGAAATACAAATCAAAACCACAATGAGATACCACCTCACACCTGTCAGAATGGCTAACATTAACACCTCAGGCAACAACAGATGTTGGCGAAGATGTGGAGAGAGAGGATCTATTTTGACTGCTGGTGGGAATGTAAACTGGTGCAGCCACTCTGGAAAACAGTATGAAGGTTCCTCAAAAAATTAAAAATAGAACTACCATATGACCCAGCAATTGCACTATTAGGTATTTATCCAAAGGATACAGGTGTGCTGTTTCGAAGGGGCACGTGTACCCCAATGTTTATAGCAGCACTACTGACAATAGCCAAAGTATGGAAAGAGCCCAAATGTCCATAGATGGATGAATGGATAAAGATGTGGTATATACACATACAATGAAGCATTACATGGCAATCAAAAAGAATGAAATCTTGCCATTTGCAACTACCTGGATGGAACCAGAGGGTATTATGCTAAGCGAAATTAGTCAGAGAAAGACAAACATCATATGACTTCACTCTTATGAGGACTTCAAGACACAGAACAGATGAACACAAGGGAAGGGAAGCAAAAATAACATAAAAACAGGGAGGGGGACAAAACAAAAGAGACTCTTAAACATGGAGAACAGAGGGTTACTGGAGGGGTTGTGGGAGGGGAGATGGGCTAAATGGGTAAGGGGCATTAAGGAATGTACTTCTGAAATCATTGTTGCGCTATATACTAACCTGGATATAAATTAAAAAATAAAATTAACGTTAAAAAAAAGATACATAATGGTATAATAAAAATACTAAAATAAATTATTTCCTTTTTTTAAAAAAAGAAAGAAAGACTACAGCTAAGGGGTGCCAGGGTGGCTCAGTCAGTTGAGCATCTGACTTCAGGTCATGATCTCCTGGTTTATGGGTTCAACGCCCGCGTCAGGCTTTGTGCTGATAGCTCGGAGCCTGGAGCCTGCTTCTGTGTGTCTTTCTACTCCCCCCGTTTGCCCTCTGTCTCTTTCTCTGTCCCTCAAAAATAAAAATAAACATTAAAAAAAATTTTAAGGGGTGCGTGTGTGGCTCAGTCAGTTAAGTATCCGACTCCGGCTCGGGTCATGATCTCGCAGTATGTGAGGTCGAGCCTCGCGTTGGGCTCTGTGCTGACAGCTCAGAGCCTGGAGGCTGCTTTGGATTCTGTGTCTCCCTCTCTCTCTGCCTCTCCCCCACTTGTGCTCTGTCTCCCTCCCTCTCTCCCTCAAAAATAAATAAAATGTAAAAAAAAAAAAAAAACTACAGCTAAATATCAATGTGGCTAGATGTTACTACATATTCAATAATAATAATAATAATAATAATAATAGATAACATATGAATGCTTCCTATGTCCTAAGCATTTATTTTCAAGGCCATTTTTCTAGCTCATTTAATCCTCACAACAGCCTTATGAAGAAAGATAATAAAATGTCAATTTTAGTTATAAAGAAAGTTAAGAATCAAAAAGGTTAGGTAACTTGATTTCAGTCTAGGTCCAACAGTTACAAAAAGGCCTACATTCTAGTCAAACTCACAGAAGCAGAAAGTAAAATGGTGGCTACCAGGGGCTGGGGGAAGAGGGAAAAGAGGGAGTTGCTGCTCAATGTGTATAAAGTTTCGATTACACAAGATGAAAAATCTCTAGATCTATTGTACAACACTGTGCTTACAGTGAACACTGTATAGTTAAAAACTTAAGAGTACAGATCTTACATATACACACACATACAAATATGTATATATGTGTGTGTATGTGTGTGTGTATTTTTAAACCACACACATACAAAGTGTGACCTCCCCCACCTCCAGGTCTACATTTAAAAAAATTTTGTTTCCTAATGTTTATTTTTGAAGGCGAGAGAGACAGAGTGTGAGCAGGGAAGGGGCAGACAGAGAGGGAGACACAGAATCTGAAGCAGGCTCCAGGCTCTGAGCTGTTAGCACAGAGCCCAATATGGAGTTTGAACTCATGAGCCATGAGATCATGACCTGAGCCAAAGTGGGATGCCCAACCTACTGAGCCACCCAGGCATTGCCCCCCCAAGTCTACATTCTTAACCCTCAAACTTCTTGGTCTCAGGAACCCCTTACATTCTTAAAAATTAGAGGACCTCAAACAGCTTTTGTTTATATGGGATATTTATGTCAATACTTACTGATCACAATTAAAACTGAGAAATTATCTTTTTTTAACTTTCATTTATTTTTTAATGTTATTTATTTTGAGAAAGAGAGAAAGAGAGCAAGCAAAGGAGGGCAGAGAGAGGGAGAGAGAAAATCCCAAGCAGGCTCTGATCTCAGGGCTTGATCTCACAAATCATGAGATCATGACTTGAGCTTCAATCAGTGCTTAACAGACTGAGCCATCCAGGTGCCCCAGGAATTCTCTAAATATATAAAACTGCAAAACAAGACAACAAACTGTACTTACATTTCCACATAGGCTGAAGGAAAACTTTAGGATTTCAAAGTAATGATTCACTAGACCACAATGAGGTTATAGAGATTATAGCAGGCAGGTATAATCAAAAGTAAAAGGACAATATGAGTACTGAAAATGGAGTTTAGTATCTGAAAAAAGGCACATTTATATCCTACTACTTTAGGAAATTATAGAAAATACAAGAATAGACAAATATACATGTCATTAGCCCTGCATGTAATGCCATCACACATCATGTAGCTCTGGAAAACCTCCACTTATTAGAGAATGAGAAAGAAAAAAAAACAAGTAACATCTTAACATTACTATGAAAATAGTCTGGACTTTGCAGACCCCTATAAAAGAACCCTGACTATATACCACACTTTGCGAACCACTGTTCCAAAGCAATCATCTTTATTTATTAAAAAAAAATTTTTTTTAATGTTTATTTATTTTTGAGACAGAGACAGAGTGCGAGTGGATTAGGGGCAGAGAAGAGGGAGACACAGAATCCGAAGCAGGCTCCAGGCTCTGAGCTGGCAGCGCAGATCCTGACGCGGGGCTTGAACTCACGAGCTCTGAGATCATGACCTGAGCTGAGGTCGGACACTCAACTGACTGAGCCACCCAGGCGCCCCCACACCAATCATCTTTAAACCGTGAGTTATAAAAATCGATTTAAGTCATATATGCATTTTTGAAAAATGAAATGACAGAATGAAATGAAAAAGATCAGAAAACGTAGTACACTTCCACTTCCTGAAACTTCTACTTAGTTACATATATCTAGTATGCAAAGTACTAGGTGGTAACAGAATATATTTCCTACTGCAGGTCAAAAACTGAAAACACTGTACAACAACATAATTTCCAATTCTGCCAAAGCAAAGGCCATACAAATAACCTACAATCTGTAGACTAAAAACTGAGAATTTATGATAAGTTACACATTCTCCAACATGAAGGCAATTAAAGGTTTCAGATGGATAAAACTTCTATAGACTGAAGAAAGTCACAGTTCACCTTACCACATCATGCTACAGCCATGGCTAAAGCCTTTCCTACTACCTTCTCTTCCACAGTCAATTCAGGGAAAAAGGAAGGCGAGAGAGGTTATCCAAACTCCATCAGCCACAAATAAAGGTGCTCTTGAGCTCTTGCCCTTATACTTCCTTCACAGCAAACTGGCCAAAAATCACTTTCCAAAAATCACTGGCATTATGGTTACTGCTCTTATCCTGACTCTATAGGGTTTCTTGGGTCAAAACTGCAGCATTCAGACAATGGTTCAAGTTGCAGATCTCTCTTGGTATCCTGACAAAGGCAGGCCTGCATCTGGTGAACTGCAACAAATGGAAACAGCACATAGTGAAAGGCAGAGCCAGTCTACCAACAGCTGAAGCTCCACCCACAGCCTGGGAACAATCCAGGACACCCAGAGGTCTCAATGGTTTCCCTGAGAAACTACAAAGACAAACTCTACTGAAGGCAGTGGGTGAGATATAAAACCACTGCCTCTTCTCTTTACCAGAAATATACTATAGAATTTTGTTTCAGAAAGTTTCTCTCCCAACTAGTCCAAACAGACCAATAGGAAGCTTGATGAAAATTATAATGGCACATACTTTTTAAAAATTGTGGTAACATGTATACAACATAAGATTTATCTTTTTAACTATTTTTGAGCATGTAGTTCAATGGCATTAAGTCCATTCATATTGTTAGGTAACCATCACACTATCTCCCGAACTTTTGCATCATCTCATACTGAAACTCTGTACTTACTGGCAAATACTTTTGCAATGATATAATTTTCTGTTATCAACATACCCTAAGATGCAAACGCATCCCTCTCCAAGGATAGACCCAATCCCACTACTGTCTTGAAACCTAGAGGGGGAAAAAGGCAAATTCTGTGAGAGTAGAAATCTTTCTTTTTACTGTTGTCTCTTCAGAACCTAGTACATGCCTGACAAATATAGATTCAAATATTCATTTGTTATATAGTTAAAGTATGACCACACAAATTACTTACTAATTGCAAAGGGAAAAATATACCTTTATAATGGAAAGATCGGTTAGTTACCACCTTAACCAATCTTTTTTTTTTCTTCAAATTTTTATTTAAAGTCTGGTTAGTTAACATAGTGTAATAGTGGTTTCAGGAGTAGAAAGGAGATTTTTTTAAAGCAATCTCTACACCCAAGGTGGGGTTCCAATTCATGACCACAAAATCAAGAGTCGCATACTCTACCAATTGAGCCACCCAAGCACCCTACCTTAATCAATCTTAACCATCACTACCAGTGGGACACTCTAATACTGGGTACCTCCCGACTTGATACTATTTGAAGTGTTCTGTCACCTAGGAAGCATTCTTGCCAAAATGTTTAATGTGAATCTAATCCTCTAGACCCAAGTTCCAGTTTACAAGGAATACATTTTAGGAAAACAAACTATACAATGAAGAAACAAATTCATTTACATTTTTTTTCCAGGATTATGGAGACAGTGCGAGTGGGGGAAGGGCAGTGAAAGAGGGAGAGAGAGAATCCCAAGCAGATTCCGAGAGGAAACGAGAGATCATGACCTGAGCTGAAACCAAGAGTCGGATGCTTAACCAACTGAGACACCCAGGAGCCCCCAGACAAATTCATTTTAAATGATAATGTCACTCATACAAGCATAGTCAACCGATCTTTGACAAAGGGCCAAAGACAATTTAACATTTCAATGTGGAAAAAAAATCTTTTCAGAAACTTTTCCTGGAACAACTAGATATACATATCCTTCCCCCAAATACAAATACTGACCTTATACAACATTACACAAAAACTCAAAATGGATCAGAGACTAAAAGGTAAAACACGCAACTATAAAACTTCTAGAAGATAAAGCTTAGGTACATCGGATTTGGCAACAAGTTTCTAGCTACAACAACAAAACCACAATCCCACGGCAGTTTGGATGGATCAGTTTGGTGGATCAGTTTGGTTAAGCACCCAACTTCAGCTCAGGTCATGATCTCACAGCTCGTGGGTTCGAGCCCCACATCGGGCTCTGTGCTGACAGCTCAGAGCCTAGAGCCTGTTTTAGATTCTGTGTCTCCCCCCTTCTCTCTCTGTCCCTCCCCTGCTTGCTCTCTGTCTCTCTCTCTCTCAAAAATAATAAACATTAAAAAAATAATAATAATAAAATAACTGCTCTGCATGAGACACGGTTAAGAGAATGAAAAGATAAGCCACAACCAGAAAAAAAAAAATCTGCAAAAGGAAGTGAAAACTCATGTCCACACAAAAACCTGCACACAAATGTTTATAGCAGTTTTACTTATAATTGACACAATGTGGAAGCAACCAAGATGTTCTTCAGTAAGTAAATGGATAAACAAGCTGTGATACATCCAAATAATGGAATACTATTCAGCACTAAAAAGAAATGAGCTATTATGTCATGAAAAGGCACGGAAGAAACTTAAAATGCATATTACTAAGTGAAAGAAGCCAATCTGAGAAAGCTATCTACATACCATATGATTCCATCTATATGACATTTTTGGAAAAGGCAAAACTATAAACAGTAAAAGGGTAAGTGGTTGCCAGAGGATATGGAGAGGAAGGGATAAGTAGGCAGGGCACAGATTTTCAAGAATCAGAATGAAAACTATTCTGTGTAATACTGTAATGGTGGATACATATCATTATACATCTGCCAAAATCCATACAGTGTATAACACCCAAAGTGAACCCTAATGTAAACTATAGGCTTTGGGACTAATGTCATTGTAGGTTCATTAAGTGTTAATAAATATAACACTTGATGTGTGTGATTCTGATAGAGGAGGAAGCTATGTGCACATAGCAGGGCAGGAGGTATATGAGAACTCTGTACCTTCCACTTAATTTTACTACGAATCTAAAACAGCTCTAAAAAATAGCCTGTTTTTAAAAAATGTATGTCCATAAAAAACCTGCAAACATTTATAGGAGTTTTATTCATAACTGCCAAAACTTGGAAGCCACCAAGATGTCCTTCGGTATGTAAATGGATAAACAAACTGTGGTGGTACAGCTATACAATGAAATATTATTCAGCAATAAAAAGAAATGAATTCTCAAGACACAGAAACATGGAGCCACCTTAAATGCATATTACTAAGTGAAAGAGGCCAGCCTGGAAAGGCTACATACTGTATTTGGATTCCAGCTATATGACATACTAGAAAGGCAAAACTACAGAGAGAATAAAAATATCTCTAGCTGCTGGTGTGAGGGGGAGAGGAAAACAGAGAAAGGAAGGGATAAATAAATGGAGCATAATAGAATTTTAGGGCAGTGAAACTATCCTGTATGATACTTTTATGGCAAATACATAACCATATACATTTGTCAAAACCCAAAGAATTATAAACACAAAGAGCAAACTCTAATGTAAACTATGGGCTTTGGGTGATAATACCGTGTCAATGTAGGTTCATCGTAACAAATGTACCACATTAATGCAAGATGTTAACAGGAGAAACTGGGGGGCAGAGAAGGGGTATGTGAGAATTCTACTTCCTGCTCAATTTTTCTGAAATCTAAAACTGCTTCAAAAATAAAGCCTTATTAGGGGCGCCTGGATGGCTCAGTTGGTTTAGCATCTGACTCTTGGTATGGGTGCAGGTTGTGACCTCACAGTTGTGAGATTGAGCCCTGGGGCTCAGCATGAAGCCTGCTTGGGATTCTCTCTCTCCCTCTATCTGTCTCTCCCCTGCTTGCTCTTTCTCTCAAAATAAATAAATAAATGTTAAAAAAATAAAGTCTTATTAAACACACACACAGGGTGGCTGGGTGGCTCAGTCAGTTGGGCATCTGACTCTTGATCTCAGCTCAGATCACAATCTTATGGTTTGTGGGATTGATCCCCGAGTCGGGCTCTGTGCTGACAACATGTGGAACTTGCTTGGGATTCTCTCCCTCTTTCTGCCCCTCCCCCACGTGCTCTCTTTCTAAACAAATAAACAAACTTAAAAATAATCAATGTCACAAAAACAAAAAGATAGACTGTTCAGAGTCATCAAACTTTTACTATAAAGGGCCAGAGAGAAAATATTTTAAGCTTTGTGGGACATATGGTCTCTATCACAACTACTCAACTCTGCCACTGAAGCATGAAAGCAGCCATAGACAACACACAAATGAATAAGCATGGCTTATTTATGGACACTGAAATTTGAATTTCATATAGTTTTCATATGTCATGATATACTATTCTTTTGATTTTTTTTCCAACCATTTAAAAATGTTAAAACCAAAGAACTAAAAACAGGTATCTAAACAAATACTTATACACAGATGCCCATGGCAGCACTATTCAAAATAGCCAAAAGGTAGAAACAATGCGAAAGTCCATCAACAGATGAATGGATAAACAAAAAGTGATATACCTTTATCAAAGTGATTATTATTCAGTCATAAAAAAGAATGAAATACTGATACACACTACAATGTGAACAAACCTTAAAAACATGCTAACATAAAAGGTCACGTTATGGTTCCATCTCTATGAGACATCCAAAATAGGTTAATCCAGAGACAGAAAGGCAACTAGTACTTAGCAGAAGCTGCAGGGAAAGAAAATGGGGAGACCGCTTAATGGTAAAAGGTTTCTTTTTTGGGTGCTTAAAATGTCTTGGAACTAGAAAGACATGATGGTTACACAACATATTGAATATACCAAATGCCAATGAATAGTGCACATTAAAATGGTTGATGGTTACTTTTATGTTAGGTGAACTTTACCGTAAATTTTTTTTCAATGATACAGAAAAAAATGTAAAAGCTATTTTTGTCTGGTAAACTGTACAAAAACAGGTGGCTAGTAAAACTTGGCACATGGATTGTCAGGTGCTGACCTCTACTCTAGGTGAAAAGAGACTAAAGAGTCATAACTAAACGCAATGCATAAACCTGAACTAAATCCAGAATTGAAAAAAGTCAGAAAAAAGGCTATGCAGAACATTTGGGGAAAAGTTAACATTGGACACCGTGGAATTACTGTAATTTTCTTTAAGTAAGACAATATATTAGTGGTAAGGTCATTTCTTATTCCTAGGAGAGGTGTGCTGAAATATTTAGGGATAACATCATGATATGCAAATTACTTTCAAATAATTCCACTCCAAAAAATACATGTAGAACTAAAGAAATGTGGCGATTTTTTTTTAAACAATTGGGGACTCTGAAGGATATATAAATGTTCATTGTATTTCTCTTTTAACTTTCCTGTATTAGAACTTTTTCAAAATAAAAATGTTTGGGGGAAAGTGTATTTTATGAATATAGAAAACTGGCTTGAGACTGCCTAATATGAAGTCTGACAATATGTTAAGATTAATGTTCCATGTTCCTCGGGAATAGGGCTTATTACAAGCTGGGCTGAGGACTATACCTGGTTCCAGGATTCTTTTCTGGGACCGAAAAGCATCACTCTTCCAAGGACAGGCTTAATCAGGTAGGAAGACTGGTAGGACCCGGGCCTTCTGATGGGTATAAGGCCCATGGGTATAAGATGCACCATGATCACTAGAATAGGAATTCCTGGAAAATAACACATACGTGCATGCACATAACACAAAACACACACAATTTGGCACTGTAAGCCTATATTCCCACTGATTTAGATAAAACTAAATTTAAATTCTCCTCCTAGGCAGAGGCATGGTTTAAATGAACGATGAGTATTAAGAAGGGCACTTGTGATGACTACCGGGTGTTCTTGTATGTAAGTGTTGAATCACTAACTTCTACTCCGAAAACCAGTATTACACTGTATGTTTGGTGTTATTTATTTTAGAAAGAGAGCACCCTGGGGGAGGTGGGCAGAGGGGCAGAGGGAGAGAATCTTAAGCAGGCTCCATGTTCAGTTAAGAGTCTGACGTGGGTCTCAATCCCATGACCCTCAGATCATGACCTGAGCCAAAATCAAGAGTCAGATAGAGTTGGACACTCAACCAACTAAGCCACCCAGGCACCCCTACACTGTATGTTAACTACTAACTGGAATTTAAATAAAAACTTGAAAAAAAAAAATTTCCCCCAGAGGGGAAAAATATCTGACTATACAAGTTAAATGACCCCTGAAGCATTTTTATGGAACTAAAATCACATAACATCTCTAGAACCACCCATATGAAATTTTACAGCAAGAAAAAAAATTACTTATCCCTAACGCAGGTTGTTGTAGACCAGCAGAGCCCAAAAGAAACATAATGTCAGCTACATGTACAATTTTTTCTAGTAGCTGTATTTTTTAAAGGTGATATTAATTTTTAATGTTTTTTTAATGCTTTATTTATTTTTGAGAGAGAGACAGAGACAGAGTATGAGCAGGGGAGGGGCAGAAAGAGAGGGGACAGAATCGGAAGCAGGCTCCAGGCACTGAGCTGTCAGCACAGAGCCCAAAGCGGGGCTCAAACTCACAAACTGTGAGGTCATGACCTGAGCTGAAGTTGGATGCTTAACCGACTGAGACACTCAGGCAGCCCAAAGGTGATATTAATTTTAATATGTTTTATTTAAATCATTAAATCTATTCATATGTAATACATAATAGCATTTCAATATGTTATCATTATGAAAAAATTACGGGGCTAATTCACATTCTTTTCCCATACTAAGTATTCAAAATTCAGTGTGTATTTTATACTCTCGTCTCAATTTAGATGAGTCACATTTCATATGCTCAACAGCCACATGTGACTAGTGGCTTACTACACTGGACAGGACGATCTAACTCTTGGAAAAAGCAACAAAAGCAAAGCTTAGAAAAAGAGCTACCAATAAAGTGATTAATATATGTATATGAATCTCCCAAGGCAACATAGGCTGGAAATGTTCTATATTTTCATATGGTAATCAGGTAAACAACAACTATTTATCAAGGTATAACTTACAAACTAACTTCAATCCCTACTCTGGTATCCCGCATGACACCCTACAAACAAAAAAAGTTACCACATCTCTATTCTGGGCAAAAGGAACTTTACTACACCACGTCACACACATACTGGGCTGGGAGTTCTTTTCTTTGACCTTCATTGCCAGGTTCAGTCTAAGATGAGAGTGAAAGAAGAGGAGCTGAGTCTTTTGCTCCACTCTCCACCATCACTCTCCCAAAGTGATTAGAAATAACACCACTCTAAACTGGTATTTTCCTTCGTCCACTAACCCCTCTCCACATAATTCTGTCCAACTTACCTCTCATTCTCCACAGAAGAGAGATCATGTCAAATCCATATTCTCCAACTCTTAGATCCCTGCTCCCAAATTAACTATAGCCTCTTCCTCTTGACCTTCCCTTACTTAAAAAGAAAATTCTGTCCGAACAAGTGGCTTTAGGAGAACGAGTAACATCACTTCAAGATCAATCTCCTTCCCTAAGTGGGCTGGAATCTACTTCCCAATGTGTACATACTGCTAACAAAAATGCCACAGGTCACTACAAAAATAATTTAAGTATACTTGAGGATCAGTGATATGAAAAGAATAGCTTCAATTACACTTTCCTATTATCCTCCCCCAAACGCTTTCCTTGCCCCCAAAGAAAGTGGCAACATTTTCCCATTTTTGAGAAAAGGAAAACTTTTTTACTTGTCAGACTAACAAACAATATCTTTGACTCATAGTTGTGGAATTTAAGATAAGCTGAAAGACAGTAAATTTCATAAGTTCTGACCTATATTTATTGGCTGGAAAAGCAAATGTATATTTTTGAGCTAAATGGCTTAAGCTATGTTTATTTCTTCTGGCTTCTTCCCCTTGACTAAACCTTTCGAGGGTTATAAAGAATTCTACAATTTGGCTCAAGATCAGACACTATGTAACAAATTGTTGAATTTTGCTATCACTTTGTTACTGAGTCTATAAAAATACATATTCTAATAACCAGAAATTATAAATATTTTCAAAATTACTAAATCACTATCTTTTTAATTCTTGACCTATGAAGTAGAAACTGTGTGTAAAGAAAAAGACATGGAAGGATACATGAAGTGATAAAATAGTTACTTCTGGGGAAGGGATTGGGGCTAGAGAGTTAAGGGCCTCTTTAACCTTCTCTGTAAAACTTGGGGCCCCTGTCAGTTAAGTATGTGACTTTAGCTCAGGTCATGATCTCACGGTTTGTGAGTTCGAGCCCTGCATCAGGTTCTGTGCTGACCGCTCAGATCCTGGAGCCTGCTTAGGATTCTGTGTCTCCCTCTCTCTGTGTCCCTCCCCCGCTCGAGCACGCGCGCACGCACACTCCCTCTTTCTCAAAAATAAACATTAAAAAAAAAACCTTATCTGTAAAACTTTAATTTTATGCAATAATGCATTCATATTTTATTTGCATAATTAAAAACCAGTCAGATTTGAAATATGTAGAACTAGTTCATTATATAACTTAGTTTTGAAAATTATAATATATACCATTTATTAAAAGTTCATTGTTCACAAAGCAGTCTACAGTCGTTATCCCATTAAATCCTCAAACAACCGTAAAAAGCTATCATTATTGCCCCCCCCACCCCCATTTAGAAATGAGTAAACTGAGACTCAGAGAGGTTAAGAAGTATCTTGTTTAAGGTCACACAAATGTTGGGACCCAGAAGGAACTCCAAAACGACACTAAAGCATACCATAGGGAACTTAACACACTGGTTATATATAGTCCTGCTAAAGGAATATTGAGTTAATTCAGGAATAAAGAGAAAACACTTTTTAGCTTTTGCCCTTAAAGAGCTCCAAAAGAAAATCTGCTTATTTACCTGTCTGCCTCAATAAAGGAAGCAGTAGGAACATCCGTATTTGATTGGCTTTTTGAAAAGCTGAATAGGGCTGTGGCATCCTGAACCTATTGAGAGTTTTAAGAGATTTAAGTAGAACTGTAGTACTGAGTTAGGTACCTACCACAGGCCCATACCTCAGCTCTTTTGGTTTATTCTAGGTGAAGTACAATAGACAATTTCAGCGGATTGCACTTTATGGCATGGATTATTTGTTTCTAATAAAGGGAAAAAAATCTATGATTTGAGTTTACCTACCAAAATACCCCATCATTTTCTTTAACGACAGTGACAGCAACAAGTACTTACACCAAGTATTATGATCTAGTAAAGACTCTACATTAATCAATCAAAATGTATGTATCAAGTCGATTTACATCACCACTATTTCAGCCAGAAGTCTTACTATAAGAATGTCTAATGTAATGGAATTACTCAGTCTCTGGGTAAGCCCTTGATCCCTGAAATTCTCTTTCCTTCTTACTTTAATAAGTTTTAGCTAGGTTCAATGACTCCTGAAATCCAGTGAAAGGCCTATCTTTTAACCTGACCTTTCCTAAGATGGCACAAGAGATATGGTTAAGCCTGGATGAAATACACACAAGGCTTATTTCTACTTTCATACACCAAATCTTTCATAATAGCATTGTTTTTAAGTTGATTACATACTGTAGACTCACATGGCAGACACTTTCATAAATTTTAGTTCTGTTTCAACTTCCATCTTGCATTGCGTTTCTGGCTGTTTTTACCTGGCTCAGGAAATCTTTACTGTTAATGCCACAAATTAACTTTAGACCTCAGCCAGGTTATCAAGGAGTTTCAATCATTAACATGATCCCAAATGAGACCAGAAAGCTAGTACCTTTGAGAACTTTTCTAAAACACTTATCCTCCGATTAAGGAATAAATAGATAAAACCCACTAAAGTGATAGGGAAAACATGGCATTATAGTTTGTAACCAATAATAAACTGAAGAGCTTTCTATAGCAAATAAGTAAATAAATAAATAAATGTAAATGGTTACTTTCCTTCCAGTTTTGGTACTGCTCATTTTGTATTTAGTAGCATCAGTTCATACTACACATGCTGTTTCAAGTTCCTTTCCCAAACTCTATTCCCCATTCTATCATCTTTCCTTACAAATGATGACCTCATGACTTACTTTACAAAGAACATCAAAATTTAAAAGCTAACAATTACAGCTTTCCTCTCCCACCATGTTGGGACAACCGCACCCTCTTTGATCTTGCCCCCAACATTAAGATACCTTCTCACTGGGTCTCAGGAAATTCGGTCCGATGTCAAGACAACTAAGTTCTATATTGTGCTTTTCCGGTCTTCCTTTCTAAGATTATTATTTCTTTGGCTCTCTTCCCTCACCAGTTCAAGACTCACCGTTTCCAGAGAAGCCATTACTTAATCCTGATTCCTGAATTCCTGTCACCACAATCCACCCAGTAACCATAAGTAGAACTCTTCTCTTTTTCTTTGCCACTACATCTAGACCAACCGAGCAGAGCTCAAATTCTACCTTCTCGTGAGTTTCTGCAACTGAGTGCTATATTTTGCTTACTGATAAAAATTTAAAAAGAAAGCCAGGGCACCTGGGTGGCTTAGTCGGTTGAGGGTCTGACTTTGGCTCAGGTCATGATCTTGCGGTTCGGGAGTTTGAGCCCCATGTCAGGCTCTGTGCTGACAGCTCAGACTGGAGCCTGCTTCAGATTCTGTGTCTCCATCTCTCTCTGCCCCTCCCCGACTCATGCGCTCTCTCTCAAAAATAATAAACATTTAAAAAAAAATTTTTTTAGTAAGAAAAAAACTCCAAAAGTTTAGCAGGTCAAATGTGCATTTGTGTGTTAACAATTAAAATACAGTAACAGTGCCTTTGACATACTTCATAGAACACATGATTCCAAAATAATTTAGGAATTACAAAGTTGTTAAAAAAAATAAAAAGAAGTTCAATGGTGCTTTGGATCTTCTTTCCCGAGCTCATCTAATTCTTTCCTACAATAAAAAAATACGTTAATTTTTTAAATTTTTAATAATTTTTGGAGTGCCTGCCTGGCTCAGTTGGTGGAGCATGCAACTCTTTATCTCAGGGTTATGAATTCTAGCCCTACGTTGGGTGCAGATATTATTTAAAAATAAAATCTTTAAAAAAATTTTTTTTGGTTACCTGTAAAGATAAAAGTATATCTGAGAAAAGACAATAAGTTGATGATCGGTAAAAAAAATATAAAATAAAAAATAAATAAAATAAAATAAAATAAAATAAAATAAAATAAAATAAAATAAAATAAAATAAAATAAAATAAAATAAAATAAAAATAAAATAAAAATAAATGGATGATCAGTCAAATTGCTGAAGAACCTCAAGGTACCACACCACAAATTACTTTCTAATTACAAAGGAAAAAATACATTTTTACAGGAAAGACCTGACAATCATAACTGTAACAGACTCAAACCTAGCATCATCAGGAGTGAGGTAACCTGACACGGTGTCTCATGATATAATGCAATATATATACACAGTGGTACAGTATTTTTGCCAAAATACTTAACTTGAATTTCATCACCTAAAGCCCCACAAACAAAATAAAATATAGCTAAAATGCTCCTTTCCTCATGTTTTACCCTCAATTTAGTCACTATCAAATGGCCTCTGGGAGGATCCCCAACAACCACCATGAAAAATGGGAGTTGTAAAATACATATGGATTTGGAGCCAGAGATATCTAACTTTGAATCCTGGATCTGATGCTAATTACTAAACTTACATTAGCTCTGTACCTCAGTTTCTTCATCTATAAAATGAGATAGTATAAAACACCACCAAACTTCAGAGGTTGCTACAATAATCAAATAACGTATCTAATACATGTAAAATATCTAAAATAGTGCCTGGTATATTAGAACTATTCAGTATATGTTGGTTGCCCTACCATAACACACATTTGTTCTCTATGTGTTGTGGTTAACAAAGGACTTTTATATACATCCAGTCTCATCATCTGATCCTCCCTGTAAACCATAGCTACAATTCAGTAACAAATACAATTAACATAAATCTGCCTGCAAGGAGTTAATCTAACATTAGAAAAATTTGTATTCATTCATACATGCTCTTTACACAGGTAGTACTTGTTTTGCATACTCCCAATATGCACAAATTTCAGTTACCACAGTTTAGTTAATTAAATAACATCAGTCCCCCAACAACATACTTCAAATTTTAATTACCATGGTATATGAACTCTGAGTTGTTGCATAAAATATAAACTTTACTGCGAGTTCCTTAGTCCACAATTCACCATGTAAACAACAGACGTACATCATGATCAGTAACCAATCACATCACTTCTTTCAAAGTCTGTTAGTGATGAGTCATTGGACACGTTATTCAGTTCACACACAAACAGCAAAGTATATAGTTGTATTGCCTCCTACTCTACCAGTGATAAACCCATTTACAAAATGGACAATCAAGAGAGGGAGCTGGCCAACAAGACGAAAATGAAGCAAAGAAACGAAAAGTGATAATGCTAGAAGTAAAACCTGGAAAGAAAATAAATGGGAGTTACACACATCAGAGAAAATTAGTACAGGCAAACTTTTCAACATAAATAAGGAAAGCGATTATGACAACAAGGATGAAGATGTCCCAGAGGAAGAGTTCTTAAAGGAACTCTCAAAGATATTACATGACCCTGAAAGTACAAAGGATGGAAGCCACAACACCCAAAAGATATTTGCTCCATATTGTAAGTTATGACAAGAAGCAGGCGAGCACTATTTAAACTACTCAATACGTTTCTAAACAAAGAAATAAAAACTTTTTTTTTTTTAAAGATTTTATTTTTGGGGGCATCTGGGTGATTCAGTTAGTTAAGTGTCTGGCTTTGGCTCAGGTCATGATCTCATGGTTCATTAGTTCAAGCCCCGCATCAGGCTCTGTGCTGTCAGCTCAGAGCCTGGAGCTTGCTTCGAATTCTGTGCGTCCCTCTCTCTCTCCCCCTCCCCCACTCGTGCTGTCTCTCTCTCTCTCTCAAAAACAAACATTAAAAAAATTTTTTTTAATATTTTATTTTTTAAGTAATCTCTATACCCAAAATGGGGCCCATACTCACAACTGCAAGATCAAGAGGTACATGCTCCATCGACTAAGCCAATGAGGTGCCCCCCAAAATAAAACACTTTAATATTCAATGTTTCTAATGCTTTAAATTAGTGTACCAAATAAATATTAGTTTTGCTAGTTTTTCATTTCCTCATATATTTATAACCAATAATGAAATAGTTTTTAAATATATTTTTTCAAATTTTTTAGCATTTATTATTGACAGACAGACAGAGAGAGATCATGAGCAGGGGAGGGGCAGAGAGAGAGACACAGAATCCGAATCTGAAGCAGGCTCCAGGCTCTGAGCTGCCAGCACAGAGCCCGATGCGGGGCTCGAACTCACAACCGGTGAGATCATGACCTGAGCTGAAGTCAGATGCTCAACCGACTAAGCCACCCAGGCGCCCCAGTTTTTAAATATTTTAACAAAAAATTAAAATGTCACTTCATGAGGCATCTGGGTGGCTCAGCTGGTTGAACGTCCAACTCTTGATTTTGGCTCAGGTCACAATCTCACAAACCGTGAGATCGGAGATTGAGCCCTGCATCAGGCTCTGCACTGACATGCCAGAACCTGCTTGGGATTCTCTGTCTCCCTCCCTCTCTGCTCCTCCTTGACTCGCGTGTGCACTCTGTCTCTCAAAATAAATAAATATCGGGGCGCCTGGGTGGCGCAGTCGGTTGAGCGTCCGACTTCAGCCAGGTCACGATCTCGCAGTCCGTGGGTTCGAGCCCCGCGTGAGGCTCTGGGCTGATGGCTCAGAGCCTGGAGCCTGTTTCCGATTCTGTGTCTCCCTCTCTCTCTGCCCCTCCCCCGTTCATGCTCTGTCTCTCTCTGTCCCAAAGATAAATAAAAAACGTTGAAAAAAAATAAAAAAGTAAAAAAATAAATAAATAAACATTATAAAAACAAGGGGCACCTGGGTGGCTCAGTTGGTTAAGCATCCGACTTCAGCTCAGGCTATGATCTCACATTTCATGACTTAAGACCTACATTAGGCTCTCTACTATTAGTGCAGAGCCCACTTTGGATCCTCTGCTCCTCCCCCCTCCACCCCTCTCTCTCTCTCTTAAAACTAAGTTTTAAAAAAAAAAGTATTTTTTAATCTAACCACAGAACAGTTGTAAATTCTTCAAGTTACTTTTTAAAAACCTATTATTTTCCACAAATGAAAGATGTGAATCAATGTCTGCTATTCAAAGACAAACTCAATAATTTTTAACTCTTCCTAGGTATATGGGGAATGAAAAATAAAATTTTATAACCCTCACTTTAAAATATGTTACAATCTGGGGCACCTGGGTGGCTCAGTTGGTTAAGTATCTGACTTCGGCTCAGGTCATGATCTCACAGTTCATGGGTTGGAGCCTTGCTTTGGGCTCTGTGCTGACAGTGCAGAGCCTGCTTGGGATTCTCTCTTTCTCCCTCTTTATGCCCCTCCCCTGCACTGTCTCTTCCTTTCTCTCAAAATAAATAAATAACCTAAAAATAATAATAATAAAATGACAAGTCACAGACTGGAAAAAGTATTTGTAGCACATACATCTAACAAAGAATTTGTATCCAAATATATAAAGAACCTACAAATCAAAAATGAAAAGACGAACCAATAAAAAGGGGGTGGGAGGCAAAAGATCTGAAGAGACATTTTATCAAAGAAGATACACAAATGGCCAATAAGCACATGGAAAAACATTCAACATCATTAGTCATCAGAGAAATACGAATTAAAGTAATATTACTTTGTACTCATTAGAATGGCCAATATCAAAAACAAAATGCTGGCAGGAATATGGATCAACAGCAGATCTCATGTATCATTGTGGGGCAGGGGAGGGGAGGTATAAAATGGAATCCCATATATCATTATGGGAAGGAGGTATAAAATGGAATCTCAAATATCATTGTGTGGGGGAGGTATAAAATGGAATAGCATTTCAAGAGCTTAGCAATCTCTAAAGTTACACATATATTTATCACATGGCCTAGCAATTTCTCCTTTGTATGTAAAAACAAGTCTGCATCAACCTATATAAGAATATTTACGGGGGCGCCTGGGTGGCGCAGTCGGTTAAGCGTCCGACTTCGGCCACGTCACGATCTCGCGGTCCGTGGGTTCGAGCCCCGCGTCGGGCTCTGGGCTGATGGCTCAGAGCCTGGAGCCTGTTTCCGATTCTGTGTCTCCCTCTCTCTCTGCCCCTCCCCCGTTCATGCTTTGTCTCTGACTGTCCCAAAAATAAATAAACGTTGAAAAAAAAAATATTTATAAAAAGAATATTTACCACAACCTTATTCATAATAGCCTCAAATGGAAAACAATGTAAATGTCCATCAAGGGGCGCCTGAGTGGCTCATTCGGTTAAGCGTCAGACTCTCCTATTGGCTCAGGTCGTGATCTCACAGTCCTGACATCAAGCCCCACACTGGGCTCCACACTGAGTGTGGGGCCTGATTGGGATTCTCTCTTTCCCTCTCTCTCTCTACCCCTCCCCTGCTCATGTGCGCAAGCTCACTCTCTCCCTCTCTCAAAATAAACATTAAAAAACATAAAAATAAATTTAAAACATTTTAAATGACGCCACAGATATCCCATCAGCAAAATCCAGAAGGTGGGAAATTCTAGAAGACAAGTAACCAAATATTTCCACAAGAAAAGAAAAAGAAAAAAGGGGAGAAGTGACCAACAGATTGAGAGACTTCAGACACAGAGCAACCATACAAAACATGTGGCTAGCCTTGTTTGAAAAATGAGATAGGGCGCCTGGGTGGCTCAGTTGGTTGAGCATCTGACTTCAACTTAGGTCATGATCTCAACAGTATGTGGGTTCAAGCCCTGCTTCGGGCTCTGTGCTGACAGCTCACAGCATGGAACCTGTTTCAGATTCTGTGTTTCCCTGTCTCTCTCTGTCTCTCCCCTGCTCATGCTCTGTATTTTTCTGTGTCTCAAAAATAAATAAATGTTAAAAAAAATTTTAAAAAAAAAGAAAGAAAAATGAGACAGCCAACCATTAAAAAAAGTCAGATGATTAGGGAAATTTGAACAATAAAGATATTAAGAAATTTTTCAGAGGCATCTGCCTGGCTCAGTAGGTAGAGCATACAGCCCTTGGTCTTGGAGTGGTGAGTTCAAGCCCCACAATGGATGTATAAATTACTTAAAACTAAAATCAGAAAGAAAGAAAGAAAGAAAGAAAGAAAGAAAGAAAGAAAGAAAGAAAGAACAAAAGAAAGAAAAGAAAAGAAAAGAAAAGAAAGAAAAGGAAGAAAGAAAAAAACTGTTCATTGTTTTACTGAGATACTGGCAATATGGCTATGCTTTTGAAGTCTTTGTGTATTACAGAGAAACATGGATGAATCTCACAATGTTGGGCAAAACAAGCCAGACACAAAAGAATACACACTATATTATTCCATTTCTTAAAAGCTCAAAATGAAGTAAAACTAAATTATAGAGCCAGCAGTCTCCACTAGTGAAGAAAAACAAACCAGTGACTGGGAGGGGCATGAGAAAGCTTCTGAGGTGGTGGTAATTCCCAATCTTGACCAAGTGGTAGTTACCAGGGTATTCATTTTGTGATCATTCACTGAACTATAATAAATTTACATTTTATGCTCTTTTCTGTATGTGCATTATACTTCACAAACAGTAAATTTTACTTTTACTATTTACTTACTAAAAACTTAGATATAGGGGCGCCTGGGTGGCTGAGTCGGTTAAGTGTCCAACTGTGAAATTTCGGCTCAGGGCATGATCTCACGGTTCATGAGATCTCAAGTTCTCTCTCCCTCTTTTTGCCCCTCCCCCACTTGCACACACAGGCCCTCTCTCTCAAGGTAATACACTTAAAAAAAAAAAAAAACCACTTAGATATATATAACTTAAATATATACAGATGAAGTAAATGAACCTATCTGGGATTTAATTCAAAATAATTGAGAGGGAGTAGAGGACTGGGGTGAAAGAAGAGTTCCTCATGTTAATGATTTTTGCAGTTGGTGATAAATATACAGGAATTTATTATTTATTACACTATTCTTTACTCCATGCATGTTTAAATTTTTCCATAAGTTTTTAATGTTCATAACCTTAACTACTTCACTTCTAGGAATGATAAGAATATACTAGAAACACAGAAAAACAAATATATAATTAAGTTCACTGTGTTATCTTTAACGCCCCCAAAAGCGAATATAACCTAGTGCCCAATAACAGAAAAATGAGCAAATGAACTATAGAAGGTCACAGTGTAACTTTCACAAAAGTTTAGTGACCTAGAAATGATCATAATAAATTTTGAAAGCAAGATATATAAAATTATATCAAGCATAATCTCAGCTACATAAAATACTTTTATGCATGGGAAAAAATTGGAAGATATGCTAAAATGGTGATGCTGGTTAAGTCAGGGATTATGAGTGACCTTCTTGTATTTTTCACCACCAGCATTTGTCACTTTTATCACTGGGCGGGGGGAAATCCTCTTAAAAATATTGATTCTATCAAAGTAGAGGGAAGAAAGCAAGAACACTAATAAAGAAGTCATCACTATTATATTCAAAAGACTGATCAGTATGGAAAAAGGTAAACAAAATTTTACCCATGGGAAAATCCCATTTGAACTTTTCTCAAGTCCTTTGTATTATCCCTATATTTAATTAGAATTCTAGAGTACAACTAGCCAATAAACTATTTTTAGAATTTAATAGCATATAAAAAAGCATTATACACCCAAAGGAACTTCTTCTTTTCAGAAACTGAATAGAGACTATTTCACAGCTAAGCCAGTGTTTCTGGTTTAAAATCCCGTGGCAATGAACCTATCAGATGCTTGTGAAATGAACAGACACATTTTGATTCAAACAGACATGTGTCAGCTTGCGATTCTACTCCCATTAGAGCTTTAACAGAAGCCAATGAATTTTATTAATATAGGCAGGTACACATAATCATTCAAATGATTATAATACAACAAGATTGAGAAATTTTAGCCAAGAGTTGTTTTCAGATGGGTCTTAAAACTAAGTCTTTCATCAAATAGCTAGGTAATTAGAAAACTCTCAACCTATGAAAAATGAGAGAAGGCTGTTCTTACAGGGGGGAAGGCTGAGAGTCATAGAGATGTGCTATCTCCCCACACCTAAAACCATCACACACATGTGACCATGGCTTAGAAATTCCTATTCTGCTTTTACCCAGTGGAGTTCTTTGGCTCACAGCTGGTACAAAGTTGGCACAAGTATGGGGCACCTGGGTGGCATAGTCGGTTGAGTGCCTTGACTTCGGCTCAGGTCATCACCCTGCAGTTTGTGAGTTGGAACCTGGCATCGGGCTCTCTGTTGTCAGCACAGAGCCTATTTCAGATCTTCTGTCCCACCCTCCCTCTGGCCCTCCCTCACTGGTTCTCTCTCTCAAAATAAATACACTTGAAGAAAAAAAAAGATGGCACAAGTATCAAGAGAGGCTGTCCTGAATGGGCTATTACAATGGCCACATGGATTCCATAAAAGGGGAAAAGAAGTATAATTTATTTATTTAGAATTATAAAAACCTTTAGTAAGGCTTTGTACGGAATTTTTACAATGCCCTTTTTTTTTTTTTAATTAAACTCTACACCCAATGTGGAGCTCAAACTCACAATCCAGAGATCAAAAGTCACATGCTCTACCAACTGAATCAGGCACCCTCAGAATTTTTTAAATATAGAATCTAGAATAATTCTGTACCACATATGAAGAACTGGTAAAAAAAAAAAAAAATAACAAAAAAAAAATAAAGTAAAGAAGAAAATAGGTATCTCCAAATGTGTCCCCCATAACATAATGCTAGGGACAGTTCCTAGTATTTTCATAAATGACATAGAAGACAACATGGGGTAACAATACAAACAGAGGGAGATAAATTGAGAAAGAGCTCACAAGCCAAGTGGATGAATGTTGTATAATTAGCCTTTCACTTGGGCAAGTGTAAGGGAGAAGGCCTAGAGAATAATACATATAATAATTAATCTGAACTAGTTTTATCCAATAAAAAGTCACCCAAACCTATGCTGACACCTTATTACGTTAGCCAAGAATCTCTGGTAGGGTTGTTCATAAAGTACTCTCCAAAAGTGGTAAATTAAATACTACCACAGATGTAAAGATTAATATAAATAAATCAAAATTATATTTTTACCTCTGTATAAAACCATGGTATTCTCTCCCAGTCAATGGCACCACCCATCAACCAACAACTAAAGCCAAGAACCCAGAAGTCACCCTCCTCTCCAAGAACATCGAATGAGATCACCAAGTCCCATCAACTCTGTGTCAAAATACCTTGACTCAGTCTAGCCTCTACCTCCATTCTTGATACCAAACCTCTAGTTATCATTTCTTTCTAAACTATTATAATAGATTCTTAAGGCGCCTGGGTGGTTCAGTTGGTTAAGCGTCAAACTTTTGATACCTCGTGAGTTCGAGCCCTGCATTGGGCTCTGTGCTTATGGCACAGAGCTGGCTTGGGATTCTGTCTCTCCTCTCTGCGCCTCACCTGTTTGTGCTCTCTCTCTTAAAATAAACAAATAAACTTAAAAAAACAATAAAAGTTAACTATAATAGTAGATTCTTATTTCATTCCCTTGCCTCTGCAATTTTTCCGCTACCAGCCTATCCTCCACAACACCCTCCAAGGGCAATCTCTCTAAAACAAAAGCATCATCAGGCCTCTTCCACATTTACAGTTCCTCTAACATCTTCCCATTTCCAATTGAATAAAGTACATACAACATTACAGGATTGACTTTTTGCTTCTCAGATTCCCTTCCATCCTTATGTTCCAGTAATTCTAAACTACTGGCAATGCTGTTTTGAGCTTGTAACGCTGTCTCATACGCATTTGCCTCTGGACATGCTGCTTCCTCTACTTGGAATTTCCTTCCTTGCCCTCTGACATGCTCGGACCAAACTTAATGTTCCAATACCCAACTTAGTAGTTTCCTTCTCATTCTCTCCTTTCTCTTGCCTCTATACTTTGTACTTCCTAAATTTCATTTATCACAGTATAGCATAATTATTTGTTTATATGGCTCTTATCAGACTATGAGGAGAGGTTACAAGATATTCATTTCTATATACGCAGTACATTCATTAAGCACCAACAGTATGCCTGACAAAGTTTGTTAAATAAATGAGCACAAAGCCAAAAAGAACAAAACTTCTGAACCTATAATTCCTGTAGTTTTAATAACCACACTAAAAAATAGTTAACAGGTAGGAAAAGATGTGGAGAAAGGCAATTATAATAATTAAAGAAAAAAAAGCAACTTCCATGTAAGGAAAGACTAAATAGGCTTCTTCAATTTAGAAAGTCTGAGATGTTTTATAACTAAAGGTACAAAAAGCAAACAGGACGATACTGTTTACTAAATCCTGAAAGCATGCAACCAGGCAGCAACACAGTATCTTAAAAGGAGTTCTTTTTAGGAATTCCATTTCTAAAAAATTCCCTTTATTTAAACTCAAGGTATTCAGCCAAAACAATGGTGGAAGTGGGCCACATATGAAGCACTTAGCATGATGCCAAGCACAAAATTTACATCTGAGATATACTATTACATGGTTTCTATCAGTAAAGTGTGCAACTCCCTCTACAGGAAGTCAATGAATACCAACAATAAGCACTTTTCAGTCCACAACAACCTGTCGCAGGTAACACTGAGGCAGACGTTTATTGCTAAGAAAGCACCTTGGTAATCACTATATTGTACATCTGAAACTAATTTAACACTGTTAACTATACTAGAATTAAAATAAATAAAATAAGCTCCTTGGTATAGAAAGTGAATGAGCATGTACACCTGCTACAGCAAAAAAGCAACCTCTACTTTTTGATATGTCTTATTCTGCTATACCATTCACTCAAGTCTGCCTAATTAAGGCCTGTACTTTATCTTCCCTTCCTTTAACCAATCATGGAGAAGTTTCCACTGACAGAAAGCCATGTGTGTGTGCTAGGTGCATATATAAAGATATAAATACATACACACACACACACATTTCGCTTTTGCTAGCAGCATTAAGCAGCAGTCTTCAAATACTTCTGGACTGCCTCTCATTCAAAGACACTCTGGCTATACAGCTATGATCAGTAGCTTAGAAAAATGTCCAAAATTCAACATATGAAGAAAAGTGTTTTTGTTTTTTTTTTAATTTTTTTTTTAATGTTTATTTATTTTTGAGACAGAGAGAGACAGAGCATGAATGGGGGATGGGCAGAGAGAGAGGGAGACACAGAATCCGAAACAGGCTCCAGGCTCTGAGCAGTCAGCACAGAGCACGACGCAGGGCTCGAACTCACGGACAGTGAGATCGTGACCTGAGCCGAAGTCGGATGCTTAACCGACTGAGCCACCCAGGCGCCCCTGTTTTTTTTCTTTAAAAAAATTTTAATGTTTATTTTTGAGAGAGAAAGAGAAAGAGAAAGAGAAAGAGAAAGAGAAAGAGAGAGATCATGAGCAGGGAAGGGGCATAGAGAGGCAGACACAGAATCCGAAGCAGGCTCCAGGCTCCGAGTTGTCAGCACAGAGCCTGACGCGGGGCTCGAACTCATCAGCTATGAGATCATGACCTGAGCCAAAGTTGGATGCTCAACCGACTGAGCCACACAGGCACCCTGAGAAAAGTTAAAACTTTTTTTTTTAATTTATTTTTTAAAAAATAACTTTAAGGGGCGCCTGGGTGGCGCAGTCGGTTGGGCATCCGACTTCAGCCAGGTCACGATCTCGCGGTCCGTGAGTTCGAGCCCCGCGTCGGGCTCTGGGCTGATGGCTCAGAGCCTGGAGCCTGTTTCCGATTCTGTGTCTCCCTCTCTCTCTGCCCCTCCCCCGTTCATGCTCTGTCTCTGTCCCAAAAATAAATAAACGTTAAAAAATAACTTTAAGGGGCACCTGGGTGGCTCAGTTGGTTGAGCGTCTGACTTCGGGTCAGGTCATGATCTCAGAGTTTGTGGGTTTAAGCCCTGCATCCGGCTCTGTGCTGACAGCTCAGAGCCTGGACCCTGCTTCAGATTCTGTGTCTCCTTCTCCCTTTGCCCCTCCCCCATTCGTGTTCTGTCGCTTTCTCAAAAATAAGTAAGCATTAAAAAAAATTTCTTTTGGGGCGCCTGGGTGGCGCAGTCGGTTAAGCGTTCGACTTCAGCCAGGTCACGATCTCGCGGCCCGTGAGTTCGAGCCCCGCGTCAGGCTCTGGGCTGATGGCTCAGAGCCTGGAGCCTGTTTCCGATTCTGTGTCTCCCTCTCTCTCTGCCCCTCCCCCGTTCATGCTCTGTCTCTCTCTGTCCCAAAAATAAATAAATGTTGAAAAAAAAATTAAAAAAAAATTTCTTTTAAATAACTTTAAGCTATGAAGCTTAAATTAGAGTAACTATAATTTTTTTTTTGAACACGCAGAAAACAAACTAAAATAATTCCACTGGTTCTCAAACTTTAGCATCTACCAGAATCACCTGGTGGGCTTATTGAACCCAGAGTGTCTGATTCAATAAGTTTGGGGTAGGACCTGAGAATGTATTTCTAACAAGCTCCCAGATGATGTGGTCAGGAGCACTTTGAAAACAACTAGTTTAAACAATTAGAACTGAGAAAGACCTCACAGATGAATAACATAAAGCCTGAGTAACTACCACAGTCTTTCTGATTACCAATCTAAGGTTCTTTCCATTGTCAGGGTTCAGCTATTATGTTATAAATATTTCATGTATCTTTAGGAAATGCAATTCTGTCCAATTCAACAGACATTTTTCTGAACACTTATATAAGACATGATCCTTGCCTTAAAGAAGTCTACTCTAGCTGGATGAAAAGAGACTCACTGTCAAATAATTACAACCCAAAGTGACTGGTCCCACAACAGAAATGCATGTAATGTGCCTCAGGAATGTAACT
Source organism: Prionailurus bengalensis (assembly GCF_016509475.1). Taxonomy (NCBI): domain Eukaryota; kingdom Metazoa; phylum Chordata; class Mammalia; order Carnivora; family Felidae; genus Prionailurus; species Prionailurus bengalensis. The sequence goes on along the minus strand of NC_057346.1, from coordinate 110,535,596 downwards.
GAGGAGAACTCCAGAGAAGACTATCTGGGGACTTTGGAGGGTAATTAGGAGCGTACCAGGAGGACAGAACGGGGTGGGAGGGAGAGCATTTTAGAGATGCACATTCACAGGAAAAAAAAAAAAAAAATCTATCAAGCACCTACTGTGGACCAGACACCGTACTAATTATGGGGATAAAACAGTGAGAAAAGGTATGGTAGTAGCCTTTAATGAGGCTTGCAATCTGAAAGGGAAACAAACAATAATTCAAGTAAACATAAAGTCGCAATTTTGATAAGTGTTATGCATAAGAGATATTTTATGAGAATGTATAACAGGAAGATCTAGTCAAAGAAATGCTTCCCTACAAAAAGGGTCGGAAGGATGGTACCTTGGCATTCTATACAACATGTTCAAACCTTTGTGCCTAAGAATGTTTGTAGACACTATTACTGTTAAAGTGAACACTGTGTCTCCTTTCAAAGTTCAAAAGAGGGATATTGGTAGGCTACTACTCAACTCTACAAGACAAAAAGACTGTCAATTAGCTTCTTCACACTGCCTGGCAATGACTATGAATACTCATGCCCATTATCTAGGAAACCCATTTCCCAATATCAACAAACAGGGGAACTTTACTAATTATGAAAATAGCCTAGTGAACACAGTATAAGAACAAGGGTAACCAGATGGTCTTAAGAAATGAGTAGTGTGTTCCTTCTTTCTCTATCCAGTGACCATAACAAGTGAAGCAATCAGACATGGCAAATTCTTGTTCCTTGTCTCCCTTCTCTTTGATTCTGTTCTAAACATCACCCTCCTCATAACTGTGAGCACTCAACCACAGAATGGAATAGATTAATTTTATTACATTATGCTTTGTCTTCATAAAAAGTTAACCAACCAGCAATATGAGTCTTAATGATGTAAACAGTACTATGCTATGTATATGCCAGGGAAACCATGCCCTGTCCTCATGGAGCATACAATATAGACATAATTAAATTTTCTACCTTGGGGGTGCCTGGGTGGCTCAGTTGGTTGAGCAACCAACTTCAGCTCAGGTCATCATCTCACAGTTTGTGGGTTCAAGCCCCGCATTGGGCTCTGTGCTGAAAACTCGGAACCTAGAGCCTGCTTCAGATTCTATGTCTCCCTCTCTCTCTGCCCCTCTCCAACTTGTGCTGTCTCTGTCTCTGTCTCTCTCTCAAAAGTAAGTAAACATAAAAAAATTTCTATCTTGTACACAGTTAGACATCATGAGAGATACGGAAAAAATTATGAGGATTCGAGAAAGAGGTTTCCTTCTACACACAGGACTAAGGAAGCAGTATCACAAATGAGCTTTAGAAGATGAGAACTAAAGGGGCACCTGGGTGGCTCCATCGGTTAAGTATCTGATTCCTGATTTCAACTCAGGCGTGATTTCAGGGTCGAGACTGAGTCCCGCATTGGGTTCCATGCTGAGCATGGAGCCTGCTTAGGATTCTAGAAAGAAAGAAAGAAAAGAAAGACACAAAGAAAGAGAAAAAGGATAAACTTTACCTTTAAAAAAAAAAAATGAGAACTAGGGTAGAGACAGGGAGACAAAATAGCACAAGTGTGTGGAAAAAAACAAGAAGGTAGCTTGGTTTGGCTGGAACATATATAAGTTAAGAGTAGCTAATAAGACTATAGTCAATTAGGGCCTGAATATCAGGCTAAGGAGTTTGTGCTTACAATGGCAAACGCTTAAGTTAACCAAGGACTTATAAACAATTTCCAAAAAGTAAGTTTTATTTTCACTAATTCCACACATGAAAAATTAAAGTTCCCAGGGGTGCTTGGTTGGCTCAGTCGTAGAGCATACAATTCTTGATCATAGGATCATTGAGTTCAAGCCTCACATGGGGGGTAGAGTTTACTTAATAAAAAAAAATAATAATAATAAAGAAATGAAGTTAAAAAAAGGTAAGTTTAATAAGCTGAAATTCAAAGCCAGGTCACATGAACCAAAGCCTAGTGTCCCTCCCATACCACCAGTGACTACAGAATGGGAAAGCTACAGAGAATAGGAACAACACGATCAGAACCTTGGAGCATAAACATTAAGAAATGACGGAGGGGGGCGCCTGGGTGGCGCAGTCGGTTAAGCGTCCAACTTCAGCCAGGTCACGATCCCGCGGCCCGTGAGTTCGAGCCCCGCGTCGGGCTCTGGGCTGATGGCTCAGAGCCTGGAGCCTGTTTCCGATTCTGTGTCTCCCTCTCTCTCTGCCCCTCCCCCGTTCATGCTCTGTCTCTCTCTGTCCCAAAAATAAATAAAAACGTTGAAAAAAAAATTTTTTTTAAAAAGAAATGACAGAGGGACACCTGGCTGGCTGGCTCAGTCAGTAGAGCATCTGACTCTTAACCTTAGAGTCAGAATTCAAGCTCTACATTGGGCGTGAAGTCTACTTAAAAAATAAATAGTAAATAAAATTAAAAATTTTTTAATTTAGGGGTTCCTGAGTGGCTCAGTCGGTTAAGCGTCTGACTTCGGCTCAGGTCATGATCTCACGGTTCGTGAGTTCAGGCCCCGCGTTGGGCTCTGTGCTGATGGCTTGGAGCCTGGAGCCTGCCTCAGATTCTGTGTCTCCCTCTGTCTGTCCCTCTGCTGCTTGCACTCTGTCTCTCACATTGTCTCAAAAATAAATAAACATTAAAACAAATTAAAAAAAAATTTTTTTTTAATTTAAATGGCAGTGGGAACTATCTAACAATGAATACTAGTAATTCATCGGGTCTTAGCTACTGATTAAACATGAGGGATAACAGACAAAGGAGTAATAGTTGATAACACCATTAAAAAAAAAAAGCAGTGGTCTCTTCCATCTTAAAATATAACACACAAAAACCTAAGAGAGCCTTCTCTGGATCCTACACTTTAACTTGTAGCTACAACCTGCTCCCCTTCTCTCTTCACAGCCAATGTCTCTAAATGTCTCTTCTTTCATGATGTTTAATGTAACATTTATCTGATGTGTTCTGCTCCCAAATGCCACTGAAACCCCTGTTTAGTCACCATTAACCTCTATGTTGCCAAATCCAATGAAAATCTCAGCCTCTGGGTAGCATCCACCTCACCTGACCACTGCCTTCCTGTTTTTTTACTTCTCAGTATGAAATGTTGTTTATGTAGCCCCTTCTTCTGTCATTTTCCTGACCTATAAAATTGAAATAAAAGCACCTTCTTCATAGTTATGAGCATTAAGTGAGTAAAAATACACTAATGCTTAACACGGTGCTTGATAAACAGTACCACAGTTTCCTGTCTTCCAAGATACCAGTCTCTCTTGATTTTCCTCATACTTTTCTGCACACCCCTACCCCCCACAATACCTTTGTAAGCTTACTCCACGTCTACCCAACTTCATTGACCATACCTACGCCAACGAGACACAACAAACCCTTCTTGTGGCCCAGAACCAGTTACCTACTCAACAGTTCTACCAGATGTCTCATAGGTATCTCACATTCAATCTATCCAAACTTACTCAAAACTGAGCTTATGTTCTTCCCTTCTATCTCCAGCCCTGCCCTTCCTTCAGTGTGCCCTATCTTTTTTTTTTTTTTTCAACGTTTATTTATTTTTGGGACAGAGAGAGACAGAGCATGAACAGGGGAGGGGCAGAGAGAGAGGGAGACACAGAATCGGAAACAGGCTCCAGGCTCCGAGCCATCAGCCCAGAGCCTGACGCGGGGCTCGAACTCACGGACCGCGAGATCGTGACCTGGCTGAAGTCGGACGCCTAACCGACTGCGCCACCCAGGCGCCCCCAGTGTGCCCTATCTTGATAAAAGGACTACACCACAAGCCATTCACATGAGAAAACCTTGAGAGGCATGTTTACATGTACCCCCTTAAACTCACCCTCCCATGTATCCAAGGAACCAAAGTCCTATGATTCTATTTTCTAAATATTCCATAACCTCCCGAATTCCACTGCCCACATTCGCAACTATACTGCCGTCTTACCTCAACCACTGTAGTAGCCTCCTACTTGGCGTCATCAAATCCATTCTCCCTCCCTCCCTGATCCCTTCCCTATCCTGCAGCTGTTTATCAGTCCACCCATATTAGTCCTCTGATAAACTTCTGCCTTCCCACCATCTTCAAGATAAAGCCTTACTTGACCTGACCCCTGACTATCTTGTCAAGATTTTAACTCTCTCCTCCAACTACTTCTTTGCACTACACTAGCCTTTTTGGTCTTGCTTGGTTGGTAGGTTCTTCAAACACATCAGATTCCTTCCAATCTCAGGGTTTCTGCATATGCTAATGACTTTCTTTTTGACTGGTTACCTCTTACCCTTCTGGTCTCAGTTTTACTTTTTAAGTTTACTTACTTTTGGGCGGTGGGGGGAGGTAGGGGCAGAGAAAGAGGGAGACCAAGGATCCAAAGCCGGTTCCATGCTGACAGTGGAAAGCCCAACACAGGAGAGCCCAACACATGAACCGCGAGATCATGACCTGAACTGAAGTCGAACGCTTATGCCCAACTGAGCCATCCAGGAGCCCCCAGGTCTCAGTTTTAAAGGCTTTCTCAGGAAAAGTGTTCTCTGATGCCTCCTCCCACTCCTGAAGTTTAGATTAGGTCACCTTATTATATATTCTCACTGCATCCTATATTTACCTTTGTAGTCCTGTGCATAACTATAATTGACATTACTAGCAGAAATATTTAATTACTGACTTCCCCACCGGACTGTAAGCTTCATGACAAAAGGACCATGCCTGTCTTGCTCATCACTGTATCCCAGTGTCTTTGTTTGGTGTCTGACACAAAGTTATAATATTTTCTCATTCATACCACAGGATTTTAGATTAGCTGGTCCCTCTACCCAGAGCTCTTTTGACACAGATTTGGTCCCCTAAGCCCTTGACCTTCACAAGAATGACTCCACACATCCTTCAGGTCTCAGTCACAAAATGCCATCTTCTCAGGGAGCCTTTAGTGATTATCTAATCTCAAGGAGCAATCATTACCCTAATAAGTACAGATGACCCTTGAACGACATGGGTTTGAACTGCATGGGTTCACCTACATGCAGATTTTTTCTGATCAACACAGCACAGTATTGTAGATGTATTTTCTCTTCCTTATGATTTTCTTTACATTTTCTCTAACTTACTTTATCATAAGAATACAACAGGGGTGCCTGGGTGGTTGGTTCAGTTGGTTGAGCGTCTTAATTTCAGCTTAGGTCATGAGTTCACAGTTCGTGGGATCGAGCCCTGCAGGGTCTGCACTGGTAGCATGGAGTCTGCTTGGGATTCTCTCTCTCTGCCCCCACTCCTGCTCATATTCACATGCATGCGTGTGCACACTGTCTCTCAAACATTTAAAAAGAGAATACAACATATATATAACATACAAAACTTATGTTAATTGACTATTTATGTTGCAGGAAGGCTTCCAGTCAAAATAGGCTATTACGACTTAAGTGTTTGGGGAGTCACTAGTTACACATGGATTTTCAACTGTGCAGAGGGTCACTGCCCCTAGCCCCCATGTTGTCCCAGGCTCAACTGTATTTCATCAACTTCTTAATTTCTTCAAAGCAATCAGCACTATTTGAAAGCACAGTATTTGGAAGTTCTAAAAAGTAAGGCCCAAGTAGCTGGCACAGTGAAAGCACTGAACAAACATTTATGCGAATGAATCTCCTGAATGAGAAAAGATTACCTGGGGAACACCCAAAGTTCAGCAACAAAACATATACAAACTGTCCTTCAACAAAGTAGAAAAAGAGGCAGTACAGTTTAGAAGGCTTGGTAGCCAGACTGCCCACTTTGGATCCTGACTCTTACTCTTGTTGGCTGGATAACCTAACCTCAGACAAGTTACTTAATTGTACTTGCCTCAGTTTCCAAACCAGAAAATGGGAATCACAGAACCTATCTCAAAGGGTTGCTGAGAATTAAGTCAGTTATATGTGTAAAGTGCAGCACCAAGCACACAGTATGCACTCAATTAATGTGTACTATTATCCATCAGATCGGACTTTTTCCTACCTTGTTTTAAATACACAGGGTGACTTTTCCTTTATCTTATCCACTCAAAAAGGCTCACCATTTTTTTTTTGTTTGTTTGTTCACCACACAACTCCAAGGGCACCTTTCAGATAGATTCAGATATCTGAATGGCACCTTTGGGAATTGTGCAACATGGTAGCACCATCCTCAAGTTCTGGCAACCCCCTCCCCCTGGATTATGATGATCAGAAGATAAAGATGATCAAAAGACACAAGAAACAGAGAAGTACTTTGGAAACTATGAAAGTACTATACAGTGATCACTGTATTTATGAATCTACATTCTCTTGAAGTCACTGTCAGAAACAAGAGTGTGTTGGCCAGATTACTGCCCTGACAGGAAAGAGTTCCTAGCTTCCATGATCCATGGATCATGGAATTAGATGGAAGAGATGGATTAAGGTTGGGGCTACCCTGAATTCACACTGAGGGCCACAACCAGCTCATGAAGTTGTTTCTTAAGAATGGTCATAGGGTATTGAGCTACAGGGCAATTCATTATATTTCAATATTTGCTCACATCAATACCACAGCTTTTATCTCATTTTTCTATCCTTCAAAGAGAATATCAAAAGGAAATTTCTTGTTGTAACTTAATTATTGATCTCAAGACAGTGCATACTTACTTACTTTGGTTATCCAAATAAGCTGATTTCAAGATAAATTAAAAGGAGTATTAAATTGGCACCTGGGTTGAGGATTTTCCATAACCATTTAGTTTTTGACAATTGACAACAAAACCCTTCATACTTACTTTGGGCAAAGCCCTAGGGAAACGCAGTTTGAGAAGGCTTTTGAAATGTTCTGTGTTAGACTTAAAACTCTTAAGATTAACAGCAGAAAATCAGGATGGAAACATAGAACCTATCTACTGGATATTTCTCTTTAAATCAGGGTTTTCAATCTCACACTGTTGTCATTCTGGACTAGATAACCCTCCTCTGTGGGGGGTTGAGCTGTGCATTTAGGATATTTTAACAGCATCCTTGGCCTCTACTCACTAGAATACCAGTAGTACTTCCCTAATCTGACAATCAAAAATGTCTCCAGGGGCACCTGGGTGGCTCAGTTGGTTAAGCATCCAACTTCAGCTCAGGTCATGATCTCACAGTTCATGGGTTCAAGCCCCATGTCAGGCTCTGTGCTGACACCTCCTCGGAGCCTAGAGCCTGCTTCAGATTCTGTGTCCCCCTCTCTCTCTGACCCTCCCCTGCCCACACTCTGTCTCTCTCTCTCAAAAATAAATACACATTAAAAAAAAATGTCTCCTGATATTGCCAAATATCCCAAAGAGGCAAACTCACACCCAGTCGAGAACCCTTGCTTTAAGTAATCTGTTCCAATTTTCTAAAACATCTACCCAATATTCTCTCCTCTCCCTTTCAAAACTCCTTCCTTTGGGGCACCTGGGTGGCTCAGTCGGTTGAGCTTCCAACTTCGGCTCAGGTCAAGATCTCACGGTCTGTGAGTTCAAGCCCCGTGTCTGGCTCTGTGCTGACAGCTCAGAGCCTGGAGCCTGCTTCAGATTCTGTGTCTCCCTCTCTCTCTGACCCTCCCCCACTCATGCTCTGTCTCTCTCTGTCTCAAAAATAAATACACATTAAAAAAAATTTAAAGTGGCGCCTGGGTGGCTCAGTCGGTTGAGCGTCCGACTTCGGCTCAGGTCATGATCTCGCAGTTCATGAGTTCAAGCCCCACGTCGGGCCCTGGTGCTGACAGCAGAGAGCCTGGAGCCTGCTTTAGATTCTGTGTCCCCCTTTCTTACCACCCCACCCCTGCTTGTGCTCTGTCTCTGTCTTTCAAAAATGAATAAACATAAAAAAAATTTTTTTTTTAATTTAAAACTCCTTCCTGATCTTCCTAATAACCCAAACTTAATCCCAGGGTCCACCTTAATTCTTCATTCGCCTCCCAAATCCTCAGAAATCCCTAAGTACAATTCCCTCTATGACAGGTCAGTTCTCTTGTCGAAACAGCTGGTGATTAAGATGATACTGAAACTCAGCACTTGTAATCCCCAATCAAGCACTTTTTTCCATCATAACATGCTGCTAGCCATCAGTCACCAAGTTTTGTGAGTACTTCATTTTTCCTCCCTTTCTATTTCTATTAACTATCCCCCAGAACAGTGGTTCTCAAACTTCTGCATGTATCAGAATCACCTGGCCTGTTAAAGCACAAATTGCTGGGCCCCAACACAGGGTTTCTAATACAGTAAATACAGAGCAGGGTCCCCCAAATTTGCATTTCTAACATGTTCCCAGATACCCAGATAATGCTGATGCTGCTGGTGAGGGAACCACACTTGGAGAACCACTGCCCTAGAGCTCAAATACCTATCACCTTCAGAGATAACTTATTTCAATATTCTTTTGGACACATCCCAGACCTGAAACTGCAAAAATATTACTCCTAAAACACCACTTTGATCAAATTGCTATTTGATTAAAAACAAACCACAACTTCCAATGGCTCTCTATGGTCCATACCTGGCCTTCATAATTGTTTAAAGTATGTTCCCCACATTATGAACAGTGCCTCCCAAAACAAATCTACTTTAGTCCTATGAATCTAATGAGCATCCTCAGGATAGGCCTAATGAGTGTCCCACTCCATAGTAAAGCTTATGCTGTCTTTACCTCCTGTAAGGCCACCCTCTTCCCTCCTCCTCTCTACCTACCTGAAGGAGGCCTTCACCACTGTATCTGCCAAAACCACTCGCTTGGTCACTATCTGCTGCCTTCTATCTTTATGGTTTAAGTTTTTACCAAGTACTCACAGATAGAGAAAACCCCCAAGAACCTAAAATTTAAAACAGAAAACAATGATATGAGTGACATGCATAAATAAAAGGCTTGACATACACACAAACTGCACAAATACTGCTGTTTTAATAGATCAAGTGCAATAAGCTCAAAGTTCACAAAAAGAATGTGCCAACTTTTTCTAAACATGATAAAACACTGACTGTCAAATATTTGTAGCTATCTCATTTAGGATGTTAGGATCTGTGAGGGAAGAAATTTTAAAAGCAGTTTCAAAAAACGAGAAAGTACTTAGTCTGCAACTTTCTACAACAGGAGTGGCTATCATTTGTTTTCTGTATGAGATAACACTGCTAGAAAGATGACAAGGTGTGACACAAGAAACATGGGGTTCAAGGTCTGGTTCCATTCCTCACCAACTTTGTGATCTTGGCCAAGTCACAGGCTAAAGGTTCCATTTCCATTAAAAAAAAAAAAAAAGTTTAAAACTATACCATCTACCTTATAGGCAGTTTTGAGAATTAAATAAGGTAATGTATATGAAAGAACTCAGCCTAGTATGTGGCTCATAAATGCTTACTGAATTCTAACATTTGTTGACATAAAAGCACAAAGCAACAATATAGGATTATTCCAAAAACGGTATTACACAGAGCAAATTAATGAAAACTACAGTCAAGGATGTCCACTTCCCAAGAAGAAAAAAAAATTTTTTTTAATGTTTATTTATTTTGAGAGAGCGAGCGAGCAAGCAGGGGAGGGGCAGAGGGAGAGAGAGAATCACAAGCAGGCTCCATGCACAGAGCCTGACATGGGGCTTGATCTCATGATCCATGAGATCGTGACTTGAGCCAAAATCAAGAGTTGGATGCTTAACTGACTGACCCACCCAGGCGCCCCCAAGAAGAAAAATTTTGCAGGACATAAAATAATGCCATGTCTCTCTGTATGGTATACAGTAAATATATCAATTCTTTGGCTTAATGATCAAAACCAAAACTTGAGAATAACACAAACACCATCACTTGCAACTTTGCAACGTTAAGGCTATCTAAAAGCCAGCTAAAACCTTGAAATAGAAGATTTAGGACAGGATTAGAGGTAGGAGAACTTAAAATTCAGAATGAGCTTTTAAAGTTAACATTTTTTCATTTGTAATGGCCCAAACACTATAAATATGTAAATATGTTCATCTGGGACGTGTGCTAAGCATATACAATATATATACAGATATAATATACATACATATACATATGTATACATACATATGTATGTATATGTATGTATATTATATCTGTATACATATCGTCATAGCTTAAAGCTTCTGGTTTGAGGCGCCTGGGTGGCTCAGTTGATTAAGCATCTCACTCTTGATATCAGCTTAGGTCATGATCTCATGGTCGTGAGATTGAGCCTCACGTCCATGCTCAGCGTGGAGCCTGCTTGGGATTCTCTCTATCCCTCTACCACTCATTCTCTCTCTCAAAAGTAGCTTCTGGTTCTATGTACACTGCAAGACATATCCAGGTATTTGGCTCATCCCCAGTCACCAAATTCTCCTCCATTCCAGTGGCTTATTCCTAGCACTCAAGAAATTGGTAGCAAAGAAAAGTATTTATCAGGGCTTTCAACAACATCAACAAATACTTATTGAGCCCTTTCTGTGTTGTAGACGGAGTACTTTCTCTTTTTTTTTGAGGCTACTTATTGAGCACTTTCTATGTGTAAGGCACTATTTGAAGCATCCAGTATATACCATAAACAAAAAGAAAGTCTCAACTCTCAAGGAGCATATACTCCAAAGGAGAGAGATGCACAAACAAACAAACAAGTATGGTACTGATTAGTGCTCAGCAAAATAAAACAAGAGAAAGTGATAGGGCTTAAATACAGTCCTCATTATGTGTCCCTAAAATATAGCTTACTGTGGAAGACTGATGCATAAGAATAAAGAATTAGCTCCCTCATTATTTGCATTTTGAATCACCCAAAAAATGGGCAACAAGTTTTTCCTACATCATCAGTAAGGAGGCTGCAACACTCGGAACAATGTACTCCTCCACCAACACAGTTGAAGGTTAAGTCTAATGAAATAATTATAAGTAAGCAAATTCAACAATTTAGATCGTCTTAATTTTTTTCCAGTTGTTAACAGTATGATACTTTCATGCTAGGAAAAAAAATGGCTTAAAACTAGGATTTTATTTTGCCTAGTCCATTCTTGGTCAGAATAGACCTTAGTGTGGTCAGAAAGACCACTCATTCAGAGTAGGACTGTTTGCAAAAGGGATGATCTGGTAACTGCTGCTGAATCTGGGAAGACAATTTTTAAGGGTAACCCAAAGAATGGTGAGAATATCACTAGGGCTTCAGTGCCCCCAGTTTCTTACAAAAGATAAATGATTTAGCTGTTTCAAAGAAAACCGTATGTTGGGAACATTAACAGTACTGAACATCCAATATATAAGAACATCCTTTAGAATATCTCTTAATGTCATCATCAAGATTGACAAGGAAACTGAATTCTCCAGTAAATCGACAACTCCTTCTTCAGATAACACCACTAGACTTAGGCGAATTCAGGAGGAAAAATATTCAGGTTACATAATTTCTTTTACCAGGAAGTATACTGTCTTCACTTTCTTTTACAATGATTTAGGTGTCCGTTTGTTTCTACAATTGCCTTTGGCAGAAGCTAATGAATTTTTTCCATACTAAATGTAACAATGTGTACAAAATATTATACACGTTGAAGGCACATATCATGATCCAGTGTATTAAAATATTTAACAAGGGCCATCTCTTCCAATAAAAGTGGAAAAAGTCCCATGTTAAAGTGATACTACATAGCATAGAAATCTTAAGCATTTAAATGCACATTATTTTGCCCTTGATTTTCTATGCAATAACAAGGATTGCTCTGGATTGGTATGATTTTAGAAACCTGAAAGATCATTATAATTGCTAAGGATTTAACTTAACATTTTAGATTAAGAAACTGTAAGGTATTATACTGAACATTCCCTACAAATAAATACTTAAATATACACGGACAGTAACAAACATCCAAAACTGCTCCAACACTTTGGCTCGTGAAATCAAATGGGAAAAAAAAAAAGTCCTATCTTCAGTACTTGTCAATATTTCTCAATAAGGTTCTCCATCTAAATTTACCAGAAACACAGAAATAAATCCTCTTTACCTCAGGACAACCAAATACCCACCCATCGCCAATACTGAAGCTTCTATCCCTCTCACTGGACTACCCTTTCAAGTGTATCAATTTGCCTTAGAGATCTGGCTTTGTTCTAGGAATCTATACACAAAACTACTAATCTTCCCATTAAAAAACAAAACAAAACAATGTCTTGCTTAGGAATAATCAAACATTGTTCGCCCACCCTTGTCATTTCCTACTCTGCAAAACAAGCATTCTCGCTCCAGAAAGTAGAGCGAATATCCCAAATGTACTGCATACACACCATCTTTCTTCAAAGGTACAATTTCCCTTCCACATGTAATAGTAAATAGATTGGCAAAAGGTATGCCATTTTTTTTTTAAACGAGCTGTTTCTGACTTTAAAAAATGACAAAGAGGATACAAACATAATCAAAACTTGCCAAATTCAGTCTATGCACTTGAGAAATAGCTATATCATCAGCAAAAAGCACTGATATGATCTATTGTTAGATCATTACTATTAACAGTATTCTTACTAATAAAAATACAACTTTTTTTTCTTAAAGATAGGTAGAAGGTCCAAAATACAAAAAAGTCATTCCAAAATGAGTCTAGACTCAGGCTTTTAATTCTGGTATTCTGTTCTCTCTCTCAAGAGGCTACTTTGAAGGTATATCACAGAGGGATGCCTATTTAGGTTTTGTCCCCTAAAACAACATGGAAGTAACATTTAAAAACACTATAATCAATGTATTAGATAATTCCATTCAATCTGACAAATATATATTATACGAGAGCATGCAAATTTTAATCACTAAGCCAAATAAGTAAACCTGTCATTTGTCTCTTTCAAACTTTATCCTCTATGACCAACAACTGCAAAACAAAAATAAGTTCTACACTTTAGCCTAAAGACAAGGTGTTAAAAAATAGTTAACTACTATAAAAATCAGCCTTTATAGTCTTAAAATTCCTCAAGTAAGATCTAACTTAATCAATGTTGGATCAATAGGAGCACTCACCAGAGAGAGAGAGAGAGAGAGACAGACAGACAGACAGACAGACATGAAGTTTGGTAGGCAAACTTGTCACTCAAATAAGCTGCCAACATGCTCTCACATCAAAAATTATGGTATAGAAGGGATTTACACTTCAGATATAATTTGGTCATGTAATCTTAGAAAGGAAAATACATGGGACGCCTGGGTGGCTCAGCTGGTTAAGCATCTGACTTCAGCTCAGGTCATGATCTCACAGTTAGTGAGTCTGAGCCTTGCGCCACAGGGGTCTGTGCGGACAGTGAGGAGCCTGGAGCCTGCTTCGGATTCTGCGTCTCCCTCTCTCTCTGCCCCTCCTGTGTGTGTGCGAGCTCTCTCTAAAATACATGAACATTTAGGGGCGCCTGGGTGGCGCAGTCGGTTAAGCGTCCAACTTCAGCCAGGTCACGATCTCGCGGTCCGTGAGTTCGAGCCCCGCATCAGGCTCTGGGCTGATGGCTCGGAGCCTGGAGCCTGGAGCCTGTTTCCGATTCTGTGTCTCCCTCTCTCTCTGCCCCTCCCCTGTTCATGCTCTGTCTCTCTCTGTCCCAAAAATAAATAAAAAACGTTGAAAAAAAAAATTTAAAATACATGAACATTTAAAAAAAACTAAAAAAAAAAAAAAGGAAAACAGACATCAGTCACTCTAAACTTCAGAATTATCACCCAAAATTCTAAATAAGAGCCCCCAAAATACCTGATGTACCCTCTTATACAACACTGCTACAATAGCACATGAACCAAAAGAAAAAATATGCTAGATAAGGAAAGGGTTAATGTGTGCAACAGGTAGCACTTTATGATTTAAAAAAAAAAAAAAACAACTTGCCAGGACAAAAGTCACAGATTCCTTGGATCTCCTTACTGCTACCTCCCTATCTTAAAAATGTTAAAAAAATGTGAAGAACTTTTGCTAGCTGAAGAAAAGGCTCTTCCTTTGAAAGACTGGATCCCAAGATCCAAGATCCCTCAGGTATTTATGTAACAGCTCAACAATTCGTATAGGCCTGACATGATACAAATGAATTCCCCATATAGAGCTGGGAATAATCACCTGGGAAGAGAATTTTGCAGCATCCTTTCTTCCACGTTCCCAAAGCTTAAGAAATGTCAAAACAAAAACCAATCCTTAGCACACAAAATTTCACTACTGATACACTTAGTTTATTTCTAAAAGCTAAAGAAATGTATTCTCAATACACAAACTGGGAGACAAGAGGCAAATCTCTGAAATAAGACTTGCCAGAACATACGCCTGCTAGATATACTTGCCAATGCACTCCACACCTTTGTAAGAGTCACGTTTAAAAAAAGAAAAAGTAGCCTTTTCTCAAAAAGAGTGGAGATCATCAGAAAATAAGATTACAGAATCACTCTCCCCCCCCCCCCCAATTCAGTCTAAAATGCAGACCTAAAGAAGACCACCACAAATTCCTTCAGTAATCTTCTAGGTCTTTCAGTTTACCAAAATTCACACAGTACAGACAATTCTTTGGTTTTCCCCAAACCTTACTCTACAGACACAAATTCAGATTTCTGAAATATATGGTGAGAATATTAATAAAGTTCTCTTTCACTAGGAAATACCAAAATCAAATTCTTAAACTCCAATAGGGAAACCCTGAAAGTAGGTCTTAAAGCAGCAAGCATTCATATGCACACACAAGGAAATTCCCTCCAAATCATTACTAAGTAAAAATTTCTTTCAACAAGATGCATCTCATATTTCCCTCCCAAAAATACAAAACACAGAACTTTTGGTATTCCACATTTTCACTCAGTCCCCACCAACCCTCTAGACCTATCAGTATTACTTGTGTGTTAAAAAATAAAAATAAAAATCCATAGTTCTACTCCCCAGCTCAAAGCCACAAATCCTGACACACCATAATCTACAAAATGATACAGAACTATCCTTCCTCAGTTTCGCCCCTAAAATTTACATTCGAATCTAACTTAATCAGATTACGTATCAGTATTGCAAAATTAGTAATCCTTGTCACGTTGTAATCCACAAAATCCTTTGATTTACAATAGTTTGTATAGAAATTAAGACTACATATACAAGTCCATTTCCAAACAGGATGAGTATTAAGGCTCTAACTGCTTGGCCTAAAAACCAAATGAATATACCTTCTTTCCTCTGGTACACAGAAAAGCCACCTGAAAAGTTTTAATGATAGTAGGTTCACAAATAGAAACAAAATAGTTATTGTGCTTCAAAATTGAAAAAAAAAAAAAAAAAAGAGGATAAAATACTAACCAATCTCTGGCTGTAACGAATCCTTTCTTCTTCGGGTTCCATCTCTCACTCTTCTGTTGAAATTACTGTAAAGAAACCACTCCAGGGCTGCCTTCCTCTTCCTCCTTAGGAACCAGATTGCAACACTAAAGAATAATGATATGAGCAGAGATGAGAACTCATCCTCAAACTCAAGCTTTCTTTCAGAGAAAGAAGATTTAAGATACGTGTAAGTTAAAGGCTGACAAATCTGGTTCCTCTTCATCAGTCTGAGACCCCCTCTGCTCTCGGGCAAGTGGTTCCATGTCATGACCAACATTAATCACGTTACAACTGTCCGAGGCCTAGGCAAAAGGAGGTGATGCTGGTTTCAGTTCCTGGTGGATGGGCCACACCACTGTTTCTCCCCACAGGACTACAATAAGCAAACCTCCCCTTGATGGCAGCGATAGCAAAAAAAAAAAAAAAAAAAAAAAAAAAAAAAAAAAAAAAAAAAGAGGTGGGGGGAGACTTTTATCTGTAGAGAGCTGACCAGGTGAAGCAGGCACCGAACTAATCCAGATCCCAATCAAATTAGTTCTCTCTCAATGGTAATTAGAAACTAAAGGGGGGGGGGGAGGGCAGACTACATAAAAAGAGGACAAGAAATCAGGATTTAAAGAAAGATTCCAAAACAATTTCCCATACCCCTCTAGCAAAGCCGTACACAATCGTCGCCTTCCTTCCCAGACTCCCTGGATCTTTTCATTCCCAAACCAACACTCCACCCCAACCAAGATGTGTACAACTCCGAAACAAATTCAAGAGAGTTGCATATCAGGTTCAAAAATTCCATTAGATCCTTCGGGATAAAGTAATAAAATGAGCGACTCCATCCAGAGAAATAAGTAAAATACATCTTTTCCAAAAATTACGACCGGTTTGCACCACGGCCGATCTATAATACCAAGAAAGGTTTTTCTTTTTTCTAAATATTCTCAAGGATAATGGCTTCCATAGGGAACGCCGATTTTTTTTTTCTCCTTTTTGTAACTACATTACAGCCACGTTAACAGCATCCTTTCAAAACTGCTCCAAGACCAGAGGACCCAATGACACAGTTTGCAAGAGCAGTTGGTGGCAGAGCCCTCCTAGAGGAAGCCCTTGTCCCAAGTCGGGAGGGAAAGAAACCGTGTTTGCACCCCCTGGGCGAGTGTCGCCCGGGACTGAGAGCTGCCAGGGCCGGCCAGGAAAATGGCAAATCTCGCCGGGATCCCCGAAAGGAAAGGCGTTTCAATGGTTCGCCCATCGGAAAAAGAAATAGAAACTTTACATTAAGACTTTAGACACCACGGTGAACCAAACTTCCAGGAGGGGGGGGGGGGGGCGCGGAGGGGGAATCTCACCGGGGATTTTGCTCGTGAGTTCTTGTCCAAGTGAGAAGTAAAAGATTCCAAAAACTGAGAGGAAAAATTAAATCCCACACGTCGTCTTCGGTTTTTTCCGTGGATCGACCCACTATCCAGAGAGGGTCAGGGCGACCCGGAAAAGAGGAAACAGTTGCTGAATCAAACCTCCTCTTCAGGCTTCGGAGACCAGCAGTCGGAGGCGTCAGGAGAGGGGAGCGCGACCCCTCGGCGCCGAGCCCGGGGCGCCCCCGCCTCCCCCGGGCCAGCGGTCAGCAGCCCGAGCCCGAGCCCCGAGCCAGCCCCGGCCGCGGGGAGCGCCCTCTTCGCCGTGCCCTAGGCAAGCAGCCGCCCGGCCGCCTCCGGAGCCCAGGAGCGGCGGCCGATCAGCTGAGACCGGCCGGCCCGAGGTTCCCCGCGCCGCCCCGGCCCCCCGGAACGCGGGCCCCGGCCCCGGGGGGCGGAGAGGGCGGGAGCGGCGCGGCGCGCCGGGCTGGGGGCCCGGGCTCCCCTCGCGTCTCCCCCTCAGCCGGGGCTCCGCGCTGCGGGACGAGCCCCCGGCTACTCCCCAGTCGCAGAGGAGGGACTCCGGGGGATGGGCCCCCTGGCGTTGCCCCTCCTCCCGGAGCGCCCCCTGCCCAGGATAGACGGAGCGGCGACAGGCCCAGCCGCTGGGAAGGTGCTCTGCGAGCCGCAGCCTCCGCCGCCGCCGCCGCTGCCGCCGGGGAGGGGTGTTGTTTCCCTCACACAGGAGGAGCCGCTGAAGCAGCCGCCGCCATTTTGAACCCGTCAGACTCTCACATACACACAGCTCCGCGGCGCACTGCGCAGGCGCCGCCCCCCCACCCCTCCTCCGGCTCGCCTCCACCCCCACCCCCCTCCAAGCCTCCCTTCGTTTCTTACCGCTCTCCGGGGCGCACGTGAACGCGCACGCGTCACTCCCCTCTAACGCGGACACTCCGCGGCGCGCGCACGCGCGGATGCGTCGGCCTCGAATCGCCCGCGCCCGACGACGCCGACGCGGCTCCCCGCCCCCCTTCGCGTCAGCCCGCCCGCCCTCCCGCCGGCCCACCGCCCCCGCTCCCCGAGGGCCTTCTTCCTGGGCTCGGGCCCGACCTGCTGCTCGCGCCTGCGCGCAGGCCAGGATCCTCCTCCGCGCGCGCCCTCCCCTCCCACACGCCCTCGCTCGAACACACAGACTTCGCCTCTGTGACCCCGCCCCTTGCCGGCCAGCTGCGCCGGCGGCCCTCCCCCACCTCTCCCGGGAGGGTGGTGACCCCCCCCCCGGCCCCCCACAAAGCACAACCAACACCCCCCCCCCAAGCAGTAGGGAGAAGCGCCCCATTCCCTTTCAACCGCCCTCTGCCCCAGTCGGCCCGTCACAGTCACACAACCTGAAGGCCAGGCGGCCTGGGCCAGAGCAGCCGTTGCCCGCCTCAAAGCGGGGGTCTCCCGGGGTCAGGCTGCTGGGCCCGGCCGGTCCGACCTCGGCGCCGTGTTCGGGCCTGTCCAGGGCGAGGGGCCGCAGAGAAGGGGCGCCTTTGCGCTGGCTGCCCTCCCCTCGCCCGCCGGCCAGTGGGCCGAGGACGGCCTGCCCGCCATCCCCGGGCAGGCCCCAGCGCCCCCGCCGCGGGGCCCGTTCGCCCCCGGCTCGGGGTCTCCTCGGTGCAGCGGCTCGGCCCCGCCTCACCCACTCCTCGCCGCTCCGAAGGGGCAGGAAACGGGAGTAGCATGTCTGTCCTGGGCTCGGCTCCCCCGGGGGAGCTCCAGGCGCTTGACAAGGGCGTCCACAGGTACCAGGCGCGGGAGTGGTCTCCGCGACGGCCCGGGGGCGGCGGCGGCCGGCGCGCCCACTGCGGGCCCGAGGCGCCCGGGGAGGTGGCCCTGGAAGCCCCCGCTCCTCGGCCACGCTCAGGTTTCCGCAGCGCCGGTGCCCCCCGGCGCCCCGGGTGGGACGTGACCCCGCCCCCGGCGAGTCGGGGCGCCCCCACGGAGGGGTGCGCGGGTCGCCCCGGCCCCCGGGCCGACCCCGCCGCCCCGGGCCGCGGCGGGCGCGGGAGGCCCGGCCGGGAAGATGTCTCCTCTCGGTGCGCGCAGCTTCGCGCGAGGGTCAGCGACGGGGCAGCGGCCGCCCGAGCCGCGCCGGCCCTGCCCACGAACAGGCTCCCGCAGCTCGACAGCTGCCCGACGGGCTAGCAGGCTGGGGACGTCGACGGAGCCCGGCCAGAGGTATCTGAGCAACGCCATGCGAGCAGCCCAACCGCGATCAGGGCATTTCCCCAGCCAATCTCGTGCTTTGGGGCCCGTTTAAATTATAAATCCCATAAAGGACCGTGGCTTGGGCGTTACGCATCCGGGTCGGCACTGTTGGCTGCACTACACTCTTGCCGAGAGGTGTCACACAGATCTTTTTCTCCCTGCCTTGGGTTCCCACTCTTTAACCTCGGATTCCTGGGATCCGGGGATGCAGGGCAGGGGAGGAATGGAGTGAATCATATAACTTCTATAAACAGCCTTCAACTCTTTTAGGAAGATGATAAAGACAATTGAAATAATGATAGCTTCTATTTCTATTAAGATTTGAACTCTTGGGTAAAGGCACTATGTAAACCCAAGGTATTATTATTTATTACCACACGGTGTTTTTCTACATGCATACGTCGGGAGTTTTTACAGACATTCTCTACTTTGTTTCACAGCATCCTTAGGAGTCAAGCAAACGTGCCTGGTAGTATTATACTCCTGTTAAAGATAGACAGTTGAAGTTTGGAAAGGTTAAACAGCTTGCCTAATTACTCTAACGGAGAGGAGTCCAGCGCTCTGCGATAGCAGACCGCAGCATCTCACAACAAAATGAAAGGTTTGTTAGCACGCTTGGGGTGATGAGCACCCAGTGGTGTGTGGAATTCTAGAGTCACCGTACGGTACACCTGAAACTTAGACTGTATGTTAACTGGGATTAAACTTAAAACTTAAAAAAAAAAAAAAAAAAGATTTGTTAATATGGCCTGACCCTCTTGCATTCCAGTCACTGGGAAATATTCTTTATTCTGATACCAGTTTTTGTTCAGACTTCTTAGATTTTCAGGAGCACGGATGTGAAGATCTTCACCAAAACTTTATCCGGTCCAAAGCCTTTTTAAGTCTTTCAGACTACAGTAAAATATACCTTAAAAGCAGCAGTCTTTCACATTGGTGCTACCAGACGTGGTCCCAGAGGCAACTGGCTGTCTATCGGTATAGAAAAAGGCAGCAGCTTGCTTTGTTTTTAAGTAGAAGAGGAGGACTCTTGCTATCCTTAGATTAAGTGTTAGGCCTCATTGCTGTTTGCAAAATAAATGGCTTTATTACCTTGCCACCTGTCCTTGTAACCCGTGGGATACTTCAGCGAAAAGAGAAGGAGAAGGAGGTCTCTAGCAGTAGCTCAACTTGT
Source organism: Prionailurus bengalensis (assembly GCF_016509475.1). NCBI lineage: Eukaryota > Metazoa > Chordata > Mammalia > Carnivora > Felidae > Prionailurus > Prionailurus bengalensis. The sequence continues at coordinate 110,515,519 of NC_057346.1, read as the reverse complement.
TTTTGCCCTTTTTCTTACGGTTCCGACCCCCTGAAGTAATTAACCGTCAACACCGAGTGAGTTGCTCGTTTTCAGCAAAAAGATACCTCCTACCGATTTAACCCAGTTGGTATGCTGGGAAGAAACCTAAGAAGGCTCTAAGAGCAGTAACAGTAATACTTCATTTGAACAGAACTGCGAGTAAAAGTTTGTCAGACTGCAACCAGCTCTTTTCCAGTTGAAAGCTATTTAACTAGTGTGCATTGCATGGCGGGGCCGGGGCAGGGGGGAGGAGGAATAGCGTTAAAACAGATATACACAAGCATTCTTTGTTAATATTTGAAAGATGTGCAGGGTGAGATAAGAGATAGTCAGGTGCCTAGTGATTCCTCCCATATCCCAATTGGCAAAGGTGTAATTTTGAGGCTCGCTGCTTGCCCTAAAAGGACATTGTCAAGAATAGACTTTGGGTGATTCCCCAAGAAGGGCAGTAGAGCTATGAACTGTATGGCTTCAACTGTAACTGCAGGGAGATGCAGAGAGTAGTAGATGAGGAGGAAAGAAAGGTGCCTTCTAGAGACATGGAGAAGAGGACCCCTGGTTGAAATAAGCTGGTACCTTAATAAGCTATTAACACATCTCTGCCTTCTTGCGCAAAGCTGAGACCCAACAAGTGCTAAGAGTCAAAATCCAGATCACCCACTTCTTTTGGGAGACTTTAGTAGGCGAAAGGAGAACCGTGTAGTCTCATGAAGTAAGTTAATCTAGTTCTGATTTCTCTGCACTCCTTAGATGTGAAGGAAATAGGGATGTCTCAAGCAGTAGAAGTCTAAACCGACATAGAGAAATCTGTCTCGGAGATGCCCTAAGAGGGAGCATAACTAGTGGTTAAAAAGCTTTGACATCTGAGACTGAAGGTATACTCTCTACCAGCTATCTGATCCTAATGGACTCCTCAGAGCCCGTTTTTCATCTATGAAGTAGGAAAATGCCTAACTCTCAAATGAATAATGTCTTAAAGCTCAATGTCTGGCACATGATAACCTCCAATTGTGAGCATTTACTATGTTTCTCACCTCTGTTTTTTTTTTTAAGTTTATTATTTATTTTGAGAGAGAGCATGAGCAAGGGAGGGAGAGGGACAGAGAGAGAGGGAGAGAGAGAATCCCAAGCAGGCTCCATGCTGGCAGCACGGAGCCCAACCCCAGCTCAAACTCATGAACCATCGTGAGATCATGACCTGAGCCTAAACCAAAGGCAGAAGCTTAACCAACTCAAGCGCCCAGGCGCCCGTTTCTGACCTCTAGTTTTATTTATTTATTTATTTTTTCAACGTTTATTTTTATTTTTGGGACAGAGAGAGACACAGCACGAACGGGGGAGGGGCAGAGAGAGAGGGAGACACAGAATCGGAAGCAGGCTCCAGGCTCCGAGCCATCAGCCCAGAGCCCGACGCGGGGCTCGAACTCACGGACCGCGAGATGGTGACCTGGCTGAAGTCGGACGCTTAACCGACTGCGCCACCCAGGCGCCCTGACCTCTAGTTTGAAGGAAAGTTTTAAGTAAAGATGTTTCAATATTTAGGCAAATTGACATGGAGTATAGTAGTGACTTAGAGCTTCTCCTCTTTCCCTTTCTAGCTGCTAAGCCTTTCCTTCCTCCCTACCCCTTGTGTCTCTGATTTCCATTTTCCTCTCTTCCTGGACTCTGCCTGCGCCTCTCTCATCATCACCTCCCTCCTAAGGTCTCTTTCTTTCCATCCTTCTCTCCATCACTCTGCCACTCTCCACCTGCTGTGTGCATTCTTCTCTCCCAGCCCAGCCTGTTGTCTTCTGCTGTGTCCTCGGCAGACCTTACTTGCTCACTTCCCCTTATCCATCCATTTGGAGCACTTAATCCCATGTTCTCTAGTTTTGTTACTTAATCATTTCCTGAATGGGGCACCAGGGTAGCTCAGTCGGTTGAGCATCCAGCTCATGGTCTCGGCTCTGGTCATGATCTCGTGGTTTGTGGGTTTGAGCCCCTCATCGGGCTTTGTGCTGACAGCACGGAGCCTGCTTGGGATTCTCTCTCTCTCCCTCTTTCTCTGCCCCTCCCCAGGTCATGCACCCTCGCTTTCTGTCTCTCGCTCTCAAAATGAATAAATAAACTTAAAAAAAATCATTTCCTGACCACCTCCGTCCACCTCCTTACACTAGACGATAAGTGCTGTCAAGGCAAGAGCCTGGCCACATTTGTATCTGTCAAAAAACCTTCCAAAATCAGTATCACTTACTTACTGTGTCAACCTTAGGAGGGATAAACACTGGGTGTTGGGTGATTGTGAGTTTTAAGGGATAGAAAGTTTTGTTTAGGGATGCCTGGGTGGCTCAGTTGTTTAAGCATCCAACTTCGGCTTGGGTCATTATCCCACAGTTCGTGAGTTTGAGCCCCACATCGGGCTCTGTGCTGACAGCTCAGAGCCTGGAGCCTGCTTTGGATTCTGTGTCTTCCTCTCTCTCTCTGTCCTTCCCCCACTCATGCTCTGTCTCTGTCTCTCAAAAATGAATAAACGTTAAAAAAATTTTTTAAGTTTATTTTTAATGTTTATTTATTTTGAGAGAGAGTGAGCCAGGGAAGTGCAGAGAGAGGGAGAGAGGGGGAATCCCAAGCTGGAACTTGAAATGGGCTTGAACCTGCAAATCATAAGATCATGACCTGAGCCTAAACCAAGAGTCACTTAACTCACTGAGCCACCCAGTCACCCCTAGAAGTTTTCTTTTGAGTTTGGAAGTAAAAATTGAAATTGATCAGGAGAAAAAAAAAAAAAAAAAAAAAAGGAAGCCAGAAATGCCCTGTCAGTTGTCATATCATTGATCATGAATGGCACATGAGATTCTCGTAAACCTCAGGGAGCATCGTTGATTCTTTAGGACTATGGGACCACAGCCCTCCCTGGCCCAATGTCTCCTTGCTGCCATTTTTTCTAGACATACAGCCTGCCTTTGTGCAGACCTGCCTCCCCTGACATATGGGTTTGACTTTGGCTGTTCGGGCACCTGCAGCAGCATCTGGGATCCACCTGCTCTTTTGAGCAGCCTTACTTCACGCTGGGGTAGGGCCACCCTCACTTTCACTTCTAAGAGGGAGGACTCCCTGCCTTTCCTGGAAGTGGGTCTTGAGCCGAGCCCTGTGCCTCACTACACCTGTGTTCGGTCTGGGGCTGTTTCTGGCTCCCGGGGGTTTCGGATCTGTTTGCAACCTTATGCTCATTTGCTGGCCCAGGTATTGATAGCTTTTCAGTCCTCCAGCCACATCCCCAAAGGGCTAGTTGCCTAAACACTTAGGCCTGTTCCTGGATTCTTCTAGTGGATCTGATCTTTGCCCATCTTCTTCAAGAGCGTCCACTGCCTTTAGTCAGATTCGGCTAAAGCTGGCCCTTCTTTGACCGCTTTGTGAGAGGTTCTTACCAGCTGTGTGTTATTAGCCCAGGCCCCTCACCTATCAGGATCCCTGTTCTCACTTTAATAAAACTGACATAATGACTCCTGCCCTGTTTCCTGCTGGGATTGTTGTGGAATCAAATGGACTAATGCACACGAACGCTCTACGAAAGCTGGAAGACAACACATTTAGACAAGATTGCTGGTTCTCCTATTTCTGTGTATTTCTTCTTTTTACTACATGAAGGAATTGTTTTGTTGCTACGTACTGTGTGGCCAACACTAAACTGAGTGCTTATATGGAGACAAAAGATTTGAAACATTAGAAAGCGTGGCTTTTACCCTTGAAGACTTCACGTCATGGAGGAGAGACCATGAAGACATGACATGCTTGGAGAACAATCATCATTACAGTCAATCACCAGAAGATAATGTAAGAATAGGAACTGGATAGAGAATTCCATCTGGATGTAGGCCCCATGGGATAGGAAAATTTGTTCATTTTGTTCACATTCATTGCTGTATCCCCGGTGCCCAGGACAGTGCTGGCCACAGCTGGCATTTATTCGACCGTGTTTATTGATTCCATGAATACAGTAGTACAGTGATGCTTTTGAGAGACAGGGGTGTGAAGACCAGAGGGCTTGGAACCTTTGCAGGTAGGTTTGGTTTTGACGGAGTAAGAGAGGCACATAGATTCTGGAGCAAAGGATTGGTGTGATAACAATTGTTGCAGGTGAACTGTTCCTGCAGCTGTCACTTAGGTTGGAATAGAGGTGACAGACAAAGCCCTACAACTGCAAACCCAGCCAGGTAGCAAGGATGCGAATTTAAGGCCAAGTTCATCACTCTCTTTACTCCAGCTTCTCTTGTGACCTACTCTTTCCACTCTACTTATCTCTACGGCTTCCAGTTTCTGGGTGTTGTCTCTAGAGTCCATATTGGAGTACAGCTTTCGATGTGATATCATAAACTTAATATCTCCAGTCAACTTTTTTTTTCAAAATGCCTCTTTTAATTACACCATTCATTATATCTGAAGTGTATAATCTTAAAATGACAATCTCCTTTTTTTTTTCCAAAATGCCTACTAAATATTTCAACTCCGAAATGTATTCAGTTGTCTTTCTCTTTCTGGCTAAATCTATTTTCACACTCTCTGGGGGACCTCAAGAAAATATTGACAACATTGAAGGTGAGATTTTCATGTTGTGTTTTTTTGCAATTATACCTGATTTGCCACACAGCTTGGAGTTTGTGTTTTGATTTTGTCACAATTACTAGATCTGCTTCTACCATTGATCTAATTATCTTATTGTTGGTGAGCTGCACATCCTTAGTAAACTTTCTATCCCTGTATAATTTCGTTGGTATAAGGAATGTGGGAGATACTATATGTTTACTCTTAGCCTTTATTATTGAAACTGATTACAAGATTTAGCAACATCTATGTTTTTTTAATGTTTATTTTGAGAGAGAGAGCACACAAGCTGGGAAAGGGCAGAGAGGGAGGGAGGGAGAGAAAGATTTTCTGTGTTCACGGCGCAGAGACCTACACGGGGCTCAATCCCACAGAACCGTGAGATCATGACCTGAGCTGAAATCAAAAGTCGGACGCTTAACCCACTGAGCCACCTAGGCACCTCCCAACATCTATTTTTAATGGATATGTTTCTGTTGGTGAAAGCTTATGTTCTGCACGAATGTTACTATTTGCATGAATGTTAGTATTGTCTATAATATATTTAGGCATTTTCTGTTTCACTTCAGTATTTAGTGCTCATTTGCTATTTCCTATATTTTATACATTTTTATAGTCAACCAATTCAGAAAAGTGGGCAAATCGAATTCTCAGATCCAGCTTGCTGGAAGATAAATATAGAATCTGCAATGTCTTCCTTTCTCTGAATCCACATTATTCCTCTTGAAGGGACCATATTTCGTTCCATATGCGTTTAAGTTGCTCCTTAATACACAGGCGTGCGATCTGGCTGCTATTGATGGGAGAACAATGCCCCTCTTTTCCAATAGCGGCTCTTCCTTCGCTGGTGTACTTCTGATGAAACCTGCCACCCACCGTCTCACATTTGATTGGATCTCTGTGTGACCATCAGCATCATCAACCACAAAACACATGCCAGTTTTTAACTACCTGCTGGGTCCTCAAGATTTAAAATATAAAACTGGGACCTTGCCCTCAAGGGGGCTTACAGTTTAAGGAGAAAAGAAAAGGACAAAAAGACGACTACCTCAAAACTGTCAAGGTGCATAGACCAACAAGTGCCTGGTAGGACTGGAAGAGGGAGGAGACTGCACACTTCAGAATCTGCAGCCGTAGTTGTCTCTCATCCAGGACTCCCCAGTGCATTTACTCGGTGCCGCACCGACTTCTTCCTTAGGCTCTGTTAGATCCCCCTCTGTTGGGCACATTAGCATTGATTCGCAGAATCTCAGAGCTGGCGTGGAGCTTGGAGGTCATTTAATCCAACCCACTCATTTTAAAAACCGGCAGTCTGAGACCCAAAGATGTTAAGCAGCTTGGCCAAGGTCATGCAGCTAGTTTAGTAATGAAGTTGGAACCATAAACCATGTCTTCTGATCGCTGCTTTTTCTGCTACTACTCAAATTGATGTCATTTCTAACCATCAGATCTAAGATCATTCATTTGTTCCTTCCCCAGAAAGAGCACCAGCCTGCTCAGGACACTGTACTTGGCACTGAGGTTGATCGCATTGTGGGTGTGCATGAGACCACCTTATGTGTGCGTGGGGGGGGGGGGTCAGGTGACCATATAAATTAGCCTCTAATTTATAGACCCTTTGAAACAGCAAAAAGGTCTGATAATAACTATATGCACATCAGGTGTCAACTAAGATGAGTGCCATGATGGACATCAGGTCTCTGCGGGGTATATGCACGGTCTGTACAGGATACTGTGAGGGCACAAAGGTGGGAGGGGCCAATTCTGCACAAAGGGGCGGGGGAGGGGTGTGCAGTCAGGGAAGTCTTTCTGGAGGAGGTGATGCTTGAAAGTTACTGAGGTTTTGATGTTAACCAAGAAGACAATGGGGGAAGGGCATTTCCTATCCCTGACACACTCTGGACGCAGCAGGATGGCCAGCAAGAGCTGAGTCTGCAAAGGTGGGGGGAATTCTATCCTAGAGGACCCCTCACACCATGTTCAGCAAGCAGATGGGGGCGCAGTGACCCCCAGTCCCCTTTGGATCCCGGCAGATATCTGGTCATCCAGGCAGCAAATATTTACTGAGTATCTACTAGGTAGCAGGCACTGCCATAGGGAATACGGTGGACATGACAGACAGATGGCTGTTCTGAGAGACAACATGGTGTGGTGGCCCGGCAGGGCCCCTGGAGATGTGCTGTCTGTATTCCCAGTCTAGCTGCATCCTGCACTGATTATGTCACTTTGATCAAGCCACGGAGCTCTTAGGGTTTCAGTTTCCTCATCCATAAAATGGGGATGAGTCCCTCCTCATAGGTGGTCGTCACAAGATCTAAACGGGTTAACACTCACCGTGCTAGAACAGCACCTGGAACCTAGCAAGTGCTATACAAGTTTGTGAAATAAACCTGAGCTTACAGTTGGGCGCACCACAGCAAATTACTTATTGGATAAATTCTGTGAAGAAAATAGGAGGGCATCTCTGAGGAGCTGACATTGGAGTTGAGATCATATGACAAAAAGGAACATTCCAGGGAAAGAGAACCGCTTGAGCCAAGGCCCTCAGTGGGACCAGACATTCCTGTACTTAAAAAGAAGTGAGCCAGGGGCGCCTGGGTGGCTCAGTCGGTTAAGCATCTGACTCTTGATTTCAGCTCAGATCATGATCTCACGGCTCGTGAGTTTGAGCCCCTCATCGCCTCAGCACTGACGGCGCGGAGGCTGTTTGGGATTCTCTCTCTCTCTCTCTCTCTCTCCCCCCCCCCTTTCTCTCTGCCCCTCTGCAATTCTCTCTCTCAAAATAAATAAACTTAAAATTTAAAAAGGGGGGGGCACCTAGGTGGCTCAGTTGGTTAAGTGATCTGCTCAGGTCATGATCTCCCAGCTCATGAGTTCAAGCCCCTGCATCTGGCTCTCTGCTGTGAGTGCGGAGTCCAGAGTAGGCTTCCGATCCCCATCCCCTTTGTTTTCTGCCTCCCCCTGTTCATTTTCTCTCTCTCTCAAAAATAAATACGTACATTAAAAAGAAGAAAAGAAGAAGAAGAAGCCGCCCAGATTGGCCAAGGTGGAGAGGGGTCTGAGAGGGGTCTGAGATGACCCAGGCTGGTCGTACAGAGCTTGCCGCAAGCTGGGAGTGTACTCTCAGGGCGGGGACAGCCCATGGTGGTCCTGGAAACAATGGGATGACAAGATCAAATTTATGTTTCAGAAAGAACTCTCATGCAAAAGTAGAATGCTGGAGGGAAAATTAAGGTGTTCTGTCTCTCACTTTGAACTTGAGGCCATGGCCTCAGGCAGTAAATCTGGTAGAGGAGAGGGAAGGTAGAGGACAGCTCCGCAGGGTCTGGCCACACCCAGGGCTGTGTGGGCAGAGGGGTTGTGCCAGCCCCTGAAGTGGGGGCATCCGGGAGAAGCAGGGGCGGGGCAGGAGGAGGGGGATCGCACCACTCAGTCGCTGAGACTGGGGCTCTTCAAGGGCTGGGACAGAGGAAAGCAGTGACACCCAGACCCACCGTGGGAGGAACGAGGACCGAGATGGCCCATAGAAAGTGTGGGGGGAGGGGCGCCTGGGTGGCTCAGTAGTTAAGTGCCTGACTTCGGCTCAGGTCATGATCTTGAGATTCTGAGTTCAAGCCCTGCATCTGGCTCTGTGCTGACAGCTCAGAGCCTGGAGCTGCTTTGGTTTCTGTCTCTCTCTCTCTGCCCCTCCCCTGCTCGCACTCTGTCTGTCTGTCTCTCTCTCGAAAATAAACATGGAAAGGAAGTTTTAAAAAGTGTGGGAGGAGACCAGAATCTCAGGGAGAGGGCTGCAGCTGAGAGGACGGTGCACCTGGCCCTTTATCGGTCCCTGCTTCTTGCTTGAAGAATGAATGAATGTGGGAAGTGTCCAGCAGGGGAAGAGGAATCCATAAAAGCATCTGAGAAGGAAAGACCGAAGAGGTAGGACACGGGAAAGAGCGTGGAGGACAGTGTCCAGCAGGAGGGAGGGGTTGGGGGCAAGACACAGCTGGAAGACGTCCCCCCTCCGTGGGGAGCCATTATGACATCACCTTTGACAGCAGCGTCAGCGCAGATGGGGGTGGGGGGCCAGAATGCGATGAGCCAAGAATGAATGGGAAGAAAAGATGGCAAGTGTAACCCTCCTTGAAGAGCAGAGGGAAGACAGGAGTGTGATGGGAAAGAACCGAGCTTGTGTGTGGCCTGCAAGGTGTCGGTAGAGAGAGGGCTTGGAAGTGGAACCTGGAAATACAGGAGGCTCCTTGTGTGGAACAGCCAGCGAGGGCGGACCGGCCCTGAGATTAGCTCCGGCTAAGACACCTTCCTCTGAACTTGGAGAGGCTGCACAGAGATGGTTTGGGGGGTGCGGGGGCAAGAGGCTAATGCATTTACACCTGAGAACCCCTGGAGCTGTCTTAGGGATGGAGAAGGCAGTGTGGTAGGCTTTCGACCCCCATCCCTCTCTCTCTGACAGAAGCCATGTCCTTGGATTTGGGGAGCAGTAGGGGGCTGGCGGGGAGCCTACCTCCTGTGACCTGCAGTCATGCGAGAGGTCGGTGAGGAAGGAGAACTTAGAAGAGCCCAAAGCAGGCCACGTGGGTCCCCAGCTGACAGATAAACATGGGTTTTCTGCCTCCCTCAGGTTCAGCTCTACCTCCCTCCCATAATTGCCCTTGGACTTTCTGCAAAGCCTGGCACTCAGCCCTCAGCTCTTCCTTCCCTTCAGGTCTCCACTTTTCCTAACTTCAGATATCATCTAGGTGGGGGTGACTCCCACAGCTACAGCAACCCTGACCTTCCCACACGGCCTGGCCAGCAACTTCGCTGTTGGAGCTTCCCCTGGGACTTTCCCGTGAAGAATGAGTCTCCCGCATGATCCTCGCCTCCAAACAGGTTCAGGCTCTGCTCCCTCCTCCCCAGGCCCTCCTCTGCCCCCAAACATGTGCACCAGGCCTTCCCTGCTGCCCCCCGCCCCCGTGGATTCCCACAGGCCTGTAAACCACCCCCCCAGTTTGGCATTTACTGCATGACCTTTTTGCATTTTAAAAATCTCCAGTGAGTATGTTTCAGTCTCCCTCATGGAGAATGTTCCCTGAAGTAAGCCCCTCCTGGAGTAAGCCCCCCTGAGGACTGGGGCTTACGTGCTGATTTCCTCCACCGTCTCTGGAATCAGCCCTCGAAAAAAGTCATTTCCGGGGCCCCTGGGTGGCCGGGTCATCGGTTGAGTGTCCGACTTCGATTCAGGTCATGATCTCACCGTTTGTGAGTTCGAGCCCTGCATCAGGCTCTCTGCTGTCAGCACAGAGCCTGCTTCAGATCCTCTGTCCCCACGACCCCCCCCTCCTCCCAGCTTGCGCTCGATCTCTGTCTCTCTTTCTCTCTCTCTCTCTCAAATAAACATTAAAAAAAGGAAAATAGCCATTTCCTCACTCATTTTATGTAATATGAGAGCAGGCCACTGTCTGGGGACGGAGGGCACGGGGAACAGACTAGAGGGCTTGCCAGGAAAGAGGTGAACTTCATAAAGTAACTCTCAGAGGAGAACATTGCGGGCACAAAGTATTTGCATCTGAGTAGAAACTCAAATGGGATGAAATGATGGAAGAGGCCATTGAGTCCCTTTGTCAAGAAGGCCCAGCCAGTGGATGGCGGAGACCGAAGAGGAAGAGGGAGCCAAGGGCCTGAGGAGGATCTGGTGGCAAGTTTAGCCTGGGATGGCAGCAGGTTGGTGGCCAATAGTCTCGAGGGGCTCCAGAAAGGGCAGGGTCCCATACTCAAGGCCAGAGATAAGAAAAGCATCTGTAACACCAGCTCTGGGCACCTGGTCAGCTGTCGCTGGAGGCGAGGCTGGTAAGGGGGAGGGTTGATGGTCACAGGCTAGACTGCGGCAGTGACTGGGGACGGGAAGAGGAGTGGAAACCAGGCCGAGAAAGACCAGTGTTTGGCAGAGGGCACGGAGTGAGGAGGATGGCAGTGACTCATAGAGTCGAAGCTTCGCCCTGCGAGCAGGAGGCAAGGCATGAACAGAGGAGAGGCCGATGAACACTGCATTTCTTGGTGGTCCCCATTCAACTCCATTCAAAAGGGTTGAAGAGAAAAGGTTGGAAAGGCCTCGTGGGTGGTCTTAAGGGAGCCTGGCGGCGTCTTCCCTCTGTGCAAGTGGAAGGGGCCAGCCGTCCTCGCCTCATCTGACGCAGTCCCGGGGTGGGTGCGTGGCCTGCGACCTAGGTTTGACCCGGCAGGCCTTCTATTTCCGAATATTGATCCTGAGCCAGGTGAAGCTCCCTGGCTTCCCGCCAACCCAAACGTGGTCCGCCAGTCCCCAGAAAATTCTGAGAGCCACCTCCCCCACCATACACGCACACTTAGGTTAAACTCCTCTCTGGTTGGCTGGAGTCCATTTCTGTCGCTTGCGACCAAGGACCAAGAACTCTGAGAGCTTGACCCTGTTGACTGAAGGTTGAGGATGCGGTCAGATTCCTATGCGGATATGGAGTCCAAGGAAGAATCCAGAAGAACCACAGATTTGTTCATCTCGTCAGTTTTCCTGTGTGCTAGGTACGAGGGATGGAAAGAAATGTGGCAGACTCTGGCCTTTTGTGTGTGTGTGTGTGTGTTTATTTTGGAGAGACACTGAGACAGCATGAGCAGGGGAGGGACGGAGAGAGAATGGGAGAGAGAGACAGAGAGAGAATGGATCCCAGCCAGGCTCCACGCCATCAGCACAGGGCCCGATACGGGGCTCAAACTCACGGAACCATGAAGTCATGACCTGAACTGGAACCAAGAATCGGACGCTTCACCGACTGAGCCACCCAGGTGCCCCGACTCTGGTCTTCATGTAAACAAAGTGAGCGTGTCTTGATTTGAGTTCACCCAGAAGCAAAACTCGGCACAAGGATTCCAGTGCAAGTCGTTTATGTGGGAGGGGGGTCCTGGGAAGCACTGGTAGGGCAGTGCGGAAATAGGACAGGGAAGAGAAGGCGGCCAACAGAAGGGGCATCTCAGGCGAGCTGCTACAGCGGGTCCCCGCAGCTCAGCCTGGCTGGGGCCTCTGGGAGGGTAGAACAGGCCTCAGAGTTCCACTTACCCACCAGAGGCCATCGGTCATTGGTTGAGGGGTGCCTCCAGAGGCCATGAGCTCCTTAGAACTTTCACTGCCTTGCACGCGTGCAGAGTTAGCAGCTTAAGGAGCCCTCAGGCAGAGACACAGAATGTGGGCTGCTAGGGGGCCATGGATGGGCCACCACATCCGGGACTGTGGAATGCAGTGGAGAGAGAGAGTTCTATGGGTTCTCAGCGCTGGGACAGGGGCCGTGGGCATCAGAAGAGAGCAGTCAGTTCCAGAGAGAAAAGATCCTCGGATTCGTTTTTCAAAAAAAATTTTTTAACGTTTATTCATTTTTTGAGAGACAGCGCATGAACGGGGAAGGGGCACAGAGAGAGGGAGACACAGACTCCGGAGCAGGCCCCGGGCTCAGAGCTGTCAGCACAGAACTCACGAGCTGCGAGATCGTGACCTGAGCTGAAGTAGGACACTTAACCGACAGAGCCACCCGGGCCCCAGAGATGCCCTTTTAAACCAGTCACATTTCTTGGGGCACCTGGCTGACTCAGTCGGTAGAGCATGCGACTCTTGATCCTGGGGTCGTGAGTTCGAGCCGCCTGTTGGGCATTGGGATTGCTTAAATAAATAAACTAAAAAAAAAAATACAGGTGAGGTCGTGTTCCTGCTCTGTTAACACACAGAAGGCTGTGTGTGTCAAGTGACAAGTGACATAAAATGAAGCTCTCCGAGGGCTGCTGGCTGCCTGAATGGCTGCAGGGGGCCTCCCGCGGGAACTTGACGGCCAGGCACGGGTGCAGTGCAGGAACATGGTGAGGAAGAAGCTTCCCTGGGCATCAGACTGGGGCAAGGCGGAACAGGGACAGGCACTGCTCTGGGCCGGGGGATGAGACACGTCCACCCAACATGGGAGGAGCCCAAGACAGAAGTCACACCATCTCAGGCGCCGGAGAGCACTAGGTCTGCAAAAGGTGAGGAAGACTCAGCCCTTTCTCTCAAGCAGAGCCACGGTCCAGTGGAGGAGATCAAAAAGGCCAGGGTAAGTGATGGAGGGAGGTGACGGCTGCCGTGGCAGGGCGTGGCAGCAGCCTGGGAACAGACATGGGAAGCAGAGAGAGCAAGGTGGTCTGATCCTGCACCGGAAAGACAAACTCTGCCTCCCACTTCCTCACCCCCACACACCCCTCCCTCCTGCCTGCCCGCTCCTATGCACCCGGCGCCCAGGCCAAGGACACCTGCTTCCTCCATGCCCAGCAGCCATGCCTGCCCACCACGCATGCCCCTGCCTCTCCCCTCGCGAGGTTCAGCACATTGCAGTTAACTGTGCTCTGGTGCTAGAGTGAGCAGCCAGAAGGTACCCCATGTCCATTGTCCTCTTTGACCTCTGTTTGCTTAAGGACGTTGAGTGTCAGCCGCAGCCGGCAGCGATGTGCTCTCAGGGGCCCAGACGGGACCTGGGGGCTCATCGTCTTGTGACAAGTCTGAGGGCAGCGATCCCCTTGGATGAAGCCCCCAGCCAGCCGTCGCAGCTGAGCTGTGCCTGGGGTGACTTCGGGGGGCTCTTCGGGTACCGAGGCGATGCACCAGGTAAAGAGAGCTGCTCCTCACAGGGTGCCGATCTGGAGATACTTTGGAGCACACAACTCAAGCTTTTTTCATCCTCAGATGGGTGGGTATGACAAGTTTGTGAAGTTGAAATTCTGCTCATTTCTGAGCGAGAGCCCCAGCGGGGGGCTAAGGTGCCTTTCCTATCTATATGCCCCTCAGCAATTGTGCCCAGGGGGGCCAGGGGTGGCAGGGGCAGCCAAGGGGCAGGCAGCGGAGGGTGGGTCCGCTGCAGGGAGGCTACTTCGTGCTCACAGGCCCAGTGACCACCACCCCGATGCCTGCCCCTGTCTCCTCTGGATCCCAGTGGGCTCCCGCCTCTGTCTGACCACTGGGGAGGAGAGGAGGGAGTTGGGACAGGCAAGGAGGGGCTAGTCTGCAGGGGTCAGCGCAGCTTGTGGGACTGGGGCAGAGCCCAGCGGGGTGCATGGCTGTGGGGGCAAGATCCCCTCCCAAAGTGAGGTTTGTCCTGGGTCTTGCCCACACCTCTGAGTGACTGTGATGTCCTAGCTGTCAGGTAGTGTACTTGGCGGGAGCTGAAAGGGCAGCTTCAGGAGAAGGGAGCCAGGGTGGGGGCACAGGTTGGGCCTTTGCTCCTTAGGTGAAGGGTCTCGATCCTGGCCCTGACTAGTTTCCAACCTGGACATATGCTTGGGCAGCCTCCATCTTGCCTGTGGTTCTCACACCTGCTCTATCCCCAGCCCAGATGCAAAAATTCTCTGGGGTCCCCCTGCCTGGCTTAGCCCAAAATGTTTCCCTCACCTCCACCACGGCCCTCTATTCCAGGGCCCAGCCCCACGCACAGGTGACCACAGACCCCTGGTCTGTGAGGCTGGATCGGGTAGACCTTCAGCCAGAGGCTTAGGGAGGCCCGGGCAGGGTGAGCGGAGGGGTTCGGGGCCCCTTCTGGCCAGTGGACAGCAATGCCTTGTCCTCCAGCCGCCTCAGCCTCCCGGACACAGGCGCTGCGATCTCTGCCCCGCCCCGGCAGGCTTTTAATACTTGCCCTAATCCCTTCTGCTGACGGGGGCTGGGAAGAGGGGCCAGTGAGCTTGGAGAGGCACTGGGACCTGCTCTACCCGCCGCCTGAAGACTCTGGGAGGGACGTCCTGGACCCTCACGGCCAGGAGTCCCTGGGGCAGGCTGCCAGCCCAGGGGCAGGGGTCATGCCTTGGGGCTCCGAATTGAGTTCATTGGGACAAACTACCTAGTTCTGATTTGAAATTGTTTGGATAATTGATGTGAACTGGTTTCCCCAGACTCCTGGGGTCAGGGGAACTTGGGCTGGGGCGGATACGTCTGAGAGTGAAAACGTGTGAGCAAGCCCATTAGGGGCTGTTTACATTTCTATTGTCAGCGGCCAGAGTCTGTTTGTTTAAACCCCAGGAGGTCTCCCCTGGTCCCTCTGGGTCTCTGCTCCAGTTCAGAACTTGAATTTCACAAGTCGGTGTGAATTGCACCCTTCTTATCTGTCTTGCCTGGAGGCGGGCAGTTCAGGCTTACACAGCCCACGTGCATTTATTTAATGAACATTAAAGGCCTCTGAGGGAGGCCTCCAGGGGGTGTCACTAAGTCTCTGGGACCTGCCCTCAGCCATTTTGCCAGGGAGACACCAGTCACGGTACCGCACGGGTTCCTGCTCTGACAGGGTCTTTAGAGGCTCTCAGCCGAGAGATTATGGGGCCCTACCCCAGCATAAATAATAGGATGTCCAAGTAACACGAGATTTCTCCTAATGACTAACTACTTGGATTAATGTTTTAAATAATCTTTTTTTATTTTAGAAGTTTTAGATTTATAGGAGAAGTATCAGATAAGAGTTTCTATGTACCCCTTCACCCAGTTTCCCCTATTACTAGTGTCTTATATTAACCTGGTACATGTATTATAAGTAATGAACATAGATATAGATATAGATCGTATTTAAAATTTTTTAATTTTTTTTTAAGTTTATTTATTTTGAGAGAGAAAGAGAGAGAGAGAGCAGGAGCAGGGGAGGGGCAGAGAGAGAAAGAGAGAGAGACAATCCCAAGCAGGCTCTGCACTGTCAGCGCGGAGCCCAATGTGGGGCTCAAACTAAGACCACGACCTGAGCCGAAATCAAGAGTCGGACGCTCAACCGAGCCACCCAGATGTCCCTAAAAAAAATTTTTTTATTGTTTATCTATTTATTTATTTTTGAGGGAGAGAAAGAGAGAGCAAGCAAGGGAGGGGCAGAGAGAGAAGGGGACAGACAGAATCCCAAGGAGGCTCAACGCAAAGCCTGACGCGGGGTTCACACACACGAACCGCAAGGTCATGACTTGAGCCGGAGTCGTATGCTTAACTGATTGAGTCACCCAGGCACCCCCACCCCCTCAAATTTTTAAGTAGGTTCCATGCCCAGCATGGGGCTTGAACTCACATCCTCAAGATAGTCACATGCTCTACCAACTGAGCCAAGGAAACACCCTTAGTAATGAACCAATATTGATACATTATTAACTAAGGTCTGTACCTCATACAGATTTCCTAATTCCTTTTCTGTCCCAGGGTCCCTTCCAGGACACAACACTACATTTGGTAGTCATGTCTCCATAGGATCCTCTGGGCTGTGACAGTTTCTTAGATTTTGCTTGTTTTTGACGTCCTTGACAGTTTTGAGGAGGACCTGCCGGGTAGTTTGTAGAATGTCCTTCAGCTGGGGTTTGTCTAATATTTGTCTAATTAAATAGGGCTGGAGCGCCTGGTTGGTCAGTCAGTAGAGCACGTGACTCGATCTCAGGGCTGTGGGCTCCAGCCCCATATTAGGTGTAGAGATTACTTAAAAATAGAATCTTCGGGGCGCCTGGGTGGCTCAGTCTGTTAAGCGTTTGACTTTGGCTCAGGTCATGATCTTGCTGATCTCTGGGTTCACGAGTTCAAGCCCCAGATCAGGCTCTCTGTTGTCAGCACGGAGCCCGCTTTGGATCCTCTGTCCCCCTCTCTCTCTGCCCCTCCCCTGCTTGCTCTCTCTCTCTCAAGTAAACATTTAAATAAAATAAAATCTAAACAAAATAAAAAAATAAATAGGGGCTATGGGTTTTTGGGAGGAGGATCACAGAGGTGAAGTGCTTTGATCAATTTCTAATATAAAAATCAATTATTGGGCACCTGGGTGGCTCAGCTGGTTAAGCATCCGACTTTGGCTCAGGTCATGATCTCGCAGTCTGTGCGCTCGGGCCCCACGTCGGGCTCTGTGCTGACAACTCAGAGCCTGGAGCCTGCTTCTGATTCTGTCTGCCTCTCTCTCTCTGCCCCTCCTTCGCTCGCGCCTGTCTTTCTCCCTCTCCAAAATAAAAATTTTTCTAATCAAATTATTTCCAAAATCGTCCACTTTTCTTCTCCCTCCCCTTCATCCCTACCTTTTTAAAAGTTTATTTATTTTGAGAGAGAGAGCAGGGGAAGGGCAGAGAGAGAGGGAAAGAGAGAGAACCCCAAGCAGGCTCTGAGCTGTCAGTGCAGAGCCCAATAAGCGACTCGAACCCACAAACCTTGAGATCATGACCTGAGCTGAAGTCAAGATGCTTAACCAACTGAGCCACCCAGCACCCCCCGCATCCCCACCTTCTTTCCTGCCTTCATCTTCTCTGTGTCTTCTGTGGTGCACCTGATTTGCCTGGCCCAAGCACTTCCTCCATCTGTCTGTTGGGTGGGGCACCGGACCTGGCCATTAGAGCTAAGGAGTTCAGGGGCAGGGCGCTCATTGAGACAGGAGAGGACCTGGAAGGCCTCTAGGGGCAGGAGAGAGGCCAGCGAGGTGTAGCGGTTGAGATCTTGGATTTCCTGGGTTCAAATCTCGGAGAGTCTCGTACTTTCTGCATCTATGTTAAGAGCGCTCACCTTGTCACGGTTGTTAGGACCATTAAGTGAGCCGGTAGAGAACAGACCCACCGAAGGGGATGCTTGAGGTGAGTCCGTGACGGGAGTGGTAGGGGGCGAGGAGTGACACTCCCCCCATGCCCTCCCCCGCCCCCAAAGGCCCTTCAGCAGCTGCTGCAAGGTCTGCAGCAGAAGCGCCCGCTGGGCTGGCTCTCTGGCTGCAAGGACGTCACTAATGACAGAGCGGCCTCCCTAGAACACCCACTAGGCTCCCATCTGCTGGGCACTCGCTAGGTGCTATGTGAAGTCCTCCCATACACGACCTCCTACGACTGTCAAGCCTGCGACCCAGGGAGGCGCTACCCCTGTTTTACAGAAGAGGAAGCTGAATCCCCACCCACATGTTAACTGATCTTGATCTGATAATATATCAATGCATCTGAAACCAGAAGTGTCATGGACAAAGCCAGAGTTTTTCCCTCTCTAAAAGCTTTCTTCTCTAGCTTACTGGACTCCCTTCAACAATTCTGAGTAAGAGCCACACTAGCACTTACATAGAGAGTTTCAGTTGGAGAACCGCCAGCCACTCCAGTCAGGATTTAGGGGCAGGAAGACCTGAGCCCGCCTCCAGCCAGCACAGGGGACCAAGTCCCGTCAACTTTTTCCTTATCTGAACACCAGGGTGTGTGTGGAGGAGGTGGGGGGCCCCCGGGGCAGTTAACACGCACTACTGATCATCAGCGCTACTATTAAATATCACTTTGTTTCTTTCATTTGGTGCCAAATTCTAGGTGTGAACCGGCGTTTGTTTTTGAAGAAGCTTTCTTATGAAATCAGTTTTCTTACTTGTAAAACTAGAAACAGTGCAAATACATGTACAACAGCCAATAGGTATTTAAAACAAAAAACCTTGTTGTTACAATATTTACTAGAGAAATAACATGCAGGCGCTAAAAATGATATTCACCTAACTGTGCCATGCTATCCTGGATTGGATCTTGGAACAGAAAAGAGACATTAGTGGGGTGCCGGGGTGACCCAGGTTGAGCGTCTGGCTCGGGCTCAGGTCATGATCTTGCGGTTCATGAGTTCGAGCCCCGCATCGGGCTCTCTGCTGTCAACGCAGAGCCTGCTTCGGATCCTCTCTCTCCCTCTTTCTTTGCCCCTCCCCCACTTGGCTCTCTCTCCCTCTCTCAAAAATAAATAAACATTAAAAAGTTTTTACGGGGGGCGCCTGGGTGGCTCAGTCGGTTAAGCGTCAGACTTCGGCTCAGGTCATGATCTTGCGGTCCGTGAGTTCGAACCCCGCGTCGGGCTCTGTGCTGACAGCTTGGAGCCTGGAGCCTATTTCAGATTCTGTGTCTCCCTCTCTCTCTCTGACCCTCCCGTTCATACTCTGTCTCTCTCTATCTCAAAAATAAATAAACGTTAAAAAAAAAATTAAAAAAAAAGTTTTTATGGGAGGGGCGCCTGGGTGGCTCAGTCGGTTAAGCGTCCCACTTCAGCTCAGGTCCTGATATCGCGGTTTGTGGGTTCGAGCCCCGCGTCGGGCTCTGTGCTGACAGCTCAGAGCCTGGGGCCTGTTTCGGATTCTGTGTCTCCCTCTCTCTCTCTCTCTGACCCTCCCCTGTTCATGCTCTCTCTCTGTCTCAAAAATAAATAAATGTTAAAAAAAAGTAAAAAAAAAAGTTTTTATGGGAATGAAAGCTGGTGCAGCCACTCTGGAAAACAGTATGGAGGTTCCTCAAAAAATTAAAAATAGAACTACCCTACGACCCAGCAATTGCACTACAAGGGATACAGGTGTGCTGTTTCAAAGGGACACATGCACCCCAATGTCTATAGCAGCACTATCGACAATAGGCAAAGTATGGAAAGAGCCCAAATGTCCATCGATGGATGAATGGATAAAGATGTGGTGTATATATACAATGGAGTATTTACTCAGCAACCATAAAGAATGAAATCTTGCCATTTGCAACTACATGGATGGAACTGGAGGGTATTATGCTAAGTGAAATTAGTCAGAGAAAGACAAATATCATATGACTTCACTCATATGAGGACTTTAAGACACAGAACAGATGAACACAAGGGAAGGGAAGCAAAAATAATATAAAAACAGGAAGAGGGACAAAACAGAAGAGACCCTTAAATATGGAGAACAGAGGGTTACTGGAGGGGTTGTGGGAGGGGGGGATGGGCTAAACGGGTCAGGGGCATTAAGGAATCTACTCCTGAAATCATTGTTGCACTGGATGCTAATTTGGATGTAAATTTAAAAAATCAAATAAGTAAGTAAATAAATAAATAAAATGAAGACAGGAAAAGAAATAATAAAATTTTAGAAAGAAAAGAGTAGTGAAAAACTGGTAAAACCCAAATAAGGTCCAGAGTTTAATTAATAGCATTAATGTTAATTTCTTCATTTTGATAAAAGAGTGTTAACATTAGGGGAAGCCAAGTGAAGGGTTTCTGGGGACTTGACGTACTATTTTTGTAATTCTTTAAAAAAAATTTTTTTTAATGTTTGTTTATTTTTGGGAGAGGGAGACAGACCGCAAATGGGAGGGGCAGAGAGAGAGGGAGACACAGAATCCGAAGCAGGCTCCAGGCTCTGAGCTGTCAGCACAGAGCCCTACGCGGGGCTTGAACCCATGAACCATGAGATTATGACCTGAGTTGAAGTCGGACGCTCAACTAACTGAGCCACCCAGGCACCCCCTATTTTTGTAATTCTTGTTCAAATCTAAGATTATTCTGAAATAAAAATTATAGCGATATTCATGAGGTGTTTGGAATATAGGAATGTTTAGGCTGAAATTCTGAAAGAAAAAAGCAGAATTCAAAATTGTATGACAGTGTGAGCACAACTATGTAAAAGTTTTTTCATAGAAAAAAGGAAAAATATGCAAATTATCAAGAGATGTTTGGGTTGGCCATGAAACAGAGTAATTTGAAGGTTATTTTTTATTGTTTTCCAATTTTCCCTTAATATGGGATCTCAAGCACTCAGATCTCTTCAGAGGCCCTGGACCTCAGAAGGGGCTGGTTAATTTCTGCAGAAAGGGCCTTATGGAAAGGCTGTCTGATCAGTGTGAAGGCAGGGGAGCAGATCCCCACAGGCCAGGTTACGGTCACTGAATGCTGTCCGTGGCCGGGCCACGCCCACCCACTGGCTGGACAATGCAGGGATCCAGCTCAGGTTTACATCCTAGACCAATTACTTGCTAGCTTATGACTTTGGGCAAGTTTCCTAACCTCTCTGACCCTCAGTTCCCTCATCTGTAAAGTGGAGCTGCTGACAACTGTACCAACGTTTTATGGTGGCTATAAGGATTGAATGAGTATATATATATATATATATATATGTAAATATACATACATACATAGATATATATGGTAAGTATATATATAGTAGGCATATATATATATATTTTACTAATATCACTTAGCATAATACCCTCTAGTTCCACCCATATAGTTGTATATGGCAAGATTTCATTTTTGATTGCTGAATAATATCCCATTGTATATATATCCCACATCTTCCTTATCCATTCATCCATCGATGGACATGTGGGCTCTTTCCATACTTTGCCTATTGTCGATAGTGGTGCTCTAGACATTGGGGTGCATGTGTCCCTTTGAAACAACTGTATCCCTTGGATAAATGCTTAGTAGTGCAATTGCTGGGTCATAGGGTAGTTCTATTTTTAATTTTTTGAGGAACCTTAATACTGTTTTCCAGAGTGGCTGCACCAGCTTGCATTCCCAACAATGCAAAAGAGATCCTCTTTCTCCACATCCTCGCCAACATCCGTTGTTGCCTGAGTCGTTAATGTTAGCCATACCTCATAGGTATTTCATTGTGGTTTTGATTTGTCTTTCCCTGATGATGAGTGATGTTGAGCATTTTTTCACGTGTCAGTTGGCCATCTGGATGTCTTCTTTGGAGAAGTGTCTATTCATGTCTTTTGCCTATTTCTTCACCAGATTGTTTTTTGGGTGTTGAGTTTGATAAGTTCTTTATAGATTTTGAATACTAACCCTTTATCTGATATGTCATTTGCAAATATCTTCTCCTATTCCATAGGTTGCCTTTTAGTTTTGCTGATTGTTTCCTTCACTGTGCAGAAGGTTTTTATTTTGATGAGGTCCCTGTAGTTCATTTTTGCTTTTGTTTCCCTTGCCTCTGGAGACGTGTGGAGTAAGAAGTTGCTGTGTCCAAGATCAAAGAGGTTTTTGCCTGCTTTCTCCTCGAGGATTTTGATGGCTTCCTGTCTTACATTTAGGTCTTTTATCCATTTTGAGTTTATTTTTGTGTCTGGTGTAAGAAAGTGGTCCAAATTCATTCTTCTGCGTGTCGCTGTCCAGTTTTCCCAGCACCACTTGCTGAAGAGACTTGTCTTTATTCCATTGGACATTCTTTCCTGCTTTGTCAAAGATTAGTTGGCCATACGTTTGTGGGTCCATTTCTGGGTTCTCTGTTCTGTTCCATGGATCTGAGTGTCTGTTCTTGTGTCAGTACCATACTGTCTTGATGATGACAGCTTTGTAGTATAGCTTGAAGTCCGGGATTGTGATGCCTCCTGCTTTGGTTTTCTTTTTCAAGATCGCTTTGGCTATTCGGGATCTTTTCTGGTTCCATACAAATTTTAGAATTATTTGTTCTAGCTCTGTGAAGAATGCTGGTATTATTTGGTTATAAGGATTGAATGAGTCTCTCTCTCTCTCTATATATATATACATACATATATATATATATATAGTAAGTATATATACAGTAAGTATATATATATAGTAAGTATATATATAGTAAGTCAATATATGTATTATATATATAGTAAGTCAATATATATATAAAGTATATATAGTAAGTATGTATATATATAGTAAATATAGTAAGTATATATATAGTAGGCCTATGTTTGTTAAAGAAAGAAGTATTGCCTGTGTCACCAGAATGAATGTAAATATTCCTCTCTGTCTCTTCGTCCAGATTCCAAGTCTCAAGTGTGAGGGACAGGTTAAGGATGCCAGGTTAAGGATGAATGAGGATCCAGTGGGGGGTCCGGCTTCCATAGAGAAGGGGTGCTGCCTCCCAGTCAGGCTGCACAGAGAATTGAGAAACCAGGGAGGGGAACAGGTTCCAGGCTGGGAGGTGCTCAGTAAAGAATTGTGGAGTGAATGACTGGATAGGCAAGCTGAACAAACACAGGCAACAACTAGGAGACTGAAAAGCTGGTTAGGGAGGAGGAGGAGAGGTGGGGACACAGAGCCGGGAAAGAGAAGCTCCTCATGATGTGTCCGGCTTGTCACCTCTAGGGTGATGGGGCGTTCCGACCCCTCCCTCCACGCTGTGCTCAGGGTGGACCTCGGCCAGGGGTGGGGGCAGAGATATAGGAGAGGCGAGGGAAAGTTGCACACGATGAGTCCAGGCACGCGACTGGTAAAGCACTCTTTTTAATTTGGGGGAAGCGTTGGAGTGGGGAAGTTAAAAACGGTTGGGGAGCCCCGGGTTTCTGAAGTCGGGAGACAGGCCAGAGGGAAGACCTCAAGGACCTCACCTGTGCTGTGGAAGCAGCCCCTTGTCACAGGATTCAGCGCCTTCAGCTGGTGGGGACACTGGGGGAAGATGTACTCAACTCCGCTGACCTTTCCCAGCACCCTCCCGCCCCCATCACGGGATCGGAGTCTCTGCTTGCGGTCTAGGTCTAGTTCTCCTGTAGAAAGGACTCCAGGGTCCTCCAGATCCTCTCCTTCCCTCCTCCTACCAGCTCCCCAGGTTAGTTCTGGCCAACGTGGGGCGGGGCGTGCCCCCCGGGGGCCGGCCCACAGTGTCTTACTTTCTGGGAGCACTCCCTTGGGGTTCCTTGACATCCTTAAGTATTTTGATCATCTCCCACAACTATGTTATAAATTCTGGGGTGGGATCAAGAGAGAGGAAGTGAGGGGCCGAGACCCCACCTGCCTCCTCAGGTACAGCACAGAGGAAATTAAGCGAGCCTGGGTTACAGGGCTTCGGCGAAGAGAGGTTCTGCCAGGATGTCTCCTTTGATCTCACTCCAGCCCACGCACTGTAATCCTGAGGCAGAAGCTCTGGGCTGGGATTCTAATTCCAGGTTCTGACACCAGAACCCCAGCGACTCTGGGCAGCATGATTTTCGTTCTACGTCTGCCTGGACTGGCCAAAAGGTCAAGTCACTTGGCCACTCTGAGACTGTTTTTTCTTCGGTCAACTGTTGGGATGGTCATGGCTAGTGGGTGGCAGCTGGCGGGAGCGGTGTGGTGCCTCACGGTGCCGCAGGCAGGGGCGATGGGACCAGGTCTCCACGCCCGGTACGCCTGCCTACCAGCCTGCCCTGTCCTGGGGAAAGGCTCCTTCCTCTCCCTGGGCCCTGCTGCCCTCTGCTGGTCGAGGTCCAGCCACCTGGCCAGTGCCCAGGGGAGGTCAGGAGCCAGGGCTGGGAGTCCCATCGAGTGTCCAAGAGCCCAGCTCTACCCCTCACTTCTTCTGGCCCCACTCTTTAGCTTTCTGAACCGGTTTCGTCCTCTATAAAGTAAGGGTATTGTGAGGACCGAATGAGGGGGGATGTGCAGAATGTTACTGCAGTGCCTGGCCAGACAGGACTCTGGGATGCTCTTCTGGCGGGCGGACAGGGGCACGGGTCCTACAACAACCTTGTTTCAGATTTGTGGGTGTGACGGGTGAGCTCTGCATGCGTGTCTTTCCTTCAGCAACAACCCCCGACCCCCACCCCGCTCCTGTGTATCTCAATGGCAGGAGCAGGCTGGGAGTGAATGTCAGACGCTCCCTCCCCCGCCGGTTGTGTCCGCATTGGAGGTCCCACGGAGGATGGAGAATGGAGGCTTAGAAGGTAAGGACCACGTCTGCTCACTCGCATACCCCCGCTGCTTGGCGTTCAATGTCTAGAACAGGAACCGCACGTGCTAGGCAACCAATACATGCGT
The DNA here is from genome assembly GCF_016509475.1 of Prionailurus bengalensis. Taxonomy (NCBI): domain Eukaryota; kingdom Metazoa; phylum Chordata; class Mammalia; order Carnivora; family Felidae; genus Prionailurus; species Prionailurus bengalensis. The sequence goes on along the minus strand of NC_057346.1, from coordinate 110,491,452 downwards.
ATTTCCTAATCAAACGCATCGAGTGTCTGCCCTGAGATTAGCACTGGTCCAGTCTTCGTGTTTCTGCAGATGTGAGCTCTGGAGGAAATTCCAGCCCATCCTCCTGCCTCCCCTTGGAGGGTCGGGCCAAATCCAACCTGTTTAAACAGAAGCATTTAGCTGGAGATCCAGCCTTTAGAACGCAGGGTGAGCCGTCAGCTATCTGGCTCTCTTTTGGATCTCTCTGTCCCTCAGCCTGCTTTCGGGCTTGGTTGGTTCCCAGCCAGTGGCTTCGGGGTGACTTCCTGGGGTCCGTGAGTTTTCATCCTCCAGGGGAAGGGCCCCCGGGGGCAGAAGGAGGCCCGAGAAAACAAAGAGGTTGACCTGAAGTGGGGTGATCTGACAGCCACCCTCCCCTCCCTGCACCCGGATGTGGTGCTGTCCAGGCAGAGGGAAGCTTCGTGACTCACAGAGTGTGCCCCACCCTCCCCACCCCCAGGATGCTAGGGAGTGGCCTGTCCTGGAGGAGGTGACTTGGGGTCCCCCCCCGCCCCCCCCTTGCCTTCCCGGCAGGCAACCCCAAGACCGGTGGAGGCGGTGTGGAGAAATGAAGACACTGTGGTTTGTGGCTCTTGGCCCCAGCCGGCCTCTGGGCTGTGCCTTCGCCTGGCTCCCACCAGTCTGGCCGCCGCCCTGCCAGGCGGGCTTGTGAGGAACTGAAAGGGGGGCTTGGCGGGTGAGGAGGAGGAGAACAACAGCCCATAATAACAACCTGGTCTCTGGGCCAGGCGTCTCCAAGTGCTGCCACTTGCCGTGCCCTCCTGTGACACCTGGGATGGCTGCGTGGGGTGGCCTGGTGGGATCCGCCTGCCTCTCCCACTGCCGCCTGCCTCTCCCACTGCCGGGGGAAGGCGCTCGCCTTCTCCAAGTTTCTCACGCAGGGGAGAGGACGGCATTCTTCCCTCACAGTGTCCCCACCCTTCCCACAGTCCACCATGCCGCCACCACGGCCTCCGGCCCAGGAGTCACCCGGCCTTGACCTGTGCAGGCTTGTTTCTTCTGTAGTGTCTGGACGTCTGTGGCTGCCCAACTGGTCTCCTGCTCCCGCCTCTGCCTCCCAGCCGTCCTGCCCCGTCCATCACCAGACTCTCATCTTCAGGCTGTTCCCACAGCAAGGAAGCAAAGCCCAATTCCTTAGCCAAGGGGCCTGTGCAAAGACAGTGGACCCTTTGGGGTGTGTGCAGTGAGCAGGGGGTGAACAAGTCGGCAGGTCCACAGGCTTCCTGGGAAAGGTGGTGTCGGAGCTAGACTCTCAAGGATTTGGGGACGGAGGGGGAATTTGAATAGGCAGTGATCAGGAGGAAGGGCACGCCGAGGCGGGCCAACAGCCTGAGCAACCGTACTGGGTCCGTGGTGCTCCCTGGTGCGGTCCCCCACACGTGGCTGGAGTGTCAGGTGTCTGGACAAGAAGTAGGGGAGGTGGCCTGCAGCCAGATGCAGGAGACCCCAAGTCCCCGTCTGGGGAAGCAGGACGGCCTTCTCTGGGCAGAGGGGCTCGGGTGACGTGACTGGATCCGTGCTTCGGAAAATGGCTGTGCCGGTGGTGGTGAGGAGGATGAAGGAGGCAGGGAGGTTTATGCGGCAATCCAGGCAGGACGAGGTGTGAGCCTGAAGTGGAGCACTGATCCTTTCATCCAGCCCATGTTTCTTTGTGCTTCCTATAGGCTGGGCACTGCTTGAGACACAGGGGGTTCCAATAAACCCAGTCTGGGCTCTTGGGGAGCCCGCAATCCAGCAGGGAGACAGACAGGACCAGGGCACATGGTGAAGAGAGTAAAGAAAGTAAAGGAGAGCAGCCAAGGGCGGGGCGAGGCAGAGAAAGCTAATGTGTGTCCCCGGCTCAACTGCTCCCCTGCAGGGACCCCGTCAAACCAGGCACAGTCCGCTTCCCCTGCTGTGTGGTGGCTCCAGAAGCCCCTTCCCTGTGCACCACTGTGCCCTCCATCTCCCTGACCACCCCCCCCCCCCCGCCCCCCGGCCTCCCCTCTGCTCAGAGATCAGCTCTTCTCTGCCCTTAACCTTGCAGCATGTGTTCTGGGTGTGACGCAGTGACCGCTGAGTTAAGCTTCAGGCCTACCTCCCGCCATGTGACCTTCTTCCTCAGGAAACCCGTCCGGTAAGGCCTTCCACTGATTGGATGAGGCCCACACAATACGCAAGGTCATCTCTCTACTCAAAGCCTACTGACTTAAATGTTAACTACATGCAAACAATATTTTCGGGGGCGGCATCCAGGCTGGTGTTCGTCCAAACGACCAGGCACTGTTGCCTAGTCAAGTTGACACGTAAAGTAACCTTCAAGCCTGTTTCTTTCTCTATCTAATCATCTCATTCCTGGTAGAACACTGCCTGCCAAGAGATAAGAGGCAAGGAAGCGGGACCTATTCTTCCCGTTTACCAGGTGAGAAGACTGAGCCCGTCCCAGGACCAAGCACATCACTCCTTCCACCTCCGTGTTAATCTCTCAGCCCCACATCCTTTCACTCTGCTTGCCTTGCAAAACTTCACACGGCATCTCAAGCTCTCAGGTCACCACGATGGGACACGTGTCCCCCCCTATGCTTACCTGTGGTCCTCTTTCCGGGGCAGGGCTTTCTCTCCAGGTAACTTCCCAACCACCTCTTCAGGCTGGGGTTGGGACCCCTCCTGTGCTTATGCCAGGGCACTGTAAACACACCTGGCTTTGAGGGCACAGACCGCGGTTCCCGTGTAATAGCCCCAGCTCTTGTCACAGCGTGGGGCACACCAGAGAGCTCGTGAGACACCAGGCTGTTGAAGGAACAGATGACAGTCCCTGGTTGTCTCAGGGAAGGAGCCTACGCCCCCTCCCCCGCCTCCTAACTTCTTGTTCAACATCTTGCCCTCAAGTATAGGACATACTGTCCAGCCCAGCCGTACTCCGTGCAATTCATTCCATGCTTCCTGCATCTTCCTTTATGGCCGGCACTGTGCTGGGTAGCGGACAAGCATTTTGTCACTTTGTTCCCATAGCAACCCTGTAGGATGGGTATGATTGTTCCCATTTGCTGGATGGGGTATTGAGGCTCAAAGAGTGTTAACTCTCATAAAATCACATAGCTATGGAAAATGAGAGCGCGGACATTCGAACCCAGATCTGCCACTGACTCCAGGGATGGAACAATCATCAATGCCAAAAGGCCAAGCCACATCCTCAGCTAGGAGCTGGGGGACAAAAAGATGAAGCCAATAGGATCTTTACTTCAAGGAAGTCAAGGTCTAGTGCAAGAAGACAGAGGCACAAGAAGTCAGTGTGAAAAGCATCATGGCGACATAAATATCAGTGCTCCAGGAACACGTATTTTGGGAAATTACAGAAGACAGCGGTCTGACCTGGGATTGGGGAGGGCAGGAAGCGGAGAATAGGGAAGAACATTCTGGGCATGGGGTATGCTTGGCGGGGAGGAAAAATCAAGCTAAAATCTAGGCCAGGAAAAGCTATTTCCCATCCCTAGCAGTTTCTAGTAAAACCCTGAAGCAGAGCCTGTAATCCACGTGGGGTTTTTAGAGCGGGCCCCTAACACCATTTCACCTGCCTCCGTTCAGTTCTGTAACCCAAGCTGTGAGCCCTCACCAGGCAGAAGTGGTCCCTCCCTCGAGCTTTTTCTAAAGAAACCGAAGGGGTGTGTGTTTGTGGCTGGTTCTACGTGCTGGGACCTCATCCGATCAGTTGAAGGCCTTAAGAAAAATGACCGATTTGTCGAGGAAGAAGGAATTCTGCCTCAAGTCAGCAACACAGAAAGCCTGCCTGAGTATCCAGCCTGCCGCCCTGCAGAATTCAGCCTCAAGACTGCAACATCAACTTACCTGAATCTCCAGCCTCCTCCTGCTGGCCCCTCTGATCATGTGAGATAATTAATATAATATCGAGTATATTACGTGTATTACAGCTCTGCAGTATTACATATTTATCATAAACCAAAATAAGACTTGTGAATGTTTTGTGAGCACTTACTGTGTGCCAGGTTCTTTGCGTGTGTCTCATGAGGCCCTTACTCATCTAAAGGCTCCATGACATCATTTGTGATTGGTCCCATTTCACAGATGAGGATATTGAGATGCAGAGGGTGGAAGTAATTTGCCCAAGGTCCTAAGGTGACAAAGCCAGGTTTGGATCCAGGAGGTTCCCCTCCAGTGCCTACAGGTGGTGAATTCTTACCTGCTACGGAACATGCGTGTAAAGCAAGAGACATGATATAACTGACAAAAGATGTTGTTTTACTTGTTATAGTTACCACTGGATGGGCAAGGGGGAAGGGGGAAGGGCAAGGTGTGAGTTCTGACCCAGGTTCCTAGAAGGGCAAGGTCCTGAAGGTGCAGCCCTGGGAACAGCCGCTAGGCGGCACCAGGCTGCACAGGCTGCTTCGGGTTGTGCGGTCCAGGCTGGGGGCTGGGCGTCTGGTAGTCATTCTAGGCCACTCCAGGGCTAGCCCTCACAGGGCTGGTGGGCTCTGGAATCCCCTTCCTCAGGCCTCAGGGGGGTTACGCTCCAGTCCAGGGACCACAGACCCAGGGTCCGGTGCCCGGCCTTCATGGTGTCCATCTATTTTGAGGTGCAGTTCGGTGGTCACAGCCTGGGGACTGGGTCTAGCCCAGTCAAGTGGGCAGAAAGAAGGTCAGCACCCAGCTCCTTCCTATGCTGCTGGGGTGGTGGGGGCAGGGAAGGCCTCAAGATGTCAGGTCAGCACACAAAAGCTCCGGGTAACCCTCCTCCAGAAGTTGCGACTGCGGCTGCTCAGGGCCACCTCGGCTGCTTCCTGGAAGACCGCGTGGACGTTTTCCTGGAGCAAGGCCGAGCACTCAAGGTAGGCCACTGCGCCCACGGACCTCGCCATCTCCTGGCCCTAACAGAGAGAGTGCACAGGGCTGCCGTGAGGTACAGGACTTGGGGGCCTCACGTCCCGCCTCCCCGCAGCCCTCGTGGTCATCCTAGGGAGTCTCCAGGACAAAAGTGGAAGGCGAGTTTTTCTAGGACCCCTACAGCTCCTGCCCCCGATCTTGACCAAGCACTCTCGTGGCTTCGTTGGGTTTCCTGCCTCAGCTCCAGGATGGGTCCCTGCCTCTCAAGGCACCAACTAATTGACTTCCCAGGTATGTGGCAGAGAGGGGCCTGCAGAAGAGCTAAGGGTTCTTCTCCAGACCTCAGGTTCCCTATCTGTGAAGTGGATGGGTAGGATTATCTGAATGTGCACACCACTGGCTCTCTCTTCCATAGGCAGAACCTTCCAGAGTGTTCTAGGTACCACTTCCAAGCCCAGGCAATTCTAAGATGACCCCTGCCCTGACCCACTCTTAAGTGTGCTGGATGTCTGGCCCTGCTGAAAGGCTGGGCTACATCAGCGTACCCAGAAGTTCCCCCCGCCCCCAGAACCGGGCCCCTGGGCAGTTTCCTACCCTGTGGTAGGTAACAGGCTCCAGTCTATTTTTCCGCAACTTCTTCACCAGCGACTTGTCCTTGCGCAGGTCCGTTTTGCAGCCCACGACAATGAGGGGCACCTCCTTGCAGAAGTGGTTCACCTCTGGGTACCACTGCGGGGAGGGGGGCAGTGCAGGTGTGTATTAGTCATAGGGACTGTTCTTTTCTGCAGATGGGGAGGATGGGTCACTCTCCTGCTCCCCAGGCAGACTCCAGTGGTGATCATCAGTACAGCCAACATTTAGGGAGAACTACTCTGAGCTAGGGTCTAAGACTTCACATGTATGATATCATCAATCCCCCAAGTCCCTGTGAAGCAAGTTCTATCATCAGTCCCATTGTACAGATGCACTAATTGAGGCTCGGAGAGGCTGTGTAACTTGGCCTTGGCCACACGACTAGAAGTGGCAGGATTTGAGTCCAGGGGCTGGGGCCCAGAGCCCTGCTCCCACCTGGTCTAGAATCCTGCCACTCTGCAAGGTAAGGGCTCCCAAGTCCACCTCCCAGCTGGGTAAGATATATAAGGAAATAAGTCATCCTTTAAAAATAAAGCAGCTCACAAAATGGATGCAGCAGCTGTTTGCCTGTCGGAGGGAACACTTCTGTTCTGTGTCAGCTGCTCTTTGGAATGTGAGGCTCCGGGGCCTGGTTATTCCAGCCTGGACAACGACTGGGAAGTCTAGAATCTGGAGACGGGGGCTTTATATTTCCAGAAGTGCATGCCTGCTCAGTTTGTGTTCTGGAAAAATACTGGCATCAAACCGTCTGGCTCCTGGAGACAGATGGGGCCCAGGTGGGGTCCTGGGCTGACTCCCCAGACCCCAACCCCCTCCACACAACTGCACTTGAAAACAGTCTCCAAAAATGGTCTCCACCGTGACTTCACCTTGCTAAATCCAACAGTGAATCCTCAGCCTTCAACCTACCTGAGCCCTGGCACCAGCCAGGGATCTCTCCCTCCTCTACGACCTGGGTGGCGCTTTGCCCTAGGACCCTGCTCTCTTGGTTCTTCTCCTTGGGTCTCCAGGGGTCCTCCCCACCCCCACCCCATCTTGTCCAAAGCTGTTCCCCACTAGCAGTCCCCAAATGGATCTGCCCAGCCCGGCCTGGCCCTCTCCTGGGAACGGCAGACTAAGACCTCCGCCTGTCTACCTGGCCCTCCACTGGGATGTCCAACAGGCCCCCATCTCCCGCCTCCTCGCCCACCCCTTGTTCCTTCTCATCTCAGCAGGGGGGAAATGGCAAGGCTACCTTCCACTTGCTCTGGTGAAGGCGTCTCTCCCACCTACATCCAATCTGTAAATCCTGATGGCTTTCCAAACAGGGTCTATACCCACCCACCTCTCACCACGCCCCCTGCTAGCACCCTGGTCACAGCCACCACCACCCACCACCTCTCCTAGGGCCCCAGCACCTAGAACAGTGCCTGGTGCACAGATGTGTTGCCACTTTATTTTTATTAAATTAAAAAAAATTTTTTTAATATTTATTCATTTTTTGAGAGAGAGAGAGAGAGCGCGCGCGCGCGCGCGAGTGAGCACAAGTGGGGGAGGGGCAGAGAGACAGGGAGACACAGAATCCAAAGCAGGCTCCAGGCTCCGAGCTGTCAGCACAGAGTCCGATGCGGGGCTTGAACCCAGAAACCGTGAGATCATGACCTGAGCCAGTCACATGCTTAACCAACAGCGCCACCCGGGAGGCCCCATCAAGGCTGCCACTTGAATAGATGTATATCTTGGAGCAACGGATCCATTCTGGAGATAATACCACTATGGGCTCCATCAGGTTGTTAGATGGAGTAAACGAGTGAGCGTGTGGAAGTGCCCGCCCACAACGGTGCGTGGCATAAGGAAAGTTCTCAATAAATATTATCATCGTCACTGTGGTTAATGTTACTGACGCTGTCACCAGCTGTGCTCCGGAACCCTGAAGCACACAGTTCACGTGGAGGCCTGGCAGCAGTGGGGTAGGAGCAGAAAAGCTCCAGGGACCACATCCCTGACACCTGGGGGCAGGGAGAAGCCTTGGGAACCCCCGACATACCTGGGGGGTGGGTAGTTGGGGAGGCTGCTAAAAGCTAGCGGTCACACAGAAGGGGGCTGAGCTGCCAGAAGCTGACCATTCATGCATCTTTGGGCAGGCCCAGGCTGGGGAGACGCAGGGGCCCCTGAGTCATCCAGTATTCTCAGGCAGGGTCACCATGGAAAGAGCCACAGCATTCTGAGTCCAGTATAGAGCAGGCAAGGAGCACTGGACTGGGGATGTGAGGCCAGACCCTGCCACCAAATCCCTATGGCACCTCTGGCAAGTTGCTGCCCTCGCTCTGGGCCTCGGTTTCCCCATATATATGCTAAAGATGCTGGACTGGATGCCATCCAGGGCCTGCCACACTCTGGCAGTCTGCTGAGTCAAGGGTGGGGGCAGAGCGGAGTGGCCTGGTTACGGGGACTGTACCTCCCCAAGTCCCTGGCACCTACCCGGTTAAAGATGTTGTCAAAGCTGTGTGGGCTGGTTACATCAAAGCAGAGGAGCAGGACACTGGCGTCAGGGTAGAACAGGGGCCGCAGGCGGTCATAGTCAACTTGTCCTGCGGAGAGTGGGGGCGGTCACTCCCTCCAGATCTCCCCCAACATCAGGGAGGTCATCCCACCAGACAGGGGCGTCTGGATCAGGGCCTGGTTGTGTGCCTCAAGGTCTTAGCAGATTCAGTGCTTAGCTGGCCATTCCACGTGAATGTCTCCCTCGGGGCAGTGTTCCCCTGGCTTGCCCGTGGGATGTGCCAGCCCTGGCCTGGGTGACACCGCTTGCTGAGAGAGCCCTGTTCCGGAAGGAGCGGAGGGGAGGGCGGAAGCCCAGTCTGCAGGGACTGAGCCCATCCCGCAGAAGCCTACTTTGCCCCAGGCATGGGGCTGAGGTCTAAGAAGCGGTAGGACCCTGGGCAAAGGCACCTTGGCGCATGCATGACGCTAAGGGGGCTGCTGGGCCTCTCTGGGGTTAGCGGTCAGCTCTGGCATGGATGTGACCAAACCCTCATGTAGGCGAGGTCAGGAAGCTGGAGGGCAGAGGTCAAAGTCAGGCAGTTCTTACGGAAGCTAAAGCCAAGGAGGAATGCTCAGGAGGCCAGGAACAGTTCACCCCTTGAGAGGAAAGCGCTCTGGATTCCCCCTTGTCTGCAGGATGCACTTGGCTACCCTGGGCTGGGGGAGGCAGCAGACACAGGCGCAGAAGCAAAGTAGGTTCGGGTTCCTGGGGACCCTAACCCTGGCCAACACCTGTCCTGTGGTGATTGGTTGGCCTCCCTGGTTCAGAAGGAAAGGAGTAGGGCTTGGCTTCTGGGCATGTGAGGCTCCCCTCCCGCCCTCGCAGCCCTGCATACCCACCTGCTGTGTCCCAGATTTGGAGGTTCAGGGGTTTGCCCTTCATTTGCAGATTAACGGTGACCCGCTCAAACACAGTGGGGGTGTAGCTCTGAGGAAGAAGGGGACAAGATGCAGGCTGTGAGGACAGCTTCTGAAGCAGGGTGGCCCGCACTGCCCAGGCCAGAGAGAGTCCACGAATGCCAGCAGCACAGCTCCGCTTTGGGAGTCTGACGGTGTGAGGGAGACAGTCTCCGGGAAGCAGGCTGTGGCCAGCAGGGTTGAGGCCTGGAGCTGCCGCTTCCTCCTAACTATTTGCCCCAGCAAGGCCCTGAACCTCCCCGGCCTTCTTGACGGTGAAGTGGGAATATTAAAAGCACCGAATGCAGGGTGCTGCTGTAGGGATTCAGTGAGAGGCTCTGTGCAGAGCCTGGCACAAAATAAGCACTCTACACATGCCAGCCACTGTTATTTTTATCTTTGTCCCCCTGGATGGGGGACTGTCCCATTTCTGAGTCTTCCTTCATTCTGTCCCCTCCTCCTAGAATGACATTAACCTACATTTGTTCGTTCGTTCATTCATTCATTCGTTCGTTCATACATTCATTCAGTAAACATCAGCACCTTCTCTAGCTCTGGATATTGGGGAACAAGTAATAAACAAGGCTCACTGTGTGCCCTGGGGAGCTTGTAGCTTTTGGTGGGGGGGAGGGTCCCTGCTTTGTCTCTCAACCTCTCAGGCCCCTGCCCCATGCCACGTCCCCCAGGATGCCTTTCTGGAACCGTTCCCACACCCTCTCTATTTCTGCCTTTCTTATTTGCCCTGCGGGCATCAGGAGGAAGTCACCCAGACCACATGCCCTTCCTGCCCAGGCCGAAAGCCTGACTGCATTCCTTCTCCATAAAGGCTGGGTGAATGGAAACAGGGTGGGTTTTGTGCACGGACAAAATGCAGAAATGAGAAGGGGAAGCTTTTACGGATAGGGTCTGAGCAACAGGTGAGGAGCTTGTCAAAACTCTACCACAACACAAGCCCTTGGCTGGAGTGGGAAGCTAGACCAGCTACGTCTTGGGTCCCCAAGCCTCACTCGCTTGCTCAGGGTTGGTTGGTGGGATCACAGCATAGGGAGACCCTGTCCTCCCCACTTCCAATGCCAGGTGGGGCCCCCAGCTGCCTGTGACTCAGGAGGACTTCAGGCCTGCCTGCCTGTCTGCCCACTGGCATTCTGAGTCAGGCCCTGGCTGCCTGGAGGGGCGGCCCCTTAGTGGTGGGTCAGTGCGGTCCTCCAGGCCACGTGGGAAGGCACAGGGGGAGGATGGAGAAAGGTGAGTCCCAAAGTGGGCAGATGGGGAAGTCGAGGATGACCCTGGGATAGGGGTTCAATCCGCCCTGGACCCTAGCCACCTGTCACTCTCTCTACTAGTAGGTACAGACGAGGGCTCCACCCACCTCCCCAGCACCCCCCTGCCCTGGCCCCCTCCCCTCAGGCCCTTTGTCTGGTGGGAGGCAGCGTGACTTGGTGGCTAGGAGCACTGGCTTTGGAATCAGATGTTCCCGGTTCAGGACTGGCTCTGGCCCTCACCGGCTGTGTGACTTTGGGCCCGTCCCCTCTCTGGTTAAAGAAGAGTGTCCCTTTTTAGTGTAGGGGAGACCGGCTGGCAGGTAAGGCCCAGCATAAATGCCCACTACTTAGAAAGCTGGTCGCCAGGGGCAATGTCCGCGCCAGCTGCCATCCATCCCTCTAGGTGATGCGCCCCTCCCCCACCTATCACCGTGGAGGGCACTGACACCTGCTTCCACTCACCCACTCACCTGTGGCAGGACCCCTCCTGATGTGACGTGGAGGGCAACCTGCCACAAAGCTCTTGGGAGACACGTGTCAGTACCTTGCAAATGCCTGTGGAGATGACAGCGTCGTGCACATTTTCTAGGCATCTACTACGCGTGGCCCTCCATGCGTACTGTCCCTGACCCTTGCATCCTTGGGAAGTGGGCACTATTCCCATTTTCCTGATGAGGACAGAGGAGGGAAGTGAATTGCCTGAGGTAACATACTAGACAGCTGGCTAAGGATGGAGTCAGGTCTTTCTGGCTCCAGAGGTCCCCGGTCATGTGCCTTTTCCTGAGGTCACCGACTCTCTGGCCCCTGGTGCCAGGAGTGGGTAGGAAAGCCCCATTCCAGGCTTCGTGGCTGGGTTGCTCCCGGGGCTTGGAACTGTCACAACCCTCCCCCCTACTCTGCAATGTCATCCTGGAGACTTTTACACCTTCTGTTGTGTTCTTTGAACCACCAGGCAGGGTCACTCTGACCATTAAGTGCCTAATCTTATCTGTTAAGCTGTCCTCAGCCAGGATGGCAGGGTGAGGCCTGAGCTAGACTAGGGCGGAGATGACTCAGGCTTGGATCTGTCCTCATGGGGCTCACAGACAGACAGACGGGTCATTATAGGACAGGAGAACGTAGGTCGAGAAGAGAGTCAGGGGTTTCACACCCATGAGAGTCCCTGTGTGGACCAGGAGGGGCTCAGCTGGTTCTGGAAGGTAGGGCTGGTGCTCTCTGCCCCCTCCCCTCCCCACTCCTCCATGGGACCCCTGGGCTTTGGAATGGTTGCTGAGCCAAATGTCAGCCGGGACTGGGCAGAGGCTGGTGCCCAGCCTGGACTTCCTCTGCCTCAGGAGCTCTCTCTACTCTGTTCCCCTGCCCCAAGGCTGGGCCACAGACAGACAAGAGTCACTGAGGCCCCTTTAAATCCCAGCCTACTCTCTGCTCTTTGGGGGACTCCAAGTCTTCTAGCTGCCGGCTCCCATAGCTTGGAGGGCTGCCAGGAGGAGGAGTTCAGGGGCAGGAGCAGAAGGCTGGTCTGGCAGGCAGAGCACTGGGGGCTATGAAGAGTATTCTGGTCAGGGGCGGGGAGGACTGGGCTCCTGACCTGCACTGCCACCACTGGGCTCCCTAAGGCAAGACTGTTGCTCTGGCTTCACTTTCCCCACCTGTAACATGAGGCCTTTCCAGCACTTGGACCTTGTAGTTCTCTTAAAAGGAAAGGTCTTTCTTGGGCCTGGAGACAGAGGGGTCCCTAAACAGATGAGGACAGGTCAGGTCCATCCCCCTGGTGACAAGCATGTCCTCCCTTCTCCTGGCCAGCTGCAGCCTATCCTTCAAAACGCACATTCCATCAACTTCCAGACGACCATTTCCACACCGCCACCTCTCTGGAATCAGGATGAGCCTTGCCATCAGGGATGTCTCAGAGCCCAAGATACTCCTCCCAGCTGGTCTCCTGGACCCTGGCTGGCCTGGTCCCTCTGCGGGCACTCTCCCCACCATGTCGTAATTGTTGGGTTCCCATGCGCAGCATGTGGGGGCCCAGAAACTTGTCCAACCCAACTTAAAAATGTGACTGGCCAGCGGAGGTGACGTCAGCTCCATAAACCACAAAGCAAAAGTTGGCTCGATGCTGCCACAGTGGAAAGGAAGGTCTGACACTTTTACCAGGCCTGGCCCCTCCTGCCTCCCCCCTTCGGACTCCCACGGCTTGAGCAAACCCAGGGGTTTGGAGGATGCTGGGACAGGCAGGAGGGAGAAGAAATGCTGGAAGCAAACCCCCGGACTCCCAGGAGAACTGGGCTGAGAGGTGGCACAGTGAGTGGGTCCAGCCCCTGTCCTGGTGCCTGTGAGTCCGCGTAGACAGTCAATGAGCATGCTAGGGAAGGACTGAGGGCCCACGTGCCCAGAGCGTCCAGGATGTGCCAGGTACACAGGGGCTGTCTCTCAGCCTTACCTTAATTCTGCCTCGCCACCACTCTTAAGTCTCCTGCCCTATGAGATTGTGTGAGGAAACAGAGGCTCAGAGAGGCTAAGCAAGTTACTGAGGGCCACACAGTTTGTTAGAGGACAGCTGAGGTGCCAAACAAGCTGCCCGACCTGAGTCTGGTATGCTTTGGCCCTCCAAGACAGAGCCCACGACACGTCCGTTGTACAGGCAAGAGCTGGTGGAGAAGAGATGACATCTGCCAACTTTCGGTGAGTCTTTCCTGTCGCCGGCTCAGAGGTGAGCCCTTGATCCGTACTAACTCACCCTTCACAGTGACCCTGGAAGGTGGGCACCATCCTTATTCCTCTGATGCGGTTAAAACGGGCACAGAGAGGGTAGGGGACTAGCCCAAGGGTGCACAGCTTTAGGTGGCAAAGTCGTAATTCGAACCCGGGCAAGGGTGGCTCCAGTGTCCTCAGTCCCTCCGAGCCATGCCGCGCCACCAAGTGCTCTCTTAGGATCTGCTGGGTACCCAGCTGGCCCGAGTCCGTCCCACGACACCTCTCCCAGGTAGGTGCCATTCTTGCCACTTGGCAGATGACACCACTGAGGCCCTCGCCGCCGATGGCGGAGCGAGAAACGCCTTGGCGCCCACACTCCGCTGGGAGACCCCTTGGGAGGCCGGGGTTGGGGGCGGGGAGCGCGCGAGGCGGGGTTGGGGGCCGCCACTCACCTCGGGGAAGGCCCCCTCAGTGAAGACCATCAGCAGCGACGTCTTCCCGCAGCCGCCGTCGCCCACCAGCACCACCTTGACGGACCGTGCGCCCGGCGGCGCCTCGGCGTCCGCGGTCTGGGCGGCCTTCATCGCGGGCCGGCGGGCTTCGGCGGGCTTCGGCTCGCGGCGCGCGGGGCGGCCGGCGGGGCAGGAATGTGGAAGGGGCGGGGCGGCGGGAGGAAGTGCGCGCCCGCGGCCGGGGGGCGGGGCGCGGGGCCAGGTGAGAGCCCGGAGGCGTGGCGAGCGGGCGCGCCGGCCCCTCGGGACGCCCTTCGGCAGCCCCTGCTGAGGGCGGGGGCGGGGGCGGGGCCCGGGGCCGCGGGAGGGGGCCTCCCCCACACTCTGCCTCCGTCCTCGGGAGGGCACCCGGGGCTGATGCGGAGAAGACAAGGAGCTGGACAGGGTGTGGGGGCGGTGTGGACGGGGAAAGACGAAGGCACCTGGCCCCCTTCCCCTGGGAGGAAAGCGGTGGGGGGCGGGGGTGGGGTGGGGGCGGGGGTCAGCCCGGTGGGCCTACCAGCTTTGCAGGGACCGGAGGTGGGGCACCGAACAGGAGCCAGTGACTTTGGATGAATGAATGAATGAATGAATGTGCATTTCCCCCAGGGCTCTGGAATCAGAGCACACCACAATCCTCCCTCCAGATATTGAAGGCCAGGTGGGAAGGGGGTGACCCGGCCATGCCCTAATGGGTCAGTTGCTGGTGCTGCCAGGCTGGCCTGCCCTGCCCTGCCGTAGCCAGCACCAGGAAGTTTCGATGCAGGTGGCTGACCACCTGTCTCACCCCTGGCTGTGGCATAATCTAAGGAAACTGAGGGAACCTTCCATCTATAAACTGCGTAGAGGAGCAGGGTCTCGTGCATGGTTGGTGCCATGTGTGAGTGATCCCTATTGTTTAACCACCACTGACGCCCAAGGGCCTGGGGACCCTGAACTGTTCAAGACGAAGTCCCTATTCTGAGAAGCCCATGCCTAGGATGGGAGACAGGGAGGATGTCGGTGTGATTAGAGCTACAACAGAGATGGGGACAGGCAGCAGGACAGAAGCAGGGAAGAGGGGCTCCTTATCCAGGTGGGGTGGGGGTCAGGAAACCCTTCTGAGAAGAGGGGGCTGAGTGTTGAGGGGGAGGGAGAAAGGCGTTCCAAACTGAGGGAGCGGTACATGCATAGTGTGGAGGCAAGAGAGAGGGGGCACCTTGGGGGGTTTGCAGACCTTCCCTGTGACGGAAGGTGAGGTCGGGCTGGGCAGCTGGTGTCAGGAGAAGCTGAGGTTCAAATGGGGCCTGGATAGTGGAGCACTCTGGATGCTGGGAATAAATACAGAACTGAAATGAAAACTCACTGTCCCCCGACTGCCCACCCCTGTTAGCAGCCAGAATTGAAATCTTTTGAAAATGGGCACAAGGGTCTCCCCAGGGTCTGGACTGACTGTTTTCAGTGAAGCTCAAAGGAACAGAGAGGGTAGAAGTCTTTGGGTTTCGCACCCCCTTCCCCACGCAGGTCGTGACGTCATCCCTTGTGGTGTACAAAACTGGGCAGGTGGAAAAGCACACGGAGCCCCCATTGGACCTCACTGTGGACCAAAGAGGCAGCTGGGGCAGGAGTCACTGTCTTCGTTGCACAGAGGTAGAGCCCAGACCCCTGGCGCTTATTCCAAGCTCACCCAGGGCCACAGGCAGCAGGTTGGATAGAGCCTCACCTGGATAGAGAGAGCATCTCATGAAATCCCCACCCTTTAGGTGCCCTTTCCTCCCCGAAACTGCCAAAGGGCTGAGCAGTGACTTGGTGCTGAGCTGGGTGTGTAGCTACGGAGCAGGGCTCCCCGCCCCAAGGAGTGGTTGGGAGGCGCCCAGTCCCCCAACGATCAGCTGTCAGCCTCGTCATCCCCACTGATGCTGTCATCAGGCTTTGGGTGGCAAGGCTAGGAGGCAGGTGGGGCCAGACTGGGGGTGGAGGGAGCTGAGAGTCAGGCAGAGGCGTTTGGCCTTGGTTGCTATAGGGATAATCATTCTAATGATATCCTTGACGTCTGTCATGCCTTACAGTTTCACTGAGCACTTCCTAATAATAACAGCGCCCATTAATGGATTGCTAACCCTGTGCAGGCACTGTCCCTTCGCAGGTGGGAATCCTTAGCCCCATTTGACAGATGAGGAACCTGGAGGCCAGAGAGGTTCACTTCCCGTTTGAGATTCACAGCTAGTAAGAGGTAGAACTTGAATTGGAACCCGAGTCTGGGCACGCAGCAGGGCTCTCTCCCGACATCATACCTGGTATGCAGTATTTCATTCAGCCATCAGACTGTGAGGTGGGCAGAGCAAGGGATCTGCTTTCTTCATTCTACAGATTCGGGAACTGAGGCTCAGAGAAAGGCAGTGGCTTGTCTCAGCCTAGCTAGACACAGTCAGGATTTGAACCCAGATCTCCTGATGTGAAGCCCCAGCCTTACCTCCACTTTATGCTCATGCTTCTGCAGGAGGGAGCTTAGTTACCGGGTAAGGGGAATCTGCTCTGGTTGGCCAGGGATTTCCCTGAATCTCAGACACTGCTGGGCCCTGGACAGCACCATTTTCCTGGGGCTTACTTTGGAGGTGGCCCAGGTCACAGTCTGCCTGGCTTACTGTTTACTGTTTTCGGGGGGGGGGGCTATCCTTGAAGGCCTGTGGGTGTCTCTGTCCCTTGAGACCCCACCAGTCCCAAGTCCAGAGCTCTTCTGCCACTCTGCACAGTGGGCAACTGCCTCGCAGACCCCAGAACATCAGAGGTGGCCAGGCTGGCCCTCGGCCTGCCATGGGATCCTCTCCTGGGGATGCAGGTGGCCAGGCAGGATCTTCCAGCCCCCAGCCTTGAGCACCTGAAGGCCAGAGACCAAGGCCAACCTCTGTACCCCTAGACAGCAGTGCCTGCCCCAGGCTGGCACCCAGCTGTGGCTCAAGATGCTATGTCCAATTGACTGCCTGGTTGGACAGAGGGGAAAGGAAGGAAAATGGGGCAGAGAGGAGAGGAAGGAAAGAAGGAAGATTGGTTGACTCAAAAGAATAGACAAACTTGGAGAAATGAAAACAGGAACAAATGATCGCATAGTTGAGTAAATACAGTGCATGACCTGACTGCAGGGTCAGCAGACAGGTGACCACCCTCCAGCCTCCATCTGCTCAAGCCCACCTGGCATCCCACCCCATCCACCCTGAGGCGGGGAGTTCCCTGGGGCCCCAGCCGAGTCTCTGCTGCCGCCATGTGGCCGCTCTGCTCCCTGCACCATCATCATGAGGGCTGTGGGCTCTGCCTGGAGTTCCTGCCTTGGGGCGTGGGGTGCGTATGGGTGGTTGAAGGAGAGGGAACGTGGGTGCCGGTGGTGGATGGAACTTCAGAGGTCCAGTTATGCGCCCTTGGGATGCCTTGGTGGGATCTTTGCTCCTCCCGCCTCCCTATGTGCCCTCCCCTCCCTTTCATCTCAAACACCAGATCCCAAGAGGTCTTGCCCGTGGCCACAACTCTTTCACCCAAAACCCTGGCCGCACGTTTACTGAGCATCTCCTGGGTGACATACACTTGGCACGTGTACATTTCATTCCATCCTATTATGTATTATTCTTATCCTTTGACAAAGGAGGAAACTGAGGCCTAAAGAGGACAGATAATTTGCCCAAGATCCCACAGCTGATACGTGGAGAAGCTGAGATTCTAACCAAGGCATTTGGGGCCTTAGAGCTCCTCCACACAGAATCCCCAAAAGTCAGAGGTGTGGGGAGCCTTTAGAGTTCTTCTTGTTAAGACAAGAAGGGGACGAGATGGGGGAAACTGAGGCTCTCAACAGGAAGGGACTTGTCCAAACTATGGCAGGTAGAACCCAGAAGTGCCTCTTCTCCCAAGGTCCCTTCTGTCTGGTCTCCCCCAGATCAGCTCAACTCCAGCTACCATTTAACTGGACTTCAGGGCTGGGGAGGCAGGACTCCTGCCCTTGCCTCCTCTCCCCACCTCCCCATTCTCGATCCTTCTGGGTGGAATGAGGTTGATAATGGGTGAGGGTGGGCAGAGGCTGAGGGGCCCTCGTGGCCCAATCTTAGTGTTTATTTAGCCTTTCTGTTTGTCCCTTTGGGTGTCTGCAGGCATAGATGACCGGGGCAGGAGAGAGGAAGTGAAGGTCTGAGCGGCAGTCGGCTGCGGATGATACAGTGGCTCGCCCTGCCCCTCCACACGCAGGTGTGGCCCAGCCGCTGCCGAGGTCAGGTCACTGACCTCCATACCTGTGCTTTTGGGTGCGGCTCGGCTGATCCCTGAAGGCTCCCAGATGGAGGGGGCCTGGGACACTGGGGGCAGGCCCACGGGCCTAGGGCTGGGAGGGGGAAGAATGGGTGGGGTGGGGGGTATAGGCAGAAAGAGAGGTCAGTAGTGCACTCTGGGCTGTGCGGAATGAACCTGAAACGGAGAAGCAGCTCAGACTGCCCCGCGCTGACCAAGAGCAGCGCTCGCCGGTGTCCCTGCGCATCACTTCCAAAGCCGCTCAGAAGCCTCTTCCTCCCTCCCTCTGACCTGCTCCTCTGACCAGTGGCTGTGTGACTGTGTGGCTCCCCGGACACATGCAACACCAAGTAGTTCCCCTGCCTGGGGGTCCCTCTCTCCTCCACCAGGTGCACTGTCCTCCCTACACTGCAAGGCTCATGCTTTCGTCTCCTCCAGCAAGAGGGGGAGTCCACGAGAGCTCTTCACAGGCTTCCTGGGGGCGGCTGGTAATCCCCACCCAGATCATCCTCCAGCACTTGCTGTGATCTTCCAGGGCAGGGGAGGGAGAAACCAGAGCAGCCTGGGATCTACAGGGGCTTCTCCGCTGCCCCTCAGCCCCACCTGGAGGACTTGGTGAAAGGGGACAGTGTAGCTTGATGGTTAAGAGCCTGAGCTGTGGAGCCAGGCAGCTGGAGCTTGAATGCCTGCTCTGAGACTTTCTGGCTGTGTGATCTTGGGCTAGTTGCCTAACTTCTCTGAGCTTCGGTTTCCATCTCTGCAAAAAAGGGGATGACCACAGTACAACGGTACCTCCCTCTAAGTAGGTAGGGTTGTGGCTGGTACCAGCACGTACTGACCTTGCACGACCCTCCTCCCCTCTAAGCCTTTCTTCTGGCTCCCTTCTCCCCAGCCTCCCCCAACTTTGCTCTAGCAAGGTTGACAAATTGGCCAAGTTTTTGCCCACTCCTGCCCTTTTGTGCATGTTGTTCTCTCTTCCAGGAATGCTTTTTAGGCCTTATCCACCTTTTTCAACCTTACACTTCTTTTTGCCCTGAAGACAACTCAGCGATACCACCAGGAAGCCCTCCGTGATATTCCCTAACGCTATCCTCCTCGCCAGACCTGACTCAGGGTCCCCCTCTTAGAGCTTCCCAAGCAGTCTGATGGCATTGGTCCCTGTGGTGGTCTCCTTTCCCTCTGGGCACCCAGCAGCAGGGTAATCTACTCAGAGTAACCCACGCAAGTCCCTGATTCCTGGAGAAGAGACCAAGGTGATTTGGGGCTGAGCAAGGCTCCCTGGAAGCCCCCTCCTTCCTGCCCCAGCTTTATTTTGGTTCTAGAATCATTCCAGTCAGCAGACTTGGTCCCCACCATGCCCATCTCGGGTACACAGTCAACATTTCATGCAGTTAGAGGGACAGAAAGAGGGGGAAGAGAAGGTGGGAGCAAATGGCCTATGCTGCGGAGCCACTGGGGCAGAAAAGAGTCTGGCGTCTCCCCGGCTCCAGAGGCTCACCAGCTGTGTCCCCGGACCCTGTGCTGGCCTGGGCCGTGCAGACCTCCTGGTATGGGCCACAGGCCTGGGCCACAGCTGTGTTAGGTGGGGAGAGCCACAGTTCTGACTCCAGCCCATGACCACTCTGGGCTCCCGCAGCATCACTGGAGATAACTGGTTGGGCCTGGGTCTCTATAGCTCATCAGGACCAGAGGCAGCCAGCCGGAGGGCCCATGTCCCGACCTGAGGGTGGCCCCTGGGAGCAGATGCCACAACACGCCCCGCTCCCCACCCCATCCTGATGAACCAGCAGGGGCACCCACCCCTCGGCCGCCTGCTTCTCTGGGGCTGCCTTTGGCGGATGGGAGGCGCCTCAGCCGGCGACATCTGGAAGGTATGCGCTCTTCCTCCAGCTGGGGTGGGGTAGTAGCCAAAGCCCTGTGGGGGCAAAACGGCCCAGCCCGTTTGCTTCTGGGCAGGACCCCTGTGGGGTGCTGGTCACAGAGCTCCTCCATCAGACTTCAAGCCATCAGCCTGGAGCTAGACACTCCTGAAGCCACAACTTACTTAGCTTCTGTCCCTGCTCCCTGGCTTTCCTCTCTCCCCTACAGTTTTCTCCAGAGGGCTCCCTGCCTCCCCCCACCCCCACCCTGCATAAACCCCTCGCCTGAGAATCTCAGGGTCTGCTTTTGGAACTCGACCTAGGACACCCAGTGCCACCTCCTTCCCCGTCTGGCATTCAAACCTGCCCCCACCCCACCCTCCATCCGGACACCCCTCCACTTCCCCTCAATGCCCCAGCTCAGGCAGCCCCTTTCCTCCAAGGCCCAGCTGGAGGGCCTCCTGCTACACCACGCACGGGCAGCCCACAAAAGCCTCTCCCATGGGCCCCCTGCAGTCTGTATTCTGGCCCTCCCACTGCCCTCCAGCTCCCTAGAGGCCGAGGCATCTCTCTTCCCAACAGGGCCTAGCCTGGAGGTACCCCAACAAACGCCGTGGAGCCAATGCCTAATTCAGCTGGGACCGAACACAAGGACCTGGCTCTGGGCCTCTTCAGACCGCTGGGCTTTGCAAGGGTCACGGTTCAAGGGAGCAGATTTCATAGAGCGTGATTCCAGAGCCAGTGTTTGCCGCACCCTGCAGGCCTCTGCTTGGCCTGGTCTCCTGGTCACTTCTCTTGCGCAGAGAAAGGCCCTCGTGTCCACTGCAGTAGGACAGTTTGTGATACGGAAGTTCATGTCCCTGCCTTGCTGAGGCTGGCTGCCTGCCTGGGACACATTTAGTTCTTTCCCTGCCCCTCAGGGCTCGGCTCCCATCTCATCCTAGCAGACCCCGGAGCCCTCCCAAGTCCACATTCAGCACTGAGCAGATCCCCAGGGCAGGGGTCTTGCCCTCCGGACATGCTAGGGGCTGTGTCCTGTTCATGTCACGACTGCTGGTGCCTAGCACAGCACCTGGCCCCCAAGACTCACTCGGTTCCTGCATGTGGCCGAGCTTGGCACTGGCCTCCCAGCAGCCTGTTGGGGATCTCAAAATGGGGGCACAAAGGGCCAGTGCCAGGCTGCCCGTTCCTGGGTCACAGCCCAGCCACAGCTGGTCCTCAGTGGGAGAAAATCCTGGGTCCCTAGACACCTGGCCAGGCCTGTTCCTCCACTGCAATCTGGGCAGACGGACCAAGATGGCTCACGGGGGCTCCAGTGGGGGACCCCAGCATTTATGGCTCCTGCTGGACTATGGAGGGGCATCAGAGCGGAGCTTGCGCCGGGCCCCAGGCAGCTCAGTGCCCACCCTGGCCCGTTTTCCAGCTGCTAGTTTCGCCGAACAGGGTGCCACATGGACACGGGCCTGCGCAGCGTGGCCAGCATCTGGTTCCAGTGCGTGGTGCCCATGCCACTGGCTGACGGCCCGATGATGACATGGCCCACGTTGTCCCCTCGGCCATCGCTGCTACTCTCAGCCACCGTCACACGGAGAGACAGGTCCTAGGGAGGAAGTGACATGGGTGCTGGGGACCGGGGGCAGTGCCGGAGGCCCTCTGTGGCTCCCAGGACCCTGTCTACAGGTGCCAGGCCCCAGCGGGCTGCCAGGAGTGGCTCCCTGAATCTGTACCCCTGATCTGCCTATGCCCACAGGCTTCTGCTGCTGCCTCCCGCCACAGTGGCGGCTCTGGACTGCCAGGTTCAGATGCTGGCCTCACCACCTCCCTTGCCGTGTCACCTTGGGTTCTTCCTACTTAGCCTCCCATCTGGAGGATGGTAATAATCATAGTTCCTACCTGTACCAGGAACAAAATGAGTTAAAATGTGTCGACTGCTTAGAATAGTGCCTGTACACAGAGCATCTCAGATGTCTGGTTATTCCTAATATGATCACATGTTGGACTCACAGCTGAGGAAGGAAAAAAATGTGCTTGAGATCGAAGTGGAGAGGTTGAAAACCAAACCCAGACTGACCCTCTCTCTCTTCTCCTCACCCCCGCTCTCCCTCCTCCTCCACCGCCGCCCTGGCCCGAAGAGGTCTCCCACCCTCGGAGGCTGTGGACTAGTGGCGCTACAGCCGCTCCGAGGGAAGTAGGGGACAGATGGACAGTCTGTCCCACGAGGGTGGCAGGACAAGGCAAGGACACCCAGCACCAACTCCAGACACTGGGATGTTTGCCTGGATTAGGAGCTTCCAGAGTAAGGCAGAGTTCTGGGCTTTCAAATTCAGATGGGGTGTCAGATTAGGTGGGTTCTGTACAGCCCCGTGACTCAGGGGCAGGTTTTGGCTCAGGGCACAAAAGGACGTTCTCACTGGCAGGAATGCCCCAGCATGGAAGGAGGTAGTGAGGGGAGGTGGTAAGCTCCCCATCCTCTGAGGCATGCAAGCAGGGCCACCGGTGTGGCACAGGCCATATCCTCTGTAATCCCCCACCCTTGGTCTGTGACATCTGTGCCAGGAGAGGGGTCTCCCTGGGGCCCATGACCTTCTGAAAGCCATGGAGGTGTGGGGAGCTCGGCAGGGTCTCTGCAGGTAGAGTCTCCAGAGACTTCGGGCCAGAACTGTGGGCCCTTGGGCTCCCCTGGCTCATCTCCAGGCCTTTGCAGCTCCTTCCACTGGGAACCGGCTTCCCCCAGATCTCGGCTTAGCTAACCCCTCTCGTAAAAGCCTCCCCGGGCCGCCAAAGTCTGGCATGCGCTTAGTGGATTAGGATTGTCTGGAGAGGCGCCTGGGTGGCTCAGTCAGTTAAGCATCTGACTTCAGCTCAGGTCATGATCTCATGGTTTGTGAGTTCGAGTCCTGCATCAGGTGAGTATGAGCCCCTCTTCGGGTGAGCCCTGCTTCCCTCTCTCTCTCTCTGCCCCTCATGGGATTCTCTCTGTCTCCCTCTACCTACCCTCGTTCACTTGTGCTCGCTCTCTCTCTCTCTCTCTCTCTCTCTCTCTCTCAAAAAAAAAAAAAGGATTGTCTGGGGATTTTCCACCTTCTCCTTGTGAGCAACAAGGAAGCAGTGCCTGTGTCCCAGCACTGACCACAGGGCTACTACCTAGTGGGTGCTCCATAAATGCCTCTCAACTAGAAAGGGGAGGGCTTGAGACAAACCAGCGCCACCTGCAGGAACCCTAAGAAGCTAGGCCGAGGGCCTGGAGTGGCCCCAGAGCCCAGGAGCCACCTGGCCTGGCCTCCACCCCTGAGCCATCCCCCCTCACCTGGAGCACGATGGCTGGCACCGAGAAGATCATGGCTTCGTTGAACACTGGGTTGGGGTCATCCCTCTTCACGGCTGTCTTCTTTTTGCTCATCTTCCTCCCATCCTGAAGCAGGTACACTTTGACGAAGGGGTCTGTGGGTGAGCAAGGGGTGGGGGTCAGGGCCAAGGCCACATCCACTTGGCATAGCTCTGCCTGGTCCTCGCAGCCCGCTGGCTCCAAGTGCCCCGAGCCTTCTCTGTTGCCATTATCTCCTACAGTCCTGCCATTGGGCCTTTATTTCTTTCCTATTTTACAGATGAGAAAACTGAGGCTCCTACACGAGTCAGGAGAAGAGCTGGGCCCTGGGCTCAGGCAGCCTGCCTCCCGGCCCACACAAGTGCTCCCTTCACGTGACGCTCTGGGGAGTGGGAAGGACCCACCGCTTCTCATTCTATAATGAGCACAGACGTCAGGCCTGAGTCACCCTGCGCCCGCTCAGTGGAGCCCGACTCTGAAATAATGAGTCCCTCTCTACTTGTCACCCTCCCCGCACTGGGTGTCCTTGCTGTACCTGCCTGGACCACGGATCCCCCGAGGCTCCCGCTAGGTCGTTCCCCCAGCCCTTGGTTTCTAGTTCTGCTCCTGTAGACTAGGGGCATCAGGTCCTGCCTGGCACCCACACCATCCTGGTGGCCCTGGCCCCCATGTGGGATCTGGGATACAGTCCAATTTCTGGGAGTGGAGCTTCTGTCATGAATTCTAGTCCTGGGAAGCGGGTGTCTGTCTACCGTGGTTTCTTCCCAGCACCCCAGGCACCTGCTCTCAGACTCCCATCTCCCCCACCATCCCGAACTCCTGAGCTCCTGGCTCCTGAGCTCGGCCAAAGCTGGGGGCGGAGGGGCCTGGTACGATGCCCCACACCTGCTGACGCCTCCCGCTGCCCTTGGCCTAGCAGCTGGGTCACAGCTCCCACCAGCCACATGAAGGAGCCAGCCAGCCAGCAGGGCCTTACCTGCCGTGGTCTTGTCGTTGGTCCAGATGAGATTCTTGGCCTTCACCACCACCACAGTGAGGCGCTCAGCCGTAGGGAGGTAGCTGAGGGACAGCAAGATCTCGCCCACAGCGTCGGCAGCCTGGAGGACAGGTGACCGGCTCAGAGGGCTTCCGAGGCCCCCCTGAGGACTTGAGAGGTCCAGGGAAAGGCAGGAACTTCCTTCTCCACTGAGAAGTTTTTACTCTTGCCCTTACATGAGGCACCAGGCTGGTGGGATTGAGAAAGGGACCCCACTGCCCGCTCCACGAGGCATGCGCCAGCCCTCCCTCCCACCAGGCCTGGGTCCTGCCTTGGAAGGAGGACCAGAGGTTGCCTGTGGCAACCAGATGCAGTCCCTCATTCCAGCCCAGGGAAAACATTCTGTAGTAGTAGCACACAGAGGTCCAAGTGGACTGGGGTTCGTATATCATTTGCTTAAATAGCAACGACAGAAGAGTGGTAAACAGTAATTAGGGCATTTTTGCTTCATGCAGTAAACAGTTTCTGTGAATGTGGCTCAGGCCTCTCTCTCTGTCATTTCCTAAAGAAGTCAGGGCTCGGGCTGTCGTGGAGGACAGTGGACTCCCCGCTCGGAGACGGGTGCGTGTGACGCTCTCTTCGTGGGTGGACTGACCTTGTTCTGGTCCTGTAGGTAGAGCCAGCCGCTGAAGGGCTGTAGCGGGAGGTCGAGCACGGAAAGCTTCAGCTCCACCACGCCCGTGCTGATGTTCCGCTCGTCCTCATCGATGCCAAACACGGAAAAACGCAGGCTCTTCTCCTCCAGGGCTGCAGGGTCCAGGGGAATGGAGAACTTCTCGTCAAAGAAGATGGAGTAGGCATTCCTCTGGATCTGCACAGAGAAAGGGACGTGGAGGGAGCTTCAGCTCTGGGGAGGAGGTGGCAGCCAGACGCCCGTGAGGCCATGGTGGGGAGAGAGCACCGGACAGAGAGTCCAGAGGCCTGGGCTCGAGTCCTGGCTCTGCTGTCCCACGACCTCAATGCCAATTCTTTCTTTGGTGGCTCAACCTTGGGGATTTTTTTTTTTTTTTAAGTAGGCTCCACCCCCGACGTGGGCCTTAAACCCCCAGCCCTGAGATTTAAGTGTCGCGTGCTCTACTGACTGAGCCAGCCGGCCACCCCAGCCCTGAGGATTTAAAAGCCCCCTGTCCTCCTCTCAGTGGCGGCCTGGCATTGGAAGCTTCCACACCCTGACACCAACTAATTCCCACCCTCAGTGCGCACGGCTCCACAGAACCCTCGCGATGCCCAGGAGAGACTGGTCTCCTCTTTGTCGTGTGTGTTCAGGTCCAGCCTTGGGCCAGGCGTGCAGTAAGTACAGGTAATTGTGGAGTCGAGAGCCGCTGATGTCCCGGCCCCCGCAGAGCCTGGCCCAGGATGGTCTGAATGTTGTGGGATGGATGGACGGATGGAGTGATCGGGCGAGGCTGGGAAGACTCCACTTCCAAGCCCCGTCCTGCCTGGTGGGTGCCTCTGGCCTCCTCCCAGGAAGCTGTGGGCAGACCCCCCCCCCCCCCGGGGAAGGTGTCCTGGTGGGCACGGCTCCCCTTTCCCATTGGGGGTTGCCTTAGTCACTGCCTGGCAATATTTAGAGAGGAGCTCTCATCTCTGGCACTTCGCCTGAGGCTGGGGGGCTGCCCAGCCTGGGGGCAGCCACCTACTTGCTGGGACTAGCTGGGCTAGGATGCTGAGAAGCCTGCCTTCCTGGGAATGAATCTGCCAGCACCTCCAGGCGCACTGAAGCACACTCTGGTCACTGCCTGGCTCGTGGGAAGGTTCCTCTTCCACTGCTCCCTGGGAGCCACGTTCCCCACCCAATTGCAAGATTGAGGACCTTCAAGGGCTCCTTCCCCTGTGGGATTAAGTCTACCTCCTGATCTTGACCTTGGCATTTAGGCTTTTCATGATCTGGCCCCATCTCTCCCTCCTCCTGCCACATGAGTCACTTTGTGACGAGCCCCCTCGTCCACAGGGGCTCGGGTTCCCGAACTATCCATTCTCTGTGTGTTATGTTTTATGAGCACACAGGTGACGGGAAATGGGAACCCCCGGGCCAGGTCCTGGGGATGTGTTGGGCAAAGCACTCTCCTGAACCTGTTTCCTCATCTGTAAGATGCCCTCGGTCCATCCCACTGGGGCTAATGAGAGAATCACGGATGGGTGGGCTCTGTGAACCAGACTCTCAGCACACATCAGGCTGTGGTGGCTGCTGTCTGCTAACGTCCCTTCTCACGAAAGGTGTTCAGAACCACCCAGGATCTTCTAGGCAGTCCAGGCCATAGGCAGCGTGGATCCGGGCTCAACAGGGACACTTCATGGTCCTGATACACAATCTGTTGATCACTTCCCAGGGACTGGGCTGAGGACTTTGCATATAGTAGCACACCCCTTCCTCAAGAATTATGTTGCTCATATGACAGATGGGGAAGCTGGGTCGCAGAGAGCTCACGGACTTATCCAAGGTCACGCTACTAGGAAGTGGGACACTGATATTTCAACCCAGAGGGTGAGGTTTTAGGGTCCTGCTCCTTACCACTCACCAACTGCCTCTCTTCGGCCCCACATGCACAGGGTTGTGGTCAGTTGTTGACCATCCTGGGGTGAGGGAGGCAGGGTGGGCTGGGAGAGGGATGATGGTGTCCACCCCCGAGGGACAGCCCGCTTCAACACTGTAGAGTGACGGGACACAGGTGACTCTTCAGAAAGCACTAGGTCCTACAGACCCTCAGGCTCCACCTGCTTTGGTTAGAGGCCGCTGGGTGTCAACCTTACCCACCTCAGAGGACTCCCCACCATGGCATCTGGGCCCCTGCTCCCCCTAATCCAGCCTGGAGTAGAATGTGTCTCATGAAGGCTTTGCTCCCTCTCTTGGCGAGACAGAGGGACCCATGGAGGGGTAGCCTGGTGGGGCAGGTGCTGGGTGCCTTCCCCACCCTGTTCTCACCCCCAGGAGCTGACCTCCATGGGCTGATCAACAGGCTCCTTCGGCCTCTGGCTTCTGGTGGGGTCTGGGGTCGGACAATGGGGGTCACTCCAGGGAAACCAGAGGACCCAGGGAGCTGGGGGTGCTCTTTCCCTAGGTCCTTCCCTGCGGTGCTGCTGTGGTCTGAGCATGTCCCCTGACCAAAGGGCACAGCGCCTATCAATGTGGCAGCCCCGCCACGCGCCTCTCCCCTTTGGCCTCCCCTTCCCCTCGCCCCTTCAGACGAGGGTGCCGCTCCATCCCTGAGGCCGCCCCACACCACTGTTAACAGTCCTGTTATTAACCTGTCCCCAAATTAGCCAACTTGGACATGTCACCCCTTTCCTACCCGGACCCCAGGCTGACCCGGGGGACAGGCATGGGAACGGACAATTGCCACCCACTGGATATACGTGGTAGGATTGCCGAGAACCGCGCACGGCGGGAGTCGTCAGGCTGGTGACACCTCCGGCTCTGGGATTAGCACCCAGAGCTGTCGCGTAGCACCCTCCTCACATCCGGCCCGGCCCCGCGGGCCTGGCGGCCTGGGGAGGGCTCCCCGAGAGCCCCACGCGTGCCTCCCCTGCCCCCACTCACCCGGGAAATGCCCACGATCTGCTCATCGGGCAGCAGGCTGACGCGCATGAAGCAGGACTCGAAACCGGCTTCTTCGCGCTCCAGGAGGTCCTTGCCCTGCAGCACGGCCACGTGGAGGGTGTGGGAGGCGGCATCGTAGTCCATGCTTACTTCCACCTGGCCCAGCGTGAAGTCCTGCCCGAAGGTGTTGCTCACGGAGGAGATGGAGTTCAGGGAGTCGGCCGACTGGGACTTGCGGAGGGTCCCGTAGGGGGCCAGGTCCAGCTCCCGGCCCATCAGCTCCAGGGGCCCCAGCTCGCTGATGCTCTCAAACGTGTCCTCGATGCTGAGGCTGCCTTTGCGACTGGGCGGTCCCCGAGTGCTGGCCCGCTGGGCATTCCAGGCAGGCACTCTCTGGGGGAGAGAAAACGGGACGTGGGAGCATGGCAGATGCAACAGGCTGTTGGTTGGTCTCGTAAGCCCTGTTCATTCAAGGCACCTCCTGTTCCCTGTGTGCAGAAACGGTGCCTGCCCTAGTCAGGAAGTTCTTTGTTTAATGCCATTTCACATCACTCACCTTTCTCTCCCGAACCCCGAGGAAAGAAAGCTTTTTCTCAAAACGCTTCGTGATATGGACTGAGTTCCACGCACAAAGATGTTCACTGCAGTGACGTTTGTAAGAAGGAAACGTAGTAGGGTGCCTGGGTGGCTCAGTCGGTTACGTGTCTGGCTTTGGCTCCGGTCATGATCTCACAGTTCGTGAGTTCGAGTCCTGCGTCGGGCTCTGTGCTGACAGAGCTTTGGATTCTGTCTCCTTCTCTTTCTGCCCCTCCCCCACTTACACTCTGTCTGTCTCTCTCTCTCAAAAATAAACAAAAACCTTAAAAATTTCAAAGGAAAAGTAGTTAGCAGGGAGAACGGGTAAGAATAACTAGACGATAGCTACTCAACAGATAACTGAGCAGCCTCCGAGGATGTTTACCAAAATGTTCACAACAGAAGGTTTTCGTGTTGGGTAACACTCATCCTAAAACTCAAATTTTCCTTTCACTAAGTTGACCTCGGGATTTGGGAAAACAAAAGTCTTTGTGCCACAAGCATCTCCCATGCTGTTTCATAGCCCTCATAGCCATCATTAAAAAAAAATGTTTTTTAACGTTTACTTATTTTTGAGAGAGAGTGACAGAGCGTGAGCAGAGAAGGGGCAGAGAGACAGGGAGACACAGACTCCAAAGCAGGCTCCAGGCTCTGAGCTGTCATCACAGAGCCCGAGGCAGGACTCAAACCCACGAACCGCGAGATCATGACCTAAGGTGAAATCGGACTTTTAACTGACGGAGCCACCCAGGTGCCCCCCATTACTATCATCTTAAAAATGGGCCACCAATTTGTCCCTGAATGGACAGCTGTGATTACCTTACAGACCCCCTACTGTTGGACATTTATGTTGTTTCTCATTTTTCACAAATATAAATAATGCAGAATCAAATAGCTTTCTTAAAATCCTAGCTCAGAGGACACAGTCCTTTCGAAAGCTGCTGACACATGTTGCCAAAATGCTCTTTGGGAAAGTTGTGCCAATTTACAGTCTCCGCCTCTCTCTCCCCTCCTCCCTCCCTCCCCCCCCCCCACCAATGGGAGATAGCCCCTTCACACCCCAAACGAATGAGCATGTGGGGCTGCTATCTGGTAAAAGATTCTGGCTGTGCTCTCTGGAACTCTATATGATACTAGAAAAATTCTCTGCCAAGTGTCTAATGATGAAGCATTCAGCAGTATATATTGAGAGCCCTAAAAGTGTTTGTAGTCCCTGACACAGTAATTCCACACCTGGGCATCCATTCAAAGTACATAACCCTAATGAAGACAAAGTTTTACATATACAACATTCACTGCATTATTTACAATGGCATTTAGTAAATCATGGCACGTACATAAAAAAGGAATCTGACGCTAAAATAATACTTATGACGGGGGCTCAACACTATGGGAAAATGCTTTCGGCTGGGAAATGAAAAGAGCAGGGTATAAAATTCTGTGTAGAAATGACACCCGTTGTATAAAAACCTATGCATGGAGAAAAGACTGGAGGATACATTAAAAATACCGGAGAGAAAGAAATCCAAATGTTAATAGTTAAAATACAGTTAACAGTTATTTGCCACTGGGTGGTGACATTTGGGGAGGGGTTTTGCTTGTTTTTTTCCTGTATTTTTCCCAGGATGGTTTTTAAAATTGAAAACTTTCAGTCCCTCACCGAGTATTCACTGATTTCACAGCACTGGGCTATGTTGGAAACGTGGAGGAGGACCAGGGTGTCTGTTCACAGGAGGAAATTAACCGGGAGAGAGCAAGGGAGCGGGGAGGGAGGGGAGGCCACCGCCGGGACAGAAGCCTCACCTTCTGCTTGGCCTCTGCGTAGGTCTCGCCATACTTCTGCTGAAGGTACCTATAGTCGTAGTTAGGGAACGGGGAGGGGCTGGGGAAGCTCCCCGATGTCCAGAGCTTCCACAGGCTCACGGCCGCAATTCCCAGCAGCGCCAGGGCCCCAGCGGTGTAGACACCCACCTCCCAGCCAGGAGGGCTCTTGATGACTGCAAGGGAAAGGCAGCCTCTCATTAGTAGGCTCTGGGGTCCCCCAGTGGTTACAGACTCCCACCCAAGAAGCAGACAGTTCAGCACTGACTTATTTATTCACTGAACAAATATTTATTGAGTGACTACTGTGTGCCAGGCTCAGTACTAGGTGCTAGGGGATCCAGCGTTGAATAAGACATATGTACCTTGAGATTTCTGCTTCTATCCCCTTTTCCACAGAAGCACCCATTCCTACCAGGGGTGGAATGGGGGTGGGGACACATGGCCAGACCAGACAAAGAGTTGTGAGCAACAGTTAAACGCTCCTTAGGCTTTCAACAAATGGGGTTCTTCTCGCTTCTTTTGAGTTCTCTGAGCTCATAGCCTTCCAGATAATCAAAGCAGCCTTTTGGGGTCTGGAGGAAGAGGGAAGGGGTTTGGGGAGAAAAGAAATGACCCCATTTTTGCTTTACCCTCATTTAGAAGAACCCAATGTCTAGCAACTGATAGATGGACAAAATGTAGTCCATCCACACAACGGAATATAATTTGGCAACATAAAGCTACTGATACCCGTTGCAATGTGGTTGAACCTTGAAAACATCATGCTAAGTGAAAGGCATCACAAAAACCCACATGTTGTATGATTCCATTTATTTATTTGTTTGTTTGTTTGTTTATTTATTTATTTATTTTTAATGTTTTTATTTTTGAGAGAGAGAGAGACTGAGAGCGAATGGGGGAGGAGCACAGAGAGAGGGAGACAGAATCCAAAGCAGGCTCCAGGCTCTGAGCTGTCAGCACAGAACCCAATGAGCGGCTCGAACTCGTGAACCACGAGATCATGACCTGAGCCAAAGCCAAACGCTTAACCGACTAAGCCACCCAGGGGCCCCATGTATGCTTCTATTTATTTGAAATGTCAAGACAAATCTGTACAGACAGAAAGTTGATTAGTGATTATCTGGGGCTGGGGGGACTGGGGTGGGGGCAACACAGAATACAGGGTTGCTTTGGAGGATGATGAATATATTCTAAAAGTTAATAGTGCTGATGAGTACACAAGGTGTTAGGTGCACTGAATTGTATGCCTAAAGTGGGTAAATTGTATGGTCTGTGAATTTTATCTCGATAAAGCTGCTACCAAAAAAAAAAAAAAAAAAAAGAATCTCAGCCAGAAGTGAGAGAGAGGTGGCTTTTAGGCTGTGCAGGACTTGGAGACAAATCCAAATGCTCAAATGTGCTTTCTTCATTGATAAGTAAATAACTTTCCCTGAGTCTCACTGTCCCCAGACATAGTAATTAACTGCCCCCTCAAGTGTGTTGGGTGAGCCCCCACTAGTAGAAGTGACCTTCTGTTGGCAAATAGAATTCTCGAAACCATTCTCCGTGCTGCCTCTATACTCAATTCAAATGGGGAAACGGGTGCACAAAGATAAACATTTACAAAAATAAATGACCTTTTGCCCAAGGTCAAAGAGGCAGGAAGGAATGGCACTGGGAGGCCAGCTGTGGCAGCCAGACTTCAGACCAGGCCGGAGTAACCACTGCCCCACCCAGCCTCGACCCAGCACGGTTCCCAGACTATGCAGGGTAGACAGAGGTGGGGAGGGCATTTCAGGGGTGAAGACTGACGACTGCACATCCACTGAACACCTATGGTGTGCGAGCACCCTGGTGAGGGAGTCAGCCCCAGCCCCAGGCCCCGTCCTTAAGCAGCTCACAGTCTAGGGATGAGGTAGGTAGGCAAATAAATACACAAAACAGAGTGATGAGAACAGCCCAGGAGGGCTTCCTGGAGGAGGGGCATCTGAACTGAGATACGAAGGAGGAGCAAGAAATGTACCAGGCCAAGGCACCAGGGACTGGGAGTTCAGGGCGAGCAGAGGAGGGGATGTACAGAGCCCAGAGCATTCAGTGTCCAGTGGGGGAGAGAGAGTGGGGCATTTGGGGCTGGGGAGCTCTCTGTCACCATGCCCCTAAAGCCCGGCTGCAAAGGTATCAGGAAGCAGTGGCAGCCCCTCTGGGAGTGGGAGGCCTCACCCTGCCCGTTCCCCTGAGCCCAGCCAACTCCAGTCAGAATCCACAATGCTAACTCATTGTAGGTTAGGGGCAGGGCAGAAGGGCAGGGCCCGGCCTGCAGCCTTGGCTCGTATCCAGCATGTAGCACCCTATGAGGTCTCTCCCTCCACTTGCTAGAGTAGGACAGCCGGGGCTGGGAGAGGCTAGTGAGCACACCCAGCCATTGGCCCAAGGCCACAGGGTAAGAAATGCGGAGCCTGGCCGCGGGTGCCCTGGCTCCTTGGGCAAGCCACCTAGCCACTCTGAACTTGAGCGTCCTCATCTGGAGAGTGGAGATGACCACGCACCCCAAGCAGCGGTCCCGCCCTGGGGAATTTATCTTGCGGAAGAAATCCCAGCAAATTTCATGTCTGCTGTGAGTCATCGAGACGGTATTTATAACAGCAGAAATGTGGAAACAGCCTGAAGGTCCAGCTGAGGGGCCAGTGGGGGCTGGTGGTGCTGCCCTTGGGAGGGAATATCACTGGCCTTTGAGAACTGAGGTCATTAGGATGTCACTGTGGCAGAGCAGGAAAACGTTTCCAGCATTGTTAAAAGAAAAAAAAATCAATCCATGACACGGTCTAACCACACAATTTTGACATAAAAATCACAGGCCCTATGGATAAAGGCTGGGTGGGGACCAGGGACAAATGAGAGAAGCTAGAAATCAGGATGGAGGGGCTGTGAGCAAGCCCTGTTTACTCCTGACTTCTTGACAGAATGTAATTTGTGGGCCAACCCAAACCACAACAGAGATCTACGGAGGGCCCCAGGCGAGCCCTGCCGAGGCATGAAAGTTCTCGGCGTCTGATGAATAACGGATGGCCTGGTAAACTGGAGAGTGAGACGTCCATGTGAACCTCAGGTGGCTCCCGGCAGGGCCTGGGTGGTCCCAGGGGCAGGGAAGCAGGTGGGCCTTGAGTTCTGAGGTCCTAGCAGATAACGGTCAAGGTGACCCGGCACGGTGGAGCCAGGCTCCCCTGAAAGCGAGGATCTGGGGGGAGGAAGGGCCTGAGGGCGTGCAGCCTGCATCCTGCTTGGCTGGGAAAGGGGGGCATTGAAAGGAAAAGCCCCAGGAAGGTGACACAAGATGATGACTGTTAATGCTCATTTATTTATTCCTTTTATTGACTACAGCCTCGGGGTGGCATGGGCAGAATTCCCAAGGGAAGTGAGGCCTCGGCTGAGACCAGAAATGAGGAGGAGGTGGAGGCGGCCGAGTGGCGTGGCGGTAATAATAGCTTCCTTTACTGTTTACTCTTTGCCAGGCCCCGTTCCAGCGCTTCATTGCATATTAACCCACGGAGACCCCGGAACAACCCTGTGAGGAAGGTTCTATTATTACCCTCATTGCCTAGATGAGGAAGCTGAGGGACAGAGGAGATATTCGCTGCCTGACAGTCTGGCTCCAGATCTGCACCTGTGACACCCCCGCACAGTCCCGGGAGCTTAGCCAGGCAGAGGCAGGGAAGTGCTCCGGGCAGAGGGAAGGGCATGTGCAAAGGCCTGCTTTGGGAGAGAGTTGTGTTCGCGCTGGGTTGGGCACTTTGTGTAAGTTAGGTCACCGAGTCCTCCCAGCAGTCCTTGAGGCAGGCCTCCTCACTGCCCCCCGGTTTACAGATGAGTAAGTGGAGGCTCAGAGAGGTTTCATCATTTGCCCAAGGCCATGCCAGGGCCTGGGCCAAGGCCTGGGAGCCTGTAGGTGAAAGTGCGGTCCCTGGTCTACCCTTCAGCTCAGCTCTGGGCTGGTAGGGGGCTGAGCCAGGGGAGCAGCTAGAGTGTTGGGGAGCACTGGCCTGGGAGTCAGAAGACCTGGGTTTGTGTCCTGCACTGAGCCTCCCTTCTCCCATCTATAAATGGAGAGGGGAACCCACGAGAAAACATGGCAAGTATGTCTCAGCTCTGACACCACCCACTATCAGCTGGAGAGCGGCTGCTATCTCGAGGCAGTTCCCAAGCTCAGCACCCACTGGGGCACACACAGGAAGGTCGGGGCTGCATCTCAGGTATTTGCCATCCCTGGACTGGGCCACCTCTGAGCTTATTGTCCTGTGGCTCTAACATCAACCTTCTTGGGTTTCTTCTCACTTGGCTACTCAACAGGCTCTAGGAATGGCCCTGGGGGAGCGGATTCTGCATCTCAGTTTCTCCTTAGGGAGCACGGGACATGGGCCTCCTGGGGGACTCCTCCAGTCAAATGTAGGGAGGTGGTTCCACAGGAAGGAGCCATTGGCACAGAAGGATGACGAGACCTTAGACTGGTCCCCGCCCCGTGTCCCCAAGGTTGTGTGGCCTCGGGCAAGTCACTGTCCTTACTGGTAAAATAGGGCCATTCCTGACGTCCCACTGATACCCCCTGCCCTAGGCCTGGTCGGGGAGCCCCGTGAGATGGCATGCTTCCACTGGGACTCACCGCTCAGGTGGTATTCTGCCACGTCCATGGCCATGATGACCACTGCAGCGCTGGGCCTGGAAGGGGAAAGAGAGTCAGCAGGGAGGGCTTTGGAGGGCCACCAACCCCAACCCTACGCCTCGACCTCCACGATGCCAATGGGCCTGTCATCCAGCGCTCAGACTCAGCTGTGAGGAGACCTCAGACAAAGGTAGGTGGTTTTTAAATAGCATTAAAAAAATTTTTTTTTTAATGTTTATTTATCTTTTGACAGACAGCATGAGCTGGGGAGGAGCACAGAGAGAGGGAGACAGAATCCAAAGCAGGCTCCGGGCTCTGAGCTGTCAGCACAGACCCCGACGTGGGGCTCGAACTCATGGACCGCGAGATCATGATCTGAGCTGAAGTTGGACGCTTAAGTGACTGAGCCACCCAGGCGCCCTTAAATACCATTAAAAAAAAAATGGACTTTAAAGCTCTTTTCAACCAGTCTAAGACCATCTTACTGTCAGGGTTGCCAGATAAACCACAAGATGCCCAGTGACATTTGAATTTGATTCATTTTTAGTACAAGTATGTCCCATATAATATTTAGGACATGCTTACGCTTAAAAAAAATATTCATTGTTTATCTGAAACTCCAAAGTTCCTGAGCATCCTGTATTTATATTATATCTGCTAAATCGGGCACCCCTACCTCATTTCCATCCTACCAACAACAGGCTGACCAGCAAGGAGGCTTTGATTCTTTGCTACTCATTAGCGTGGGCCCTCGAGGTGTTCACCAAGCCTTACTTCAAAAGCTTTTCTTTCAATTGGAAAGGAAAGGCTGCATTTCCACAATATTCTATTATCAGTCCTTCCACGACTCAGGATGGTTTCCTCCCCACCCCACCCTCCACTTCCAAGTTTTGTGAACGCGGAAGGTCTAGGTTGTTCTAGAAAGGTCCGGGCGTCATGCAAGCCATTACCGGAACCCAGGTGACTGCTCATAGTTTTATTACTGTCCTTGCTGAGAAGTAAATGTGTCTCACAGACATACTCGAAGGGACTGGAAAGGGGAGGCCGGGAGGAGCTATATCAGCCTCAGCTCCAGGGGCACAGAAGGACGGGACGGCCCCTGGCCCCGCAAAGGAGGCTGCAAACAGGTCACCCTGTGACAACTACAGAGTGCTTGCCCACCCAAGAGCCGCTGCTCTTCCGTTCCCAGGGGATGCCAACCCTGCATTGCTGGATCTTCTGGCTCTTTATGTTTTCATTTCATTTCATTTTTTAAAGATTTTATTTTTAAGTAATTTCTACACCCAGTGTGGGGCTCAAACTCACAACCCTGAGGTCAAGAGCCGCATGCTCCACTGACTGAGCCGGCCAGGCGTCCCAATCTTCTGGTATTCCTTCCTTCCTTCCTTCCTTCCTTCCTTCCTTCCGGATTTTTAAAGCAAAGCCAGATTCCTGGATTTTTTTAATGTGCAATTTCCTGATTTTTAAATGTAACCAATTCACACAAAAAATGCAAATACTGTTCAGGCACAGGACAAAATACTCCTGGGCTGTGGCTTGGCTAGCGTGTTTGCAACCCACTCGAGCATGCTGTGGGTTCCCTTTGGGACTGGGGTCAAATCAGAGGGTAAGCATTTCCCTGAATCCTGGGGTTCCCCCCAGTCTGTGGCTCTGGAACCAAGAAGTTAGGGTGCTTTGGTCTAGACAGAGTTATCTAGCACATATGGGAGTTGTCCAAAGTCCCTGGCAGGAGGCCTGGAGAACTGGGGCAGGACAGGGCCCTGGGGCCAAGTTCTGCAGGTGCTCAGACAGCTCCTTGCTACGCAGAGGATGACCCAGTGAGGTGTGGGTCCTTCATGGTGACAGGAGGGAAATGCTAACCAGGGAGGCTTCACTCATGCTGAGGAACAGAGGCTCATTCCTGGGACCTGGGCAGGAGACTGTGATGACAGTTAACCTCGCTGAGCACTCCTTACGCCTGAGAGAGCGATTCTAAGCACTAGTCAACACAGGCCATCTGGCTCCACACTCCTAACTTCTGTGCCTTACTGCGGAGGGGTATACAGTTTCAGAACTTTCCGAAGAACCTGCAGGACCAACTGGTCACTGTGAACAAGTCCAAGGTGGCCCTAGTTCTTGGCAGACCACGGTCTGGATACACCAACACGCACATGTCCCAGCCTACCTCTGCCTTGCTGGGAATCCAATAACGCCATCAGCTTTCTTTCTGCTCACTTGGCACAAGCCGACTTCGAGAATGAGGCTATGCTAGCGTGGGCTGAGTACACCGCGGTGGCCAGTGCACACGGCATGGGTCAGAACCCCGTATCTGCTGTATCAGACCTAGAGCAGTTGAGGGGTTCCCAGCCCTCTGGGGCTGGTCTAGCTCAGACCCCAGACTATATCACACTGCCACCTTCCCCCCTACACCCCTCATTGTAATACCCCTTCCCCGGGAGCTGTGATTTCACTGAAGATGTGAATGATTCTGAGCACACCCGAGCCCCAAGTGGTCCCGCAGTGGTCCCCAGTGGAGGGGCAGAAACCAGAGCACATCTGCCTGAATGGAGGGAGGAGAGAACTGGGGTGGGAGAGGGGTCAGGCAGCCTGAGCACAGCTCTGAATCTCAGATATGCCCCCTCACTAGCTCTGAGCCTCAGTCTTCCCATCTGGAGAATGGGGCTCACGGCTGCCCTATCAGGGTACCAGGAGGGTGGAATGAAAGGTTAGTGTAGTCTGGCTTGGTAAATATTAGCTGCTGTGGTTCTTGGCCTCACAATCAGCCCAAAGTATGTTTTATTTGTCTTAAAAATTGGGGAAATTCCCATTAAAAATTGATTTCTAAAAGAAAAAAAAAAGCTGGATTCACTGCTTCCCTTTAAAAGTATCTGAAGACAGTGGTCTGCATCCCCCTACCCCCGCAAAACAGCGGGGCTGGAGCTGAATGGGCTCTGCCCCTTCGGACACGTCTGGCACCTCCCATCCCTCCATTCATTTCCAGAACCTGCTGGCCCCTGGAGCATCTCTGCTCATGAACCTGGTAAGCAGGCCTTTGGATGAGCTATGGGAGGTTAAGAAAGGTCAAGTGATTTGCCCAAAGCCACAATGCCAGCAGTGGTAAAGCCATGTCCGCGGCCCGGACCAGTGCCTCTGCCATTAGTAGCCACAGCCCCCAAGGATTTCACGTATGTGTTTCCATCACCTCCCCCAAGACCCCCATGGGACATATCCTATTATTGACCTGGTTCCACAGAGGAGGAAAATGAGGCTCAGAGAAGGGCAGTGAATTTGCCCAAGGTCACCCAACCAGCAAGCAGGGAGCTGAGCCTGAACTAGATCTCGCTCTGTAGCAAGTGCCCTTCCTAATGGCTTTACTCACCATCCCCGAGTGCCCCTGACCCCATCTCACTGACTACCACCTCAGCAGGCTCCCACTGGCAGCCTGGGGGTCTACCAGGCAGAGGGGCTGTGGCTCTGGCTCGCCACAGGACGCTGACAAGGCGCATCGGGAGGCCAGGGCGGACCGCGACCGGAGTCTCCCGAGTTTCTGACACACGGGAAATGGGCCACAACAGGGACGAGCCAGGGCTGCCCCAATCTCACACCCGAGCCCCGCGGATCCACGGCCCCTTCTCTGGCATCTTTCCCCACCTAGTCTATTCGTTCTGGCCCCAATCTCCCAAACTCGAAACTGCATGAAGTTTGCTCACTGGAAAGAGCTCTAGATTCGAATCCAGGCTTAATCAGACCGACCCGGCAATACCTACCTACTGCTGTAAGCATAGACATGATATATGCCAAATGCTCAGCACGGTGTCTAGCCTGTACTAAGCACACGATACAGACCTGATGACTGACTGGGTAAGTGGATCCCCGTTTTATAGATGAGGAAGCTGCAGCCCCAGGTCACTCAGCATTTAGTAGCAACACTGGGATTGGCGCCAGGGTGTGATGGATCTGGGCCTGGGCTCTTGGCCGTGATGCCACCTCCTGACCCAGCCTTTTGGGGGTGGAGGTGGGTGGGAGGAACTGTCACTGGCCTCATCGGAATTGGACCACAGTCGAGGCCCCCTCCTGGGCTGGTCAGAGAAATGGCTTTCCAGGAATTTTGTGCCTCTTCGGGGAAGACGGGCCCCATGTCTCTGTTCCCCCCACCCCGTTTCCTTGCTCACTGTGTCCCCACATCACGTCTGTGGCCAGCAAGGTGTTGACTGCCCCCCCCCCCCATGGTCATCAGGTAATAGGATGTGGGCACAGGGCAGCCCTCAACCTCCCAGGCTGCAAGCCTCTTTAGGATCTTTAGGTTTGAGATCTTTTCAAGTGCTCCCCCCATCCCTGAAATAATCACATCCTGCTACCATCCCCCCAAAGCCCGCAGAAACCACAGTGCAGACCAGCTAGGGTGGTGGTGGCTGGCATTTATTGGGCATCTATCATGTGCCAAGTACTGTACCAAGGACTCGCCATGTTTTATTTCAGCAAATCCTCGCTGCCTCTCCCTGAGGGGGCTGCTACTCTGCCCATTGTACTGGTAGGAAAACCGATACTTACCCAGTGTCACCAGAGCTGACAAGAGACAGAGTCCAAACTTGAACCCTAGCCTGGGAACCTCCACGCTCCCAAGCTGCTAGGTGGAAAGTTTTGGATTTCAGAGCGGAGAGGGCAGGGGGTTTGGGCACTTGGCTTGACTCTTCTCCAGACTGGTGAGTTAACTTGGCTGGAACTCCTGTCTGCCCTGAGCCTCGGTTTCCCCATTTCTAGTAAGAAGCACATTTGCTGCTGCTCTCCACACCTGCCCCTGCCCCTGCCCCCAGCTTGGAGAAGGGGCTGACGCTCCAGGAGCAGCTTTCCCAGTCACTCTGGAGTGGCCTCACTGACTGAGCAGCGTGGCACACAGTTCTTCTGCAGCCCTGGAAAAGGGTCACCAGGATGGCTGGCTCAGGGCTCCTCCACCCACAGGCCTGGCTCCAGGTCCCCATGTCCGGCCCTACTCTACCCCCTCTTCAACCCAAATCTATAGCCCAGGGCCCAAGACAGGGCAAACTTCCTCTTCCAAAGAGCAGCGGCATCAAGGCTTTCCCAGGAGCCCCCGGAAAGCCCCCACGCAGGCCAGTGACACTGGTCCGGGCTGGGGATCCTCTCCCAAGCTCCGAGGGCCTCCTGGCGATGGGGTGCGACATGCCTCTCCGGATCAGAGCATTTCCCGAAGACCCAGCACCCCTGCCGCGGGAACCCCTAGGGTATCTGGGGAGCGGTGTGCGGGGGTGGTCTGACCCGGGAGAGTCGCGAGCGGGTGTGCCCCAGGGGCGGTGGGGACAGTCAGGATGTTGAGTGTGAAAGTGAGGGGCGCTCGTGCGGCGCGGGCGCCGGGGAGGCGTGTAAAAGGCCGGGCGAGTCGCGTGTGTGCACACGCGGGACGGGCGTGCGGGGCGCGATGCGATGCGCAGTGCGCGGAGTGGCCGGGCCGGGGAAGGGCGCCCGGCGTGCGCTGTGCCCGGCGTACGTGTGCAAGCGCGGCGCGGGTGTGCAGACGCGCAGAGTGCGCGGAGGCCGGGGTCCGCGGCGCGGGGAAGGGTGCGCTACGCGCGTCCGCGCGCCGGACCGCTTCCCGGTGGGAGTCGGGGGCGGCCGGGTGCTACTCACCCCGGCTCCGCGGAGGGGCCGCTTCTACGCTCCGGCTCCGGCTCCTGGCTCGCGGCTCCCGGCCGGCCTCCCGCAGCGCGCACGCACCGGCGCCAAGCCCGGCCGTCGCCGGCAACGCCACCCCTGCAGTGTCGCCCGGCGCCCGCCTCGGAGCAGCGCGGCGCGGGCCGGGGGCTCGGCCGGGCCGGGGAGGCAGACGGGAGCTGCGCCGCAGTCCGGGCACGCTCCCAGGAGCCCGCCGCGCGCTCCCTCGCGCTCGCCCGCCCCCCTCCCGCTCCCTCTTTAATTTAAAGCGACAACCCCGAGCGCTCTCTCCGCTCCCGCGAGCTGCGCACCGCTTCCGGGGTCTGAGCCGAAGATCCCCAAGCGCGCCCCGCAGTCCGGCGGGGTCGCCCGAGGCCGAGCCCAGCCCCTCACTCCCAGGCCAGGGGACGAGGGTGGGGTGGGGATGTGCTCACCAGCTGCTCGGAGAGGCAGGCGATGCGCTGGACGCAGGCCCGGGTTCTAGCCCCAGCCTGCAGCACGCTGGGCTATCCTGGTCCCTTTCTGGGCCTCAGTTTCTTTTTCCGTTAAACGGGCCTGATGCTGCGCACCTGCTAGAAACCGGTAAGAAAACAGGTGGTAGATGGAGCCGCGGGAGGTTTCCCCTTTCCTGAATGCATAATTACCC
Source organism: Prionailurus bengalensis (assembly GCF_016509475.1). Classification (NCBI taxonomy): domain Eukaryota; kingdom Metazoa; phylum Chordata; class Mammalia; order Carnivora; family Felidae; genus Prionailurus; species Prionailurus bengalensis. The sequence continues at coordinate 110,450,767 of NC_057346.1, read as the reverse complement.
CTCCCACCGTAATTGGGCTGTGGGGCAGGCCAACATCATCTCACTTAATCTTCACAAAGATCTAATGGGTTCGTGGTCACTCCGTTTTGACATGAAGAAACAGGCTCAAAGAGATCCAATGACCTTCCCAAGGCCACAGAGCCAAAGATCAGAGCCAAGACTTGAATCTACGTCTGTGTGACTTCAAAGCCCATGCTCTTAACCGGTTAGAGGTCGCGCTTTCTCTCCCAAAGGGATGAATGAATCATTCAGGAGATATTTATGACGCCCCCGCTGGACTCTAGGCAGAGTGCCAGGTGTGGGCGATCTTCCATGTTCCTGGAACAGGGGGACAGGTCCCACCCTACCCTCGCAGTCTGGCAGGGAGGCACGCACTCATCAGGGGCTGCGCGCTTGGGGGGGGGGGGGCAGGTGCCACAATGCCAGTGCTGTGGGCACAGTGATCAAGAGAGCAGGCTTGGTGAGCACCTGGGAAGTCCTCTGGGGAGTGGGGGGGGGGGGGCGCTGGAGGATCTGGGATGAGGTGAAAGGAGAAAGGATCTCAGACCCGGAGTGATGTAGGAAACAAAGGCAAAAGAAAAAATTTACATTTCCTAACTACCAACAACCCACAGAAAAGTCCTTGAAACAGACAGAGTGACCTTCCTTTGGGAGCTCAGCTGCCTCGATGTTGACACTTTGCTGAGGGCAAAAGGCAATCTCAGCTCAACATTATTCTGACCCCCAAGATCCTGTAAGTCTGCTTATAAAAATTCCTTTGGAAGGGCGCCTGGTGGCTCAGTCAGTTAAGCCTCCAACTCTTGATTTCGGCTCAGGTCATGATCTCACAATCTGTGGTATCAAGCCCTGTGCCAGGCTCTGGGTTGACAGCTCGGGGCCTGCTTGGGATTCTTTTTCTGCCCCTCCCCTGCGTGCCTGCTCACGTGCTCTCTCTCTCTCTCTCTCAAAATAAATAAACATTAAAAAAAATTCCTTTGGAAACTTCCTTTATCTCTACCATCCAAATATATGTTAGCAAAATCATCCTCCAAGCATATGGCCCACTGATGTACATCTGAAGGGTCTCATGACCAAGGTTTTATTAGACAGTAATAAATGACCTTTCCCTAACAACAGCTAGCCCCTCAAGGTCCTGGAAACCTTGCTTCCAAATTCCTTAGAGACTTCTGCTGACCCTAACCCCCTCCCAACTTGAAAGTATATAATCAGTCGCTCCTCACAACCCCAGTGCAGCTCTGTGTGCCCACAGGTCCCGTCCCCATGCTTTAATAAAACCACCTTTTTGCACCGAAGACATCTCAAGAATTCTTTCTTGACCGTTCACTCTGAACACCATTTCCACAGCAGGTAGCAAGTGTGTAAAGACAGCAGTGGTTCCTGGATCATCTACCCTCTGGGACTTCAGGGCTGAGAGCAACCTGTGGGCACTCCTCCCAGTAGGAGCTGGGTCTATGCCTGGCCTTATGGGGGAGTGGGCTTCCTTGGCCTGCAAGGCCTGACCCTGGGAAGCCAGGGGTGCAATTTCACTTATATCCACAGGAGGCGCCCTTGGTTTTTGCTTATTTTCTGGGTCTGGAAGAAAACAGAGGCAGGGCATTACTTATGACCTTGGAGGTAGGTACCAGGCACTGGGCCGTGGGCTTTCACTGCCATTTCTCATTTAACTTAATCTTCACATTCAGCTGCAGCTTTGGAATGATTGAGCCCATTTTCCATGTGAGATCACCCAAGCCTGAGGAATGACAGGGTTCCCGTTTGGGCGGGTGTGGTGAGTTAGATAGATTCATCAAGCCCATTTCTGGGCTTCTATGGGAGCCGCAGAAAGCTGACGTTGAGGCTGGTCTGGTTCTGGTGTCAGCCCTCCAGGCTGATGCAGGAAGTGCCCTGAACTTGGTAAGAAATCTTGTAAATTTCATGCTAAACTCTTCCTCGGGCAGAAAAGCGTATGCACTGTGCACCGATGTCAGGAACCACAAGTGCCTGTCAACAGGTGTGTGAATGCATGGGGGGGGGGGGGTATAGTCACATGGCCGACATGTAGCAAAGGGAGAGAAAAACTACCACCACCTGCAACAAGGTGGATGAATTTCACCCGCAGGTGGTGGTGAATGGTGCTTATCGTGTCAAGTGAAATAAGCCAGACACAAAAGAACACATGCGGTATAATTCCATTTACTTATTCCATTTATATATTTAAGAAAACCAGGCAAAACTACTCTCTGTTGTTGGCAGTCAGGATGGCGGTTACCATGAGGGTGGTGGCTGGGAGGGCCTAAGGGGATTCTGGGAGGCTCCTCATGTTCTGCTTTGTTGTTGTTGTTGTTGTTTTCAAGTTTACTTACTTATTTATTTTAAGAGAGAGAGAGAGAGCACAAGCGGGAGGAGGGGCAGAGAGAAGGAAAGACAAAAATCCCAAGCAGGCTCTGCGCCATCGGTACAGAGCCCGATTTGGGGCTGGAACTCACAAACTGTTGAGATCATGACCTAAGCCGAGGTCAAGAGTCAGACGCTTAACCAGCTGCGCCACCCAGGCGCCCCTCATGTTCTGGTTTTGATCTTGGTGTTGGCTCCTGCGTGTGTTCATTTTGTGAAAATTCCCAGCATTGGACACTTGCAGTTTGCATGCATTTCTGCATGCATGATCCACTTCTGTCTACAAAAACAAAAGCACCTCCTGTGCCTGCCCACCACACTGGAATAAAAGCCAGACTCCTTTCTGTGGTCCGTAAGGCCCTGCTGGTCTCTCCGACCTGTCCTATCGTCCTCCTCCTCACCCACCGATCTCCCGCCTCTCAGGCCTTCTGGTGTTCCTGACACCTGCCAAACCATTTTCCACCTCAGGGATTCTCGCTTGCTGGTTCCTCTGCCTGGAAAGCTCTTTCCCTGCTCGTGCTCCCTCTATCCCCTCAACATCACCCTCAAGCAGTCACCTCTACAGAGAGGCCCTTCTGACTACCCCACAGAGAATCCTCCACCCACAGTCATTTCCTTCAAAACACCAGCCGTGATCTGCAATTATTTCATGTATTTGTTTACAGTTAATTTTCTGCCTCCCCCACTAGACTAACAGTCGCAAACACACGGCACAGTTACTGTTTGCCAAGTGTTCCTCTAACATTGTATTAAGGCATTGAGTCCCCACCCCAACCCCATGGGGAGACACTACTTTTAGGCCTATTTTACAGTTGAGGCAACTGGGGCTCAGAGAGGTTATGAGGTTACATGTAACTTGCTCATGGTCACACAGCTGAAAAGCAGCAAAGCTGGGGTTTGAACCCAGGGAGCCTGGCCCCGGAGTCTCTGCTTCAACTCTACACTTTGACAATGTTGCCTATCTTCTTCCTTGTAACCTAGCTGGGATGGTGCCTGGCATACAGTAGGTACTCAATCAATGTTTGCTATGTGGATAGTAAATGAACGAATGAGAGAATGAAGGGTTAGTGGAAAGTGGGGGGGAGGGGCTTGGATCCCAGAGTGGCTGTTGAGGAGAGGAGGTGTGCGATGGTATTTGGAGTCCCAACAGCAAGCTAACCAGGGAACTGAGAGCAGTTGGAGGTTCTGATACAGTTGGAACTAACTGCAAGCCGTGGTCAAGGCCAAGGCCTTACCTGGGTCTGGGCTCAGGCACATCTCCTGCCGAAGTTGAGCCCACTTTCAGCTTCCCCTACAGACGCTGCAAGGCACAGAGGTCTGGGGCTTTGGTGTCCCCTCAATCCTACAGTCCACACTCTGAAGGCCCTGGCTCTGGAATCGTGGGTCTCCACTGTGGATGTCCTGGGTGTCACATTTGCTCCCATTCGGCTATTCCCAAGAGTCCCACAGCTGTTCGGACTCCCTCTCACCCCACCCCCAGAAGCCAGGACCACCCCAGAAGAAACTCCCAGTTCTACCTGTGAGTTCTGGAAAGTTCTCTGTGCTTGGTCTCAGTTTTCCCATTCCCTTCCATAAACTGGGATCATCTGTCCCGATATCACCAACTGTTGTGAGGATTACATGGTGTAACAGCCAAGAAAATACTTTGCTTGAATCCCAGTTCGGTAGGATCACTTCAAGAAAATATGGGGGCAGGTAACAGCGGCGGCTCCCATTGGCTGAGGGCTTGCTGTATGCCACTCATGCGCCCCTTTGCTGCCCCTCCAGCCTTGTGAGGCTCATCCCCGTCTTGCGGATGAAGGCACTGAGCTCAGAGAAGGGAAGCCACTTGCACATAATGGGAATTCACGTTTACATCTGCCTGACCTCAGAGCTCATGCCCAGGGGCATTAGGGCTGAGCCCGTCCAAAAATGAAAGAGTCGGGCCCTCGGAGGTGACAGGTCTCAAGATGCAGGGCAAGGAGTGGCCAGCCAGGGCCTGGACAATGTAGAGACGTGCTGGGTTCCCTGCCAGGACCCCCAAACCGGCTGGCTGGATTCATGCCTCCCGTTTTCTCATTCACTCTGTCACCCTCTAAGGCTGATGGGGGAAACAGGCAGAGCGCAGGAGAGGAGTCATGCCATGAGTTAACGGTGGATGGGGGTCGTGGCACTCTGTCTCCACCCCCACCTCCAAAGCCCAGGCCCTGTAGGGTGCCCGGTGCCTCCCCCACCCCTTTCCCAGGCTACCCACCCCTGGTGCCCTCTTGGCCACACCCTGCTCCTTCCGTGGCATCTCCCACCTCAACCTCCTCGTTGCCTTGGCGGACTACAGTGCTGGTCTGAGGTGCGAAGGCGAGCTGGGGACACCATTAGGGGCCCCAAGTGCTTAGAGCTAGGGGGACCCACTCGGCATTGGGCGGGCACCGAGGCTTCTTAACCCCTCGGCCCCAGTGGCCCCTGGGTCTGGGCAGGGTGTCGCCACAGACGGTAGCTGGGAGCCAGGATGGTGGGGGATGTGGAGATGTGCAGAGTAAGCGGCAGCAGAGGAGGGGCAGAGCTGGCGGCGGGGGCGGGGGGGGGCAGGGTGCTGAACAGCAGGGGAAGATCACGGCCCCCACAGCCGTGTTAGTGATTTTCAAACTTTATGCCCAGAACCCTTTCTTTATGAAACAAATCAAAGGGATCTGTTCCCATTGAAGCCAGAGCTTCCTCTCCATCCTGGGGCTCTGGGAAGCATAATCTGAGGTTCAGTTCACTGAGGTCTATTTTGGGGGTGCCCAGGTTGTAGCTGAATAATGGCCCTCTGAAGATGACCATATTCTCATCCCCCAAACCGTGAATATTACCTCCCGTTGTAAAAGGGAAGTTGCGTGTGTGATTAAGTTAAGGGTCTTGCGATGAGAGTATCCTGGATTATCACCGGGAGCCCAGCGTGATCGCAGGGGCCTTTATAGGAGTGAGGCAGGAGGGCCGGAGTCAGAGAATAGGCAAGCGACAAAAGGCCAAGTGATGCCGGGCCATGAGCCAAGGAATGAGGACAGCTTCTAGAAACAGGAGAAAAGCAAGGAAATGGATTCTCCTCTCAAGCTTCCAGAAGGAACTAATCCTGCTGAGATCTTGATTCTAGCCCTGTAAGACCCAGTTCAGATTCCTGACCTCGAGACTGCAGGAGAATAAATTTAAGCCTCGATTGTGCAGTAATTTTTTATTTTGTGTGGCAAAAGGAAGCTAATGCACCCAGGAGGGTCTTGAGTAACCAGCTTCAGGAAGGCCAGAAGCAGGCGCGGGGAATGGGGGGGGTGGGGGTGCACTGCCTTCTGCAGAGACGTCTGGGAAGAGGGCTGGCTTGAGGGTGAATCAGTTCCCAAGCTTCTGGTGGCTCTAGTATTCCGCCATATTCTGGGATCATGTCGCTCAGCATAGCAAGTGTGGCTTATGCCCTGGCCAGGGACTCCCTGTCTTCTCCTCTATCTGCTGCTTTCCTGGACCCAGGAAAGGTAGGGCCAGCCAACGGGTCTCCTGAAAGGAGGCAGACAGGGCCCTGCCCCCGGGGCTTATACTCTAGTGAGGAAGATAAGAGGTGAACAAGCAAGGTAACAAGATACTTAACGGATTTTGATAACTTGACCAGTAAGCAGGGTGACGTGACAGAGAGTGGCTAGGTGGTCAAGGAAGGCTTCTGAGGAGGTGACATTTGAGCTAGACCTACAACGATAGGACTCTGGGGCGGTCCAGGCAGAGGAAACATTGAGTGTCAAGGCCCTGGGGCAGCGGGGAGCCTTGTGCGATCAGAGGGCCTGGCAGGTTTAGGCAATGGCGATAAAAGTCCCCTCAGAAGGAGCAGGGACCACCATGATCTAATGTCAGTTTTCGTGACTTCTTCTCTGGCTACTCTGGGGAACAGGGATAGAGGGCAAGAGTTTGGAAGCTATTGCAGGATTCAAGCAGAGAAGGTGAGAGCTTGGAACCGAGTTTTTGTTTATTTTTTAAATATTTATTTTTGAGAGAGAGTGGAGGGGCAGAGAGAGAGAGGGAGACAGAGGATCCGAAGACAGAGGGAGACAGAGGGCTCAAACTCCTGCTCTGTGAGATCATGACCTGAGCCAAAGTCGGATGCTTAACTGGCTGAGCCGGAACCGACTTTTGTCAGGAAGAGGAGAGGACAGATTTAGGGTCTATCTTGGGGGCACAACAACCAGTTAGGAAGAGAAGGTGCTGTCATTCCTTCTACGCCATCCATGAGGCTCATAAAATAGAGTGTAGTTCCGGAACAAGCTTGCCTCGGGGAGGTTCTGTGATGCCCCTTTTTGATAATATGTGCCACTTAGAGACTCTGTCTTCCCCGTTTAAAGAAACACTAGTCTAGCCTCTGAAATGGCTGCAAAGTTATTTACATTTTTCCAAAAGCTTCTCTAGAAAATGCCAAAGAAGTGCATAACGCCCAGCAAAAATCCCTTCTTCCCGTCTTCTCTTACCCATGCCTGCTGCTCCCCAAATCTCTCTCTACCTGGCTCCAGACTGCTGAGTGCTCTGCTTGGGGCTCTCGCACCGCCTGCCCTCACCCTGCCTTTTGGTGCAGATGATGTTTCTCTCCAGCCACGAGCTCCTCAGCTTCCCAGTGAAATCCAGCCAGGCCTCCCCTGCTTTCTCCAGCCCCCCTCCTCCCCATCCTTGCACAGTTTTTTTCCGCTCACGTACAGGGAGGAACTTTATAAAGATCCAAACGCGAAGGGATTCCAGTAGTGAAAGCCACAACAGCTGGGATCTGTCAGGCCTGTTTCAAACCCTCTTTATATTTTCACGATCTCATTTAATCCCACCAGGTTGATGCTATAATGAACTCTTTTTGCTGACAGAGGACCCAGGTCCAGTGAAGCTGAAATCACGGTCCATGTCGAGCCCCCGTACCAGGCCCCAGATCCTGGATGCTGCCTCTTTCCAAGAAGCCCCTTAACTTCCCTTTGTTCCTAGCTGGGGATCGCATCGTACCCGAGGGCACCCACCCTGCCTGATCCTGCATGCCTCCCTCATCCTCGTCAGGGTAAGGATGTGTCTCCAGCACAGCTCCTCGGAGAATTCCCCACTTGGGTGCAGAGAGCATGAGGCCAAGGGGCCGGGACCCAGGTTGGGGAGGGCCTGGAGATGTGTGTTTGGGGGCAGGGACTCGATCTCCCCAGCTCCACTGTTGTAACACTCCGCTCAGGGGACGATGAGTCTCTGCACCCACAGGACACCCAGGCTGCCTCATTCATGCGCAGTCCAGAGCCTCTTGGTTGAGGGAGCTGCCACTGACGTTAGGGCAGAGGAAATTCAAGTGAAAGTGTAACTCTGGATGTAAGGCGAGGTGGGGGGCCCTCTCCAGCCACCCAGGACGTGCCCACAGAGACCTGTCTGCCGGCCACTCTCCCCTGCTGGGTATCTGTCTGTCCGTCTGCCTCTGTGGCTTGGAGGCCCAAGTTTGCTGTGACTCTTCCCACCTCCCTCTTGAGGCCCACGTTCACCGGCTGGGACTGTCCTTGCATTACTCCTGCCCCTGTTTTAGGCATTCCCAGCTGCCAGGAAACACCACTGTAGGAGGTGTTCCCAGATGCCTGTGGAGGGCAAGACAGGAAGCTTAGGCCCATCTGTGTCCTCAGACGCCCATGACAAACCTTGTTGCTGCCTCCATTTGAATGGAAACAGCTGTGTGACCAGCCCAGCACCCACCCCTTTCCTTCCCCTCAGCCTTTATTCTCCAGCCTGGGTCTCACCCACAAGGCTCCAGGTTCCCACCAGGTCCCAGGTGCCAGGGACATGCCTCGCTCACAGCCCGGCCTCGGTGCCCAGGCAGAAGGCAGGCTGGCAGGGGGCCCTTCTCTAGCCATCTCCAGAGAAGCTGGTGCTGGGGAGGTAGGGAAGCTAGCCCGTGGTGTCTGTGGCCCCCCATTCCATCCACTCAGCCCCCCAACCTCCCAGGTATCTGCTCTGGGCACACTGTTTGGATTCCCAGTCACTGAGTTCATCAGTAATGTCCTCCCAACAAGCACTGTCTATGGGGATGCAGAGGTGAAGGCGACACTGTTCCTGATCCCTGAATGCTCCTAGGCTGGTGGGAGAGTGTAGCTGCATGAACTGTGCAACCCCCCCCCCCACACTGCCCCCCAAAGATATGTCCGAGTCCTAACCCCCAGCACCTGTGAATGTAACCTTTTTTAGGAATCAGGTCTTTGCTGAGATAATTTAGGATCTCAAGGTGAGATTGCCTTGGATATAGAGTGAGCCCTAAATCCGATGGCTGGGGGCCTCTTAAGGGAAGACCACAGACACAGAGACACAGAGAGAAGGCCGTGTGAAGACGAGGCAGAGGGTGGATGTAGAAAGCCCAAGCGAAAAAAGGGTTGCTGGTCACGACCAGAAGCAGGGAGAGAGGCTTGGAAGAGAGTCTCCCTCAAGCCTCCAGAGGGAACCGAACCAGCCCTAACAACACGCCGATTTCAGACTTCTGGCCTCTAGAACTGTGAGAGGATAGACTTCTGTTGTTTTAAGCTGCCAAGCTTGTGGTCATTTGTTATAGCAGCCCCTAATACAGATGGCACGAACCCCAACCTGTGCCAGGGCACCGAGCAGAGTGTCACGGGAGTCTGGGGGCGGAAAGGCCCAGAGAAAGCTTCTCAGCCAAGGCCGCACCTAACATGGGCCTGGAACCACGCAGGGAAGAGAAGGGTCGGGAGGACCTCATACTTGAGGGTCCAAGGCAGGACCATCTGGTGTGCTCAGCGTCCAGCTAAATGGCTGATGGGGCCTCGCCCCAGGGAGGGAGATTGTGGGCCAGGAGCCCAGGGGGAGTGAAGGGGATGAACCCAAGGCCTGAAGGCCTTGAATGGCAGGGTTGGGGCAAAGAGGAGAGAGGTAGGAATCTTGGCTGAAAACCAGAAAGGTCTGGATGGCTCACTCAGCTCCGGAAGGGCTGTAGGGAGAAGAGGGAGGTGTGATCCAACTGCGCCTTGAACACCACCTGTCAGAAGAAGCTTTGGGAAGCAGATGTCAGCTCAGCAGAAACAAGAACTTGCTCACGGTCAGAGTCTCCCAAAGCGAAAGCATCCCCAAGAGGCACCAAGCTCCCACCAAAGGAGAACATAAATAAGAGACCTCAGCACTGGATGGGGTTTGTTACAGGTGATCCGTAAGGGCCTCTTTCCGTCCCGAGACCCTATACTTTGCCTGGCTGGGCCTCTCTCCCCTCCCCGGCAGCCAGCCTTGGGTCTCTCCCTACCCCACCCAGTGACTTGATTACCCTGACCTATTCTGGCTCAAGCCACCCACACCCCCTTTCCTGCCAGACTCTGGAGCCTGTCACCTGGGAGACATAGATCTCATCCCCTGAGGCCCAGAACTCAAGAATAACAAGTAGATTCTTGCTGCCACTTCCCAAAAGAAAGGCTGACTCGGGGCGCCTGGGTGGCTCAGTCGGTTGGGCGGCCGACTTCGGCTCAGGTCACGATCTCGCGGTCCGTGAGTTCGAGCCCCGAGTCGGGCTCTGTGCTGACAGCTCAGAGCCTGGAGCCTGTTTCAGATTCTGTGTCTCCCTCTCTCTGACCCTCCCCCGTTCATGCTCTGTCTCTCTCTGTCTCAAAAATAAATGAGCATTAAAAAAACATTTTTTTTAATTAAAAAAAAAAAGGCTGACTCTCCTGGACCTCAAAGCCCCAACTTCTGTCCCAAGGGTCCCTTCTCCTTGGGGAACAACCACTTCAGCCCCCTTTTAGCATGTGCCTACGTCACACTAAGAATCTTCCATCTGCTAACCTTCTCCACAACCTTCAGAGGCAGCATGTATGGTTCAGAGCACCAGAGTCACCATGTGACCGTGGGTTGAGTTTCTTGACCTTTTCTACGCCTCAGTTTCCTCAAACTGCCAAACAACCATAACTGCCTCCTTAGACAAGTTAGAATCTGGAGTGTGGCTCTTGTAAGTGATGGCTCTTATCATTTTTGTGGCCCATGGTGCTGATTTCAAGGCTCTTTTGCCCCATTCCCCTGCTGGCATTTTAAGCGCCTACATTTTCAGATGAAGGCTGGTCTGAGGGCCCATGAATGAGACAGACCCTACCCTCTTGAAGTTCACAGTCTGACAGAGGAGGCTAACTTGTAACCAAGAAGGACAAGACAATGTGATAAGGGAGTACAGAGCATGGTGGGAATGTAAAGGAGTGTGGCTCACCCAATCTGAGGGGGAAGGGGTTCCCAGAGGGCTTCCTGGAGGAGGGGACCTTTAAGCCAAGACCTGAAAGATGACCAGGCATTGGCTAGGCAAAGCGGGTGGGATAAGGCATGCCGAACAGAGGAAACTGGGCTGAAAAGAAGGAAGCTCAGTTTGCTGGGCTGTAAGCTCCATGAAAGCAGGGAGGGGGTCTGATGTGATCAACCTTGCATGTTCAGCACTTGGAATGTGCCCAGTAAATATGTGTTGAGGGAATGAAATTCAATTGGGGAGGGGAAAGGAGCAAGATGGGGCTGTGGAAGTCGAGAGGGGCCACGTCGGGCCTTGTGGGCTCCAGTAATGTGGACTTTAGCTCAAAGGCTTAAATGCACATTGCAAGGAATCTTTTTGCTGGGATGAGAGGGATAAGTGGCTGCGGGGCAGATCTGGAATTTTCTGCCACCCAGCACTAGCACCTGGCTTCAGCTCCAAGGCTCCAGCCTACTGGCCCATCCAGTCCTGGGGTCTCCTTCCCTGGACCTGGGCTTTCCCTTGCCTTCTCCTGCCCTTGACCCCTGGCTGGCACTCTTCCAGGTGCCTCACCTTTCCCTTGATCATGGACGGCCCCAGACTCTGAGTCTCTGTCTTTACCAGTAGTCCAGCTGCTGAGGCAACTGGCGGCTGGGTCTCCCTCTGCCTTTTGCAGTTGGTTTCTTGCCACTAGGGACCCTACCTAAGAACCTCACTTTTCCCACCTATACAATGGGCACTCCTCATCTTTGCCATCTCACAGGCTTGCTGTGAGGAGCCATGAGATGAGGGGGCAGCCCCCAAGAAGTGTGGGGCACGAGGTCAGGCCGGTCCTGCAGGCCCAGGCTCCCTCCATCTCCAGACCCTGCTGGAGGAGGAACAGTGTCATGAGAAGACAGTCAAGGCACATTTCTTAAGCACCTGCTATGTGCCTGGGCCAGACTGGGAGACAAGTCCCTTACACCTAATGAGAGTGTTGATTTCACAGGAGGTTTGTCACCAAGGGTGGGATTGTGACAGGGGACACTGTGAGGTTCAGAGCATGAGGCTCCCAGAGGGCCGAGGGGCTGGGGGGAGTTCTGTGGGAAGCTCTTCAAAGACAGCCCAGTGCCTCCAACGCAGTTTGAAAGGGCCTACAACACCTGATACCTGGGGGAAATTATTGCCCTCAAGTGAAGAAAAGAAAAGCAGAGTTAACATTTGATCGAGCACAAATATTTTGTCAACTAGTAAACTGCACCTCAACGTAGCGTGGTAAAGAATCCTATTTACTGTGACCTGAGGACACAGTTGGCATGACGGGTTGTGGGATGCTGCCTTCAGGAGGAGAACCTGAGGCTTTAGGAAAGTCTTAAGTGACCTTGGCCCCCAAGTCCTTTCCCTACTTCATCAGGCCTGGGGTTCCCTTGGCTCAGCATGTTTGGGGGTGAGACCAAAAAATGTGTGGCACCATCACCAACAGACCCTGTTAAAACAGGACAGAAGAATCACAGGGATGCACCTCCCAAACTCTCCCCAGACCCTGAGCCATAGCTGAGGCCATCTTCCCCCAGAATGCCCAGAGAGGGGCGTCAGGGCCTCGTAGGCAAGAGCAGGATGCGAGGCAGTCACAGAAAGCATTTAGAGGTGGTGGCAGGTGTCACCGGCACCTGGCGGCAGGTGGCAGGTGTCACCGGCAGGGTGCTGGGCAAGCAGCTAACACAGAGCCAGAACAGTCCTGGTAAGACAAAGGGCATGAGCCCAGGAAGGAGTCTAGGAGACCTAGGGTTCAGGGGGGCTGGCACCGCCCACCTCCTGCTACATCACAATGCCTACTGTCTAGACTGTGACTCCTCCCTTGCCTCTAACCTGTCCTATCCACCCCTTAGGACCCAGCAGGACAAAGGTGGAGCCTGGACTTGGGCAAGGTGACTAGCTCAGAAATCATGCCCCCCCTCCCCCTCGATGGAGCCTGGGATAGAGTTGGCCTGGAGGCTTCCAAGGGGGAGAAATGAACGAGTGAAGATTCTTCTTCTGGGTAATTCTTAAGACTGCTTTTTCTTTTTCTAGCCTGGGAGGTGGCAAAATATTTTCTCTTAATGTCTTGGGAAGCCAGAAATCAGGTCAGATATTTTTGTAGTATTTTCTCACTTGTACCTTCAGTTTTTTGTCTAGCCCTCCCTGTCCCTCGGGCCATACATTTTAAACTTCAGTCATAATGCCTTAGTAACTATTCCCCACATGCACCAAATCTTTCTTGCCTCCAGGTTTCTGCTCAATGCAATTCCTTTGGCCTGGAATGCCTTTTACCTGTTTCTCTCCATATAAAACTCCTCTTCATCCTTCAAAACCCTCTCCTGCAATGCCTTTCATAACTGTTCCACCAGGTCAGAGATATGGCAACAACCTAAGCATCTGTCAGTTGACGAATGGATAAAGAAGATGTAGAAGACAGGTACAATGGAATATTATTCAGCCATGAGGAAGAAGGAAATTTTGCCATTTGTGACAACACGGATGAACCTTGAGGACACTACGCTAAAGACAAATACCATATGATCTCACTTATGCATGGAATTAAAATAGCCAGACTGGGTGCCTGAGTGGCTCAGTCGGTTAAGCCTCTGACTCTTGATTTTGGCTCAAGTCATGATCCCACGATGCATGGGATTGAGCCCCGTGTGGGGCTCTGTGCTGACAGCATGGAGCCTGCTTGGGATTCTCTCTCTCCTTCTCTCTCTGTCCCCCTCACAAATAAACAAACAGACAAATAAGCAAATATTTAAATAAGCTTGTAAAAAAAAAATTAGCCAGACTCAGAGATGCAGAGAATAGAGTGGTGCTTACCAGGGCGGGGGAATGGGGAGTGGGGAGATAGATGTTGGTCAAAGGGTATAAATTTCCAGTTATGGATGAATAACTTCTGGGGACCTAATGTACAGCATGGTGATTACAGTCAATACTACTGTATTATACACTTGGAAAGTTGCCATGAGAGAAAAATCTTAAATGTTCTCACTCCAAAAAAGAAAGAGTAATCATGTGATGCGATAGACGTATTGGTTAGCACTATGGATCATTTTTCAATACTTAAGTATATTAAATCAATGCATTGTATACCTTAAATGTACACAATGTTCTATGTCGATCGTATCTCCATAAATCTGGAAAAAAGGAGTTATTTTTTTTTTAATTTTTTTTTCAACGTTTATTTATTTTTGGGACAGAGAGAGACAGAGCATGAACGGGGGAGGGGCAGAGAGAGAGAGGGAGACACAGAATCTGAAACAGGCTCCAGGCTCCGAGCCATCAGCCCTGAGCCTGACGCGGGGCTCGAACTCACGGACTGCGAGATCGTGACCTGGCTGAAGTCGGACGCTTAACCGACTGCGCCACCCAGGCGCCCCAAGGAGTTATTTTTAAAGAAAGACTGGTTTCTGACAAATTATAAATGAGATCTGATGAAGGAATTCATGTATTTGACGCTCCTGCAATTTGTACTTAACTGTGGTTTTGGCTTTTACCTGGTAAGAGAATAAATCAAATGATTTTCCACTAAAATATACATATATATATATATATATATATGTATACACACACACACACACACACACACACAAGGAAGACAGAAATGTGACCAAGGATGGGGCACTTGGTGGTGCCCAGTTGGTTGAGTGTCTGACTTCAGCTCAGGTCATGATCTCATGGTTTATGGGTTTGGGTCCAGAGTCGGGCTTGGCGCCGACAGCCAGAGCCTGCTTTGGATTCTCTGTCTCCCTCTCTCTTTGCCCCTCCCTCGCTAGAGCTCGCTCTCTCTCTCTCTCTTCTCTCTATCCCTCTCTCAAAAACAAATAAACATTGAAAAAAAACTGTGACCAAAAGCAAACACTAGCAGGTAGCAGAGGGGGTATTTGAACAAACCACTAAGGAGTAGTAGCGGTCGTAATAGCAGTGATAAGAAGGGAAAATAGGAGGAGGAAGGAGCTGATGAATGAACAGATGACGATGACTAAAAGGACAGACAGGAGAAAATCAAATGAAGAGACGCTTCTTCAGTATCGGAAAGGAAGTGTTCTCCCTCTGAAATGAAGAGAAACCCTGTGATCCAAATCCAGTCTTTTAATAAATACACTTTCTTCTCCCACTTCCTCTTATTGCCTCTCACTCGGGAACTGAGAACTCTCTGTGTAAAAATAGCAAACCTGAAGGAGTGTGAAGGAAGCTCTCCACAGAGCACCCACCAGGAACCCCACTCTCACACCATGTCACCTACTTCCTATTTCCTGCTCATCCTTGGAAACCCAGCTCACGCCCCCTTCTCTGGAAAGCCTTTTCCAACCTCCCCCCCCCCCGCCCCCCAGTAACAGAAACCCACTCAGGCCAGCTGAAGCAGAAGAGGGGGGATGTCTCAGAAAGATCTAGCTTCTCAAGATGCCCCGGCAATGCAGCCAGATGTCCATAAAGGACAAGGAGCAGGGACAGAGAGGCCATCACGAACCCCAGTGGCTTCCCTCTGCGGCCCTGCTCCCTTCTTCCTTCTCTGCAGCCCCTTCATGGGGGAGAAGGGCCACCCAAAGCCCCCCAGTTAGCATCATCTGGAATCCCAACCTGTGCTACCTTCTCTGGAGAGAACTCTGATTGGCTGGTGTGGATCAGGTGATCAGCCTTGCCCCAACCCGGTGTGGCCAGTTGTGCTGTCTCATGGTCCACACCTGGCTTGAAGGGCCTGCTGTTGAGGGGAGGGGGAAAGGGATGTTGACGTTGCCCGAAAGGTGCCCCCTGCCTCCTGCTGGCTCATTTCTCACCCTCACTCTCCTTGCAGAATTAATCTCTGCCTGTGCTAACTGCACATTCTTTGTGTTGTTTTTTTTTTTTTAATTTTTTTTTTCAACGTTTATTTTTGGGACAGAGAGAGACAGAGCATGAACCCGGGAGGGCAGAGAGAGAGGGAGACACAGAATCGGAAACAGGCTCCAGGCTCTGAGCCATCAGCCCAGAGCCTGACGCAGGGCTCGAACTCGCGGACCGCGAGATCGTGACCTGGCTGAAGTCGGACGCTTAACCGACTGCGCCACCCAGGCTCCCCTGTGTTTTTTTTTTTTAATTTTTTTTTATGTTTATTGAGAGAGCATGAGCGGGGGAGGGGCAGAGAGAGAACTGGAGACACAGAATCCGAAGCTGGCTCCAGGCTCTGAGCTGTCAGCACAGAACCTGATGTGGGGCTCGAACTCATAAGCTGTGAGGTCATGACCTGAGCTGAAGTCAGGTGCTCAACCAGCTGAGCCACCCAGGCGCCCCTGCAGTCATGATAATCTTTAAGAAATACATTCATTAATTTTATGTATTTATGTATGTATGTATGTATGTATTTATTATTTTTAATGTTTATTTATTTTCAAGACAGAGAGGGAAAGCAAGCAAGCAGGGGAGGGGAAGAGAGAGAGGGAGACACAGAGTCCCAAGTAGGCTCCAGGCTCCGAGCTGTCAGCCCAGAGCCTGACGTGGGGCTCGAACTCACAAACCGCAAGATCATGACCTGAGCCGAAGTCGGACGCCTAACCGACTGAGCCACCCAGGCGCCCCAGTTTTTTTTTTTAAATCACAGAAGCTATATCACTGTACCAAGCATCAAACAAACGGCTGTGCTTTAAGATTTGAAACACAAAAATTGGTATGAAAAGCCAGAACCTTCGAACTCTGTAATAAGTGGGCTCAGCTCCCTTTGCCACAATTCTGCTTAATAGCAGCAAAATCCCTGACAGGGCCAACTTAGCACTGGGCACTATACATCTACATTTAAATTTTGTGGTCTTCGAGAAGGTTTTTCTTACATTTTTGACCGTGGCTAAAGGCAGGAAATTCATTGCACTTTGAAACCCAGTGCGCCTGGGATAGGGAAACTAAAGGGACCCCACGAAAACCTGCTTTCTTCCCCCTCCTTTTCCTGCTTCTGTTCTTGCCAGGACCTACCTTCCCTCCTCACACATGCTTTAGAGAACACATAACATACCTCTTCCTTGTAGAGGTCAAGGGTTTAATGATTTCTTTGGATTCTTCCAGCACAACAGATAACATCTAAGGAGTAACCGGGCGGGGTGGTCATTAACATTTTCCAAGACCACTGACTCCCAGAGACCCCCTAGCTCCAGGACCTAAGTGACCTGCGAAGGACACCTAAACACCTGTCTGTGTTCTTGGATGCCTGAGAAGACTCGTGCACCAGACCACTGTCCTCGGTAAAACCCCCAGGCCCCAAACGCAGATGAGACTCACTCTTACTTCCTTTCCGAGGGTCCCAGGCACTATGCTTCTATCTGTACTCTCTTTATGTCCTCAATAAACTCACTTCTTCTCAGCTTACATTTGATTTCTATCCTGCGTGAAGCCTCAGGGACCCTCTTGGCTGGTCCTGTGGGACGCCCCCTAAAGGACAGCATATTTATCAGGTGTTTACTTAGGTATTTGCATATGCATACATGCACACAGATTTCTGTGTATACATACATATTTTTGCTGTTAATTTTACTGTTTAGAGGCAGCTTGCCTGGGTTCAAATCCCCACTCTGCTCTTCACTACTTGTGCAACCTTGGGAAAGTTGCTTAAGCTCCCTGTGACTCCATTTCCTCATCTGTAACATGGGAATAACAAGAGTAATTGACACATAGAATTGTGAAAATGACATTGAGGCAGAGGCTAGCACACGATGAACGAACGCTATGCAGTGTTTCCTGTGAATATCGCATTATATGTGCAAAAGGTCAACCTCGCGCTTTTGCTCTGTTGCAGAGTATTTTATTTTATGGGAGCATCGTAGGCTATCGACGGACCAAGGCTGTTTCTAATTTTGGGTTTTGCTAATAATGCTGCAACAGGTACACCAGGCGCATGTATTTTTTTTTTTTTTAATTATAGCCAAATTATCTCCAGAGATTATACCAGTTCATACTCTGGCAGACCCTGACTCTTCCCCTGTGCTCTCATTGATACTGGACACCCCCAGTTTCTCATCAGGTGAGAAGATGGTGATTCATTCCTCTGGTTATATAAGGCATCCTCACGTGAGTACTGACCTGTTCCTTTCCTCTCTGTGAATTTCTCCATTTCCTTCCTTTGCCCGTGTATATGAGTTCCTATGTATCCTGGCTACAAATCTCGTTTTGGACATTTACATGTTTTCTCCCATGCTGTCTCATCTTTGTTATCTTTTGATACTTGTTAACATAAAATAGTTTTAGGCTTACAGAGAATTCGTGAAGGTCGAACAGAGAGTTCCCATGGACTCCACACCCAGGTTTCTCTATTAACATCTTAGTGTTAATTAGCATGGCACAATTGTCACAATTAATTAACCAATATTTACACATTATTATTAACTAGAGTGCAAACTTTTTCAGATTTCCTTAGTTTCTTTTCTTTAAAAAAATTATTTTTTCTTTTTTTTTATTTTTATTTTTATTTTTTTAAAATAATGAACAACCTTAGGTAGTTTTTTTTTTTTTAAACGTTTATTTTATTTTTGGGACAGAGAGAGACAGAGCATGGACGGGGGAGGGGCAGAGAGAGAGGGAGACACAGAATCGGAAACAGGCTCCAGGCTCCGAGCCATCAGCCCAGAGCCCGACGCGGGGCTCGAACTCACGGACCGCGAGATCGTGACCTGGCTGAAGTCGGACGCTTAACCGACTGCGCCACCCAGGCGCCCCTAAAAAACATTATTTTAACGTTTATTTATTTTTGAGCGACAGAGCTCAGGTGAGGGAGGGGCAGAGAGAGAGGGAGACACAGAATCCGAAGCAGGCTCCAAGCTGTCAGCACAGAGCCCGATGTGGGGCTCCAACTCAAGAACCGTGAGATCATGACCTGAACCGGACGCTTAACCGACTGAGCCACCCAGGTGCCCCCCGCAAAAATGTTTAGTTTTAAAAGAGAGTGACATGGGGCGCCTGGGTGGCTCAGTCGGTTGAGCGTCCGACTTCACCTCAGGTCATGATCTCGCAGCTCGTGAGTTCGAGCCCCGCGTCGGGCTCTGGTGCTGACAGCTCAGAGCCTGGAGCCTGCTTCGGATTCTGTGTCTCCCTCTTTCTCTGTCCCAACCCACTCGCATTCTGTGTCTGTCTCTCACAAAAATAAATAAACATTTAAAAAAATTTTTTTAAAAGAGAGTGACAGACTGTGAGCGGGAGAGGGGCAGAGAGAGAGGGAGACACAGAATCCGAAGCAGGCTCCAGGCTCTGAGATGTTCAGCACAGAGCCCGACGCGGGGCTCGAACCCACAAACTGTGAGATCATGACCTGAGCTGAAGTCGGACGCTTAACCGACTGAGCCACGTAGGTGCCCCTAAGCCATGTCCTTCTGTCCCAGGATCCATCCAGGATGCCACATTACATTTAGTCCCCGTGCCTTCTTGGTTGGGCTCCTCTTGACTGTGACAGTTTCTAAGACTTTCTGTGTGTGTGTGTGTGTGTGTGTGTGTGTTTAAATGACCTTGGCAGCTTTGAGGAGGACTGGTCAGTATTTTGTAGAATGTCTCTCGATTAGGATACGTCCATTTCCTCATGACTAGATAGGGTCTATAGGCTTTTGAGGGGAAGGCCACAGAAATAAAGTACCATTTTTGTCACATCCCCTATCATTGTTGATGTGGACTCCGTTGGGGTATATTTGGCAGGCTTTCCACCGTCAAGTTACTCCTTTATTCCTCTGTTTCTTGTGTGTTAATTATATGGTGTCTTTTTACATGGAAGGTTTATGTGTTCAATCTCTTTTGAGCTGGAAGGACCTTCATCAAGGAACAGCATCAGCGGCACCCGCGGCTTTGATGTGCTGCGTGCTCCTGGAGCACCTCACCCCACGTACCAACTTCCGCACGTGCCTCACCCCCCTCTGAGGACAACCCATAACGTTGGTCCCCTTATCGCTTCCATTTCACAGAGGGAAAGTAGAATCTTCCTGCCACTAAGCCACACCAGAGCCAGCGAGTGGCAAAGTCAGGATTCGTGCCTGGGTGTGTCTGACACTGGACATAACTGCTTAAGTGTAGAAACCAAGGTGCAGAGGGAGGGTGCTCATCCGAGTCCCTCCAGCCAGTTGGTGGCTTTGCCCAGGCCCTTCCACGGCCAGGCCACCTCTGATCCCAATGAGTCAGCAGCAATTGCTCAGCCACTGGGCCTGCCCTGCCCTGCCCTCAGCCCCACCCCAAGCTGCCCACTCCTGACCCGCCTCCAGTTCATGTCCTCTGGCGGCTGTGGTTTTTAGCACCCCCAGGGGAAGAGACCCAGACTGCCCAGCAAATAAACACCGCCCACAGATTTCCAAATATACGGAGGTAAGTGTTCCCTCCCACCTCAGCTGGGCCTGGCTGGAACTCCAAGCATCCCGCCTGGCCTCTGCACCTCCTGGGGTCGGGTTCTGGGTCTCCAGTCCTCCTAAGAGCAGCCCGTGTCCTCTGCTGTGCGGAAACCTGCACCTGGGGGCGCCTTCAGCATCATCAACAATGGTAACGGCAGTTTTAGCTCACGGACACGTCGGCTTCCATGCACTGTCGGCTCGTCACGTTTTGCGAAACGATTGTGCCCAAAGTCTTCAAACTCATCTTTAAAAAAAAAAAATTTTTTTAACGTTTATTTATTTTTGAGACAGAGAGAGACAGAGCATGAACGAGGGAGGGTCAGAGAGAGAGGGAGACACAGAATCTGAAACAGGCTCCAGGCTCTGAGCCGTCAGCCCAGAGCCCGACGCGGGGCTCGAACTCATAGACCGTGAGATCATGACCTGAGCCGAAGTCGGCCGCTTAACCGACTGAGCTACCCAGGCGCCCCTCAAACTCATCTTGACACCAGTGTCTTTGTCATCAGACAGAGCCCTTTGTGGGTCCTCTGCCAGGCCTGTTGCTGTCGCCCCGTACCCCCCAGCCTCACGCCCTGGGGGGTGAATTGGGCTGCAGAGCTGTGCATGGATGTGAACTGCCTCCACAGAGTCACCGCTTACAGAGAGGATTGCTTCTCCAAAGCTCTTGATTGTGCAGAATTTTGAATATAAAATT
The DNA here is from genome assembly GCF_016509475.1 of Prionailurus bengalensis. Lineage (NCBI taxonomy): Eukaryota > Metazoa > Chordata > Mammalia > Carnivora > Felidae > Prionailurus > Prionailurus bengalensis. The sequence goes on along the minus strand of NC_057346.1, from coordinate 110,430,180 downwards.
AGGCGGTCTCCACCCCCCACCCCCCACCCCCCACCCCCAGCTTCAGCTCAGGGCTGATTCGGCTTCATCTACATTCCCATCCATATCCCTCACCTTTAAAATTTTTTAAATATCCATTTATTTTTGAGAGAGAGAGAGAGAGAGAGAGAGAGAGAGACAGCATGAGTGGGGGAGGGGCAGAGAGAGCGGGAGCCACAGACTCTGAAACAGGCTCCAGGCTCTGAGCTGTCGGCACAGAGCCCGACACGGGGCTAGAACCCACGAACCGTGAGTTCATGACCTGAGCCAAAGTCGGATGCTTAACCGACTGAGCCACCCAGGAGCCCCCATATCCCTCATCTTTGAAGCAAATCCCAGATAGTGCATCATTTCATCCACAATAGGCAAGAATAATCTAAAGGCTGAGGTGAGGAGTTTTCTGTTAATATAATTGTAATATAATTTTCACCCCCCCCCCAAAAAAAAGGAACAATTCACATCAAATATCTGGCCAATATTCAAAGTTCCAGATACTTCATAAAGAATTTCCTTTTCAGGTCATGATCTCACAGTTTGTGGGTTCAGGCCCCGCAATGGTCTCTGTGCTGACAGCACGGATCCTGCTTTGAATTCTCTCTCTCCCTCTCTATCCGTTCCTCCCCCGCTCGTGTGCGCACTCTCTCTCTAAATAAATAAATAAACTTAAAAAAAAAAGAATTTCCTTTTCATTTATTTTTTTTTAAGATTTTATTTTTAAGTAATCTCTACAGCCAGTGTGGGGCTCAAACTCACAACCTTGAGACTGAGAGTCACATGCTCCACTGACAGAGCCAGCCAGGCGCCCCAAGAATGTCCTTCTAAAAGCATTAGTTTGAGGGGCGCCTGGATAGCTCAGTTGCTTAGGTGTCCGACTCCTTTTTTCCTTTTTTCTGGTGTCCAACACTTGACTTCAGCTCAGGTTATGGTCTCACGGTTTGTGAGTTCGATCCCGGCACGGACAGTGTAGAGCCTGCTTGGAATTCTCTGTCTCCCTTTCTCTCTGCCCCTCCCTCGCCCTCTCTCTCAAAAGAAGTAAACATTTTTAAAAATTGAAAACATAGTTTGAATTAGCATCTACATAGTACACTGTGATTGGTTAATGTTTTAGATTCCTTTTACTCTAGAGTTCCTTTCCATCTCCTTTTGCCTTTGCCACTTGTTTGTTGAAAAAAAGGTTGGCCGTCTGACCTGTAGGGATCACCATAGCCTGGATTTGGCTGATTGCAGCCCTGTGGTGTCATATAACATGTTTCTCTGTCCCCAAGGGGATCGTACTGGGAGTTGGATCTAGAAGTTTCATAAGATGCAGGCTCGACCTTTTTTTTTTTTTTTTTTGGCAAGATTGTTTCATACGTGGTACCGTTTCTTCTATCAGGAGGTGTATATTGTCCTTTTGCCATGTTACATTGTGTTATTTAAAAAAAAATTCCCATTTGGAAAACACCTCAAATCTATGGAATGCTGCAAGGATGATACACTTTTACCCTGATTTACCAATCTTTGCCACATTGATTTTATCATTCACATTTACACACACACACACACACACACACACACACACCTATATAGACATTCTTTGAGAATGGTCTGTAAGCATTAAACCCCTTCACCTTTCAATGCTTGCACATGTGTCTCCTAAGAGCTCTCTTTTATAACCATCTGCAATAAAAACAGTGTCTCTATATTCACAACATTTCTGACACCAAATGTGTGTATTTTCCCTCACATTAAACAATTCTCCGGGGCACGTGGGTGGCTCAGTCAGTTAAGCGTCCGACTTTGACGCAGGTCGTGATCTCATGGCTTGAGTTCGAGCCCCGTGTTGGGCTCTGTGCTGACAGCTCAGAGCCAGGAGCCTGCTTCAGATTCTGTATCTCCCTCTCTCTCTGCCCCTCCCCACTCATGTTCTGTTTCTTTCTCGCGCTCGCTCGCTCACTCTCAAAAAAATAAACATTAAAAAACCTCACAATTCTCCAACTCTTTAGGCACCAACCTGGTTCCCTACAATTCAGTTCTCAGACTAACCATTCAGATTCAGCGCAGATCCCACAGGTGAACGGTTCTGTCCCACGAGATTGTCCCCATGTTAGAAGCCAGTGATAATTCATAGGTAGTCACCTGCTTCTGACTGACCAGCTATAAATCAGGGATTCCCAGGCCTCTTTCTCAAGTTCAATAATTTGCTAGAAAGGCTTATAGAACTCAGAGAAACACTACGTTTCCCCCAGTTCATTATAGAAGATATAATAAAAGATACAGGGGGCACCTGGGGGGCTCAGTCAGTTAAGCGTCCGACTTTGGCTCAGGTCATGATCTCATGATTTGTGGGTTCGAGCCCCGCGTCGGGCTCTGTGCCGACAGCTCAGAACCTGGAGCCTGTTTCAGATTCTGTGTCTCCTTCTCTCTCTGCCCTTCCCCCCCCCCTTTCAAAAAGAAAATAAACATTAAAAAAAATTAAAAAGAGTCTGATTCAACCAACTGAGACACATAGGAGCCCTTATCCTGCCCATTTTAACTAATAGCCTGGGGATGAGAAAACTCAGGCTTGCTCAAATCTGGGTTCAGTTTCTGACTCTGTCATTTATATGGGGACAATAAAACCATTAAAAAAAAAAAGATACAGGCGAGTAGCCAAGTGGAAGAGAAGCATGGGGCAAAGTATGTGGAAGGGATGTGTAGCCTCCATGCCCTCTCGGGGAGTGCCACCCTTCCCAGGACCTTGATGTGCTCCCCAACCAGGAATTTCCCCGAATCCCATTGTTTAGATTTTTTTTAAGTTTATTTATTTATTTATTTTGAGAGAGAGAGAGAGAGCATGCAAGCAGGGGAAAAGCAGAGAGAGAATCTCAAGCAGTTTCTTCACTGTCAGAGTAGAGCCCGACGTAGGGCTTGATCTCACGAACCAAGGGATCACCATCAAGCCGAAGTCAAGAGTCAGACGCTTGGCCGACGGAGCCACCCAGGCGCCCCTCTTTGTTTAGAACCTGTTTATGGAGGTTCCATTACACAGGATGATTGGTTAAATCATCGCCCATTGGTGATTGAACTCAATCTCCAGCCCCTCTCCCCTCCCCGGAGGACTGGAGGTTGGACTGAAAATTCCAACCCTCTCATCACATGGCTGCCTCCTCCAGCAACCAGCCCTGCCCCCACCCTCTAAAGGTCTCCTCATTGGCACAGACTTGAGGTGTGGTTGAAAGGGGCTTATTATGAATAGCAAGAGATGATCCTCCACCCATCCAGAGAAGTAGGATCCAGAGAAGACCCCTCATAAGGACCCTGAGGCTGGGTAGAGTGGTGGGTTCCCTTTCCTCCACATCCTTGCCAACACTTGTTATTTCTTTGTGCTGGTAGCCACTCTAACAGGTGTGGGGTGATAGCTGATATCTTCTCGTGGTTTTGACTTGCATTTTCCTGATGACGACTGACGTCCAGCAGCTTTTCTTCCACCTTGGCCATCTGTGTGTCTTCTTCGGGAAAATGTCAGTTCGGATCCTCTGCCCATTTTTTAACCAGATTGTGTTTGCTATTAAGTTGCATGAGGTCTTTGTGCATTTTGGATATTAACCCCTTATCAGAGATACGATTTGCCTGTATTTTCTCCCATTCCATTTTCATTTTATTAACGGTTACCTTTGGTGCGCAGAGACTGTTTAGTTGATATAGTCCCATTTGTTTCATTTTACTCTTGTTTCCTTTACCTTTGGGTGTCTCCAAAAAATCATCACTAAGACCGTCAACAACTATTAATTGAGCACCCGCTATGCATAAGGTATTGGGGATACAGCAGGAGATGAAACATATCATGCTCCTGACTCGTAAAGTTGGCATTCTGGTGGCAGAGAGAATATGAATAAAAAAAATATGTTGGCCAGAATAAGTGGGTAAGGTGCCAAGAGGAAGGATGGGGTGAGGAGAGCTGTTTTAGATGGACAAGTCAGGGGAGTCCTCTGAATTGTGGCAGTTAATAAGCAGAGATTGCAGGAAAGCATTGCAGGTATCACAAACAGTAAGTGCAAAGGCCCTGAGGTGGGAGGGTAGGTCAATATGTTTAAGGAACAACAAGAAGGTCAGTGTGATTGGAGCTGAGGGAGAATGGGGGAAAGGCCTCCTGATGCAAACTGGAAAGGTAGCCAGATGGTTTGGATGGTGTAATCATGGGATTTGCTGTGCATGAGCAGAGAAGCCATTTCTGAGCTTTGAGGAGAGGAATGACTGGCTCTGACTTTAGCTTTAGAGGCATAATCTTGGATGCATGTGGAAAGTGGACCACAGGGGGCTAAGCTGGAAGTGGCCCACCAGATAGGAAACCACGTGATCCTAGTGAGGAAACCACAAGGAGATGGTGGCTTAGCCCAAGGCTGTGGTACCGAAAGAGAGGGCAAGGGCTCAGAGTTTGGATGAATTTTGAAGGTGAGGCCAGCAAGATTAGCTGGTGGAAGGGGCGCCTGGGTGGCTCAGTTGGTTAAGCGTCTGACTCTTGATTTTGGCTCAGGTCACGATCTCAAGGTTCGTGGGATGGAGCCCTGTGGGGGGCTCTGTACTTGGCGCAGAGACTGCTTGGGATTCTCTCTCTCTCTCTCTCTCTCTCTCTGTGAAAATAAATAAAGAAACATTAAAAATAAAAGCTGGTGGAGGTGGGATATGGAGAGTGGGGGACGAGCCACTGACTATAATGGTTAATTTCATGCATAATTTGACCCGGCCATGGGAGGCCCAGGCATTTGATTAAACATTATTCAGCGTGTGTCTGTGAGGATGTTTCTGGACGAGAGAAACATTTGAGCTGGTAGACTGAGTAAGGCAGACTGCTCTCTCCAATGTGGGTGGGCCTTGTCCAATCAGGTGAAAGCATGAAAAGAACAAAAAGGTCCAGACTTGGACTGAAATGGACACTATCAGCTCTGCTGAGTCTCCAGTTTGCCAACTGCAGATGTAGCCTCTGTAATGAACCAATTTTTATAATAAATCTCTGTATGTATATATGTCACATACTGGTTCTGTTTCTCTAGAGGATCCTGACTTATATGCTGACCATTGAGCTTTCTGGTCCTGCCTATGGAATGCTTCGAAAGCTTGGAGTTGGCAGCCTGGACCAGATGACAGGAAAGACAGTTTGGGTCCATGGTGGGGCAACTTACAAGTCTGGCCAGGAGGAGTGTCCTCTCCCAGGGACCCCACTGGCTGCAGGGAGCCCACCGGGCAGCCTCCAGCTCACTTAACCTCCCCATAGAACATTTACACCGGTCCCCAGGGCCCTTCTGCCACGGGAAGGTGAAGTGGTGGCCATAGGGAACAGCTTTGGACTCTAGCCTTCCAACTGCCCCTGGTCTGTGGACATTTCACGTAAGCACGCTCTCTAGCCACTGTGTATGGTGTCTGTGTGTGTGTGTGTTCCGGAAGGCAGCTCCTTGGCAGCCAGCCTTTCCTACCAACACACCCACAACCCTGCCGGGATTGAAGCCTGCCCTGGGAAGGGGAGGGCCAGGCACCTGCCCTCTGGGAGCTACTGCTGGCTGGGGAGGCGGCCCTGGCAGAGGAAAGGAGACGGAAGGCGGAGCTGTGGCAGGGCACACAGAGGCGAGGGGCTGGGCCTGACAGGTGAGGTAGGCTGTGGCATACAGAGCGCTCAGCCTGGGTCCTCTCACTGCGTGCGACCCATTCACGCCCATCCCTCCACTGGGGCCCCAAAACTCTCATCTGTTAAATGGGAGCATAGTCTATCTGCGCGCCTCCCCGCGGCTCCCCACCGTCCTCGGGGCTGGAGTGGCCACAGGGAATCTTTAAGCTAATCCCTCTTTCGTCTGCTACTGAAACCCTGTGACGGGTCCCCAGGTGAAGTTCCACCGCCAGTGCTTTGAGCCCCGTCCCTTGTCTCCCTGTCCTCGCCTCCCTCGCTCCCACTTGCTCCCCAGGAACAACCGAGGCCCTCCTGGGTCTCCCAACGGCCCGGCTGTGCCACATCCCCGTGCCCTTGCACGTTGCTCTTCCTTCTGCCTGGCGCACCCTTCCCAGCCCTGCCGCCTGCGGGGTAGCACGCCCCCCTGCCATCCACTCCTCAGGAAGCCCTTCCCGATGCCCGCCCTCCAAGGGCTAACCTGGCCCTTCTCTGGGCACCTCTGCTCCCCGAGCCAGCTCCCGCAGTGCTGGCTCACCCGCGTGGCGTGGCTGTCACCAGGCGCTGCGCCTATCCCGTTGGCCCCAGCAGTGCTCCGAACTGACTGGTTGTGTCTGGAGCTCAGAGAAGGGAGACTGGGCCTCATGGGGGTGGGGCCGCGCAGGTCAGGGACAACCACAGCAGGGGGGGGGGGGGCGGTGAGGGGGGTGGTGAGGAGAGGCCTTCCTCCCTCACCCGTTCCTGCATTGGCACTGGAGGAGACACCGCTCCTGGGAGGCCCCGGGGCAGCTGTCTGGTCTGTGGCTGGGCCTGCTTCCCTGGATCCCAATGCCCACGGCCCTGCCAGGGCCCAGACAGGCCAAGGTGAGCTGAGGACACACTGGGTCTGAGCATGAGGCGTCCTGAGGTTTTCGTTGAGCGGGCGGTCTGATGCTATCATCGGTGCCCCCTTCCTCAGAGGAGGCCGCTGAGGCTCAGAGAAGGGACCCACCCCGGGTCACGCCAGGTGAACGTCCTGGAACTGAGGACCGATGGCTCTATGTGTTTTGCCTGAGTTGACTCGGGTAACACAACAACCCTGTGAGGAGGGGCTGGTTTTGTTTTTATTGAACAGATGAGGAAACAAAGGCACAGAGAGGGGTTGGCGCCTTGCCTCAGTTTACCCAGCTGGTATAAGTGGTGGAGCCAGCCTTCTAACTCGGGCGTTCGGCTACAGAGCTTGTAAGTCCTTTGCTGCCCTGACGCTGAGGGTGGTGAGGAAGGGGCGGCGATAATGTTCCTTCTCAGGACACGGCGTGCCACAACTTGCAAAGCTTCGCCACGCCCGGCACTTGACGTGCCCTTCAGCCCCGGGAGACACAGGAATCAAGATCTCCATTTGGGGAGCCTGGTGGCTCAGCTGGTTGAACGTCCGACTCTGGATTTCGGCTCAGGTCAGGCATGATCTCACAGGTTCGTGGAATCGAGCCCTGCGTCGGGCTCCATGCTGACAGCCAGAGCCTGCTTGGGATTCTCTCTCTCCCCCCGTCTCTGCGCCCCTCCCCCCCCCTCTCTCTCTCTCTCTCTCAAAAAAGAAAAAAAAAAAGAATTTTCAATTTGACAGAGGAGGGTAATATTTTACCCAAAATATTCAACAAGTTAGTTGCAGGCCAGGGGCTTGGGCCCCAGGTTTGACACTCACGCTTGGGCCCACCCTGGCCCCTCTGACTGGCTGGACACTTTAAGTTTGGTGGCCCCCCAGTCCCTGAGGAAAGGGGCTTTAGGCACCCAGGGTGGGCGAAGAGTTCCGGCATGCTGTAAGGCCTGTCTCCTCATCTGTAAAATCAACGGCCTGGATCCGTTGGGCTCTGAGCTCCCTTCCAGCTGAATTTGCTGTCCTTGCTCTGAGAGGTGCTTGGGGAGGCAGTGTTCCCTGCTTGCCTCGTCGCCTTCCCCACTCCTGCAACCGAGTGGCCCCATTTCTCCTGCAGGATATTCTCTTCCACCTGCTCACAGCTTCGTCCCATCCGGCATGGCTGGAGGCTGCAGGAAGCTGAGGAAGATGTCCAACCAAGCCCAGAGGGGCACACTGGTCCAGGAACAAGGGCCTCCTGCTTGACCTGCCTCACCACCTTGCCCCGTGAGCTCCTACTCCATGGTGCATTGAATCAGAGCAGCTGGTCGCTGTCTGTCTGTCTGTCTGTCTTCCTCTCAAGCAGGACTGTGAACTCCTTGAGGGCAAAAGTCACATGGAGAGATCAGGGCTTGAGAAACAGTGCTCTGCAGTTCTGGGAACGCGTACAGAGGGGCAGGGTATTAGGGGAGGGGGGCTGAAGGGTATTAGGCAGGGAGGGGGGCCGAAGGGTCCCAGACCCCTCTGGCTCCTGGCTCTGAGACCCCACGGCATGGGAGAGGCCTGGGAGGCTCTGCCCTTGTGGGCAGCAGAAACGGAACACAGCAGCACGAAATCTCTTTGCGTTTTGTCTCTGGGTGACCTTGGGGCCTATGCTGGCCCGAGGGTGGAGCCCTTAGAGAGCTTAGGGCTTTTGCACTGGCAGGGTCATCTCTCCAGACAGGTCACCCTTCCACCCATATCTGAGAGGCCTCCAAGGGGAGCCACCCTCCCCCACTCAGAGCCACAAGGTCGGCAACATCCTCCAAGGCCTGCTGGTTTGCTGACTCAGGAGTTGCCCCCCACCCTGCCCCTGGAAACAGCCTTACACCTGCCCTTTCTCATCTTGTTTGAACTGAAGCCCCCACTGTGGCTCTGACCCAGCTCAGGGTGGTGCCCATTCCTCCTCCCGTCACCTCACCCCACCCCAAAAGCCGGCAAGGCAAGCTTATCCTTTCTCCTAGACGGATGAGGAAACAGGCCCCAGGGGCACAAGTGTGTGGGTGGCAGTCACAGAGCCTGGCCTGAGGCTCAGTGGTCTCCCCGGTGGCCCGCCCACCGCATGAGAGCGAAGGCTTCATGAGCAGACAAAACCAGGATAGGTAGGGCCTGAAGAGGGCGCATCTAGGGAGGTCGGGAGGTGGGGTGGGGGACCGTGGGCAACAAATATGTCCAGAGCCTGAGCCAGGGACATCCGTCCTGTCGTAGACCATTCAGATGGTTTGCACTCCCAGATGCACCGTGTTCTCTCTGGGCTTTCCAGGCCGCTCCCTCCACCGGAAACATGTATTCCTTCCCTTGGCCTGGTTAACTCCTGCTCTCCCCCAGGTCCTGGCTGCAATACATTCAGTGATTCGACAACTGTTTCCTGAGCACCTACAGGAAGGCAGACACTGTCCAAGGTGGGCTGTTCACAGTGAGCAAAAAGAGAATTGTCCTGCCTTCTTGGAGTTTCCAGTCCCCGAGGTCCCACACACTGTTGACATGAAATCGTCAGTCTAGGCTTGAGGCTAATGAGAGGCCCCCGAATCAGAGGCGTAACACAATGAAGGCCTATTTTGCAGTCATATCACAGTCCAGACGGGTGACAGGGGACTCTGCCTCAGTGTCACTGCCATCTCCTAGCCTTGAAGCCCCCTTGGGCCCTCTGCACTGGGCAGGCCTGTGAGCAAAGAGGGAAGCATCGAGGGTTGGGCGGGGATATTTAATGGCTCTGTCTGGAGGGCCATGAATGCCAGCTCCACTCATATTCTACTGGCAAGAGCTTGGCCACACGGCCACACCTGACTGCCTGACTGCAAGGAAGGCTGGGAAATGTCACCCTGCTGGCACATCCGGGTTTTTATAGACCTGACTAGTCTCTGCCAGGTAGAATCACACAAACACACCATATTAGTTTCCTGGCGCTCCTGCAGAATTCCCCAAACTCTGTGGCTTAAGGCAATAGGAATTTATTGTCTCACGGTGCTAGAGGCCAAAGTCTGAGATCGAGGTGCTAAAGGTTCCAGGGGAGGACCCTTCTTGCTTCTACTGGTGGCTCCTGGTGGCTGTGGGCGATCCTAGGCTTCCTGGGCTTGTGGTCATTTCACTCTGCTCTCTTCCTCCACCTTCACGTGGCCTTGGCCTCTATGTCCTTACATTATATGTGTCTCTCTAAGGAAACTTCTTGCTGGATTTAGGCCCTTCCCACCCCAATAATCCAAGATGGTCTCCTCATCCCAACATCCTTAATTTAATTATGTCTACAAAGACTCTTCTCCATACCCAGCAAAATTCACAGATTCTCGGGATGGGACTATGGACATATCTGCTTAGGGGCCACTTTAGAGGCAAGATCACCTGGACTCCTTGGTACCTGGTTTCCAAGAGGCCACAAACAGAAGATGCAAGGCCTCTTAAGACCCGAGCTCAGAAGTCCCAGAGCATTGTTTCCATTGCATTCTATTGGTCTGAGCAGGTCACAGGGCCCACGCAGATTCAAGGGGAGGGAAAATAGAATACCTCTCGCGATGGGAGGTGTGGCAAAGACACAATGAAAGCAGGCGTGCACCATGGGATGAAGGCTTGCGGCCACCTTTGGAAACAATCTATCAGAGTATATGAAGGCCTTTGGTGAAGGCCTCAGCCATGGGTCCCGGAACTGTGCTCCCTGATGATGGGGTTGCTGATGGGGCTGAGGTAGAACCATTCTGCCTGAGTGGGAGGCCCCAGACCCGTGTGAGTGGCAGGCCTAGCCCAGCCATCAGCTCGCTGGGGGACCTTGGGTCAGTGCCTCATTCACTCAACAACAGGTTACGGAGTACTCAGCATGGGCCAGGCCCTGAGCCAGGCACTGGGGTCCTAGTGGTGAGCAGGCCAGCTCCCCGTGGAACTGTGTGTCTTGTGGATGACAGAAGCTCGTAACTAGACAAACTGGTCACAGAGCATGACAAGTAAGAGAACAGCATGGAGTTGGGCTAGAAAATCCTTGGAACACAGATGCCAGGGTGAGACTCACGGGCTCACAGGCAGAGACTTGCGGAGGGCGATGAGGACACCTCCCCGTTCCGGGCCTCAGTTTCTTCCTCTTGCCATCCAGAGGGTTTGCCAGGGCTATGGACTCAAACCATGTTTCCTGGAGTCCTGGGGTTCCTCAGAGGCACTCAAGGGGCTACTGCACAAGACAGTGGAGTGGCAGGCATCTAAAGTTTGTGACTAATTGGTCTGGAAGCTTCTGGTCAGCTCTCAGAGTTCAGGTTCCAAGGCAGGCACCCTCGTCTCTGATCCCATTGGCCGTCCGGGACAAGAATTCCCTAGGACCCCTCTTATTCCTCAAAGGCCATGCCAGGGTTCTGGGCTCTGGGGAGACAGGGAACCTCCCCTATGTCCGGCTGGACCCTCAGGTCTCCCCACCATCCCAGAACAGACCTTGCGCTGGGATGCTTGCAGCTGACCCCTCACCTTTGACCTTGGGTCCGCTTGAGCCAGGAGAGCCTCAGGGACCCCACCGAAGTGTCAGTGTCTCTCAAAGAGCCCAGGCTCTTTGGGGTCAGACCCTCCCTTCTGTGTGGCCTTGGATGAGTCCTTGCTCTTTCCGGGACTCAGAGTGAGCCCTGCCTCGTGAGGGTGAACGCAAAAAGGAAAGCAGTCCCCCCGAAGCTGGCTGGAGGTCAGCACAGGGGTAGGTGACAATTCCTCTAGGGAGTGAGGTCAAGAGAAGTGGCAGGAAAGACCCAGCCTCCTGGGGACCCATGGGGGACCTGCCCCTGGTGCCCTTGCTCCACCATCCGGCCAAATTCTGAGCCAAGCCTCCCGCGAGGGCTGGGAGAGGCCTGGAGGTGAATTAATGACTAGGCAAATTGTACACTTCAGCGCAGAAACCTTTATTCCTGTGTTCAGCCCCAAGGTTGGGAAGTGGGTGGGGGTGGGGCCATGGGTGCCAAAGACTATAATTTCTTCCCTGCCCTGGGCCTCGGTTTCTACCTCTGTCACACGGGGAGGGAAGGCTTCCCCCCCTCCCCTTCCTTCATCGGGATACTATGAAGATACAAGTGATTATATACAGGCCTGGGCCTTTCAGCTGTAGAGCTCCGGTACCGGGGATTGCCCTGACTTAGTCCTTGCCCTTGGGGGGCTCATTGTCAAGGAGGGAGGCCCATGCCTCACCCACCACTAGCCGGGCCTGGTGGGAGGGGCGTGAGCAGCTGATGTGCAGAGCCTCTCAGCCGTGGGGCTGGCTTCACTGAGCTCTGTCCTGGAAGCTCACGACTGGTCTTGTGTGGGGCCGGGGGTGTCGACACCCCTATTTCTAGGCAGGTTTCTAAGGTCCTCGTACATGTCACTGTCCCAGGGTGCCCCCATGCCCAGATGGCAGAATCCATCAGGAAACAGGGCTGAGCCCCCTTTTGGGGTCTTTACTGCAAGCCAGCCTTGGAGTGGAGGGCCAGGGCGGAGAGGCAATCACAGGACCCTTGGGTAAGCTGGTGGCAGAGGCCTCGGTGCACCACGTGAGGAAGGCAGGAGCAACCTACACAGAGGAGTCCAGAGGGCCACGAAGAGGTAGGTCAGCAGACACGGCCGTCTCATCCAGACGCAGCAGGGGCCGACGCCGCTTCCAGCATCCTTAGCTGGTGGTGCTCAGAGGGGGCTCTGGGGAGGCTGGCCGGCTCAAGGTCACACCAGGGAAGCCGGAGACAAAGCTCTCCCACCTTCTCTTTACCTGCTAGAAGACCGAGGATAGGCAAGATCAGGGTCCTGGTCCCACCGCCGCGTGGTGGGCTTCAGGTGCTGTTCCACCTACAGCCACGAGGTGGTGGCAGACCCCAGAGACAGGAGAACTGCTCGCCGGAGACCTTTTTCTCCAAAAGAAAGGAGGCAGAGGCCAGGAGCCAAAAGGTCCCACCAAGGGGGTCAGGATACCCCCTTTCCGGGGCATAGAACACAAGATGTAACCCTGGGGAAGTTTTACTAGCTGATCTCTTTGCCTTCAGCAAAATCCACCCATCCAACACATTGCCAGATTAATCATTTGAAAACAGCTCTGCTCTAAAACCTTCCGTGACTCCCCAGTGCCGATGGGATAAATCCCAAAAGTCTTTAAGGCCCTCTGAAATATGGTGCCTGGATACCTCTCTCTCCAGCCCCGTCTTCGGACAACTCTGTTGTCTTCTTGGTCCTTGGTCCCATATGTTCCTACCTCTGAGCCTTTGCTGCCCTGGGTCCCTCTCAGTGGAGTCCTTACCCCCACCCCCCACCCCCCCCGCGGCGCCCCTCCATCTGTCAGCCCTCAGCCAAACCTGCTGATACTGCTTCAACCACCGCCGGCGCTCTCCTTGCTGGGCTTGAATCAGCTGCTCCGTATCCTCCAGGCACCCTGGCAGCCACTCCTGACCGGGCGCGTCCAGCCTTTCTGGGCCTCCGTTTGAGGGCCTGGACTTCTCCTGGCCCTGTCTGAGGCTCAGCGCCCGGCGCAGCCGGCTCTCTAAAGGCTTCCCCCAGGGCTCCTGGAGCTTGCCATAGGAGGGTCGTGGTCCTCGCAAGGACTGACTGCGTGGCCCTATCCCCATGGTTCCTGAGGCTGCAAGTGCAGGACTGCTCCAGCCCCTGGGCAAGCCACTGGCTCCTGAGGTGGCTCAGAGTCTCCACCCATCTGATGGGAACTCACTTGGGGGCAAAGGTTGGTGCTGCTGAGGTGGCCATCATAAACCAAAGGGCAGGCCACAGGGGACAAGCATCCCTGAGTCACCATCACCACTGCCTCTCTACCTTCTAGGGCAAGGAGTATAGGCCTCTTTCTCCTCCTCCTCTTCCAGGCAGGCTTCCCTGACCACGCCACCCCTGTAGAGCTTGGCCTCCCCTGAACTGCAGCCCTAGCTGTCCAAATTCATTCTGTTGGCACTGAGAACAGATGGTGCAACAGCAAAACCGGGATGGGCCTTTAGGCAACAGGACAGCTCCAGGGCGCCTGGGGGGCTCAGTCGGTTGAGCATCCAACTCTTGGTTTCAGCTCAGGTCATGATCTCGTGATCTGGGGATTCGAGCCCCGCCTCGGGCTCCATGCTGACAGTGCAAAGCCTGCGTGGGATTGTCTCTCTTTCTCTCTCTCTCTCTCTCTCTCTTTCTCTGTCTCTCTCAAAATAAATAAATAAGCATTTTTTTTTAAAAAAAAAGAAAGAAACAGGACAGCTCCACTCTTTGTCCAACATCTCAGCGAGGCTGCAGGGGTGGCCGCTGATCTCAGAGCTTCACAATGTCTCCCAAGGACAAAGAGAAAGACGCTGAAAAGCCAGCCAAGAAAGACAAAGACCCAGTGAACAAGTCTGGGGGCAAGGCCAAAAAGAAGTGGTCCAAAGGCAAAGTTCGGGACACGCTCAATGACCCGGTCTTGTGTGACAAAGCGACATGTGCCAAACTTCGTAAGTTCCCAACTAGAAGCTTAGGACCCCAGCCGTCGTCTCTGAGAGACTGAAGATTCGAGGCCCCCTGGCTGGGGTGGCCTTTCAGGAGCTCCTTAGTGAAGAACTTAGGAAACGAGTTGCAAAGTACAGAGCTCTGGTCATTTCCACCAGAAACACCAGGGGCAGAGATGCCCCAGCTGCTGGCGAAGATGCATGAACAAATCCCACTAACTGTACGTTTTGAAAAATAAAAATGTATTAAATTAAAAAAAGAAAGAAAGAAACAAACAAACAAGACAGCTCCAATCTAGAATAGTCAAATTCACAGAGACAGAAAGTAGCATGCTGGGTGCCAGGGGTTGGGGGGGGTGGGGGGGGCGGGGGATGATTGGTCAATTATTTCATGGCTATAGAGCTTCAGTCCTGCAAGATGAAAAAATTCTGGAGGGGCGCCTGGGTGGCTCTGTTGGTTAAGTGTCTGACTTCAGCTCAGGTCATAATCTCACGGTCCATGGGTTTGAGTCCGGCATCGGGCTCTGCACTGTCAGCATGGAGCCTGCTTGGGATTCTCTCTCCCCCTCTCTGTGCGTGTTCTCTCTCTCTCTCTCTCTCTCTCTCTCTCTCTCAAAACAAATAACTTACAAAAAAAGATGGGAAAATTCTGGAGATTGGTTGAACAACACTGCAACTATAGGTGACACTCCTGAATTATACATAAAAATGGCTAAATGGTAAACATAATGTTTCTGTATATTTTACTACAGCTGGAAATTATTCGTTAGACTAGATGAATGCCTTCCACTCTCACTCAGTCCTGTCAACTGCAAAGTGGGTGGCTGTGGAAATCCAATGAAATCGTGAACGTATAATAGCAAGACGACCAGCAGAAGCTTTGTTTTTCCGAGAGAAAGAGAAAGGTGCTTGGGCCGGGCCAGCGGACCCTCAGAATCACAGGATTTGAAGGCTGAAAGGGACCTCACACATCTGTTATTCCTTTTTGTATTAACCACTATTCTATGGCTATTCTTCCTCATTCTGGAGCTAATCCCTCCACACAGTGCATTTCAGCCTCATGATAGTCCTATGAGGTGGGCATTGCTACCCCCATTTCATAGATCAGGAAACAGAGGCTCAGAGGTGAAGCACCTGGCCAGAGAGCATGCCCAGTAAGAGGCAGAGCTGGAACCCATTCCTTGGTTGGCCTGGCTTTAGAACCCAAGCTGCCTTGCTCTGGTACTGGTGGCCAGGCGTCCTCCTGTGTTTGGGTTGCTGCACAGTGCCCCCTGCCACCCCCCCCCCCCCCATGTCTGGGGTCAGGGAAGCACTGGCTGCAACTCTTGGCTCACCCTTGACCTCTCCCCAGGCTTGGTCTTCCTCTCTTTCCTCTCTCTCTCTCTTTCTCTCTCTCTCTCAGGGTTGCTAGGCTTTCCCTGGGTGAAGGGTCTTGTAATATCTGCCAGGCTCTCTCCCAGCTACAGGAGATAAGCCAGGGCCAGTGTGAAGAGGAGAATGCAGAGGGGGCCTGATCCTCTGCCCCAGCCTGTCCCAAATTTCGACCTGCACCCAGGCCTCTTTACTCTGACCCTGACCACATTCCTAATGTCCAACCCACAGGCCACCCCTGGCCCTGGTGGAAAGGCAGCCAAGCCATTACGCAACCTTCACTGCCCTCGCCCCAGCACAGTGGGCTCAAACCCTGACTCTCACTGAAGTTTAAGCCTTTAAGCCAGGAAGAGTTTGCTAACTCAGACTTTTGGGATGTGCTGGGGTGAATCACCGGCTCTGGTGTCGAGCATGTAACTGCCTAAAACCCTCCTGCCCAGTGTATAATCCTACAATTTCCCAGATCCATGGAGGACAGGAGAAGTGTGTTCTCTTCCTTCCCTCCCTGTTGCCTCCCTGCCTCTGTCAGCTGGGAAGCTCTCACCTTTCCAGACTTCGCTGTGCTCAGTGATACCTCCACCCGGAAGCCTGCCTGATACCTCCCTTTGGGATAGGGAGGCAGCTCCCGCTCCAGCCCACCCGCTAAACGCAGTAGCAGCAATCACACACGTATGCATTTCCCTCTGACACCGCTGCCCCTCGAAGGCTTTTCACCTCTGTGTTCCCGGGACACGACACAGTAAATACTATGTCTTAAATATTGGAGACTCTTCACTGTCTATTGCCGCCTTAAAAAAATCACCCCAAAACTTTGTGGCTTAAAGCAACATTCACGTATGACCTCAAAGTTTCTGTGGGGCAAGAATCCAGGCATGGCTGAGCTGGGGCCTCTGGCTCAAGGTCCCTCACAGGCTCCAATCAGGGGCCTGCAGCCACCTCGAGGTTCAACTGGGGGGAATCTGCTTCCAAGGTCGCTCTGATGGTCATTGGCAGGACTCAGTTCCTTGAAGGTTGTTGGACTGAGAGCCTCAGTTTCTTGCTGGTTGCTGGCTGTCGCCACGTGGGCCTCTCCCAAGGGCAGCTCACAGCATGGCAGCTGGCTTCAATCGGAGGCAGCAAGTGAGAGGTCAAGAGACAGTGGGCAGGCAGAAGCAGAAATGACCTTCCATCATTTTTGCCGTGTTCTCTTCTTTCTTTTTTTTTTTTTTTTTTTTTTTTTTTTTTATAATTTTTTTTCTCAACGTTTTATTTATTTTGGGGACAGAGAGAGACAGAGCATGAACAGGGGAGGGGCAGAGAGAGAGGGAGACACAGAATGGGAAACAGGCTCCAGGCTCCGAGCCATCAGCCCAGAGCCTGACGCGGGGCTCGAACTCACAGACCGCGAGATCGTGACCTGGCTGAAGTCGGACGCTTAACCGACTGTGCCACCCAGGCGCCCCCGTGTTCTCTTCTTTCTAGGTGAGTCACCAGGTCCGGCCTGCACTCCAGGGAGGGATCCCACAGGGGCTTGCGCACGGGGGAGGCGGTATCGCTGGGTGTTATCATAGAGGCTGCTTACCCATGGACCCGGATTCTAAAGCCATCACACTGCCTGAGTTTATAGCCTGGCACTTCCATGTGACAGCTCTGTGCTTTGAGTAAGTGGCTTAACGTCATGTGCCTACGAAGTGGGGAAAATACCTTATTTCATCAAACTTAAGGTGGTGTCGATGTAACATTATTTCATACGTCATTAAGCAAGAATACTCTCAGGGAGCCTGGGTGGCTCAGTCAGTTAAGTGTCTGACTTCAGCTCGGGTCATAATGTTGCAGTTTGTGAGTGCAAGCCCCGTGTCAGGCTCTGTGCTGGCCGCTCAGAGCCTGGAGTCTGCTTCAGATACTGTGTCTCTCTCTCTCTGTCTCTGCCCCTCCTCCCACTCTGTCTCTCTCTTTCTCAAAAGTAAATAAACTAAAAAAAAAAAAAAATGATAAGAAAGAATACTCTCTGCCCAGACATTGGAAAATCACCCCATCTCAGAGAATGGGGGGAAATGGTGTGCCGTGAAATTAACGAAACACAAAGTATCTATTTCCTAAAGTGGTTCTGAGGCTTAGATATACAGGAAGGCTGCAAACGGGGCAGGCCAGCAGATACTCCTTTTTTTTTTTTTTTTTTTTTTTTGAGTTTATTTAGTTTTGAGAGAGAGACAGAGACAGAGTGCAAGCAGGGGAGGAGCAGAGAGAGAGAGGGAGACACAGAATCCAAAGCAGGCTCCAGGCTCCAAGCTGTGAGCACGGAGCCTGATGCGGGGCTCGAACCCACAAACTGTGAGATCATGACCTGAGCCCAAGTCAGATGTTTAACTGACTGACCCACCCAGGCATCCCTGTGCTGCTTAGCCCCATTTTTCAGATGAAATAACAGAAACTTGGAGAGGGGAAGCAACTTGGCCAGGGACACACAGTCAGTAGTGGGTCTTAAATTCATCCCCACGGAGTCAGGCCAGAAAACAGAGGCCTCGGGGCGCCTGGGTGGCGCAGTCGGTTAAGCGTCCGACTTCAGCCAGGTCACAATCTCGCGGTCCGGGAGTTCGAGCCCCGCGTCAGGCTCTGGGCTGATGGCTCAGAGCCTGGAGCCTGTTTCTGATTCTGTGTCTCCCTCTCTCTCTGCCCCTCCCCCGTCCATGCTCTGTCTCTGTCCCAAAAATGAATAAACGTTGAAAAAAAAAAATTTAAAAAAAAAAAAAAAAAACAGAGGCCTCAGCAAATGTGTGGCCACCCTTTGCAGGTCGAGCCTGGGTCTTCACGCACCCTGCACGATGATCAGACAGAACTCTGAGCCGAATGGTCAATGCCCCTAGAATTTTCCTTAAAAATATGATGCCCACCAGAAGTGAGGTGAAGAGGTAACGTATCTCTTTGTCTGAGCAGCTCTTATAATACAGTACATTTTGGGAAAACTAGTTCCTTTGCTTCAGAATAATGGCACCAGGTGTGTCCACTGTTTTGGTTTTCATTTCCCCACAAGAAGTTAGAATGCCAGGCTATCGGGTTCAGTGCTAGACTTTGGCCACGTTACCGCTTGGGGAAATCAAACAAAGGGAATGATAAATTACAAGAATGCTATTTATTATTAATGCTTCCACATTCTGATCACACCTGTTCTGTGCCAGGTGGTGCGCTTAGGGCTTCCTATAGGTAGGGCCAAGGAATCCGGGGCGGATTATTTCCAGGTTACACAGAGTAGGGGCTCGGAGCTGGTAATACAGGTGCCCTTGAAGTTTTTCAAATATGCAGGACCTGATGACTGCTAATGGTAAGCCCATCCCTTCTCCCGTGTGAGCCTATTTCCTCATCTGCAAAATGAGTGAGTCCAGCTGGGGTGTCCCAAACTTCCCTTGTTAAAAACACCGGTTGCTGGTCCCTATCACAAGCCCCCCTCCCCTCCTGTCCCCAGCAAGGACAGGAGAAGCTATCTGTACAATCGTGCCCCAGGTGGTCTATATCTTGTGGGAGCTTTTGGAAACATAATTGCTCAGGGCTCTTCTGCCTCGGAGGACTGCGCTTTTAGGACTCAAATTTCAGATCAAAGCCTTCCCTTTGAAATCTGCATTCCGCACATTCTTGGCTTCTCTTTTCCCCCAAGGCGGCCTTTGGAGCAAAAATACCACAGCCGGGGTATCAGGGGTCTGGAGATCCAGTCAATCCTGACTCTGACTCTGACCCTGACTAGCCATCTGATCCAGAGAGGTCATTTCCTTTCTCTGGGTCTCAGTGGGAGAACAAGAGGGGTTATGGCTGTGAGTGGGGTTGAGGAGGATTTTACCCTCCTTTGCCTCAGCCAGGGAGCCGCAGCCTTGGCATGGACCTGAAATACGGGGGCTGTGATTTGCTAGACCACGGCCCACCTTGGCAGGTGGAAGGTCTGACTGTCTTGTAGAGGTCCCATGATGGCGTGGGCTCCATAAGCCCAGTGGACTGAATGACCAGCATAGGAGAAGGCTGAAAAAAGACAGTGTGAATGCCTGGGGGTAGGAGGTCTACGGGGTCAACTGAGCTTGGAGACCACAGTTGGGGAAGCATTGGGATTCAGGCTCCTCCAACCCCCAAAGTGTATTTGGGTGGCCGTGGCAAAGGTACAGGGCAGCCTCACACAGTTGTACAGTTTCCACACTGCACAAGCACTCTTGGTGAGCTGGGACTGCAATCCAATCCGTCACACGCTGGTATGACCCTGCTGCTGCCCTTAAGAAGGGCCTCAGCGGCCAGGTGACTGCCAAAGGGGCACCTTTTCTGCATTGTCACAAGGCACATCATGGGTTCATGGTGTTTGTGTATGGGAGTTTCCCCCAAGAGTCTGGCTAGAACAGCCTGGACCCTTGGAGGACCTGAGGGGAGGAAAACCTATCTTGAATCACTTCCAGCACCTTCTGTGCTAGTTAGAATAAAAGACACAACTCCAGCCTGTGGAAAAAGACTGTTTTGTCCATTCTTCTTGGCTTCATTTTCCATCACGAAGGGTTTAACCCTCAGGTCTCGCCAGCAGGGAACTATCTGAGGCTTCAGCTGCCAGAATTTGGTTACTTTTTTTTTTTTTTTAAGTGACTTTCTTCTGTCTCCCAGGACAGAGATCTGGGATGTCTAGTTGTCCTTGTGAGGTCCTCAGGGCAAAGCCAGCCTTCTGAACTGTCAACAGGGAGGGGTGGGTTCATGGCGGCTGCTGCAGTCTGAGAGGTCCACGGCTTTGTCTGGGAGTCCCTAATCACCTGGGTGCTTCCGCTTACCCAAGCCTCCCCAGTCCTTACTGCTCTCCGTCTTCCCCACAGCCCCCTCTCAGGCTGTGCTTCCTGAACTTGCTGGTGGGCTGTCCCCATTAACCCCCTCTATTGACCCTGTCATGCCTCCCTGCCTTTGTTTGGGTCATGTATGAGATCCCTTGAACCAATATATTCACCCAATAAGCTTCCGACTTTATTTCTCTCTATTTATGTATCAACTTAGTGAAGGCATTGCCCCCTCCAGGAAGCCCTCCATGCCCCTCTCATGGGGTAAGGGACCCCCTCTTCGAACTCCTATAGTACTCTGGCCACAATCTCTAGCACAGCACCACACTGCTTTGAAATCAAATGCTTTGAGGTATATCCCCCTCTGGTCTAGGAGAAGGGTAGGGGTGGGGAAAGAAGTTCCTTTTTCTTTGTTTCTTTTCTTTTTAAATTTATTTTATTTTTGAGACACACACACACACACACACACACACACACACACAGTGTGACGGGGGGAGGGGCAGAGAGAGGGGAAGACACAGACTCTGAAGCAGGCTCCGGGTCTGAGCTGTCAGCACAGAATCTGATGTGGGGCTTGAACTTGTGAGCCGTGAGATCATGACCTGAGCCGAAGTCGGACTCTTAACTGACTGAGCCACTCAGGCGCCCCAAGTGGCTCCTTTTGCTATTGAGTGCCGCTGAAATGGCTGCAGAGTGAATGTGTCTCATTGTCTCCAGACGCCCCATCCTCCCTCCTGGTCTGGGGCACTGTAGATGCTTCCCTCCTCAGAATTTGCACCTCCTGCCAGTCCGTGCCCTCCCCCTCTTTAACTCTCCCCTTCCCCTTAAATGTGGTGCCCTCTGGACTCCCCTCTCTATTGGTGGACTCCACTCGGGCTCAGGGGAAGCCTTATTCCCTCCCATGGTTTTAACCACTAAGTGTGGGCTGATGACTCCCATTCCTTCATTTGCTGACTATTTATTAAGCATCTACTCTGTGTCAGACTCAACTCTTGTAGTGGTAACATTCACATGTTAGACGGGGATGGGAGTACAGAAGACAAACAAAACCAAGAACTTTCCAGAAAGCGATTGATACTAAGAGGCAATAAGACAGACATAATCCTAGGTTACCAGAGCCCATGAGCTGCTCTGCAGCTGCCCCTGGACCACTCCCTCACGACAGAGCTGTACTGCCTGAGCCCTACATACCAGAGCTAGACTCCCCACTGGCCCTCCCAGGCTGATCTCAGCCTATCTGTATCACCTTCACCTGCAGCCACCTAGGAACTCAGCAAAGTTTCCTAAGCTTCCTATGGCTTTAAAAACCAGTTGGGGCTTATGATAGAGAGATAGAAGATAGATAGATAGATAGATAGACAGATAAAGAGATTCTTGGGTCCCATCACCAGATTTACTGAATCCTTACCAAATCAGAAGTCTCAGGGGCCAGGGGACCAGGAATCTGTTTTGTTTTTAAAGAACTCCAGGGGGTTCTTATCAGGAAGCCATGAGAGTAACTTCTCTTGGTCTCTTAGTGGTCTCAACACTAACCCTCATGAGAACCATTTGGAGAGCTTTTCTTTTTCTTTTTTTTTTTTTTTAAGTTTACTTATTTATTTTGAGAGAGAGAACATGGAAGGGGCACAGAGAGAGAGAGAGAGAGAGAGAAAGAGAGAGAGAGAGAGAGAGAGAGAGAGAGAGAGAGAGAATCTCAAGCAGGCTCTGCACCATCAGCACAGAGTCCGACCTGGGACTCAAACTCACAAACTGCGAGATCATGACCTGAGCCGTAGTCGGAAGCTTAACTGACTGAGGCACTCAGGGCCTCCTGGGGAGCTTCTTAAACTAGCAGTGCAATGCAGGGATCGCATTCCCCAGAAATGTGCCCAAGTATTCTGTGGTCATTCTAAGTCCCCTGAGTTGGTGACTAATATGCATTAAGAACCGTGCAGTGGGGCTCAAGAATCTGCTTCCCACAGGCAAGCACCCTGTCCTAAGGAGATTCCATTGCTAGTGTTACAGAAGCCCCCACAGAGAAATGGTTTTTCTAGCCACGTGAGGCTCTCTACCCAGGCTTTTGCCTGGGCAGTTTTCTCTATCTGGGATGGAGATAACCCTTCCAACTTTGCTGTCCTGGGAACTCAATCTCATGGTAGGACCAAGTCTGGAGAGGTGTCTTGTTTCCTAATCTCACTTGAACTAGATAATTTTTTTTAAATGCTTATTTATTTTCGAAGGAGAGAGAGAGAGTGTGTGAGCAGGGGAGGAGCAGAGAGAGAGGGGGACACAGAATCTGAAGCAGGCCCCAGGCTCTGAGCTGTCAGCACAGAGACTGATGCTGGGCTCCAACTCACAAACTGTGAGATCATGACCTGAGCCGAAGTCAGCCACTTAACAGACTGAGCCACCTGGGTGCCCTGAACTAGATAATTTATTTATTATTACTGATTTTTTTTAACATTTATTCATTTTCGAGAGACAGAGACACAGCATGAATGGGGGAGGGGCAGAGAGAGAGGGAGACACAGGTAAGAAGCAGGCTTCAGGCTCTGAGCTGTCAGCACAGAGCCTGATGGGGGGCTCGAACCCATGAACTGCGGGATCATAACCTAAGCCAAAGTCGGCTGCTTAACCAACTGAGCCACCCAGGTGCCCCTATTATTATTTTTTAGGTTGGTTCCACGCCCAACGGCCCAACATAGGGCTTGAACTCACAACCTTGAGATCAATAATTCTGACTGAGCTAGCCAGGTGCCCCAGCTAGATAATTTACATGCTTGAGCTAACTTTTCAAAACCCATGCTTTTTTCGTTCACAGCAGTCCATTTTCTTTCTTTCTCCTACTTAAAAAAAAAAAATGTTTATTTATTTGAGAGAGAGAGAGAGAGAGAGAGAGAGCGAGCAGGCCCCAGGCCCTAAGCTGTAAGTGCAGAGCCCGACTCGGGGCCTGAATCCATGAACCGTGAGATCATGACCTGAGCCAAAGTTGGATGCTTACTCACTGAGTCACCCAGACGCTCCTCACAGCAGTCCATTTTCTAGTTGTCAGTTTTTTTGTTCAGATTGCTACCTGGTGGTATTGACAAGGTAATCACCTGAACCTGGTTGGAACCACTCACCCTTTGCTCCAGACCCACAGGGTCACAAGGACCAGCCAGCACTGAGCTGATGCATCACAGTGCCTTTAGCATAGCCAGCTCTAGAGCAGGGCCTTGCCTTTCCTGAGGGATACAGGGGGCCGTATCTTACACGTACACAGCAGGGGAGGTAAGATACAGGCAGAAAATGTTGAAATCACAAGGTAGGCATACTAGAAGAGTAATAGGGACTCAGTGTCTATCTAAAGTCCAACCACTTTTTCCTGGCATAGCACTAGGCCGATAGTAGGTGTACAATCAAATGAATTGTTAATTGAATGAATATGTGAATCTGGATAACTGGGATTTTAATCCTTGTTCTGCTACTAAAACCACTGTGTTGGACTGACCCGTGTTGAAGTTCAGCCACACAGGTGGAAGGAAGGACAAGAAAGTTGAAGAGACAAACCTAACAGATACAACAGTCAGAGAAGAGAATGAAGTTGTCATATCTCTCGATGCTCAATAAGCAACTTCTAGTTAACAGGATGAAGTTCTCATTGTCCTTGATTCTCCCAACTGTCTGGAAGCAGGTTATTTTTTCTCCATGGCCTAATTACCATCTGATGTACCCTGTATTTTGTTTTTTATCGTCTGTCTTTTCCCTCACGGTAAAGCAGACCTTTCTGTTAATTTTGGTCACTCCCATATCCGCTGGTTGGCACAGAGCCCAGTTTACGAAGATTTCTGTTTAACGGAGACCTCTAAACCTTCTAGGTCCTAAGGGGCCTCGGTTTGCAGATTGAAAAACTGAGGCTCACAGTGGTGAGGTTGCTTGTCCAAGGTCACACAGCGACGGCGACGGACTCCTGCCCATCACCCGCCTCCCCCCCCACCCCCCCGCAGCTAAGGGACACAATCATTCACATTCGTGTGGCACAACTGCCATCTCCTTCTTCCTGCCCTTTGCAAACACTTTTCCTCCGCCCTCTTCCCCACCCGCCCGCGTGTATCTGTGTCTAGCCTGGATCCCGGAGTCCCGGTGCGATCTGTTATGCTTGCGGCTTTGGGAGACACGTGCTACTCGGGTGAATGAATCGCACGTCCCCACCCCCGCCGACAGCCAATCACAGCGTGCCGGAGCCCCGTTACTTCCGCCTATTGCGGGCGGAGGCCCCGGCCGTGGGGCTCACGTGGGGCTCTAAAGACAAGGGAGTAGGAGGCAGTGCGCCAGGGGCGGGCTCTCCCAGCTTCCTCACCAATCCAGGGGCCCGCCAGCGACGCGAGGGGCGGGGCTGACGTGGGGCGCCAAGGCTTAAACGTGACGGGTAGGCGGAGGGTAGGGAGGAGTCCTGAGCCGGGAGCGGTGAGTGACGGGAAGTCTTGTCCAATAACAGGAGGGGTTGGGCTGCCTGAGCCAATAGGAAGTCTGTAAGGCGGGGCCAGGACTGCAGCAAGTTCGGTTGCGCGGAGACCGCAGCTGTTCCCTGTCAGTGGAGGCAGCGGCGGTAGAGACGGTGGCGACGACTTGCGGCGGAGGCGAGGAGGTGAGTGCCGGCAGCGCTGCGCACCTTCCTCTGCTCGCGGCGGGTCGGACCAGGTGGGCGTGCGCCAGCGCCGCCGCGGGGGACGCTTATGTAAGGGTCGTGCGCGCCAAGGCGGTGCGAGCTCCACTAGTGACGGCTGGAGGAGACGGCGGCGGGCTTTGCGCGACGCGACGTGCGCCGCCCCTCCCCTCCCCCTCCAGCGGGCACGGCTGGCGTGGGTCCGCCCCCGCCCGCACGCTCGCTCCGGGGACTCTTCCTCCGGACCCCGTCCCGCCTCCCCTCCAGTCTTCGTCGGCGCGGGCGCAGCCAGGCCTCCTCCGCCCCGGGTCCCTGGCGGCCGCCGGGGCCCTCGTTCTGGTCCTCGGGCCCATTTTGCAGATGTAGAAACTGACGCACGCAGTTCCAAACGCCTCCCGCGAGGTCCCTGAGGGTTCGAGCCCCAGTCCGGCAGGATCCGGAGGCCAAGTTTTCCCCAGCATACTGGAAGTTCAGTTCTGAAGAAAGCCGGGGCTTGCGAGGCGGGGGTTTTCCGTGTCCCAGGTGCCTGCGCTCCGCCTCCTGTAGGGAGTCTCCTGATAACCGTGTCGGGCATTCTCGGTTCCACTTAGTTTCAGATGTGAAGCCGTAATTCGCCCGAGGCTGCTCAGCGAGGAGGAGGTGGGGCTGGCCTCAGCCCGTTATTCTACAGCTTTCTGCAGTTTACAAAGTACGCCAGCCTGCCGGGGGCGGTGAGGAGCAGCAGGAGGTCCGGGAAGTGCCCTCCCGGGCTTGGAATCCGGAGCCCTGGCTTTGAGGACCTGCCATACAGGTTCTTTTCAGTGGGACTTGCTTTGTGTACTTTTGAGAGAGTTGTTTCACCTCTGGCGAACTCTTTCCTCATCTCACGAATGCGGGGGTTAGGCCAAGTCCCTAGGTTCCCAGCTTTGAAAGTCTTAAAAATCGGATTGTTCATGGTGTGTGGTAAGCAGGCCAGGGTTCATTGTCCCCATTCTGCAGCCGAGAAAACTGAGGCCCCAAGAAGTGCCGGTATTTAATGCCAGATCACGATGAGAGCCGCTAGAGTCTTTACCTAGAAGTCTTTGCTTTGCAGCCCTGCCACCCTTCCCCTGCCTAGGATGCAGACACTTAGGGTGGGGTGGATGTGCTCAGCATTTCTAGTTACTCTCAGGGACAGCTTTTGTCTGCCCTTTCTTCATCCTGACTCTCGAGCTCTCCATGGAGCTCTCCATCGCGTTCTTTTGCTCAGCTCCCATGCTGGGAGCCCTAGAATGAACACCGAGGGAAGATTTAGGGGATGAGGTTAATCCTTGCTGTAGGACTGTTGCAAACTGGGGAAAGAAAAAGAAACCATCTAAGCAGCGGGTCAGCATTGCAACAGATGTTTGTAGAGAGCCTGGTGTGGGTGAGATATGGCCCCTAGGGGGATGTGCAAGAGGAAGTTCAGTAAAGGCCCACAAATCAGGGCAAACCGCACACTGAGGCCAGGGAGAGGAGAAATGGGCTGGCTGGGGCTGGAATGGGGAAGGTTTTATAGGAGGAGGTGAGTCATGAGCCTCCTTCAATTCCACTGGAGCCCGCAGTGAAGAAGCAGTGATTGGATTTGAGCCGTCCAGGTTTCGTTATGGAGGAGAGGTGAGTTTTCAGCCATGAGAACTTGCAAGAGAAAGGCTGAGGAATGTGGGGGGAATAGCACTTCCCAGTTGAGTAGAAATTTGGTCGGTCACTCAGAAGAGGCCTCTCCAAGAGATGTAACAAGGTGAGGGCACTTGCTAAGGTGCAGAAAAGTCAGAAGGGAGATTGGGTTCCAAAGGTGCTGGGTAGGGCTCCCAGGGCCCAGCAGCCGGCCCGAGCTACAGGTTGTGTCTGTGTTCCAGGGAGCATCTTGTGGGCAAGCATCCTGTGTTTCTCAGTGGCTGCGCTGCCCTGTTGGAAGGGGCTTTGTTCAAAATAGTTGCTCAATATCTGTTTGTTGAATTGAATTAGGTTGCTGGCCAGAATTTCCACAATTTGTCCCAAAGTCCCCTCTGTGCCTTATTTCTAGTTCTCTCTCCCGAAGCCTGCTCCAGCTTGATGGACCCTATCTGTGCCAGTTCTCACCTCCAAGATCACCCTTCAGGGAGGTTTGCCCCGGTGGCTATAGTCTTGCACTCCTGCTGCCTTTGATGTAGCAATACAGGCTGCTTGCCCCACTCCCCCCCCCCCTTTTTTTTGTCCCGCTCCTAGTTTTTTTCCTTGTCTCACTGCCGGCACTCCAGTACCCCGGGTGCTGTGCTAGGGGCCAGCCCTCCCAACACGGCTTATAGTGGTCCTGAGACGTTAGCAGGGTGGACCTCAGACCAGGGTCATTCCAAGTTGCAGTTTTCTGTGTCCTTCTGCCTTGTACCCTGTCAGTGCTGTTGACACATGTTTCAGGTGAATTACTGGAAATGGCTCAAATTGGAAACCAGTAAGGAAGGAAGGGTGGAAGTTGGGCAGCCAGGAAAGAGTCACGTTTGGGAGCCACTGTCGTTGGGCAGTGAATCTGGGAGGAAGGCCTGGCAGGCCCCAGACCGCGCAGATCTGTGGCTCGCACTCTCCCGCGTAAGTTGGATGCCTCACCCAAGTAAACGTTTTCCTCGAGGATTAGTGTGGGCCTTCTCTTTGGCTGCCTCCTAACAGCATCTGACCCTCTTCTGAAGGGGCCCCTACTCCTTTTCTGCAGAGAGAGTGCCTGCTTGGCGGCTAGTTTCTCACCAGAGACATCTTTTGCAGAAGTGGGCCATTTTGCCTGCATACTCTGAAACCTCACCTGGGCCTGGCTGACCATCCCTTGGTCCCTTTGCCCCTGCTGCCTGTAGTCTCAGTTGTGGGGACGTTGCCAAACTGCCAAAGGAGTAGGGCATGACAGCGGACTTTGGGAAATGACAAAAAGAACCATTTCCTCTCACCTACTGAATACAAAGATGCGATCCCATCTCTTGGCCTTTTTCTTCCGTTTGACACCAAAGGTACCGTCTTCTGCCTCAGCCCTCATCTGAGACTGCTTGCCGTCATCCCGGACCTGTGTCCTAGTGTCCTTCCTCCACTCTTGTTCCTTGGTGACGTTTCCTGCAGGGTTTTGCCTCTTACCTTGTCCTGTCAAAATGAAATTATTCTTCAAGACTCAGGCTTTGCTGCATTATTCCCAATATACTCCTAAATCTATTCAGTTGGATGTGGGCTGTCTCTTTTCATAATAACGATGATAAATGACTTCTTGTTATTAATCACAAAAGCCAACCTTTATTGAGATCTTACTGTATGGTGGCAGGGGACCTACTAGCCCCCCACATGTATTATGGCATTTGGTCATCATAGCAACCCGACAGCAAAGGTACTGTTAGGTCCTCATTTGCAGGTCTGCCCCAGGCTGCCAGGCTCAGAGTCCCCAGTTGGCTCCCTCCCGCGTATTCTCCTCTTTTCATCCTCTGTGAGCTAGCCCTCAACAACTTGCTTCTTGGCCTTTTGGGAACAGAGCCTGTGCCTTCTGGCAGGCTGCCTCATGTAAGGTATGTGCTCGATAAATATTTTATTGATTTGAATGCCCCAAACATTCATTTTTAGCCTTGACATAATCTATCAGGGCAACTGAGCTCCTTAGAACATGGATTCAGTCCATTTGATCGCTTGCGACCTGTGTCTCCATTTTGCTCTTTACTGACCGGTGGCTACAGCTGACTGACAGGTGTGGCCTTCCAAAAACAAGTGGTCTGTAAACTCTGAAAGCCATGGGCTTCCGTGGGCCTAAACAGGGGGGTGTGCTCTTGCTCTCGTGTGTGGATGTGTTATCTCTGCAAGAAAAGGTCTGAGGAAATAGGGAAATAGCAGACCTATCAGCTCTCAGGTCAGTTCTTAATTAGTGTCAGGTTGCTTAGTGAGATAGGAACCAGGCTCAGAGAATCCAAAGGGGAGGTAGCTCCTGAAGGATTCGAGACAGCTCTGCAGAGAAATTGGGCCTGGGGCTGGATGGAGGTGGGCAGGAAGAGGAATCATGTCAGATACGACAAAAGTTTCTAGAACTTCTTATTCTTGTGTTGCAGGTGCCAGAAAAGGGTTTTACTTAAATGCTTCTTACTAAGCACGTTGGCTGATGTCTGAGAGCATCCTTTGTACAGGCTTGGTGCCAGTGCTTTGGTGCGTGTTCCCTCCTTGGGAAACCCTGTGAGCTGGATGTTATTATTCCCATTTCACAGATGAGGAAACAGGCTTTGAGTGGTTATGGGAACGGGTGGCCAAGCGGCCAAGCAGCCAAGGTGGGGCCCAGACAGTTGGATGAGAGCCAGGGTGCTGTCAGCCCTGTGCTGTCTCGTTCCCCTCCACTCCCCACCCCCGGCCGCCTGGGATGGAAGCGAAGCAGTAGTTCTCTGGGTTACAAATCTATGTTCTTGCCACCCCTAGGGTCTCTGGGGGGGTGCCTGGAGAAAGGAGGATAACACTTCTTTTTTCTTTTACTTTAGATAGCAGCTGCCACTGAGAGCTGACAGAACACTGAGGGTAAGTCTGTGCCTGAAGCCAGGTCGATGGGATGTGCGCGGGTCTTCTTCAGGAGCAGGTGTAGATTTTAGTAGTCCCAGCATGTCGCTTGTCAAGTTCAATAAATAAAAAAGGCCAAGCTCTAAGTTTTGGAAAATATAAGCAGTCCTTGTCTGTTCTTGATCTCTCTCTCTCAAGTAACACAGGAAAGTGACATCTGGCTGCCCGCTGGCCCCAGTTGGTAGCCGGCAGCCTTGGCAGGAGGCCTTACTTCTGGAAGGGTGTCGCTTGGGAAGCTGGTCAAGGGGAAGGTGGTGAGGCTTCTCAGGACCGCAAGAAGCACGTCTAGGGCACGCAGCCTCGGAGAAGACCCCCTGAGTCAATGGTACAACAGGCAGCTGGGCAGTGGGGGACTCAGGGAAGCGTGGAGCTGGGCACAGAAGGTGACTCTGTCAGCTGGCTGTAAAAATGCTTGACGTGTGTTTCCAGGCAACGACACCCATTCTTGGGGAGTCGCAATGATGAAGGGGCGAAGGGGTGAGTGAAGGCGGACCTTCTCCCACCTAGTGCTCAGGCAGCACTGTCCTGTGTAACCGACTGTTTCTCCCACACAGGTTTCCCTTGATGCACTGATCTGGGTGCATCTCCTCGGCCTAAAGCCAAGGCCATCTAGGCCGCAATCCCCCTAATAATCCAGTCCTATGTCCCGCTGCTAGACCACACGAACGTCCCAGCCAGGCGCGATCCTCGCCTGTCTTGCCTTCTCCCTGTATTTCAGACACTGATGACGCTGCTCTTCCCTATATCCATAGGTAGGCCAGTTGCTATCCTCATTTCATAGTCAGTGGCCCTGGGGACTTTGTGGCTGAGGGACAGCCTTCCCCAGAGCTCATGTTCTGTGCTCAGAGTGCAGATTCCTTTGTGTAGGGATTTTTCTTGGGTTTCCACCCATTGTGTAGGGACTTTTCTCAGATAACCCTTCATGACCCGGGAAATGTTCTGCTTTCTGAGATGTTCCCACAATCCTCTCTTGTCCTAAGTCTTGGACTGGATGTGGCCATTTCCACTCTAGGATTGTGTTTGCTTTGAAAAGTGGGTGGAGTGGGGGCGCCTGTTTGGCTCAGTCTGTAGAGCATGTGACTCTTGATCTCAAGGTTATGCGTTCAAACCCACGTTGGGCATGGAGTGTACTTAAAAACAACAACAACACCTTCTCATCACATGAAAGTCACGGGAGTAAAGGCGATGGGTATGTAGTGAAAAGGGCTCTGGACTTTTGATAGACTCTGCCCTCCACCCGGTTTCCCTGCCCTGTTCTCTCTGCTTGCCCTCATCTTCCTCTTGGTTGATAGAGTTGCATGTTCTTGCTCTTACTTGCATCCCTGTAAGGAGAAGTGGGAGAGCTGGGTGAGGGCCCCAAACCACCTGTCTTAGGGAGCTGAGAAATTGGGGCCCAGAGAAAGCTGATCAGCAGAATCCAAGATTCTGACCTTACCCCTCCTTTATAAAGAGTATCCTCTTTTCTTGTATGTCTTCCCCCAAATCTGTCAGTAGCAAGGGAAAATTATTGCCAAGAAGGGCTGCCTCGTACCAGGTCATCTAATTTGTTAAGGCTTGTCTGGCACTTCATCTGTAAGTCCCTGCTGATTCCCCGGAGTTTTTGCTTAGTTATGGGAACGAAGGCTGCCATGGAAGGTTGCCACACTGCCCTCCTCCTTTGCTGTCTCCTTGGTGATCCTGGAGGGAGAGAGATGCAGTTTTTTTGTTTTTGTTTTTTAAAGCAGTATGCCAGAGGTGTAACTGAAGCCACCCTAGCACCCCCTAATTGCTGTGTCACTTCGCTCCTTATCCTGATCGGCCTGCAGGTCAGAGAAAGGGTGGGTCGTGTATCCAAGAAGGCTCCAAGTACATTTCCACCAGTTGTGCGTGCAGTGGGGCCACATTCCACGTGTGGCAGCTCCCCTCCCAAAAGACCTCCATCCCTGGCTGAGGCCTTAGGGAAAATTCCGTGATCTGGCTGTGCTGAGTCATGTTAGTCTCTGAGGATATGTGTGTCACCTTTCCCATGTCTGTCACTGGTCCGCCAGGGTCTAGGAAAGGCGCAGTTACTCACGGAGTGATGTCATGATGCTTATCTGTTGTATTTGCACATCACTGTATGCTTCTCCGAGTGCTGTTTTATTAATATGAAATCATTAATCATAAGTGTTTTTTCTGGATTCCTCTCTTACGGATGGGGAAACTGAAGTTCAGAGAGACTAAGTGACTTGGTGAGTTTCAGGTGACTGGAATGCCTGGGTGTGGCTTCTGATGCCACATCCCTTCCCTACCCCTGGGCTTTTGTGTAATGCAAAGATTATTTGGAAGTTACTTTGGTTGAAAAAAAATTGAGGGCGCCTGGGTTGCTCTGCCGGTTGAGCATCTGACTTCGGCTCAGGTCATGATCTCACAGTTCGTGAGCTCGAGCCCCGCATCGGGCTCTGTGCTGACAGCTTAGAGCCTGGAGCCTGCTTCAAATTCTATATCTCCCTCTCTCTCTGCTCCAACCCCGCTCATGTGCTCTCTCTCTCTCTCTCCTTCAAAAAAATAAATAAAAACATTTAAAAAAATTGATTTTCAATTTGTCAAAGTTACAAACTCAAAACAGCTTCTTCCTGTGAGAGCTAGTGTTTTGTTATTTTAAAATTTATTTACTTATTTATTTTTAATGTTTATATATTTATTTAAGTAATCTGTGCACCCAGTGTGGGTCTTAAACCCGTGACCCCAGCCAGTCAGGCATCCTAAGAGCTAGTCTTTTCCTTTTAACTTAAAAAAAAAATTTTTTTTTAATGTTAATTTTTGAGAGACAGAGCATGAGTGGAGGATGGGCAGAGAGAGAGGGAGACACAGAATCCAAAGCAGGCTCCAGGCTCTGAGCTGTCAGCACAGAGCTTGATATGGGGCTTGAACTCATGAACTACAAGATCATGACCTGAGCTGAAGTCAGGCTCTTAACGAACTGAGACACCTATGTGCCCCTAGTCTTTTCAATTTAGCTTTTAAGTGTAGTCTACAGATCTTTCTGTTCTATTTATGATTCTAGAAAATCTTAACAATCAGTTTGTAGGGACCTTTTGATTAATACTTGATTTCATTTGCAACCTTAACTCGTTTGAAAATTGTAAATTAAATTTATAAATTACATTCAACTTTCTTTGTTTTATTACTTCCAGTTGTTTTGTTTAACAAACATGCTTTAATAATTCCTGTAAATCTAATAAATTAAACTGACTGCTATCTTTTCTTAAACATCCTTATACTGTTTTATGTTTTACCATTTGAAGCTATTTACTTTATCGAGGTCTTTTTAACATAATAAATTGCACATGTTCAGTGTGTGATACGTACGTTTTCACGTATGTATTCACTTGTATAACTGTAAGGTAACAGTTAAGACAGTGAACATATCCATCACCTCCGAAAGTGTCCGCGTGTCCCTTGATAATTCCTCCCCCCCACAACCCTGCTCCCCATCCCTAGTAATCACTGAACTGCTTTCTGTCACTGTAGATTAGTTTGCATTTTTTGGAATTTTATGTGAGTGGAGTCATATAGCATGTGTCCTTTTTTGTCTGGCTTCTTTTACTCGCATAATTATTCTGAGATCTGTCCATGTTGTGTCATCCATCGGTACTTTCCCTTTTGTTTCAGAGTAGTTTTCTGTTATGTGGGTACCCCACCGTTTGTTTGTCCATTTGCCTGTCTTTGGGCATTTCAGTTGTTTCTAGGTTTTGGTGGTTCTGAATGAAACTGCTGTGAACGAATGAATGTGGACATATATCTCCTTTTGTCTCGGGCATAAGTAGAGGAGTGAGTGTCTAGATCATAGGGCAGGTGTATGTTTAACTTAAACTACCCAGCCTTCTTCCAAAGTGGCCACACCATCTTTTCCAACAGCAGCATGTGAGAGTTCCGGTCTGTCCACATCCTCACCAACGTTGGATATGGTCAGTCTGTTGAATTTTAGCCATTCTGAAAGATGTGTTGGTGTCTTATGGTTTCATTGTGAATTTCCTTGGTTACTAATGATGCTGAGCATCTTTGAGCTTCTTTATCATCTGGCATACTGATTTTAAACTTAATAAAATTCCTACCTAAAATCACATCTGATTTTAAAACCAATTACTCAGTTGCATATTTTAATTGGAATCTTGAGACTGCCTTGTTATTCTGAACAGACTAAATTCCCTGGAATTAAGTATATAAAAGAACAGATAGACACAGATTTCTTAACACAAAATGATAACTATAGTTTTTATTGTCTTAGCATGTTTATTCTTTTTAAAAAAAAAATTTTTTTTTTCAACGTTTTTATTTATTTTTGGGACAGAGAGAGACAGAGCATGAACGGGGGAGGGGCAGAGAGAGAGGGAGACACAGAATCGGAAACAGGCTCCAGGCTCCGAGCCATCAGCCCAGAGACTGACGCGGGGCTCGAACTCACGGACAGCGAGATCGTGACCTGGCTGAAGTCGGACGCTTAACCGACTGCGCCACCCAGGCGCCCCTAAAAAAAATTTTTTAATGCTTACTCAGTTTTGAGAGACAGAGAGCAAGCAGGGGTGGGGCAGAGAGAGAGGGAAACACAGAATCCGAAGTAGGCTCCAGGTTCCGAGCTCTTCGCACAGAGCCTGGCGCGGGGCTCGAACTCATGAGCTGTGAGATCATGACCTAGCCGAAGTCAGACGCCTAACTGACTGAGCCACCCAGGCACCCCTTAGCATGTTTATTCTTAATGCTTTATCTTGCTGGAATTAAAGAATTTTACCTCAAGAAACAATGCTATGATTGCAAACTACAGTAAATTGCTTAACTAAACAACTTTAGGAGTTTCGTTCTCAACCAGATGACATTTCTTTAAAATTCAAGAGATTCCTGGCCAGGATGAAGCTAGATCTTTGCCTCTGAGTCCAACTGCTAGGCAGAGCCCAGTTCGTTGCCGTTTTGCCCCCAAATATTTGGGGATGGCCTCACAGCCCATGTGCCCCAGATTCAAGCATCACATTAGCCTAGTCTTCCCATGGAACCTGTGTACTCTTCTACCCAGGCTGCCTTTAACATGTGACTGGATCACTAGATTCAATTAGCCTATTTAAGGCCTCATTTCTCACGCACTATGGGCACAAAATAGGTGGGATTAAAGTACAAAATAGGTGGAACTGAGATTCTGTGTATCTTCCGAGGCTTTGTCTGATCAGGTGGCTGTAAAATCCGGCCACTGATCCTGCAGTGCTAGTCTTCTGAGTCTAGGTCTGGCATCCCCCCCCCCCCCCCCCCCCCCCAGGTTCTTACATCACCTCAAATGAAGAGAAAAGAAGTCTGGTACTTAAGAGTACTGGTGGTTTCTGGTCAGGCTTGGTTACCAAGAGATTCTGGCACCAAAACCAATGCCTGCCTTTTCCTTTTCCTTCAGCTCACCTATCTGGAAATGGTGAGAACTCTTGCTTCTCCCTGACCTTTCAGTGAAGAGCTAGCAATGTCTTTGGAGGGGCCGTTACCATCAAATTCTTACTTTTAAATGATTTGTTTTAATGTTTATTTATTTTTGAGAGGGAGAGAGAGAACAGGGGAGGGGCAGAGAGGGGGGCGGATAGAGGATCCAAAGTGGGCTCTGCACTGACAGCAGAGAGCCCGATGTGGGGCTTGAACTCATGAACCGTGAGATCATGACCTGAGCCGAAACCAAGAGTCACGACCTTAACCGACTGAGCCACCCAGGTGCCCCACTATCAAATTCTTACAGATTCAGTGTTAGATGATACGTGGATGTGGTGGACTTGAGTCACTGGGTGTGGCCTCAGGAAATGTGGGTGGCCAGTGGCACCTGGTTGAAAATTATTAACGAGCCTCGCCTCTCCTGCGATGGCCGATGCTGATGTCGCCCCATATGGGTAAGAGTGAAGGTCTGTGGGGTTCCAAGAAAAACAAATTTGAATGGGGGGACTGTCTTAGATTCCTGCTCTGCAGTTTGAAATACAGTCTCTCTCTACCTTTGGCTCTGAGTTCCCCCTTCAGGTGGTGAAGCAGCACTGTCTGGTAATAAACAGCATATGAGAGTCTATTAATGACGGCAGTGACATCACTGAGTGACACAGTCTTCATTCGGAGAGAGGAAAATGTGGCCCACACAGGGCAGGGCATTAAATGGCGGGGGAAAATTAGACACAGCAATGTCAGTTCTAGAAATATAACCTAAAGTGTGACAGGGCAAGCGTACAATCTAGGCTGTTCAGATCGGCAGTTTTACAGCAGAAAATGGGAAGCTGAGGTGTCTGGCTGGCTCAGCCCATAGAGCTTGTGACTCTTGATGCTGGCGTTGTGAGTTTGAGCCCCATGTTGGGTGTAGAGCTTACTGAGAAATAAAATGTTAAAAAAGAAATAAAATGGGAAACCACCAAAATGTACATCAAAAAAGTATTGCCTCACATGCTGTCTGTTCACTGTCATACAGTGCAGCTGTAAAAATAGCCCATGTACTGTAATCAAACTATTGCTCTCAATTTGTTATTCCAGAACAAGAGCCACGATGCTTTTTCTTGAGAAAGGTATAAAGCAGAACACGTAACATCTCCTTTTTGGTTATTTTGGAATGCTGTGCCAATATTTTTTTCCCGGATGCTGGGACTACAAAATTACATGTTTACAACTTTTTGTTTGGCTGTGTCTTTTAATTTTGAATGATCAGTCTTAAAAAAAATAGAGAAGGGCATAATTTATAATATATTTAGGGCTCAAAATGAGGGACATGGTGTTTAAGTATCAGAGTTCCTCTCTCTTACCCCTGTTCTCCAAAAAATTGTTTGGAGGGGGATAAAAACCTCTTTTTCTTTCTTTCTGTCTTTCTGTCTGTCTGTCTTTCTCTCTCTCTGTTTCTTTCTTTCTGTGTTTATTTTGAGAGAGGGAGAGAGTATCCCAAGTAGGCTCCCTCTGGCAACACAGAGCCTGACATGGGGCTCGAACCCACGAACTGTGAGAACCTGAGCCGAAATCAAGAGTCAGACGCTTGACTGAACCACCCAGGCACTCCTGAAAGCCTCTTTCTAAATACCGCACAAGATATAGATTCTGGGGAATAGTGGAAGAAAGACGTTTCTTAAAAGGTGCTCCTCCATAAAGAAATGAAAAAACTGGCAAAAAGTGTCAAAAATCATCTTTTTCAGAACTCAAAGGCTTGCATCAGTTGAAGGAACATTTATTCAAGAGAAATGGCCAAATCTTCTTTTCTTTCTTTAAAAAAATTTTTTTTTTTTTTAATTTACATCCAAGTTAGTTAGCATATAGTGCAACAGTGATTTCAGGAGTAGATTCCTTAGTGCCCCATTTAGCCCCTCCCCCCTCCCACAACCCCTCCAGTAATGTTCTGTTCTCCATATTTAAGAGTCCCCCTCCCTGTTTTGTCCCCTTCCCTGTTTTTATATTATTTTTGTTTCCCTTCCCTTATTTTCATTTGTTCTGTATCTTAAAGTCCTCATATGAGTGAAGTCATATGATATTTGTCTTCCTCTGACTGATTAATTTCGCTTAGCATAATATCCTCCGGTTCCATCCATGTAGTTGCAAATGGCAAGATTTCATTCTTTTTGATTGCCGAGTAATACTCCACTGTGTATGTGTGTGTGTGTGTGTGTGTGTGTGTGTGTGTGTGTGTGTGTATACACACACATACACATACCACATCTTCTTTATCCATTCATCCGTCGATGGACATTTGGGCTCTTTCCATACTTTGGCTGTTGTCGATAGTGCTGCTATACATTGGGGTGCAAGTGTCCCTTCGAAACAGCATACCTGTATCCCTTGGAAAAAAAACCTAGTAGTGTAATTTCTGGGTTGTGGGGTAGTTCTATTTTTAATTTTTTGAGGAATCTCCATACTGTTTTCCAGAGTGGCTGCACCAGTTTGCATTCCCACCAGCAGTGCAAAAGAGATCCTCTCTCTCTGCATCCTTGCCAACATCTGTTGTTGCCTGAGTTGTTAATGTTAGCCATTCTGACAGGTGCGAGGTGGTATCTCATTGTGGTTTTGATTTGTCTTTCCCTGATGATGAGTGATGTTGAGCATTTTTCCATGTGTCGGTTGGCCATCTGGATGTCTTCTTTGGAGAAGTGTCTATTCATGTCTTTTGCCCATTTCTTCTCTGGATTATTTGTTTTTTGGGTGTTGAGTTTGATAAGTTCTTTATAGATTTTGGATACCAACCCTTTATCTGATATGTCGTCAGCACATATCTTCTCCTGTTCTGTCGATTGCCTTTTAGTTTTGCTGATTGTTTCCTTCGCTGTGCAGAAGCTTTTTATTTTGATGAGGTCCCAGTAGTTCATTTTTGCTTTTGTTTCCCTTGCCTCCGGAGACGTGTTGAGTAAGAAGTTGCTGCGGCCAAGATCAAAGAAGTTTTCATCTGCTTTCTCCTTGAGGATTTTGATGGCTTCCTGTCTTACATTTAGGTCTTTTATCCATTTTTGTGTATGGTTTAAGAAAGTTTATTTTTGTGTATGGTTTAAGAAAGTGGTCCAGATTCATTTTTCTGCATGTTGCTGTCCAGTTTTCCCAGCACCGTTTGCTGAAGAGACTTGTCTTTATTCCATTGGATATTCTTTCCTGCTTTGTCAAAGATTAGTTGGCCATACGTTTGTGGGTCCATTTCTGGGTTCTCTGTTCTGTTCCATTGATCTGCGTGTTTTTGTGGCAACCAAATCTTATTTTCAACAGAAGCGAGGAGTCATGCAAACAAGGAAGAAAGAGTGGCACATACACAGGAAAAGCTGTCGATAGGAACTCTTCCTAAATGGGGCATCTGGGTGGCTCAGTTCGTTTAGCATCTGACTTTGGCCCAGGTCATGATCTGGCAGTTTGTGAGTTCAAGCCTCACCTCAGGTTCTGCATCCAGAGCCTGCTTTGGATCCTCTGTCTCTCTTTTTCTCTCTGCCCTTCCCCTTGTGTGCTCTCTCTCTCTCAAAAATAAGTAAACATTTAAAAAAACTGTCCCTGGGGCACCTGGGTGGCTCAGTCGATTAGGCGTCCGACTTCAGCTGAGGTCATGATCTCACGGTTTTTGAGTTTGAGCCCCATGTCAGGCTCTGTGCTGACAGCTCAGGGCCTGGAGCCTGCTTTGGATTCTGTGTCTCCCTCCCCTCAGCTCTTCCCAAGATTAAAAAAAAAAAAAATTGTCCCTAAGGAAGCTCATATGTTATACTTTTTAAGAGTTTAAATCAACCATGTTAAAATATGTCTGAAGAACTAAAGTGTGAGAACAGTGCCTTAGCAAATGGAGATGATAGAAATTACAAAAAAAAAAACCAAAAAACCCAAAAAGAAATTCTGGAGTTGAAAAATCTAATAACTGAAATGAAAAAGTCACTAGCAGAATTGAGCAGGCAGAAGAAAGAATCCATGAGCTTGAAGAAGATAGGTCAATTGAGAATTACCCAGTCTGAGGAGCAGAAGGAAACAAAATTGAAGATGAGCAGAGCCTCAGAAGCCTGTAGGACACCACCTAGCCTGTCAACATTATTAGACAACAGAAATTCAGGCATGGTAAATTTGAAGATCTGATTGGCTTTCTTAAACGATTCAGCATCCCAGGTAGTAAGTAGAGGAGCTGGGAGGAGTTGTACCAGGTATTTACAGGAAGGTGTTTACTGGAAGGAGTGGGAGGCAAGGAGTTATTAGCAAAAGAAAAGAAAGGGTTGTTCCAGACAAGGTCACTTTCCCCTAGGGGGAGGAGCAGGGGGTCTTACTGTTATGGAACCAGGCTGAAAAGGTGAAAAACCTAGCACTCGAAGATCTTGGTGGATTGGAGATTTATTTAACACCGGTGGCCAAAGATCTGAACCCCAAATGCCAAGTGGGGCAGGTAATTGATAGTTGTCAGCCTCCATATCTGTGGGGGTTTCCATGTGAGCAGCAAACAAAGAAAGAAGCACATGGAGGAGGGGTCTCTAAGCTAGAGACCAGAATTTGTTTTAGCCCCATCAGCCATCTTTGGTGTACTTTCTATACTTCTCCAACATGTTTAGATGGATTACCTTATTTTCTTCTGGGCTTAAAAAGGCCCCTGTGACGATTAAGTCTTTGGTGCTTACCAGAAAATTCCAGGTCAATTGGTTTAAGATTCCACTCCTAGAGAAGTTGAAACTGAAAAATTAAGTCTAGGTTTGCTGTCCTGGGGGCAAGTGACTCCACTTTGAGCTTGTGCCTTTCTTTTCTTTTTCCTTTTCTTTAACGTGTATATTTTTTTATTTTGAGATAGAGATAGAATGCTAGTGGGGAAGGGGCAGAGAGGGGATGGGGAAAGAATCCTAAGCAAGCTCCACACTGTCAGCACAGAGCCCAATGTGGGGCTTGAACTCCTGACTGGTGAGATCATGACTCGAGCCGAATTCACATGCTTAACCGGCTGAGCCACCTGGGTGCCCCTTTCTTTTCTTTCTTTTTAAAGTAAGTTCTAGGCCCAACATGGGGCTTGAACTCACAACCCCAAGATCAAGAGTCCCATGGTCTACCCACTAAGCCAGTAGCCAGGCGCCCCTGTGGGTTTCTTTTAAACAACATGTACATAATGGGAGTTCTAGCAGGAGAGGCTGAAGAGAAAGGAGCAGGATGAATATTTGAAGAAATAATGGCCAAAAACTTCCCAAATTGGATGAAAAGTAATTTGTGTACCCAAGAAGCTCAATGAACTCCAAATAGGAAAACTCAAAAGAGAGCCCCACCTTGGCATATCATAATCAAAGAATCTTGAAAGCAGCTAGTTAACTCATCACAAAAAAAGGGATCTTTGATAAGATTAAGAACTCATTTCTCCCTGAAAACCATGGAGGAAGTGGGATGAACATGAATGAGGCAAACCTTTAATGTATTTGACCTTTGACTCTGAGATAGCTCTGACTTTGTCTCAAGGACAGCCTGTCACTTTAGTCCCTAAATAACAATTAGTCAAGGTCTTTTCACACTTGACCTTCAGGAAGTCTTTTACTGAGTTTCCCTCCCCAAGTGTTTCTAGAAATACCTAAGGAGTGCTTGTATGTTTGACCAAGCCTAGAACCTACAGAGTAGGCCCCCCAGAATATTCGTTGAATGAAATCTACCTGGGTTGCTTACTTCCTTGACCAGCTGTCTGTCCACTCTTCCTGCATGGCACCTTGTTCTCTCTCCTGTCTCAGGGCTATTGCTCCTCTGCTCGTACCATTTTGCCTTAAACATGCAGACTGACCAGTTTAATAACTTCTCGAAGTACAGCTTTTAAGAACTATTACCAGACATTTCACAAAATTTTATTGAATGCTTGGGGATAGCAGAATGGACTTAACCATACAGAAAAAAAAGAAAGTTTTGCCTCAAGAAAAATAGAATGGCTGCTATAATCTAATAGTGACAGCCTCTCTCCTGCCTGGTAGCCATCAAGGTTTCAAATTGGGGTCCAATCCCAACCAGCATGTTCTCAGACACCATGGAGCCACCTACTGACGTTCTGTTGTTTCTGTTGTTGGTAATCGTCCTTACGTGTGGAGAGCACTTTATAGCTTCATCATTTCATGAGGCAGTTCGTATTGGCACTGGTTAAGGTCGTGGTTTCACAATTTATGGATGACAGATCAGAGGTTAGAGGGGTTCAGTGATCAACCAGCTCTTCCAGTTAAGAGGCAGAGGCAAGCTCTGAAAGTGGCACCTGAATTCTGGCTTCGAGTTCCTCCTGCTTTTCCACAGGGGATTAGAATGTGCTGTGGCTGTGTCCCGGTGCGCATGGCTGAAGGGATCACCCTGAAACTCTGTCTTTCCTATTTCATCTCTTCCATTTGCAGCTTCTGCCATCAGAGCCATTTGTTGTCACTTGGGCAAGGTCTCCTCTCTGTCGTGTTGCCCAAGGCTGAGGCGAGGGCCACTTCAGTGAGACCTTAGGATTTCCTCAGCCTTCCAGGCTTTTGACTGTTCTATTCCAGCTGGTTGCAGAGCAGCTGTTTGTATTTTTACTGACCTGAGCCATCCTTCCCTTCCCTTTTTTTAACTTCCCGTCGTCCTAAATGGCAGTTTGACTATTTGGCAGAGTAAATTCCCCGTGACCTAATCCTGCATTTCACAATTGACTGAATGGTTTAAGAAGGGCAAAAGCTATTACCGTGCGATATTCCAAGAGATTGTTCCTTCCTCAGGCGTTGACTGTGTGTGTGTGCTCTTTCCTGGATGCTGTAGGGCTCCAGGAGGATCTGACGCGGCCCTTGCCCTTGGTGGTGCAGCTTGTGGTTGGGGAGAGAGGGCGTGCCTGTGCCGGGGCAAAATCCATGCCCGCCCAAGCAGTGCTTGTTAACGAGGAGCAGTTACGGCACCGCTCCCTGAGGCTGATTCTGTGCCATGTGTGACGCTCACCACGAAAATGGATGCAGGCAGTTACCAGAGAAGTGGCTGAGAGCAGGGCTGGAGTCAGGAGTGGAGTTTGGGTTTAGCCCTTTACCAGCCCTGTCACTCTTGGCAGGTTCCTGAGCCCCTTCGAGCCTTGGTTTCCTCATCTGTAAGACAAGGACGATAAAACCCTTGTGGAGGGATTAAACAAAATCACTTATGTGAAGTGGCGCCCATCAGCATGGTGGCCGTGCTGATGGTTGGTGGACAACAGTTACAACGTGACCTTATTGCCTACAGCCCAGTGACAAATACTTGAGACCGGCAGTCTGACTGTTCCTCGCAGCCCTCTTAATGTTAATGCCTAAGGGGACAAAACCAACCTTAGCCTGACAGTAGCTAGGCCTGCAGGATTCTGTGAGTCTTCTCAGAGCCCTTTGGAAACTTCCCCTTCTCTTTACCTCCCCCAGCTCCCCAGTATGTAGTCAGTCACCCTTCACAGCTGCAGCGCAGCTCTTTCCGCCCCCTGCTCCCGTGCTTTAATAAAACCACCTTTTTGCACCAAAGACATCTCAAGAACTCTTTCTTGACCATTCGGCTCCGAACCCCAACACTTCAAACCACGTCAACAAGGGAACACATTGCAGACAGTAGAGCACAGGAGCCCGAGGGCCTGTGAGCGGAGGGCACTGTGTCAGGTGGGTGGCCACTCGGGAAGGACTTCTTGGGAGAGCTGGCCCTGAAACAAGGGGCCATATTTGGGCCAGTGGAGAGGAGAGGACAGCATTCAAGTGGTGGCATATGGAGAGAGGTGATGATGAGAAAAGCCAGGTATTGGGAAGGACGATGCCCCAGCCTCGCTGGTAGGGGGAAGATGATGGCCACCCTGCCAGGGTGGAGATTTGTGTCTGCTGTGTTCACTGCTGAACCCACAGGACCCTGCGCTTAGGCAGTCCTGTTGAGACAATGGTTGCTGTTGGGGGGATTCGTTCTGTGAATGCCCAGCCGCCTGCTGGGGTCTGAGACCGTGAGGAACCTCTGAGATGCCGGAGCCGGCGACCACCCACAGGTGAATGGGGTTTTGAAAAACTCTTCCGGAAGTAGTGGGCCGGTGGGCCCGCTGACCGGGCTGGGGAGAGGCGAGACCCAGCGTGGGAAACCAGCTCTGAGAGGCAGTTGTTGCAGCTCGGACATCCTGATGCACATGCAGACTAGGGGCAGGAAGAGGCAAACACGACGTATCACAGAAGAAAGTTGCCATGGGTGGGGTGGAGAGAGGACTTGGAGAGCTCCCATTTTCCACTCTGCCTCTGCCCTGAGATGCAGGGCTGGGATTTTCAAGCTCAAGAGACAAATTGGACAGGCACGGAAGCGGGGAATTGGAACGGGATGCCCAACTCACAAT
This sequence comes from Prionailurus bengalensis, assembly GCF_016509475.1. Lineage (NCBI taxonomy): Eukaryota > Metazoa > Chordata > Mammalia > Carnivora > Felidae > Prionailurus > Prionailurus bengalensis. The sequence continues at coordinate 110,387,269 of NC_057346.1, read as the reverse complement.
TTCCTGAGAAAATTAAGTTTGCTCGAGACCAGGGCAGCTAGTCCTGAGAATGTACCTGGAGGAAACTGTCCAGAGGGAGATCAAGCAGAGTCCTAATTCCTGAGCTGCATCTCCCCAGCTGTTGCCTCTTCGGGCCTTCCCTTCTCCCCCGATCTTAGGTCGGCAGCCACCGACGGTGTCCGGTGTCCGGATGAGAGACCAGCATGTAGTCCGTGCGGTGAGCCTGCCAGAACCCCTTGCTGCTCCGTTAGGTGGGCTGGCAGGGCTCATCGTGAGAGAAATGGCTTCCAGGTAGTTCTCGCTTTCCCTTTACGTCCAGGGCAGGACAGGTGGGAGCTGAAACTGCCTGCCAGTGCCGGCACTTACTCTACACAAGACAGTGCATCTGCAGAGGTTAAATTTGGGCGTTTCTGTTCTTTGCATTGTTTAGGCGCATGGTGTGGGAGGCATTTTGGAGGGCGAGGTCTTCCTAGCACACGGAGCGTATGCATTTGTAACTCTGGCTTCTTTCTTTCTTCCAACTCTAAGTAAAACCTTGGATTACGAGTAACTTGTTCTGCGAGTGTTCCGCAAGACGAGCAGACGTTGCTAATAAATTATAACCTGATAAAAATGAGCCGTGTCTTACGAGTAGTGTTGTGCTGGATGTCACATGATCACAACCGAGTGAATGGTTCTTGAAATTCGCTTTGATATACAAGTGCCTTGGATTACAAGCATGCTTCCAGAACAGATTATGCTCCCAAACTAAGGTTTTACTGGTGCTTGCATTTTCATGCTTCGTGTGGCTGGGGCTTTGGAATGGCATTTGATGAGCAGAACAGACGGGGGCGCCTGCTGAGGAGAGGGAAAGTAAGTACACTGAGGCTGGTCATGAGTGAGGGGATGGTATACTTTACCTTCTAAGTGAAGATCTGAGTCTAGTCCTATAGCTGGCCTCTCTCGTTTTTAAACTCTGAGTCAGTTTCTACTCCCTCATAAGCTCACTTCTCCTACTGGAGACAACACAGCTTAAAGAGTTTTGTTTTTTTGTTTTGTTTTTTCTCCAGGAGGCAAATGAAGGGCCTATCCAGGGCAGAGGGCAAAGACAGCCAGCCCTAGCAGATTTCTGGTCCCAGTCACTGCCTCTGAGATTTTTGTCCCAGATCAGCAAGCCAAACAAAGTAAGCCCGAGGGTCCAGTCACTGATGGGTTCCCATCCAAGGATCTTTGATGGTGTTTTTTTACCCACAACATTTTAGAGACTAAATGTGTGGTATTTTTCCTAACACCAATTTTCTGACTCTGATACCACCCGGGCATCCTACAATTTAATTCAGTTCTGACACTAGCCACCTGGAGTTAGTGGCGACCCGGTGGGTTAAGGGCTCAGTCGTACAAGACTACCTCCAATTCAGATGCCAGTCACAAGTCCCACATGGCCACCTGTACTTCTGACCAACTAGCTGTAAGTAGGGGCTTCCCATGACCGCCTCCTTGGGCTTGATAATTTGCTCTAATGGCTCACAGAACTCAGGGAGTCACTTTATGTGTGTTTACTGATTTGTTATAAAGGATACAAGTGAACATCCCGGTGAAAGGGTACTTTGGGTAAAGTCCAGAAGGATCCTGAGCACAGGAACTTGTGTCCCATTGGAGTTGGGGGGATGCCTCCCTCCCTGCACACAGGTGGATTCACCAACCAATCAGCTCTCTGAACTCTGCTGTTTAGGGTGTTCATGGAGGTTCCGTTACGTAGACACGATTGAACATTCGTGATTGACTCCCATCTCTAGCCTCCCCTTCCTGAGGCCCAGGGGTGGGGCTGAAAGTTCCAACCCTCGAATCTCACCATTGGTTACTCTGGCAACCAGCCTCCTCCTGAAAACTATCTGGGTGCCCAGTGAGAGTTCTCATTAGCATAGACTGGTGTGGTTGAAAAGGGCTTATTGTGAATAACAAAAGACTCTCCTTGCACCCCTATCACTCAGGAAATGCCAAGGGTTTTAGAACCTTTGTTGCCAGAAACATAGAATAAAGACCAAATTCACATTTCTTATTAAATTACAATAACACAGGGTCTTTGTGGGATTCTGGGTTTGGACGGGGTGGCATCCCCTCACAGTGAAATCTTTGGGATGATGGAGTGCCTTCCACCCTGAAAACTGAGGTCTGGTGGAACAGCCACCAGTGAGGCCAAGGCCTTGGAAGCCCTACACATGGACCTAATAGAGCCTTGTAACAGGAGACCAAGTGGTAAACCGAAGGATTAAGTTTAACTTAAAAAAAGAATGTATTTCAGCTAAGTAATACTTGCCTCTGATTCCACTCCCTAGAAGCCACTTCTGGTTGAAGTATCTTGTCTGTCCTTTTAGAGATGATGTGTCCATTTAAAATATAAATCTATTTCTATTTGTTTTTCCTCGTGTACTCTCTCTCTGCTCCGTGCCCTTTTTATGTATCGGTTTGCCTTTGAGATCCTCCCAAGTCAGTACAGATGTCCCTGCTTCACTCTTTAATAACTGTGTAAATTCCATAGTAGTTTTTTTTTCTTTTTCTTTTTTTGCTATATGCTTACTACAAAATATAGCACACAGAAGAGGAACTTTTTTAAAGTTTATTTATTTATGTTGAGAGTGTGTGCGTGTGTGTGTGTGTGCTTGAGCAGGGAAGGGGCAGAGAGAATCCTAAGCAGACTGCACTGTCCGCGCAGAGCCTGATGTGGAGCTTGATCTCACAAACCCTGAGATCATGACCTGAGCAGAAATCGACAGTCATTCGCTTAACTGACTGAGCCACTCAGGCGCCCCCGCAGAAGAAGTATTTAGAACATACAGCCACACACATACATTAAAACAAAATAATGAACTTCTATGTTTCTATCCCCCAGGTTAGGGAATGAAAAGGTTAGGACCACACATGTAAGCCTGACCCTCCCACCCCAGTTAAAGAGCCGTACCCTCACAGCTATTCTTTTGTAATAGTCATTCTCTTGATTTTTTTTTTCAGTAGTTTTACCACCTGTGATCAATCTCTGCATAATTTAGGCATAACTAAAGAATGTTTTTGAACATGATAGACATGGAGTCACACTGTAGACCCCTGTTTCGCTTGGCATTGTGTTCGTAATTCATCCATGTGGATGCGCACAGCTCGCTTCGTTTTCACGTTTTTCACTGTCTGTAACTACCCCCCCCCCCCCCCCCCCCCCCCCCCCATGAGTGTGGTACAGTGTATTTATCCTCTCTACTGCCAACAAGCCTTTGGTCTACTTTCGTGTACTTTCGTGTTTTTGCTCTGAGGAACAATACTGCTGGGAACATTCTTTGTGCATGGCTCCTGGTGTACATGAGCATGAGTTTCTTCAGGGAATAATCTAGGAGTGGAATTGCTAATACATCTGACCCTCCTAGGTTAGGGGAAACTTTTCCAATGTGGTTGTACTAATACACCCTTCTTCCCACTAGCAGTATAGAGCACTGAGAATTTTCTGATCACCCACGTAGTGGGAATTTGGACTACAAATCTGTGAGTGTTGTTTTATGATTACAGCTTTTGTGGAGTTTTTGTTGTTTGTTTCTCCAACTACTCAGTGACAAGGATTAAGACATTGGGTTTTTTGTTTTTTTTTGTTTTTTGTGTTTTTTTTTGCAGGTAGCTGTTGTGGGTGAGGAGAGGTAGATCAGGTTCATTTCTGGTTCATTCTCATGCAAAGAGAGACAGACTCCCCACCTTGGGTGGTCTCTGAGCTGTGCCCTTAAGCTAGTGAGGCTTTGAAGGATCACCTGGTTCTGTAGATGGCCTCAGGGCAAAGACTTCAAGGTTTACTTGTCTCTGGAGGCGGGGGTTTCTTCCTCCATTTAGATTTTGGTCTGAGTGTTCTTTATTTTCTTGCTAACATGTTAATACTTTTAAGAAAATTTTAAAAATTCAGAAGTTTTTCTTTTAATTTAAATACTTAAAAAATTAAAAAGTATACGTACATAAGTATTTTATTCAGCATTTTTAGTCATCATCTGCAGGAGGCATGGATGGTGTTTTAAAAACACCCCAAAAATTCAACTGAGGAAATTCGAGGATTTAATTGGCTTTATTCAGGGATTCATGAGTTGGGCAGCATCTCATCTAGCAAATAGAAAGGAGCTGCAGAGCTATACAAAATGGGAGACTTTTGTTGGCAGAAGGCGCAGGGACAAGGAAAGAGCAGATTACCCCATCTTTGGGAGGACGGAAGGGATCTATCAGGTAGATACCTCACTACTGCTGACCAAGAAAATTCTAGACTGATTGATTTAAATTTTTGTTTAATGTTTGTTTGTTTGTTTATTTATTTATTTATTTATTTATTTTTTGAGAGAGAGACAGAGTGTGAGTGGGGAAGAGGCAAAGAGAGAGGGAGACACAGAATCCAAAGCAGGCTCCAGGCTCTGGGCTGTCAGCACAGAGCCTGATGCGGGGCTCAAACTCACAGCCCGTGAGATGATGACCTGAGCCGAAGTTGGGCGCTCAACCGACTGAGCCACCCAGGCGCCCCTGTTTAACTTTAAAGTAGTGCTTTTGAGGCAGAGCCCTTTCATCCCTAGGTTGTGGCTCGCATTCTCATGCGTTTTGGCTTTAACACCGAGAATAAGATCAGGAGCATCACAGTGATGTTGTAGAGGTCGTTTGGGCCACTCTCCCAGAACTGTAGTACTTTGATGCTTGGGTTGGGCCTGGAAAGCTGACTCACTCATTTCAAACTCCTGTGCCATTAATTTGTCCTGGAAATTCCACTTTGTGAATTTGTAATGGAAAATAGAATCTCTGGGGTCCCCCCTCCTCATTTGAAAGACCCGTGGTTGACCTAAGTATGTCTTCGTGGGGGCTGGGTCCTCCCTAGCATTCACTCCACAGGTAAGGTTGCTTACAGAGCAGGAATAACACCCAGGCAATTGTTGATATGTGTTTTAAGGAAGTTTTAAAATGATATCCTAGTTTAGACTCTGGTCCCCCTTGTCTGTGGTTGCAGACGCCTGCTTTCACATAGTTCTTTTTTCGAAATATTTTGCCCTTTTGATTTCTGGAATTCTCCATAATTTTCACATTTTTTGCATTCCTGGGGAGACTGTATGAATATCCCATTTTCATTTTGCTACTGTCAGGTTGATCTTGGTAGGTGTAAATTTCAGGCTGGCCTAATTCTTGTTTTTGTTTTTTTAAAGCTTTTAATAATGTTATCTGGATACTGAAGAGGCTACTCAGTTTTCCCTTTTTTCTTATTGTGGTAAAATACACATAACATAAAATTTACCATCTTAACCATTTTTTTTTTTTTTTAAATTTTTTTTTTTTTTCAACGTTTATTTATTTTTGGGACAGAGAGAGACAGAGCATGAACGGGGGAGGGGCAGAGAGAGAGGGAGACACAGAATCAGAAACAGGCTCCAGGCTCCGAGCCATCAGCCCAGAGCCCGACGCGGGGCTCGAACTCACAGACCACGAGATCGTGACCCGGCTGAAGTCGGACGCCTAACCGACTGCGCCACCCAGGCGCCCCTCTTAACCATTTTTAAACGCAAAGTTCATTGGAATTAAGTGTGTTCACATTGTTGTGCAACCATCACCACCATCCAACCCCAGAGTTTTTCCTCATCTTGTAAAAATGAAACTCTGTTTCCGTTAACCGATAACTTCCATTCTCCCCTCCCATTTGTGCCCTGGAAACCACCATTATACTTTGTCTTTTCATATGCTTAGTGGCCATTCATGTACCTTTGAAGAAATGTCTCTTCAGGTCCTTTGCTCATTTTTGAATTGGGTTGTTTGTTTTGTTGTTGTTGAGTTTTAGGAGTCCTATATATTCTGGATATCAATCTTCTATTGGATATATTGCTTGTAAATGTTTCCATTCTGTGGATTGCCTTTTTCCTCTGGGAATAATGTCTTTTGATGCACAAAATTTAAAAATTTTCATGAAGTCTAGTTGGTCTGTTTTTTCTTTTGTTACCTGTGTTTTTGGCATTCTATCCAAGAAATCATTGCCAAGACCAGTGTCATGAAGCTTTTGTCCTGTGTTTCCTGCAGAGTTTTATGTCTTACGTTTAGGTCCTTGACCATTTTGAGTTAGTTTTTGCATATGATGTTAGATAAGGATCCAGCTTCATTTTTATGCATGAAAATATCCAGTTTTCCCAGTATCATTTGTTGAAAAGACTATCTTTCTCCATTGAATGGGCTTGGCATCCTCATCAAAAACCCTTTGATCATATATGCAAGAGTTTCATTCTGGGCTCTCAGTTTTATTCCATTGGTCTATATGTCTGTCTTTATGCCAGTTCCAGACTATTTTGATTACTGTAACTTGGTAGTAGGTTTTAAAATCAGTAAGTGTGGCGGCGCCTGGGTGGCTCAGTCGGTTAAGCGTCTGACTCTTGGTTTTGGCTCAGGTCATGATCTCACTGTTCATAGGTTCAAGCCCTGCATCGGGCTCTGCTCTGAAGCGTGGATCCTGCCTGGGATTCTCCCTCTCCCTCTCTCTCTCTCTGTCCCTCCTCTGCTCTCTCTGTCTCTAAATAAACTTAAAAAAAAAAAAATTTTTTTTTTACATCAGTAAGTGTGAGTCCTTCAGTTTTGTTCTTTTGCAAGATTGTTTTGTCTATTTGGGATCCCTTGAGATTCCATATGAGTTTTAGGATGGATTTTCTATTTCTGCCAAAAAAAAAAAAAAAAAAGCCGTTAGGCTTTTGATAGGGATTGCATTGAATCTGTAGAACACTTTGGGTAGTGTTGACATTTAACAAAGTTAAGTCTTTCAATCCATGACCATGGGATGTTCCCATTTATTTATTTTTTATTTAGTTTTGTAGTTTTTATGGAACAAGGTTTCTACCTCCTTGGTTAAGTTAATTACTAACTATCTGTTCTTTTTGAGGCTATTATAATGAAATTGTTTTTGTAATTTTCAGATTGTTTATGGTTCATGTATTGAAATGCTACTGACTTTTGTATGTTGCTGTTGTATCCTGCTAATTTATTCGTTCTTATAATGTGTGTGTTTGTGTGTGTGTGTGGGGGGGGGTATCTTTTGGGTTTTCTACATATAAGATCACATCATCTGCAAACAAATAATTTGACTTCTTTCCAGATTGGATGCCTTTAACTTCTTTTTATTGCATAATTATGTTTGCTGTGAATTTTTCATTTATAGCTTTTATTCTGTGGAGATAGTTTCTTTCTATTGCTTTTTTTTTTTTTTTTTAGTTTATTTATTTATTTTGAGAGAGAGAGAGTGAGGGAAGGGCAGATAGGGAGAGAAAGAACCTCAAGCAGGCTCCACACTGTCAGCACAGAGTGATGTGGGGCTCAAACTCATGAACCATGAGATCATGACCTGAGCTTAACCAACTGAGCCACCCAGGAACCCCTCTTGTTTTTTTTTTTGTTTTTTTTTAGTATTTATTAATTTTTTTTCTCAGACATAGCACGAGTGGGGGAGGGACATAGAGGGGGAGACACAGAATCTGAAATAGGCTCCAGGCTCTGAGCTGTCCACACAGAGCCCGATGTGGGGCTTGAACTTGAGAATGGCAAGATCATGGCTTGAGCCAAAGTCAGATGCTTAACTGACTAAGCCACCCAGGCACCCCTCTTGGTTTTTTTTTTTTTAATTTTTTTTTCACATTTTATTTATTTTTGAGAGAGAGAGAGACAGAGCACAAATGGGGGAGGGGCAGAGAGAGGAGACACAGAATCTGAAGCAGGCTCCAGGCTCTGAGCTGTCAGCACAGAGCCCGATGCGAGGCTCGAACCCACGAACCGTGACATCATGACCTGAGCTGAAGTCAGTTGCTTAACCAACTGAGCCATCCAGGCACCCCCTGCCCCTTGTTTTTTTAATGTAAGCATTTATGGCTGTAAATCTTCCCCTTAGCCCTGCCTTCACTACATTTCAGAAGTTTTGGTATGTTTTGTTTTCATTTTCATTAGTGTAGTTTCTTATTTCCCTTGTAATTTATTCTTTGATCCATTGGCTGTTTAAAAATGTGTTTTTGGGGCGCCTGGGTGGCGCAGTCAGTTAAGCGTCCGACTTCAGCCAGGTCACGATCTCGCGGTCCGTGAGTTTGAGCCCCGCGTCGGGCTCTGGGCTGATGGCTCAGAGCCTGGAGCCTGTTTCCGATTCTGTGTCTCCCTCTCTCTCTGCCCCTCCCCCGTTCATGCTCTGTCTCTCTCTGTCCCAAAAATAAATAAACGTTGAAAAAAAAAAATTAAAAAAATTAAAAAAAAAATGTGTTTTTAAGGGCACCTGGGTGTCTCTGTCGGTTAGGTGTCTGACTCTTGATCTCGTCTCAGGTCATGATCTTATGGTTCCTGAGATTGAGCCCCATGTTGGGCTCAGTGCTGACAGTCTAGAGTCTGCTTTGGGTTCTCTCTCTCTCTCTCTCTCTCTTTCTCTTTCTCTTTCTCTTTCTCTTTCTCTTTCTCTTTCTCTTTCTCTTTCTCTTTCTCTCTCTGCCTCTTCCCTACTTGCACATGCGTTCTCTCTCTCTCTCAAAATAAATAAAGTTAAAAAAAATGTGTTGTTCAATTTCCACAAATTGGTGAATGTTCCAGTTTTCCTTTTGCTCTTGATTTGTAATCTGATCCAGTTGTGGTTGGAGAAGATATGTGTATGATAGCTATCTTTTTAAATCCACCGAGATTTAATTTGTGGTCTAATGTATGATCTATCTGGGAAAATGTCCCATGTGCATTTGAGAAGATTGTGTATTCTGTTGTTGGGTAGAGTGTCCTGTATATATCTGTTAGACCTAGTTGGTTTGTTGTGTTATATAAGTCCACTTCTGTCTGGTTGTTCTAGTATTCTGAGTGGGGTACTGAAGTCTCCAACGATACTGTTTATCTCTCTCTTCAGTTCTGTCAGTTGATGAACTGTCGTCAGGTGTGTAAATGTTTTTAATTGTTATATTTTCTTGCTGTTTGAACCTTTTATTAATATATCTTTCTCTTGTAGTTTTTTTTATTTGAAGTCTATCTTGTCTGATATTAGCATGGCCACCCTACTCTTTTTTGGTTACTCTTTGCAAAGAATATCTTTCTCTATCCTGTCACTTTCAACCAGTTTGTGTCTTTGGATCTCAGGTGAGTTTCTTGTAGACGGCATATTGTTGGATTATGTTTTATTCATTATGCCAATCTCTGTCTTTTGATTGGAGAGTTTAATCATTTACATTTGAAGAAATTACTGATGAGGAGGGACTGCTGTCATTGTATTATTTGTTTTCTATATGCCCTATAGTGTTTTGTCCTTTCTTTACTGCATTATTCTTTTCTTTTGTGTTCAGTTTAATTTTTGTAGTGAAGTGTTTAAGTCCTTTCTCTTTTCCTTTTGTATGTATTCTAAGCTATTTTCTCTGTAGTTACTATGGGGATTAAATTTAACATCCTAAAGTTGTAACACTCTAATTTTAATTTATACTAGTTTAGCTTAAATAATATAAAAATGCGCCTTTATAGCTCTGTCCTCACCCCTTTCAGTTGTTGATGTCACAAGGTTACATCTTTATATTGTGTGCCCCAAAACATAAACTAATAATTCTTTTAAACAGGCTCCTAAATTATGTAGAAAACAAGATTTGAAGCTACAAACTAAATTACGTTAATACTAGTGTCTACACTAATAATTGTTTTTTTTCCTTCAAATGTATTAGTCTCTTAAATGATGTAAAAAAACCAAAAAGTACGTTTATAAACCATTGTTGCAATAGTACTAGTTTTATAATTGCCAATGTAATTACCTTTATTGAGATCTTTATTTCGGCATGTGGCTTTTTGAATTTGCTTCTAGTATCTGTTTATATTATCCTGCATGATTCCCTTGAGCTTATCTTGCAGAGCAGGTTTAGTGGTCAGACCCTCCCTCTGCTTTTGTTTACCTGGGAATATCTGCTTGTTTGTTTTTTAATTTTTAAAATGTTTATTTTTTATTTTTTATTTTGAAAAAATGTTTATTCATTTTTGAGAAAAAGAAAGAGACAGAGTGTGAGGAGGGGAGGAGCAGAGAGAAAATGAGAGACCCAGAATCTGAAGCAGGCTTCAGGCTCCGAGCTGTCAGCACAGAGCTGGACGCGGGGCTTGAACTCACGAACCATGAGATCGTGACCTGAGCCTAAGTTGGACGCTTAACTGATTGAGCCACCCAGGTGCCCCAAATGTGTATTTGTTTTTGAGAGAGAGAGCACGAACGGGGGGTGGGAGCATAGAGAGAGGGAGACAGAATCCAAAGCAGGCTCCACGCTGTCAGTGTAAAGTCCAATGTGGGGCTTGAACCCACGAATCATGAGATCATGACCTGAGCTGAAGTTGGACACTGAACTGACTGAGCTGCCCAGGTGCTCCTGGAATTATTATTTTTTAAATGTTTATTTTTGAGAGGAGTGGGGAGAGGCAGAGAGAAGGGGAGAGAGAGGATCTAAAGCAGGCTCCACCCTGACAGCAGAGAGCCTGATGCAGGGCTTGAAATCACGAACAATGAGATCATGGAGCCAAAGTTGGACACTTAACTGACTGAGCCACCCAGGCGCCCCTACCTGGGACTATCTTAATTCATCCCTCACTTCTGAAAGATGGTTTTGCCACATACAGGATTTGTGGTTGATAGGTTTTTTCTTTTAGCATTTTGAATATATTACTCCACTGCCTTTTGGCCTCCAATGTCTCTGATGATTAATCTGCTAAATACCTTATTGAAGATCCCTTGTATGTGACAATTTGCTGCTCTCTTGCTGTTTTCAAGATTGTCTTTGTTTTTGTCTTTTGGAAGCTTGATTATAATGTGTCTTGCTGTGGGTCTCTTTGACTTCATCTTGGGATTCGTTGAGGTTTTTATATGTTTGTATTCATGTTTTTCATCAAATTTGGGATGTTTTCAGCCATTAGTTCCTCAAATATTCTCTTCTTTTCCTTCTGGGCTCCTACAGTGTGTATGCTGGTGTGCTTGCTGGTGTCCTACTGGTGCCTTAGGCTCTGTTCACTTTTCTTTGGTCTTTTTCCTTTCTGTTCCTCACACTTGATAATTCCCATTGTCCTGTCTGCAAGTTCACATATTCTTTCTTCTGCCTGCTCAAATCTGCCTTTGAATTGTTGCTGTGAAATTTTCATTTCAGTTATTTTACTTTTCAGCTTTAGAGTTTCTTTTTGGTTTCTTTTTAGTTTTTTTCTATATCTTTATTGATATTTTCCACACAATTTTCTTGACTTTTTTTTTTCACATTTTCCTGTAGTTCTTTGAGAATCTTTAAGACAAGTTGTTTTAAAGTCTTTGTCAAGTATATCAGCTATTAGGTCTTTTTCAGGGGCAGTTTCTATTTTTTCCTTTGAATGGGCCATACTTTTCAGTTTCTTTGTATGCTTAGTGATTTTGTTGTTGTTGAGCACTGGGCATTTTTTTGTAATAGTGTGGTACTCTGGAAATCAGACTCTTCCCTTTCCCCAGGGGAAAGTCTGTTTTTATTTATTGTCTTCCTAAACTACTGTAGGCTGCCATCAGCCTGGGGTGTATATGTAAGGTCTTTCAAGTGTTTTCTGTTTTCCTAGCATGCATGGTCACTTTCCAATTCTGTGTGAGCCGTTGTTTCTGAATGTACTAGTCTTTAACATCTGGCTTCCCAAAGGGAGAAAAGTAAACCATGAAGGGGAGAAAAGAGGGTACATGCCCTTTAAATCCCCCGCAGTCACTTCCATGGGAGGGGTAGGGGGCTTATGACAATGGAGGGAAATGCAGCAACCGTGACTACACTTCTTTGTCTGCACCTCTGTGATCAGAAACAGTAGCCAGTAATCAGAACACAGATCTTTATTTGGAGGTCAGGGTCCTCTTTGCCCACCCCTGCCCCAGCATGTTGTGTGTCCTCTGCTCCAGGAACATGTACACAGCTGCCTGCCTTGTGGCTAGGGTTTGGGAATGCATAGAGGCTACTGTGCTAAGAGGTGAAATTGACAGAAATGAACTGCAATCTACCCCTTAAGACTTTCCATGGAAATTGAAGACTCCAGACTTCAACAGACTCCAGAGTTCCAAAATAGTAACATCAAACGATTCTGCCAGTGTAGTTGTTGTCTAGGAGGGAAGTCAGATTCCTGGTACTTCGTATTCTGTCATCTTCCCAGAATCCTCCTACTTATTATTGGCATACATACAGATAGATGATCATCTTTTTGTAGTACCTTACCATCTCCAATGTACTTTCATATGTGACTTCATTCAATGCCTACTTTGCCTGCACATTTTAGAGGACAGACCTCTTTGGTGGTTCTGCCTCTGCTCCCAGGTGGTCTTCGCCCTCTTTAGTCCCTTTGGTATTTGCCTGTCATGCTGTGCTCATCACACACCACTAGTCTGTTCTCTGGGCCAATTTAGACGTAAATTCTTCTATTTTTGTTGTCTCAGACTTCCTTTCCTATTCCTTCATGTAAGTTTCTCCTATTCTTCACATATTTTCTCTTCTTTCTCTTAGGCCTGATTCTACTAATATTGCTTGTTTCCCATGTTCTGGTTTCCTGCCTTCATCACCACTCTATCACCTTAAGTAGGTTTGACACCATCCAGCCCTTCCTAGTGGGGAGAGTAGAACTCAAAGTTAGCACCCCAAGTGCTGTTCTTTATTGCATGGACAAGTGAACCTTTACCGAAAGCATGTTGTGTGCTGGGGGTTGAGTAAGTGCTTCCCACTCGGCGTCCCATGGTCTCATTTAGCCTCACAGCAGCGTGTTTTACTACAGGATTCTAAAGGTCAGCTTGTAGAGTTTTCCATTGATTATCTATAATCTTCCTTCTATTAGTCTGTGAGGACGGGAAGGAATACATTCAGTCAGGTGGTTTTCTGTCCATGCAGCTAAGTGCTTCATGTATATTGACTGTCAATGATTTTCAAATTTCTGCAGCTTTCTTCTGCCATCTATCACATTTCTGGGCTGCTGTTATCTTCCATGGGAACAGAGAGGAGTCCAGCCGTGTGACTGGGAGTTGAGCTCTGGAGTCAGACTATTGGATTCAATAGTCTGATTAATTAAAGCATAACTAGGGAGGCCAGCCTGGATGGTTAAAAATTATATATTTAAAATGTCATATATACATGAATGTTCATAGCATTATTCATAATAGCCAAAAAGTAGAAACAACCCAAACGCTTATCAACCAATGAGTGAATAAACAAAACATGTTATATCCATGCAATGGGATGGTACTCAGTCATAAAAAGGAATGATACATGCCACAGCATGGATGAACCTTGAAAACATTATACTACATGAAAGAAGCTAGTACAAAAGGCTATACGGTATATGAAATTTATATGAAATGTCCAAATTCATAGAGGCAGAAAGTAGATTGGTAGTTGCTAGGTACTGGGGGGACAAGGGATTGGGGAGTGACTGTTAACAGTACTGTGTTCCGTTTTGGGATGATGAAAACGTTCTGGAATTAGATAGTGGTGATGGCTGCACAACATTGTGAAGTACTGAAATCCACTGAATTGTATGCTTTATTTAAAAAATTTTTTTAATGTTTATTTGAGAGAGAGAGAGAGAGAGAGAGAGAGAGAGAGAGAGAGAGAGAGAGAGACAGCGTGAGTGGGGGAGGGGCAGACAGAGGGAGAGAGAGACACACACAGACACAGAATCAGAAGCAGGCTCCAGGCTCCGAGCTCTCAGCGCAGAGCCTGACGGGGGGATTGAACTCCCGAACTGTGAGATCATGACCCCAGCCGAAGTTGGATGCTTAACTGACTGAGCTGCCCAGTGCTCCTGAATTGTGTACTTTAAAATGGGGGGAGAAAAACTAAAAATTTAAAGTTGCAACCTGAAAGCTTAATCATATCACATTAGACTTCTCTTTGTCAGTGCACCTGTATGTTGTATGTACATTATTAGGCCCATGTGTCAAACAGTTCTCTTTGGTCACGTACCTACTCTGGGGTCCTATCAACTTACCATGACTTGATAGTTTTTAAAAAATTCTACTTCCTACACTATGCCAGGCATTTAAGAAGTACAGTACACTATAAATATTTATTGAATTACCTATGCTTGCTATTCCCATTTCATTAGTGTGGACAATTGCAGGTTAGCTATAATTACCTTTTGCTCAAGATTGTTTCAAAAAAGATAATGCCCCTTAAATTATGTGTCTTTCAGTAAGAGTTCTACATTTTATATTTATAAGCTGTGTATATATTTTTTCCAGGTAGAAAATAGTGTGTTTGCCTTTTCTGATCACAAAGGTAATATTTGCTAATTATAAGCAAGATTCAGATAATGGTCTTGCCTAGACTGTGGCCTTTAGCTTTCAGAAGCCTCCAGACAATTCTGAATATGAAAAGGAGCTTCTTTCTGCCTTGTCCTTTTTATTACCGTCTCTGCATTCTTGAGTTAGTTTGGCCTTCATCACTTCTTTCCAAATAGCTTCTCAGACACCTTCTCTGACACAGAGAACACGAGGATGCTATTGTCCTCTTGTCCGAAGATCAGGTCTGTCTTGTTTGCAGATAAGAAGAAAGAATATATGGTGTTTGCCATTTGTTCTGCCAAGTTAACGCCCCCTTAATTCCTAACTTTTTTCTTTCTCACCCTTGGTTTTTTTTTTTTTTTTTTTTTGCCTCGTGCTTTTCTGAATCCCGAAGCTGTGTGTTTTTCTGCGACCCATTTAAAGCCTTCATCCATGACATAGCTCCTTTGTGGAAAAGAAGCAGTAGACTTCCAAGACTTCTTCCTTTCTCTTTGTGTGTGGCAGAGATGTTCACTAGGCTGCCTTCTTGCCACAGTGCTATGTGGTCCCCTTTTCTCTGCTGCACTTATGGCTCAGCAACCTCGATCGAGGTGAGACGTGGCAGCAGTGACAGGCCGTTGTCTACTTAGCAGCTGATGTTATTGACCCACCTGTACCTTGCTTTTCTGTTGGGAGTTATTTTTTTATGTTTATTTATATATTTATTTAGAGAGAGAGAGAGAGAGCGCAAGTCGGGGAGGGCAGAGAGAAAAAGGGACAGAGAAATCGCAAGCAGGCTCCATGCTGTCAGCACAGAGCGCACCAGGGAGCTCAGTCC
Source organism: Prionailurus bengalensis (assembly GCF_016509475.1). Lineage (NCBI taxonomy): Eukaryota > Metazoa > Chordata > Mammalia > Carnivora > Felidae > Prionailurus > Prionailurus bengalensis. The sequence continues at coordinate 110,372,213 of NC_057346.1, read as the reverse complement.
CATGAACTGTGGGATCATGACCTGAGTCGAAACCAGGAGTCGGACGCTTAACTGACCGAACCACCCAGGTGGCCCTGGGAGTTATTTTCCAGCAGTGAGGATGCTCACATGCTCCTTGTGTCCTTGTTTGAAACCCCTGTTTTGGCTAACAGCAAACTTGGACAGGACAGTTCATCAGGGTGAGGTAGAGCCTAGGACCTAGGCCAAAACTAACAGGCCTTCTCAGGGATGGAGAGGCCAGTGGCCCTCGGCTTCCTGTGGATGGCAAAGAACTCATACCCATGTCACCCGCAGCCATGTAGGGATGTGGACCAGAGACAGGAAAGAAGGGTAGAGCACAGGATAAGCAGGCACTTCTCTCTGGAGGTGTAGATGCACGTCCGCCAGGGCTGGGGGCTATTGCTTTGCCTGATTGACACTGAAGACTGAAAGCGTGTTTTCATCTTTTTTTTTTTTTTTAATTTTTTTTTTTAATGTTTATTTATTTTTTTTGGGATAGAGAGAGACAGAGCATGAACGGGGGAGGGGCAGAGAGAGAGGGAGACACAGAATCGGAAACAGGCTCCAGGCTCTGAGCCATCAGCCCAGAGCCTGATGCGGGGCTCGAACTCACAGACCGTGAGATCGTGACCTGAGCTGAAGTCGGACGCTTAACCAACTGAGCCACCCAGGCGCCCCAAAGCGTGTTTTCATCTTAAGTTGGGGCAGGTGCTCATTGAATGAAAAGTACATCTATCTATAGCTGCCTCTTCATCCTTCTTGTCATCGTTCTGTTTATTTAGATTTCAAGTGCCTCCCCACTCTGATTAAATTAAGACTGCCGGGAACCCCCTTCCTTCTTCAGAAAGTCTATTCTGGGATTGTAGATTCTGGGTGGGCTTGATGCAGACAAAGGGACGCATAGCCTCATTCACAAGCACAGGGGAATTGTAATGAGGAAGATGGTGGGTCTCCTTTTTCCTGTTTAACTGAGCCGGGGGTTAGGGAAGGAACCCCTTTGTAAATGATGTATAGGGGTTGGCAGCTTTCTCTTTGTAGAGCCTTGTCAGCCTGTAATTCTCAGGGGGTCTTCCAAAGTGGGGGGGAAATGAGAGCAGAATTCTTGGGTGGTTTTGTACCTGCTGGTTGATTTTTTTTTTTTTTTCCTCTCTTGTGGAGAACTAAATTTATATAAAAGAAATCAGCAGCGAAATAATAACGGCTGCTACGTTTGTTCGGCTCTGCTGTGGTCTCTTCTGGAGGTCGAAGGTATTACCTTGAGGAAACTGAGGCTCCTGGGGGTGATCGCCTTGCCCCAAGTTGTGCAGTGATGGAGTAGCAAAACTCAGCTTCAGACTCGTCTCTCTGGCCCGACACCCAGGCCACACGCCGGCCCTGTTGCTGTGCCACTGCTGACCGAGCACGACACGGCCAGCCCTCCGCCAGAAGGCCACATGCTTGCTCCTTTCTCTCAATGGCCCGGGGTTTCCTGTTTGTCATGTCTGTGCTGATGTCCTTCGCGAAGCCTTCACTTGCTTTTATTTTCCCTTCCCTGCCGGCATCTGACATGATGCCCAGGGTGGAGAAGCAGGGTTCTTTGCTCAGAACATCTTGGTCCTTCTCTGGTTTACAAAATTATCCTTGGTCTCTGTTTTCTTTTTGCTTTTATTTCATCTCTAGAATGCTGCTGCTTTAAGGCTAAAGTGAAGATAAAGATAATCCTGCCCAAGGGTTTGAAGAGATGTAAAGGAGGAGTTTTTTTAGCAAACAGTTGAGTTTTTAGCAAGGTTGTTGCCACACTCCTCGACGCGCTAGTGAGAGTGGGTTGTCTTCCTCGTGACACAGCGGAGGCGAGGGTATAAGTCGATGCAGTCAGGGGGCAGTCGAGCCACCGACCCGCTAAGGCATCTTGTCCTTGGCCACGTTGCCTCCGTCCTATTTCTCTGCAGTGAGCAAATGTGAGTCCAGGCCCAGTGCCGTTTCCCGAGGTGGTCAGAGTTCTCCCATAGGAGGAAGAGAGCCACCGGCGAGGCTGCCTGGAGGAGGGTATGGTGATAACGTAGTGGCGGCTTCCAGAGCCTGGAGCTGACAGGAAACTGTGGCCAAGAGTTGGCCCTTGGTCCTTTGTGAAGCTGCAACAGGTCCCTGGAGGACAGTCCGTGCGCCCCGCCTGCTTTTAGGTCCATGCCGTTTCTCCTGTTCCCCCGTATTTCTCCCAGCCCCGTATTCTGAGATCTGGGGCTGATGGCCCCGTTGGATGGACAGCCTGGCACCTTTGTTTAGGGTATCTGCTGTGCAGGCTGAGGTTTGCCTTGTTGGCATGTGGAGTCTGAGAACACATCTCCCTTGCCTTGCCCCTCCTCCCTTCCCCTTCCCTCTGTACCCCAGCTAGTGGCGTGGTGTATTCTGGGCCCGTGGTAAAGTGAGCCTCGTTGTTCCAGATTACTTACACACGTACTTTGTCTTTGTCTCTGCTAGTCTGATTACTGCGGATCGAACTAGTCTTGTTCCGAATCCATTCATCTGTATATTCCGTCAGCGAGTGTCTTGTGCCTAGATTTTGATTCTGACCTCATTCAAAGGGGGAGCCTGGGCCAGGCCCCTCACTGCCAGGCCTCATTTTTCCTCTCGGCATTGGGAGTTAGAGCCCCCTCCCCCTCCTTGCTGTCTGTTTGCTATTCCTAGCACACAGATCCTCAGGACTGGCCCATTCACTGCCTCTGGCCTGGAGCCTATTCCACGGTTGTCACTACCTCCCCCCTCCCCAAGCATCGGCTTCTGTTCCTTTGCAGCTTGTCAAGCTCCTGGAGGTCTCAGGGGAGCCTCTGATAGCACACAGGAAGCCCCTCCCCCAAGTTCCTCAAAGATGCTCTTTAAGGGTATGAGTGAAGGGGGAATTTGAAAATAGAAAATATTTTCTTCATTCATTTTACCCCTTGAGACTAACCTGGTGGCTTGAGATGGCCCATTTGGGTCCATGGTGCCGGGATTGTCTGAGTCTTCTCCAGGGCCTCTCCTGAAACCCTCTGGTTTATGTGGGCGCTGGGGGCCTGCAGGCTTGTGGGGCTTGGTCTGTCTCCTCTCTGAGCTGCCACATTAGAGGCCCTTTTGGATAGAGGAGTCTGCAGGGAGAAGACGGGGAGTGCCACGGGCCTCCACTTGACTGGGGCTCTGCTTTGAGGCTAGGGCGAGCCGAACATCTGGAAGCTTCAGGGGTGGAGAAGCCTTTTATTCATTCTATTTATTTATTCCTTTGCCTCTCATCTTCCCACCCATCTTCTTTTCTCACCCACACCGCCAAAAGAGACTGTCAGAAGTAGAAATGTTAACAGCGGCATAGGCATAGACTCCAGTAGACGTGAGGCCTGGTGGTTTGTTTATGCCTCCCTTCTGCAGGAGCTGCGGGTGGAGACGAGTTCTAATTGCCTTTGTGTGAATTCTCCTTTAATGCAAAATTATTTAGGAGGAGGAAAGAGGATTTCATTTGTTGTTTTCCTTACCTGCTGGAGAGCTCACAGGCTGCTGCCAGGGAAGGAGTTGGCATTTGGAGTCAAGATTTTGCAGTGGATGGTGGGTGTTCCATAGGGGTAAGAACACGTGTAACTTAGGGGAGAGTGGACAGGATTCCAGTTTCTCCCCTCCCTGTAGCTGGAGGCCCTCCTGGAACTTCCAAAGGCCCTCCCCAGAGCTGGCTGTTAGTTGTGAGCACTGCTGTCCCTGATGGCTGAGGCGCTGCTTGCCCTGGGTCCCCCAAATGCAGGCCAAAAAATAATCTCTGCCTTGTTACACAAGAATGCCAATAGTTTTCCAGACCCTTTCCCCTTATTGGTAACTTTCTTACATCCATCCAAGCAGTTGACGCACATTTATTGAGGTGTTAGATTAATTAATCTGAAGCTTCGGCCTAGCTGAGGCAAAACACACACACCAGACAAAACCTGAGAGCAGGGAAGAAACAGCAGACACACCGACTGCTATTAAGGATAATCAGCCCTCCGGGCCTACTTCCAGTTTTCCTAGGAGCTTCCTTCTGGAATTTCAGACTTGACCTCTTTTCTCAGGTTATCAATTCTCCATTCCCTTCTGACCCCAAGTAGGTGAGGCCCATCTCTGGAAACCTGTACCCGTTTGCATAGATCCTCACGGCAAGCACAGAACTCTCACATGTGATCCCGAGGGAATTTAGGGATTTCATTTTGCAGATGGTCACAAAGAACGAGGCCTGGGGTCCAGATGTTCTGGATCCACGCAATCCCCTGGACATTCTGCAGTATTGTGTCTCCCCCTTAATGGCTTATCACTGCCACAGACATTTACCCTGTGCCTGTTGGTTTCCTGCTCTGCTAGGTCTGGGCTGCCAGGGGGAACAAGCCGTGGTCTCAGGCCTGGCAGTTGGCTGAGCTGCGTGCTGCCTCTAGCCAGCCGTGTCACTCGGGAGGTTAGGCTCTATTTCACCTTGTTAGGAGCACAGACCACACGCGTAAAACTGCTCGGCCACAAGCAGAGCAGGCTATCCGCAGCCCTGAGCCTGGCTTGCCCGAAGCTAAGTGGAGACGGTGGGCGGGGCTGAATGGCGAATCACCACTGGAGCCCTTGGTCTCCGTGGTCACTGGTTGCGGAGTGGTCTGCAGCTGGCCTTCACCCCCAGGGGCCAGTGTGTAGCTGAGAGAGACTTGCATGTCCCCACCCCACCCCCCGGCCCCAGACTGATTACTTGTGTTCCGGGCCCCATGTTCCCTGCCGTGTCCAGCAAAGATGGAGCCCTGGTGGCCTGGTAGCAGGGAGGACAGGCAGAAGGCCTGTTATACTGTTTAATTATAGCCGAGAAAAGTGCTGTGAGGGAGAGCGTGGTGGGGAAGGAGAGCGCCTTGGCAGGGCGGGCCGGGCAGTTATCTGCCTCCACAGTAGGCGGCTGCTGGGTGTGGATCTTGGCAGAACACAGGGAACCTGAGGCAGGTTTTGGCCACTCCAGCTTTCCACCTAGCTGTGAACGGGAGTGGCCCCCTCCTTCCCCCCAGCTCCTCCCCCTCCTTGGCAGAGTCGGGCTCCTGGTGAGCGCCTTCTAGCTGGCACACCCTAGGACCTCTGGTGGCACAGAGATGAGGGCAGAAATGCCCCCAGGGGCAGGGTCTGTTCGTGTCACTAAGTTGAGTTAAATGTTCTCTTGCCTGGGAGCGGATCGTCAGTTTATGGGTTATGTGGGCTTGTTCTTTTCTCATATTTGTCAACCATTTACTTTGGACCAGGCTGAGTCCTTCCCTCCAAGAACTCCCAGTAAAGTCTCCTTGGGGCCTTGCTTCGTGGTGTCTTACCTGTTGCCTGTGCCGAGACCAGGCAGGGATGAGTGTAGGTGGAGGAGACGGAGCCGTGTTCGGGTCGCCCAGGGGCTTGGTGATCAGGAAACAAGAAGCACCGGGCTGTGAGTTCCTAGATTTCTTTTTTTTGAAGGCAGCCCTTTAACCCTTCAAGCCCATGACTGTGACTGTGTCTGAGGGCCAGTGCCACCCTTAGGCCAGGCACACCTCAGGGGTCCCGCCCTTGGGAGTACCTCCCCCTGAATCTTCTGTGTCCCACCTCCGGTGCCTTTCTGGCTCGGCATTCCCGAAAAGGAGTGGGACCCACATCGTCCCCTTGGGGTCTCTCTGCCCTCTGCCCTGTGCGGGGACAACCAGATGTCCTAAGAGGTTGTCCCAAGGTCCCACGTCTGGGCCCAGTTCCAGAAGGGCAGCTCCCACTGGTGGCCACAGTATTTCTTTTGTAGGATCACGTGAGATTGCACAGCCACGATGGTGCTGATAACGCAAAGTGTGAGTGACTGAAGTTTTTTTTGTGGAGGAGGAGATTCCCCCCCCCAAATATTTGCCTGGAGCCCACACATCCTAGGTGTGGTCCTGCCCAAGGGCTAGTCATTGGGCCCAGCCAGCTCTGCTTAGCAGCTCTTGGCCTAGACCACAGAAGAGGATAAGGGCCTATTGTTTGTCCCCGGGGCCTGAATGGCACTTTGTTTTCCGAGTTGGAACTCCCAGGCCCATGGCTTTTCTGCTGCTGCTGCTGCTGTTGCAGCAGTCACGTCTAGGATGAGAAATCCGATCCCACTCTCACTTCATGTTCTACTGAATATCGTGGAAGGTTGGGGCTGTGAGCCTGGGGGTCTGTGTTCGTCTCCGTGGGTGGGAGTAAGAACCGAGATGCTGAGAGAAGGGGCCTTCCCTACCAGGAGACCCTAGCTGTGGCAGCAGGGAAAGCCCGGAGACCTGTGTGTTCACATTGAGCTGAGGAGCTAGTTGGCAGGAATCTAGGCCTGCTCTGAATTCGCAGGAAGGGAATGTGGTGGGAAGGCCGGGTGAGCCCAGGCTGGGGGCCGCCTGGCAAAGGCGGGGGATGGGATTTGCTGCTCTCCTCTCTGTTTGCCTCCTTGTTCTCCTCCAACTGCACACGTTGGCCACTTTGCCCTCTTTGGTGTGGAAACGGGGGAAGGAGGGGGGACAGTCCTAAGAATTGGAGGTGCCTCTTTTGTGTTGGGGTCAAAGGAATGGAAGGGTGGTGTGGGGCGGAGAGCAAACGGGGAAGGAGCTCCTTTGTAAGATTTTGAAATCCGAGGCGAGCAGTCTTTCCCGCTCAAACTCCCAGGCCCTTTCAGGCTGTCAGTGAAAGGGCGCTGAGTCAGCTCTCCTGCTCTGACTCAGAACAGGAAACCTGTCTCATTCTCTGCTCACCTCTTTGCCTCTTCTTAGGTCACGAGGCGAAGAAGGTTGTTTTAAAGTTGGTTTCCCTTCTCCCAGTCTGTAGGAAGTGGCCTCCTAGACAAGTGTCTCTTCAAGTGGGGTCCCCAAGACCATTTCAAGGGGGTCCCTGAGTCAGAATGATTTTCACAATAATACCAGGAGATGACTTGTCTTTTCCACTGTGTTGACATTTGCACCGATGGTGCAAAAGCCAACGTGGGCAAAACTGGTGCCTTTGCAGGAGTCAGGGCAGCCGCAGCAGACTGCCCGGGCGGGGGGTTGCGGGGGGCACAGAGCCCTTGGCCTCCTTACGCTTGCTGTTGCATAGAGCCGGCTTCACTGAGTGGCCTTGAGGAGCCTCAGTAAAGATGGTTCGTTTCGTTAACTCCCCTGGGATACCTTTCTCTTCTGTGTAACCTCCTCTTCTGGTTTAGGAACAATCTGTTCTTTTTCCGTGGGGATCATCTCAGTGTGGCAGGGAGAGCTCATCGTGTGGGTTAATCCAACCATGAGCCCTGAAAGTTCTATGCTGCATCCTGAGGACCTCGTTCACCTGGATGTGCTCAATGACCAGAGAATCTACATCTAAACTCTCAAGTTCAGCATTACCCTCTGCATTTTTAAGCATGTACAGTAAAAATTCAGCACTCTTTTTGGAACACCGATCCTGTGTCCAGCCCCACTGTTTGGCCTGGGCACACCTACCAACCCCACCCATTGCGGAGTCACCTCATGACACACTTTGCTTCTGCAAAGTGACATTTTTCAGATACTTGGTGGCTATTCGGGTATGCATACCCTTGATGGCCTAGGCAATTTCATGTGTGTTCTTTTTTTTTTTTTTTTTTTAAATGTTTGTTTATTTTTGAGAGAGAGCTGGGGAGGGGCAGAGAGAGAGGGAGACACACAATCGAAGCAGTCTCCAGCTCCAAGCTGTCAGCAAAGAGCCTGACGCGGGGCTCGAACTCACAAACTGTGAGATCATGACCTGAGCTGAAGTCGGATGCTTCACCGACTGAATCACCCAGGCACCCCTCATGTGTGTTCTTAAAGTGAACAGGAAGATTTGAACACTCAATTTGTATGATTTTGTGGAATTTTCTGGGTCAAGTGAGTAGCAAACCATTTTCAGAGATCACTTCAGGATGGTTACGGAAAGAGAGCCATTTCATTAACTCTTCTCTGTGCGTGTACGCGTCCTTAATATTCTGTGTGATAACCTGGGAAGGCGCTCCGCAGGCCGAACTACAGTTGTTGGCTTGAGGACAAGCACTTGTGGGGGTTCTTTGGGTTGCAAGCTGAACTAGCCACTTTTTCCAGGGAATGCTGTTTTTACTTGAAAGCACAACTGGCTGTTGTGGTTATTCAGACTTGGGTATCTGACAGACTTTTTCTTGAAAAATGGTGCTAGTGAACCTGTTGCTTCAGAGAAAACAACTAATAGCATTTATTACCAATGGCAAAATTAGAACTGTCGAGCCACAATTGGAATTTTGGAAAGCTTATATCCAACGTCATGAGCTTGGCAGCTTTTTTCGGTACCTAGACTTTTCTGATGATCTTGGTGGTAATGTTACACTTGTGGTATCTTCACATTTTATTATAAAATGTGTCCACATCTTGAAGATCAGCATAAGTCAGTGAACCAGTATTTTCTAAATGACTAGTGTGCAACAAAATCATGTTGGGTAAAAGGCCCATTTATATTTGAAGATGGGCTAGTGGAATTAAACCTAACAGAGTACATTAAAGTTCATAGGGTTTCCTGTTTCATGTTATCATTAACTACTGTTGGTCAAGTTTTGGTGTAGAATCAAACAGGAGTATCCACAATTGTCTGGAAAGGCTGTTATTAAAATATTCCTCCCTTTTGCTAAATACATGCCGGGGCGAGTTGTCCAGATTTTCTTCATAAGCATGACTTATCACAACAGATTGAATGTAGAAGCACAGATAGGAGAATCCAGGATCTTTGCTTTTTATTTTTTATTTTTATTTAAGAATATTTATTTATTTTTAGAGAAGAAGAGAGAGCATACACACATACAAGTGGGGGAGAGGGGCAGAGGGAGAGAATCTCAAGCAGGCTCCCCACTCAGTGTGGAGCCCGATGTGGGGCTTGATCCCACGACACTGGGATCATGACCTGAGCTGAAACCAAGAGTCAGATAGATGCTCAACCGACTGAGCCACCCGGGCACCCTGAAAATCCAGCATCTTTGATTAAGCTGGACATTAAAGAGATTAAAAAAAAAAGTAAAACAATACCACTCTTCCCAGTGTTTTTTTGTTTTTTTAAACTTTTTTTTTTTTTAAACGTTTATTTATTTTTGAGACAGAGAGAGACAGAGCATGAACGGGGGAGGGTCAGTGAGAGAGGGAGACACAGAATCCGAAACAGGCTCCAGGCTCTGAGCAGTCAGCACAGAGCCCGACGCGGGGCTCGAACCCACATACCGTGAGATCGTGACCTGAGCCGAAGTCGGACGCTTAACCAACTGAGCCACCCAGGCGCCCCATTCCCAGTGTTTTTAAAAATATAGTTGTATGAAAAATATTTGTTAGCCCATAAGGTATTTATTATTATTATTTTAAAACAGATTAATAAATGTAAGTGAGGGTACCACATTCCACAGTAACCCAGCACTGAATTTGCTTTGCTTACAAAAAGCTCTCCACTCCTTCCTAGAAGACTCTCTGAGGTCATGGAGTATATCGACTACTGATTAGTGGTTAAGAAGCAAACACAAAATTTTTGTTTGTCCAAGGATTTTAACTTCTTAAGAAGGTTTAACGTGCATTAATTTTAAAAATGTATTTTTATAATAGCTTTACTTGAGATACAGTTCACATACTATAAAATTCACCCTTTTATATTTATTTATTTATTTATAATTTATTTTTAAATTTACATCCAAGTTGGTTAGCATATGGTGCAGCAATGATTTCAGGAGTAGATTCCTTAATGTCCCTTACCCATTTAGCCCATCTCCCCTCTCACAACCCCTCCCGCAACCTTCTGTTTGTTCTCTATATTTAAGAGTCTCTTATATTTTGTCCCCCTCCCTGTTTTTATATTACTTTAAAAAAAATTTTTTTTTAACGTTTATTTATTTTTGAGAGAGAGAGAGAGAAAAAGAGACAGAGCACTAGTGGGAGAGGGGCAGAGAGAGAGGGAGACACAGAATTCAAAGCAGATTCCAGGCTCTGAGCTGTCAGGACAGAGGTCGACGTGGGGCTCGAACCCATGAACTATGAGATCATGACCTGAGCCGAAGTTGGATGCTCAACTGACTAAGCCACCCAGGTGCCCTCTATTATTTTTGCTTCCCTTCCCTTATGTTCATCTGTTTTGTATCTTAAATTCCTCACATGAGTGAAGTCATATGATAATTTGTCTTTCTCTGACTAATTTTGCTTAGCATAATACCCTCCAGTTCCATCCATGTAGTTGCAAATGGCAAGATTTCATTCTTTTTGACTGCCGAGTAATACTCCATTGTATACATATATACCACATCTTCTTTATCCATTCATCCGTCGATGGACATTTGGGCTCTTTCCATACTTTGGCTATTCGATAGTGCTGCTATAAACATTGGGGTGCATGTGCCCCTTCCAAAACAGCATACCTGTATCCCTTGGGAAAATACCTAATAGTGCAATTGCTGGGTCATAGGTTAGTTCTGCTTTTAATTTGTTGAGGAACCTCCATACTGTTTTCCAGAGTGGCTGCACCAGCTTGCATTTCCACCAGCAGTGCAAAAGAGATCCTCTCTCTCTGCATCCTCGCCAACATCTGTTGTTGCTTGAGTTGTTAATGTGAGCCATTCTGACAGGTGTGAGGTGGTATCTCATTGTGGTTTTGATTTGTATTTCCCTGATGATGAGTGATGTTGAGCATTTTTTCATGTGTCGGTTGGCCATCTGGATGTCTTCTTTGGAGAAGTGTCTATTCATGTCTTTTGCCCATTTCTTCTCTGGATTATTTGTTTTTTTGGGTGTTGAGTTTGATAAGTTCTGTATAGATTTCTGGATACTAACCCTTTATCTGATATGTCGTTTGCAAATAAATATCTTCTCCCATTCCGTCGGTTGCCTTTTAGTTTCACTGATTGTTTCCTTCGCTGTGCAGAAGCTTTTTATTTTGATGAGGTCCCAGTAATTCATTTTTGCTTTTGTTTCCCTTGCCTCCGGAGACGTGTGGAGTAAGAAGTTGCTGCGGGCGAGATCAAAGAGGTTTTTGCCTGCTTTCTCCTCGAGGATTTTGATGGCTTCCTGTCTTACATTGAGTTTTTCATCTATTTTGAGTTTATTTTTGTGTATGGTTTAAGAAAGTGGTCCAGGTTCATTTTTCTGCATGTCGCTGTCCAGTTTTCCCAGCACCATTTGCTGAAGAGACTGTATTTATTTTCATTCCGTTGGATATTCTTTTCCGCTTTGTCAAAGATTATTTGGCCATACGTTTGTGGGCCCATTTCTGGGTTCTCTATTCTCTTCCATGGATCTGAGTGTGTTTTTGTGCCAGTACCATACTGTCTTGATGATTACAGCTTTGTAGTACAGCTTGAAGTCCGTAAAATTCACCCTTTTAAAGTGCGTGCTTCAGTGGTTTTAGTATATTGAGTATTGTGTAACCAACACCACTGTTCCAGAACCTATTCATCACACCAGAAGGAAACCCTGTGCCCATCAGAAGTCATTCTGTGACCCCCAGCCCCTGGCAACCACTAATCTACCTTCTGTCTCTGGGGTTTGCCTCTTCTAGACATTTCATATAAATGGAATCATATAATATGTGGCCTTTTGTCTCCGGCTTTTTAAAATTTGGATGTTTTCAAGATTCACTCACTTTGTCACAAGTAACAGTACTTCATTTTTTCTTTGGCTAAATGATATTCCATTGTAAGGATGGATATACCACATTTCGCTTATCCATTCACCAGTTGGACATTTGGGTTGTTTCCACTTTTTGGTTATTATGAACAATGCCATTGTGCTTATTTGTATATATGTTTTGTGTAGACGTGTCTTTTCATTTTTCTTGTGTATGTATCTAGTAGCTGGGTCATGCGGTAACTCTGTATTTAATCATTTGAGGAACTCCACGGTTTTCCAAGGTGGCTGCACCATTTTCTATTCCCACCAGCAGTGTATGAGGGTCCTGATTTCTCTGTATCATCACCAATACTTGTTATTGTCTGTCTTGTTGATTATAGCTGCCATAGTGGGTAGGAAGTAGTATCTCATTGTGGTTTTGATTTGCATTTCCCTAATGACTAATGATGTGGAGCATCTTTTCATGTACTTATTGGTCATTTGTATGTCTTCTTTGGAGAAATGTCTGTTCAAATCTTCTGCCCATTTTTGTGAAGTTGTTTGTATTTTTGAGTTGTAAATTTTTTTTTTTTTGATGAATATTCTGGATATTAGACCCTGATAAGATTATATGATTTGGAAAAATTTTCTCCCACTCTATGGGGTTGTCGTTTCTCCTTCTTAGTGTCTTTGGGAGCACAAAAGTTTTTTATTTTGATGGAGCCAGTTTATTTCTGTTTTCTTTGGTTGTACTTATTCTGTTATAGCTAAGAAACCAAGGCCACAGAGATTTATATTTTATTCTAACAGTTTTATAGTTTTAGCCCTTACGTTTAAGTCTGATCCATTTTGTGTCTATAAATGGTGTGAGGTAGGGGTCTGACTTCATTCTTTTGCTTATGAATATCCACTGTTACAGCACCATTTGTTGAGTTGTTTTGTACCCTGCTGAAGATCAGTTGACTGTAAATATGAGGGTCTTATGGGCTCTTAAATCTATTCCATTCATCTATGTGTCCCCTATCCCAGTCCCACACTATCTTGTTTACTATAGCTTTGTATTACGTTTTGGAATTGGCAAGTGTGAATCCTCCAACTGTGTTCTTTTTCAAGATTCTTTTGGCTGTTCTGCTTCCTTTGCATTCTGTATGTATTTTAGAATCACCTTGTCAATTTCTGCAACTAAAGTAAGCTGCAGGTTTTGACAGGGCTTGCACTGAGTCAGTTTGGGGAGTATTCCATCTTAGCGGTGTTAAGTCTCTGATCCATGAACATGAGGCGTTTTGTTGTTGTTGTTGTTTAGGTCTTCACATTTTTTCAGTGATGTTTTGTAGTTTTCAGTGTACCAGTCTTGCACTTCTTTTGTTATATTTGTTCCTCACTGTTTTATTCTTTTTGATGCTTGTCTTACTATATACATTGACTTAACTTTGTCGTTTAACCCTCCTGCCGACTCTCTCCTCAACTAGACCAAGTCTCCGTAGGGCCTGGCGCTTTGGTAGCACAGTGCACTGCAGTAGAGATTTCTTGTTTATTTTTTGTTCACACTGTTCTTGTGAAGAAGGACTGGTCTTACTGTCTCTGGCCTAGTAGTTGAAGACACTGCAGCCCGGAGTGCACGGTGACTTGCCTCTTGGCACAGCACTGATCAGTGGTAGCAGAGGTAGGACCAGGATTTTTCTGATACACGGTCCAGTTCCCTTTCCAGGCATCATCCTGTACGGCACTGACACTGTTCCTGCCCCCTACCCCCTCCACTTGCGTTTGTGTTTCTACCTTTTATATTGAGCCCCAGAGTGTGAGGGGAAGAGAGAAGGATTAAGGCTGCTATCACAAGGGCTGACCATTGGGGTTACTTTTGTGGGCAGCTCTAATGTGCCAGACTCTCCTAGGTATTTCCAAAATACGTGACCTAGTTAAGTTCTCAGAGAAGCTCTACAAGATGACTCAGATCACTCTGCATTTTATAGACCAGGAGAGGAAAGTTCAAAGGGTCATGTAAACTCCCAAATCAAAGAGTGAGTTATACATTGAACACCGTTCCCAAAGCTCCAGCTGTGGTACTGAAAGAGGGAGTTGTGGGGAGGACGAAGGGAATGGGGCTGTCTTAGAAATCGTGAAGCTCATTAACACCAGGGTTGAATTGGATCAGTCCAGAAGCATTTGCTCATTGGCCTAGAGCTGCTCTCAAAACGAGTGGCTTGCTGCTTCTTTCTGGGGGTGACTCTCTCCCTCTGTTTCTTCAGAGCACCTAGCATCATTTTCATTACCCAGTGGACATTCCTTACACGCTTTTGAATGAAGGAAAGACATTCTACCTTCCTGCTTTGCTTCATAGAAGTGGTAGACCCTTAATGCCTCTGGGGCTGGATTTGGGGTGATATAGAAGAATGGGGGACCAAGGCCATTAGAGGGGTCCAGCTGCCCTGGTGGGTGGGACAGATGCAAGATCTGCCTCTTGTCTGCCGCGTCTCCACCCCCAGAGCAGAGCACAGACAGAGGTAGTTCCATCTTGGAGTTGCTGAATCTGGTCTGTCACACCCAGGGTCTACACTGTTGCTTCCACATCTGAGTGACCCATGAACCAGAACAGCGGTGAATATCTTTGCCATTGGTTTAACTGAGTCAGACCCTGACTCCTTACCCCCCACTTCTGTTCTTCTAAAACAAAACAAAACAAAACAAAACAAAACAAAACAAAACACCCAAACTATGAAATAATAGTAACTGGTGACCTTGGCAGTGTTTTACAATCGTATAGAAAGTTATTTGCTGCAGTTTTTGATGCTGGATGTTCTGCTTAGATTGAAAGCCGTGGCACAGATGATTATGTTTCGCTGTGATGCAGTGAGCTCGTCTTCCTCCCCAGCCTTGTTCTGGCACCTGCCGCCCCAGCCACGCCAAGCTGTGCATGGCTTGTGAACACGCAAAGCCAGGTGGTGTCCCTGTCACATGGCTCCCTCTTCCTGGATGCTTGCCCTTCCTCCTTTCCCTCCAGACCACCTGTCCCTCTCCTCATCTTTCAGGCTACCTTCTGCGATGCCCTTCTGGGTACTCCATTCCCCCTTCACTTACCCCTAGCTTAGACCTGACACCTGCTGCTTAGGCCCTCACCCTCCCTACTTATTTCTATATGACAGCACCCGCCATACTTCACTTACTTTTCTTTATTGAGGGATAATCGACATACTACTTTCAAGGGTACAGGGTAATGATTCAATGTTTGTATGTATTGTGAAGTGATCACAATAAGTCTAGTTAATATCCATAGTTACACATTTGTTTTTCTTGTGATGAGAACTTTCAAGATCTACTCTCTTAGCAACTTTCACATATACAATGCAATTTACTGTAGTCACCGTGCTGAGCAATTCATTTCACTTCTTTACATGTCTAGTGTCTTCCTTGGCCCTGAATGCCTTGAGGGCAAGGACCACTCCTCAGTCCCTCAGGCGTTCTGTGTCCCCACTGCTGGTAGAGACATCTAGGCAGGCTGTGCTGGACTCAACAGAAAACACGGTGCCACCATTGCCGCCAGTGGTGATATTTTTGGTCCTGTGAAATGCTCACCGCAGGCAGAGCTGAGTAAGACATGGGCCGCGTCTCAAGCAGCTTCTATCTGGAGGAGCAGGAACACCTGTGAGGGTTACTGTTCTGCCTGATCTGCATGTGCTAGAAATGAAGCATGAGCAGAGGCAGCTGGAGAAGTGTCCCGTGGGGAGTGGCATCAGTGCCACTGGAAGTTTTCCCCAGTCTCCTCTGACCCTAGATGGGCCCAGGTCTTCTCAGTTCCTCTCAGAATGCAGGACTCTGCTCCTGGGACTATTCCCACTCAAAGCTAGGTGACTTACTTCCTGGATCTCGTCCCAGACCTGGGTGCTATGGGAAGAAAGGTACAGATTTCACAGCACCTCTGTGATGCCAGCGGGTGTCTGGGAGAAGATTACAGGGAGAGGTGGGTACGTACCCAGCCATCTAACGGAGCCTCTTCAACCACCAGCCTTTCCCCTTAACTCTCGTCCTTCTTGAGTTCTTTGATGCTGGAAGATTAACACAAGTTGGAGAAACAGTAGAATGTTAGGATATGTTTCTCCTTTCTGTCTGCCCACCTCTCTCATGAAGAAGGTTCTACTTGTGTGAGAAAAATTGGGAACAGTTGGAAGTAGAAACTGGCTGTTCATAATCTGACCCGTTGAGCCTTCGCCAACAGCCCTGCAAGGTATGTGTTGTTGATGCCCATTTTACAAATGACAGAACTGAGACTTGGAGGTTAAGGGACTCACCCAGGGTCACCCAGCAGAGCTAAGACCCAAACCCAGGTCCTTCTCACCATGAAGCCCTGTTCTTGTCTTGTGCCTGGTTATCCTCGTGAGCAGCAAGGACCACCCATCTCTGAACCCGTGTTGCCAGCATATCCAGAGCATTGGTGAAGGGATTCCCATCTTTCCTGATTTTGGTCACTTCATGTCCAGGGGTACTTGCCCAGAGTCTGTGCCTTTGCCTACGGTCTGTGCCTGTAGCCTTGGACTGTCCGGTCCTTCTCGGACCTGTTTCTGCACTTGTATTGAGAAGGTCTCAGTTCCCCTCTGTCGATGGGGATAAATGTCCCTGTCCTGTCTTCTCCGTGGTCTAAGGAGATTGAAGTAAGGTTTGTGAAGCACTGGACTATGATCTCATGCTGTAGAAATGTTCTTCAGACCAGTCTCGCTGCTGGCCCTGCCCCTGGATGAGGCCGAGACCTGTGTGCCAGCCTGATGCCAACTCTTGCCTTCGGCTAACCCTCTCAGCAGTTTATCGGCCAGGCGGCAGTGTCACGGTGGATGTGGGAGTCGTGGCACTGCTCCGCCTCCAGCCGGGGAAGCGGCACCGGGTGCCTGTCCCGATGCCGGGGAAGGATGAGGCCTGTCTCGGCTCGGAAGCCAGAGTGCTGTACGCAGGGAGCCTCTGCCGGTTTCTCGCCTCGGCATTCCAGCCGACCCTCTACTCTTACTGTTCCTGGGCAGGGCCCCTCCGGAGTGTCACTGGCCTCCTCTTCCGGGATCTGCAGCTGCCTGCCTTTGTCAGGGTTTATTAGTGGTTAACACCCCTCCTTGGAAGCAGAACGCTGCTTGTTGTCGGCTCTGGAGAAAGATGGGCACGAGGTGGGAACAGAGTACCTGTGCAGGGTGAGGTCCTGGATCCCAGAGGAGTGAGCAGGTCCCCTCCCACAATGAGTTTGCATTTAACTCGTAGGTCCCCCAGAGACTCCTGACATTCGGACTTCTGCCTGACTTAGAACCTCTGCCCAGAGCAGGTGCACCCACATTTCATTAGCAGGACCATCCCTGGATTATCCCTCCTCCTTCTCTGGATGCCCCCCGCCCTGGCAGAGAGCAAGAACTCAGAAGCAGAGAAGGCCTCTCTGACTTATTAACCTCGGGTTCAGGGAGCTAAGCAAAGATAGAGGTGTGCATTATTGACTGTGCTTCCTCCAAGAACTCTTGTCTGAGCTCAGCCTGGGCTGGTTTTTGTTTTGGTGGAATGGGGTGGAATCCGGGGGGTAGGAGCTGTATCCCTATTCAGGACTGGAGAGGTCGTGAGGATAACACTGTGTTAAATGCATCGATCTGAGTGGGTTTAATAGTATGTTCAAGCATTTAAAAACCTTGCTAATGAAGTCAGACCAGGCCAAGAGCCCATAAGAGCCGCTAGGTAACATGTGCCCTTGTGAGGAATCCTGTCTCCTGGCCCCAGAGGAGAAAGGACCAGGGTGTCTCCAGATCCCAGAGGGGCAACTTGAGACTTAGGTCTCAGCAAGAGGAAGAAGACATCAAACTCCTCATTTTTTCTTCTCCTGTCAGATCCTCTGCTCCTTTCCTTTCTTTTTTTTTTTCTTTTCTTTTCCTTTTCTTTCTTTCTTTTTTTTTTTTTTTAGTGTTTATTTTTGAGAGAGATAGAACATGGGGGGTGGGGAGAGGCAGAGAGAAGGGGACAGAAGAGCAGGGGGCGGGGGGCAGAGAGAGAAGGGGACAGAGGATCCGAAGCGGGCTCTGCGCCACAGACAGCAGATAGCCCAACGCGGGGCTTGAACTCACAAACCATGAAATCATGACCTGAGGCGAAGTCAGATGCTTAACTGATTGAACCACCCAGGCACCCTTCTCTGCTCCTTTTCTTAGGCCAGAAGCTCTCTCATCTGGCTGACTCTCCTATCCCCGGCCTTCTTTCCTTTGTAAAAGCCAAACACCACTGCCCTTTAATCCTTCCGCTAGTCTGTAGGCAGTGGTTTTGACTGCCCTCTCCCAGCTCACCCCTGACCTGGTTTTGTTTTCTCCCTTCCCTCAAACAGGCTGTTCAAGGTCAACTCCTGGGCCAGAGATTGGCTCTCTCCTCTGAGCTGTAGGGAGGGGATAGTTCTAGAGAGTCATTGACGGAGGCTTAACCTAGAATGTCAATTATAAACAGGCGGCGTCAATTATAAACAGGCAGCGGGTAGAGGGCCCAGATTTGGGTATTCCAGTACCAGGAACGCCGTGGCCTCCCTAGGGCTCTGCAGACCACCTGTAATGGTAAGAGGACCACCTCTCAGCGGTCATAGGCACACTGTCCCGGGTGGGGCTGTGTACACACTGTGGTCATTGTTTCTCTTCCCTTTGGAACTTGCTACTTAGGAAAGAAGAGGGCAGAGGGATTCTGGGAACAGTCCTTAGAGACAAGAATCCAGGGGAAGGGTGGGCTGGATCATTGCTCATAGGCCTGTGGGGACAGCTCTGGAAAGGAATGGACAAAACCGAGGAGCCCAAAGTGGGCAAACCCTATTTGACAGTGGAAATGGGTTCTGCCTGAGGACTTGGGGATGGAGGAAGATGGGCCTAGGGTCTCTGAGCTGTGGGCCCGAGTGCCTTTGTGTGGTGGTGATATCTGGGGGAAAGGCCCTGTGGTTCCCTTGACTGGGGTCCCTTGTGGAAATGGTGAAGGGGCAAGTGGTCAGGAGAAGGGTCTGCTCTTAGTACAGCACCAGATCAGGGGCCCAGGGGTCTACACGTGCTGTGCCCCCGTTCCTTGGCCAGTTTCGGCCTTGACGAAATGCTTTGGAGCTGCAGAACAGGGAGGCCTGGCTCTCCTTCAGGAATCTGAAATGGAAGGGCCAAGATCCGTTCTCTTCAAGAGCTGAGTTTGTGATTACGTTCTAGACAGCAGTGAAGAGAAAGCATGTAACTACCCACATTTTGGGAGAACAGATTTCTGGCATTTGAGCAGGACCCACTGCTCAGATCCAAAGGGAGACAACTTTTGCTTAGAAGAAAACCTTTCCCTCGGTTCAGGAGGAGGAGAAACTCAGGCCTGAAATGGCTTCTGGTTATCTTTCACTGCAAACAGGCCAGATTCCTCCAGGTCCGGATAAGAATTCAAGAAGGGAGGGGTGCCTGGGTGGCTCAGACAGTTAAGCATTTGACTCTTGATTTCAGCTTAGGTCATGATCTCATGGTGAGATCAAGCCCATTTCCTGGTCTGTCAGCATGGAGCCTGCCTCGGATTCTCTCTCTCTCTCAAAATAAATAAACATTAAAAAAAAAATTCAAGAAGGGAGTAACAGGTTGAGTGTGTGTGTGTGTGTGTGTGTGTGTGTGTGTGTGTGTGTGGTTTGAGGAACAGGTGAGAAGGAGGACTTACATTTCCCTTTGCTTTGTCCCAAACTTACCAGAGCAAAATTGGTAAGAAATGTGCCTTTTCTCCTCGTGTTCTGGACCAGGGATGGAGGGATGTAGCTTCTATGAGTTTATTCTCTGTTGGGTGACTCAAAAGGAGTCCTGTCATCAGGAGGAAGTCTGAGGCAAGAAGACAGTCAGTGCTTAATTTATCTGAGTGGCTGGGTCTGGAATGATCTCATTTGTGCCCTTGATCTCCTCCTGACTAGAAGGAAATAGTCAGTTTCATGCAGGCAGGGACCTCTTCTCTCTTGTTCAGCTGTATCTCCAGTGCCTAACAGTAGCCGGCATATTGCAAAGGCTCAATCAATATTGAGTGAGTGAAGGAATGAACAACTTTTCTCTGCTTATCATTTCACTAGACCTCTCCAGTTTCATCTTTTGTTGGTTCCTCACCTGATCAGCATCTACTTGGTGTCACCTGACCCTGACTCTAAACTAATCAGGCAAGACCATGCTTACAGGGAAAGTCTGATTGGCCCTGCCTCTCACCACTGGTCCATGCTGAGCAGGTGCTGATGTCCTGTGGGCCAGGTGCCACCACCCACTGGGGCCTCTGGAATGGGTTCTTCCTCTGAACCCAGATCAAGCCCCTCCTCCATGACACTTAGCTGTCCTCAACCGTTTTATTCTTCCCCCATCTCCCTTTTATCTCCAAACAGTTCCTTTGCATATGCTGGCTGTTTAATATCCCTTATATTTCTTTTATTTATTTATTTATTTATTTATTTATTTATTAATTTATTTATTTTTTAACCTTTTTTATTTTTACTTTTGAGACAGAGAGAGACAGAGCATGAACGGGGAGGGGCAGAGAGAGAGGGAGACACAGAATCGGAAGCAGGCTCCAGGCTCCGAGCCATCAGCCCAGAGCCCGACGCGGGGCTCGAACCCACGGACCGCGAGATCGTGACCTGAGCTGAAGTCGGACGCTTAACCGACTGAGCCACCCAGGCGCCCCCTTTATATTTCTTTAAAAAAATTTTTTTTAATGTTTATTTATTTTTGAGAGAGAGAGAGAGAGCAGGGGAGGGGCAGAGAGAGACATGCGATGTGGGGCTCGAACTCATGAACTGTGAGATCATGACCTGGGCCGAAGTTGGACACTCAACCGAGCCACGCAGGCACCCCAATCCCTTATATTTCAAATGCGCTAGTCTTGTCTCCTCACCAGATGGAAAAAGTTTTTTTGAAAGGCTTTAAGATATCTGTTTGTTTTTTGTTTGTTTGTTTATTTATTTGAGAGATAGTGAGTGCATTTACATGAGCGTGAGTGGGGACGTGAGCGTGAGTGGGGACGGGGCAGAGGGAGAGGGAGAGAGAATCCCAAGGAGGCTCCATGCCCAGTGCAGACCCCAACGAGAGGCTAGATCTCACTACTGTGAGATCATGACTTGAGCTGAAATCAAGAGTTGGCCACTTAACCGACTGAGCCTCCCAGGTGCCCCCAGAAAGTTCATTGAAGGCAGAGGCCATGTGTTAGCTTATCTTCTGTCTCTCAAGTATGTGTTATGGGCAATGGGTGCTCAATAAACATTTGATGGCTCTAATTGTATGAAATCTAATCATAGCCCTTGGAGTATGTATTGAGGCTTAATAGTTTACAACACTGAAGGAGAACGGTCTGAGGTTTCATTTATGGCAGGTTGATTAATTGTCAATCCTCTGTGTTGCGATTGATGTTCCATTGATGGACTAACAGGTTCTGAGCCATTTTCTACTCATAACACTTCTGACAACAAATATATGGGTGGTTTTTTCTTCACACCAACTGGTTCTCCAGTTTTCTGTAGACACCAACTGGGAATCCTTCAACGCAATTCAGTTCTGACACCACCCAGAGTTAGCACAGACATGGGTGAATCGCTCAGTCGCACAAGACAGTACCCACCTCAGACACTAATTGCAGGACTTTTGCGATTGCCTTTTTGGACCTCTAACAAACTAGCGATAAGTTGGAGATGACTGTGATCCCCATCTCAGGTTTGGTAATTAAAAAGTTTTTTTTTTTAAATGTTTATTCATTTTTTGGGGGAAGGGAGAGAGACAGACAGACAGACAGACACTAGGGGAGGGGCAGAGAGAGAGGGAGACAGAATCCCAACCAAGCTCCACACCATCAGCACAGAACCCCATGTGGGGCTCGAAAGTTCCAGCTTTCTACTCAGATGGTTTGTTCCCAAAGCTATCTAGAGGCTCACCAGGAGCCCCTTCATTAGCATCAGCTCAGATGCCTTTGAAAGGGGGTTGTTATGAATAAGAAAAGTTGTTCTGGACTCCCCTACCACTCAGGAAATTCCAAGGGTTTTAGGTACTCTGTGCCTGGAGTCAGGGAGGAAAACCAAATCCTGTAGTTCCTCTATCACTATATCACATAAGTGCAGAGAGGTGGAGTGATCCTCAAGGTCATTCGACCAGATGGTGGCAAAGCTGGAATTTGAACCTGACCTTTCTGACTAAGACTTTGCCCTTTCCATGGAATCACAGCAGCATCTGGCCCCCACCTGCACCTTGTCTAGGCTTCTCTTGCCCTGCAGAGAGGGAGGCTCCTGCCAGCCCTCACCGCCCCCCCCCACCCAGGACCCTGGCTGCTTTTCCCTTTGCCCTTCCAGCTCCTGGGACTGTTAACACAGTGTGTTGTGTGAAACAACACGGTGGTGTCAGCAGCAGCAAGGAGTTCAAGAAGTGATGTGGGTCAGCAAATGGGGCTTTCCTTATCTATTAAATGAAGATGGGGCACCCAGGTGGCTCAGTCGGTTAAGCATCTGGCTCTGGATCTTGGCTTGGGTCATGATCTCACAGTTTGTGGGTTTGAGCCCCCATCGGGTTCTGTGCTGAGGGTATAGAGCCTGCTTGGGATTCTTCCTCTCTCCCTCTCTCTGCCCCTCCCCCATTCCTTCTGTCTGTCTGTCTCTGTCCCTCCCCCATTCGTTCTCTCTTTCTCTCTCAAAATAAATAAAACTTTAAAAAAATAAACAAAATGAAGGTAATGCCTGCCCTTCCTACTAGGCAAGGTTGATGTTAGTAGCAAATGACAGTGTCTTTTAAAGTATCTTGGGATGCCAGGGTGGCTCAGTTGGTTAAGCGACCGACTTTGGCTCAGGTCATAATCTCATGGTTTGTGAGTTCAAGCCCCACATCAGGCTCTCTGCTGTCAGCACGGAGCCCACTTTGGATTCTCTGTCTGTCTGTCTGTCTGTCTCTCTCTCTCTCTCTCAAATAAATAAACATTTAAAAAAACGAAACAAAACAAAAAATACTTACTGGACTCTTAACTTAAAAATAAATAAATAAATAAATAAATAAATAAATAGTACCGTATAAACTGCAGAGAGCCAGAAGTATATTGTTGTTAAATATAGTATATAAGTTACAGGTCAATAAAACTGCCAAACGCAACAATACCCACCTCATAAGTGTTGGGGGATGACCTAGTGCAGGGCCTGGCACTTCACAGACACTTACAGCTATTATTATTGTTTTTATAACTATTGTAACACATGACCTCTTCCCTCAGATGGAGGGTGGCAACACTGAGGAGACGGCCTGGCGTAGGTAGCTTTCGGGTTGGGACTGAGAAGATGGGAAAGGCAGTCCGCCGCCTGGGTCTTTCCTAATTCACTTACTACCTCAGGTCCCAAAAGCCCGGTTCCCACAAAGCCTGAAGTTCTCAGCTGGGATGCTGCCCTCAACACTGGGGAGAAACTATTGTATTCAGACCAACACGCCAGCAGAGCAGAAAAGGGAGTCTTGACAAGTTAGAACCTGCCCAGTAGGGTAGGGGTTGGAGCTCCTGGCAGGCACCCTGTTATCCCCTCCCCTGCCATCACCTCCCCTGCCTTCCCCTCCTCCCTGGGTGTGCAGGGCAGGGTAAAGGCCCCTGTGAGCATGGGAGCCTCTGGTTGTTTCTGAAGAACTCCAGAACACCCTAGGGGAAGTTTCTCTTGCACTCAGTTGGGTGCTCAGTCCACTGATGGGCAGCTTGACCATGACGAGGCACAGTTAACCTGTGAGGGAAAGTGTGGTAGAGGGGGTGGCCCAGATGTGACACTGAGCCAGCTAGAGAGAGGAGGCAGCCCTTCACACGGTGATGGAATGCCGAGGTGTGGCCAGGGCAAGTGTGATGGTTGAGGAAGGGTAGTTGGGGGTCAAGAGGCAAGAAGGGGAGAGGATGGTGTCCACAGGGGGCTCCTGGGAATTAAGGCCAGGGGTGAGGCACCATTTGGGATGATGGGCGGACTGGACTATGGGTGCCTTTGGGCTTTGAAACCATGACCAAGCTATTTGTCTTGAGTTTCTGTTTCCTTACTTACAAAGCTGGGGCCGTAACCCTCCAGATAAGGTTTTGGGTGATTAAATGAGACGGTGTGCAGCACGTAGCCCGTGCAAACGTTATCAGTGCTTCTGACATCCTGCCACATGGCTGTGGTCGTTAGGATAAAACCAACAATATTGCTCTGTATGTTAACTAACTTCATTTAAGTAAAAAGGTAAAGCCAACAATAGTGGATGCCTAGGACTCTATCTTGGAAAAGTCTCTAGTCCAGTTTTTGTGCTTAAATTCCAAAGCAGAGGGTGAAAGGTCAGATCAGGGGGCTGCAGATATGTTTTCCTGGGATCAAGAATAGGGAGAATAAGCAGCAGCAGCCATGGTCAAGGTCATATCCTATGTGAGTTGCTTTTGACTTCCTTCCTTCTGGGCACTGAAGCACTTTGCCATTGAATTTCCTCATCGTCTCCTTGGCTCATGGACTGGGCACTTATGTGATCAGTTTACCCAGAAAACCAAGTTGTCTGAGCCAGGTTCTACCCCTTCCTCCCAGAGGCATGTTTGGGGCGTGGTATCTAGCAGAATAGCAGTAAAGGCTGGCCAGGAATGGTTGAGGTCACACACTGATTCTGAGAAACTGAATTAATCAGGCAAGGCAAATCAGGCACCAAACCAGGGGAATTGAGGCACCCAGAGCAGACAGCAGTGGGAAGCCATCACTTCCACAAGGCTTGACAGGGTCGGGAGAGGAAATAGTGCTTCCTCTAGACTTCAGGGAGGGTTGGCAGCATGGAGGCAGGAATGCCCAGCAGGGACTGTCATAGTGGCAGGATGCACCCAGTCAGGACTGTGGCACCCAAGCCCGTAGGAAAGATATACCCATGCTGCCTCTCCTCCTGTGCTTCCCATTGGCTGAACTTGTGGGAAGCCACCCTGCAAAGGGAGCCCTTTCACGCGTCACAGCTTCCCTAGGTGCAGGGCAGAGGGGTGTGGGTAGGTGAGTGGAGAGTAACCAACCAGGAAGCCTCTCCTAAAGGCTAAATCTGTGTGGAAACATCCACTTAACAGACGTGACAAGCACAGGAATGAGGGCTCTGGCTTCCTGTGGGTCAGAGGAACTGCTGCTTCTGGGGAGGGGCTATCTCCAAATCAAAATTAGTCACCAGTTTAAATTTGGTCATCAAAGGCAATTAGGAGAGAGAATGAAATGAAAGGCATCCAGATTGGAAAAAAAAGAAGTATCTTTATTTGCGGCTGACACGATCTTGTATAGGAAAACCCAAGTAATCCACTCAGAATCTATTAAAGTGAGTAAAGGAGTTTAGCAGGGTTGCAGGACATAAGATCAATATATAAAAATCAATTGTATTTCTATACAGTAGCAGTGAACAAATTGAAAATGAAAATTCCATATATAATAGCATCAAGAAGAATACAACTCTTAGGGATAAATTTAACAAAAAACATGAAGTGTAAAACTTACGAGAGCCTAAAGCATTGTTGAAATAAATTTAAGGAGGGGCGCCTGGGTGGCGCAGTCGGTTAAGCGTCCGACTTCAGCCAGGTCACGATCTTGCGGTCTGTGAGTTCGAGCCCCGCGTCGGGCTCTGGGCTGATGGCTCAGAGCCTGGAGCCTGTTTCTGATTCTGTGTCTCCCTCTCTCTCTGCCCTTCCCCCGTTCATGCTCTGTCTCTCTCTATCCCAAAAATAAATAAACGTTGAAAAAAAAATTTAAAAAAAAAAAAGAAATAAATTTAAGGAAACCTAAATAAATGGACACACCATGTTCATGGATCAGAAGTGTTAATATTATTAAAATGGCAGTACTCCCCAAATTGTTCTAAAGATGCAGTGCAAAGTCTTTCACCATCCCAGCTCCCTTTCTTTGCAGAAATTGACACAATGGTCCTAAAATCCACATGGGAATGCAAGGGAAGCGGATATCCAAAAGAATCTTGAAAAAGAACACAAGTGGAGGACTCACACTTTGATTTCAAAACTTTGTACAAAGCTCCTGTAATCAAGAGAGTGTGGTGCTGGCCTAAAGACACACATATAGGTCAGTGGAATAGAATTGAGAGCCCAGAAGTAAATTGTCACACTTAGAGTCAGTTCGCTTTTGACAGGGGTGCCAAGACAATTTAATGGGGGAAAGAATAGTCATTTCAACAAATGGTACAGGAACAACTGGATATCCACATGCAAAAGAACGAAATTGGACCCCTACCTCACACCACAGACAGAAGTCAAAAAGGATCAAAGACTTGGATGCAAAAGCTAAAACTATAAAACTTTGAGAAGGAAACAATCGTAAATCTTTGTGATGTTGAGGTAGATAGTGGTTTCTAATCTACAGCAAAAGCACAAACAACAACAAAAAAAATTGACTGGACTTCCTCAATATTAAAAACTTCTGTGCAGCAAAGGACACTCACAAAAGCAAAAAGGTAACCCAAAGAATGGGAGAACATTTTTGTAAATCTCATGTCTCAGAGGGAACTTGCATCTAGACCTTGTATCTAGAATATATAAATAATTCTTACAACTCAATTGCAAAAAGACAAATAATCCAACTTAAGAATGGACAAGGGATCTGAGTAGACTTTTCTCCAAAGAAGATAGACAGATGGCCCATGAAAATATGCTCAGCATCATTAGCCATCAGGGAAATGTAAATCAAAACAATGAGATACTACTTCATACCCACTGGAATGGCTAACCAAAAAGACAGATAATAACAAGGCCTGGTGAGGATGTGGAGGAATTGGTAGACTATGAAATGGAGCAGCTGCTGTGGAAAAGTCTGGCAGTTAAACATAGAGTTACCATGTGAGCCAGCTAATACCTGCCTGCCCAAGAGAGATGAAAACACACGTGCACCCAAAAACTTGCTCCCAGATGTTCATAGCAGCTTTGTTCATAATAGCCAAAAGGTAGAAACAACGCAAATGTCCATCAACTAATGAGTGGATAAATAAAATGTGTTCTATCTATGCAAGGGGACATTGCGTGGCAATTCAAAGAAACGACGTACTGACTCCTGCTGCAACATGATGGCCCCTGAACCCCTTAGGCTGGGTGAAAGAAGCCAGTGAAAAAGGACCTTGTTATTCCTTTTATATGAGATGCCCAGAATAGGCCAATCCATAGAGAGAGTTAGGTTAGTGATGGCCGAGAGGCTGGGGGAGCTGGGAGTTGGTGGGGGGTGGGGTGGGGTTGAACATGTTCTATAATTGATTGTGGTGATGGATGTGCAACTCCGTGTACTAAAAGCCACTGAATTGTACTACAGTGTGTGAACCATATGGTATGTGATTATTTATCTCCGTAAACTGTTGAATGCCATCCCCTCTCCCCCACCAAGGACCTAGTCCCCTGTAGGCTAAGTCTGTGACTTAGGAAACTCTTACCTGTTTTGTAACAGCTGGCGCTGGGCAGAGATGCCACCTGCATCTGCCACTGAGCTCTTGGCCTCTTTTTCTGGGTCTCAGAGCATGGAAGGACCCCCTAGAAAATTTTAATTCCAACCCAGTTGCATTTTGGTTCAGGTAAACAGTTCTGGAACCCTGCTGTGAACCAGGCACCAAACAAACTGGGTACTCTCTTGAAAAACAGGGGCTGTGGATTTGGATGGGCTCGGTGATACTGAGCTGGCTATTCCTGTGGGTCTTTCCAAGGTGGATTTTTCTTATCAGTGAAGTGAGGGTCGACCCCCTGGGATTGTAGTGTGAATTAGGCGAACGAGAAGGGGCCTGGTATCCAAAAGGCAGAAGATGAACATCCCTCTGCCGCGCTGCTGGAGCAAGAGCAGAGACAAGTGACACCTGACCACAGAGAGCCTGAGGTCCAGCCTTAACCAGCACTAGCTAACTAGCGCCCGGTGAGAAGCAGCAGGAAGGGGATACCAGACACCCTCCTGGCTCAGCGGTGTGGGTGCGGAACCAGGGACCCCTCCCTGAGGAAGGGGCCGCGAGAGTAGGAGGATCCCCTTGTCACATGTTGCATTTACTTCGTATTGTGAATAATCAGGTACATGATGTGAAGTCACAAGGGTAAATGGTGAAAGATAAACCTTTTCCTCATCTCTCTTCCCTAGAGGCACCTGCTGGGGGGAATTCTAGGGTATTCTACCCGCAGCCGAGCAAATGTGTGTCTCTGTAGGAGAACTGCTGTCAGTGGGGCAGGTTTGACATATTTCCCTGCTGGTGCTTGGGGACAGACGGCTCGGGCTAGGGTGTCACTCATGCCGCCTCTGTGCCTTGCAGTCACATTCGGCTCGGTTTGCCGTGGGTCCCACCAGCAGGAATGCTGGCTCCACTTCCCCTTCAGGTCCCCTGGAGGGCGGGGTGCCCCCACGGAGGGGTCCTGCCAGGTCCTTGCCCGACCCAGCGCCCCTCTCTCCCCACGTGCGTGCTCCCCGGGGTCTCCTGCCGCCTCTCGCTGCAGCTCCTGCCACCCTTGTGGGCCTGTCCGTGGCCTTGCTTGGGTGGAGCTCCTCCAAGGTAGCTTTCTGAGAAAAGAAGTGTCGAGCGCCAGGGAGAGTCAGGCGTGGCAGCCCCTGCCTTCATGTTACCTTCATAAGTAATTGGTAGTTGAGCTGGATAAGGAGTTGGAAAAGGAAGTCATTTTTCCTTTGCAATTTTGAAGGATTGCTTTGTACTGTTCTGGCCTCCTGAGTTGCTGTTGGGAAATCCAAAACCTTGCTGATGTCTGATTCTCTGTGTCCTTTTTCCTTCTCCCCCTTTTCGGAGAGCTCCCAGGACCTGAAGTTTCACGACTGCCTGGTGTGTGTCTGGGTTCATCCATCCTGTTGGCTCATGGTGTGTCCTTCTGTGTGGAGATGTTCTCTTGAACATCAGGAGTTTCTTGACATCTTTCATTTTTCCTCTGTTCTCTTGTTCTGACACTCCTGGCACTTGGCCCCTGGAGCACTTGGTCTGTCCCTTTTCGCTCTTGGGCCTGTTTTCCATTTCTTTGTCTTTCTGCTTCCGTTTCTAGGAAGTCTCCTCTACCTTGGCTTCTTTCTGTTGATTCGTTTGTTCGTTTCTCCGGTCATATTTTTAATTTCCAAGAACTCTTTTTGCCGCCTGGATGGTTCTTTAACAATAAGTGTGTAGTCGTCTGTTGATTTGCTGGTGTAATCTTTGATTTCTCTGAGGATATTATGGGTGTCTGTCTTTTTTCTTTCCTTTTTTTTTCCTTGCTCAGGCTGTTTCCTCCCAGTTGCTTTTTTTCTGCTACTTTCCTTTGGTCTCTCCATTTGAAGGCCTCTGTCCTCAGCCGCCCGGTGACCTTTGGCGGCCTGCTCATGATTGTTAGCAGGGGCTAAAAGCTGCCTGAGAGCCCCGTTTCTGACCTGCATGGTGGCTGATGCACGTGCCATTTGTTGGGGAACCTCAGCGTCAATATCCTGAGGTTTTCCCTCTTGAGCTGGGTCACGTCTCCGAGGAGAGGAAGGGCCGGCTGCTGTGTGATAGGAGCAGGGTGGGGTAAGGGGACAGGACGCATGGGCTTACTTAACCTTCCTCCACCATTCTTTTTTCAACGTTTTTATTTATTTTTGAGAGAGAGAGAGACAGAGCATGAACAGGGGAGGGGCAGAGAGAGAGGGAGACACAGAATCGGAAACAGGCTCCAGGCTCTGAGCCATCAGCCCAGAGCCTGATGCGGGGCTCGACCTCACGGACCATGAGATCGTGACCTGGCTGAAGTCGGACGCTTAACCGACTGCGCCACCCAGGCGCCCCTTCCTCCACCATTCTTGACAAGGTGCCCAGGCCCTCGGCTCTGCCTCATATCCTCCAATGTAGACCCTGGGCTTTACCGTCTCCAGAGAGTAAACCGTCTTCAGGAGAGGGCAGGAGGGGGGCGGTCCCTAGCTGTACGAAAAGCCGTTCAGCCCTAGGCACTGGGGACCTGGAGCCACGGTTCCCTGGCCTCTGGTGCATTCTGTAGGAGGAAACCAGTGGGTATGCACCCTTCCCACTCCCAGATAGAGGCCTTCTCATCAGATGGTGTGAGCTGCCTTCTGGCTTCCACAGTGATGTTGCCGTGGTCTCCTCTCCTGGTCTCTCTGTCCTAGGGGCTTTAGAGCCTTAAGAACAACAAAAAACTCTTCACTCAAGTTTCGGTGGGATTTCAGGAGGAAGGAAAATTAGACACATAATCCAGCCACGAGCAGGCTTTGCACAGGTCAGCCCAAGGAGAAGGGTGTTCAGGTGGGGGTGTCTCAGGGAAGACGTGCTCCAAGGGAGGGGGGGGCGGTGCTTGGATTCTTTGGGAACAAAGAGGAGGCAGTTGGGCTGGAGTTAAAAGATTCAGGAGGCGGAGGACTGACTGATGGGCAATCTGGCTGGAAAAGGCAGGCTGCACTGCAGAGAGGGTCTGCAGGAAGGAAAGCTTACCTGTGGGTGGGGGGGAGAGTGGGGGTGTGTTAAGAGGAGAGTGAAATAATGCGAGCATTTAGGGAGACGATCGCTAGTATATAGCATGGCACGGATCAGTAGGTAAAGCTAACCAAGGTTAGTGGTTGGTCACGGTTAGTAGGCTTTTGCAGTAGTTGAAGTAACATGAGGGGGATGATCTAGGGTGTGTTAGTAGAAGTGAAAGGAAGGAGGACATGGGGCTTTAAGAGAATTGACAGGCCTCCTTGACCGGATGGTGGGTGAAGGAGAGGGAAGAGCTGAAGATGGTCCCCCAACTGAAGCCCGAGTTTCTGGGAAAGACAGGAAGAGGTGTTTGGTTTGGGCTTTGGGGGTGTGTGTCATTTGGGGGAGCAGGAAGAGGGCGGGGGGGGGTAAGTTGTGTTCTAGAATAGATGTTTGATGTGTACATCCAGTAGCTTTTAAGTCCTCACACTTCAACCTGCACATGCCTATGTTGGTTAAGAAGAGAGGGAGGGGAAGAACAGGCCTCAAGGATACGAACGAAGGAATCGGTCGGAACAAAAGAATAATTTTCATGTTGTTAAATGAGATTATCGAAAGAATTTTTATTTTGATATTCTCACAGGTTAATAGGTGTTGCAGAGTGGCTTCTGAACTTCACTTTTTTTTTTTAATTTAAAAATATTTTTAAGTTTATTTTGAGAGAGTGAGTGAGCACAGGAGGGGCAGAGAGAGATAGAGAGAGAGAGAGGGAGAGAGAGAGAGAGAGAGAGAGAGAGAGAGAGGGAGGGAGAGAGAGAGAGAGAATCCCAAACAGCCATCAGTGCAGAGCCCAGTGTGGAGCTAAATCTCACAAACCGTGAGATAATGACCTGAGCCGGAACCGAGAGTCAGATGCTTAATTGACTGAACCCCCGAGGCGCCCCCGGCTTCTGAATTTCCTTAAGACGTGGAGAGAGTGCCAAATTCATTTCTTCCTTAGCTCACCCTCATGTTTTAACTGAATCAAGCCCTTGGACATCAGGCTTTTACAAATGAAAGAGGCCTGTTTATTTGAGTTCTGTAGCCAAAAGGGAAAATGGAGAAGGGGCATCATTCTCTCAGCCACCCCCACCTGTCTCTGCATCAAGGTGGCATACTTGGGCCATCTCGGTGCTCTTTCGGCGATGGCTCCGGGAGGGGAGAAGAGGGCCCTGATCGTCGAGGTTGCCGATTTCTGTGGTATACAGCTGCCCCCTGTGACCGACCGCAGCCTCCCAGTGCTATGCCGCTGAGCACAGAGTTGGACAGAAGCAGAGGCGAGGAGCCAGCGGGCACGAGCCGCACCTCCTGCGTGTGGCTCGTGGTGGGTTCTCGATGACGTGATGTGGCTGGGCAGGCGGACCCTGTTTCTCAGGTCGTCTGGTTATAAGGAGGCTATTGGCGTCAAGGCATGCTTCAGAGTGTCATCTCCATGAACAGCCCCGGCCCCGACTGGGCCTTGGCTGTCCTCTGGCTCTCCCTTCACGACCCCTCCCTTGCCACCTCCGTCCATCAGAAGCAGGTCCAGCCTCGCAGTCCAGCTTGTAGTACTGGAAGCTGACAGTTATAATAATAAAGACTGCTTATATACCAGGCACCGCTCTGAGACTTCACCAGCATTAACTCATTTGATCTTTGTAACAACCCTACGTGCCATTGCCGTCGCTATGATAAGAAACTGATGGCCAGAGGTTAAGCAACTTGCGTAGAGTCAGTGAGCTTGGTGGAGCCCTGATCTGAACTCAGGCAGTTGGACCCCTGGCATCTTAACCAGTGTTACCCCTGCCTCTGATGTGATGCCAGCATCTGAGAACTCTCCTGACATGTTTCTTTCCTCCTAAGACCCAGTCGGGCCCTCAGCACTGCTGGCTCGGTGGGGTGAAATACAAATAAAATACAGGATGCCCAGTTAAATGTAAGTTTCAGGTAAACAACAAACAATTTTGTAGTGTGCCCCAAATATTGCATGAAATACACTTTGAAAAAAATGCTATTTATCTGAAAATCAGATTTTAACTGAACAGCCACCCTCAGCTGGTTTTATGTTGGTTGAGAACTGAGTCGGGGGTGTGGGAGGGGATTGAAGTTCTCGGTCTTGCTGTTCGCTGGTTCTTTGGCCAGGTTGTGCTGAGGGCTCCATGTCTCTGATCTCTGGTACATTGTAACGTAAAACATACTCATTGTCGAAACTCCAAACATGTTTAACTTTTGCTGTTTTTCCTCTAAAGAAAGAATATGAAGACAGCATTTTGTAGGCACATGACAAAATACAGGTGTAAAACTGTATGCTTCCCCATTTTCTGAGAACAGGTGGTCATAACAGAAGTTCAAGAAGTGTCGTACAGTCAGGCTAACATTTTGCTCTTCCAAAAGTCACGTGACCCAAACCAACTCATTCAGAAAACTCCCTGAGTTCTTTTGAAACTCTCTCAGAGGGAAATGCCACTGCTTCGTCTAGTCTGTATCTTTGGCCGCTCCGACTGGCCAGGCGTTTTTCTTAAAGTTGAGTATCACTCATCTGTGGTGCAGCTTGGACTCATTATTCTGGTTCTTGCAGCAGCTGCTGCTCACAGGGAGTTTGGGTGTGAACAGGGAGTCCTGCCGTCTGCAGAGTTGTCTTCCTGGGCTGCTACTCTTCCGGTCGTGTCTCCTGGAATGTGGTGTCCGGGCTTCTCAGCCTGGAGAGCCACAGGGCAAGAGCTAGTGGTCATTTCAGGCCTTGGCCGGGTCAGCGCATCAGGTTAGTGGGCGATACTGGGTCTCGACCACCTGCATATTGTAGGGACTGTCCCAGCAAATGTAGGTGCTTCAGTCTCAGAGGAGGGAGGTGCTCCGTTTCCACTTCAAGGCCAGTCTTTCACCTGTGCCACGGAACCCTTCCCTGAGCCTGCTCGTTTCTTACCGCCCACCCCACGTCCTCACTCTCTCCTCTTCCTAGAGCTTGCTAACTACTCTGCCCTGCAGGAAGATAACTGCCACGCCTATAATAGAGAATGGATTCATATCTGATATATGTAAAGCCTTATTACAACTCAGAGGAAGACAAGCAATCCAGCAGAAAAAGGGGCAAATGATATGAACAGGCAATCCATAAAAGAAAAAGCCTGAAAATATGTCAGCAACCTTGAGAAAATATCCAGCTTGCCTAATAATCAGGGAAATGGTTTTCTGCCCATGAGGTTGACAAAAATACAAGTCTGACAGTAGAAGACTTGGTAGAGATGCGGGGAAATAGAAATTCTGTTGTGCTTCCGGCAGCTGCATGAATTATTGGGACAACCGCTATGGAGAACTGTTGGGCAGTATTGATGTTTAGAAAGTGCCTGCAATCTGAGGCAGGAGTTCCAATTCTAGGTGTAGGCCCTGGAGAAATTCCTGCGTGTTTTATATATGGATTCAGGGTTATTCATTTTTAACATTTTAATTGACATTATTATGGCTTTTTTCAAACATACATAAAAAATGGAGCAAATAGTACAGTGAATTTCAGGTACCAGTCCCTCAGTTTCAATAGTGATCCATTTGTCAATCTATACATCACAGTTGTTTTTTTTTTTAATTTTTTTTTTTAACGTTTTATTTATTTTTGAGACAGAGAGAGACAGAGCATGAACGGGGAAGGGGCAGAGAGAGAGGGAGACACAGAATCGGAAGCAGGCTCCAGGCTCTGAGCCATCAGCCCAGAGCCCGACGTGGGGCTCGAACTCAGGGACCGCGAGATCGTGACCTGAGCCGAAGTCGGACGCTTCACCGACTGAGCCACCCAGGCGCCCCTATACATCACAGTTTTAATAGCTAAAATTTGGAGACCACCCCTGTGTCCCTCATTTGGGCATGGATAAGCTGTGGTACATATACTATTATACAGCTGTTAAAATTAACCATTTAGATCTACTTGTACCAGTGTGGAAAGATTCCAAACAAGTTGGATGAAAAAGGTGAGTTAAAAAATGACAGTGTATCATTTATGGAAAAATTAAAACACAAGTGTATGATCTGGGCACACATGTGTCTAATCAGTGTAAAATCCACAAAGGGGAGCACCCCCCCCCCAGTACCTGGCTGGTAGCCTCTAGGGATCAGGGGAGGAGGAAAGGGGTGGGGGGCTAGACTGGAAGAACCTCAAAAGAAATTGCAGCTGTTCATAGAGTGTGCTTTTCCTCTTACTAAATTTAACCGTAATTTTATCAAAAGAACACATGTGGACACTTGGGAAAGTCAGATTGTGTCACGAGGCCTGTAAAACCCCACTAACTAAGTCCCCTGTCCGACCCGCCCTCCCGGATTGTCTTTCCAGAGACAAACCCTCTGCTCCTAGCTGCTTACGCCCTGTTTGCACAGAGCATTTGACTCCGTGTGGTGGGCTGGGCTTCTGCTGTGGAAGATCCAGCTGGCTTTTACCACCCACCCAGCCCCCCCACGTGTACCCGTTTTCCCGGTCTCCATTCCCAGCGTGGTTAGGCGACCATTTTTGTTAAAGTACATTTTTAGCTTTTACAGTATTAAAATCAAGTAAATATTCACATTGGTGAACCCCAAATGTACACATGGTAACATTTTCTTGTGTGACTTCTCCATTTCCTGGAGTTACTATTTACCTTCTTTTTCATACCTAAATTGTAAATTGCCATCTCCTCTCCATTCTTTCAGGGACTGGAGGCAACGCAGCCTGGTTTTTTTTTTTGGTTACTTAACCCTCCCCTTTCCTGCCCTCTCTTGGAACTCCCCTCCCTCTGCTGATGTCTCAGGCGGTGGCTCTCTGGGCTCTGTCACCATCTTCCAGAGAACTCTCCTCACCTCCTTCTGTGCCGGCTCCCAGGTTCCTCATCTTGGTTTATTTACTTCCCTGTCTTGTTAGTGCCCCTCTCCCAGGAGCTTCCCCAGCACCAGGGCTCCTGGGCAGTGAACTTGCCTTGGCCAGGCGTGCCTTAAAAGGTCTTTATTTTGCCCTCACACTCGATTGGTAGTTTAACTGGGTGGAGCGTTCTAGGTTGGAGGACATCTTCCCTCAAAAGTAGCCCCAGGCGCAGTGTCACTGTTGAAGACCTTCTCCTCCTTTTCCAAAGTGTAGTAGCCTGAGGGATGGCCCCCAAAGATCTCCAGGTCCTCATCCCTAGAACCTGTAGGTGGCACCTTATAAGGAAAAGGGGTCTTTGCAGAGGCGATGAAGTGAAGGACCTTGACATGAGGTGATCCCGGATTATCCAGGGACCCTGAATGCCATCACACGTGTCCTCAGGAGAGAGAGGCATGAGGCTACACTTGGCAGGGAAGACCAAGTGACCACAGAGGCCGAGACTGGAGGGATATGGCCACAACAGAGGCAGGTGGCAGGGGCTGCAAGCTGGGGGCTGTGGGGTAGGACACCCCCCCCCCCCCCACGGCCAGCCCTCTGGGGGAGCACGGTCCTGCCAGCACCTCGATTTGGGCCCATGAAACTGATGCTGAACTTTTCTGGCCTCCCAAACGAAAAGGGAATACATCTTTGTTGCTTTAAGCCACCAAGGCTGCAGTGATTTGTGACGGTCTGGCCAGCAAACTCATGCGGGAAGCTGGTGGAGCCTTTCCGGTCCCTTTGCCAGCTGTGACTTGTGTCGCGCTGGCACCTCAGAGTGCCCTTGCCACCGCCACCGAAATGCACGTCCCTGGCCCCGGGACTGCCATGTGCCGGTCTTCCTGTTATGCTTTCTGGGCGATGTCCTCGACTGTCTTCTCCTTCTTCTATTTATTATGGTTAAAAATGTCTGCAACTCTATTTTTAATTTCCTAGAGCTCTTCCTCGTTGCCTTTAAAATAGCTGCCGCCTCTCAATGCGATAGCTTCTCTTACTTCTCAGAGATTAATTATAGTTTTTTTTCCTAACTATCTGCTCTCCATATTACCAGAGTTCCCTGTTTTTTATTCCCCATTTGTCTTGGTGAATTTGGGGCGATCCCCTCAAATAGCTGGGGATCTTGGCTGTCCATTCATGCTGAAGACTGAGTTGGATGTGGGTTGGAAAACCTGAGCACGGCGGGGCTCGAGGGCCACCGGCCTTGGAGGGGAGACTGAGGCAGCCGCTTCCCGGGTGCCCACTAAGTGCTGGTGGCTGCAGCCCCGCCCTGGGCTGCTGGTTTCCTAGAGAGGGGTCCTCGCTGCCTGCTGCCTCATCAGCCTGGAAGCCACTTTGTGGAAGGGGAGGGGTTTGCAGCATCCCTGTGCTGCCTGGCCTCCCTTCCCCCGTTCCCTGGGCTCTGTCTGCCTCCCTGCCCCCAGGTGAAGCCTCTGCAGGGCCTGGTGGCCAGAGCATCTGGCTTGCCTGGGTCTCACTTCCTGGGGTTCCACACCCGTGTCCTAGGGGCACAGGGAACCATCATGGGGTGGGGGGGAGTTTGGGAAAACTCAGGACTTGACCACAGGGGACTCGGGACCGCATGGCCCTCACAGGGGCCACGAGTGTTGCTCTTCCTCACCGGTCTTTACCTACAGCCGCTTCTGTTCTTTAACTTGGCATCACCACCGTTCATCCCGCTTTTAAAACAGGAGCCAAGAGTCCTCCTTACCTGCGGCTGCCGCCCCTCATCTGAAAGGTGCTGGCCGTCCGATGGCGCCACGTTTCTTAGTTCGGTTCTCACGATCTCTTGCCTACATTAGAACATCTTCCTCATTGTTTGCTACCTTCTAGCCTTGCCTCCTCAGATCCAGCTTCCTCACAACGACCCGAGTGGTCCCTGTACATTGCAAGTCTCTTTCCCTTGCCTGGTTTCTTTGGTGGCACCTCCTGACCTTGGAGATATAGTCCACGCCCCTTGCCGTGCACGCGAGCCCCTGACCTGGCGTCAGAGTCCACGTGTCTGCCCTTGGTCTCCCCTGAGCACCTTCACCCTGGCCTCTGGCCTCAGTGGACATCCACTAGGCTGGCTGCT
Organism: Prionailurus bengalensis; assembly: GCF_016509475.1. Classification (NCBI taxonomy): domain Eukaryota; kingdom Metazoa; phylum Chordata; class Mammalia; order Carnivora; family Felidae; genus Prionailurus; species Prionailurus bengalensis. The sequence continues at coordinate 110,335,421 of NC_057346.1, read as the reverse complement.
CCTTTGCCTTGGCTCCAGCTGCCCCACACCTGAACCACCTCCCCCTCCTCCTCATCCTTGAAGACTTGGCCCGGTGTCCCTCCGGAGGTCTTCCTGCTCACTGGTCGTGCTGGCACTGCTCACTGCTCGTGTTTGCTGCCTCCCACTCGGCCCTCCCTGGTGGGGGCGCTGATCACGATCCCAAACAGCTCCAAGCTCTCAGGGCCCTGCTGCGGCCTCTGTTAGGATGAGCAGGTGAGAGAAGGGGACATCTTTAACAACCGGTGCTCCCCGGTCCTTGGTTTTAGGGTCTCTATAGGTTCTGGCCATTAGTGGGGAACCTGGGTCTGTTAGTTTCCGAGGGCTGTCATAGCAAAGTCCCCAAACATATAACAAAGATTTATTATTTCACGGTTTTGGAGGCCAGAAGTCCAAAATCAATGTCGGCAGGGCCTTGTTTTCTCTGAAAGCTGTAGGGGAGGATCTTTCCTTTATCTTCTAGCTTCTGGTACTTCCCAGCAATCCTTACAGATGCATCTTTCTGGACACATGGCCGTCTTCTCCCCGTGTGTCTTCACATGATTTTCCTCCTGTGTCTTTCTCTGTGTCCAAATTTCCCCTTTTTATGAGGACACCAAGCATATTGCCTTTAGGGCCCACCCTGGGGACCTCATTTTGACTAATTACCTCTGTAAAGACCCTGTTTCCAACTAAGGTCACATTCTGAGGTGCTGCGGGTTGGGACTTGCATAGATCTCCTTGGAGGACTCAGTTCAGCCCATACAGTGGCATCTACTTCCTGCCATCTTGGGATTAGGGTGAACTGGGTAAGCCCGTGGGGAGGAGGTCCTGCGTGACTCTCCAGCCGGAGTGCTGTGCTGTGAAGGGGTCAGGGAGCTTCCTGGACTGCCTGCATGCCTGCTCTGTTCTGGTGTCCCATCTCCCTGAAAAGCCACTATCCAGCCACTGTCCAGAATGGAGGCTTTAGTGCCGGTCGCCTTGCGCAGCCCTCCTGGTTCCCACCTTTTTCTGACCTTGCCCTTTTAACTAAACATCCTTGTCAACACTTTGGGCTCTAATCTGTGTGTAAGGGGCACTTGTATGTCCCGCTGACTTGTGTGTGCTGATCCTAGTGGGGACCAGGCCGCATTAATCTTTGTCTCAGCATTCCAAAATGTTGCTGGAAACTCTTGTGACCTATTCATTCGTTCGTTTGTTCATTCATTCCCGAGACATTTAATCTCGGTGTCCGGCACAGTATAGAGTGCTAGGGAAACAGTGAAGGACAAAATAGACTGAGGATCCTGTCCCCAAGGTCCTTAGAATGTCTTGTGGGGTGGGTGAACGAATCATTACAACATTAACTGCTCCTTTCCGAGGACAGATGTGACCTCACCCACATCCTCCACAGACAGGACAGTAGGGTGTGGCAAGAACAATGACAGATCTTTCCCAGGGTGGGTATTGAGCTCGCCAAGGAGGTTGGGTGTCCAGGAATGCCTTTCTGAGTGAGTCTAAAGGATGTGGAGAAATCAGGGCAAGTGGCCTTCTGACGTTCTGGTACCTGGGCAAGCAGGTCGGCCGTAGCTCTCCTTTTGCACCAGGGGGCAGTGTTCAACCTGCAAGTGTCCCTGCCCTTGACCGAGGCTGGGACAGGGCAGCCACTGTGTCGCCAGTTTGCCCCCTCCTCATCCCTGTCCTTCCCCGCTGTTGCCCTGCAGGCCCAGACCCCTTGCTCACCTCCTTTCTCTGAGCCTGCTCCGTCCCCCTGCCCACAAATCCCAGCAGCCCACACAGTGCCATTTGTCCCAGTGTGGCTGTTTCACCTTCTCCCCTCTGCCTGCTGCCTTAAATCAGGGGCTGTGGGGGTTTTGTGGAGCCTTGTCGGCTGGTTCTGAACCACAGTGGCCTCTCAGGGTAGGAGCCGGCTGTGCGGCCCCAGGCCACGTGCTGTTTTTACTCCTGTCTCTGTCTTTGGTATTCTCGCTTTCCTTTCTTCTTCATCTGTCACCTTCACTGTCTTCCTGTCCTCCCTTCCGCTCCCCCTACCCAGATGTCTCAGCCTTAGTCAAGCCTCTCTCGGGCGCTTCAATACCAGCTGCTGCTGCCTGCAAAGTCCAACGGAGTCCTTTCCTTTCATCTGTCTCTGTTGGCCGCCAGCCCTGGGGCCCCGTTGGACACGTTGAGGACAGTGCAGAGCTGCTTGGAGAGAAAACTCCCCAAGAGCAGCCCCACCCATCAGAGGCTCGCTTCTGCTACGGCTGGAGTCCACTGCCAAGAACTCCTTCCTTCTGGTTTTGACCTGCTTTTGCTGGCACTGCTGAGGCCAGCTGGGGGCCCAGGAAGGAGCACGATGATGGTACTGGTGCTGGGAGGGTCGGGAGAGTAGATGGATGGGGATCTTGTTAGTTACTTTGGAGATTCCTGAGGCCTGTTTCTGGGCCGCTGTCCTTTCTCCTCACTCCCTCTGGCTGCCCTCCTACACACCTCTGACCTGGATGTGCTAAGGGGCTTGGGAACTGGGGGTGGGCAGTCCAGACCGTGGGCTTGCTTCTAAGACTGCCATCAGCCAGGTACTCCCAAAGCAGGGCCATGGCTTTCCCTTCCGAATGTGCCTCCCTTTCCAACTGCCCACAGCTGTCCTCTGAGGCTGCAGGAGGTGCTGTGTAAAGAACAGGGATATTTAGGGTGGACGCAGTACAGATCCTTGAAGGAACGTTCCGGGGCCTGACACTTGGGCCGCAGCAGGCTCCTCTGGCTGGGAGCGCACACACCCTGAGCACAGTGGTCATATTGTCTGGACCACAGTTTGGACGATGATAGCTCGACACCAGAATTTTGTGCTGCTCAGGGTTGCAAGAGGCAGCTTGGGAGATGTAGTTTTGGTCGGAAGTCGTGGGACTTCAGATGTCTAGGGACATTTTGATGATTTATTGGAGTAAGTGAAGCTGTCCTAGCTTATCGGGGACACATGATTGCTGGCGCTGTTAGCCTGCCCTCGGGGGCGGGGGGGGAGTGCAAAGCCACTGGCTTCCCTGCAGGAAGTTCAGGCCAGTGACACAGTTTTTATCAGGAGTCGGTTTTTTGGTTTTTGGTTTCCAAGCACCTGTCACACTGTGCCTCTGATAAAGGCCACAGCTTACTTCGCTAGTTGGTCATGACACCATGTGCCCTGAGAGATCAGAGCTCCTGCTCTGGAGGGCAGCCTGCTGGGTGACCTGGGCTGTTACTTAATCCCACCTGCCTGCTTCCTTATCTGTACAAGGGAGCGATAAGGAGCCTATTACGTGAGTTAGCACTTGGAGAGCATCTGGTAAAGGCTAGAGGCTCCGCCGGGTTTGCTGGTCACCGTGTGTCCCCACCTGCCTGCACCGGCCTGGCACGTAGGTGGAGCGTGGTGAGTGCCGGGTGTCGTAGAAGCCAAGTGGGCAGGTCATCGAGATTGGGCAGAAGGTGTCCAGACCTTCCCCCTGCCTCCTTCCACAGGTTCTTTAGGCACCTTCCTGACTTGGTTGTTATCACTAGCTTCTGGAAGGGGAACACTGAGCGTATTGATGAGTGTTGGAGGAGAAATTGAAGCTCGGGGAGAAGTAGAAACCGTGGAGTCCTGCTGAGAGGCAGCGGGGAGAAAGCAGGTGTCCAGACACTCCTTGCTTCGCAGCGCCTCACGCTTGCCTGCAAGGCGTTGTTTACACGTCCCAAGTGAGAGTCAAAGCCGTCTTATTCCCCATCTCTAATGCACAACCCGAGGCCAAGGAAAGAGATCTGTCAGCTGGCATTTGCAAAAAATAGCAAACAGCCCTCTCTGGGACTGTCAGCTCTCTGGAGAGGAAACCAGGATGAGATCTTCGGGTGATGGTTGCTTTTCTCCTGCTCACCGTTTCTGTCCCCATCGCTGAGGTCAGAGAAGACTTTGCCCTGAGCATCACCAGCCCGGAGCAAGGCCCGCTGTGCTCTGGCAGCATCTGAGCGGCCTGTCCTCCTGAGGAGGCCCGCCCAGCGAGGCTGTCCTGTCGGGGCGAGCGCCTCCCTTGCTGAAGGGTTCCAGTTGTGTCAGGGAGGGTCTGCTGATGCGACACCACGGGGGCTTTCCAAGATGCTGAGTTTGGTTAACGAGGCCTTTGGAATCGGAGATTCTCAAACTGTCTATGACCTTGAGGATTTCTTGGTTACCATCCACCAACCAAAAACCCGTGGTGGGAGCCTGGCGCCAGCCCCACCCCACTCACCCGTGAGCAGCACTTCTGCACCTTTGCCTGTTCTCTGCCAGGTGTGAGGATGACAAGGAGGCCACCTGGAACAGTGCCTGAGGGAAGGCCTGCACTCTGGAGGCTGTTTGGGGGAGAGTGCCACTGTGAGAAGCTGGCACTCAGGTCACACTCTGTGACGCCAGGGTTTATCTCTGGGCGAGGGGCCCCGTGTCATGCCAGAGGCAGCCCCTGTGGGAGGGCTGCGGGAAGGGAGTTTGGTGCTCCGTGGCCTTCCCGCTGCCCTCCGCTCCCGCCCCAGGGGCTCTGCTTCTACTGGTGGGTCTTGCGGGTGCCTCCAGCAGCACAGCTTCCGGCCTCCACTTCCCCCAGCCCCAAGCACTGCACAGGGGCCTCTCCTCCCTCCAGGGGTGGGAGACGGGGCGAGATTCAGGGAGGAGTGGGAGTCTGCCCACTCAGCCCCTCCCTTTGGCCCGTCCCAGAACCCTCAAACTCAACATACCCAGAGAGGACTCCTCACACACATGACCCACGAGTGTCCCGCTTCGCAGAAGAGAGGGCTCTGCGAGGCAGCCGACCTCTGCCCTGCAGTTTCCCCCAGCTATAGTTGATTCTGGAAAGGCCTCAGGAAGCACCGGGCAGCTGACCCTGCACTCCCCTTCCCCCAGGGGTCAAGTCTGGGAGGAGAGTGGAATTTGACTAGGGGAAAGGCTGGGTGCTGAGTTAGCCGAGTTCTAAGAAGGGTGGAGATGTTCTGGGAATGAGGTAACTTTTTTTTTTTTTTTAAGTTTATTTATTTTGAGAGAGAGAGAGCGTGCACACAAATGAGGGAGGGGCAGAGAGAGAGGATCTCAAACAGGCCCCTGGCTGCCAGCACAGAGCCCGATGTGGGGCTTGAACTCACGAAACCGTGAGATCACGACCTGAGCTGAAACCAAGAGTCGGATGCTTAACCAACTAAGCCACCCAGGCGCCCCATGGGGTGACATTTTTTTATTCATCCCCGTGTCCTCCTGTCCCAAGCCTAGCATTGGGGGTGGTGGGGGGTGTCGGGGTCACATGTGACTCAGCTGTGAATGGAGCTGCACAGCTGTGTCTAGGCTCTGAGGGGAGCACGACTGGTGCCTTCTGTCCGGACTGGCCTCTCCGGACCCTGCCCCGCCTGCTCACCCATGTTTCTGTGCCTTTAACCTCCAGTGGCAGCAGGTCCTAATCACTCACGGCTGTCTGCTGTCCCCCTGCTGGCTCGTGTCCTGCCTCAGATCATCTGCCTTGCAATCTTTCCTGGCCCCAGGGGGTCAAGGGAGCGAGCTTGAGGCTGTGAATCACCTACTGCCTGCATGACCCAACCTCCCTGCCTCCCTTTGCCTTGGGCCCCACAGCCACCGTAGGCGTCCCTTACCCTGCTTTCAGTCTTGGCCACCACCTAGGCTTCCAGCACCCTGGTGCCTGAGCACTGTGTATGCCAGGGCCAGTGACCTCAGGCGGAGCAGCCGCTGGCCCGTGGCCTCCCTGGGCAGAAGCAGCTGTGGGCCCCTGGCTGGTGCAGAGTGAGTGCTGTGGGGAGGGCCCACTGCGACCCCCTGAGTGCGGGTCTAACTGCGCATGGGCCAGGTGCCCTGGGGCGGTGGGCCTGGTGCTGTGGAGGGGGCTCAGGGGCGTGGGTTGTGTGGGGCTGCATGGAGACGGTTCCTTCTTGTCCCCGTGCTCTTGTGGGAAGAAAGGATGGTGGGAAGATGGTGATCGCGGCCCAGCATTTACCGCCGGGCTCGGCGATCCCCAGGACGACCTGTCGAGGTTGGGAGTGGGGTGCCCGGTTTCACAGATGATGAAACGAGGCCTTGATTGTCCAGATCTCATGGCTTGTGGGGACCCTACTGGGGGGGCAGTCCCAGGCCTGTGGACTCCAGGCTTGAGCACTGGGCCGCCAGCAGCTAGACGGGGCTGCTCTCTACTCCTCTTTCTCCACTGCTCTGGCTTTGGCAAGAAGGCCCTGACCTTTCCTCTCTGTGAGCTTCTGCCTGGCTCTCTCCTGCACCCCAGGGCCTGATCTGCTTGGACATGGCTTCAGGGGCATCTGGAGGCTCCCGCCTAGATCCCGGCTCTGCATCTGTAAAGTAGAGCTGCCAGGGAAGGCCTGGCTGCAGCATCTGTGAGGATCCAACACGAGAATGTGTGTGGAATGGCCACCGAGGCCTGGGGGTTTTTCGGGCTCCCTGTGTCGTCACTGTGAGCTGGGAGGCGCTGGCACCCACTGTCCACCTAGCCTCCAGGGATCCCTTTCTGTCTCTGGAAAAGGGAGAGGGCAGTGTGAGGGGGCATTTAACACGAGGCAGTGGGTAAGTTCCTACATGGTAGGAGCAAACCCACCCAGGTGGGAGAAAAGATTGGGCCTCCCTGGAAACTTCTGGAGGTTTGTGACTGTTGGGGCCCGTGTCACCTGCTGTGAGGCTGCTCACCTGTAGACAGGTGAGGAAGACCCATAGCCTGTTCTCCCGGGCAATAGGTGCGGAAGGTGAGGTGGCCCCACCGTGCTGTGGGGAGAGGGCCCAGCCTCGTTCACTGGCAGCTCGTCTCACAGGACATCGCGGAGTTCTCTGTCTCCCTCGGGGAGACGGTTCGGGTGCTCTACTTAGCTTTTTTTCTGCAGAGATCTTCTCTCTCTCCTGTATGTCTTCATTGCGCCTCTAATTGTAAATAATACATCTCTGGTGGAGAAAGTATAGACTGGAGAAGCACAAGGAAGGAAAAAACCCAACACTGAGCCAATTCTAGAACATAGGAGTGAGCGATGTGCTGACAGAGCTCCTTCCAGTTGATTTCCTTGCCTAAAAAAAAAAAGCTTCATGAAATCATATTTTTACCTTTTAAATTTCTGTAGCATCACATTCTAGCATAAGCATTTCCTATGTCATCAGAGCTGTGCACTCATTTTTTTTAATGTTTATTTTTGAGAGAGAGAGAGAGAGAGAGAGAGAGAGAGAGAGAGAGAGAGTGCGCGCATGTAAGTAGAGGAAGGGTGGAGAGAGAGGGAGACACAGAATCCGAAGCAGGCTCCAGACTCTGAGCTGTCAGGCCAGAGCCCGATGTGGGGCCCGAACTCACGAACCATGAGATCATGACCTGAGCCGAAGTCAGACGCTTAGCCCACTGAGCCACTCAGGTGCCCTGAAACACTCATTTTTAATGGCTACATAATGTCTGTTTGTATAGATGTCTTCCTGTTGGATCCATAAGTGGTTTCTAATTATTTGCTACTGTAAATAATACTGTTTTGAGCATCTTTCTGCACCCATCTTGGTTCCCATTTTAGAATATTTCCTTGGGTTGGATTCCTAGAATGGTAACGACTGGGCCAAGGGGTGTAAGTATTTCAAAGGCTCCTGATAGGGTTTCCAGGGAGCTTTCCAGAGAGCTGCCCTGATCTCCAGACCTCACCTGCGGGTCTGTCTCCCATAGGCCTTACCAGTGCTGAACCTGATTATTGCACAACACTGTTGCTAATCTAATAGGCAAAGTGCCACCTCACTATTCTCTTCTGTCTGTGTTTTCTCCTGAGGTGAAACTGCTAAGGGTTCATTAACCGCTTCTGTTTACTGCTCTGTTGCCACGCTTGTCCTAAAGGAGCGTTTTGCCTCTTCTTGGCTTGACCCCGTGTGGTGGTTTGGGCTCTTTCTACGGGGCTTTGTCCCAGCTGCAGATCCGCCTGTGGCCGTGAGCAGAGCAGGCATTCGGTGCCCAGGACGAGGCGAGATTTGTACCTCAGGCCTGCTCTCTGGCGTGTATGCCGTCGATGGCCAAGGCGGTGGGTTCGTGAAGCTCTGCCAGGAAAGAGCTTCCCTCCCCGGGGGTTGGGGGGGGGGTGGTTATCTGAAGCAGATCTCAGAGGATCGGGCTGCTGGTGGATCTGTGAGGGGGAGATAGCACGGTAATAGCTGAAGATCGCTGCACTTTAAGTGGCCTCTAGAAGAGGAGGTTTCTGCCACCATTTGAAGAAGTCTGCACTTCTGAAGTCTGAGTGGAGGCTTGGATGGCTTCCTGAGACAGCACTGGTGCAGGGGGGCTCCTCGGGAGATCTGTCGTCACCCTCATTGCCTGGCCAGGCGGAACCCTGATGGAGGGACACGGGGGCCAGCGTGGTGTGGGAGGTTCTCAAACCCGGGCTGCCGGGCCCCGCAGAGGGCACCGAAGGGGACTCAGACAATATGCACAGCGAGGGAACACAGGGCCTCTGGTTCACTGCCAGGATTGCTTTGAGAGCTTGAAGTGTTATGAAAGTTGTCAGGGCACTAGGGTGGGCTGGGTTCTGTTTGGGCTTGACTTCGCGCCCTGCCCTACAGCCAGTCAGCCCCCCAGGGAGTGTTGGGCTTGGCCGGGAACTGAGGAGGGAGAGGGTGCTGGCTTTTGTGTGGGGCTGCCGCGGGGCTGGGGTGGGACGCTTACTCTTCCTAGGGAGACCCTCTGTGCCGAGGCTGCTCCAACCCGGCTCTTGACTTCCAGATGCTGAAGTTCCGAACCATCCGTGGGGGCCTGAGGCTCCTGGGGATCCGCCGAGCCTCCACTGCCCCTGCTGCCTCCCCACACGTCCGGCGCCTGGAGTACAAGCCCATCAAGAAGGTCATGGTGGCCAACAGAGGTGAGTGCCCTTGGGCCCAGTGAGAGGAGCCCAGCACAGCCTTAGCGTCCCTCTTCTGCCCTTGCCCTGTACACCAGCTCCCCGCCCGCCTCTGCTTCTGTAAGGACCCAGGAATCTAACGTCTTGGCCTGTTGCCCCTTTCCTCCAAGGTGAGATTGCCATCCGTGTGTTCCGGGCCTGCACGGAGCTGGGCATCCGCACCGTGGCTGTCTACTCGGAGCAGGACACAGGCCAGATGCACCGGCAGAAAGCAGATGAAGCCTACCTCATCGGCCGCGGCCTCGCCCCGGTGCAGGCCTATCTGCACATCCCAGACATCATCAAGGTGGCCAAGGTGAGCCGGGCTGGGCCTGGACCCCGTGCCTTCCCTGCTGGGCCCGGGCCCCAAGCCAGCCCACAGTAAGTGCTGTGGATAGGTGACTGGGTGAATGAATGAGTGAATGGAACGAGTGAGGTGGGGGCAGGTATGGGAGCCACAGGGTTTGGTCTGGGCTTGTGTGAAGGAATCTGAGAGATGCCTCATTCCTCTGATCCCTCCTGCCCCCAGGAAAACAATGTGGACGCGGTGCACCCTGGCTACGGGTTCCTGTCAGAGCGCGCGGACTTCGCCCAGGCCTGCCAGGATGCCGGGGTTCGGTTCATTGGGCCGAGCCCTGAGGTCGTCCGCAAGATGGGAGATAAGGTGGAGGCCCGGGCCATCGCCATCAGTGCAGGTGCATATGGCGGACGAGCCACTGGGGGCCGTACGGCTCCTCAAGAGGGGCTGTCCGAGGAGGGGGCTGGCGGGTTTGGGCAGGGAGGACCCACATGCCTGTCTTCCAACAGGTGTCCCCGTGGTCCCTGGCACAGACGCCCCCATCACCTCCCTGCACGAGGCCCACGAGTTCTCCAACACCTACGGCTTCCCCATTATCTTCAAGGCCGCCTACGGGGGCGGGGGACGTGGCATGAGGGTCGTGCACAGCTATGAGGTGAGCAGGAGCCCAGGGCTGGGAGCGGCGCAGCGGGCCCCCCCAGGCCGTGAGGCCACCCAAAGAGCAGACCCTGGGGTTCTGAGAAGGGGGTGGTCCTGCAGAAGGTGAGACAGAGCTCCGGGGCCCCATGGCTGCTTGCCTTGCCTGCCCTCTTAGGAGCTGGAGGAAAACTACAACCGGGCCTACTCGGAGGCTCTGGCTGCCTTTGGGAACGGCGCACTGTTCGTGGAGAAGTTCATTGAGAAGCCACGCCACATCGAGGTGCAGATCCTGGGTGAGTGGGGGCGTTTGTGGGGCCACAGCACAAGGCAGGAGTGGAGCAGGCCTGATCTTTCTGGGCTCACGACGCTGGCCTCCAGGAGCTGTCCCTCCGGCAGACCCTTCCCCAGGAAGGGCTCGGGCCTTGGCCGTGGCGGTTTCCCTCCTGGCTGCCCCCTACCGCTGGGAGCAAGCGTTGATTGGCCGCGGTAGTTGTGTGGGGGCTGGGGGTGTTCACGAAGTGTTTTGGTCCCTGGAGAGGCTGAGGCCGGTTTACCTTTCACCGCAGGAGACCAGTACGGGAACATTTTGCACCTGTACGAGCGAGACTGTTCCATCCAGCGGCGGCACCAGAAAGTGGTTGAGATTGCTCCTGCTGCCCACCTGGACCCCCAGCTTCGGACCCGACTCACCAGTGACTCTGTCAAACTTGCTAAGCAGGTGAAAGGCGGGGGCCTTCAGGAACAGTCCCTCATGTGGAGACAAGGAGCCTGTTCCTATAGGCTCCCTCTGAGCTGCTGCCGGCTTAGGCCTCATGGCCAGTGGTCGCTGTCCAGATGTGGACAGTCTGCCAGGGAGCTAGGAGGTCCAGAGTGACTGGCTCTGGGAGGGAGGGGGGAGGACCATCTTGGAGGAGAAAGGGCTGAGGTAGCATCCTCGGGTCCTCCCTGTGTGAGAGCAGAGGTGTCAGGCCCGGGCCCAGAGGCCAAGCCTAGAGTCCAGAAGGGCTGAGAAGAAGGAGGGAAAGAGGCCACTGGCCACACCCTCTGCGCAAATCGAGCTTCTGCGTGGCACCAACTAACCCCTGGAACAAAAGGCATGAGATCCAGTGGTTTCTGTCAGGATTAAGAAGCATTATTAAGGCATTTCTTCCATTCATTCTTGACCGTCCCCTGCATCACATTTGTTGCCACCCATGGAATTCTCAGATCCTCCTTCTGCTAATCTTTGCTCTACTGGGTCATGGAGGCGGCTCCCCCAGCAGTGACCTGCCCCGCTAGGCCTGCCCGGGGGAGCGCCCGCCCGGGCCAGGCCTTAGCAGGGGTCCTGCTGTCTGTTGCTCTGCCCCCTCCCGACCCCAGAGTCCAGGCATCCCGCCCCCACTTCCGCCTCCCCTTCCCAGGGCCAAGCGGGGGCATCTTCTCACGCCTGCCTTCCCCAGCACCCCGGCGGGCCTTGGTCCTGCTCTCCCTCTCAGAGTAGACCTCTCAGGAGGCAGATGATCCCAGAGCCTTCCCCAGCTGAAAGACAGGGTTGGTGCTCTGCAGAGAGGCTTCAGCCACAGTTAATAGGAGGCATTGATTAGGATCTAATTTAGAGTTGTCATTTGGGTTACTTCATATGAGGAGTAATCTTACCTGGAGTTGGGTCTAATTTATCGGCTCAGGCCATGTATCATGGTATAATAGATTTGAGGGAACTGACTGAAGTCTACTATGTGGTTCTGGGAGGACCAGAGAGAGACCGGTTGAATGAGGGTTGAATTTTGCATTAGAATCATCAGTGTTGGTTGTCTCAGGTGGCATCTCTTTGGGTTGTGGCCAGAGGTGGGGACGAGTAGAGCAGAGGGGAAAACCCTTTAAGAACGAGAAGGCCCTGCACAGGCCGGGCTACGCGTGGCGGGGCCTGTCCGCCGGGGAGAGGGCACTGATTGATTCTGGATCCGGTGGTGCTTCTGATGTCTCGCCCAGACAAGCCGGCCGAAGCTGGCAGAGGCTCGGCGGAGCCCTGGGGAGACATCCGGGCAGGGGTCCGGGCCCTGGGTTGGCGGTGCTCACCCAGGGTTGGGGGGGTGGGGGTGGGAGGGGCGGCAGGGCTGGTGGGCTGCCCGCCGTCTCTTGGGGCGGGGTCTGCCTCAGTCTGCTCTTTCGGAACCAGCCCAGTGGCCGCGTCTGAGCCGGGGTGGCCGGCAGGCCCCCGTCGGTCGGGCCCTGCTGACGCGCCACTCCACAGGTGGGCTACGAGAATGCGGGCACCGTGGAGTTCCTGGTGGACAAGCACGGCAAGCACTACTTCATCGAGGTCAACTCCCGCCTGCAGGTGGAGCACACCGTCACCGAGGAGATCACTGAGTGAGTGGGGCAGGGGGGAGTGGGGTGTGGCCTCTGGGTTTCCTACAAAATCCACAGCAGGCGGCTGCTGGGGAGCTCAGCTCACTGTCCACTGTGGTAGAGAGCAGCTGGCGACTGGGCACTTACTCTTTACAAAAAATATTACTAGCGAGCACTACATGCTGGGGCGCCGGCGGGGGCTCAGCCAGTTAAGCGTTCGACTTCGGCTCAGGTCATGATCTCACAGTTTGGGAGTTCGAGCCCTGCACTGGGCCCTTTGCTGTCGGCTCAGAGCCCGCTTTGGATCCTCTGTCTCCCTCTCTCTCTGCCCCTCCTCCACTCGCTCTCTCAAAAGTAAATAAACATTAAGAAAAAAAGAAGTACTACATGCTTACTGTAAGAATTGAGGAGCAAATAAAAAAAATATGGAGAACTACCCCCCTCCCCAGAACTGGGATGTGAGGAGGCTCAGGCCACGGGGAGGCTGGAGGAAGCTCTGGGTTTCAGGTGAAGAGCTGGGGACTCAGGTCAAGAAAGTGGCCAGCCCAGCACGGCATCACCTGTGCCCACGCTACATCTTGTGGTTTTGTTCCACCTGTATGTATTTTACTAGATAAATAGTTAGACACAACTGAGATGCTTTGGGCAGAATTTCTATTCTACTTTTATTTTTATTTAAAAAAATTTTTTTTAAGTTTATTTATTTTGAGAGACAGAGAATGTGTGATCAGGAGAGGGGCAGAGAGAGGGAGCAAGAGAGTCCCAAGCAGGCTCTGCACTATCAGTGCAGAGTCCCATGTGGGGCTCGATCCCACAAACCGTGAGATCATGACCCGAGCCAAAATCGAGAGTCGGACGGATGCTCAACTGACTGAGTCCCCCAGGCCCCCCTCTTCTACTTTTAATATTGTTGAAAGCACTCTCCAGGTCAGTATTCTTTGTAATACTTTAGATGTGTGTGTATCATAACTTATGTACATAGCCCTCTGTTACTAGATGGCATCTCTGGGTTTTGTGGCTTATAAGGGTAGTCAGTTAATGTTCTTTGCACCTAAATCTTTCCCTTCCTCTGTGAAGAGGTCTGGGGATAAACATTTTCGGTGTGGTTACCTGAGCAAAGCCTAATCAGCCTTCCAGATTGCTTGTCTCGGTTTGTATTCCCACAAGCAATGAGTATGGACATTCTAAAAATCTGCCCATTTGACAAACAATTCCGTTGTTTCAAGATACATATTTTGAGCTCTTCAAGTGTTAAGCCCTGGCTTTGGGCCAGTCCATCTCACCCTGGGACTTTCCTGACAGTTTGTTGCTTCCCTGACCTCTGACCCCACCTGACATTGAGGATGCTGTGGGGCACCTGCCTTTGCCCAGCAGGTGCTCAGAGGCCCCCAGACTCCTTGCTCCCTTGAGGTAAATCCTGAGTTGAGGTGGATGCTCCAGCTTCAGATTCTCGCTCCATGAGACTTTGCCCAGTTGTGCCACTAAAACTTCTCATGAGCCTTGAGCCTGCTGCCAGCCTGGTCTGTTAAGGGTGGGGGTCGATGCTTGCTCCGGAGTAGAGGTTTTGTGTCAGACAGCCACAGAGCAGGGCACAGGTTCCTTCCAGGTCACTGGCCGCATAGAGCTTGGGCGAGCTGCAGCCTCTCTGACCCTCAGGCTCCTCCTCTGATGGAAATGACAGCCTCTCAGAGCGTCATTGTGGAGATCAAGCTTGAAAAGAGCACCCAGCCTTAAGTCCCTGGCGTGTGGACGTGGTGATGCATGGTAATCACCGTCACTACTATGAAGTGCTTTAGTAGGAAATACAAAACACTGAGGAAAATCTGCCAGTGTAGTTTCCAGCCTGTCCTTACCACAAGCTTCAGTGACAATAAATTTAAAACCTTGAGTTTTTTTTTTTTTTTTAAACAGCTGTTCCTCTTGGATTTGTTGCTGTCCTTAGGAGCATGGCAGTCAGTGAGGCTGAGCTTATAAAATCATGCACATTTGGAGAGTTTTGTACACTAACGTCTCCTTCAGGGCGGGGTCTGGAGCTAAGCCCAGCTGCGACCCTGGTCCTGGAAGGGCGGTGTCCTCACCCCGGCACCTGCCCACCCGCCCACCTGCCCACGCGGACTCTCCCAACAGCTTCGGCAAGCCTGGCCCTCACAACCCTGTTCCCTCGCAAACTGCCCCCCACCTTCACCACGGTGTAGCACATGCCGCTCTGGGTGCAGCGTCCGAGGCTTCAAATCCAGCTTGAACCGGGGAGGGTTTGGGGAAGGCAGGAGGACAGAGAGACCCCAGGGAAAAAGGGCCGAGGGTGGGGAGGGGTTGTTTGGTGGGAGTACAAGAGCAGGCACATGCAAATCTTTCCATTGGCCCCTCTCTAGCTGCCACCTTCTCCTTGCTCAGACTGCACAGGGCCGCCGGTGGGCAGTGGGCGGTGGGCAGTGGGCAGCGGCTGCTGGACTGGTTGGGAGGAACTGACTGCCCCAGCTGGTGGAGGGGTGGGACAGGGAGCGGTGGGGCGAGGCCGGCCTGGCTGTGGGCACCACCCCCCAGCCTCCCTCCCCCCCCCCCCCATCCATCCCCTGCCTCACGCTCCCCTCCTCCCTGCCCCCCCCTGCAGTGTGGACCTGGTCCATGCCCAGATCCACGTGGCCGAGGGCCGGAGCCTGCCCGACCTGGGCCTGCGGCAGGAGAACATCCGTATCAACGGCTGTGCCATTCAGTGCCGGGTCACCACCGAGGACCCCGCGCGCAGCTTCCAGCCAGACACTGGCCGCATCGAGGTACGCCAGCGCCTGATGGAGCACAGCCTGGTCTCAGTCTGGACGAGAAGACCCTCCTGTGGGCCTGGCCAGGAGGGAAGACCCCCACTTGGGTTGGCTTAGGGCACAGGGGAACCAGGTGCTGTCCAAGAGTCAGGGAGAGCATTCTGGGGGCAGCGGGGACTGTCATGAGTGCAGACTAAGGAGCCAGTGAGTGAACAGGAGGCAGACCAGCTGTGTGGAGCCAAAGGTAGGGTCCCCAGAAACAAAGCCCAGGCCCTTGACTTTGGCTTCTTAAAAGAGCCCAGAGACAGAGTGGTGGCCTCTGTCCTGACTTCAGTCTGAGGGAGTGTGATGGGCAGGGCAGGACCCAGGGGTCACCGCAAAGGATCAGGGCCCAGATGTCCCAGTGGTGGGGACCAGCTGAGCAAGGGGCCCGTTAAGGCTGCGTGAGGGAGTCGGGAGATGGTGCGGGGCAAGGAGGAGGCAGGCTCGCTCGGGGCTGCCAGGGGCTGGGTGGGCGGACGAGGGGGGCCCTGCCGTGCCTCCACCCGCGGGAATATCTCCTGTACCTCCTCTCTTCTCTCAGCACAGACAGCCCTCCCTCCCGCCACCCCGCCCCCGCTCCCAACCTCTGGGCCTGCTTGGGGCAGGAGCCCTCTGACCTGCTGGGGCACCTGTTCCCTGGCCCTCTATCTCACACTGCCTAAGGATACTTCTGGAACCTACTTCTGGAACCAGCTCTGCTGGTCTGCTGCCTCCCCATCTGGTCTGAGCCTCCGAGAAAGCAGGACATGTGCGGGAAGCCAGGTTCTGCTCCGGGATCCAGGGAGAAGGCCAGGATGGTTTTGAGATGGGTCCTGGGTCTCTGAGAAAGCAGCGATGTGGGGAGGGAAGGAGCTCTCTGGACTTGGAAAGTTGTGGTGTTGGTAGGCTTGAGGCAGGGAACTGCCACTGGAGTCCCATTTCTGGAGCAATCCAAGCCATAGGTGGGGGCGAGCCCTGAGGCTGGAGTGCCGCCCAGCGGGCGGGCCCCCGACTGCCTGCCCTCAGTGGGGAAGGGGCAGCCCTGTGACACGCCGCTGCCTCCCCCCTCCCCCTCCGAGGCCTGACTCCTCTGAGGCTGGTTCACCACAGAATATTTTTAGCTGACGGTTCCTGCTCACAGCTGAGTGTTCACCCTTAAATATTTTATTAAGTTCCTTTTTATCGAACACAGGCCTGTGTCCCTTAGAAGCGGAAACATGGTGCAATGGGTGTCCCAAGCCCCTGGGCTGTCCCTCCCACTCCTTCCTCACCCGTGCTCATGGGGTCCCCTGTCCCAGGTGTCCACTCTCCCTGCAGAAACTCCTCCCTGTCCCCATCACGGATGTGCTTGTGTGCACTGGTTACCCCAGACACCCTGAACCTCTGTCCCCCCAGGACCCTGTCTCCGTCTGTTGATTTGAAACCTCCATCCCCCGTCCACGAGTCTGCCTCTGTGACCCGTCCTTCTCTGCCCTGCTTTCCTGTCTGGGCACGCAAGCCCGCACCAGCTTTCCTGCAAACTCACGTACAGTCCTTTCTCCGAGTATTTCCTGTCTGCCTGCCCGGTCCTCTGCCGCCCCTCTCTCTCCCTCCCATTCTCCGCTTTTGGAAGGAAGAGAAACTGACGAGGGCGGGGGGGGGGCGGGCACTGAGGCCTTCCCCATCACTTTACTGTATATGTTAAAACAAAAACCCCTTGGCCTGCCTTCTCTCTGTCCCTGGGCTCTTATCCTACAGCGTCCCGGTCAACAGTCTGTATTTCCTTGTTTGTCCGTTCCCTCGCCCAGCAAGCTGGGAGCCCCCTGTGAGCAGGGACTCTCTTTGAGCTGTTCGCCCCGGTGCCTGGCACGTAGTGGGTGCAAACGCCTGTGGGATGAATCTGCAAGGCACGAGGGTTGGTCAGGCAGGCAGGTGGAAGGTCGATGGGATCTGGCCCCTGCCTGCCCGGGGCCCCTCTCTGCGCCCTGCTAGGCTCTGCATCAGCCCCTGAGCACTGCACATGCGGCCCCCTACCCTCTCCTGCCCCTTCCCCTGCCAGCTCCTCTCAGGGAGAAGGAGGCCATGGCTGTGGCACCCAGAGAAGTCGGTATGCCCCTGGGTTTGCTGACGGGAGTGAGGCAGAACTTCGCAAGCCAGAGTTGGGGCTAACCCGCGGTGCTCTGGTACCGGTCCCAGTGCCCTGCCACACCCATGCTTGTCCAGCCTGGGCTGGGGGCCACATCTTGACTCCCCCTTCCGACCCAGGTCCTGACTTCTGCCCGCAGGTGTTCCGGAGCGGAGAGGGCATGGGCATCCGCCTCGATAATGCATCTGCCTTCCAAGGAGCTGTCATCTCCCCGCATTATGATTCCCTGCTGGTCAAAGTCATTGCCCATGGCAAAGACCACCCCACGGCTGCCACCAAGATGAGCAGAGCCCTTGCTGAGTTCCGAGTCCGAGGTGTAAAGGTGAGAGGCTGTGGGCCCTGCCTGCCTTCTGGTCGCTCACAGTCCTTGGCTGCACGTGGACTCTGCTGGCTGCTCTACCATTGCTGGGAGTGGGCCTGGGCACCAGGTTTCTCAGATGCTTAGGGGGGCACTGGCCCTTGGCCACAGGCGAGAGTCTTGCTCTGGGGAGCCCCACACTCCTTCCTGGCCCTCTTAGGTGAGATCCCTTGGAGTGTGTGTTCCGTCCACAAATCACAGGCCTCCCTTCTGGAGATTCTGATCCCACAGGTTTAGGTGGGGGCCTCAGAGCCTGCGTTTTGAACGAGCTTTCCAGGTAATTCTCAATCCCAGGATAGCCCTGGGTGAGAGCGCAAGCCTGTGTGGATGAGGTCACTTTGCATAAAGTGAGACCCCCGTCTGCCCTCGCTCCCCTCTTCCCCTTGCCTGGCACTTGCGTCGTGTCGGGTGCTTTAGTAGGGACGGCCGGGGAAGGGAGACTGCGCGGGAGGCACGAGCGGGGGCAGAGGGAGACCAGGGTTCCCCCGCTGCAGGGGCTCATGGCGCGGGTGCCAGGCAAGGACCCGAAATGCTTGTTGGCCTCTTGGTTACCTGTGTCTGTGGCTAGAGATGAAATCACAGCCACGTACCGTCTTGTCCCTGAGGCCAGCGCTGCTGACACATCCGTGGGCATCCCCCGGGCAGGTGCTGCCAGTAGACACTGCGGGAAGAACGGCTCTGCCCTCAGTGGATCGTGCCGCCCGGTGCGGCTCCTGGGACTCCGGAGGGAGGCTCCTGTGCAGAGGACGCCCTCCCTGGCTTGCCGTGCACGGTGGCGGTGGCGGGCGGGGGGGACATGCTGGGGCCCTGGCTGGCGGCTCCCCCCCCCCCCCCCCGTGTCGCCTTCTCCTCTTGGCTGCCGCCGGGACTGCCTGGGCTCCGGGCTCCGCTGGCGGTGTCAGGCCACGTAGGCAGCCCTGTCCTCTCTTGGCGCCCTGTGACAGCCCTCTCAGCTGTGGCAGCGGCCCCGGCGGGTGCGGTAGCCTTTCGAGAAAGCTCCTGGGAGGGGAAGAGGGAGGAAGGGAGACTGTGGGGCCAGTGCTTGGTCAGCTGTTTCCCCTCGGGCCCTCGGCCCACCTCAGAGGGAATGGCCTTGTTGGGGGTCTGTGGGAAGCCTCGGGGCTCCTGGTCTGGGGGTGGTTTCCTGCACACGTACAGAGATGCGTTGTGACGTCATGTGTTCAAGCTGCTTCTGAGGGGTCTTGGTTTTCCCAACATGGCGTCCTGGGGCTGCTTTTGGGGCTGGGTGGCCAGCATGACCACACCATGACCCTAGTGTGGGGCCCGGCTACGCCACCCTTCGCCTGCCTGCCCATGTTGCTCTGTGTTGTCCTTATTGGTGACCCTGACTGGCCCTTGGGCCATGGGATCCTCCACCCGTCCCACAGCCTGGCAGGTTCACGAGTACCTGCTGCCTTAGAGCTCCCTGGACGAGGGAGACCAGGGCCAGGGGGCTCCCAGGGAGGAAGGTGGGAAGGCCAGCTGTGGGACACGTGTTTCTAGTTCCTTGGGGCCGCAGGGTCCTCCCCAAATGCACACCCTGGCACGTCTAAAGCCTCCCGCTAACCCTGCACCTGCCACCTTGCAGCTCTCCGCTCCTTGTCCCTCTGCCATGGGCCCTTCAGCCCTGTGTCATCCCTGCCTTCTCTCCACGGCCCCCAGGAGGGCTCAGGCTCTCCCGTTCTTCTGTTTCCTTTATTTAAACCGGGGTCTCTCCCCGGCCACATCCAGGTATGTGTTCTGGGGCTGGGAGGGCAGGCACACGTGTGTGTCAACACTGTGCAAACCCACACGTGTGTGAGCTTGGCCAGCACACGTGTGCACACACATCTTGTGCCGGTTCTCCCCAGGTGCCCACTAGAACCACGGCGGGCCGCACACAGAGACACCCGTGCGCCCCTTGGTGTGTGGACCGTGGCTGCCATAGCCCAGGCACCATCACAGGCCCTGGGGTGCCTGTGCCCACCCTCCACAGTGGGGCCCAGGCACCTGCGTGCTCTCGAAGCATTTGGGTGTGCCCCGTGCAGGGTGAAGAACCACATATCTGCAAGTACTTGGAGCACAGATCCCTCCCAGCTCTGACCGGGAGCCATGATTGTTCAGAGGCTGGCAGGGATCTCGGGCAGAGAGGAGGCAGAGCAGGGCGTGCCCCCCCAGCCCGGGACTGTGGCTTCTTGGAGTGGGGCATAGAAGCAGGGCAGTGGCCCTGTGGGTGTAGGCACCCCTTGGTGTTTGCCCCTCCAGTGTCCAGTGAGGGTTTGACTCAGTCTTTCCGGACAAGCCCAGAGCAAAGCCACGGGGGAGCAGCTGAGAGCTCAGGGCCCATAGCCCTGACAGCACCTTCCAGAAGGTCTTGGGCTGATAGCAGGGCAGTGGAATTCCAAGGCTCTTCTAGTCCCTCTGGGATGGTATTTTACAAATCCAGAAGCTGCCCAGGGAGATGGTGAATAAGGCTGTCACTGACGGGAGCCATGGGGGACTTTCTTACAGAGTTAAGAATGTTGCTAGTTCAGGTCTCTTTGCCCTGAAAGGCTGTGCCATGTCCCCCGGGGCCCCTGTTGCCACTGGGTATTGTGACATCCATGCCTCCATGAGGATGTCACGTCTTGTCCGCGTCCTGCCAGGGAGGAGCGTTCTGTCCTTACAGATAGAAGAACAGGGCGCAGAGGGCTCAGGCATAGTCCCCCACCCACCAGCTGTCTAGAGGCTGGGCCTAGAGGCTGGGACAGGAGGCACCAGATCCCAGCACTCCGCTATCAGGCGGATGAGGCTCGGGCCGTTTGGGCCGCCTCCGCGGGGCTGGCAGCCCCAGGCCTGACCCTGTTGTGTCCGTGTGCCTCTACTGGCCCACATGTTCCCCCTCCCCTCAGGAGCCTAGCAGGACAAGACAAGGCTAGCACTGAGGTGTACCCAACAATTTTATTATAAAGAAAAACAAGACTCCTGCTTGGTTGGTGCAGCCCCTGCTTCGGTGGCTGTGAGCACCTGTCAGTGGAACGCAGGTCTGGAGGCCAAAACCAGGGAAAGGGCCCCCCGCCTGGCCAAGCACAGAGGAGGCCTGAGGTACCAAGGGTAAAATCAGGAGGGACTCCCAGGCAGTGCCGACCCAACCAGGCCCGGCAGCTGCCCGCCCCACACCCTCTGCCCCTTCCCCAGCCCGCCCTGGGCCGACTCCCTTCCCATCACACCACACTCTCTTCCAGCTGCTCCGTGCTGCCCCCCACCCCCCGGCACCCTGCCCCGAGCAGCCCCCCATGCACAGAGTGGCTCCGTCGGGCCCAGGCTCCTCCGAGGCGCCTGGCGTAACCGTAGCACCCGCCAGCATCCCCCAGGTCCAGGGAGCAGCTGCGCTGGGGCCGAGGCGGTGGGCTCCGCGGCGGGTGGGCCTTGGGCGTGGGGCTGGGGCCTCCATTGGTCTGGGATTGGACGTGGCTAAGCTTGAGGGGGAGGCGGCCATTCCCGGCCCCCCGGCCCCGAACCAGCAAGGCCACGGTGAAGACCAGTAAGGCAGCCACCAGCACACCCCCCACGGCCACGGTCAGGGTCCCGCCCAGCACGTGGGCCTGCAGGGCGTGGCACAGGGGCGCAGCCGGTAGCGTGGAGAAACGGGCACAGCCCAGCAGCCGGGTGGCTGTGAGGTCGGAAGGCCCAGCGGCAGGTGACAGGGCCAGCAGGCAGAGGTCATAGTCGGCACCAGGGACTAGGTGCTTCAGCAGGAAGTGGTGGCTGGAGGCCGGGACAATCCTATGGGCAAGGGTGGGTGGTTAGAGCCCAGGTCCAGGCTCTGACCCCAGCCCCCAACCCCACACGGCCTCAAAGGCCCCTTCACCACCCGCCACCACCCGCACTGCATGCTCCTGAGTCCCAGCTCTGAACACTCCCCTCCCCTAGGACCACATGGGCCTTGTTTGTTTACTGAAGAAGGCAGAGAAACCAAGACAGGCATGCATTTTTGCAATTGGGGACAGTGCAAGGGGACAGACAGGCGTGTGTGCTGATGCACAAGCCCAGGGCAAGGCAAGGAGGTGGTGGAGAATCACATCGCCAGAGCCCGAAATAACACATGTGCAGCCCAGGCTTGTGTGCTTGAACAGAGACCAAACCCCGGGAAGCCTGTACTCGCTCAGCCACACCGAGACTTCTCTTGGGGCACTCCCCCTCTCCCTGGTGCCTGCCCCTCCCCTCCCTCTGCATCCCCCCCCCCCCCGTTCCCCCCCCCCCCAGAAGCTTAGGAGGGGTGTGTGAAAGCTGGTGAGTGCTGGAGGGGTGGAGAGGGGCTCAGAGGGCAGCTGGGAGCCAAGCTGGGGCTGTGGGCAGCAAAGCGCATCCTCACCGGTAGATGAGGGTCTCATCTTCACTGCTGTTATACTGGATTTGGAACATCCACACAGGGTCGGCTGGCCGCCCTGGCCCCCAGCTCACCAGCCCTGAGGTTGCAGTCACCTCTGTCACCTGCACAGCTGGCTCAGACTCCAGTGTCCCCTCGCCCTCGGCAGCAGTGCGGGCCGAGGCGGCAATGTCCGAGGGCCCTGGGCGGCCCCCCTCAGCACTGCCGTTCCCGCCGTGGGGCAAGGCCAGCACCCGTAGCTCCACACGGGCTGTGGCCTCCCCGGCAGGGTTGGTGGCAATGCAGGTGTAGCCCCCTGCGTCCCCAGAGCCCGTCACCCCGATCTCCAGGGTCCCGTTGGGGAAAGCCCGGGCTCGGGAGGAGTTGCCAACCAGGCGGTCATCAGGGCCGACCCAGTGCATGGTGGGCGCAGGGTCACCGAGGGCCCGGCATCTCAGAGTGGCCCGCTGGCCCTCCAGCACCCAGAGGCGCTGCGTGTGGCGGGCGATGAGAGGCGGCTCGCAGGAGAACTCGCCCTCGGGCACTGCCCAGAAGTAGCGGCCGGCCAGGCCTGGAGGGGAGGCGCACGTCTCCAGGTCGTCGGGCCGGGCCAGCCTCCGCAGCCACAGCAGCTCGCAGTTGCAGTGCAGGGGGTTCCCGCTGAAGCTCAGCACCAGGGGGGCGGGTGAGGCCTCCGCGTCGCGCCCCCGGGAAAAGAGCGGGTCTGGTGCCAGCGTGGCCAGGCGGTTGGAGGTGAGGTCGAGACGGGAGAGCTGGCTGAGCTGGGCGAAGGCGCCCGGGGGCAGTGCGTCGATGAGGTTGTGGTCCAGGTTGAGCGTGTGCAGGGCAGGCATGGCACCGATGCCGGCCCAGGGCACCTGCCGCAGGTTGTTGTAGGACAAGTCGAGGTCCTCCAGGCTGTCCAGGAAGTCGTCGAAGGCCCCGGGTGAGATTCGGCCCAGCTGGTTGCCACTGAGGATGAGGTGCTGCAGGTTGACGGGGCCCCGCAGGCTGCCGGTGCCCAGCTCAACCAACCTGTTCCCGTCCAGATGCAGGGAACGTAGGCTCTCCAGGTCCCCAAAAGCGCGGGCCCCAATGCGGGTGATGGCATTCCGGGAAAGCGTCAGGTCCACCAGCCCTGTCATGTTCCGGAAGTCCGGTGGCCCCAAGGCCTGGATGAAGTTGTCAGCCAGCCGCAGCTCCACGGTGCGGCGGTCCACGTTGGGTGGCACGAACAGCAGGCCTCGGTGGGCACAGAGGGTGCTGAGTGATTCGGACAGGTTCTGGCAGACACAGGGCAGTGGGCAGGCGGCTGCTCCACTGGCCAGCAGCAGCAGCAGGAGTGGCGGGGCCATGGTGAGCGCCCTGTAGGGAAGGGCCACAGCCCAGGCACAGGTGGGGCTGGTGCAGGTGCCCACTGTGCCCCGGGGCCCGGTCCCCAGGGCCAGCTTCTGGAGCCTGGTCTGGGTGGGGATCAGGGTCAGAGGCCCACAGGGCCCCCCAGGGATGAAAGAAGGCTGGGGCCTGCCAGGCCCCCCACAACAAAGGTCACATTTCCCAACCAGGTAGGGGGGTCCTGGCCTTGGGGATGAGGTGCAGCATGAGGCAGGAAGCGGAGGTGGGCACTAGAGCAGGGAGGGTCCCGGAACTTCCTTTCTCTGGCGTCTCCAGGAATCGCCAGCCCCCTCCCTCCGCACCATCCCTCCCCCTCCAGGGAAGACACCCCCCCCCCAAGCCCCTCCCTTGGCCCCGCGCCCCTCCCTGGCCAGCCACTGCTGTTGTGCCCCGCAGCCCCCCTCACCTGGTGTCTGTAGCTCAGGGGGAGCGGGCCGGCCTCCCCGTGGGCCTGGCCAGCCCCCGCCGACTCCAGGCGGCTCTCCCGCGGGGGCGAGGCCAGGGGCTGACCGGCCGCCCGCCGCGCGCCCTCCAGCCCATGGCGCTCGGGCCCGCGGCCCCGGCTCACTCGGTTCCCGGCACCTTTTCCCGGCGGCTCCCGTCGGCGGCGGCGGCGGCGGCGGCGGCGAAGACAGGCAGGCGGGTGCGCGCCGGCGAGCGCGCGCTCCGCGGACACGCACGTGGAGGGCGGACGGGGAGGGGCGCACGGGGATCCACCCGGGCCGGCTGGCTCCCGAGGTCACGGGGACACGCGGCCACTGCAGCGCCCACGGGTGGCTCCCGGTCACGCCCGAGGCCCGGGCCGGCGCGGGCCCGCCGCGCAGTCCCCCGGCGCTGCCGCAGCGCACTCACCCTGGCACGGGCGCGCGCGCCCCCGGCCACCCTGGCGCCCCGGCATCCTGCACCGCACGGGCGCCCGCCGCCGCTGCGCGAACCGTCACTCTGCAGGCAGCCAGACAAAGCGCCAGCTCGCGGGCCCCTTCACCATCTCCCGGAGACGGGAGCCTTTGTCACATGTCGCTGGGCACCCTCCCCAACACACCCACACATGCCCACACACCCACACGTCCCCGCACCCACAGGCAGGGCCGGGCGCAAAGCCGCACTGTTGTTGGGACCCTCACAGACACACGCTGAAGGTCACAACCGTTCTGCATCACCGAGTCACGTGGAGGGTCCCCAACAGGCACGGGGCCGGGAGTGGGGGTGAGGGGCTGGGGCGACACCCCCGGCAGGCCTGCCGCGGGGTGGGGCGGAGAGGGCTCGGCCTCCCGGCTGGCGCCGTGCCCCGCCCCTCCCTCCCTTTCCTGGGCTCCCCGCCCCGCCCGGCATGCTCGGGAGCCAACCGGTCTCCGCCTCCGGCCCGATTGGTCTGCGCTGCGCCGTTTCCCAGCAGGCCGGCGGTGGCACGCTGTTTGAAGCTGTGCGTCAGTGGTCCTCGCCGAGCCGGCAGCCCCTCCTTCCCCCTTCTGCCCCTGCCGGGCCGTTTTCCTGGGAGAGCGGCCCACGGTGAGCTCGTCCCAGCTGAGGAAGGGCTCCCGGTGGGGGAGAGTTTCCGGCTTCCTGCCACCCATAGCCGCGGCTTGAGTGGGAGCACTGAGTGCTCGAACCAGGCTGGGCACTCTGGTCCTTCGGGAAACCAGACAAGTCGCCACTTCCTCCACGTATCTCCTAGTCCTCCGGCTACCCGGGCACCCCCCATGCCTATCCCTTTCCCTTGTCTCCAGACTTGGTTCCCCAGGGGGTGGCAGCCACCAACCCCCCTCCCCCCCCCCCCCCCCCCCCCCCCCCCCCCCCCCCCCCCCCCCCCCCCCCGGGAAACACGGAATTCTGATTCTGCCTGGTAAAGTAGGTAACCTTGGGCAAGTTATTGTAACCACTGGCACACTACTCATCTAGGCCAAGGGGGTATTAATTGCATGTACTTCTGTACCTCATAGGGCTGACAGGAGAAAGGATGTAGCCTGTGGGGGGGTGTAGCCACCTGGTAACTGGAAGCCCCTCCTACGTGTCGCCACTCCCAGGGCCTCAGCTACTGCACTTGTAAAAGGAAGGCACTGGATTCTAGCCCAGGTCAACTGATGCTCTGTAGCATTGGTATTTATGTTCCTCTTTTCCCCTTCAAAAATGTTTTCATTCCTTCTTAAGTGTACAAGCATACTAGCATCCATCACAAGCCACTCTGTGCTGGGAGCCGAGGTACATCAGGAACCAGATGGGCCTAGTTCCTGCCCCCGTGGAGCTCACAGCATAGGGGGTCACATGACGTCTCCCCCAAAATTAAAAGGAGGAGGGGCCTGCAAATGGGAAGTGTAAGGTGGAACAGGGTAGGTCTCTGAGGACCCCTCCCACCCCTATGTGGTTCTAGGTTCTTTAGATGATTTAATCGGTTTTATCTTCTCAAATGCTGTGCTTTGGTCCAGTTGAAATGTCCCCATTCCTTTAGGAGAGACAGGGACTAGCCTCAGACAGACTGATAGATCTGTCACATGAGACAGGCCCAAGGCAATGTTGGCTGGGTCCTGCTCTGCAATTCCTGTGGGGGAGGCACCCTTCCCACCTGAGGCTCCAGGTGATAGGAATGCTAGGTCGGATAGGCAGAATTTCTCAAGAGTAGCAACAGGGTCCAGCAACCCATGCTGGGCCTGGAGTCCCCACTGAAGTTCCCAACAGAGGTCATGAATGGGTGACACAGAGATGCTTTATCTGAAGTGACAGCCATGTGGGCACAGGCACGTGGACACTGGGATTCCACCCATGGGCTGGCAGTCCTGGGACATCTCTCAGTGCTGGCTCCTAGGCCCCAGGTGGCCCCTAGGTTGGACTTGCCCAGCTCCAGCTTCATGTTGTCCCCCAGCAGTTTAATGAGCGGAAATCAGGGCCCTGTGCACAAAGCATGTGGACATATACCTCAGCACCCCTGCCCTCAAAATGGTCCCAGGCGTATGAAGAATGGAGACAAGTAAAAGCTGAGGACAAGAGAGGTGTTTTGCGACAGCCGATCCCACAGAAGCCTACTATAAAGGGGAGGGTCCAGCTCTGTTGTGAGGGTGGGAGGTACAGACGAAGGCCGTCAAGTTCAGACTTCCAGGAAGAGCTTACCGGGCAGGTGTAAAGGGGTGGAGGCATGAGAGCACAAGGCAAGTTTGGTGTGGCTGGAGGTAGCCAGGACTTGGAAACCTGGCAGAAGGCATGGCCTGGAGACCAGGGGTCACAGAGTCTAGAGATGGCCATGGTAGAGCTGTCTCTCTTGACCTGGTGACACAGGAGTGGGTGTTGAGGGTGACGGAGTGCAGGTTTTTAGTAACTGGGTGCACAGTGAGGCGTGCAGCAGAAGGCAGAGGAGGACTGGGTGAGGGAAGCCGACTTTGGACTTGATGAGCTTGTGTGAGGGCCACACAAGGAGAGGTGCCCAGGAGGGATTTCCGCTTTAGGGTCTTGGCTCTGGAGCTGGAAGCCCAGGATGAGGCCACCCAGGGAGTGTCCTGTATGAGAAGAGGCCCAGTGACAGCTCTGAGAACTCCATCCTGCAGGGGTGAGAGGAGCCCCCAGTGGGGACTGGGGAGGAGAAGGAGAACAAGAGGTCTTGGAAGCCCAGGGCAAGAATGTCCAGGTGGGAGCTGTTAGCAAGCGAAGGGTGGGAAAGGGCCCACGGGAGTTAGCCACAAGGATGGCCCTCAGTGAGGATACCAAAGTGTAGCGTTGGGGTGGTAGAGGAGGGGCTGGCAAAGGTAGGGACATGTTTCAAGAAGCATGGCTGCATAATATGTCATGGTGCTATGAGAAAGGCCTGACCCGTTTTCTAGAGTGTGTGGTGGGAAGGTGCTTATTTCCAGATCCCTGATGAAGGAGGAGGTGATTCAGCACATGCTCTGGGGTGAGCAAGGGGGGAGGAAGTGGGCTCATCCCCCTAACAGCTTAAGGGACTCTGCCAGAATAGGGGGCTGGTGAGATGGGGAAATGTCATTCCTGAGGGATGAGTCCTCAGACTTCAGCATGGTATTCTGGGGAACTTGGAGAGCTGTGCTGGCCCAGGGTGGCGCCTTCAGCCTCTCCTTTCTCCCTCCGTGCTCCACGGTGATGCCCTCCCACCCACCTCTATTCTGCAGACCAACATCCCCTTCCTGCAGAATGTGCTCAACAACCAGCAGTTCCTGGCCGGCACCGTGGACACCCAGTTCATCGATGAGAACCCGGAGCTATTCCAGCTGCGGCCTGCACAGAACCGGGCCCAGAAGCTGCTACACTACCTCGGTCTGGCCCCAAGACTGCCCTCCTCTCCTCTCTCAAATGCCTCGCTCCTGGCCCCCTGCCTAGAAGAACTTCCTAGCATGCCCTGTCCCTGTCCTCATTCTGGTCCTGCACCCTCCCACCTTGCTCACCCTCCTTGCTCCTGATCACAGGGATGCCCCCTTCTCCACCCATGCAGCCCTTAGTAGGTTCCCACTGCCTGGACCCAGGAGGCCTTGGCTTTGGAGAGGGCAGGGGTCAACTAGAGGACTTGGGATCCTGGAGGAACCTCTCATCCCCAGGCCCATCTAAATGTTACTCCTGTCCTCAACTCAAGACTCTTCCCCAGCCTGTCCTGACCCCACTTCCCACTCTCTCCCTAGGTCATGTCATGGTGAACGGCCCAACCACCCCGATCCCCGTCAAGGCCAGTCCCAGCCCCACAGACCCCATTGTCCCTGCAGTGCCCATAGGTAGGTGAGCTCATTCTACCAACTTGTGGGGGAGGCAAAGAGGAGGTTGCTGCCTGAAGGATGGGT
The DNA here is from genome assembly GCF_016509475.1 of Prionailurus bengalensis. NCBI lineage: Eukaryota > Metazoa > Chordata > Mammalia > Carnivora > Felidae > Prionailurus > Prionailurus bengalensis. The sequence continues at coordinate 110,307,561 of NC_057346.1, read as the reverse complement.
GCTAATGCCCAGGTCTGCCCTAGGCCCACCCCCAGCTGGTTTCAGAGACATCCTGCTGCGGGAGGGGCCCGAGGGCTTCGCTCGAGCTGTGCGGAACCACCAGGGGCTGCTGCTGATGGACACGACCTTCCGGGATGCCCACCAGTCACTGCTGGCCACTCGTGTGCGAACCCACGATCTCAAAAAGATTGCTCCCTATGTTGCTCACAACTTGAGCAAACTCTTCAGCATAGAGAACTGGGGAGGTAGGCTGGAGGAGGGCTTGAGTGTGGGACTGCGCCTGGAAGGAATTGGGTATCCAGTGTGGCCCCACCACTGGCCACTCCAGGAGCAGCTAAAATGTTAACATTGAGGAAACTAGTGAGAAGCGAACAAGGCATGGTGTTCCATTTGTTCAGCAGTGACTCGTGCCCACTTTGGGGAGGCCTGGTTGCTGGGCATGAGATTGCATAGCTGAGATCCCAGTAGCTCAGGGTCAGAGAGGAGCCACGAGCCTGTTCTAGCATGGAGAACTGGTGGCAGGGTGGTACCCTGTGAAAGGGGGCAAGAGGACACTGATCCTGAGCTACCTTCAGCAGAGGGAAGTCTCCAGGGGTTGGAACAGGAATGTGAAGGATCCTGGAGATGAGTGCGAGGGTGTCCGGGTTAGAGGCTCAGGCTGCAGAGCTGCAGGGTGTGGCGGGGGCCCGGGGAAGTGAGGGGCTGACCTGGGCCTCTTGGTCCCCGTGCAGGAGCCACGTTTGATGTTGCCATGCGCTTCCTGTATGAGTGCCCCTGGCGGCGGCTGCAGGAGCTCCGAGAGCTCATCCCCAACATCCCGTTCCAGATGCTGCTGCGGGGGGCCAACGCCGTGGGCTACACCAACTACCCTGACAATGTGGTCTTCAAGTGAGCCTGGGGTCGGGTGGGCAGACGCTGCACAGCATGGTCCAGTGGGTACCAGGCCACACTGCAATGGCCTGCGCTTTCCCACAGGGAGCTTGACACTTAAGTCTCTCAGTAGCTGTATCCAGTGAGAGCTGCTATCTGGAAATTTCATGAAGTGCAGAATTCTAGTTGGAGAACTGAAGAACTTCTAGCTCATGGGGCAGCAGAAGCCTCAGGACTCCTTGTCCAGTGTTCCTTCTCCCTCAGACCACTACTCTTGCAAAGAATCCCTAGCTGATTCTTCTGACCTGGGCAGACTGAGCTGCACTGTACATGACTAGGGCAGGACAGCACTGCTCCATGCCAGATGCCTCTGAGGGGACCTGCCCAGCCCAGGCTGCCCCAGAGAAGGCCTTGTCCACACTGGGGTGCCCCCACACGGGCTCACCAGTCTCCCTGCCCGGTCAGAGCCAGAGAGGGATGTACAGGGGAGAGTGGGATGGGGTTGACCCTTGGGCTCTTCTACCCACTCAGGTTCTGTGAGGTGGCCAAAGAGAACGGCATGGATGTCTTCCGGGTTTTTGACTCCCTCAACTACATGCCCAATCTGCTACTGGGCATGGAGGCAGCCGGCAATGCTGGCGGTGTGGTGGAGGCCGCCATCTCCTACACGGGTGACGTGGCCGACCCCAGCCGCACCAAATACTCACTGCAGTACTACATGGGCCTGGCTGAAGAGTTGGTTCGAGCTGGCACCCACATCTTGTGCATCAAGGTGCCTGGACCCACCTGTCCCAGGAGTCCCCCTGCCCCTTCCCCACCTCTCCCAGCTTCCCCTTCTCCCCCACTATGTCCCCCTCATATCCCCTACCACATACGTGTCACACCCCCTCCTTACCCGACCATGTCTCTCTTCTTGCCCCAGGACATGGCAGGGCTGCTAAAGCCAGTGGCCTGCACCATGCTGGTCAGGTCCCTCAGGGACCGCTTCCCTGACCTCCCGCTGCACATCCACACCCACGACACATCAGGGGCAGGTGTGGCAGCTATGCTGGCCTGTGCCCAGGCTGGGGCCGATGTGGTAGATGTGGCAGCTGATTCCATGTCCGGGATGACTTCACAGCCCAGCATGGGGGCCCTGGTGGCCTGCACCCGAGGGACTCCCATGGACACAGGTAGGAATGGCAGGAGTCCATGGCCATTTCCCTCACAGCCATGGCCCGTAGTAGTCCCAGTAGAGTCTGGCCTGTCCTAGAATCCAGATGATCTTTGCTGGCCTTACCCTCCATCACCCACATCTGAGATGGGACCTGAGCTGGCTCTGGGGTCCTGGGAGGAGCACCTGGGAACTTGGCATATTTTCCTGGCCTCCCTGCAGGGGTGCCCCTGGAGCGCGTGTTTGACTACAGTGAGTACTGGGAGGGGGCCCGGGGATTGTATGCGGCCTTTGACTGCACGGCCACCATGAAGTCTGGCAATTCGGATGTGTATGAGAATGAGATCCCAGGGGGCCAGTACACCAACCTGCACTTCCAGGCACACAGCATGGGGCTTGGCTCCAAGTTCAAGGAGGTCAAGAAGGCCTACGTGGAGGCCAACCAGATGCTGGGCGACCTCATCAAGGTGAGCTAGGCCCAGTGATCTCATCCCTGCCTCTGAACCTCCTATAAGGTACCAAGCATCCTAACCCAGGGGGCTTTTCTTCTCAGGTGACACCGTCCTCCAAGATCGTGGGGGACCTGGCCCAGTTCATGGTGCAGAATGGGCTGAGCCGGGCAGAGGCTGAAGCCCAAGCAGAAGAGTTGTCCTTCCCCCGCTCCGTGGTAGAGTTCCTGCAGGGCTACATTGGCATTCCCCACGGGGGGTTCCCTGAACCCCTTCGCTCTAAGGTAGGAAGGCCCAGTACAGTGTGAGGGTGGGGGTTGGGTACAGGCATTAGGCCTGACCCTGCTTTGCTCCCCAGGTGCTAAAGGACCTGCCAAGGGTCGAGGGGCGGCCCGGAGCCTCCCTCCCTCCACTGGATCTGCAGTTGCTGGAGAAGGAGCTGATTGAACGGCATGGGGAGGAGGTGACGCCAGAGGATGTGCTCTCAGCAGCCATATACCCCGATGTCTTTGCACACTTCAAGGACTTCACAGCTACTTTTGGCCCCCTGGATAGCCTCAATACCCGCCTCTTCCTGCAGGGACCCAAAATCGCAGAGGAGTTTGAGGTCAGTGGCTCTGGCACCTATCTACGCCCCACCCCAGCACCCCTAAGGACACCAGCACATCTAGAGCTCCAGGCTTTGGCTTGGCTGTCACTTGGCCTCACAAGCTGTACCCAAAAGCACTCTTGAGGAACCAGGAGGTTAGGCCTTTACAAGTGAGGAGCTGAGACCCAGGGCTGGGGGACTTGCCTGGGACAGGGTCAGGGGGCTGTTCTACTGAGACCTGTGTGTTCTATTGCCCGCCCCACCCCCTCCCGCCTCACCAGCTCTGAGCCTGCATGCCCTCCCTACAGGTGGAGCTGGAGCGGGGCAAGACACTGCACATCAAAGCCCTGGCTATAAGTGACCTGAACCGCGCTGGCCAGAGGCAGGTCTTCTTTGAGCTCAATGGACAGCTGCGGTCCATTCTGGTCAAGGACACTCAGGCCATGAAGGTATAGCCCTGCTAGGGCCAACCAGGCGGTGGGAACAGGTAGGGCCTGTGCCTCACCACTCCTCCTTCTGTCTTGTCTGCAGGAGATGCACTTCCACCCCAAGGCTCTGAAGGATGTGAAGGGCCAGATCGGGGCGCCCATGCCTGGGAAGGTGATAGACATCAAGGTAGCAGCTGGGGGCAAGGTGGCCAAGGGCCAGCCCCTGTGTGTGCTCAGCGCCATGAAGATGGAGACTGTAGTGACTTCACCCATGGAGGGCACTGTCCGCAAGGTCCACGTAACCACAGACATGACACTGGAGGGTGATGACCTCATCCTGGAGATTGAGTGATCTTGCCCCAGATTGGCAGCCTGGCCGTACCCACCCCAAGCCTTCAATAGACACTGAGCTGCCAGGGCAGGCCCAGGCCAGCCAGTGCCCAAGGGCAGAAAGGCCTAGCCCTGGAGCTCCTGTCCTCAGCTGCTTGTGGCAGGAGACGCACTGCCTGCTGTGGCACATTCCCTTCCTCCAGCCATCTGTCTTTTCCCTGCTGGACAGCTGCTCAGATATTCATCTCTTGCCAAATAAGGGTCCTCAACTTGGAGACTACAGGTGGTGGTGTAGGTGGGCCTAAGACCCAGGGGAGCAAATTTAGGGGTCCTACCTCTTGGGGGAAGAGCTAGGCTCCAAGTCCTGAGAACTTTGCTCAATAAAACTGGCTTCCCCTGCCCTTCATGTTGGGTCCTGTGCAGCCCCCGCCCCCCCCCCCCGCAGCACTACTCAGCATAGGGGCAGGGCTGCCTCTTGGGACTCCCCATGGCAGGGGCAGGTCGGTTGTATCCTCCTTGGAGGGTAGGGGAGAATAGTAGTGGCCTTGGTTTCAGCCACTATAGAGTGCCTATGGTATATACACCCCAATTAGGATTAGCTAGTTGCATGGAGAGCTTGGACAAGGGTGTGTTGTTCTACGCATTTAACACCCATTAACTCAGGGAATCAATCACATTTTGTGGACACAAACGGGAGTCCCAGGAAGTTAAATAGCTTATCCAGGACTCCAGAGCTAGTAAGAGGCAGAGGAGGGTCCACACCCAAGCTGTCAGTGGAGCTGCTTTGCTTCCAGCCACACTGCTTTACTTCCTAAACTCAGGGCCAGCCTGCCACTTCGATAGTTCAGGACTGGATGTGAACAGGCACCAGTTTCCGGGAGATGGGCAAAAAACCCTTGGATGTGGGAGCCTTTGGGGGAGGATATTAGTGGGAGGTCAGCACTGGATTAAGAGTCTCAAGATCTAATCCCGCCCATTCCCATAAGCAAGCTCTCAGGAGAATCTGTCACCTGCAGGGGGTTTGGCAACCCTGCATGCATCACTGCATTGCTACCCACCCCCAACCTCCACAGGGGAGGTGACCATGGTGAGGTGAAATGGGGGTGCTGTGTAGCTCTGAGCAGTAGCATGAGGAAGGGGAGGAGCAGAGCTTGGATCTCCCAACCTTCAGGGGACCAGGCAGGCAGTATGTCCCCAGCACTCTGCCAACCCAGTGCTCCTCAGGTACCACAATCTAATTTGGGGGGCAGCTTTGGGCTTCCTCCTCTTTGGACACCAAGATCCCAAAGGTACCCTCTGAAACAGCCCCATACCCCATCTGCCTCCCCAACAGCTGCTACACAGGCTGGGAGGACAGGAAGGCTCTCCACAGCAAGGCAGGTGTGTGACTATCAAGATGACTTTTTAGATCCAGATGAATGTCGTTTAGTCACAGCCAAGCTGGGGGTGCCTGGGGAGTGACTGCACATCCATTTCCTTTCAACCACCAGCCTCAGGGAACAAGACTTGGGACAGCCTCCTTGAGTTTAGAGTGGGACCTGAAAGTATATCCTTTCAAAAATTAAAAAATCCCAGGGGCAAGGGAATGAAAATATGAGAACCATTCTAAAAAGAAGGTGATGGGCAGGTACAACACTAGAAGAGTCTAAGAAAGAATCTTGACTTAAAGAATCTTGACTTACAGTGTTATTTGGCAGGGTCCTTGCTGTTCTCAGGGCTGCAGCCTTTGTTCTGAGTTCCTCTAGGGACGAGACAAGCAGCACGGTGGCAGAGACCCAAGGCAGAGAGAGCCAGGAAAGCCTCTACTACCCAGGTGACCGTGAGGTGGTTCCTCTACCATTTTGGACCTGTTATTTTTTCCTGTGTAAGGTGAAGCTGGTAGACTTTGGGGAGGTCCCGGTAGAGGCCCCACAGTCGACCCTCCGCTCTCTCAGAGGATACAGGTTGGAGACTCCATCACTGAGGTCATGGCCCTACGTTCCATCCCCTGACCCTAGTAGCCAAGGCACAGGCCCCAGGATGAGCTGAGTTCACACCTGGTACCTGCAGTCCCAGAACCCCATGTGCTACAACTTGGGGCATGGCTAAGAAAGGAGGAAGGCAGCCAGAGGACCCCATCCTGTCCTTCACTTCAGGGAACTGTGCCTCCCAGGCTGACCCGCCCAGTGGTCAGTGTCCAAGGTAGCCAAGACAGGTGGTGGGCACATTCACAAGACCCCAAACAGATTGATTCTCAAAGGTCCAAGGCCATGTTACCCAAGTTAAATCTCTTTAGTATCTCAATACAAAGTCCTGATGCAAAAAGACAATGAGAAAACCCTGGGAAGTTGGGGGGAGGGATTTTGTAAATTCCACCCCCGAGCAGCTTTTCAGAGGCAGAGGGGGGCAGAGGAGCTCAGAAAAGCAGCAGTCCAAAGTGAGGAAGGGAGTGTACGGCTCCTGGGACCTGCCCCTTGTCCCCTCACTCCCAGCTGCTCCTCAACCCCCTTTGGAGAGGGGTTGCACCCTTTGGATATCTGCTCCTTTCTCTTGGTCCCTGGGATTCAACTAGCTCTGGCTTCAATCCCCTACAAAAATTCCTGAGATCTCGGGGACCCCAGCCAGCTCCTCCCCTGCAGTACCCCTTGACAGGGAAGGGCTGGGGAGCCCGTGAGAGTTCGTAGGAGCATGTACGGGAGCATGGGTCAGGAGCACAAGGGACCCTCTGAGTCTCCTGCCCGTTCCAAAAGCACACAAAGGGGAAGGCTGCCGTAGAGCTTGGGGTCCGTGAGGGGCTGGAGCAGAAGCAGGAAGAGTCCTACACCCAGGGCATAGCCTGCCAGCAGGGGCCGCCTCTGCGGATGTTCCAGGGCTGCGCAAACGGCAGGAAAGCCCATGTAATTGCAGAAGGAGTGGCAAAGAACCGGCCCAATCAGGTGTCCTAGGGAGGGGAGACAGAGTAGCTCATGGAGCAGCCCCACCGCCTCCCAGGGCCAATCACCCACATCCCTAAAATAGGAAGTCAATGACCGCCCACACACACCACATGGCCTCTGCTCCCTTCCACCTCTCAGACTTCACCAGACTGAGAGCCCTGGCTCTGCCTGTTTCAAACACCATAGTAGAAGAAACTTGTCACTCCTACAACAAACACAGCATTCCCGTATTCCCACCCGCTCCTGTGGGCCCAAGTCCCCAGGGACCCGTGAGAGACTGAGGACCAACCTGTGCGGATGAAGAGGAAAGCAGTGTAGGCGCCGAAGACAGCTGTGTAGGAGAACTGGAACGCTGGAGACGGGGAGGCCTCGAGTGACCACACCTGCATGCTCTTCCAGTCCCAGCACTGCACACCCATCAGCCAGAAACCTCCCCTTCCCCCTGAGGGCAGTGGCTGCCTGCCCCAGCACCTATGGCTGTCCTCTACACCCCAACTCCCATGGCCAGGGGCCCTTCCAATACTACATCCCTCTGTTCCCAATTCTTCCTCCAGAATGGCTATGAGGGACACCCCTACACACCCTAACCCAGGACTGCCCCAGGCAAGCTTTCTAAGACTCACCTGCAGACAAGAAGATGCTCCCCACACTGCTCTGGCGGAATCGAAGCTGCTCAAAAATGTGGTGAAAATGGGCTGGAAGGAAGGCGAGAACCATGTCACGTTCCTCTATGCCTGCCTTATATGCCACACCCTTGCCCCAAATCCCATTTTTGGCTCTCATGCTGGGAACATCTCAACAGAACCAGGTTAGGCAAACTTACCAACTCCAAAGAAGAGTGGGCAGGTGAACACCGCAGGGCCCAGGCCTGTGCATGGTGCTAACATAGGCAGCATACAGGCCCGGAACACCAGTTCTTCTGTCAGGGGCGCAATCACTTGGTTCCGCAACCAACGCATATCCGTGAGGCAGCGGGCCCAGGAGCGAGGAGCTAAGGAAGGGATTCAGGACCAGTAATCAGTGACAGGGTATGGAACAAAGAACTCCTAGAGGCCCCAGGGGACCCTTCTCTCACAGCCTTTCCCTTGACAAACTCAGACATAAATACTCCTGAGGTGACATTTAAGAGTCGAGCTTTGTTATCACACGCAGTATAAAACAATGTCTCGAGAACTGAAAGAAAAGACATGAATAGCTGAAGCAAGGTATTTTGGTAGCAAATTCTGGAAACATCAAAACCAGAACCCAAGACCAGCTCTGGTTTGAGGAAGCCAAAGATTAGGGGAGGAAGGAACAACACATTTTAGTGCACACAAAGTACTGCTGGGGGTTCCTAGGTGCCTCCTTGGATTTCAGAAACCAACTCTTACAGGTCATCTGTTACATGTTCCCATTTTACTGATCTGGAAACCAATAACATCTCCTCCATCTCATGTCCAGGACTCACTATGAGGCCACTTATTCCCTTTCCCCACTGTGCTGGGCTGCCTGCTTTTTCTCTCAGCCCTTAGGACTCACCTAAGACAACCTTCAAACCATCTGCCAGGTCACATGGGCAATCCATAGAGAGCTGCATCAGTGGGCCCAGGAAAAGGATCTGGGGACAAAAAAGCAATCACAGAAATAGTTTAAGCCACAGTCCCACTACCCTAACCCAGAAGAGAACTCGTAAGACTTAAAGCTTCCTATTCTTAGCCAGGATGTCCCACTCAGGCATACCCAAGGGCCATCTCACAATTTCTGTCGCCCATCAGTCAGAAGATGGACACGCACACACACAGAAAGGAACGTCATGCTAACAAATGGAAAAATAAAACAAGTACTCACCATGGTCAGCAGCAGGGGCAGCAGTGCTGCTGGGAAAATACCCTCCAGCCTGAAGCCCATCAGGGTGAGCAGGGATGTGCCTGGCTGAGCCACAGGAAAGGAGGCATCAGTCTTGCTCTCTCCTCTCAGACCCCTGAGATCCTCCCCCTCTTGCCCTCTGCCCCGCCTCCTTCGCACCTGGATGCCTGTGAGTTCTCTCCAGAGTAGCACGCACAGAGGCGAGAGGCTGGACACCACCAACACACTGGTGAAACGCCGCTTGATGACTGCAGGGTGGTCCCTACGGAGAGGGCAGTAAGTTCAAGGGCCCACAGCCTCGTCTGGACAGCGCGGCCCCGCCCCCGGATCGCCCAAGCCCCGCCCACAGCCCCGCCTCGCGGAGGCGCGGGTTCCGGCCGCGCGCGCAGCCCCCGCACCTGGGCAGCTCGCTCTTCCAGACGTAGAGGCTGCCCACGTAGGAGCAGGCGAGGCTAAGACAGGAGAACACAGACACCCAGCAGCACAGCCCAGGGCCCGGGCCGCCCAGAGCTGCTGACTCGGGCTGCCGCTCCGGCCGCGACACCGACAGCAGGCGCAGCCCATCCCCGCCCAGCGCCGCCATCGCGCCCGGAGCCGCGGCGCGCACCAGTGACGCGATCCCGCCGCCGCTCGACCCGCGCCTGCTGCAAGTGCAAGTGATGTCATCCGGCGGCGCGGGAGCCCCGCCCCTGACCCCGCCCCCGACACTGAAGCAGAAGCTGCGCGCGCGGAGCAGGTTTATTGAACAACAGACAGCACGCTGCCCCGGCAGCTACCGAGCGGGCGTGGGCGCATGGGGAGATCACCCTAGCTTAGGGCTCAGGGCCGGGATCCAGCCACTCGGATAGATTGGAGACCTCCTGCAGCCATAGCGAGTCCTGCGGGAGGAAAGGAAGCTCGGGGTGAGGACCCATCGGCAGCGGCCGTCTCCGCCTTCCCTCTGCTCCATCACCTGCGCGGCCCTCGCCCGGTTACCTCCAGGCCGCCCCCAGGGCTCGCCCTGCTTCCGCTAGGGGTCGGGAAGGCCCCTGCAGGCTCTGTGCGGCGCGCGGCGGCCTCTAATTGGCTCGGGGCTCTGGCAGAGTGGAAAGCCTGCGTCTCTTCCATGCCCCGCCGGAGGCTGCCCCTCTTGAGCCTCTTGTTTTCCACTTGCTCGCTGGTTCCTAGACGAAAACAAGCCCACTTACCTTACGCCCACGGCCCAGTGCTAGAAAGATCCTTGGGGCTGAAGACACCTGGGAGAAGGGAGGAGCTGGTCCCGGCTCTCTTAGCCCTCCCATCTCAAATTCCTTTCATCAGGTCTGTCTGGATCAAAACTCGGCAGCCCCGGTCGTACAGGGCGAGGCTGCAGATTGGTTTCCATCCTCACTTGGGTCTTGCACCCACTCATTCTTTATCTGCACAGATTCCTCGTGGAGTCTGCACTATCCAGCTCCTCCCTCCCTGCCAAGCTGCGATCCCCCTGCCTGAAAGTCAGCCTCACCCCTCCCTTCGTAGCTCACACTGCGTTGAGCAGTGCCCACTGGCACCCTCCCTACCATTAACTGATGCACTTGTGCAAATTTAAAGGGAGTTTGGATCCATAAATTCTGTCTGAGCAGGTCCTGGGAATGTAGCTCAATGAACTGCTCCCTGGGTAAAACTCACTCATGCTAGAAGGGATTCAGAAGTGTGTACAAAGCCCAGGGATAGAACACGGAAAGAAGTTGTTAACCATTCCTAGAGGTGGAGAAAGGTTTCCCTGAGATGTCTCAGCTGGGTTTTAAAGGATAAAGAGAAATATGCCAGACCAACAAGGAAGAGGAAAGGAATTCCAGGTGGAAAGAGGCAAATACCCAAAGGCATTAATTAGTATGCTCCATAAAATGCAAAAAACGGGGGGGGGGGGGCTCCTAGGAGATGAATCTGAAGGGGTTAGTACGAATCAGAGAAGACTTAAGAACAGGGATTTTTACTGTAGAAAGTGGGCAGGGAAGAATTTTAATAAGCACTGGAGATACATTGTTAATTTGTATCTTAGAAAGATTATTCTGTCAAAGGTGTTGGCTAGAGTCAAATTAGAAGCAAGAAGACTTTAAGAACCCAGGAGAGGGAAGGCAGCAGGGATGGATGGATGGAGGCACCACTTCTGACACTAGGTGTCAGAAGTATATTCATGAGGCCATATCGACAGGTCTTGGCGACAGAATAGGAGGTGTGGTACATGATAATGAGTGGCATCTTAAGTGAATCTCATTTCAGATGTGAAAAACTGGGTAAGGAGTGGTGTTGTTAATCATAGTAGAGGTAACAATGGGACCTCCACATGGACCTGCCTAGTGAGCAGATAAATCTCCCATCTGGCACTCCAGAGAGGCCTGGGCCGGTCATGCCAACTGGGGAGTCTTGAGCCCAGATGTAAGGTTCAATGCCTGGGATGGAAGAGAGCAGCCAGGGAAGAAGTGCTATACAAGCACAGTTTAGGGTGGCCAAAGGAAGGTAAAGAGAGCACTCAGAGGGAAGAATGACGTAAGTCACAATTTTACAGTGCTGAGTTTTGTAAATAGTTCATGTATGGTAAAGATAAATGTACAATTTGGTAAATACAAAGCCTTCCCAAACAAGAGAGGCCACAGAAGAAGCAAGTGCCCTGGAGATTGGGAAGGAGAAAGGGAGAGCCAGATTGAGAACCCTGGCTGAGATGTGATGGAGAGAAATAAATGGAAGAAGTTCAAGATCATGGGAGATTTTCTTTTTAAGTAATAAGAGATTGCCCTGCTGAGAGGAAAGACCTCAGAAGGGAAACTGAAGGTGCAGAAGTGATGGCTGATGCAAGCAGATCCTGAGAAAGCAACAGGGCTAATGCCACCCCTGAGCCTAGCAGGGATGGATCCCCATGCTGATACAGTTTGGGCACTAAGTGTGAAGTAGGAGGCTAAGACAGGAGTCAGAGACTGGGTAGATTATTGAAAGAATGGAGTAGCTGCTGATGAGGCCAGAAAGACGACACAAAGGACCGATAGCTGGAGGCCACCAGTAAATGGACCATGGATGTATGGTGGCATCATCCAACTTTCAGTGATTTTCTTTAGCAGAACTGCCCATGTGGGTGGGACACAGGATTGATGGTGACTGGAGCTGCAACTTTGTAAAGCAGAGCAGCTCAAGCAGTCTTCTGGGGAGGTGGGGGTGGGGGGTGGTTCACCAGATAATAAATGCCTAGATTTTAAGGCTTATATTGCAGTGGAGAAAGCATAGGCTGAAATTCAGATTCTTTTCCTGGAGAGCACTCTACCCAGCCTGAGTCTGGGTTGTCTCTTGTGAAAGGGGACTACTGCTGCCCATGCCAAAGGGTCACTGTCAGAGGGGTCACTGGAAAAGCCTAGCATCCCCCTGGGTCCATAGAAGGTGCTGGATAGAACGTTAATTTCTCCCTTCTAAGGGAAGTGCTTATTCTTTTAGTCTTCACTACATAAATACTGACTTGAATGTGGTATACTTTCATTCTTTTAAATCTCCAAATCTTAATGTATAAAAATAGATTCTTTGCTTTATTATGACAGCCTTCACTGCAGGGTTCTTTCAGTAGCCAACAGCCCCCACAACATTTGAAACATGGTTCAACAGACAGAATGATTCAGGAATACCTCTTAGGCCTAAGTTTGGACATCATGCAGTATGTTGTAGTTGTGACCCTGGAAAGAGGAATTTTACCAACAAAGTATAGGTGCTGAAGTCAGTCCCCGAATTCCCACAAGCCCAGGCTCTGTTTTGTTTGATGGTGCATCCCTGCTAGTCTTGGCTCTGGAGCCAGACTGCCTGGGTTTGAATTCTGGTTCTGCCATTTACTAGCTGTGTGACCTTGGGTGAGTCTACTGACATCTCTGTAAATGTCTCAGTTTACCTGCAAAATGAGAATAGTAACACTACATCATAAGATTGTTTTCAGAATTAAGAGCAGGTGCCTGGCACCTGCACTATCAGTTTCAGGCACCTGTGGCTATGGTTATTCCCGGCCATACACACATCTCTCTGCCACTGCTGGCTCTGAAGGCTGTGTAAGTGTTGGAGGGAGAGGGGGAAAAGACCAGTACAATCACCACCATATCACACACAATGACAACTCCCTATAACATACATCAAGATTGAGATGGTATTCTGTACCCAGGAGTAGCTTCCAGAGCCCCAGAGTAGTAACCAAAACCAGGGAGAACAGCAGTAATGAGAAAAGATGTGAAGGAACCAACTAGATTCAGGGTCCTGCCCCTTCATGTGCAGCTATCTTTAACTGTACAACGTTACTAGGAATTTCTAGTTCTATCATACCAACTTGGGGGAGGGAATGCCCCCCTGCTGCTCCAGAACACCCATAGTGGTGGTAGAAGCCGGCCAAGTCCCATGATTTTGCTATGGTGTGGAAGGTGTAGTTTGAAAGCTTGAAGCCAATGTACCTCACTTCTGAGCTTTGTTCCTAGGCCCACCTGAGAAGCTGATCCCTTACCTGTAAGGAGTTCTGGACTGCTGTTCTCATGTGCATCTTCTGTGCTCTGCTCTGCATTTTTCTCTGGGAGCAGTTGCTTTAAAAATTAGAAGTCCTAAGTGAGTTTTGCAGGAACATGAACAAGCTCCAGTGAGACAAGTGTGCCTGGTGGCTTTGTTGGCCTCACAGGGCTACCCTCCCTTACCTGCAATTCCCTCTTCCTCCTCGCTTATGCGAGTCTCCCCTACCCAACCCCAATCATCAGGGCTTCCTTGTGTTAGAGCCTTTGCAGCTCATTCCAGGTACTCCAGGCATTTCCCACCTCTTCTGACCTCTGGTAACTTGCTTACCATCTGCCCCACTCCTTGGGCTCTGAAGATGCACTGCCTGCCCTTATTTATCATTTTTATGTGTGTCCCATTTTCCACATTTTAGATTCCTTGAAAGGTAAGGTTCTCTGTGACTGCATCATTTTATAGCTAGCACAGTGTCTTGCATAGAGGTAAGTGATCTACATATAACTGACTGAAGTCAAACCTGGGAAGCCTGGCACATTTTGTCGTCCTCTGTAGCCTTTCAAAGTCCTGCCACACTTGGTTCAATTTGGATAGAGAAACAAAAGTTTCTCTAAGCTTACTAAGATCAGAACCCAATCCTAGCTTGTTTTTCAAAAATACAAGTATTTAAAAACAGACACAGTCTTCATCAAAATTAAAAACTTTTGTGCTTCAAAGAACACAATAAAGAAAGTGAAAAATCAACCCACAAGAATGGGAGAAAATATTTGCAAATCATATCTGGTAAGGGAGTTGTATCCAGAATAAAGAACTCTTGTAATTCAATAACAAACAACCTAATTAAAAGTGGGTTTGATAGAGTTGGAGACCTTTCTCCAAAGAAGAGATACAAATGGCCAATAAACCAATGAAAAGATGCTCAACATCATTATTCATTAGGGAAATGCAAATCAAAGCCACTATGAGATACTACTTTACACCCACTAGGATGGTAGTAGTAATAGTAATAAAATAACAACAATAATAATAGACAATATCAATAGTTGGTGACAATGTAGAAAATTGGAACCACTACACATTACTGTTGGGTAAGTAAAATGGCCAGTTTGGAAAATAGTTTGAAAGTTACTAAAAATGTTAAACATAGAGTTACCATATGACCCAGCAATTCTACTACTAGATATATAACCAAGAGATTTACAAACATGTCCATCCAAAAATGTTCACAGCATTATTTATAATTGCCCAAAAGTGCAAATAACATAAAGGTTCATCAACTGATGAATGGGTAGAAGAAATATGGCACATCCATACAAAAGGATATTACTCAACCATAAAAAGGAATGAAGTACCATCACGTGTTACAACATGAATCTTGAAAACATTATGCTTAGTGAAAGAAGCCAGACTACCTATTTTGATTCCATTTACGTGAACCAGTATAGGAAAATCCATGGAGACAAAGTAGACTGGTGGTTGCCAGGAGATGGAAGGTGGGGGAATTGGGACTGACTACAAATAGGTACAGGGTTTTTTTCTGGCATGATGGAAATATTGTGGAATTTAGTGGTAACTGTTGCACAGCACAGTGATTATATTTAAAGCCACTAAATTGTACAACTTAAAATGGTAAATTTTATGGTGACTTATAACTCAATAAAAAATACTGTCATGTATTGTTCATTAAATAAAACTTCAACTACTAAGTACATTCCAAGGAACACAGAATTGTAAAGATGACCCTAACGGTGTAAAAAAGAAACTGTACGAAGAAAATTTCCATTTTTTTCTTCGAGAGAAAGCTTTTTTTTTTTTTTTTAATGTTTATTTGTGTGTGTGTGTGAGAGAGAGAGAGAGAGACAGAGACAGCACTACTGGGGAAGGGGCAGAGAGGGAGACACAGAATCTGAAGCAGGCTCCAGGCTCTGAACTGTCAGCACAGAGCCCGATGCTGGGCTCAAACCCACAAACCATGAGATCATGACCTGAGCCAAAGTTGGACACTTAACCAACTGACCCACCCACATGCCCCAAGAGAAATCTTATTTTCTTACTTCATTCTTCCCTGAAAAATCTCATGTAATAGGCAAAACTTTCTCTTATTCTGAAACTAATATCACCAAGGAAATTCACACTCAGATATAAAGCTCTCAGACCTAGGGGAATCTTGTATACCCTTCATTCATCATCAGATTCCCCCAAATGAGACAGCTCTATCTTCAGGATACACCTCCCTGGATTTAACACTGTGAGACATTTAATTCCCCTCCCTGCCTCAGGAAACAGTACCTTTCCTGAGAAAATTACCTCCTTGTCACTGCTCTTTTTTTTTTTTTTCAACGTTTTTTTAAATTTATTTTTGGGACAGAGAAAGACAGAGCATGAACGGGGTAGGGGCAGAGAGAGAGGGAGACACAGAATCAGAAACAGGCTCCAGGCTCCGAGCCATCAGCCCAGAGCCTGACGCGGGGCTCGAACTCACAGACCGCGAGATCGTGACCTGGTTGAAGTCGGACGCCTAACCGACTACGCCACCCAGGCGCCCCGTCACTGCTCTTATTATGGGTTTATGTTTTCAGTCACTACAGACATCTGTGACACTAGCCCTGGAGAACTATCTTGTTTACCCTTTATGGCCCACTGTCCTATGTTCCAACACCCAAGCTATAAATCTCCACTCCTGGCATGGCCTTTTCTTAAATATTTTCTATAAAACTCTAAATACATATTCTCTCATTTCTTCTACTTCTTCATAAACTATATAACAGCCATAGATGGTTTTATTCTATATTATTCAAGAGGTCAGCTATTCTACTTTATCAGTTTAAAAATGGAAACTGGGGAGGTGCCTGGGTGGCTCAGTCAGTTGAACAACTGACTCTTGGTTTCAGCTCAAGTCATGATCTCATGGTTCATGGATTTGAGCCCCGCGTCAGGCTCTGAGCTGACAGCATGGAGCCTGCTTGGGATTCTCTATCTCTTCCCCAACCCACACCCCCTTCAAATATAAATAAATAAACATTTAAAGAAATAAAAATAGAAACTGAGGGACTGGTCCAGAGGTAAAAGAATTTGACCCTTGTAATTTTTAGCTGAAGCCACTGGGTGCCACTCTTGTGCCACTATCAAGTTATTTATCACCAAGGGGATATTATAAGAAGGAAATAGTAATGGTCTTAAGTGCAGAAGCACAAGTTTTACTCATGAGTGCCTCTGATCACTCATCTTCCCTGGGTTATATGGTATGGAACATTCCTATACCAGTCCTATATGGTAACAATGTTACTAGGCTTTGGAACCAGGAGACCTCAGTACAAAGCCTAGCCTTGCCACTTATTAACTATGTGATTCTGGGCAAATAAGGAAAGTTCTCTAACTAGTTTCTTCATTTATAAAATGGGAAAACTACAACATATTTTGTAGGATCTTTGTGGTATTAAAGTGGAAGTCTTGGCACAGATTAAGGATCCAATAAATGTTCCTTTCTTCTAAGACCTAGGACTACTAAGACCTTGAGTTCACTAGCCATCTGCCAAATTAATTGGACTATGAATGGCCCAGAGGCTATAAGCCATCACTATAACAACAGAAGGGGGCAAAAGAGGTCAGATCATTTCCTTTTGAGAGATCACTGGGATATCAGAGAGGCCCAAGCAAAACGTCTTCACAGGCTGAAACACTTCTAGATCCTATCCATATATCCTAGGTCCTATGATAATGATGTATGCCTTACCCTGAAATCTAGGGTAAATTTCCTTATCCCTGGAAATCTGAAGATGTGGATGGCTGTAACGAGCGGAACAATGGCTCCCAAAAAAGTATGTCCAAGTCTTGAGCCCCAGAATGTGACCTTATTTTGAAAAAAAAAGTCTTTTCAAATGTAATTAAGGATTTCAAGATAAGATCATCATGGATTTAAAGTGGGCCCTAATTCTAATGATAGGTGTCCTTATCAGAGAGACAGGGAAATTTGAGAGACATAACAGAAAGGCCATGTGAAGATGGAGGCTGAGACTGGAGTAATGTGGCTATAAAACAACGAACATCTGGAGCCACCAGAAACTGGAAGGGGAAAGGAAGGAATCTTTCTTAAAGCCTTTGGAGGGAGCACAGCTCTGCTAAAATCTTGATTTCAGACTTCTGGACTCCAGAATCGTGATAATACAATTTCTGTTGTTTTTAAGCATGAAGTTTGTGGAAATTTGTTTGCTCAAGTTGTGGGTAACAGCATTCCAAGTTGGAGGGACATCAGCAAGAGTATTTGCAGTGAACCAGCTGAAAGGAACAGCAAATGCATTCAAGGAATGAGCTTCCTAGAAGGTACATAAAGCAATGAAAAAAGGTGTGATGAAGGGAGCATTTACAGGGACTTCACTCCCATCCTCTAGCCTTTCTCGCTACAAAGCAGAAGAGGATAAGCAAATCTATGAGATGCTGTGATCCTTGGGTGTCTGGGCACCTAAACTTCTCCATCCAATCAGGCAAACTAAAGTAGGAGAGGGAGAAAAGTAGAAGTACAAAAGGATCTATTACTCTCTCAGAAATGTGTAATTTTTTTATAGCAACTGTATTGGAATATAACATTTACTTAAATAAGCTGCATATATATAATATGTACAATTAGGTAAGTTTTGGCATATATGTGTATTTGTGAAACCATCACCCCAATCAAGATAATGAACATATCCGTCCCCCTCAAAAGTTTCCTCTGAACTTCATAACCATTCCCTGAAACTCTTACACCTCCCATCTTCAAGCAATCATTGATCTGTAACTAAGGATTAGTTGGCATTTTGAAAAATTTCATGTAAGTGCAATCAAACAGTATGTACTCTTGTCTTTCAGGGCTTTTTCCCCCTTGGACACTACCACAACTGATCCAGTATTTTGAGGTTTCTCATTCAGCAGGGCTATTTAGAGATTCATCCACACTACTGTGTATTATCAACAGTTCATTCCTTTTATTGCCAAGTAGTATTCCATCGAATGGACACACCACAGTTTGTTTATCAATTTCCCTACTGACATTGGGTTGTTTCCAGTTTTGGGTTATTACAAATATGGCAGAAGTGCCATGAACATTAGTGTATAAATTTTTGTGTAGACATATGCTTTCATTTCTCTTGAATAAATACTTAGGAGTAGAATGGTTGGATCATATGATGTATATATTTAACTTTTTAAGCACTGCCAAACTATTCTCCAGAGTGGATGTACCACTTAAAAAAAATTTTTTTAACGTTTTTATTTGTTATTGAGAGACAGAGAGAGACAGAGCGTGAGCAGGGGAGGGGCAGAGAAAGAGGGAGACACAGAATCCGAGGCAGGCTCCAGGCTCTGAGCTGTTAGCACAGAGCCCAACGCGGGGCTCAAACTCACAAGCCGTGAGATCATGACCTGAGCCGAAGTCGGTCGCTCAACCGATTGAGCCACTCAGGCGCCCCAGTACCACTTTTTATTCCTACAAATAGGGTGTAAGAGCTCCAGTTCTTCCACATCCTTGCCAATACCTGGTATGGTCAGTCTTTATTCCAAGCAGGTGTGAAATGGTGTCTCATTGTGGTTCTGACTTGCATTTCCCTAATGACCAATAATGTTAAGCATCTTTCTCATGTCTTTATTTGCTGTTTGTGTATCTTCTTTTGTGAAATGTATGTTCACATTTTGTGCCCATTTTAAAAACTGGGTTGTTTTCTTATTCTTGAGTTTTGACAGTTTTAAAATAGTCTCAATAGTCTCAAGGTTTTCAACTGAAAATTAAATCTCTTTAATAGAGAACTACCAGGTATATAGTGCTATTTCTTCTTGAGTGAACTTTGGTAATTTCTTTCAAGGAATTTGTCCATTTAATCTAAGTTGTCAATGCGTCGGGCTCTGGGCTGATGGCTCAGAGCCTGGAGCCTGTTTCCGATCCTGTGTCTCCCTCTCTCTCTGCCCCTCCCCCGTTCATGCTCTGTCTCTCTCTGTCCCAAAAGTAAATGAACGTTGAAAAAAAATTTTTTTTTTTAAAAATTATCGGGGCGCCTGGGTGGCGCAGTCGGTTGAGCGTCCGACTTCAGTCAGGTCATGATCTCGCAGTCCGGGAGTTCGAGCCCCGCGTCGGGCTCTGGGCTGATGGCTCAGAGCCTGGAGCCTGTTTCCGATTCTATGTCTCCCTCTCTCTCTGCCCCTCCCCCGTTCATGCTCTGTCTCTCTCTGTCCCAAAAGTAAATGAACGTTGAAAAAAAAAATTTTAATCTAAGTTGTCAAATTTATTGAAGTAAACTTTGTTCATAATAGTCCCTGATAATCCTTTTAATATCTGATGTCACCTCTCTAATTTCTGGTAGTAGAAATTTGTGTCTTCTCTCCTATATCTTGATTAGTCTGGCTAAATGTTTATCAATCTTATTAATCTTTTCAATGAACCACCTTTAAATATCATTGATTTTTCTCTGTTTTTTTTTCTATTATACTGACTTCCACTTTGACTTTATTATCTAATTTCTTCTGTTTAATTTGCTCTTATTCTAGTCTAAGCTGAGATCACTGATTTAAGACTTTTTTCTTTTCTAACATAGGTATTTTTCCAAGTACTGCTTTAGTGATGTCTCAGGTTTGATAATTTGCATTTCCATTTAAGTTAAAATACTTTTCCAATTTCCCTTTTGATTTTGTGTTTGACCCATGGGTTATTTATAAGTGTGTCATTTAATTTCCAAATATTTGGAGTTTTCTAGATATCTTTTTTTTAAGGTTTATTTATTTATTTCTGAGCAAGAGAGGGAGGGAGGAGGGGCAGAGAGAGAGAGAGAGAGAGAGAGAGAGAGAGAGAGAGAGAGAGAATCCTAAGCAGGCTCTGCTCAACATGGGGCTCAAACCCATGAACTGTAAGATCATGACCTGAGCCAACATCAAGAGTCAGATGCTTAACCGAGCCACCCAGGTGCCCCTCTAGATATCTGTCATTGATTTTACTTTAATCCTATTGTAATCAAAAGCATACTTTGTATAACTTGAATCCTCTAAGTTTATTGAGATGTATTTAATGGCTCAAAATATGGCCTATCTTGTTAAATGTCCCTTTTGCACTTGAAAAGAATATTCTGCTGTGTTGGGCAAAGTGTTTTATAAATATCAAGTCAAGTTAATTCATAGTGTTATTTAAGACTTTCATAGACTTACTGATTTTTTTTTGTCTACTTGTTCTATCAATTATTGAGAGAAGTATGTTGAAATATCCAAATAAAATTGTGGACTTGTCTATTTCACCTTACAGTTCTATCAGTTTTGCTTCATTTATTTTAAAGTTCTCTCAAAAGTTTATCAAGTTTCATGAATGTTTGGGGGCTATTATCCTCATTATGTTGTACTCACTGTATTGTATTCATCATTATGAAATGACTCTCTTTATCCTTAGTAATGTTCTTTGCTCTGAAATCTACTTTATAGTCTCTCTTTTTTTTCTTTTTGAGAGAGAGAGACAGAGACCATGTACACATGCAGGGGAAGGGCAGAGGGGGAGGGACAGAGAATTTTAAGCAGGCTCCATGCTAAGTGCAGAACCCAAAGCAGGGCTTGATCTCACGATGGTGAAATCATTACCTGAACTGAAATCAAGAGGTGGACACTTAACCAACTGAGCCCCATTTGTTCCCTCTCTCTCCCTCAAAATAAACTTTAAGAAAAAAAGAATTCTTTGTATTTTTGGGGTAATAGTCCTTTAACTAGTGTGTCTTTTACAATTATTTTCTCCCAGTCTGTGGACTGTCTTCTCATTCTCTTGAGGGTTGAATATTTTTTATGACTCCATTGTATCTCCTTTTTTGGATCAATAGCTGTAAATCCTTATATTATTTTGATGGTTCTTTTCATCTTCAACTTACCAGTCTACCTTCATGTAATATTACACTATTCCACATACAGTATGTCCTTAAAACAGTATATTTCCATCTCTCTCCTCCAGGTTTTTGTGCTGTTATTGTTATACATTTTACTTCACCATAGGTTATAAACCTCACAACATATTATTGCTATTTTTGCTTTAAAAAGTTAATTATGTTTTAAAGAGATTTAAGTAATAAGAAAAAAAATTTTTTTATATTTATCCATGTAGTTACCTAGATTCAGGTTTCCAGCTGGTTATCACTTTTTCTCTGCTCGAAGGATTTCTTTTACATTTCTCAACTGCTGATAATGAATTCTTTCAACTCTTGTATGTCAGAAAAAGTCCTTTTTCATCTTTTTTGAAAGATATTTTTGTTGGGAGTGCCTGGGTGGCTCAGTCAGTTAAGTGTCCAACTCTCAATTTCAGCTCAGGTCATGATCTCACGGTTTGTGAGTTTGAGCCTGCTTGGGATTCTCTCTCTCCCTTTCTCTTTGCCTCTCCCTTGCTCATGTGTGCACGCACATGCTCTTTCTCACTCTCTCAAAAACAAATAAATACATTTGGAGAAAAAAAGGTATCTTTGTTAGGTAAAGAATTCTAGGTTGAAGGTTTTTTCTTCAGTACTATCTATAAAGACATTGCTCCATTTTCTTCTATCTTATACTTTTTCTGATGAGAAATTTTCTGTAATCCTTATCTTTGTTTCCTTGTACATAAGCTTTCCTCACCCTTGTTTGCTTTTAAGATTTTCTCTTTACCATTGGTTTTAACCAATTTAATTTTGATGTGTCTTGGTGTAGTTTTCTTTGTTTCATGGGCTTGGGGTTTCTTAAGATTCTTAGATCTGTTGGTTTTATAGAATCCATCAAATTTGGAAAATTTTCAGCCACTATTCCTTCAAATATATTTTCTGCCTGTTTCTTCTTCAGATTCCTCAATTACACACATAATAGGCTACCTGAAGTTGTCCCATAACTCACAGGTGCTCGATGCTCTATTACTATCATCATCATCATCATCAATATTATTTTACAACTGTGTTTCATTTCAGATAGTTTCTACTGCTATGTGTTTTTAAGTGTCAATGTTCCGTTCATACTATTCAGTGTAATTTCCACCTCGGAGACATCATAGTTTTCATCTTTACAGTTCATTTGAGTCTTTTTTAATACCTTCCACATCTCTACTTAGTATGTTCAGTCTTTCCTCTAGCTTCCTGAACATACAGAATATAGTTATGATAATAACTCTTTCAATGTCTTTGTCTACTAATTTTATCCTCTGTGTCAGTTCTGGATCGGTTTTCATTAAATGATTGATCATTTGATGGAGTTTCCTCTTCATTGTGGGTTGTATATTCCTGCTTCTTAGCATGCCTGATAATTCTGATTGGATGCAGGGCACTGTGAATATTACTTTGGTGGGTGCTGGATATTTTTAATACTCTTGTAAAAATTCTTGACCTTTGTTCTGTGATGCTATTGAATTACTTGAAAACAACTTGATCCCTTTAGATCTTGCTTCTGCTTTTAAGCTTTGTTAGGCAGGACCAGAGGAGTGTTTATTAAGCAGAGGTGTAATTTTTCTCCATTCCCAAGGCAAGACTCTTCTTAGTATTCTACCTGATGCTCCATAAATTATAAAGCTTTCCTCTCTGGTTGATGGAAATATGCACTATCTCTAGCCCTGTGTAAGCTCTGCATATTGTCCCCTCTTATCCGTCTGGATGGTTCTTTACCTGCATAGTTTCTTCACAAGAATGAGCTGATTAGTACTATTCTGAATACTATTCTGAATACTGAATACTGCAGATTCCCAGAATTCTCTCTCTGTGCAACTCTCTCTTTTCTGGTACTCTGCCCTGAAAACTTCAGCTGTCTTGGCATCCCGGGACTCTCCACTTCATCTGTTCAACTTAGGGAGACTACTAGGCTTTGCCTGGATGTCTTCTCCCTGTTCAATGGCCTCTGTACTTTCTCTAGGCAGTATGCTAGGGTAATCATAGGGCTCACTTCATTTGTTTTCCATTTCTCAGGAATGATTATCCTATTCATTGATGGCCAGTGTCTTGAGAAACATTGTTATATATATCGTGTGTAGATTTTTGTTATTTCACACAGAAGAATAAATCTGGTTCCTATTACTCCATCTTGGCCAGAAGCCACTGTATAACATCACCCCTAATCTCCTTCATTTACTCATATTATACTTTAGCTCCAGAAAAGTCAATCCTACTGACTGGAGCCAAGAAGGCCAGAAAAGTGTGCTTTACTTGGAACAACACTAAAAATTACCTAGAATCTGGAGATATATAGAATTTCCTAAGTTTGATTTCTTTTCACTCATTAGAGGAGTCTGTCACAAAACAAGATGAAGCCTTCTGATCTCGAGGGTGGAGACACTAACTAATGCAATTCTATATCTCCAGCACCCAGAAAGGTGAATAGATAAAAGTATGGCTTTGATCACATCACCATTGTAAGAGTAAATATGTGCCAAGCACTTTATGTACATTATTTTATTCAAACCTCACAACAATTTTAGGTATGTGTCATTCCTGTTTTACAGATAAAACTAAGGCTTAGAAAGATTAAATAGCTTCCACAATATGACACAACTAGTTAGTGGTGGAAATAAAATCTGAGCAACATCTAACCATGCTCTTGACCTCTGTGTAATACTACGTTCTATTAAAGTTTTCCTAAACCACAGACTTCCTTGCTGAAAGGCCAACCTCAGAATGTGCAATCTAAAGTACTTGTACCTGGGGTGCCTGGGTGGCTCAGTCAGTTAAGTGTCTGACTTCAGCTCAGGTCATGATCTCGTGGTTTGTGACTTTGAGCCCAGAATTGGGCTCTGTGCTGACAGCTCAGAGCCTGGACCCTGCTTCAGATTCTATGTCTCCCTCGCTCTGTCCCTCCCCTGCTTGTGCTCTTTCTCTCAAAAATAAATAGACATTAAAAAAAAAATAAAAAAATTTAGGGGCGCCTGGGCAGCTCAGTCGGTTAAGCATCTGACTTTGGCTCAGGTCATGGTCTCCCAGTTTGTGAGTTCAAGCCCCGTGTCGGGATCTGTGCTGACAGCTCTGAGCCTGGAGCCTGCTTTAGGTTCTGTGTCTCCCTCTCTCTCTCTCTGCTCCTCTCTTACTCATGTTCTGTCTCTTAAAAATAAATACATGTTAAAAAAATTTTTTTAATAAATAAAAAATTTAAAGTACTTGCACCTACCCACCCTGTATTAGGGTTCACATATATCAATATGGAAGATTTCCACTAAAGTACTGATTATTTATACTTACCTGCTTCACCTCACATGAGCAGTGGGGAAGAAATCGGTGCTGGGTGATCTCATGAAATGATTTATGCAGTTTAGTCCCAAACTCTTGAGTGTCAGCTGCCTAAAATGGGCCAGAGAGAGAATATGCTGAATTCCAGTACTGGAAACCAAAAGGAAGGTACCTACAGGATATAGGAAGAGGAGGAGACAAATTGGAAGGCAAACCATGTTTGTGTTAAGAGTTTCCTTAATTCCAATGAACACAGAAGAAGTAGAGAGAAGGCCTGTGAAACTGGCATGAGACAAGTAGCTGTGGCTTCTGTGTCTTCCAATTTCTGTTACCTAAGCAAGATCTTTCAAACAAGGCCTTTGTTCTCTTATCTCTATAGGAGATACACATCCCAGAGATCCATCTGTTCATAAAAGGATTATGTAAATTGCTCTCCTCCAGAACAAGTTCCAAGACAGCATAGGTTCCACTGTATTCAAATAAGGCTGAAATAAGAAACTTTCCTCAGGTAAGTCTTTTAGGGAAGAAAGGAACAAGATGATAGTTAGCATCCATAAGCAATGGGTAATAACCTCTACTTTTTAGTATAGAATGGTAGGATATTAGAGTTAAAGGGGACAAGAGCAACCACCTAACACAACACACTAATTTTATAGACAAGAATACTGAAATCTAAAAAGGAGAAGTGATCCACTGAAGATCTCACAGCTAGTCAGTACAAAAGTTAGGACTGACTTTAGAATTGCCAACATAGTGTTCTTTTCATTACCCTATGCTATCCACATGACCCAGATAGTTGAAGCTGTAAGATGCACTAGATTATAAAGGTGTTATACTCTTAGACCTAGTAACTCCATGTATAGAAATTTATTCTAAGAAATAATTCAAAAGAAGCAAGATATCACATAGAGGTATTAACTGAAATACTATTTATATTAGCAAAAAGAATACAAGCAACCTAAATGTCTATCATTAGGGGAATGGCTTATTAAATCAGATTAAATCAATGTAGTAGAATTGGGTAACTGATACAAATTTTAAGACAGCTGAAATGAGGAAATGTCAAATTATATATGAATATATTACAACTATACAATATAGCTTATATGAGATAATATGCAAAAATTGTAATTACAGTGATAAATATTATTAGTTATTTTTAAATTTGAATACATTATTCTATTTTTTCAAGATAAAGTACAAAAAATAAAATAGACACAGAATGAATGTGTCACCCAACTGATAATACCAACCGGTCAGCACAGAATTCTAAAAGGAAGGAAACTAACATTTATCCAGAACCTACCATATGCTATATACTTAGCCCTCACGCTCATAACAACCCTGTGAGGTACTATTATTTTTTCCAATTTATAGATGAAGCTCAGAGAAGTTAAGTACAGGCCTGAGTCCACATAGCCAGTTCTGAATTGAACTCAGTCCTCTAATTTCAACTGTTACACTATTCCATACTGCCAAATAAGGCTACTCAGTTATTTCCAATGTTTTCTGTAACCACGAGGTAACAAACATTCTTCAGTAAGGAACTTGGAATCACTGATCTAGTCTTAGCTCTAACTGGAGCTAGCTATGTGACCTAAAGGAAGTGGAAATTTTAAATAACTTATTTTCCCATTTATAAAATAGTACACTATCCATTCAACAAATGTTTTTTAAAACACCACAAGCCTGATACCATATAGGATCACAAGAGGCTAAAATGAAATGCTTCTAAAAGCTCTGTGCATATTACTAAGATAGGTGGTAGAATGTTGTTAAAAACCTGGCACTTTTAAGCGGCTCCAGTCTACTAACTTGAAGGGCCTGGAAGCAGATCTTTCGGAAGCTACTGCTGGTGCTTCCAGTCACGATACTCATGATGGAATTCACAGCCACTGAGAGTGAGGCCTGCAATTTCTGATGATCCTAAGGAACATAACAAGTAAGGGGAGATGGCAGTTTAAAATAATCCCAAGCTGCTGGTTCAGAGAATCCCCAAGGAATCAAAGATTTCAGTAAGGGCAGGATTTCAACAATTCTTCCCCCCACTCCAATCAACAACACTTACTGAGATCATGTCATATAAAGGACACTGAGGTACTGAAACAATATACTCCCCTTTTACAGAGATGACTTACTGACACAGACACATTCAGAAAAGATAACCAACCCGTAAGACACTAGGCAATAAAACAGATGCACATAGTATTTAAAAACAAAAAGCTTTAAACTTTGCTCTTAGTGTGGTTGGTTTTTTCCCCTGAGAAGGGGGCCATATGAAGAAATATGTTACCACAAGTACACAGGATGGAGGAAATCAGAAAGTCAGATAAGAGAAAGTGATGTTATAAAGCATTGGGAAATGGGGGGAGAATATAAGATTTAGTGAAGCAATAGCTCCAGAAGTATGTGTGTGAAGGGAAGATAGTAAGGAACAGGTGCATTATCAGTCATTTTTCTCTATTATTTTGTCCCCATTTACTCAAATTCACCTACTAGTAGGTAAGACTAGTAGTAGAATTGTAGTATTATGGAAGTACTACTGCAAGATGGTTACAATGACATATCCTAAGGTAAAGCCTGAGTTCCTAGACTACAGGCAGTGTAAGGATCAGCCAAGGTGACAAAAGAGGAAGAGGGCATTAAGCGAGGAAGGCTCTCCAGGTCTGTCATATCCTCTAGTTTTTTTCTTTTTTTCTTTTTAAAGATTTCTTGGGGTGCCTGTGTGGCTCAGTTGGTTAAGTGTCCGACTTTGGCTCAGGTCATGATCCCACTGTTCGTGGCTTTGAGCCCACATTAGACTCTGAGCTGTCAGCGCTGCTTCTGAGCTGGAGCCTGCTTCAGACACAAGCAAGGGGAGGGGTAGAGAGAGAGTGGGAGAGAGAGACAGAGAGAATCTGAAGAGGGCTCTGTGCTGACAGCATCAAGCCCGATGGGGGGCTGGAACTCATGAACTGCAAGATCATGACCCAAGCCAAAGTTGGACGCTCAACTGACTGAGCCACCCAGGTGCTCCTCTAGTTCTTTTTCTTAGAGAAAGTAGGAGAAAAGGAGTTATGAATTTCTTATTACCTTGGCAGCCTGGTGATACTGTTCCAAGGCCTGGTCCACAGTCACCTGGATGGAATCTTGCACTACACTGTGGCTCTCCATGAGGATGGCACTGAGATGAACGGTGAGCAAAGTATGGGCTCCTAAGGGGAGTGAGAATGGCCACTTTAAGACTGATGTTCATGTGCTGTGAGTCAGGGTGGGCGTGAGAAAGAGGCTCTTAGAAGAAGAGGCCCCTTCTGCCTATCTACAAATAATTACTTTTTTAGTCCCCCACTGCCCCCCAAAAATCCCAGCAACTTACAAACCCACCCAGTTCCACTTACAAATGAAAGAAAGCTTCAAAAATTAATGTGAAGCTTGACATTATTTTTGAAGAAACAAGTGAGGGTTCCTATTTGATTAATATTAGAAACAGAAATATATACCACATCACTACAGACAATGATACTTGTGACTCTGAAAGAACAGGAGAATGAGGAAGAGGAAAGCCTCCTGGAAAGTTGTATCTACCCTACTCATCTCCTGTTTGAGCATCACTGCCGTGGTGAGCCACTGCTACTGTCAGGGTCTTAATCCTCTCAGATATGCTGTGGTATAGAAAAAGTACTTTATTTCTGATAAAGTAACCACAGGCACCACTGCACAGCAGAATAGCTAACAGGTAAGAGTGACAGGCAAAATATGTCATCCAGCAGTAGGCTCGCATTGATGACTCAGAGGCAACAGACACAGGAAGACAAATTCACTTCACACCTGAGGAAACCTTTCCTTTTCAGTGTTTTTCTACTCTACCCTGAAAAGTCTATTCAAAGGTACTATGGTGAAGCAGCCAACGGCTGGCTGGCTTTTCTCAGGGCTGCATTAAAAATGCAAACCAGAAAGTACATTTTCTACCACAAGGCACAAGGATGCCTTCCCAGAAAGGAATGTACTATGTGATCTGCTCAAAAAGGGTCCAAAATTGGAGTTAGGAGAACATAGATTCTAGAGTGAATTCTACCACTAACTAATGGTGACCAAGTCACTTGACTGTTCTCACTTCAAAACTAAAATTGGCTTTATAACACCCGCTCTCACAGGCATGTTGTGCAGATAAACTAGGATAATATATATGAAGTGTTCTAAAATGTACATTGCAATATTCAAAGGGAAAATATTGTTATTGCTATGATGATATCACATGGATTATTGTTTTCTATAGTTTGGTCCTAAGAATAGCCTCAAGAAATCAGTTAGACCCCTTTGAAAGCAGACATTTAATTAAAAAGCTACAAGTTTGTTCTCCTAAAACTGCTGATACCACCAGATGCCTTTAACGCTGTAGCAAAATAATGAGTTAATCATAGAAAAGTTACCATGACAAGGTGGGCAGGAGGCCAGTTAAGTGATTTTTTTTAAGACACATGGAAACAGACTGTAGTTCTGCACAATCTGTTTCCTAAAAGTAGCTCTACAGAAAGCTTTCAAGGATATGAAAAAGAATAAGGGAGAAAGAAGATAAAATTACTATATCTCTATCTATATATCTGTATCTACCTACCTTCACAGTACATCTTTTTTCAAAGGCTAGTCCTAAACCACAAGATATGTAAGGAAATTTAAAAAGATACTATGTTTACTAATGCAGTGATGAATTTCTATTTATTTCAGTATTGTCACTACCTGAGATGCTGCAGGCCTTCAGAGTCAAGATAAGCAGAGATGTATAAACTATCACAGTACTTACTACAAGAATGATAGAAAACACTGGTTTTAAGGAATCTGAGTTCTTCAGGTATGGGAGGATTCAGGAATAACAGGATTCAGAACATGGTATCAGACTTTACATCATCCTAGGGAAGACTGAATGTGGTACTCCCTCTAGAAGACCTCAAAAAAATCAGGGGGCACCTGGGTGGCTCAGTCAGTTGAGCGTCTGATTTCAGCTCAGGTCATGATCTTGTGGTTTGTGAGTTCAAGCCCCACATCAAACTCGCTAATGTCAGCCCACCAGCACAGAGCCTGCTTCTGATCCTCTGTCCCCTTCTCTCTGCCCCTCCTCTGCTTGCACTCTCCCAAACACACACACACACACGGAAAAAAAAAAAACAACAAAACAACCTCACTAGAAGATAGTAGATCTTAAGTCTTCAGAGGGTCTTGAGACTTGAAAGGGCCTTTTAGCCCCTAGTCTACCAATCTCATGTTAAATATACGAAAAGAGAGGATCAGATGATTTATGAGACTTGCTTCTGAAAAACCACTGAGCAATTTGGTGGCAGAAGTAAAGTTAGAACCAGCTCTCTAGGGGTGCCTGGGTGACTCAGTTGGTTAAAGCATCTGACTCTTGATTTTGGCTCAGGTCACGATCTCACAGTTTGTGAGTTTGAGCCCCACATCAGGCTCTGCGCTGACAGCATGGAGCCTGCTTGGGATTCTCTCTCTCCCTATCTCTTGGCCCCTCCCCTGCTCACTCACTCTCTCAAAAACTAAATGAACAGCTCTCTTGGTTCTACCTGAAGTCCTTTCCCCTATACTAAGCTCTTCTCTTATCAGCCTCTGTCCATATGAGTGTGAGCCAGGTAACAACCCTACGCAACCTCATTCTGTCTTCACTGCTGGAAGCCTCATTAGTTTGGGTCTCTTCTATGCTCCCATTCCAGGGCCTTAATGAACAGAACACCAGGGGCAGCAGACAAAAACAGCTCCTCAAATAAAGAGTTGCAAGGCAGAGCCCAGGAAGATAGTGCTTCTCTCCTCAACAATAGATAGTGGAGAAAGACAGGAGATGCATGGAGGGCAGGCAGCAGGAAGAATCCCACAACTGACAATAGTTTGTTCAAAAAATAGTTGGCACCAGTCAGCATGAGCTCTTCTGATCTGGGGATATAAATTGTGTCATTTCTCTCATGACTCAGTGGGAGCAGGGCCACACCAAACAAGCACTGGAATGGCTCAGAGTAGAGTCCCAAGAAAAAACACTGGCTCACAGAGAAAGAATACAGAAACATACTGGGAGCACCAAAAGGGAGGCTTATGAATCTTTCCCCACATATTTATAAGCTCCACTTCTTGCTACTTCCCTCAAAGTTTAGAAGGGCATTGAGAAACACGTAAATTTATCCCTCAGGGTTTATTGGATTAAAACACATAAGCTAACTCCTGCTCATATTCAGTGTTTTTCAAACTTTACTAAATTTAAAAATTACCTGAGAATATTTTTAAGAATGCAGATTCTTGAGCCATTCCATATTTTTATATTATAACAAAACAATGAATTGATTCTTGGCTCAGGAAGAAACACATTTTCAAATACTCCAGGTGATTCTGATGCATGTTTCATGGACCACCAAACAGAAACTTTCTGATAACAGATTATCATCAATTTGTTAGATACTAAAGGCTCCCCCTTGTATGCCTGAACGAGGACAATTTCTCCCTTCCCAGAGGTCTATGTGACAATGACATAAAGCTATTCATACCAATATGCTTCCCACACCTTATGTTGTAGTTGAGATACTGTGTCAAGGCCAAGCAAGGCCGGTAACATTTCTTGATTCCACCTGGAAAGGCAATAATGTGGTGGACAGTTCTCAGGCCTAAGCTTTAAAAACATACTGGTATCAGAGCACTGCCTCAGTCCAAGGAAATCATAATCCCTGGGGGTAAAGTTTGGGCATTTTTAGAAGCTCCCCAGGTAATATATCATGGAGCTAAGGTTGAGAACCACTCATCTAAGGTAATAGCCTCTTTTTAAAGAGCATTATAGAAAGTATCTGTTGATTTCTGAACATTCTGGGAATGTCATCATTTAAGTGAGGTTTCATTTTAAGATACAGATCTTTTCTACACAGCATATAATTTGTTTAACCTATTTAAGATTTTTTATTAAAACTCATTATTCTACAGAAATATATGTAATTATATATGTAATTCAGATAAAGTCTCCCTTTCTTTACTCTCTTAACATTTAATCACACCCATACTGGCAACCCCTATACCTACTCCAGAGTTCTGTTCGCTGGACCGGAAATCCGCTGTGGAAATCCACAAAGAGAAAAAGCAGCAGAGTCTGTCCCTGGGAGTCCATATTCTGAGATTGATCCCCCTCACTGGATTCCACCTGATAACTCACATCTGGAAGCACCAAATCTAGAGGACAAGATATTATACAGTATTCTAAGATAAGTAAGGCCCTCAGAATGCTAAGTGAATAAAGAACCTATACCTCAAACAAAGAATGATCTAAGATCTAAAATCAAACACTCCCTTTTCCTCCTGAACCTGTTTCTCTATCCACATGATGGAAGCAAATATAGTGACTCATAGAAGGAACATCAAAATAACAACTGAGTATGCAAAATGTAAACCAAGCAGCACGCTGTAGAATTTATTGGGAAACACTAATACGATACATTTATTCATTCTTTATACAACTTTCTAAGGTAGGTATCACTAGTAAGAGTCAGACGTCAGAGTCAAACCTGAGTAATGATAACAATTAATTTGTATTAAGTGTTTACTACACGCTTTGTATTGTGTTAAATTCTTCACATGAACTATCTAAATATTTAGACTTCACAACAACACTAAGACATAGGACCTATTCTTACGCCATTTTACAGATAAGAAGTACAAATAGGTTAAATACATTGCCCACCATGAGACAGCAAGTGGTGGATCTGTTTTAGACTGACTCCAAAATCTGTGTTCTGAACCACATCACTATATTATACTTATACTCCCAAGTAATCTGATGCCCTACCGTCACTTTCTAGCACCTGGATCCTTTAAAACACAATCATGATAGTCCTAAATTCCATCCAGATCCATTCAGAGAAATACCTCTGTGTATTTCCACATCCTGGTTCTGTCCCTTAGAGTAATGATGGAGGAAGATGAGGAGATATTTTCTACATTATTCATCTCCAAAGTTAACTGAGCAAGTTCAGGCATCAAGAATTGGAAAAAAAAAAAAAAACTAACAAAGCATGAAAATAAAAATGAAAGACAAAAGGAGATATGGAGAGCCCGAGAGATTCAAAAATTGTAATGGCATGACACCCCCCAGTTAAGATCAAGCATTCTTTCTTCACAAAACCATTCATCTCCAGAGACCCTGTCCAAGGACAGGCTTCTTTCATCCCACCCTCTGGAATAACTACCTATTCAAGAAAAAAAAACCCTTACTCTGAAGTTTACTTCCTAGAGAAGACTCTGTCATTCCCCTAGAAATACTCTGTTCCAGGAGGCTCCAGTCTCCTCATGCCATTACAGCTCTAGAATACCTATTCCCCACTGGCTACCTTCCTCAGGATCCAGGTGACCAGACTACCTTCTAAATTTCAAAGAATTCTAGCTAATAACAGTCAAGTTCAACATTGTAAAGCTCCTAGATATCAGCTCATGTTTGCATATTCCTACTTCCCAGTTTTATTTTTTGATCCAGTTATTAGGTGTCCAACTCAGTGTAATTCATCCAAAGCTAATGTGGTCAGGCTCTGCATAAATCTTACAGCTAGTTTCTTAGTTGATTACTATATAGTTTGTACTCCTGCCTTGCATTTATATGGTAATATTTTCTAAGTAATTTTATGTGCATTTTCTCATTTCATTAGGAAACATTTCCACAATAGTTCAAAGATGTTATTAATCTTTTACTATCCTTTCTAAAACAGATTAAGGTACAAGAGAAACCCTCTGAACAAGTCCTTAGAAGATGAAGGCTCAATGACTACCTCAAGAGGACCAGGAAGAGAGGAGACAGTAGAGGAAGTGAGAGAAAAACCAGCATTAACATGTAATGCCAAAACAGGCTCTAATGGAGCTTTGCCTGTTGACCTGTTGTTTGCTGCACTTCACGTGGATTCTCAGCCAGACCCCTAACAGCACCACCCAACCTAAGCCATCAGATCACTGGGTCCTATTTTTTATGTACACCTGCTATTTATATTTACTTGCATTTATATAATATTCTCCAGGTTTCTTTATCCCTGTGCAAAGAGAGGGAGATATACCTCTATCCAAACTGAGATCCAAATTGGGCACCAGACACAAGTGGTATTTCTTCCAGTCAATGAAGAAAGAGGTATCTTCGAAGACAGTAGTAGTTGGCTGCTTCTGACTTGGCAATATCAGAGGCAGGCCTGACGGTCCATATAGAAATATGTATAGTCGCTAAAGAAAACTGCCAAATTTTAGGGTTTTTTAAAAATGACAATATATTCATTTGCATAAAACAAACATAATACTGACCTGGTTCACACTCTCAGAAATAAACTATGGTGCTAGCTAATTATATATTAAGCCTTTTCACATTGAATACAGGTGTGAGGCACCACAGACAGATCCACTAGAATCCCTAGAAATTTATTCTGAGTTCAGTAAGTGTGTGCTACAGGTATAGTATTGGACAATTAGTTTATTTCTTCATCTTGCTCATTCCATCATACGTTTGAGTGGTACTACAGGCTAAACACTATACTAAGTTCAGAGGACACAAAGATGAATATTTAATTTTATTAAGATTTATTAATATTAATAATAAAATTTATTAATATTTATTTCTAATACATAAAATTAATATTAATTTATTAATATTTATTAAGATTTAATACCTACCTTCAAGTTATCATATTTATAGTACTGGAGATACACATAAAAAACAGTAAACTGTAATACAGTGTGATACATGCTACAAATATATACAAAGATATATCTTTCAGTAAGTACTTGAGTATATTCAGATTAAGAAGGAACCTGCTTACCTTCTCTAACCCTATTCTCTAACCAAGACAAAGGGGACAAGCCCCTGAAATGGTTTCCTTCTCTTTTTTTTTTAATGTTTATTTATTTTTGAGACAGAGAGTGAGCAGGGGAGGAGCAGAGAGAGAGGGAGACACAGAATGAGAAGCAGGCTCCAGGCTCTGTGCTGTCAGCACAGAGCCTGGCGTGGGGCTCAAACTCACAGACTGTGAGATCATGACCTGAACCGAAGTTGGACGCCTAACCTACTGAGACACCCAGGTTCCCCGGCTTTCTTCTCTTGATTTTACTCCCATTCTCACTCTTTTAAACCCAAGGTTTCTCCACCTAAGCACTATTGGCACTTTGGGCCAGATAATTCTTTGTTGTAGGGGCTGTCCTGTGCACTGTAGGATGTTTAGCAGTATCCCTGGCCTCTACCCACTAGATGCCAGTGGCACCCTCCCCCTGAGTCATGACAGTCAAAAATGTCTCCAGAAATTCCCAAATGTCCTCTGAGGGCAAAATTACCCAGTTAAGAACTAATACTTAACACTTTTTGTTCCCTGAACCAAGGCTGAAGAAACCAGGAATATATTTTCCTTAATCTTTTTTGTTTTCATCCTCTTGTGAAAAGGGTAAACATGAGGCATTAAGTATGAAGATTAAAATCCTCACCCAGTAGGCACTGGGGCATTATGAAAAGTCACAGCAGAACAAAGTGAGACAGTGCCCATAAATGAAGTCTCTATCCCAAATCCAAGAAGACATTAAAACAAGAGCTAAGGCCAACACATCCACTGTTCAGAGCCAGGCTAGCTTTGAGGTGCTACAAACTCAGTGAGTGGAGTGTCCAAAGAGTCAAAGTGTGTGACTTTTGATGGGTTGTTTAAACCATTTACGTTTAATATAAATACTGCTATGGTTGGGTTTTAAGTCTACAATCTTGTTATGTGTTTGGCATTTTCTCCTTACATTGTTTCCTTTTTTTTTTTTCTTTTTCCTCTTTTCTATTTTTGGATTCTACTTTGGACTGGTGTTTTTTATAATTCCATTTTATCACTTAAAAAATTTTTTTTAACGTTTATTTAATTTTGAAGGAGAGACAGAGTGTAACGGGGGAGAGGCAGACAGAGAGGGAGACACAGAATCTGAAGCAGGCTCCAGGCTCTGAGCAGTCAGCACAGAGCCTGACACGGGGCTTGAACCCAGGAGCCGTGAGACCATGACCTGAACTGAAGTCGGATGCTTAACTGAGCCACCCAGGCACCACCCACTTTTTTTGATTTATTAGTTATAATTCTTTGTTGAAGCAACTTAGGGATTGCTTTTGGCTTTATAGTATACAACTTTATCACGGTCTACCTTTTAAGTGATATTATAACAGTTGCACATACATATAGTATAAGAATCTGGGAATAATATACTTCCATTTCTCCTCTCTTGGCCTTTGTGCTATTCTCACACATTTTACTTCCACATATAATATACTCTGATGGCATTTTTGCTTTCAAAAGTCAATTATCTTATTAAAAACTTTTTTTAATGTTTGTTTATTTTGAGAGAGAGTATGTGTGCATGCATGTGCAAACAGGGAAGGGGCAGAGAGAGGGAGAGAATCCCAAGTAGGCTCTGTGCTATCAGCGCAGACAGAGCCTGATGTGGGACTCCATGTCACAAATCATGAGATCGTGACCTGAGCCGATATCAAGAGTCAGATGCTTAACGGACCGGGCCACCCAGGCACCCCATAAAAAGTCAATTATCTTTTAAAGAGATTTTTTAAATGGGGAAAAAATCTTTTATATCTATCCAGATAGTTATGATTTCCAGGGCTCTTCTTTATTTGTGTAGACCCAGAATTCCATCTGATAGCATTTTTCTTCTGACTGAAGCATTTCCTTTCACATTTCTTATAATATAGATTGCTGGTGAAGTCTTTTGTATGTCTGATAAATTCTTTATTTTGCCTCCATTTTTGAAATATATTTTCTCTTGGTATAGAATCCAGATTAAGGGATTTTTTCCCCTTTATTATTCTAAAAATGTTGCTTCAGGGGCGCCTGGGTGGCGCAGTCGGTTGAGCGTCCGACTTCAGCCAGGTCACGATCTCGCAGTCCGGAAGTTCGAGCCCCGCGTCAGGCTCTGGGCTGATGACTCAGAGCCTGGAGCCTGTTTCCGATTCTGTGTCTCCCTCTCTCTCTGCCCCTCCCCCGTTCATGCTCTGTCTCTCTCTGTCCCAAAAATAAATAAACGTTGAAAAAAAATTTTTTTAAATGTTGCTTCACTTTCTTGTAGCTTACAGTTCCCAATGAGAAATCTGCAGTAATTTGCATCTTTGTTTCTCAGTATGTAAACGTGTCTTTCTACCTCTAGTCGCTTTTAAGATTCTTTATCACTGATTTTAATCAATGATTATGGTGTATCTTGGTATGATTTGATTCATGTTTCTTATGTTCCAAGTTTGCTGATCTTGGCTCTGCAGGTTCATACTTTTCATCAAATTTGGAAATTTGGGGGGGCATTATTTCCTCAAATATTTTATCTGCCCTCCCTCCCTGAAGGAATTGAATTACATGTCCCTGAATTAGGTCACCTGACGTTATCCCACAGTTCACAGAAACTTTATTCATTTTTTTTAGTCCCTTTGTTTCATTTTAGTTTCTATTGCTATGTATTCAAGTTCACTTATCTATTTCTCTGCAATGTGTAAATCTGTCACTAATCTCATCTAGTGTATCTTGACCCTGAAAATTTTAATTTCTATCTCTAGACGTTCAATTTAGGTTTTCACATCTTTTGTGTCTTTAGTTATTAATATGTTCAAATTTTTCCCTTTCAC
Organism: Prionailurus bengalensis; assembly: GCF_016509475.1. Taxonomy (NCBI): domain Eukaryota; kingdom Metazoa; phylum Chordata; class Mammalia; order Carnivora; family Felidae; genus Prionailurus; species Prionailurus bengalensis. The sequence continues at coordinate 110,270,734 of NC_057346.1, read as the reverse complement.
TTCCTGAATATATGGGATACAGTTATACCTTTTTTTTTTAAAGTTTATTTCTTTTTGAGAGAGAGAGATAGAGTGTGGGAGGGGCAGAGAGAGAGAGAAAATATCCCAAGCAGGCTCCACACTGATAGTGCAGAGCCTGATGTGGCTTGAACTCACGAACTATGAGATCATGACCTGAGCTGAAACCGAGAGTCGGATGTTTAACTGACTGAGCCACCCAGATACCCCCAGTTATACCTGTCTTAATGTCCTTGTTTACTAATCCTATTACCTATGCCATTTCTGGGCAGTTCTGATTTTTTTTCATTATGGGTCCTATTTTCCTGCTTGTTTGCATACCAAGTAATTTTTTATTTGATGCCCAGCATTGTGAAGTTTACCTCACTGAATGCAGGATACTTTTGTATTCCTGTAAATATTCTTGTACTTTTTTTCTGGGACACTATAAAGTTACCTGGGAACAGTTTGAGCCTTTTGGGTCTTACTCTTAAGCTTTGTTAGGTGGGACCAGGGAAGCCTATAGGCTAAAGCTAACTTCTCCACTATATTCAAGCAAATCCTTCTTAGGACTCTACCTGATGCTTTATGTTTTCCATCCTGCCTGGCAGGAACAAAAACTATTTCCAGCTCTGTGTGCACTCCAGGGATTCTCCTCTATCCGGAGCTCTGTGTATTTTATCTCCTCTTTGGCACTCTTTTCTATAAGTTCTAGCTTCCCTGGACCTCCCTAACTCTGAACTTCGTCTTCTCAACTCAGATCCACCAGACTCTAGTTGGGTATACCCTCCTGGTGAACTTCTCTAGGTAGTACGGTGGTGCAATACAGGGTTTATTTGTTTCTCCTTTCTCTAGAACCACTGTCCTATACTCTCTGTTGTTTAATATAATTTTTTAAATTGTTCAAGGTAGGAGGGTGGATCCAGTCCCTGTTATTTGTTCATGGCTGGAAGTGGAATTTCTGAAATTCTCTGACAGAATCTCATGGCCTTTGATAGTTTCTTTGCTTTCTGGCTCAACAAGATACCCATGCTCATCTTGTACATTTCTACTTTAGGCCTGGAATCAGCCATTCCTCCTTTTTAGTGAGCAATGACATTTAGAGAACACATTCTGGATACTAGGACTGCTCATTGCTCCTCAGTTTGTTTTTTGTTTTTAGCAGATAGAACTGAAAAATCTATAATTTCAAAAGTCAGAAAAGTTGGGCATACACACTGATATTTTCAATTCCACTTTAAGATTACTTTCAGGGGCACCTGGGTGGCTCAGTTGGTTAAGCATCTGACTCTTGGTTTTGGCTCAGGTCATGATTTCATGTTTCATGAGTTCAAGCCCTGCACTGGCCTCTGCACTGACATCATGGAGACTGCTTGGGATTCTCTCTCTCTCTTTGCCTCTCCTCTGCTCATGCTTTCTCTCAAAATAAATAAATGAACATTTTTTTTAAAAAAGATTACTTTCAAAAATTTTCTTATTTCAAAATAAAAATATTCTATTCCTTTGAATTTATACTCCCACATCTGCTATATTATGCTAAAAATTTTGGTTCTTTACCATTTAACATAATTACTTGTTTTATAACAAGTATGCATGCAAGAATTTCAGTATGGTAATACCAATGTTATTAACAAGAATCAAGACCACTAAATGAATTTCAAGAGCACTTTTCAGTTCATTTCATCCTTAGAGTATATACCAAGAATGTATGTCAAAACACTATGTTCTTAAAGTCAGTTGAATTAATTCTTCTTACTATATGAATTATGACCTTTATATGGGTAGGTTATCTTTTAAAAAAAATTTTTTTTAATGTTTATTTGTGAGAGAGAGAGAGACAGACAGAGTGTGAGCAGGGGAGGGGCAGAGAGAGAGGGAGACACAGAATCTGAAGCAGGCTCCAGGCTCTGAGCTGTCAGCACAGAGCCCGACACGGGGCTCGAGCTCACAAACCATGAGATCATGACCTGAGCCGAAGTCAGATGCTTAACAGACTGAGCCACCCAGGCGCCCCGGTTATCTTTTTTTTTTTTTTAAGTTTATTTATTTTGAGAAAGAGAGCACATGCGTGCACATGGGGGAGGGAGGGAGGGAGGGAGGGAGGGAGGGAGGGAGGGAGGGGGAGGGAGGGAGAGAGAGAGAGAGAGAGAGAGAGAGAGAGAGAATCCCAAGCAGACTCTGCACTGTCAGTGCAGAGCCCAACGCTGGGCTCGAACTCATGAACTGCAAGATCATGACCTGAGGCAAAACCAAGAGTTGGATGCTTAGCCAATGGAGCCACCCAGATGCCCCAACATTATCTTTTATCTTGAGAAATATTTTTACTGGGTATGGAATTCTAGGTTGGTAGTTTTTAAATTTCCAGACATTAACACTATTATACTACTACCTCATGTTGGTATAAGGAAGTCAGCTGTCAATTTGTTTCTCTTTTGAAGAAAATCTATCTTCCTTAGCTGATTTCTTCCTTGTTTTTGATTTCCTAGAGGTATGCATATCTTTTTGTTTATCCTGCTTGATTGCTGAGCTCTTAAACTGTTTTAGTTGCTTAGCCATTGATTCTTCAACGACTGTTTTTGCCCCATTTTCTCCCTTCTCCTTTGGGACATGAATTAAATGTACATTAAATGTTCTGTTTCCTCTCACTGTTAACCTCTCTTCTGTATTTTCCATCCTTTGGTCTTTCTTTGCTTTATTTTACTAGTTTTTGCTATCCTTATCTTTTACTTCACAAATTCACTTATGCTGTATCTAATCTGTTAAATCTGCCTATTTAACTTCAATGTTGGTTATTGTATTTTTTGGTTCTACAGTTTCTGTTTGGTTGTTTTAAAAATTATGTCACATTTTATAGTTTTCAGTTCCCTGGCAAAATTTTTAAGCTTGGCCTTCAAGTTCATAAATATAATAAGCATAATTCTTTATTTTTACAACCAGTATCTGATGTTACCAATATCTGAAGTCCCAGTGGGTACTCCTGTTGCTTTTGTTTTTGCTAGCTCTTATTCATGTTGCCTAGTCCACTCTTTTACGTGTGGTGTGTGTGTGTGTGTGTGTGTGTGTGTGTGTGTGTGTGTGTGAGAGAGAGAGACAGACAGAGATGGAGAGAGAGAGAGAGAGAAATGTACACATGAGCTGGACATTTTGAGAAAGTATTTGTTAAAATATTTGAAGCACAGATGTGGTGATCTTCCTCTAGAAAATAATCTTTGATTGCTTCTAAAAGACATCTGGGAGAATTAGATATCTAGAATCATCTTAATCCAATTTTAAAGTTTAAGATTTTCTAGCCTTCCCAGATGACCCAAAAAATATATGCAGTTCATGTGAAGGATGGTTTATTTCAGGTTCATTTTACTCCTTAAAGTGTAACCTTTTAGTTATCTCTGCCCAAAACAAGAGGTGTTTTTAACAGCACCCCCCAGCTCAGTAAGCCCTAAACTCTTTGGCCTTCTTGACCTACATTGATTCAGAAGTGCATCTTAGCCTCTCAGCTGCTTGCTATAATTTGCAAATGACCTCACAGCAAAAGCAGCCCCCAATGTTGAGCTCAGGCTTTCTGTAATTCCTGTCTCTACTGTGATCGCCCAGAAATTCCTCCCTATTTACTAGCTCTTAGAATCTTTTATGTCTTAATATTTCATCCAACATTTGTCTTCAATGGGAGGGTTGGTCTAAATTACCTAGTTTGCCATTTTCAGAAACTGAAATCCTATCAGAGTTTTCTTTATCTTCACTAAAACATCACCTCCCTAGAGTCTTCGCTTACTATAATATTTAAAATAACTTCCCTGTCATTATCACTTTACCTGCTTTATTTTATCTTTAACTGTACTTATCACTACTGACATCTATTTATTAAAATGTCCTATTAAATGTAAACTTCAAGAGGATAGAAAAATTTGCCTTTTTCCCTCTGGAGAATGGGATGAGGAGGAGGAGAAACTTTTTTATTTTACTTTATACTCTTCTATATGCCCTAGATATTAAGAAAAAGCATGTTTTAAAATCCAAAAGCCCATGCATAGTCTTTATCACCATCCTGCTCCTTCCTCCTCCCTAAAGATATTTTCAGCTGACATTTATTATACCATGACCTTGGCCTTCTTCTGGTCTTATTCTTTATACTCTACTAGAACTTCATTTTACTTGTACAGCTTCAATTATATAACAATAACACCTAACATTTATTGAACACTTTTATGTGTCAGGCAATATGCTGGGAGCTTCATATAGATTATTATATATAATTAATACTAAAACAAACTAACCCCAAAACAACAACAACAAAACCTTTGCAAGGGAAAACAAATCTATGAAGTGTTATTATCCCCATTTATTTTTAAATTTAATTTAATTTTTTAACATTTATTTATTTTTGAGAGAGAGAGAGAGAGAGAGAGGCAGAGCATGAGCAGAGGAGGGGCAGAGAGAGAGGGAGACACAGAATCCAAAGCAGGCTCTAGGCTCTGAGCTGTCAGCCCAGAGCCCAATGCGGGGCTCAAACCCACAAACCATGAGATCATGACCTGAGCTGAAGTTGGATGCTTAACTGTCTAGGCCATCCAGGTGCCCCTATTTTTTTTTTTTTTTAATTTTAGAGAAAGAGCATGCATGAGCGAGGGAGAAGGGCAGAGGGAGAGAAAGAACCTTAAGCAGGCTCCACACTCCACATGGAGCCCAACGCAGGGCTGGATCCCATGACCTGGAATAATGATCTGAGCTGAAATCAGAAGTTGGCTGCTCAATCAACTGAGCCACCCAGGTGCCCCTATTATCTCCATTTTAAAGTGGAGGAAATAAAGCCTTAGGCTGGTTGAGTAAACTACATGAAGTCACAGCCAATTAGTGGTGAATCTAGTATTTACACTCTTGTTCCATGCTCTAACCACAGCACTATACTTTACTTTCCGATGGAGAAAATGCTAAGGCTCTAAAATTTATCTCTACATTGGCCACTTCCAAATTCCAAACCAAAATTTCTATATAGCTATACTTGCCATTTTCAAGGGATGTCCTACAGGAACTACAAACTTAACATGTTTAAAGCTAAGCTAATCTTTACCTTCCAAATCTGCTACTTATGATTTGTATCTTATTGATAGTATCATTATTCTGTCAGCCATCTATTGAAATGGTTTTTTTTGGCAGGGGGAGAAATGGCGCAAGTGAACAAGGGACAAACAGAGAGAGAATCCCAGGGTGGCAAGGGGGGCGGCAGGCGTGAGACAGAGAGAGAAGCAGGGCTCACCCGAAGTGGGGCTCGTGTTTACCCAGGGCTCAAGCTCACCTGACATGGGGCTCGACCTAACGAACCATGAGATCATGACCTGAGCCAAAGTCAGATGCTTAACGACTGAGCCACCCAGGGGCCCTATGGAAATGTTTTTAAACAGCTGAGATTTAAACATGTCACACAGCACACAACTTACCCACTTAAAGTGCATAAATGGGTTATAGTATATTCAAAGAGTTGTGCAACCATCACCACCATCAATTTTAGGACATTTTTACCATCCTCCCCCCACCAAATCCCTATCTATCTACTTCCTGTCTCTATAGATTTGCCTATTCTGGATATAGAAATATTAACATCAATTTTGGCCATTCCCTGCCCCTAATCTCTCCCTACCCCCACAATGAATTGCTTGCCTCATTATACTGATTCCTTCAAGTGATAAGTCTCTCTTTTCCATGCTCATCACATTTTTAATTCAGGCGAGCATTATCTCTTGCCCAGTTCACTTATTCACTTAGTCATTACTGACTTATCTCTCCTACCCATTCTGTACAATGCTGCTTGAGATGCCTAAAACATTCAATGGTTTCCCGCTAAACAGAGAATGAAGTTCACAATCCTAAGTGTGATACAAAAGAGCCACCATGTCCACCATTTTCCAGCCTCATCTCTCCTGCTTGCACCATTCCATGCTTCAGTCATATTGGATTATATGAAAAGAATGTGGCACATATGTCACATTTTATAGTTTTCAGTATTTTGGGAAAATTTCTCAAGACTGGATTTCACACTGGATTTTTGTTTTTATACAAATTATACTGGCTTCTAGATACAGAGTTTATATGCTAAAGGCTTTTCTAGAATTGGGATATAAAAATTCATTTTTCAAAACAAAGTTGAAAATTTTGATGGAGTTTATCATCAAAAGGATATGGAAACTGAAGAAACTCTATTCAGCTGGTTGGAAAAGACCTTTGGGCAGGGACACAGAGCAGCAGCTGGAGTGAGTATCAGTTCTCCCAACGAGCCCATGCCAGCCACGTCATCGGGGATGAAAAGCATTACTGGATGTCCTAGCACAGGATGGATTCGACTGCAGAGTAATTGAGCTGCACCAAATTTTGGTCTACTGTCAAAAAACAGGTAAGATAAATTTAGACTTTCTCTTTCTTAAGAAATTATTTTCTTTATTTTTATTTTTTTCCTTTTCTTCTTTTTTTTTTTTTAAAGTAGGCTCTATGATGGCATGCTTGGCTGGCTCAGTGGAACATGTGACCCTTGATCCCAGGGTTGTGAGTTTGAGCCCCACACTGGGTGTAGAGGTTACTTAAAATAAAATCTTTAAAAATAAATAAAATAGGCTCCACACCCAACATGGGGGGCTTGACCTCAGGACCCCAAGGTTAAGAGTCACATGCTCTACTGGCAGAGCCAGCCAGGTGCCCCTTAAGAAATTATTTTCGGGGCATTCAAAAGTCTTTGGATATCTCTAGCATATACATAATCATATAATCTACCATATTAGTTTTACTGGAATAAGTAACTTGTGTCTCACTCAGGGAATCACAAGCAATAGAAAGAGCAGACAAACTGGAATTTCAGGAATGATATCATGGCTACTGTTTCTGCTGCCACTATGCAGTTTAAAATTTTTTTTAAATGTTTATTTATTTTTGAGGGAGAGAGAGTAAGCGGGTGATGGGGGGGGAGAGAGGGAGACACAGAATCTGAAGCAGGCTCCAGGCTGTCAGCACAGAACCCGACACAGGGCTTGAACCCACAAACCATATCATGACCTGAGCCAAAGTCAGACGTTTAACCAACTGAGCCGCCCAGGCATCCCTGCCACTATGCAGTTTTATATTCATTAATGTATATTTCCTCCACTGAAATTAGTCTACAGTTCTGAGCAGAAATTTCCAAGATCAAAGATTAGCATGGTGAGGGTAGGGGTGAAGGGGTCCCTGAATCACAACAGCCTAAAACTAGCCCTGTGAAACTTAGATCTGCTCTCACACATGCTACACCTTCCCCTGAAGGAGTCCAAGGTTACTGTTTGATAGGAGTAATGAGAAAAAATTAGGGCATCTTTCTCTCCTAAAAGAATCTAGTGAAATTTGATACTTGCTTACTTTCTAACAACTTTTCTTTTTTAAATAGGAAGAAATATTAATGAGCATTTTTCCTCTCTCTTTAAACTGATGAGGTCATCCAGGAATATATGTCCACAAACACTGGTTCAGAGGCTTAAACTTTTTCAGTAAATTTCTGATAATGAGCTGTCTAACTTTAAAGATTGTATGATAGTAAAGGACTACTAAAGATAGATAAAGAGTGGGGACTTTATTTACTGCACATATTAAAGAATAAAAAAATTCTAATCTGAAGTGTACTTTTGGCTAAGAGTAAAAAAACAGACTAAAAAGCCATAAACAGTGTCTTCAAACCTTAAGATCCTATGACTACCAGTGCTGATTCAGGGCATACAAATGGAGTCGAAACTATTGAATAAAGAATAAATTACTTGGACTAAATCATAAATTGTTTTTTTTTCTTGCTATATGCATGTTCACTTTGGATTCTCTTAGGAAGGCAAGGCAGAGGAATAAATTCCATTTATTTGCCATATTCTCCATGGATTTTTTTTGTAGTCTGGAGGTGGAGGTAGAGATGATTTCCAAACCTTTGAAAAATGCCGATGCACAAAAAATAATATGTAAAGAATTCCTTTGTGTTCATAGTATCTTTCTAGCCAAGAGTTCAAGGAACCTTCTCAAGTCCTTCCTCTCTTCTCATATGTAAATAAGATTGAAATTTGTTGTTTCATTTATAGAAAAAATAAGACATGGAAAGGAGAAGGGACATGTTCTCAGGTCAATCAGAATACATTCAAGGAGCCAGAAATAATGAGAGTTTTCAATACAAATAGATTAAAAGTTTTACTTCCACTTTTCTTATAGAGAAGCTAATGCCTGGCACTAAGAAATGACAAATGAGGCTATGTTCAATTTCTACCCACACTCATACTCATAACAGGAGAGTAAAACATGGAGAGGGACAACAATGCTTTTATCCTTCACCTCACATAATGTTGATAGTTTATAACAAGAGCAATTCCATTCGACAGGTTCAAAGTGGGTTCGTTCTTTGTCCTGGAAAGCAAAGAAAAGCTAAGCCATAGTTCACAGATTCTAAAACCAATCTTTACCTGATACAAATTTTGGCCCATGACCACCACCAACCACAGAGATTACTGGAATCCAACAGCCAACTAACCAAAGGAAATGGAAATTTTTAAGATCACCCACTCTGGTGAGAGGGAAAGACATGAAAAGATATAGATGAATCTACTTACTCATTAAAAGTTAATATAGAATAAGAAAATGTGGGAGTCTCAGAAAATTAGTTTCAAGGTAACTTTGGGTCAAGAAGTCAAACTGTGAAGCTACTAGAAATAGGGCAATAATGACTGAGAAAAACTATAAAACCATGGCATACATTTAAGCCATTGATTTAAGGACTTACCCAAAGATTTCCAAGGAAAGGATTCCATTCACCTTTACACTGAAATTAAATCTAATCTGCAAAGTAAATGGGGTATGAGATTTAACATGAACAAGGATGGAGATTAAAAAACTTCCATACTTAATTCCCAAAGGTGTAGATATTCTTTACATCACCTTGTTTTCACTTGCACTTTCCCTAAACAACTAACACAATTAACATTTACCTGTGCTCAAATTCTGCATCTAAATTTATATTGAGTCCTACACTTCAATTCCAAGTGGTCACAGATTATCAGAATATCCTAACTTTTGTTCTCTGCTGTTCTCCCAGTTATATCTTCTCCCCCCTAAAAGAACTATTGATTTTTCTCTCCATTTTTTCCATGGTTTTCATATATAGAACATTCCATGCTTTTTTCTTTGTGTTTTCTTCCCTTCCCCCCATCTGACTTTTATGTCCTCCAATTCACTTCACTGTTCTAATTATTTCCTACTTTTGATTTACATTTTCCTTCCTATGTAATAGGAGACTCTAGAGCTAGACTGCCTGACTTCAAATCCTGGCTCTGCAAGTTATTTAACCTCTATACCACAGTTTCTTCAGCTGTAAAATGGGAATGATGATGATAAAACCTACTTCACAAGGGCTGTTGCATTAGGTGAGTGAATAAGTGTATGGAAAGGACTCAGAAGTAACTGGCATATAATATGCACTGAACCCTGCCAAAGACATAAAAAGTTGACTCTAGCAAGAGAAAAAAGGGAGAAGTTATATACCATACTTAACAGTGTACATCCCTATAAACATATCTAACTACATGTAATAATAAAAATTATAGCTCTCCAAAGTTCGAAGTACTTTGTCAGAATTTCCTGATTTGCTCCTATAGTCACTTTGGAAAAGGAGGAAATAATCAGCAAGGTTTATTATCCAGAAAAATGAAGCACAGAGGAGGCAAAAAAGTACCTAAACTGATACAATAAAATAATATGGAAGTAAAAACAACAACCCAAAGAAAGCTCTATATTCAAGGGCTGTCAACTACATCACATGACCAACACCAACACTGTGTTAGGGGCACAGAAATCAAATCAATTCAATATTAAAGTTGTAATCATTGTCATTAAAAGAAAAGAGGACCAAGCATATCCTTCCACGTCCTACAGAGTAGAGGTCTCTTGAAAACATGTGATTTAAAAGAATCATTACTATGCAAAAGAACAGCTTACCTTAGGGTGTACCATGATGATTCTGCGTAAAAAGTTCTTTATCACCAAACTATCTGTCATCAAGGTTCTGGGCTTTTCATCAACCTGTAACAATCCAACAAAAACTTCTACCACATATACACAAACCCAGGAGCACAAATGAATTAAACTGTGATATTTCTTCCTATAAAGGTAACTCTCACCTTAGAAAGCTTCTCAGACATCCAAGGGGATGGTCTAAGAATTGGATACAAAAGGGAATCTAACAGCCATCATTCCTTGGGTTAAACTATTTCGTGGAACTTTAGGAGACATGTGAACAAAGGTCAGAGTAAAACCCACAATCTCAAAACCACTTTTTGTAACAAATTTAAAAGTATCAGACCAGAGCTAAGAAGCGTTAACTCTTTCTTAGCTCTGCCATCCTGATGTGAGAGTCAATCTCTATTAAGAATGGAGTGAAATTAACAGACACTAAAAGGAACCTACTTTTCATCATCAATCCATTTATCTAAACTTTATTTTTTAGGAAAAGCTATAAAGCAAAAATCTCACAAGTCAGAAGACCTGTGTTCTAGTACTAGCTCTATAAAAATTACATACGTAACCATGAAAAAAAATCACTTAATTGCTTTGGACTTCATTTACTAATCTTCAAAACAGGGATAAAAGTTACCCATTCTCCCTCACAGAACTGTTTTAAGGACCAAATAATAATCTGAAAGTATATATTATACATGGCAACAATAGTAGATATCACTTGTTGAATGCCTACTATATAGCAAGCATCAAGCATTTTGCAGGTGCTGTACCTACATTACCTCACAACAAACCTGGAGGCAGGTACTATCTTCTCTGTAGGTTTTTTTAAATGAGGTTCAGAGAAGTTAAGCAACTTGCCTATGGTTACTCAGCGGTTCAGTGATAGAGCCAGAATTTGACCTTAAGTCTGTCTAACACTAACTGTCCATGCTCTTTCAAGCATACCCAGATACCTCCCTATAAATACAATAACATTTACAATTTAATGAGGATTTTCTCTATTCCAGGAATGGAGCAAAAGTACCTTACTTGTATTAACTACCTCATTTACCCCTCACAAAAGCCCTATTATGTACACATAACCCACATTCTGTGGATGAAAAAAATGAGTCTCAAAGAGGTCAAACAACTTTCTTAAGGTTACCTGATCTGGATTCAAAGCTTTAGTATTAACCACTATCCTATAATGGCTCATTGTATTTAATACAGTGTCCCTAAAACTAAAGTTATAAAGAGTCTTCTACAAAATGGAGAAGTTGAGGAAAATGAGAAGAAATAGAGTAAAAAAATTTCAGTAAGTTATCGGCGGCTCAGAGAATACAGAGCCATGTAGTAGGTACATATTAAGAAAAAAATGGTCCCAGATCTCAAAATATCATAACACAATGAGGAAGAAACAGAAAGAATTATTGTAATACTTTTTATAAGCACACTGAAAATGAGATCAAGAATTGTGCAATGGGTGGGGAAATTAGATTATTACAGAATCATTAGCAAAAATTATCAGAAAAATGGATGGGAATTATTAGAAAATTCTGGATACAGATCTAAGATTATTCATACACAAAAACAGTGGTAATTAAGTTATAAGTGCAGCATACACATCACAGTCACATCCTTCATTTAAAAATTTTTATCATAAAATGTTCAAATAGTAGAAAAGCAATGATCTCTTCGAAGCATTTTCTGTAATTAGCACTTCCAAAACAACTTCTTGGAAAAATTTCAAACTTCTGTAGCCTTTGTTATTATAGGGTACATCATAGAAAGGGCTAATTATATCTAGCAGTAAAGCAACCAAGTAAGTGTAAATTCCTTCAGCAGCTACCAGAAAGGGGCTACAATTAATGATGAGAGGTACCATTTAATGAACACCTGCTACATGCCAAACACTTTGTACGCAAGTAGGAAATTTCCCCATTTTATTTATGAAAATAATGAGACTAAATAAGCTGTTTGATTTGTCCAAGGTCACACATGTCTAGTTAAGAACTGGGATTCAAACCTAGATATGACTTGTTTCAAAGTCCACGTTCCACTATGCAATGCTGTCTCTCCAAGAAAGTTCATTTTCGGTGCATATAGCTTCCTGAATCAGATATTATGTTATCTATCATTACTTTTATGGACCCTGATAGGCACCACTTATGCAAACTACTGAATTATCCACTCAAAATACTCAATGAAGCTTATTATATACTTGGGCCTACAGAGGAAATAAAACAATCTCTGAATTTGAAGAGTTCAGTTAAGTAGAAGGGAAAGACAAATAAATAACTTATATGACAATGTGAAAGTTTTATGATTTAGATATATAAGAGATGCTAAAGAAATGCACAAGAAAGACTGGCACCTAATTCAGATTGAGAAGATAAAGTGACCTAATGTCCTATCAGCAGAGGATAGTTAACATAAAGCAAATGCCTCCTTTTAAGATCTACTCATAAATTATTGAGAGAAACAGAGAGAGAGAATATATGTATGTGTGTATGTCTACGAAGTCTTTTACAGCCTTTTACAGTTGGGTGTTAGGAACGCAGTACCCCAGCCTAACATATCTATAGAAGCAGTGAATTTACTTAAGTGTGTTAGGAAAAAACAGATGCTGCAAGCCCTGGGCAGCAGAAACCACTACTGAATCATATGTTCAGCCTTCACCTTTAAATACAAATCTAATTATATCACAGAATATCAGAGCTGTTTTATATTTTCAAACTGAACTTATGTAGTCATGGGCCCTATATGACTGTCTAGAAGAAAGTCAGTCAGTGCCTCTGTCTCTTCCTGTCTCTAGTTAGAGAAATAGAGATAGATAAATATAAGTATGAAGATGTTTATATGTATATATGTTTATCTCTACCAATTTTATCATTTTTAATATTACGGCAAAAATAAATATAAAAATGGATAAAGCTTTCAAGAAGATCTTGTAAAATCAAATTGTTTTTGGAAGTACATGTTATCCAGCCTAATGGACTCCAAGATGCAAGACACAAGACTGACTCTGAGCTTATGCATCTCTCCTAAATGAAGCTTTCTTCGTATTTCCTGGGATTAGCTTTCCTCACATGCCCAAAGCAGTGGATCATTTATTATAGCTTTTTCACAGATGTCTCCATTCACTAGCCTCTGCTCTGAACCTTGCTATCTAACCCTTCTCCCCATTTGAGGTATATATAATTAGCTTGTTCACAATCTCCCCTTCTCACTTCCTTCATTCAAGTATCTTTTAAATAGCTGCATAGTACCAGAGACAAGAGATGTAATAGAACCAATGCTTTCAGGGAATCCTTGTTCCTCTGAGGTCATACTACTCTTCCCCACTCTTCATGGATCACCAGCTGACTGCAGGCACTGAGATCAGTTTCCCTCAGCACTTTAAGACATACCATCATATGGGTTGACTTCCACATCCAAGTAGATGGCCTGTCTAAGCAACAATTTAGACATAATTTCCTGACCTCTTCAACTCCCAACGACCTTGACCTCCATGCATTTCCAGCCACCTATTTCCATGGCCATAATTTGGAATGGTACCATTCTAAAAACCTGAAACTGAAATGCCTCACTCTTATGTGAAAAGGTGCACACTAGGATGTTAACAGTGGCTACCTTGATTATGTCAAATTATCTGTGTTCTAGATGCTCTCTCTGATTTTCCTGAGGGAAACACTGCTTTTGCAATAAGGAAAAAAAATAAGACAAACTTTATCAATCTGAAGACAAATCCCTATTCTTTCAAGTCTCTGAACTCCTTATATCAGATAATCTGTTTTCAGTCTCATCAAGAGATGAGAACTGGGCACTTCCCATTGGGTTAGATATCCTTCCTATATATATATCCTACCTCTATCATAATACATTTACAGTGTATTATAATTATTTGTTTGCTTGTTTATCTTTTCCTTTAGATTTCAGGTTCCTTGGAATCAAGTAACATGTCTTGGGTCACTGTACCTTCAACATCTAGCAAAGTGAGGCCGGCTTGAACAAACACAGGTTTCTCAATGAGTGAATAAATATTCAAACAGACCTGATTCATATGAGTACAAGACTTTGGTTCAAATTCTAATCCTGTCGCTTAACTTTCATATGACCCTTGAAAGTCAATCTAATTCTCTGAATCTCAGTTTTCTTGTATCTGTAAATTGGGTGATAATCTCTGTTCTTCACAGAGTTGTTGGGAGGCTTAAATAATATACATAAATGTTACGTGTAAGAATTATCATTGTTTGTTTAGACTAGCTAAAACACATGATCTCCTTTACTAGAACTGATTTCCTTGGTTCACTGAAATCAGCTTTTTTATTGCTACTTAATGTTAATAGTTTCAGAGCTGACTAACCATTAATTGCTCCGGATTGTTTACTCATCATTCTTCTAAAGAAGATAAGGCACGGCCAGGGATATCTATTGTCGCAATACTGCACCCCTTTCCTTTGAGAAGGAGCATATAATTGTCCAAACGTGAAGAAAGGCTTCCCAAGTGCTTCTTGGGAGAATGTTTAAAGTACTCTAATTCTTTATGTCTCCACAGATTCAAAGGAAAGAAAGAATAGGGAATCACAGAATTGTTAAAGGGAATGGAAAACTCAACTGTCACTCATAAATCTGGGCTACAAATAAATCAATAAAGATCTTTAAGTCAACCTAGTAAAATGTATGCCAATAGGATCTACACTGGGAATCCATTTTTATTTTGTCTTTCAGGAGATCCAAACTCAAATAATGGCTTAATTTCAGTGGTTCTCAAGTTTACCTGCACATTAGGAATCACCTGGGAATTTTTTTCAATCTGGGATTTCAAAAATATTTTAAAGCCCAGGCCACACCAGTATGGACTAAACTGTATTCCCTAAAATTCATACGTTGAAGCCCTAGCCCCCCATGTGACTGTATTTGGAGACAGAGCTTTGAGGACATAAATAAAGTTAAATGAGGTCATAAACGTGGAGCCCTAATCTGACAGGAAGATGTCCTTATAAGAAGTGGTAGACTAATTAGAGAGCTCTCCCACCACATATACACAGAGGAACCATGTGAGGAAACAGTGACAAGGCACCTTATTCTTAAACTTCTAGACTCCAAAAGTATGAGGAAATAATGTTCTGTTGTTTAACCACCCAATCCATAGTATTTCTTTATGGCAACCTGAGCAAACTAATCCAACACCCTAGGCCAATTAAATCACAACCTCTTGGAGTGGGACACAAATACCAGTCATTTAGAAGCTACGGGGGGGGTTTTGAAATCTGCACAGAGAAGTTTGGGAGCCAATGCCTTATTTCATTTCAACTTGGAACTGTGATGGGCCTAGGCTTTTCTTTCCTATTTTTATATTTGTAGAAAAATGAGAATCAAGATATCAGTAATTTATAGAACCACAACAAAACCTGCCTCAAAAATCATCTGGAAGGGTGTTACCCCTGATATGTCCTGAGAAGAGCTGGCTTCTTCTGAAGTCCAGTTCAGCTTTGCAGAGAATCCGGGCAGTATAGATTGTATTTCTGTGTGAGAAGAAATGGAGACAAAAAATAAATAAATAAAAAGGCAGTTTGGATAAGTACCAGAGTTTCTGGAATTGTTTATTAAACTGATGAGCCAAGAAGGCATTTCCCTGATGAAAAGATTATCTGCAAAATTTGAAGTATGACTGGAAATGGCTATGCATCAGCAAATTGCTTGAACATTTAGAATTACTTTATGGGGTTAAGACATTTCATCTCGTGTTTTCAATTTTTCACATTTGCTAAATCAATTTGTATTTTCAGTTAATTTCCACAAGGTCATGTCCAAAGCTAGAAATCTTCAGAACTGACAGCTCTAGCTTATATTCTTCTGTTTTCAATACATTAATTCATTATTTGATAAACACAAATCCAGTAAGTGAGGTAATTTATTTATTTTTTTATTTAAAAAAATTTTTTTTTCAACGTTTATTTTTTTGGGGACAGAGAGAGACAGAGCATGAATGGGGGAGGGGCAGAGAGAGAGGGAGACACAGAATCGGAAACAGGCTCCAGGCTCTGAGCCATCAGCCCAGAGCCTGACGCGGGGCTCAAACTCACGGACCGCGAGATCGTGACCTGGCTGAAGTCGGATGCTTAACCAACTGCGCCACCCAGGCGCCCCTAAGTGAGGTAATTTAGAATTAAAAGCAGAAAAATTCAAGAATGACCCTCTCAGGCATTTACCTAATGGAGTACTTTCTTTATTTAATAAGGTAGTCTTTACAAAGTAAAACAAACTCTTCCTAATTTTGTTCACAAATTAACCACTTGGTATGTTTACATTGTTAACTTAGAACTATCTTTCCACAAAGCACCAAGTGGTCCTGCATCATCAACAAACAGAACCTCAAAATTTGCATCACTGTCCTTCCTTTCTGTATCTTGGCACTCATATTATAAAGGAAAAAAACCACAAATCTCCCATTTTATAAAATGCCATCCCTTATTTCTCCTCTACATTACTAGTATAATGGAGAACTAAAAACAAAGATTTTGTAAATGAGGTTGACAGTGTTGATATTATACAAGAATCCAACTTTAAAAACAATAATAAAATGCATCCTAAAATAAAAGCACAACTCTCTCCTACAGCACTCATACTACATATCTAATAAATCTGTAACCTCAGAAAGTATGGACATTACCAAGATCAAGTACTAGCTATCAATCTTAATGGGTAGTATTTTTCTTGCCATTATTTGTTTTTCAAATATAATTCAATTGTAAAGCTTGGGATAATATGGCAGCAAGGTTGTGCTACACTGAGGTTTAGTGAACTTGGCATTGAACCAAGATGCCTTGCATCAATCTTTAGTTTTACCACTGACCAACTTTCTGACCTAAAGTGACCCTTTTTTACTGTGATTAAATTACCTTTTGTGAAATAAGAGAAAATTTGTTCCTGAGTCCTACCTTGTCTTTGAAGTACTGATACAGTGCAGAATGGGTAAAACATGTATATACATAAGAAAAAGTATTGTCAATAACTGAATTCTCCAGAAATCTAATTAACAATTTAAAAGAAAATGTGTAGTTATTTGAGGAAAATCAGTTTCAATTGCCTCATTTCACACACACACACACCCACCCAGATGGACTGACTAGAGTTAAATGTGAAAGGCAGAACAATAAAACTAAATAAAAGCCTTTTATTTCTTTTTAAATGTTTATTTATTTACTTTGAAAGAGAGAGTGTATGCAGGAGAGTGGCAGAGAGAGAGGGAGACAGAGAATCCCAAGCAGGCTCCACACCTGGAGTAGAGCTGGACGTGGGCATCGAACTCACAAACTGTGAGTTCGTAACCTGAGCTGAAATCAAGAGTTGGATGCTTAACCGCCTGAGCCACTTAAGCACCCCAAAGCCTTCTATTTCAAGATAAGTTGAGCATATGTTGAAACTGCACCTCCCCGGGGCGCCTGGGTGGCTCAGTCGGTTAAGCGTCCGACTTCGGCTCAGGTCATAATCTCGCACTTCGTGAGTTCAAGCCCCGCGTTGGGCTCTGTGCTGATAGCTCGGAGCCTGGAGCCTGTTTCGGATTCTGTGTCTCCCTCTCTCTCTCTCTGACCCTCCCCTGTTCATGCTCTATCTCTGTCTCAAAAATAAATAAACGTTAAAAAAAATTAAAAAAAAAAAAAAGAAACTGCACCTTCCCATTCAAACACATAAAATGATAAAAAAATTTTTTTAAGTTTTTATTTAAATTCCAGTTAACATAACAGTGTAATATTAGTTTCAGGCGAACAATATAGTGATTCAACACTGTCATACATCAACTGGTGTTCATCACAAGTGCCTGCCTTAATACCCATCACCTATTAAAGCAAGTATTTTAATTTCTTTTTAATTTTTACTTATTTTTGAGAGAGAGAGAGAGAGGGAGAGAGAACAAGAACGAGTGGGGGAGGCATGGAGAGAGAGGGAGACACAGAATCCTAAGCAGGCTCCAGGCTTTGAGCTGTCAGCACAGAGCCCGACCCAGGTTTGAACCCACAAACTGTGAGCGCACGACCTGAGTCAAAGTCAGACACTCAACCGACTGAGCTGGTCTGGTGCCCCAAAACAAGTATTTTTAAATCTTAATAAATACATAGTCTAGAAAATACATAGTCATGGTGAGAAAAAGAGAAAAATCTTTACAGACCAGAAATGGAGAGAGAGATTCTCCTTATCTTCAGAAAGGAAAAAAGAAAATCCACAATGGTAGGTGAGGACCAAAGATGTGCACCATCTTTGGGGCCTGGACTAGGGAAAAATACATAGGGCTAATATGGCAATAGCCATAGATGTAAGAGCAAGATCCACACAGGCCATACACAGGAGATCTAAACAAGGAGCCAAAACACAAACTACCAGAGAGTTGGTTAAAGCCAAGTGATGCTAGTAGCAGGATCACTGACACAAGCCTTAGAGCTACGTCATGTAAGTGGAGATAAGACTCAGAACTATGTAGTCTATTAAGATGCAAGAGCTTTGTATCTAACCACGCAAGCAAAATTTAATCTAAGATACATATCCTGCAAGATTAGGGCTCAGCAACAGAGAGCTTCCTATTGGAACCCTGTCAATGCAGAATGTGTTCAAAACAAATGGATGATGGACAATTAGCTCTTATCTAAAAGTTACCAACCAACAAAGACCAATAACATGAAAAATATGACACATATCAACTAATAAAACTTATACATGAGGAAACAGTTAAAAAACAATCTGAAAGGAAAGAAGACTATCAACAAAACAAAAAGGCAATCTACTGAATGAAAGAAAATATTTACAAATGATATATATAAGGGGTTGATATCCAAAATAAATAAAGAACAACTCAACACCAACCTCCCCAACAAATAATCCAATTAAAAATGGTAAAATCTGAACATTTTTCCAAAGACGACATACAGATGGCGAACAGATGCATGAAAAGATGCTCAACATCACTCATCATCAGGGAAATGCAAATCAAAACCACAATGAGATATCATCTTGTGCCTGTCAGAACTGCTAAAATGAAAAACACAAAAAATAACAAGTATTGGTAGGAATGTGGATCCAAAAGGAACTCTCATGCACTGTTTGTGGGAAAGTAAATTGGTATAGTGACTATGGAAGACAGTATGGAGGTTCCTCAAAAAATTAAAAATAGAACTACCATATGATCCAATAATTCCACTACTGGGTATTTACATAAAGAAAAGGAGAAAACTAATTCAAAAAGATATATGCACCCCTATATTTACTGCAGCATTATTTACAATAGTCAAGATATAGAAGCAACCCAAATATCCATTGATAGATGAGTGAATGAAGATGTGCTATGCACGTATGTGTGTGTATATACATATGTATACATGTATATATATATATATATAAGTATATATATATCTACATCATATATAGATAGCTATTGATATATACATACACACATACATACAATGGAGTATTACACAGCCGTAAAAATCACCCTATGAATTCATTCATAAGTGAAAACAAAAACAAATGAATAAACAAAGAGAAAGCAGAATCAGACCTATAAATACAGACAGCAAACTTATGGTTGCTAGAGGAGAGGGGAATGGGGGATGGGCAAAATGGGGGATGGGGAATAACAGATATAGGCATGTGGTTATGGAATGAACAGGTCATGAGAATAAAAGCTACAGCATAGGAAATATAGTCAATGATGTCATAATAGTGTATGACGAAAGATGGTAGCTACACTTTATTGAGCATAGCACAACCTGTAGAGATGATGAATCACTATGCTGTATATCTGAAACTTATGTAGTACTATGTGTCAACTATACTCAAATAAAAAAAAATTTTCAAAAAAGAACACATTGCCATAGATCAAACAGAAAGAGGAGAAAACTCTATTAGAAATTTTGGAAATTAAAGATACAGTGTTTGAAATGAACATGTTAGGGAAGGCAGATTAGCGACTGTAAAAGAGCACATTTAAAAGAAAAGGTAGTACCTGAATCTTTTACAGCAGCATTATTCTTAGTAGGCAAAAGTGGAAACAACCCAAATGTCCATCAATAATAAACAGATTAACAAAATATGCAATATTGTTCATCCATAAAAATAACTGAAGTACTGGTCCATACTACAATATGGATGAATTTTTAAAAATTTTTTAATGTTTATTAATGAGAGAGCAAGAGAGCATGAGAGCCAGGGAGGGACAGAGAGAGAGAGGGGGGACAGAGGATCTGACGTGGGTTCCATGCTGATAGTACAGAGCCCTATGTGGGGCCCAAACTCACAAACCACGAGATCATGACCCGAGCCAAAGTCAGAGACTAAACCAACTGAGCTACCCAGGTGCCCCACAACATGGATGAATTTTGAAAACATTATGCTAGGGCACCCGGGTGGCTTGGTGGGTTGAGCATCTGACTTGATTTCAGCTCAGGTCATGATCCCAGGGTCATGAGATTAAGCCCCGTGTCAGGCTCCATGCTGAGCATAGAGCCTGCTTAAGATTCTCTGTCTCCCTCTGCCCTTCCCCACTCACGTTTTCTCTCTCTCTAAAATAAAAACAATTTTTTTTAAACATTAGGCTTAGTGAAAGAAACCAGACACAAAAGACTACATATTGTATTATTTCATTTATATGAAATCTCCAAGATAGACAAATCTATAAAGACATTAAGGATAAACTTTTAAAAAACATAAATACTAAACAAATTTTTAATGGTTTTTTTAAGTTTATTTATTTATTTTGAGAGAGAAAGTGTCCACGCATGTGGGGGAGGGACAGACAGAGGGAAAGAGAGGATCTCAAGCAGGCTCCACACCATCAGCATGGAGCCTGACGTGGGGCTCAATCTCATGAACTGTGAGATCATGACCTGAGCTGAAACCAAGAGCTTGGCGCTTAACCAACTGAACCACCCAGTCACCCCACTAAAAAAATTTTTAAATAAAAAAATAGATCCATAATAAATAATGACGGAGAATTATCATAAAACAAAGACAGATGTAAGTACTGTTTGAATAAATTTACCAAATGCCAAGCAGGATAAATTTCTTAAAAAAAAAAAAGGCACAAAAAAAGCCACACAGCTGAACATATCAAAGTGAAACCCAGAATAACAAGGATAAAGAGAAAACTCTAAAAACTACAAAAGAGAATGAAATTATCCTGAAGAAACATGAGTTAGACTTCTCATCAGCAATATTAGATATCAGAAGATAATTAAGTACTATCATCAAAGATCACAAAAAATTAACTTGGAATCTGGACTTTTAAGAGAACCAAACTACCATTAAAGAATGAAAAACTTTAGGGATGCTTGGATGGCTCAGTCAGTTAAGTGTCCCACCTTTAGCTCAGGGGTCACGATCTCACGGTTTGTGACTTCAAGCCCCACATCAGGCTCTTTGCTGTGAGTACAGAGCCCACTTCGGATCTTGTGTCCCCTTCTCTCTCTGCCCCTCCCCCACTAGTTTTCTCTCTCTCTCTCTCTCTCTCTCTCTCTCTCTGTCTGTCTCTCTCTCAAAATAAGCTTTAAGAAACAAAAATGAAAAACTTTAACTTATTTATTATTTATTTATGTTTTTATTTTTGAGAGAGTGAGTCAGAGTGCCAGTGGGGGAGAGGCAGAGAGAGAGGGAGACACAGAATCTGAAGCAGGCTCCAGGATCTGAACTGTCAGCACAGAGCCTGATGTGGGTCTCAAACCCATGAACCATGAGACCAGGACCTGAGCCGAAGTCTAATGCTTAACCAACTGAGCAACCCAGGCGCCCCTAGAATGAAAAACTTTAAATGTTTACATTCCACATTCACTTGATGAAAGAACTAAATAAACCAAATCAGCATAACCATTTAAAAATGAGTTTAAATTTGCACCTTTTTGCTGAGATAGTGTGGAGATAAGGAAGAAAGAATTATATCATCAACAATATCAAGCTATCTCTTCATATAGCCCTTCAACTGTTAAAGTAGCAAAATTTCAGTCATGTGGCAATGTGAACATACATCAAAACCATATACTGGGACTTCTTCCAGCAATGATGAAATAACAGGTACTAATAAATCAGCCCTCGCACCAAAAACTACTATAAAACTAGGTAAAACGTATGAGTCAATTGTTTTCAGGCACTGGACAACAAATAGCACAAGACTGTGATCCTTGAGAGAAGGCAAACTCCTGAGGTAAACCCTATGACTGCCCTGGATGTCTGCCTGGGGAAATTTTCCTGTCCACTGAGCAGGGACCTGGAGCCCAAGCAGAGTATAGTGGACCCAATATGCTGAGAAGGTACAGAACAGTTCAGAGTTGCAAAAGTACCTAGAATCTGCAAGGCAGGGCACAGGAGGGGAGGGAGCTATGCAGAAGTGGATACTGAAAGTCTGTGTGGGAGCTCCCCATGAGTCCTTGGTCAAAAGCTGGGCTATGCATACACAGGTGAGACTATATTAAATTTCCCAGACAGCAGCTGCAATGGAGTTGAGAATGAAACAAGACACAAGTGGTCAAGCAGTGCTGGAAAATGTTGGGCTTCAGACCCAACCAGAATGGAGAGACCTTGATAAAACTGATGGTGTCCAGCTAAGACACCAAAAAGGTAAGGCTTTCTTAGCAAAAAAAAAAAAAAAAAAAAAAAAAAAAAGAGAGAGAGAGAGGGGGGGGGGGGGAATAGACAACAACAATAATAACCCACTTTCTAGATGAAAATTCATTCTTGACCTAACCTAAGAAAATGCCTAAAACCAAGACTCAACAAGATCCACAGAGGAGATAGTTTGGAGATTGAGTGGTATCAAGTTAAAGGAGTTTGGAAAATGACTTGAGTTTCTACATATGAACCCTATAAAAGGTATAAAAACAAGCAACACTAGGTTAGATTAGCCTGCTAGAACAAAAATCAACACTCTTCAGAGTTAAAACAGAATATAAAATAGGAACACATTATCCAATATAAAATAAGGATTTACTAGATACGCAAAGAAAAAAAAATGTAACTCACAAGGAAAAAAAAGCAATAAAAAAGCCCAAGCCTGTCATAGATGTTATATTTAGGAAAGACTCTCAGACACATATTATTTATTTAAAAAAAAATTTTTTTTTTAAAGAAGTCAATACATTTTATTTTTTTTTATTATTTTTTTTTCAACGTTTTTATTTTTTTTTTTATTTTTGGAACAGAGAGAGACAGAGCATGAACGGGGGAGGGGCAGAGAGAGGGAGACACAGAATCGGAAACAGGCTCCAGGTAAAAAAAAATTTTTTAAGCTTATTCATTTTTGAGAGAGAGAGACAGAGTGTGAGCAGGGGAGGGGCAGAGACAGAAAGGGAGACACACACTCCAAAGCAGGCTCCAGGCTCTGAGCTTTCAGCACAGAGTGCGATGCAGGGCTCAAACTCACGAACCACGAGATCATGACCTGAGCCAAAGTTGGATGCTTAACCGGCTGAGCCACCCAGGTGCCCCAGGTACATACTATTTATTATATGTTCAAAGACAAAGGTGGCTTAAATGTGTCAAATTATATGAAATATCAGCAGAGAAAGGTACACTGTAAAAAAAATCAAATGGAAATTCTATAACTGAAAAGTTCATTGACTGAAATGAATTTGCTGGACAAGTTTAATACATTAGATATGACAGAAGAGTCAGTGAAATTATTGAAGACAAAGAACAAAAATGATCCAGTCTGGGGCGCCTGGATGGCTCAGTCAGTTGAGCATCCAACTCTTGATTTCGGCTCAGCCATGATCCCAGGGTCATGGCACTGAACCCCACATTGGCTCCATGCTGAGTGTGGAGCCTGCTTAAGATTCTCTGTCTCTCTCCCTCTGCCCCTCCCTGCCACTCACACACTCTCTAAAAATAAAAAAATTATATATATATATATATATATATATATATGTGTGTGTGTGTGTGTGTGTGTGTGTGTGTGTGTGTGTGTGTATCTCCATGTCCAATCTGGACAGTAAAGAGATTGAAGAAAAATGAACAGAATCTTAGAGACCTATAGAACAATATCAACCAGTCACAAATATGTATAATGGGAGTTCCAGAAGGAAAAGAAAGTGGAATGGACAGGAAAAATATTAAATGGACAGGAGAAAAAATATGAAAATATGAAAAGTAATGTTTTTTAATTTGATGAAAAATATTAAGATGTGAAAAGCTCAGCAAACCCCAAGCAAGATAAGTGCAAAGAATATAATACCTAAGTACATAATGGTCAAAGTTATCTTTTTAATAAAGAAGATAGAAAATCTTGAAACAAGCTGGGGGAAAAAGCACATACTACCTACAGAGGACCTATAATATAAATTACAGCTGACTTCTTCTGAGAAACAATAGAGGCCAGAAGACAATGGAATGACTTCACTTCAAAGCACTATCAAGCTAGAATTTCAAGTCCACTGAAATATATTTATTTTAAAATGAGGGTAAGACAAAGACATTTTTGGTAAACAGAAGATTGAGTAATTCATTGGCAGAAGACCTGTACTACAAGAAATGCTAAAGGATATTCTTTAGACTGAAGATGAAAACCCAGATACACAGGAAGAAATGAAGAGCACCAGAAGTAAATGAGTGAATACAAAAAGCATTTTTTCTTCTCATATTTTTCTTAACATACAACTAACAGTTTAAAGAAAAAATAATAACATTGTAAGGCAGGAATTATAACATCTGAAAATACTCAAAATAGTGCAAAAAATAGTACTGAACTATAACCCCCCAAGTAAAATAAATAACCAAAAGTTCATCCTGATTAAATAACTGGATTAATAAATAAAAGATTTAGAAGGGACAACACTTCATTATAGATAAATTCCAATAAATAAATGTAGAAGAAATGAGGACATACGATATTACAGTAATACTACAGTAATAATTGCTACAGGCCAGATCTACCAATGAATATTAAGTTAGTAGATGAACATTTAAGGAAAAACAGTATATTTGCAAATTCTCACAGTATTTCCCCCACATATTTAAAAATTACACAAAGTCACTCTACTTAGAAAAATCTGACAGATAACACCTTAACCAAATGATCAAGGTTAATATTGCCACTAAAGAGACATCAACATCATCAATTCCCTCATAATGCACACTGAAATGGGCACATCACCTGTTTGGTATTCTTCCCAACAATGCATAACCTCAATCTAATACAAGAAAACATCACGCAAGTTCAAATTGAAGGACATTCTACAAAAGACCTGACAAGTACTTTTCAAAAGTGTCAAGGTCATAAAAGAAAAAGGAAGTTGGAAAAACTGTCACAGATTGAAAGAGATTAGTAAGACCTAACAACTAAATGCAAAGTGAGGTCCTGTAATGGATCCAGGAACCAAAAAAGGACATTAGTAGAAAAGTTGGTAAAATCTTAATGAAGTCTATAGTTTAGTTAATACTGTTTTACTAGTGTTAATTTGTTAGTTTTGATGATTGTACTATATGGGGTTTAAAATATCAATCATAGGGACGCCTGGGTGGCTCAGTCGGTTGAGCGTCTGACTTCAGCTCAGGTCATGATCTCACAGTCTGTGAGTTTGAGCCCCATGTCAGGCCCTGTGCTGACAGCCCTGAGCCTCGAGCCTGCTTCAGATTCTGTGTCTCCCTCTCTCTCTGCCCCTCCGCTGCTCATGCTCTGTCTCTCTCTCTCGCTTTGTCAAAAATAAATAAACATTAAAAATATATATTACAGGGAAAACTGGATGAAAGATGTACAAGAATTCTTTGTGCTGTTTTTGCAACTCTTCTGTAAGTCTAAAATTATATGCAAATTAAAAATATAAATATTCTGCAAAAGAATGAAACTGGACTGCTATCTTACACCATACACAAAAATTAACTCAAAATGGATTAAAGACCAGGGGCCCCTGGGTGGCTCAGTCTGACTCTTGGTTTTGGCTCAGGTCACAATCTCACGGTTTCATGAGTTTGAGCCCCACATCGGGCTCTGCACTGACAGCGTGGAACCTTCTTGGGATTCTCTGTCTCCCTCTCTCTCTGCCCCTCTCCCACTTGTGCTGTCTTTCTCAAAATAAACTTAAAAAAAAAAAAAAAAGGATTAAAGACCATGAATGTAAGACCTGAAATCACAAAACTCCTAGAAGAAAACAGACAGGAAGCTCCTTGACATTGGTCTTGGTGATTAATTTTTTGGATTTGACACCAAAAACAAAGGCAACAAAAATAAAAATAAACAAATGAGACTACATCAAGCTAAAAAGCTTCTGCAGAGCTAAGGAAACCATCAACAAAATGAAAAGGCAACTTACTAATAAATGTGAGAAAAATTTGCAATTCATGTATATGATAAAAGGAGTTCATATCTGTAATATATAAAGAACTCACAAACCAATAGCAGAAAGATAAGAAATAATAAAGTGTTGGTGAGGATGTGGAGAAAAATGAACCTTGTGCACTGTTGGGAAGGATGTAACCTTACTATGAAACCACTATGAAAAAACAGTATGGAGGCTCCTCAGAAAATTAACACTATAACTACCATATGACCCAGCAACTCCACTTCTTGATATACATCTAAAGACAACAAAAACACTAACTTGAAAAGACATATGCACCCCCATGTTCACTGCAACATTATATTTACAATGGCCAAGACATGGAAACAACCTGTTTCCACTAATGAATCAATTAATAAAGAAAATGTTGGGGCCCCTGGGTGGCTCAGTCAGTTAAGCACCCAACTCTTGAT
Source organism: Prionailurus bengalensis (assembly GCF_016509475.1). Lineage (NCBI taxonomy): Eukaryota > Metazoa > Chordata > Mammalia > Carnivora > Felidae > Prionailurus > Prionailurus bengalensis. The sequence goes on along the minus strand of NC_057346.1, from coordinate 110,244,033 downwards.
TTCAGCTCAGGTCAGGATCTTATGGTGGTGAGACTGAGCCCTGCCACAGGCTCCACACTGGGTGGTAGTGTGCTTAAGATTCTCTCCCTCTCTCTCCCTCTGCCCCTCTCCTGTTCATGCTCACTTTCTCAAAAAAAAAAATTTTTTTTTAAGGAAATGTGGCATGTATATATACAATGGAATATTATTCAGCCTTTAGAAAAACGAAATCTTGGGCACCAAGGTGACTCAGTAGGTTAAGCATCTGACTCTTGATTTCCTCTCAGATCATGATTTCACGGTTCATGAGATCAAGCCCAGCAGGGGGCTCTGCACTAACAATGCAGAGCCTGCTTGGCATTCTCTCTCATCCTCTCTCTCGCCCCTCCCCTGCTCTCTCACACTGTCTCTCAAAATAAATAAGTAAACATTACAAAAATTATTAAAAAAAAAAAAAAGAAAAATGAAATCTTGCCCTTAGTGACAACACAGATGAACCTTGAAGGCATTATGCTAAGTGAAGTAAGTCAGAAAAGGACAAATACCATTTGATCTCACTTATACGTAGAATCTAAAAGAAAAAATGAGCTTATAGATACAGATAACATATTGGTGGCTCCTGGTAGTGGGGGTGGAGGAGGTAAAGGGGTCAAAATGTATAAACTTCCAGTTATAAAGTAAGTCAAGGGAATGTAAAGTTCACCATGGTGACTATAGTTACTAATATTGTATTACACATTTAAAGTTGCCAAAAAAAGAGATCTTACAAGTTACCATAAGAAAAAAATTTTTATCTATGTATGGTGATGGATATTAGACTTATTGCAATGATCATTTCACAATGTATGCAAATGTCACATCATTATGTTATATACCTGAAACTAATATATCAATTATACCTCAATTTAAAAAATGTTCCTTGTTGGATTATTTTGATGCTTTTATAAAAAAAATCAAGTAGCCATATAAGTATGGGCCTATTTCTGGACTCCATTTTTTCCCCATCTTTCTATCTTTATGCCAAATTCAGTACTGTCTTAACTATTGTAGCTTTCTAGAAAATATTCTGTTGGGTAAGTTAAGTCCTCCAGTAATGTTCTTCTTTTTAAAGATTCTTTTAATTATCCTAGATCCTTTCCATTTCCATATAATATTTTCCCTGTTTTTCCCTGCCCCTCTTGCACTCATGCGCAGGCACATTCTCTCTCACTCAAGAAAAAAAAAAAATTAATTAATTAATTAAAGAAAAGAAAAATAATTAATTAAAAATTAATAACCTTTGGAGACTTCTGGGGGAGAGGGCAGAGTAGGAGGAGCCTAGGCTTAACTTGTCCCACAGATACACCTAGATAACACCCACATCAGTGTAAATAACTCAGAAAATGACCTGAACACTAGCGGCACAGACAGATAAATGTAGACAAAAGGCCACATAGAAGAGGGTAGGAAGTGCAGAAACACAGTAAGGAGACAAAATGACCCACAGCGCTGTCCACAGGAGGGAGGAACACCTGGGCATGGAGAGAGGAGAGGAGCAGACCCCACATCAGGCACCCCAGTCACAGAGGACCCAAACTGACAAGACAAATCCCATAACATTCGGGTTTGAAAACTAGAAGGGCCTAACTTCACAAGTTATTACAATCGGTGGGGCTTGACACCTGGCACTTTAAAAATCAGCAGCTGGGCTCTGGGAGAGCTGGAAGGGATAGGAAACTGAGTCCCCATCCTTAAAGAGACAGCACAACAAATAGCCCTGCTGAGATACAGCATGGAAGCAGCAGCTTGAAAAATACCTGGGGAGAGGTATGAAGAGAGGGAGACTTCTCCAAGAATAAAAGAGCTGGCAGGCACCATTTCCCTCCCCTATACCTCACCCTAGATATAGAGACTCCTGTAAGAACCAGTGCAGAGCAAACACTCTCCACCTAGCTTGTTAACAGTGTGCTCCGTCCTTAGGGTTTTCCTTCAGCAGGAAGTACCCCCCTCCATCCTAGCCTGGGCAGGAGTTTTCCCCAGTGGGTGCAAGCCCCCTCCTGCAGCAGACTGGCAGAACTTGCTAGCACTGTGGGCCCTGCCCCTGCATTCTCCTGTAGACACACCCCCTCCAACAATCCTTGGCAGGAACCCATCCAGAGTGGTGCCACAAGCCTGGCAGTGTGCAAGCAGCCCTCACAGGGGCCAGCACAACTCCAAAGTGACTCCTGCCCCCAAGTGAGGGGAAGATAACCACACACACCAGTCTGACTGTGGCCCTAGCAGTGGGTTGGGGGAGATATCGGGTCTGACTGCAGGCCCTACCCACCAATGAAAGCTTCTCAGAGGACAACACAGGGAAAGTGCCCTACAGTTCGGTGCTACCACAGCTTTGGTAAAACCCTGGTCTGACTCAATTCAAACCCAGTGTGGCTCCACCATGGCCCACTAACAACACAGGGACCAAAATCTGCCCACAACAAAGAGAGTCATTCCAGAAGATTGGACTGAAGGCAAATGCAGCTTGGCCACAAAAGCAGGGCACATGCAACATACAGGAGACACCCCAGGTTCTGGTGAACAGAGGACATTGCACTACAGGCCACTACAGGACCTCTTCTTCATAAGGCCACTAATTTCAAGAGCAGAAGATATAGCTGACTTTCCTAACACAGAGAAACAGACACAAGGAGTAAGACAAAATGAGAAGACATAAGAATATGTCCCAAATTAAAGAACAGGAAAACATCACAGCAAGAGCTAAATAAAATGGAGGTAAGTAATATGCCTGATAGAGAATTTAAAGTAATGGTCATAAAGATACTCACTGGACTTGGTGGAAAAAACAGAGAACTTCAGTGAGACTCTCAACAAAGAGATAGACAACATAGGGGCGCCTGGGTGGCTTGGTCGGTTAAGCATCCGACTTCAGCTCAGGTCGATCTTGCGGTCTGTGAGTTCGAGCCCTGCATCGGGCTCTGGGCTGATGGCTCAGAGCCTGGAACCTGCTTCCGATTCCGTGTCTCCCTCTCTCTCTGCCCCTCCCCCGTTCATGCTCTGTCTCTGTCTCAAAAATAAATAAACGTTAAAAAAAAATAAAAAAAAAAGAGATAGACAACATAAAAAAGAACCAACAAGAGGTAAAGAACTCAATAATTAAAACTAAAAGTACATCAGAGGGAATAATTAACACACCAGAGGAAGCAGAAGAATGGATAAGTGACCTGGAGAAGAGTAATAGAAAGCAATCAAGCTGAACAAAAGAGAGAAAAGAAATAATAAAAAATGAAAATAGGCTTAAGGGAACTCAGAAATACTGTCAAGTATAATAACATTCACATTACAGGGGTCCTAGGAGGAGGAGAAAAAAGGTGGCAGAACATTTATTTGAAGAAATTATAGCTGAAAACTTCCTGAATATGAGGAAGGAAACAGAAATCCAAGGCACAGAGAGCCCCCAACAAAATCAACCCAAGCAGGTCCATACTAAGAAACACAGAAGAGGATGGATGCCACCATGATGTTTTATTTTATAGTAAAGACTTCACCAAAACACTACTAGAACTGATACGTCTATTCAGTAAGGTCACAAGATACAAAACAATATACAAAAATCCTCTGTATTTCTATACACTAATAATGAAGTAGCAGAAGGAGAAATTAAGAAAATAGTCCCATTTACAATTACACTGAAAATAATAAAACACATAAGAATAAACTTAACCAAGGAGATTAAATACTTGTACTTTTAAAACAATAAAACATTGTTGAAAGAAACTGAAGATGACACAAACAAGTGGAAAGATATTCCATGCTCATGGACTGAGAGAACATTGTTAAAATGTCTATAATACAAAAAGCAATCTACAGATTTAATGCAATCCCTATCAAAGTACCATAGGCATTATTCACAGAACTAGAACAAATAATCCTAAAATTTGTATGGAACCACAAAAGACCCTGAATAGCCAAAGCAATCTTAACAAAGAAAAACAAAATTGGAGGTGAGGTGTCACAATCCCACACTTCAAGTTATATTACAAAGCTGCAATAATCAAAACAGTATGGTACTGGCACAAAAACAGACACACAGAGCAATAGAACAGAATAGAGAACCCAGAAATAAACCCATGATTGAGGCACTTGGGTGGCTTAGTCATTTAAGCATCTGACTTTGGCTCAGGTCATGATCTCATGGTCCATGAGTTCAAACCCCACATCAGGCTCTGTGCTGACAGCTCAGACCCTGGAGTCTGCTTCAGATTCTGTGTCTCCCTTGCTCTCTGCCCCTCCCGCACTCACGCACACACACACACTCTCTCTCTCTCAAAAATAAAAAATTTAAAAAATTAAACCTCTATTTAAAAAGAAATAAACCCATGATCATATGGGGTCAATTAATCTTCAACAAAGAAAGCAAAAATAAGCAATAGGAAAAAGACAGTCTCTTCAACAAATGGTGTTAGGAAAACTGAACAGCTACATGTGAAAAAATGAAACTGGACCACTTTCTCCATACATGAAAATAGACCCAAAATGAATTAAAGACCTAAATGTGAGACCTGAAACCATAAAAATCCTAGAAGAGAGCACATGCAGTAATTTCTCTGACATCACCCATAGCAACATTTTTCTAGATATGTCTCCTGAGGCAAAGGAAACAAAAGCAAAAATAAATTATTGGGACTACATCAAAATAAAAAGCTTCTGCACAGCAAAGGAGACAATCAACAAAACTAAAAGACTACTACTGAATGAGAGAAGATATTTGCAAATGTCATATCCAACAAAGGGTTAGTATCCAAAATATATAAAGAACTTATACAACTCAACTTATACAACTCAACACTCAAAAAACAAATACTTCGGGGCGCCTGGATGGCGCAGTCGGTTAAGCGTCCGACTTCAGCCAGGTCACGATCTCGCGGTCCGTGAGTTCGAGCCCCGTGTCAGGCTCTGGGCTGATGGCTCAGAGTCTGGAGCCTGTTTCCGATTCTGTGTCTCCCTCTCTCTCTGTCCCTCCCCCATTCATGCTCTGTCTCTCTCTGTCCCCCCCAAAAAAAAACAAAACAAATACTCCAACCGAAAAATGGACAGAAGACATGCACAGACATTTCTCTGAGGAAGGATTACAGGTGATCAGCAGAGATGCTCAACATCACTCATCATCAGGGAAATGCAAATCAAAACTACAATGAGGTATCGCCACACACCTGTCAGAATGGCTAAAATGAAAAACACAAGAAACAAGTGTTGGCAAGGATGTGGAGAAAAAGGAACTCTTGTGCATTGCTGGTGAGGAATGCCAACTAGTGCAGCCACTGTGGAAATCAGTACAGTGGTTCCTTAAAAAATTCATGATAGAATTACCATATTATCCAGTAATTCCACTACTTACCAAAAAAAAAAAAAAACCATGAAAACATTAATTCAAAAAGATATATTTACCCCTACGTTTATTACAGCATTATTTACAATAGCCAAGATATGGAAGCAACCCAAGAGTCCATAGATATGTGAATGCATAAAGATGTGATATATATTTTTTGCAACAGGTTTATAGCCAGAACACAGGTGTCATGAAAACCACGGCTAAACCTAAACCAAAATGGGAAAGAAAAATACTCATATCAACATCATCATCAATGGACACACAGATTCAGGTAGGTCTACCACTACTGGTCATCTGACCTACAAATGTGATGGGATCAACAAAAAACCTATTGAAAAATTTGAGAGGGAGGCTATTGAGATGGGAAAGAGCTCCTTCAAGTACGCATGGGTCTTGGATAAACTGAAAGCTGAATGTGAACATGGTATCACCATTGATATCTCCCTGTAGAAATTCAAGACCAGCAAGTGTTATGTGACCATCATTGATGCCCCAGGACACAGAGACTTTATAAAAAACATTATTACAGGCACATCTCAGGCTGACTGTGCTGTCCTGATTGTTGCTGCTGGTGTTGGTAAATTTGGAGCAGTATCTCCAAGAATGGGCAGACCTGTGAGCATGTTACACATTGGGTGTAAAATAACTTATTATTGGTGTTAACAAAGTGGATTCTACTGAGCCACATTACAGCCAGGAGATATGAGGAAATAATAAGGAAGTCAGCACCTACATTAAGAAAATTGGCTACAACCCCTACACAGTAGCATTTATTACAATTTCTGGTTGGAATGATGAAAATGTGCTGGAGCCAAGTCCTAACATGCCTTGGTTCAAGGGATGGAAAGTCAGCCATAAAGATGGCAAGGCCAGTAGAACCACACTTTTTGAAGCTCTGGATTGCATTCTGCCACCAACTCAACCAACTGACAAGCCCTTGCGTCTTCCTCTCCAGATGTCTACAAAATTGATGGTATTGGTACTGTCCCTGTGGGCCGAGTGGAGACTGGTATTCTTAAACCTGACATGGTGGTCACCTTTGCTCCAGTCAATGTTACACAACTGAAGTAAAGTCTGTTGAAACATACCATGAAACTCTGAGTGACACTCTTCCTGGGGACAATGTGGGCTTCAATGTCAAGAACATATCTGCCAAAGATGTTCATTGTGGCAATGTGGCTGGTGATAACAAAAATGACCTACCAATAGAAGCAGCTGGCTTCATGGCTCAGGTGATTATCTTGAACCATCCAGGCCAAATCAGCGATGGATATACACCTGGGCTGGATTGTCACCTAGCTGTTCACTGAGCCAAAGGAGATTGATCATCATTCTGGAAAAAAAGTTACAAAATGGTTCCAAAGTTCTTGAAGTCTGGTGATGCTGCCATTGTTGATATGGTTCCTGGCAAGTCTATGAGTGTTGAGAACTTCTCTATCCTCCTCTGAGCTCTTCTGCTGTTTGTGACATGAGACAGATGGCTGCTATGGGTGTCATCAAAGCAGTGGACAAGAAAGTAGCTGGAGCTGGCAAAGTCACCAAGTCTGTTCCAAAAGCTCAAAAGGCTAAATGAATATTATCCTGAATACCAGTCATCCCAGCCTTAAATCAGTGGTGGAAGAACAGTCTCAGAACTGTTTGCGTCAATTGGCCATTTAATAGTAAAAGACTCGTTAATGGTAACAATGCATTATAAAACCTTCAGAAGGAAAAGAGAATGTTTTGTCGATCACTTGGGTTTGTGTGTATGTGTGTGTGTGTGTGAGTGACAGTTTTAAGTTATTAGTTTTTAAAATCAGTACTTCTTAATAGAAACAACTTGACCAAAATTCTGTCACGGAATTTTGAAACCCATTAAAATAGAAGCTTAATGAGAAAAAAAAAAAAAAAAAAAAAAAAGACGGGAGATACACACACACACACACACACACACACACACACACACACACACACACACTGGAATATTACTCAACCATAGAAAAGAATGAAATCTTGCCATTTGCAACAATATAGATGAATCCTTATAATGCTAAGTGAAATAAGTCAGACTGAAAAGGGCAAATACCATATGAATTCACTCAGATGTGGAATTCAAGAAAACAAATGAACAAAGAGAAAAAGATTCTTAAACAAAAAAAACATATTCTTAAATATAGAGAACAAAATGATTACCAGAGGGGAGGTGGATGGGCGAATGGGTGAAATAGGGAGAGGGGATTAAGAGTACACTTATCATGATGAGCACTACCTGAGTAATACACAGAATTGTTGAATCACTAGACTGTCTACTTGAAACTAATATGTTAATTATAATGGAATTAAAACTATATGTTAATTATAATGGAATTAAAAATGTTTAAATGAATAACCTTTATTTTTTTACAGCAGTTTTGAGGGAAAAGTTGAGGGAAGATACGAAGAATTCTCATATACTTCTGTCCCCATACAAACACAACCTCTTCCACTATCAACTTCCAGTACCATAATGGTACATTTGTTATAATCAATGAAGTTAATGAACCAACTGACATATCATCATCACCATAAGTCCACAGGATTCATTCCTAGTGTTATCCATCCTATGGGTTTTGATTAACATATATGTATCCATCATTATAGGATTACAAAGAATAGTTTCACTGCCCTGAAAATCTTCTGTGCTTTCCCTATTCATCTCTGCTTCCCTCCGACCCCTGGCAACCATGAATCCTTTTATAGTCTTCATGGTTTTACCTTTTCCAAAATGTCATACACTTGGAATAATGCAGCTTGTAGCCTTTTTGGATAGGTTTCTTTTACTCAGTAACATGCACTTAAGTTTCATCCATATATTTTTATGGCTTGATAGCTCATCTTAGTGCTGAATAATATTCTACTGTTTATATATATATAGTTTATCTACTTATCTGCTGAAGGAGATCCCGTTGCTTCCAAGTTTTGACAATTAGGAAGAAAGCTTCTATATAAACATCCATGCACAGGCTTTTATGTGGACGTAAGTTTTCAATTCATTTGGGTAAATACCAAAGAGCATGACTGATTACTGGATCATATTGTAAGAGTATATTTAATTTTGTAAGAAACTGCAAAACTGTCTTCCAAAGTGGCTGCAACAATGAATGAGAGTTCCAATGTTCCAAATCTTTGCTAGCATTTGGTATCAGTGTTCTGGATTTTGGCTATTCTAACAGGTGTGTAGTGGCATCTCATGGTTTTCATTTGCAATTCCCTAAACAACATGATGTAGAGCATCTTTTCATGTGTTTACTTGCAATCTGTTTATCTTCTTTGGTAAGATGCCTATACAGGTCTTCTGCCCATTTTTTTTTAATTTTATTGTTTATTTATTTTTGAGAGAGAAAGAGCACAAGTGGAGGAGGATCTGCCCATTCCTTTAAATGGGTTGTTTTCTTATTAAAAGTTATTTTATATTTTGGATAGCAATCCTTTAATCAGATGTGTCTTTTGCAAATATCTCCCAGTCTGTGGCTTGCCTTCTCATTCTCTTGGTGTTATCTCTACAGAGCAGAACTTTTTAATTTTAATAAGGCCCAGCTTATCCATTATTTCTTCCATGGATCATTCCTTTGTTCTTGTATGTAAAAAGTCATCTCTATACCCAAAGTCACCTACATTTTCTTCCATGAGTTCTACAGTTTTGTGTTTTACATTACGATCTATTTTGAGTTAATTTTCATAAAGGTGTAATACATGTCTAGATTCATGTTTTTGCATGTGAGTGTCTAGTTGTTCCAGTACCATTTTTTGAAAAGACTATCTTTGCTCCATTGTAGTGCCTTTACTTCTTTGTCAAAGGTCAGTTGACTATATTTATGTGAGCTCTCTGTTAGGGCTCTATTTCTGGTCTCCCTATTCAATTCCAGTGATCTATTTGTCTATTTTTTCACCATCACCACACTACCCTGATTAATGCAGCTTTATAGTTAAGTCCTGAAGTCAAGTAGTGCCAGTTCTCTGACTTTGTTCTTCTCCTTTAATACTGAGTCGGCTATTCTGGGTCTTTGGTCTCTCCATATAAACTTTAGAATCAGCTTGTCAATATTCACAAAATAACTCACTGGGATTATGACTGGGATTGCATTGGAACTATACAAACTGGGAAGAACTGACATCTTGCCAATACTGAATCTTCCTATCCAGGACATGGAACATGTCTTCCACTTATTTTTAGTTCTTTGATATCTTACATCAAAACTTTATATATTTCCTCATATAGATCTTATACATTTTTTTTTTTTACTTTACACCTAAGTATTTCATTTTGGCAGTGATAATGTAAGCAGTAATATATATTTTTTTAATTTTTTATCATTTATTCATTTTTTGAGAGAGCAAGCAAGCGCACAAGTGGGGGAGGGGCAGAAAGAGAGGGAGACAGAATCAGAAACAGGCTCCAGGCTCTGAGCTGTCAGCACAGAGCCCGACGTGGGGCTTCAACCCACAAACTGTGAGATCATGACCTGAGCCAAAGTTGGATATTTAACCGACTGAGCCACCCAGGCACCCCAACAGTAATATATTTTTAATTTAAAATGCCACTTATTCATTGTTGGTGTATAAAAAACCAATGGACTTTTGTACATTAACCTTATATCCTACAGCCTTGCTAAAAATGCTTATTCATCCTTATAAATTTTTTAACCCGTTTGTCAATTTCTACAAAAAGTCTGCTGATACTATGATTGTGTTGAATTCCGAGATCAACTTGGGAAGAACAGACATCTTAGCAATACTGAATCTTCCAATCTTCCAATAGTATCTCTCTCCATTTATTGTTTAATTTCTCTCAACAGTGTTTTATAGTTTTCAGCATAGAGAACTTCTTATTTTTACATTAAATTTATCCCTAAGTGTTTTATGTTCCTTGATGCTATTATCAATGGAACTTATCTTTTTAAAGTAAGCTCTACACCCATCATGGGTCTTGAACTCGCAACCCCTAGATCAAGAGTCACATGCCTCACTGACTGAGCCAGACAGGTGCCCTGAAACTGTTTTTTTTTTTCCAGTTGTTTGCTGCTAGTATATTAATTTTTTGTTTATAGACTTTATATCCTATGACCTTGCTAAATACGTTTCTTCTAATATTTATTTTGCAGATACCCTAGAATTTTGTACATAATCATTTCATTTGTAAATAAAGACAGTTTTACTTATGCCTTCCCAACTTCTATGCCTTTTATTTTTCTTGCTTTATTACATTGACTAGGACTTTTGCTATGATTTAAGTTTATTTGTTTATTTTGAGAGACAGAGCAGGGGGAGGGGCAGAGAGAGAGAATCCCAAGCATGTTCCGCACTGTCAGTGCAAGGCCTGGTAGGGGGCTCTATCTCACAAGTTCTGAGACCATGACCTGAGTGAAAATCAGGAGTCAGACACTTAACCAACAGAGCCACCCAGGTACCCCAGATTTTTTAACTGATACTTTCAAAGACTTCTTATGAAATAAGAAAATACTCCAAGTAAAAAATATAAGATATACTATGCAATAGGATATTTATATAAATATTTAGATACATAAACATAGGATTTAAGAAAAAATATTTAAATGTTTAATTATCTCTAGAAGTATAGGTAATATTTGTTTCTTTCATTATTCTTTGTTTTATATCATACATATAAAATATTTCATAAATAAGAAAAAAATAATTTTAAAACAATTTATTTATTTTTGAGAGAGCACGCCCATGAGCTGGGGAGGGGCCTGATGCAGGGCTTGAACTCAGGAATTGTGAGATCATGACCTGGATGCTCAACCGACTTAGCCACCCAGGCACCCTGAAAAAATTAATTTTTAAATACCCAAAGAGTAAATACTAAAGAACTTGGATTTGATTTACCAAATAAATGCAGACAAGTCTAGAATACCTTAAAAATAAAATTCTTGTCAGCTATTAGTCTATACAGTTTACATTCTATATCTGATAACTAATATGTACAGAAATTATTCTGGGGCGCCTGAGTGGTCAGTTGGTTGAGCATCCAACTCTTGATTTCATCTCAGTCATCCCAGGTTCATGGGATCAAGCCCTGCATCAGGCTCTGAGCTGAACATGGAGTCTGTTTAAGATTCTCTCTCTCTCTCTCTCACTCTCTGCCCCTCTTAACTACTCGTGCTCTCTCTCTCTCTAGAAAAAATAAGTAAATAAAAAGAAATTTAAAAAAAGAAATTATTTCTTTTTAAGAATAAAAGGTATGGAGAAATCAAAGTGTTTTTATTCTTGTTATGATTGTTTCAATAAATAACGTGAACTGATGCCATTTAGTTTTTTGATAGCTTCCCCAAACAAGTAATACATAGTCAAGAAATCCTTTCAGAAAGTTTGGAGCAAAACAGAGAAATTATTTAGAACACAACCTGACTATTCAGAGTAAAACTAAATGTTATTATTAATAATGGGTGATATTTATTTAAGCATTTCCTATATATTGGGCACTGTACTAACACTTTATAATATTATCTAACTAAATTCGTGTGATTCTAGGAGATAGGAATTCTATTATTGGCCCCATTTTTACAACTGAGAAAAATGGTTTACACATGTCACATCACATGTAAAAGTTAGGGTTCTAGCACAGAGCTGACTGACTCTAAAGCACAGAGCTGACTGACTCTATATAGGCTTTAGACCTATATACCTATATAGGTATAGGTATATATACCTATTTAGTGTAAAATAAAATCTGATAATAAAAGTAACAGTATAGACACTCAGTTTTTATTAATCTCTTTGGGAAAGAACATCATCATACAAATAGCTGCTGTTTAAAGAACTTTTTTTTTGATGTTTATTTAGTTTGAGAAAGAGTGTGAGCAAGGAGAGGGGCAGAGAGAGAAGAGAGAGAATCCCAAGCAGGTTCCATGACATCAGCACAGAGCCTGATCTGGGACTCAACCTCACAAACCATGAGATCATGACGTGAGCCAAAATCAAGAGTCAGACGCTTAACCAACTGAGCCACCCAGGTGTCCCATTTAAAGAAAATTTTTAAATAATATTCTAGTTCTTCAAGAACTTCCACAGGGATACTCTTGTACCAGTAGAGTATTAGAAGAAAATAAGATTCAGGAAATCATTACATTAAACCTATCATTCCATAGCCACTGTGCATCTTGAAACAAAATGGCATACAATAGTGAAATGAATCTCAATGATTTGTACATCAGGGTGTCAAGCCTAAAAATACAAATTGTATAGTATCTAAGTCTGTTTGGGCTCCTATAACAAAATATCACAGACCTTGGCAGCTTATAAACAACAGGTATTTATTTCTCACAGTTCTGGAGGCTGAAGTTGGGTTCTGGGCCCTCTTACAGGTTCCAGACTTGTCATTGCATTCTCACATGGCATAAAGAGCTAGGAAGCTCTGTGAGGTCTCTGTTATAAGGGTACTAATCCCATTCATGAGGACTCCATCCACATGAGCTAAGCACTTCCCAAAGGTTCCCTCTCCTAATACCATCACGTTGAGCATTAAGATTCCAACATATGAATGTTTGGGGAAATAAATATTCAGATCATAGCACACAGCTAGTAACTGAATTTATTCTAAATTTCACACTAGAAATTTAACCGTAAAGATATGGAGAAAGTTGAGAAAAAGAAAGTACAGATAGTGAACACTTATAAAAAGTTTCAAACAGATACAAATTAACTAGTAAATTGGCTAAAATATTTTAAGTAACTGAAATTCCCAATGCTGGCAAAGTATAAGAAGTTGATACCTTCACTTACAAATGCTACATTACATGACACTTTTTTTTTTTTTTGAGAGAGAGAGGTGCAGGGCGCAAGTGGGGGGGGGGGGGGAAGAGAGTGAATCCCAGGAGACGCAGAGAGAGAAAGAGAGAGAGAGAGAGAGAGAGAGAGAGAGAGAGAGAGAGAGAGAGAGAGAGAAGCAGGGCTCATCCGAAGTGGGGCTTGCATTTACCCAAAGCAGGGCTCGGGCTCACTTGATGCAGGGCTAGAGCTCACCCAACTCAAACTCAAAAACCATGAGATCATAACCTGTATGTGAGTCAGATGTGTAATGACTGAGCCACCTAGGCACCTGACACAACTTTTTTTAAATGCCTACAGATATCAAAATATTAATTTATGATACATCTTATGGACAATTTATTCATTAAAAATAATAACTAGAAGACTATGTCATAACATGAAAAAAATGCTTGCATGTCAAGTTAAAAAAAAGTAGTAGGACAAAACTAGGCATATACTGTGATTACAACTGTTTTAAAAATACACGGGAGGGGCACCTGGGTGGCTCAGTTGGTTAAGCGTCCGACTTTGGCTCAGGTCATGATCTCTTGGTCTGTGAGTTCGAGCCTGTGTCAGGCTCTGTGCTGACAGCTCAAAGTCTGGAGCCTTCTTCGGATCCTGTGTGTGTCTCTCTCTCTGCCCCACCCCTGCTCATGCTCTGTCTCTCTTAGTCTTTCAAAATTGAATAAATGCTAAAAAAATTTTTTTTAAATACATGGGAATTTGGAAGAGAATATAATAAAATGCTAACATTTATTGTGCAAGAAATGTTTTCCTTTCCTCTATTTTCCCAATATTCTAAAATGGGTAATATTGCTTCTGTTAACAAAAAGTTCCTTTTAAAAATAATTTATTTGGGGTGCCTGGGTGGCTCAGTTGGTTAGGAGTCCAACTTTGGCTCAGGTTCATGAGATTGAGCCCCATGTCGGGCTCTGTGCTGACAGCTCAGAACCTGGAGCCTGCTGCAGATTCTGTGTCTCCCACTGTCTCTGCCCTTCTCCCCCACTCATGCACTGTCTGTCTGTCTCGCTCTCAAATATAAATAAAACATTTAAAAAATTTTTAAATAAACATTAAAAAATAAAAATAATTCATTTGACGGTGGCTGAATTTGACATCTGGCTGCATGTTGTTTTTTTTATTCTAAGAGACTCAGCAAACCAGCAACTGGCCTGACTTCTGTCCTTTAGCATAGCTTTATAATAATGCTTGCAGGTAATGTACCAGTAAATAAAGCAGCAGTATCAAGCATTTTAAAGAATGAAGCTAATTAAGCCAAAAGATGAAAAGTTCTTTGGTTGGCTCTGTGGACTGATGCTATTAGTTAAATTGGCTAATTATTTCCACATTATAAAACAACCCCAGACATGCTTTAGTGAAAGAAATAGAAAGCAGAACATTTTAATGGAGGGTCAGCAACCTTTCAGAAATGTTGTGTCAGATCTTCATTCACTACTTCAAAAAAGCAGAGACTAGTTGCCATTGCTGCATATTCAGTGGGCTCTTCCAGCCAAGCAAGTCAGTCAGGAAGTGTGATCACTCAAGTCTATATAACAAAGGAATATGCAGCTGAGCCTGATACTACTACTGGTTACCAAACAAAAAGGATGTAAACTGAGAATGGAAGGAGAAAAAATGATCATTTTCCAAAACTATACCTGCCTCTTCAAAGAACCTCAACAACTCAACCACCAAACGTGATACAGGTGATAGATTTCTTCAACCTGTGGTACGAGAGTAAGGTAAGAAGTTGTCAAAGGAAGAGAGAAATTAATTTCTGTTAATTCATTGAACAGAAATGAGAATTTATCTGAAAAGCTAATATAGGAAGCAAAGCTCTAGCAAAACAGCATACTGTAGAGTAAACCAAAATACTATGGAATAGTGGTTAAGACAGTTTCTGGAGCCAGTCTATCTGGGTTCATATATCCCACTCAACCATTTACTACCTTTGTGACTTTGAACAAATTACTTACCCTTTTTGTTTAAAATGAAATGTCTGCTATTAGTGTTATCACCACCATCAAGAAAAAGGCACAAAAACGACATAAAAAATCAAAAAGAGATAAAAGTACAAATATCTGTAAGTCATAAAAGACTTCACATCAATTAATTTGAAAACTAAGATGAAATGTCTACCATACAGCAGGTGTTCAGTAAGTATGTATCGGATGAATGATTGAAAAGAAGTAAATAATCTGTGTGTTTGTGTATTTTTTTTTATAAGATATATATGTACCTCCAAAATTGACTCTGGGAGAAACAGAAAACTTAAACCAAACGTCATCCAAGAAAACAAACTAGTTATCAAAAGTGTTTCCTACTAGGAGATCCTGGGTGACTCAGTCAGTTAAGCATCCAACTTCAGCTCAGGTCATGATCTCATGGTTCATGAGTTTGAGCCCCATATCAGGTTCTCTTCTCTCAGCAAAGAGCCCACTTCAAATCCTCTGTCCCCCTCTCTCTGCCCCCCCCCCCACACTCACTCATGCTCTCTCTCAAAAAATAAATAAACATTGGGGCGCCTGGGTGGCGCAGTCGGTTAAGCGTCCGACTTCAGCCAGGTCACGATCTCGCGGTCCGTGAGTTCGAGCCCCGCGTCGGGCTCTGGGCTGATGGCTCGGAGCCTGGAGCTTGTTTCTGATTCTGTGTCTCCGTCTCTCTCTGCCCCTCCCCTGTTCATGCTCTGTCTCTCTCTGTCCCAAAAATAAATAAACGTTGAAAAAAAAAAATTAAAAAAAAAAAATAAATAAACATTAAAAAATATATATTTCCCTCTTCACCTACCTTCATCTCAAAATGCCAGGTTCAAATGATTTTTTTTTTTACAGGTTAGCTTTACCAAATCTTCAAAGAATACATATTAAAAAAAACCCAGAACAGAAATGGATAAACCTACCCAACTCACTTTATAAAGCAAGTATAATCTTGCTACCAGAATAGGACAAGGACAATAGAAATCAATCTCACTGAGAACAAAGATAAAACATTAAATCCAGGATATATAAAAATCTCATGATAAAATTGTGATGGAACTTCATGGATGTCTACCACTATAAATCATCATATTAATAAAGATTTTAAAAACCATAAAATAGGGGCAACTAGGTGGCTCAGTCGGTTAAGTGTCTGACTCTTGATTTCAGTTCAGGTCGTGATCTCACAGTTCATGAGATCAAGTCCTGTGTCGGGCTCCGAGGTGACAGGACAGAGCCTGCTTGGGATTCTCTCTCCCCCTCTCCCTACCTCTCCCCTGCTCATGCTCTCTCTCAAAATAAATAATGGTTTTTAAAAAACCATATCATAATCTCAAAAGATATAGAAAAAGCTCTTTAGAAAATACAACACACATTCATAACAAACACTACTAGCAAATTAAGAAGACAGATTCCTCAACCTGATAAGAAGCAAGTGCCAAAAAACCACAGTAAATATACTTAATTTTAAGTATATTTACTTAATTAATCTCATTAAAGGAAGACAAACCACAGATACGTAATATCACCCCTGGTCTTCTAACCAGTACTAGTACTGTTCTATATGACAAGGAAAAGAAGTAAGCCATATAAAGAGTGAAAAGGAAAAGTCAAAGTTGTCATAATTTAGAGATGATTTAAGTGCCCATATAGAGAACCCAAGAGAATCTACGAATAAACTACCAAAATTAACAGTTCAATTCAGCAATGTTGAAAAACAATGAATACCACTCATAATGGCAACAAAAATTATGACACTAGGGATGGATATATATATATATATATATATATATATATATATATATATATATATATATATAACAAAATATATCTAAGACTGTTTGCTATGAGAACAATCACAGTATTAACATAAAATAGGATCTAACCAGGATCCTTCAGCCAAAGGGCAGAAGAGGAAGTCCCAGGTCCTTGCCCCGCTTTGGAGACACTGCCTCAACAACAATACCAAATTGCCTTTGTGAGAATTCTAGAAACCATTGAAGAGGTTGCAGCACTCCAGGCAAGTGCAAAAAAGGAGCCACTTCATAGTAGAATCCAGGCTAAAGGAATACCTTCCATTTCAGACATCCTAGCCTCAGAGTAGAAGAAAAGGAGCTAAGACCAAAATACATTGGCTCTTAAAGTTTCTCCTGGGAGGTGGCATATATCACTTCCACTAGCATTTCACTGGCCTAAGCAAGTTACATGGCCCCGCTTTATGTCAATGGGCCAGGAAGTATAATTATCCCATGGGGAGAAAATATTTTGAATAATAAAATGTAGCAAAATGGTCTCTGGAATCAGGCCAACTTTGGCTTTACTAATAACCATGTGCTCTTGGGAAAGCTCCTTGTTTTCCTACAGAATCTTTCTATTGAAGATTATAGTGCCTACCTCCTTGTTGTGGCAGTTAAAATTAAGTAACATTTTTAAAAAGCTCTAAATGAGAAGCTATATCAATTCATAGAAGCTCTAAATGAGAAGCTATATCAATTCATAGACACACTTAATACTATAAAAATGCTGCTACCAAATTAATCCACAAATTTAATATAATAACAAGACCACAACAAGATTTTTCATGGAACTTAAATTATAAAATTCACAAACAAGAGTAACAGTTTGAAAAAAACAAAGACAATTCTGAAAAATAACAATAAGGAGGGGGGGATTTGCCTTATCATATAGCAAGATTTATTCTAAAGTTTTAGGAAATAAGACTATCATACTGACCACACTATCAGTAAAGAGCCCGATGTGTAGCTAGAACTCACCAACCATGAGATCATGACCCAAACGGAAGTCAAGGGTTGAATGCTTAACTGATTGAGCCACCCAGACGCCCTCAAAACTTTAGCACTATTAAAAGAACTATATTAAAGAACATCATAATTCAGTGTAGAAAAGAATGGTCTCAAATCAATGATTGCAGCTTCCACTTTTAAAAACTAGGAACAGAAGAGCAAATGAGATCCAAGGCAAGCAGAAGAAAGGAAAGAATAAAAGATCAGAGTGAAAAATCAATGAAAAAGAATACAACAGAAAGAACCTGATTCTTGCCAGACAGATTAAGGGAGGGAGGGAAGGAAGGAGGGAGGGAGGGAGGGAGGGAGGGAGAGAGAGAGAAGGAGGGAGGAAGGTAGGAAGGAGGGAAGGAGTAAGAGAGAGAAAGAGAGAACAAACAAATATAAATTACCAGTATCAGGAGAGAAAGAGATGATATTGCTAGAGATTCTACACAGTTTAGAAAGATAATAAGGGTATATTATGAACAGTTATATGCCAATAAATTCAACAACAAATGAAATGGGCAAATTCCTTGAAAGACACAAACTACTCACACTTACTCAAGAAAAAATACATAACCTGCATACTTAATGGTGAAAAATTGATATCCTAAGGTCAGAACAAGGTGAGAAAGTCTGATCTCACCACATATATTCAACATTGCACTAGAGGATCTAGCCAGTTCAATAAGGCAAGAAAAGAAATAAAAGGTATCCAGCCTGGAAAGTAAGAAGTAAAACTCTAGTTGTAGATGCTATGATCCTCAATGTAGAAAATCCTGTGGAATCTACATAAAAGCTACTAGAATAGTTTAGCAAGGCTGAAACAACTTCTAATCTATTGTATTCCAAATACTGGCAATAAACAATTGGAAATTTAAAATTTCAAAAATATCATTTACAATAGCCATCAAAAATATTAAATGCTCAGAGTTAAATCTGATCAAAAAGGTACAATATTCGTACACTAAGAACTACAGAAATTAAAGACAACCTAAGAAATTAATACATATACTGTGTTCATGCATCAGAAGAATGAATACTGCTGAGGCGCCTGGGTGGTTCAGTTGGTTAAGCCTCCAACTTTGGCTCAGGTCATGATCTCACACTTCATGAGTTTGAGGCCCCACATCTGGCTCTGTGTTGGCAGTGTGAAGACTGGGATTCTTTCTCTCTCCCTCTCTCTCTGCCCCTCCCCCACTCACATGCACATGTGCACATGCTCTCTCCCTCTCTCAAAATAAACTTTTTTTAAAACAAGAGACTGAATATTGCTAAGATAGATGTTAATTCTCCCCCAAACTGAACTATCAATGGAATACACTCTCAATCAAAATCCCAGCAGGCTTTTGCAGATATTGACAAGTAGATTCTAAAATAGATAGAAATGTCAAGGACTTACAACAAACATGAATGTCATGAACTTGAAAAAAAGAACAAAGTTGGAGGACTTGAAGACCTATTTTAAAGCCACAGTAATCAATACAAAGAGACCAAAGTAACAGAATTCAAAGTCCAGAAATAGACCCACACATATATGGTCAATCAAGTTTTCAGCAAAAGTACAAAGGCAATGTAGTGGAGAAGGACAGTCTTTTCAATAAATGATGGTAGAACAACTGGGATACCCATAAGCAAAAAATTAAACTTCAATCCAATTCTTGCATCATATGTAAAAAATTAACTCAACATGGGTCACAGACCCAAATTACAAATGTAATAAATGTAATTCTAAACATAAAACCATTTATAAATATAAAAATTATAAATCTAAAAAATATATATTTATAAATATATAAATATTTATATAAATATAAATATAAAAAATTAAAAAATTTTATGAAGAATATATAGAATAAAACCTGTGTGACTTTAGGCTATGTGAAGTTTCCTTAGATATGACACCAAAAGCATGATCTATAGGGGTGCCTGGGTGGCTCAGTCAATTAAGCATCCAACTCTTCATTTAGGCTCAGGTCTTGAGCTCAGTTCATGGATTGATCTCCCTCCCTCCCTCTCTCAAACAAAAGTATATGATCCATAAAAAAAAAAAAAAAGATAAATCTGACTTCATAAAAATTAAGAACTTTTTTGCTAAAGACACTTAAAAGAATGAAAGAACAAGCCAAAGACTGGGAGAAAATATATTCAAACCATTTACCTGGTTTATCCAGAATATATTTTTTTAAACTCTCAAAATTCAATAAGAAGAAAACAAATAACCCAATTAAAATATAGGGAAAAGATATGAATATACACTTCACCAAAGAAAATACATGGATAGCAAATAAGCACGTTTCAAAACTTACACACTTAAAACACATAGGGAGTAGGAGTTTCCAACTTTATCTTTAAGGTGTTATTTTTAAAAAGCTTGAAGAAAATATATCACAATCTCAGTATCTGTTCATTCTGTGTAATGAGTATAATTATTTATTATTTATCCTTTGCTATTTCATGTATTTAAGCAAATATTTTATATTTCAAATGTTTTTTAGATGTTTTTAAGCATTTACTGACTACTCACTATATGGCCAGCAGTGGACTAACACTGGGGATACACAAAAAATTTTAAGACAAAAATCTTACCCTCAAGAAGTCTTATCCTCATGGTCTAGTAAGGGAGACAGATGCATTAACAGATCATTTTAGTAAGAGTGAGAATTAATCAAGAGCTAAAAGTGTGGTCTTGAGGAGGCTGGCAACTTTGAAGAAAATGGATTTGAGAGGCCAAGACTAAAGATAAGAAGACCAATTGGGGGGAGTTCTAGTTTGGCTCTGGTCATCTCCTCACAGTTCATGAGTTTGAGTTCTACATCAGGCTCTGCACTCTCCATGCAGAACCTGCTTCAGATCCTCTGTCCCTCTCTCTGCCCCTCCCTCATGCACTCGCACTCTCTCTCTTAAAAATAAACATTAAAAAATAAAACAATAGGAAGACCAATGAGGAAATTATTATAGGCAAGAATAATGAGATTCTGAATCAGGACCATTATAGGGATAGAGAAAAAGGAGCAGTTTCAAGAAATATTTAGGAGGTACAATCAGCAAGATTTTGAGTCTGACTGGATATGAATTTAAGGAAAAGAGAAGAAAAGTTCAAATTACTAGGCTTATATAATACTTAGATAGTATTATATAGTACTTATATAATAGTAATAATATAGTACTATAATATAGATAGTACTTATATAATACTTAGATACTTATATAACTACTTAGATAGTAAAAAAGGGAATAAACTTGGAGGAGGGTCAGGCTTTGGGGAGAACATGAGAAATTAAATTTTAGACATGCTGAATTTGAAGTATCAGTGGACATTCAGATGACTATGCTAAAAAGTTTAGAATAGAAGAGACTGGAGAGAAAAGAAAGAATAGATACTAATATAGAGGAACAATAGGTATATGTATGACAGGACCTAAGTAGGATTATTATTTAAGGAATGGGTGAAAGTTAACCAGTCATTTTTATCTTCCTTAGGTCACAGACTGTTAAAATCTGATTATGCACCTTCTCACCAGATACATGCACATAAACACAAAACTGCCCAAAATCTTAGTTAGATCAGTGACTTTAAGAACCTCTGTTATAGACTGATCAGAAGGAAGCACAGAGAGGAAGGGGTTAAAGTTATTCAACCAGTATTTATTCAACACCTGCTATATGTGCAGATGTTGTAATGGATTCTGGAAACATAGGATTAAGGCAGACTATACTCCTCATGGAAGTCACATTCTAATTGAGAAACATACATACATACAAATATACCAAAACAACAAACCCCACAAGATTCCTAAAGAACAAAATAGGTGTAGTGAAAGAAATAAGCAGAGTAGGAAGATAAACTACTTTAAATAGGGTAGTCAGGGAAGGCTTCTCTGAGGAGGTGACATTTGAGTTGAGAAATAGAAATGGAAGTGAACCAACAAGTCACATGAAAAACTAGAGGAAGAATATTACAGGTAAAGGGAACAAATACAACGGATCAGAGATGAGAAAGAGTTTGGTATGTGTCAAGGAACAGCATGAGGCCAATGTGGCTGAAGCGCAAGTGAACTGAGGAAAGAATAGTTTGAGATAAAAGGTTTAGAGAGGCAGAAATAAGCCTGATCATTCCCACTAGCAAAATATGAGGGTCCCAATTTCTCTATATCCTTGTCAACACTTGTTATTTTTTTTAATGTTTATTTTTGAGAGAGAGAGCACGAGTGGGGCGGGGGCAGAGAGAAGGGAAGACACAGAATCTAAAGCAGGTTCCAGGCTCTGAGCTGCCGGCATAGAACCTGATGGCAGGGCTCAAACTCACGAACCGTGAGATGGTGACCTGAGCTGATATTGGATGCTTAGCTGACTGAGCTACCCAGGCACCCCAATGTTTATTTTTGAAAGAGAGAGAGCAAGCAGGGCAGGTGGGGGATGGGGACAGAGGATCTGAAGCAGGCTCTGTGCTGACAGCAGAAAACCCGATGTGGGGCTCAAACTCATGAACTGTGAGATCATGACCTAAGACAAAATTGAGAGTCAGACACTTAACTGACTGAGCCACCCAGGTGCCCCTCTGCTTTTTTTTTTTTTATTTACAGTCATACAAGGAGGTATAAAATGGTATCTCATTACGGTTTTCATTTGCATTTCCCTAATAATTACAATGTTGAGCATCTTTTCATGGGGCTTATTAGCTGCTTATATGAATATATGTTGTCTTCATCTATTTTGGCTGCCATAACAAAATACCATAGACTGGATGGCTTAACAGAAATTTACTGCATATAGATCTGAAGGCTGAGAAGCCCAATATCAAGGTACCACCAATTCAGCTCTCTTCATGGCTTGCAGACAGCTGTCTTTTCACTGTCCTCACATGGCTTTTCCTGGGTGGGTGTACTTGGAGAGATTTCTCTTTCTTCTTCTTCCTATAAAGCTGCTAATTCCATCATAAAGGTCCCACCTTCATAACCTAATCTAACCCTAATTACTTCCCAAAGGCCTCATCTCCAAATACCCTTGCATTGGGGATTAGGGCTTCAACACAGGAATTCTAGGAGGACACATTCAATTCATAACAAATGTCTATTAATATCCTTTGCCCACTTAAAAATTAGGTTTTTATTGCTGAGTTGTAAAAGCTATTTTTGTTCTTTGGATATTACATGCCTATCAGATACATAATTTGCAAATATTTTCTCCCATTCTGTAGGTTGTCTTCACTCTCTTTTAGTTTTTTTTCCAGTTTTAATGAGGTACAATCGATCTATAACATTGTGTAAAGTTAAGATGTACAACCTGTAAATCTGCTACTTCTATGTTGCAAAATGATTACCATCTTGGCCTGAACTAACACCTCCATCATGTCATGCTGTCTTTTGTTGATAGTGGTCTTTGAAACACAAAAGTTTTTCATATTGATCAAGTCCAATTTATCTATCTTTCCTTTGACTGCTTGTGCTTTAAATGTCATATCTATGAAGAATTACACGTATGTTTTCTTCTAAGAATTTTATAGTTTTACCTCTTAGACCTAGGTCTTTGATCCATTTTGAGTTTAACTCTTGCATACAGTGTCATATGACTTTTTAAAATATGCTAAAAGAGGGGCGCCTGGGTGGTGCAGTCGGTTAAGAGTCCGACTTCAGCCAGGTCACGATCTTGCGGTCCGTGAGTTCGAGCCCCGCGTCAGGCTCTGGGCTGATGGCTCGGAGCCTGGAGCCTGTTTCCGATTCTGTGTCTCCCTCTCTCTCTGCCCCTCCCCCGTTCATGCTCTGTCTCTCTCTGTCCCAAAAATAAATAAACGTTGAAAAAAAAATTAAAATATGCTAAAAGAGTAACCATAAAAGTCTACTCAGTAAAGAATATTCAAAATGTCCTCTCTTCCCATACCAACCAAATTCACTACCACAGGCAGCTAACAATGTCTGCTACGGAAACGGAAGGGATATGGTAACCCAAGAGGCCAGAGTTGGAATAGTAAGTGCCCAGCTGATTACTCAACAAGGGGTAACAATAGTTCAAGGATTTTAAGCCAAAACTGGTACAAGGCAGGCTAGCTCCCGCTGACTACTGAATAAAAGCCACTCAGCTGGAGTATGAGTCAACTCCCAGGATCTCTAATGGTAAGAGCTGTCCTTCTCTTCCTGCTCTACCTACCAAAGCTCAAAAGAAAGAGAAACGTGTCAAGGTTCATGTCCTTTCCATCTCCTTTCCCTGCACATCAAATCTTAAATATATTCTCAATAGTAAAGTACAATTAAATATATTTAACAGAGAAAAGAGTAAAGAAATATTAAGAAAGCAAAAGAAGATGAAATTCATCTATTTTTTAAAGACTTTATTTTATTTTTTTAAGTAATCTCTAAACCCAACATGGGGCTCAAACTCACAACCCCAAGATCAAGAGTCACATGCTCCACTGACTGAGCCAGCCAGGCATCCCAACAAATTCATTTAACTTTTTTATGTTCAATCAATCTTCTCTTTATAAAATCTTGCCACATGTTATGCAAATTTGGCAGCAAGAGACTGTTTAGGACATATCAAAAGTCTGAGGATTAAATGTGGACTCACTGGGTAACCAGTGACCAATGAGTCCACAAACTCTTCCTTTACTTCTAAATTTAAGCTGAGGTAAAGCTCAGTTTCCCCATCTCCAAAAGAGAAATGATGATAACATATAAGTCTGACCTATCTCTGGAGAATGAATGAGATCATGTCTACAAAAGGAGCTCCTGGAGGAAAAAGTGTCAGATGAGTACTGAGCCTTAGGGTTGCTGATCTTGTAAGATCTAAAATATTAATAGATTTTTTCTTTGAATGAGAATCTCAGATTTAAAAATACATAATAAGTCAGACATCCAAGAGTTCACCATTGTGAATTTCTCATTAAATGATGAGCAATCCTGGACCCATTAATTTCTCTAATGTACAAATAGCATGACTTCTCACTTCCTTTCAGAACAAATTAACAAAGAAGACAAAATTAAACTAAACTTTTTTGTAAAGTCTCCCTGATAGCAAAAGGGTGGAGTACAGACGAGGCATAATCATATAACCATACATCAACAGCACAGCTGTCTTCCCCACTTTTAAGGGCTGGTATTCTTTTTTTTTTTTTTTCTTAATGTTTATTTTTGAGAGAGAGAGAGAGAGAGAGAGAGAGAGAGAGAGAGAGAGACCCACAAATTGTGAGATCATGACCTGAGCCAAAGATGGATGCTAAACTTACTGAGCCACCCAGGTGCCCCTGGGGGCTGGTATTCTTCTCTAGTCTTTTGAGGGGGGGGGGGGGGGGAAGGTTGTAAATTTTCTGACTTGGGAAAAACACTTGAACATGACTGGCCAAACTGTATTTTACTAAAGAGTTAAATTATGTCAATAAACATGGGAATGAGGAGGAAGTAATTAAAAAGATTTAAAAAATAAAAATAACATGAATGGAAGAAATAAGAAACAGCAAATAGGGACCTTTAAATATGGCCTTTTGCATATTCCCCATCTTATCACTCTCTTCTACACTTTCTTTTTTTTTCTTTTCTTCACTAGAGTAAGGACATGATAGGAAGTAGCTTCTAGATCTGGGCAAGAAGGACAAACTAAAACATCACATTTCACCAAATAGATACTTATAAGTAGTTCTATATACATGGATAAGTATATACATAAATGGATATATAAATGGATTCCTATATAAATGGATATGCATATTATGGATATATGCATACAAGCATATATGCAAAATAATAGTATATATATTAATACAAAGTAATGAGAACTTTTAACACATAAGAATTTACCTTTTTTTAATGTTTATTTATTTTGAGAGGGAGAGAGAGAGAGTGCACATGTGCATGAACAGAAGGGCAGAGAGAGAGGGAAAGAGACAGGGAGAGGGAGGGGGAGGGAGAGGGAGAGAGAATCCCACGCAGGCTCCGTGTCAGTGCCAACCCAATGCAGGGCTTAAACTTACAAACCATGAGATCATGACCTGAGCTGAAACCATTAGTCGAATGGTTAACCAACTGAGCCATCCAGGGACCCCAGAATTTATCTGTCTTAATGGTCATCATCCCTCAAAGTACAGAAGTTATTCTAATTGACAGAGGACCTCACATCTGGTCTGAGGTGTCTTTCCCTATCTTTATGTTCTTCCTAATAAGCAACTGGGAAGGACATATGTTTATATTCATATATAATTGAATAAAAGAACTAACAAAAAATTCAATTAGATTAGATAATGGAGAAAAGAAAAAAGAGGATGCCAAAAAAAAAAAAAAGCCAAAATGTTTAAGCCTGGAAAGTTATGAATGTTAGTATCATTGAAAGAAATGAAGACATTACAGAGCAAGTTAGTTTCAAGAAAATGAAACCCATTTTACCATGTGTTGCACATATATTTCAAAAGGAACCTTCAAATGGAATAGACTAATTGACAATCAAAGCTGGAAACATGTTAATGATAGGAAAAAAAGTCTCATCAGCATAGAAATGATATTAAAACTTTAAGAGTAGAAAACATACCTGAAGTAAATACAGAATAATAATACAGAATAATGAAGGGAAGAAAGGCATATTGGTGGCTGAACTTCAAGGAATATCCTCTGGGTTACCAAAGAAGCACCATGAATATACATACTTCCATTACGTATACTTATCACGTTACATTTTCAGAGCTACCTTTCCCAATGACTTCCTGTGGCAAAGCAGATATTCAATTAAAGGTGTGCTGAATAAAAATATGAATAGTTAGGAACCAGAGAAGAAAGTGAGCAAAAAAGAGAATATAATCCATTAGAGAGGAAGTAGAATGGGGAGATTATCTTGGTCACTATTTATTAATCCAGCATAAACAAAACACCCAGAAATTAGAGCCTGTTTATATATGAATTGATCTGAAGTATACCAGATTCAGAGAAAAAGTACCTTGATACAATACTAATAGAATAGACTGAAGAGTAAAGAAAATTGAAGCTGGATGGCTCTACAACAGTACAGTTCCCCTAAAAAGAGATCAGATCTTATTCTACTCACTGAGAGCCACCAACCAAGCACTGAAGAGAACATAGTTGAAAATGAATTCAGAGGCATACTATCAATTTTGTATAGGTAAGTAATTTTTTAGCATCTGAAAATCTCATGGTTAATGAATCAGCCACCGAAGACTGCCTAATGAGGCTAACTAAACAGTGTAAAGATTTGTGAATGGACCAATTTAAAGCAGTTTGTTGATAACATTACAGGAATGCTAAATAAATAACAATAGTAATAAAGGCATAATTAATGGTGCAAAAACCAGGGAGCTAAGGGATTTAAATCTTAAGCTTGGACAATTTCCTTTGTGAGCTTTAATGAGTCATTCTTGTTACTAATTAGTACAAACAAATAGTATTACTGAGTGGAGGTTAGTATCATGAACCTGGAGAGAAGACAAGCTAAAGTTAGCTACTAAATGTGATTGACTATGAACAAATGACTCAATTTTTATTATGTACTTGATATGCAATACTTCCTCTTTGTACTAAAAGTCAGCCGCTTCCACTTTATCACAAGGATATAAAAACAGATTAAATATGCATAAAATTGCTGTGAGCTTTTAAAATAATTAAATTAAAACCAAGTTACCATGACACTGTCTGAAGTTTGTATTAGCATAATAAACAGGTGGTTATTCCATAAACTAAATTCAACTCAATACCTTCTCTCCGGGTATTAACAGTGATAATAAAACCATTCCCTTGTACCTGCATGGTTTTTCACTTTTTTCAAAGCACTTCCACAAATATTAATTGAAGTAGTAGTATTATATACGATCTGACCACTCATTAAAAAGGCATGCTAGGGGGCGCCTGGGTGGCGCAGTCGGTTAAGCGTCCGACTTCAGCCAGGTCACGATCTCGCGGTCCGTGAGTTCGAGCCCCGCGTCGGGCTCTGGGCTGATGGCTCAGAGCCTGGAGCCTATTTCCGATTCTGTGTCTCCCTCTCTCTCTGCCCCTCCCCCGTTCATGCTCTGTCTCTCTCTGTCCCAAAAATAAAAAAATAAAAAAACGTTGAAAAAAAAAAAATTAAAAAAAAAAAAAAGGCATGCTAGGGGTGTCTGGGTGGCTCAGTTGGTTAAGCGTTTGACTCCAGTGCAGGTCATGATCTCGCGGTTTGTGAGTTCGAGCCCCACATCGGGCTCTGTGCTGACAGCTCAGAGCCTGCAGCCTGTTTCGAATTCTGTTTCTCCCTCTCTCTCTGCCCCTCCCCTGCTCATACTCTGTCTCTCAAAAAATAAATAAATGTTAAAAAAAAAAAAGGCATGCTAAGTATCAGTTTATGTCACAAGAAATACTCCTATCTCCTCCCTAGTGCTAATAATAACATACTCCCTGTTATTTACATACACTTTCACTTCTTTCAAAGCACTTTCACATATATTACCTAGAGCAGTGGCATTACAAATGATCTTTCCATTCTTTGCTTCATCCTAAGGGCAGAACCCAAAAAAAGAAGACTAAAGATTGAGAAATAGACTAGATGGTTTTCAGGCAGTCAATTCATGATTCTTAAAGCTGGACTCAGGTTTCCCAAAAGTCAGAATCAGAGCAAACTCCCCATCCAGCACAATATGCTGATTCTCCCTTTCTTCCAGACCAAAGGTTTTAGGAAGCAATAGAATTAAGTGATTAAGATAACCTAAGTATGGGTGTAAGGGAAGAATCCAAATCTGTCTTGATCACCTCTGTAACCCCTCTGTGTCAAGCACAAGGCTCAATGTAGAGCTAATGCTCAGTAAATCATCATTTACAATGATTACCACAGTAAGAACTTTCTACCCAAGCTCCCACAGAATATCTGCTATGGAGCCATTACTTTTCTTCCACAATTACTGCTTTCAAATGTGTGCACACTAAGAAGAATCTAAGGAAGATTAGGATCACAGAGCAAAAAGCAGGGGTCCATTAAGAATCCAGGCTACAAGAGCACCTGGGTGGCTCAGTTAGTTAAGTGTCTGACTCTTAATTTCAGCTCAGGTAGTGCTCTCACAGTTTGTGAGATAAAGCCTCACATCAGGCTCCGCATTGACAACATGGAGCCTACTTGGGATTCTCGCTCTCTGCCCCTTCCCCTGCTTGTGCTCTCTCTCAAAACAAATAAAGAAACATTAAAAAAAATAAAAAAAGAATCCAGGATATAGACTCCTGGAAGGTAGATTCAGAGGGCCAAGGCAATTTCAAAGGCAAAGGGAGATACACTTAATGACCCTTAATTTACTAAGCAAGCACTTTTAAATTCCCATGCTTAAACTAAAAACTCCTTCAGCAAACTGGTGCAGTCACTCTGCAAAACAGTATGGAGTTTCCTCAAAAGCTTAAAAATAGAACTATCCTACAATCCAGCAATCACACTACTAGGTTTTACCCAAAGGATATAAAAATACTAATTCAAAGGGATACACACACCCCAGTGTTTATAGCAGCATTATCTACAGTACCCAAATTATGGAAACAGCCCAAATGTCTATCAAAGTCCCTGATGAATGGATAAAAAGGATGTGGTATATGTGTGTGTGTGTGTGTGTGTGTGTACACACACACACACACACACACACACACACAATGGAATATCACTCAGCCATAAAAAAGAATGAAATCTTGCCATTTGCAATGATGTGGATAGAGCTAGAGAGTATTGTGCTAAGCAAAATAACTCAGCCAGAGAAAAACAAATATCATATGATTTCACTCAGATGTGGTATTTAAGAAACAAAACAAATGAGCATAGGGGGGAAAAAGAGAAAGGTAACCCAAGAAATAAAATGAAGAGAACAAGAAGAGAACGGATGGTTACCAGAAGGGAGGTGGGTGGGGGGAATGGCTCAAATAGGTAATGGGGATTAAGGAGTGCACTTGTGATGAACACTCACCCGGTGTTGGACCTAAGTGCTGAATCACTAAATTGTACACCTGAAATTAATTTACACTGTATGTTAACCGGAACTCAAATAAAAACTTTAAAAATAACAATAAAAAAATAAAAATTAACTCAAAAAAGAAGTTCCAAAAGGGAAAATTATTTCCTATATTGTTTATGTCCTTAAAGTCATTCATCATGTGAGTTATAAAAATAATTTCTTCTTTTTCTTTGATATGACCAAGATAATGGAAGGTACTTTGGTTTATCCAGTAATTGAGTTACTGGCAATTTGGTTCTAAATTAAAATTTTTAATTGATTTCATTTTAAAAAGCACTAAGAGAAGCACCTGGGTGGCTCAATCAGTTAAGCATCCGACTTTGGCTCAGATCGTGATCTCATGGTTCGTGAGTTCAAGCCCCATGTCAGGCTCTGTGCTGACAGCTCAGAGCCTGGAGCCTGCTTCAGATTATGTTTCCCTCTCTCTCTGCCCCTCCCCCACTCGCACTCTGCCTCTCTCTCTCAAAAATAAACATTAAAAAATTTCAGGGGCGCCTGGGTGGCTCAGTCAGTTGAACATCCGACTTCGGCTCAGGTCGTGATCTCACAGTTCATGAGTTCAAGCCCCACATCGGGCTCACTACTGTCAGCACAGAGCCTGCTTCAGATCCTCTGTTCCCCCTCTCTCGGTGCCTACCCTGCTCACTCTCTCTCTCTCAAAAATAAATAAAACATTAAAAAAATTTTAAAGCACTAAGAAACATTAGTTTTTAAAAGTCCAATGGTAGGGTGCCTAAGTGGCTCAGTTGGTTAAATGTCCAACTTCGGCTCAGGTCATGATCTCATGGTTCATGGGTTCAAACCTTGCATCAGGCTCTGTACTGACAGCTCAGAGCCTGGAGCCTGCTTCAGATTCTGTGTCTCCCTCTCTCTCTTCCCCTCCCCCGCTTGTGCTCTGCTCTGTCTCAACAATAAATCAAATATTTAAAAAATTAAAAAAAATAAAAGTACAATGATAAAATAAATATAAAAATAAAAGTACAATGGCAATACATTTCATAAACATTTATAAAATTACACTGCTCTAATGTAGCTTTATTGTTTCCATATTTAACACATAGAACATTTTCTTAAAATAATGACAAATGTTAAGTTGTTGTTTTTTTAAACCACCACAAGCTACTTACATTCCAAATTTAGTTAGAGATGGTTTCTTTTAAAAAATTACTTTGTAGAGGTGTCTGGGTGGCTCAATTGGTTAAGCTTCTGACTCTTGATTTCAGCTCAGGTCATGATCTCAGGGTTTGTGAGTTCAGACTCACGTAGGGCTCCATGCTGTCAGTGCTTAGGATTCTCTCTCTGCCTCCGTCCCCTGCCCATCCCCCCACTTGTGTGTGCGCACCACGCACTCTCTCTCTCTCTCAAAAATAAATAAAAATAAACTTAAAAACATTACTTTGTAAAATTTGTAAACTAACCACTCATTAGGAAAAGATAGGCCCATTGGATAATTTACAAACTAGACAAGCACAGATGATAAATATGAAAGCACAGAAGTTCTCAGATCATTTTGGTCTCCTTAAAATAAATGTATATCCTTCAGCTTTAGATTATTCTCAGCTCAAAGGAAAGAAGAACTAAAGCCAAGGTCACCAAAAGCTCTTAAACCATACCAACTTTGGCATGTGGGGAATAGTATTAACGCTAGCCAAAATAATTTGCAATAAAGCATTCTTCACACGTTACCTCTTTGCACAAATACTTTACCGAAAATTTCAGTTTCTATCTGGGATCATTTTGCCTGAGTTTCTATAGAGAGTATTCAATTTTTTTTTAACATTTATTCATTATTGAGAGAGACAGAGACAGAGCATGAGCATGGGAGGGGCAGAGAGAGGGGAAGACACAGACTCTGAAGCAGGCTCCAGGCTCTGAGCTGTCAGCACAGAGCCCGATGTGGGGCTTGAACTCACAAACTGCGAGATCATGACCTGAGCCGA
Source organism: Prionailurus bengalensis (assembly GCF_016509475.1). Taxonomy (NCBI): domain Eukaryota; kingdom Metazoa; phylum Chordata; class Mammalia; order Carnivora; family Felidae; genus Prionailurus; species Prionailurus bengalensis. The sequence goes on along the minus strand of NC_057346.1, from coordinate 110,212,252 downwards.
AGTCAGATGCTTAACCAACTGAGCCACCCAGGCGCCACTATAGAGAGTATTCAGAGAAGCTATAGTGACCTAGGTGTCTTGTTCATCGCTGTATGTATACAATTTTATAGATCATCTTTCAGTAGGATTGCCAGATAAAATACAGGATAAAATACTGGATGGAACATACACTACAAAATTACTCATTGTTTATCTGAAATTCAAATTTAAGTGGGCATCCTGTACGTTTATTTGCTAAATCTAGCAACCCTATCTTTCAGTTTGTCTCTTTCAGAAAATAACAAATTCACTGCCAGGAAGAGACTTTATCTCTTGAAAGCAGAGTAATTCTTTACCTTTTATGAACTTCTTGAGAACCAAACCACCATAAGTGCTTCCTGCAGAAGCAACTGTAAGAAACAGAATACAAAGAAATATCACAAATAAAACAATTAAACAGATTTTATCTAAAGAATCTTATGGAAGCCTAAAAACAATGCTTATAGATACAATACGTTAAAAAGGTGACCACTATGTAATGAGTTTACTAAAAATGGAGACACCAAAGAAACATTATGAGGCTACAACAACTCTCTGGGGGCAGAAATGAAAACCAAATGGCAAGCCTTTTCACCCATATCCAACACCAAGGCTGCTTCTTTAGCTATTACTATTCCTGAGAGAAAAGGATTATAGGAAGACTGCACACTGTAACTACTAACCAGAATATATCATGCCAATAACCCATATTCCAGTGTAAGATTCAATTTAAAAAGCTGGCCTTTCTTTGAAACAATTTACTCTTTAGTAGAAAATATTTTTTAAAAATTTAATGTTTATTTATTTTTGAGAGAGAGACAAAGCATGAGCAGGGCAGGGGCAGGGAGAGGGAGACACAGAATTCAAAGCAGGCTCCAGGCTCTGAGCTGTCAGCACAGAGCCTGAAGTGGGGATGGAACCCATGAATGGTGAGATCATGACCCAAGCCAAAGTTAAGACACTTACCCAACTGAGCCACCTAGGCACCCCTTTAGTAGAAAATATTAGACTATTACCTAAGAATTCTCCACACCGAGTTCTAAACTATGAATATCAGAATATTTAGAGTAATAATTAAAAAAAATTTTTTTAAGTAAACTCTACTCCCAATGTGGGGCTCAAATTCACAGCCCTGAGATGAAGAGTCACATGCTCTACTGAATGAGCCAGCCAGGCACCCCTAGAGCAATAATTCTTCAGAGGAAGAGGGTAAAGGAGGAAACAGGCACCTAAGAGGGGAAGAAAAGAAACCACCCAGAGACTTTTCCAAATTGAACATTACCCCTCCCCACCAGAGAGATGCGACCCACAGTTAAGAATTTAAGAATCATTGCCATAGAAATCAATGTCCCTATCCCTCAAGAAATGTGTATTCTTCAAGCAGGGTGAAAAAGTTGAGAATAATAACTACAGTGAGAGGCAACACCATTCTCTAGATGTGTGCTATCCAAATATAGTAGCCACTAGATACGTGTGGCTACTTAAATTTAAATTTAGCTAAATTAAATTAAAAATAAGATTCCTCAGTCACACTAGCCATATTTCAAGTGGTCATTAGCATTATTAGTGTGGCTAATGGCTACTGTACTGAACAGCACAGATATAGAATATTTTCATCATCACAAAAAGTTCTATTGAAATGTTATTACAGCAGTGCTTTAGATTTCCAGATTTTGAATGATTCTGGACAAATGATATTTCAAAAGGCCTGGGCCCAAGTAGCATAGAACATTCAATAAAAGACAATCATTTCTTTTTCTTCTTAACATTCCTCACAAGCATACACTGGTTCTAGCTTAAGGAGAGTTGGTCACTGGGGAGAGGGATGGCAGGTGTCAGCAGGCCTACACCAGCGATTAGCAAGGAGCTGAACATTAATAAGAAAAAAAAAACCTATATATCTCACAGTGTGTCCATGATGTTTCTCAATTGCATATGTCATACTGTCTCCTCAAACATTTTTAGTTTTAACAAGTACCATATCAACAATCGTTGAAAATGGGTCACTTCTGGTGAATGTACTCAGAGAGCAATTATCTTGCCTGCTCCACACCCCATCCTGCCCCAACTTTTAGCTGTACTTCTAATGTCTCTGTACTAAAATAAAAGAGTACTAGGGGCATCTGGGGACTCAGCTGGTTAAACATTAAGCATCCAACTTCGCCTCACGTCATGTGGCAGTTCAAGCCCCACATCAGGCTCTGTGCTGACAGCTCAGAGCCTAGAGCCTGCATCAGATTCTGTGTCTCCTTCTCTCTCTGTCCCTCCCCTGCTCACACTCTGTCTCTCTCACCTTCAAAAATAAACAAACATTAAAAATATATTTTAAAAAAGTTTTATCCTTCAAATGCAAAGCTAACAGTAGAGACTTAATTGTAAACCACATATTTTTAAGCAACACCATTCCTAAAATTCCCTCTATAGAACAAAAGATGACATTAAAAAAAGAAGTTGTTGAGGTCAAATATATTTGAAGAATGCTGTATACTATAGCCCATTTTTTAAATTAATTTTTTTAAATTTACATCCAAATTAGTTAGCATATAGTGCAACAATGATTTCAGGAGTAGGTTCCTTAATGCCCCTTACCCATTTAGCCCACCCCCCCCCCCACAACCCCTCCAGTAACCCTCTGTTCTCCATATTTATGAGTCTCTAATGCTTTGTCCCTCTCCCTGTTTTTATATTATTTTTGTTTCCCTTCCCTTATGTTCATCTGTTCTGTGTCTTAAAGTCCTCATATGAGTGAAGTCATATATTTGTCTTTCTCTAATTTCACTTAGCATAATACCCTCCAGTTCCATCCATGTAGTTGCAAATGGCAAGATTTCATTCTTTTTGATTGCTGAGTAATACTCCATTGTATATATATGCCACATCTTCTTTATCCATTCATCCATCGATGGACATTGGGCTCTTCCCATACTTTGGCTATTGTTGATAGTGCTGCTACAAACATTGGGGTGCATGTGTCCCTTCGAAACAGCACACCTGTATCCCTTGGATAAAGACCTAGTAGTGCAATTGCTGAGCTGTAGGGTAGTTCTATTTTTAATTTTTTGAGGAACCTCCATGCTGTTCTCCAGAGTGGCTACACCAGCTTGCATTCTCATACTATAGCCCATTTAAAATATTTTTTTAAGTTTATTTATTTATTTTGAGAGAGAGCGAGCAGGGGAGGGATAGAGAGAAAGAATCCCAAGCAGCTGTCAGCACGGAGCCTGATTCAGGGCTGAACCCCCAAACAACGAGATCATGACCAGAACCAAAACCAAAAGCCGGATGTCTAACCGACTGGGCCACCCAGACACCCCTACCATAGGCCGTTTTAAAAAATGTATGTATTTATTTTTGAGAGCGAGGGCATGTATGCAAGCAGGGGAGGGGCAGAGAGAGAGGGAACAGAGGATCCAAAGTGGAGTCCATACTGACAGCAGAGAGCCAGATGTGGGTGAACTGAGAGATCATGACCTGAGGCAAAGTTGAACACTTAACCAACTTGAGCCACCCAGGTACTCCTATAGCCCATTTTTAAAGATTCAGTCTACACTGTCATATCAAAGGTTCTGAGAAAATACAAAGTAATGAAACTCACTTGATTTTTTTTTTTGAAACTCACTTGATTTTAACCAGCATTCCACAAATTTAGAGGACTATGTAACTCCTTCCTCCTAACTCATATAAACATCTTGTAGCATGGATTTAAAAAAAAACCCTGCAATAAATATGTTAAAGACTTCAATTACTGATGGAAAAAGTATATAGTGATCTCTCAGTTTCTCATAGAAAGATCATTCAAGTAATAAAACTTGCTGCTGTGTTGTGAGTTCAATTTTGTACTCTAAAAGAGATTTAGAAGAACTGAGCCCCAGTATTTGTGAATACGACTTTATGTGGAAATAGGGTCTTCACAAATATAATCAAGTTAAGATGAGGTCATAATGGTTAGGGTGGACCTAAATCCAATTGGTGTCCTTAGAAGAAGGCTATGTGAAGACAGAAACACAGATAAACACAGGGTAGAATATCCCATGAAGGTAGAGGCAGAGATTGGAATGATACTCCTGCAAGCCAACACCAAGGGCTTGCTGGCAACTACCAGAAGCTAAGAGCGAGGCATATAATAGATTCTACCCTCAGAGTCTCCAGAAGGAACCAATTCTACTTTGACCTTGATTTTGGACTTCTGGCTTCCATACATGGGAGGGAATAAATTTATTTTATGTTTGTGCTACTTTGTTACAGCAGCCTTAGATAACTAATACATGGTTTTTTATCATCAGAGATTTCAGACCAAACACACCACTTCACACTTTCAGATAAAGATGAAAAATTGAACATACCTGTTATTTTTACTACCTCCTGAAACTGCAATGAAACAATAGAAACAATAGAAAACAAAGTATTTTTAAAAGGAATAAACCCACAAGGACAGGGAAAAGACAGATATGATTATAATAAAATTCTAGAAACTGAAAAGCAGAAGGACTAGTGAGAAAGGATTTAGGAGACCTGAGAAATTGAATTATAAGCCAGAATAGGCAAAGGCCAAGAAACAACCAAAGTGATACAACAAAATCCCCGAAGATTCAGGAATGCAGAATCAGGAACTCCTGGAAGTAGGGGTGGGGTGGGAGCTAACATAAGGAGAATCAATTGAAAAAATGAATTTAAGAGTAAGTCAGGTCTTTAGATTCCCTCCTCCACTCTGCATTCTAGGGACTGATCCTTTCTAACCTTGGTGGGGGTGGAGGAAGGGTTATTCTTCGAAAAGGAAGAAGCATGGGTTTTTCAGCTGAGGACCAAAGTTGTATTAAAAATAAATGGCCTGAATGAACATAAAGACTGAATGCTGAGATCTCTCTCTTATCTCTCCATCCCAGAACACTCACAATCTGACTTTTTATCTACCTAGTGAGAGGCTATGAACACATACATGGAAAAATCCAGCAGAATGCATATTGAACGTTAATTAATAATTATCTTAAGGGACAAAATGACTGGAAAGTCTCATCTTACACAATATATGTATCTGTAATATTGGAATGTTTCACGATAAGCATATATTACCCTTCCTTCTACCAAAAAATTTATGAAAATCATTACATAAAGATCAGAGATAATAAACACAATAAAGAGAAAATAAATGCTCCCTATACTTCGCATGGGCTGAAGAAGTCCATTAGGCTCAAAATACCTATGGAATTAGGTTTCTTTCCAAAAGCTAATGTGGCTCAAGTCCTCTGCTTTGAGTGGTATCAACCCCGCTACCTTGGCCAGCTTATTGGATTGCCTCTGTCTCCAAATGCATGAACTAACACAACCATACACAGACCAACATCACCCTAGCCATGTAGCTAACCAAAACGTTCTTACAAATGATGGGAATTCTGTCCAGAGTGGAGTTCACGCACAGTAACAGCAAACCAACCTATCATATCTTCCTCAAGGATGTTTACTGCTAGGTACTCAAAGAGAAGACAGGGCATTTCAGTTCAGTGAGAAAATGTCTTGTGTAGAACCTAAAGTACTATTCAGTCTCAACTGGGACTAAAGATGACTTTCATTCCAAAGTATCCTTCAATAAACCTACAGACAGACACACACTCTCTCTTCTCTCTCTCATATACACCTACACAACTAAACAAAAAAGTGATCACTTCAAAAGTTCAAGAAAATTAATTGTTCCAGGGTGTCACTCAATGCATCGTCTTTTCCTCAGGACTGTAGGCCAAAAAAAAAAAAAAAAAAAAGAATAAAAGCTAATAGAAGAGGTTTACTTTCAAACTAACTGCAAGTTAAGATTATCAAAGCATGCACCATTCATCATTTGATTTCTTTTCCCTTTTTTTGGGGGGGGGCCTTTTCCAACTATCAAAGACTGGACATGAAAAAGGAGATAAAATTCAATGTAATATAACTTTTTTGTGAGAGAAGGATAAAACCAAGAGCAAGAATGAGATTGCTTTTGAGAATTCTTAAACCAGTAAAATAATCCTCTTGACCAATCCTGGTGTCTGAGTGATCCCCAGAGTCGTGCAAATGGACCAGATTTTCAGAGCCTTGATAACAAAGGGTAACACCCCAAAATATGGACTCATTTTACACTCCACCTTCATTGGCCAAGCAGCTGCTAAAAACAAAGGCCACATATCCCGATACCTGGCAAACAAATGCACTATTGCCTCATGAATTGATTGCTTCTCTGGAGTGCCCACAAGTGTATTTGGAGAGAAACTTCGAGAGCAAGTTGAGGAGCGGCTGTCCTTCTATGAGACAGGAGAGATTCCACGAAAGAATCTGGATGTTATGAATGAGGTGATGGTTCAGGCAAAGGAAGCGGCTACTGAGATGGCTAGGAAGCTGGAGAAGCAGAAGAAATGCATGAAGGAGAAGAAACAGCTGGCCGTCTCTGCCCTCATGTCTTCAGAAAACAGTAGGCTCAGTCGGTTAAGCGTCTGACTTCAGCTCAGGTCACGATCTCGCGGTCCGTGAGTTCGAGCCCCGTGTCAGGCTCTGGGCTGATGGCTCAGAGCCTGGAGCCTGCTTCCGATTCTGTGTCTTCCTCTCTCTCTGCCCCTCCCCCGTTCATGCTCTGTCTCTCTCTGTCCCAAAAATAAATAAACGTTAAAAAAAAAAAAAGAAAAAAAAAAAAGAAAGAAAACAGCAGTACTACCCCAGAGGAGTGTGAAGAGACAAATGAGAGACCCACAAAGAAGAAAAAGCAAGAGCCCAGGAGACCCTCGGAAGACCATCTGCCTCTGTCTCCAAATGCAGGAAAAAGAAATCTTTTTTCCAAGGAGGAGCTGGTTAGTAGCGATCTTGAAGAGACAGCTGGCAGTGGAAGTCTTCCCAAGAGGAAGAAATCTTTCCTCAAAGAGGAACCAGTTAGTGATGTTAAAGAGGAAGGAAATAAGAGAATCCCCAAGAAAAAGAAGAAATTCTCTTCCAAGGAGAAGCCACTCAGCAGTGGACCCAAAGAGGCTGCTGGCAGCAAGAGCAGTAGCTCCAAGAAAAAGAAAAAGCTGCAGAAGTTATCCCAGGAAGATTAGAATGGATATTTACCTGGTTAGGCATAACCCACATGACATTTCCCAACGCATCCCTTATATCCAAAAAAAAAAACAAATTCACAAGAACAAAAAAAAAAAAATCCTGATAAGAGTCATTCTACTCACCTTTCCTGTATGACACATTTGTAAATCTATCACCAGATACTTATTACATAATTACTTAAGTTTTTTAACTATAGAATAACCCTGGAATAACATGATAAAAGATTATGACTAATTGAAATTTTTAAATAACCAGAAAAAATCATAACAGAACAGAAAATCAATTATTTCTTCCTCTACTTACTTGTTGTTACACAGTGAAGAGTATTTTCCTGGTGATTAGAATTTAATGCTTCCATGGAAATCACTAGCTGTCCTTCCAGCAATGCTCCATTTGATACTCCCGTTTCACACTTCCAGTGAATTATTAAATATTTCAAAATCTGAAAAGGGTACAATTCAAAGAAAACAAATCTTTAGAAATCATAGTAATAATAAATGTATATGATACAGCTGAATTAATGATTCTAATTTCCAAAAAATAATATTCTTACTTGCAAAATGTCAGATTCACACATTTAGAACAAAGTATTGTGTCTAAACAGAAGAAATAACTAGGAAAGTGACATAAGAAAGGAGGCATAAGAAATTAACACAATGCCCAACAAGACAGGAAGTGGTGACAATAAACTGCTTTATTCAAAGGGCAAGTTCATCTGGAAATAATAATTCGGAAAAATTAAGTGGGAGTTTGTTTTTCCTGTGTCTTTTTTTCTCCCCAAGTAAAAGCCAACATGAATATTATGAATAAAAGTGGCATCTGGTTATGAATCATCTTTACCTTTCATTAAATCATCATTTCTGAGGATGGGAATACTAGTTAAAGATCACTGGCCCTGGAGGCAGATGCCTGGGTTTGAATCCCTGATATGCCATGTGATTTTAGGCAAGTTACTTAACTCCTCTCTACTTCAGCTTCCTCATTTACCAAAATGAGGACAGTCTACCACTTATGGCTGCTGCTAACTGTGAACAAAATAAGAGCATAATGCTTAACACAATGCCTGGCATGCATACACACACACACACACGTATATATACACGTAGATATATACACCCCACACAATTTGTACATATATATGTATATAAACACATATACATATATATTCTTATGTGTATGCATATATTTTTAATACTTATAGACATTAGCTTTCATTTTTAATAAGTTCATCTTTGGTGAAGACTGCACACAATATTTTAAATTAAACAGTCTTCCAAGATGTCTAGATAAAACATTCACTCTTGATGAGACAAATTTAAAAGAAAATATACTGTAGTTAATTCCATTACTTATGAAAGTAGACTCACTTACACACTAAGGGACCACAGGGAAAATTACCATCCCTTTTCTTAAAGGCACGATCTCAGCAAGAGAACTTGGGGATGAATATCCTAATTTGTACCATAGTTTATAACGATGGTTTCCAGGCATTTCTACAGTCTAACACCTTCCTTCTCACATCCTCTGTCGCTGTGCTTCCCTCTGTTACGATATTCCCGCAGTTCCTTTATCCGTGAGGGAGCAGTTGGGAAAAGAATTCCGGCCTGTGAGTCAGAAGCCCTGGGTTCTAGGCTAGGTTCTGTCGTCTGTAAAATCTAACCCTCCAACTTTCTTTGATGAGAACGAAGGAGGCGAGAGGGCCAGAACTTTCGGGTGCCGTCACGCCGACCCTGTCTGGCCTGTGGCTCTGTTCTGTCTAGAACCCCTCGCAAGACCAGCGGCTAAGAACTCGATCAGATGTCGGCAGGGAAGGCGCCTCAACGGATGAACCCACGTGGCGAGGCGGCGCCTGGCGTTCAGTCCCACCTTCCACAGCTGGAAAGTTCCCTGGCCCGAGCGGGGCCGTCAGACCCGAGGGGGGGTGCTGCACCGCAGTCCGTCATCACCCAGCCGCCCGGGCCGACCCCCGGAGTGCTCCCCACACGTGGCCCACCGGCCGGCCGAACACCACTCTCCCTCACTGCCACTTCACCCCGACTGGTCTGGACTCCCGCCCCGGGCTGCCCATCCCTCCCTCCTGCGCGCCCTCTCGGCAAAGGGGGACACCCTAGGCTGGCCTCCCGACCTGAACCTAGGTGTCCGCTAACGCCGGGCAAACACTTCAGCCTCCGGAGCCCTGGGGCCGGTGCCACCCCCTCCGCGCGGGCATTCCCCCAAGGGAGACCAAGCGCTCCCTCGTCCGCTCCTCGCAGCCCCGTATGAGGCAGGCGGAATGTCCCCGAATCCCCTCAGTCCTGAACCGTCCTTCTCTACCTCGGGCCCCGCCAGACCCCTCTGCCCAAACTTCGCGGTCACCTCACAAAACCTTTCTCACACAGTGTCCTCCTCTGCTTTCTCTCCCTTCCCGGCATCACCTCGCACACTGCCACCGCCGTGCCCTCCATGCCGCGCGGGGAGCGGCAGCGACGCCCACCACCTGCTGCCAGCCCGGACGTCGACCTCCGCCGGCGCCCACGCCAGGCCGCGCGGCGTTCTTCCCGCCCGCGCGTGCGCCCCGCCCACCGGCCCCCGCGCTTGCGCACTTTGAGCCGCGCCGCCCCCAGGCCGCGAGCCGCCGGGGCTTGCCAGGAGCGGTGGGGCGGTGCCGGCAGCCGCGAGGGCCCGTGGGCGGACGGGTGGGCCGGCCGCGGAGCTGGGGAGAGCCGCGGGCCGCCACCGAGGCTGGAGGTGAGCCGGCATGAGGCCAGACCGCGACTCTCCTTCCTCCCGAAGAAAACTTTCCCACGGTTCCGCCGAGGTGCAGTCCTCAGCCGGGAGAAGCTGCTGGTGCCCGGTGCGGGATCTCCAAGTTGATTCTTGATTCTCAAGCAGCCTCACCTGTGGGGGCCATCCCACATGCTCTAAGCCAACCTCTGGTTCCCAGATGTACCAGATAAAAATACAGGATGGCCCAGTTAAAATTGAATTTCAGATTTTTTAAAAAAATTATTTTTTTAGGCATACGTATATCTCATGCAATATTTGGGGCATACATACTATAAAAAATTATTCATCTAAAATTAAAAACTGGGCGCCTTGTATTTTATCTGGCAGCCTACCCCAAACATGTCCCCAGCTTCATCCCCAGGTGCCTGGCCAGCCCCAGACAGGACCTGGAAGGCGCCCCCCGCCGCCGCCGCCGCCGCCGCCGCCGCCGCCGCAGCCGCCAGGAAATAGGCTCCTCCCCACGTTCGGCTCTACACTAAATATGCCAACTGCAGGAGCCTGGCTGGCTTTCTGGGCTCCAGCTGACAGGACAAGCTCTGGGGTTTTCATGGAGTGTCGCCAGCCGGAAGGAAGGTATTACTCCAGGCTCCAGCTACTGGACTTCGGGCTGGTTCAGGGAGGGACGTGATGAGAGGGGCTTGAGCCCAAACTGATGATCTGGCAGCTAGTTCCTCAGGCAGCTGAAAGGAAACAGGTGAGAGAGATTCCTATGTGGCAAAGAGTTGCCCAAGGAGAAGGGTGGGACAGGGTGTTGGCTGCTTTCCTTCAGGGAAAATTCTTCCACTCCAGCTCCAAGAAGCTAGGATTGGACAGAACAGATGGGGGAGTTGGCAGAATGCCCATCCAGTACACAGCCTTGGTGCTACTCCAAAGAACATGTCTGCTGAGACCTGAATCATAGCCTTGGCCAGTCCAGGGTCAGCGCTGTTGACCACCCTCCCCGTCTCAGTTGCTCACAGGTGGACCTACTGGAGAGAGATGGGTTTTATTTCTGGAAAATTCATCATAAAACCATCTCAGACTTGGGGCAGTTCAGTCAGAGGAGCCTGCAACTCTTGATCTCGGGGGCATATGTTCGAACCCCAGGCTGGAAGTAGATATTACTGAAAAATAAAATCTAAAACAAAACAAAAAAAAACTATCTCAGACTTGATAAGAGAGCTGGCATTCGGGGAATCATTGGAGTCCGCCTCTCCGCTTCACTCCCTTCTCTCTCAGGTGTTCCCTTTTAGGCAGAGGCGTTGTCAGGGGGAAGGGAACTAACATTGATTGAATGCATGTTGTCTGATACCACTGGCTCTTTACACAAGTTTTTTCGCCCTCGCGAGTATCTTGCAAGATACTTACTACCTTTACCATATTTATTATCCATCAGTGGGGAACCAAGGCCCTGAGGATGGCTCTCTAAAATATTTCCTATAGAGAGTTCTGGCTCAGCAGGAAATGCCCCACCTTGAAAGTGGCATTGGAAATGAAGGGTGTAGGGACAGTTACCCATGTAGATGTACTTCAGATGAGTTGGTCATCCTGGTTTCCAGCCCTTGGCCTTGGAGTGAGCATCAGGGATAAACATGCAGGGAACACCCAACACCATCCTAGAGTTAGGGAGGCCTGACAGAGGTAGCCAGGGACACAGCCACCTTCTATACTGGAGGTAGGCAGAAGTAAGGAAAGCAGTCTTTGATATGAGGGTCTGCCAGCAAGTCTTCCATAGCATAAACCCTTGTAGTTAGGTAAGGTTTGATGCAGGCTTGACATTTGGTGGGCATCTGCTCTGGGCTAAGTGGTCTTAACTTTTTCTAATTTATCTTATGTAATCCTCCCAACATTGTATGGAAGGTGTTATCATTGCTTTATAAAAGATGAAGATGAGGTTCTAAGAAGAGGTTGTATGACAGTGAGTTGTAAATGGTGGGGCCAGAATCTGAAACAAACAAAATTTCTTAACACCACTTTCTACTCCCCTACAGCTACCCAGTGCATCTCCCATCTGGATGTGACTGTCTCAAAGTCCTGTAGTATGGGAACATTGACATTACTGTGAAAAAGCCAATACCACTCAAAAACAAAGGAGCCAATCAACTCAGATGGCCTCGTCTCCCACAAGCTAAGGTTTGAATGAGCCACAGCTCCCAACCCTTCTCTAACCCATCAATGTGTGCTTAGGGTCTAGTAGCTAATATACTATTGGACTCCACATTATTAAAATGGTTTTTACCCAGACCCCATCCTCAGAGCAATAGAATGTCAGAGCCAGAATGGACTGCAGAGGTTGTCAATTATTTTCAATAGCTGAAGAAATTTGAGGCCCAAAGAAATTAAATGACCTGGCCAACGTTAAGGTCACTCTTGTCAACCAGGTCAACCAAGGAGCTTTTGGATGCTGCTCTAGACATTTTTAGCCCTGGTGTTCAGGGTCTTATTATCAATGTCTTCAGGGGCCCAGTTATCCCCAGTCTTAGTGGCATATTAATTCTGCTTGCATTCCTTCCCCCACCTCAGGATTTAGATTACTGTTGCAAGTCTGCTTTGGACATTCTGTTTATTCTGAGAAGAAATACCCTGTCTGGATAGAAGAGACCCCATCTAAAGAGCCCCGGACTGATTCTGACCCAAACCCAAGGGTTTAAGTGGAACCAAAACATCCGAAGGAATGCTGCCAGGTGAACAGTGACATTTTAGGAACTGTTGAGCTTTCTTTCCCTTTTGAATGTGCCCTCTCTGTGCATATCATTCCTAGACACCTCTTAGGTCTACCTCGTTCTCAGGCTCCCCTAGAGCATTCAAAGGCCCTGAAGAGATTGACCAAAGGAACTTAAGTGGGAAATATCCCTGAGGTACCCCTTACTAGGTTGATGCAAAACTACATCCATTTGAGAATTTTTCTTTCCCCCTGGGAAACTAGTAAAAGAGGCTGTTTCCCATACATGCATCAGGAAAGGGTTAACCGTTTCTCTCGGGTCCTGAGCCAAGTCTGTCCCCTACCAGTTCCCATAACCGGGTTTCCTGAAATGGAGCAGGTCCCAGGTGCCTCTCCACTAATCACATCCTTGGAAATGGGGCCAGGAAGCTCAGATTAGCTCATCCCTTCACCTTCTTGAGGCCTTCTCCACCTGGAGCACAGAATCTGGGGCAGCTTCTCTACTCACCTCCCTCTGCTTCCCTAGCCAGGGTCAGACAGGGATGTTCTCACGGAGGTATGTTAGGTTGTGGGGGCACTAGAGGCCACAGTGGTGCTAACTCTTGTGCCAATTCTTGGACGACAGCATTTGTCCTTCCTCATTCTAATACTTATGGGCAAAGGAAAGATTCTCCCCCAAGACAATACTGGAGTTTGTATAACTAGAGTATTTTTTCTTCACCCCTCTTCTCTGTTTTCTTCCTCTACTTCTTAGAATGACTGACTATGATACCAGATAGCTTCCTGTTTTTCCTGGCTGACAATCCTCCTGTGTACAGAGTCTGATTCCTCATCCATCAGTAGCAGGTTCTGGGGCCAACCCAGGAGATTTCGGTCCTTCCCTGTTAGTGTCTAATTTCGACTCTTCCTTGATAACCAATAAAATCTGTATCACAAAGCTTGTTCTCTCTAATTGGCTTTTTAACTTTCTCTCTAGGCAGGTCTGGATTTGTCCCACTAGCTGATGTCCACTGTAAGGGAGGTATTCTTTGTGCCATAGAAGCCTTGGAAATGGAAACAGCAGTGTAATCTGGTCACACATGACTGAGTAAACCTATTGATCCAAAGGCCAAATGATCAATTTTGTTTGAAAGACAAGTAGGCTAACTGGGAAAAAAAGATTCTTCTTCTAGGAGCCCCATTCAAGAGCACACTGGCTCCACATGTTTAGTCTTGGTTCTGTCTTTGTATAACTATAGTACTCGAAGGACTTGACCAGGGATGTTGGTGTAGGGAGTCTTTAAAGCTAGTAATATGGAGCCTTGGTGGAGCTGATTCTCCACTGATCTCTGAAGTTGACTTGATTTCATCCATTCTAGCTTTAAGGCCACTACTATCTTCTGGTTCTGCAACTTCCCTTCTCACCAGCTAAAAAGAAGCTACGGGATCAAAAGTCTAAAAGGGTGAGGATATCTGAATTTTTTCCTATTTTACCACTCACTTTCAGTGTTATGTTTCAGTTTTCCTCAACTAAAATAGGAAAATTATCCCAGGAATATAGTTAAAATAACATCTGTGAAACAATTTGAGAGTCTTAGAATCTTTTTTTTTCAAGATTTTTTTTCATTTTTAAGTAATTATACCCAACATGGGGTTCGAACTTACAACCCCAAGGTCGACAGTTGCATGCTCTACCTGAGCCAGCCAGGCGCCCCTAGAATCTTTAAATTAGAGGAAATCTTAGAAGTCATTTAACCTGGTATTTCCCAACCAGAGGAATAATTTTTTTTTTCCCAATTCATTTCCTTTATCCCCAAACCTCCTCCTGAAAAGCCTCTCTCTTCCTTCTTCCTCAACCCCTCCTGGTATCCAAGGTAGAGAACTGATCTAGTTTGCACAATATATTTCATGTGCTTAGGGTTGTGAAACAGTGCCCTAATTCAGCTCCCTATTTCATGCAATAGTCCTTCCAACAGTCCCAACAAGTTGATATCTCGCTTTTACTTGAGTAACTCATGTTGGGAAAGTTGCCACCTCAGGCAACCCATTCCAGTTTTGGACAGCAGTGGTTTGGTAGGGAGTTTTTCATTATTTGAACTGGAACTCCCCCACTGTATCTTCCACCCGTTGGTCCCTGCTCTGCCCTTTGAAACCACAGGGAAGTCGTCTAATCCCTTTATAAAGGGCAGAAGGGAATACCCAGGATTGTTATTGTTAACCTGTCACAGTAGTTCAGACCTGACCTGAATGATTGTATTACAGATGTCCTGTGCTTTGTACACTAGCTATGTTCCTAACACATTGTGTAAATCTAGTTGTGTGTGAATCAAATCATTTTAGACACACTGAGACGTTGACTGTCTAAAAGAAACCCTGTTACCTGTCCTTTCATAAACTGAAGAACTTTGTTGTAATGCAAAGAACCTCCCCATTAAACTTTTCTGCAAATCTAGATTTTTCATACATCATGTTTTACTTAAGGCAAGATTTGCCTGCATACAAAACACGCAAAACAATGACAACAGCAACAGCTGACATTTCACTGAGCCCTTATCTGCACCTGACATGCATTATTTAATTTCTCACCGCCACTCCTTGAAAATGGTCCCCTATTTACAGATGAGGAAACCAAGGCTTAAAGAAGTTAAATAACTTATCCAAGGTTACACAATTAGAAAGTGATGGGCCAGGATTCCAACAAGGTCATAGGACTCCAGAATCTTGTGTCTTAACCACCAGGAAGTTTCAGATGCCAATAATAATTGAAATAACTGGCTACTTAGCTGTGTACCTCAGCACAAGTAAATCAGGCTGCAATACAGAAAACTGACCTAAAATTGTTGCAGGTTAAAAGATGTTCACTAAATCGACTCATTTTTGGGTTCTGGCACCCAAAATCCACTCTTTGTAGGTTTCCTGCACAACTCACATTTTTCAGTGCAATTTGATCAAGGAACTCCAAAGACTTCCCTTCAGCTGTTAGTATGAAGCAGATGCTGCCAAAATTTATTTCAGGCAGAAGGGTGTGATCAGACACTTTTTCACAGGATTTGTGTATTCCCAGGGGTATGTGGCATAAGCTTCTTAAAAGAAAGAAGTGGTTCATTATTGACGGGGACAATCAAAAGTATTGGCACCCTGGTTGATCCCAGTCTGCTCCCAGATGGGTTGAAATCGTTCAAATGTGTTTTTAGGTCCTGTTTTTAATGGTGTTTAGGTTTGCAAGATAAAAATAATTTGGGAGGGATGGTCCATAAATAAAGTGCTGTTTTGAATTCAAACTGGACAAAGATAAATGGATGTAATAGTCCTGTGTCTTCAAGTCAGTTCCAGTTTCTCCGATTTTAGTCAACAACAGCGAGCACTCACAACATTGATCAGCTCAGAGCACACCCCTCAGGGCTCCTAGAATCTCAGACTTTTCTACACTAAATAAGGGAGCTCTGGGTAGTACTCTTCTGTCCTCTGTGCCCCTCCCCCACCCGCCCCAACATCAGAATGCCCCGTTTGACATGAGACTTTATCTTGGCTCATCTGCAGACTTTTGCTTTCAAGTACATGATCATTCTTTGCAAATCTCATCCCTAGCAGATATTACACAGGCCTCCTGATCCACAGCCATCAGGAATCAGGTCAGTCCTTGCAAGGCACCAGAACTCTCCTTGCAAGTCTACCTTTCTGACCTTTACTTTGTACACCAGGCTTGTTTATAACCTCAAGTCATAGACCCAGGCGAAGAAATACACAATTTTCTTTATCTCTTAACCTAGCTCTTCAGCCCCCATTTCCACTAATGGCAGAAAACTAATGAACTTTGCCAATTCCAGACAACTCAATCATTTCAAGTTTTAAACTCAGTCTCTCAGGACTTCTCGTCACAATGTGCTAGTTGGGGGTTCACATATCATTCTGACATCAGGGAAGGGCACCAAGGTCAGGTGCCATCTTCTGTTCCTCTTGCCTTACTTGGTCTTGGTCATTGGACTCTATCACCACTGCATCTGCTGCAGAGTTCCCTGGTGGGTGGGACCTGCAGCCTTGATATAGAAAGACACAGTGTCTGCTTCACAAGGAGTTCGGTGGCTCCCATCTCAGCTCTTCCTGGTACTACTGAGCCTCCACCCGGCTCCTGGCATGGGTCATGCAGCCCTCAGGCTCTACTGTGGGCTTCATCCCTGCCCCCCCCCCCGCCCACTCCACAGCAATCCCCACGGGCACCCAGCTCTCAGCTCACCTTCACACTCCTCTCGGGAGCTGGGCACCAAGGCACTTTTCAGATCTCCTCCAAATGTCAAGGAGCCAAGTAGACTTGGCTTAGGGAGTGAGAAGGTTGTGGGTAGTGAGGAAATGTGACTTATCTCAGCCCTGCTTTGCCTACACGGGTGACAATGCCATTTCTACTCTGTGCCAGTTGTCCCTTGGTAACACAGGGGGCTTTGAAATGCTGTGTCCCCTCAGAGTTCTAGGAATGGAATGAAGCATAAGCCTCATCTGTCTATTGTTGTTTGGTGGTGAGCACAGAAAACAGAGCCCAAGGTGCATCTAAACCCTCTTTCCTCTTTTCTCAGTCTTTTCCAATTCTGCTCCAGGCTCAGAAAGGATTATACTTCTGTGTGGAGGGGAAACCCCCAGGCCCTTTGCATTTCAACAGTTAATGGCATAAACTCTAAGTTTTAGGTTTGTCAAGTTCTGTCTCTTAATGTTTAAAAAAAAAACCTGTGAAGGAAAAAAAAAAAAAAATCCCTCTCAAGGACCCAGCCCTTACAATTTAAAAACTGGAGCCTCCAAGAGTATCTCCTCTGCAACACAGGAAACAACAGGAGTTGGCAAGGATGTGGAGAAAGGAGAACACTCTTACATTGTTGGTGGCAATGCAAACTGGTGCAGCCACTGTGGAAAACGATACAGAGGTTCCTCAAAAAGTTAAAAATAGAACTACCCTACGACCCAGCAATTGCACTACTAGGTATTTACCCAAAGGATACGAAAATACTTATTCAAAGGGAAACATGCACCCCAATGATAAATTTATAGCAGCATTATCCACAATAGCCAAATTATGGAAATGATTTCACTCATAGGTGGAATTTAAGAAACAAAACAAATGGGGGCGCCTGGGTGGCTCAGTTGGTTAGGCGTCCAACTTTGGCTCAGGTCACGATCTCACAGTTTGTGAGTTCAAGCCCTGCCTCGGGCTCTGTGCTGACAGCTCAGGGCCTGGATCCTGCTTTGGATTCTCTGTCTCCTTCTCTCTCTGCCTCTCCCCCACTTGTGCTCTGTCTCTCTCTGTCTCTCAAAAATAAATAAATGTAAAAAAAATATTAAAAAAAAATGAACATGGGGAGGGGAAAGAGAGGTAAACCAAGAAATCGACTCTTAACTATAGAGAACAAACTGATGGTTATAGGAG
Organism: Prionailurus bengalensis; assembly: GCF_016509475.1. NCBI lineage: Eukaryota > Metazoa > Chordata > Mammalia > Carnivora > Felidae > Prionailurus > Prionailurus bengalensis. The sequence goes on along the minus strand of NC_057346.1, from coordinate 110,194,382 downwards.
GGGAGGTGGACAGGGCATAGGTTAAATGGGTGATGGGGATTATGACGAGCACTGGGTATTGTATGTAAGTGTTGAATCACTAAATTCTACATCCAAAACTAGTATTACACTGTATGTTAACTAACTGGAATTTAAATAAAAACTTGGAGGAAAAAGAAAACATATCCTCTGGGATAGATTTGAAAAGATCTAGTTAAGAATTCAAAAGCCCAAGACTTTGACTCTGATCTTTCTGTATCATCCCTGTGCAGAGGATGCTGCATCTAGAAAGTCTTGCTGCTGCTTAATGATGGGAGATAAATTCAGGGTAAAAGAAACGGAAAATGCATTGCTTGATATGAAAACATCTAGTTTTATCTTTTTATAACAAGGAATCACCTTCTCTCCCAAAATCTTTTCTGTCACTCATTAATATATTGCACAAATATATACATGTCTGCTGTAGTAGGGAAAGACTAGGAACTGGATGTGCTCTCTACTTTCAGAGTTCACGATCTAAGAGGGAACACAACCAATGGGCAGTGACCATCCCATAGAGTGCTGTCTGAAGGCCCCTGTCTCAGACTTGGAGACCCTGGGAGGTTTTATGGAGGAAATGACACCTAGATTTAGACCTAAAGAGTAAATCCTCGGTGAATGGAAAAGGAAAAGTTTCCAACCAAATCAAATACCATGTTCAAAATCCTACAAATGCTGGAAAAACTCCCAACAGATTCCTTATGTCTAGGAGCGTCAAGTGAGGAGTGGTGAGCAAAGGGGACTGGAGAGGTAAGCAAGGTGTATAAACTCTGTTAAGAATTCTGGATTTTATCCCAAAGGCTTTGGGGAGCCACTGAAGGGTTTTCAGCAGAGGAGTGATCTGTCAGATTGTTGTATTAAAAAGATGCTCTGGAGGCGCCTGGGTGGCTGTTGGTTAAGCGTCAGACTTAGGCTCAGCTCACGGTCTCACGGTTTATGAGTTTGAGCCCCACTTCAGGCTCTGTGCTGACAGCTCAGCCTACCTCTCTCTCTCTTTCTCTCTCTCTCTCCCTCTCTCTCTCTCTCTGACCCTCTCCTGCTCACTCTCTCCCTTTCTTTCTCTCTCTCTCAAAAATAAATAAAAACATTAAAAATAAAAAATAAAAAATAAAAGACTGGCTGCAGAGTGGTAGATAAGGTGGCCCAGGAAGAACACATAGAATGAGAAAAGGGCCTAGAATAAAACAACACAATTAAGTGACGAGCAGAAAGGAACTCACAAAAGAAAAAAGGGAGAGACTACAGGGGTTGAAGGAAAACCAGGAGTGGGGCAGTCCTAAACCAAAGGAAGAAAATTTCAAGAAGCAGGCATAATGAGAGTCAACCACTGCCAAGAGGAACAGTAAGAAAGCAATTGGAAATTAACATCAGATTTAGCAAGTGGATTACTGAGGACCTTGTTTGAAAGCAGCTGCAGAGGAATAGAAATTATATTGCGTTGGACTAAATCAATTGCCTCAGCGCTCATTGTCTCCTTCACAATCTGTCTCTGTACTCGTGTCTTCCAAATGTGTATAAGTCTAGATCTCCACTTTGAGCCTCATAACAATCAACTACTCAGTATGTCCACTTGATTGTTTCAAAGGTATCTCAAACCCGGCAGGTTCCAAGACCTACACTCTCCCCACCCAAACCTGGTCTTCCTCCAGTGTGCCTCATCTCAGCAAATGGTACCTTTGGTCTTCCAGCTGCACAATCCTCCCACAACAAACCCTTTCCTCACCCTGTATCTAACCCATTGTCCCATCTTGTCAATTCTTTCTACCTATGTGTTCCTCTATCTCCACTGCCAACATTCAAGTTCAAGCTACCATCTTCTGTCTCATCTAAACCACAGTGGTAGCCCTCTCATTGGTTTCTCACATCAACTTGCACACCCCTCCAATCCATTCCCCACACAGCACCTGGAGTAATCTTTTTATATTTCTTTAAATGTTTATTTATTTTTGAGAGAGAGAGAGAGAGAGAGAGAGAGAGAGAGAGGATGAGCAGAGGAGGGGAAAAGAGAGAAGGGGACAGAGAATCCAAAGTGGGCTCTGTGCTGGCAGCAGACAGCCTGATGCAGGGCTCAAACTCACAAACCATGAGACCATGACCTGAGCCAAAGTTGGAGGCTTAACCATCTGAGCCACCCAAGCACCCTGGAGTAATCTTTTTAAAAACATAGTTGATCATTTCACTTTTTTGCTTCAAATCCTTCAATAGTTTTTTCCAGGGCTCCAAAGGTGAAAAACAAAATTCTTTAAATGACCTAGAAAGCCCTGCACGATCTAGCCCTTGCCTATTTTCCCAGCCAGCATTCACCACACATTCCCTCTTGCCCACCGTTTTCCCTCCCTTCTCTCCGTTTCTCACGTGCGCCATGAGTCCTGCTGCTTCAGGCCTGGTGTCCACACACCGTGTCTCTGTAGCTAAGAACATGGTTCAAGTGTCAGACGTCTGGGTTGAAAATCCCAGCTCTACCCCAGCCTGGTTAAATGACCCTGGGCAAGGCACTTCGTCTCTCAATGTCTCCATTTTCTCTTCTGTGAAATGAGGTTAATACTTACTTGTCAGAGTTTTTACAAGAATGAAATGAAATGATATGTGGAAAGGGCTAAAAATATAGTCCCCAATTAGTGTTAGTTACCACTACTCGTTATCTCCCATTCTCAGCCTGGTTAACACTTCTCATATTTCAGATCTCAGCTCAAATGATCTGAGGGAGGTCTCCCTTGACACCCTCTCTCCAGCCAGGTTATGACTCTCTGTTAAATTCTCACCTAGCATCCTGAACTTTTAATTCATTATACTTTGTGATTATATATCTGAGGGGTTATTTTATTAATGTCTGTCAACCCTACCAGAATATAAGCTCCAAGAAGATAGAAATATTCCATTTTACTCATTAGATCCCCACATCCCAGCACAGTACCTGGCACATAAGCTAGATACTTTGTTTGTTTGTTTGTTTGTTTGTTTGTTTGTTTGTTTTGAAAGAGAGGGAGAGCATGCACACGCAAATGGGGGAAGGGCAGAGAGAGAGGGAGAAAGAATCCCAAGCAGGCTCCACACTATTGTGCAGAGCCCGATGCAGGGCTCAATGCGGGACTCAAACTCAGGAACTATGATCCTAAGGAACTAAGATCATGACCTGAGCTGAAATCAAGAGGTGGATACTTAACTGACTGAGCCACCCAGGTGCCCCACACCAGATGGTTTTTAAATAAATGTTTGATTAAAGGGGAGGCAAGGTAGTGGAGCCAATGTGTTCAAATCATTCAAGAAGATTGTGATCATAAAAAATAAGGGCAAGACATGGAGGAGGACCAGGGTTTGTCACTTACTTTTTAAGCTGGCAGATACTTGAGCATGTTCAGATGCTAATGGGAAGGAGCGAGAAGAGAGGGAACTTACCAGAATGACTGGGAGCCATGAGACTGCAGGAGGGGATGGCACTTAGTGCAGGAGCCAGAAGAATCATTCTCAGATAGGAGAGACACGTCTTCCATGCTACAGGAATGAAAGAAGAAAATTCAGCTACATCTGTAGACTTGGTGGCAGGAAGTGCTACCAAGACCTTTCTATGAATTTTGGTAACACAAGCAGTAAATCTGGATTCTCCAAAAAGCTCAGCATACTTGGTGGATTTCATTCCATGCACTTTTGCAACTCATGTAAAAAGGAAGCAGGTGGGTTTTTTTTTTCCTTCATCAATGACTACACTGATACACTACAGAGCAAAATGACAAGTCTCCAAAGCAACTGAGACCAGCGATCTCAGCGTTCTCTTTATTGAGCATGCTTCCTCAATATTGGGAAACAGTATGGGAAAATGATAATGTTATAAAATAAAAATGGCTGACACTGGTTGAGGGCTACTATGTGCCAGGTGCTATTCTAGTACTTTATCTACAATAACTCATCTGATCCCCAACTTATGATACCATTCTGCAGGTAAGGAAACTGAATTCCAGAGAGGTTAAGTAACTTGCCCAAGGTCATCAGCAAGTAGGTGGCAAAACTACTTTCAAACCCAAACTCTGACTCCAAACTTGATGCTTTTTTTTTTTTTTTTTTTTTGAGAAAGAGAGAGAGCAGAGGAGGGGGCAGAGGGAGAGAGAGAGAATCTTAAGCAGGCTCCATGCTCGGCACAGAGCCCAATGAGGGGCTTGATCCCATGGCCTTGGGATCATGACCTGAGCTGAAATCAAGAGTCAGATGCTCAACCCACTGAGTCACCCAGGCACCCCCAAAGTTGATGCTTTTAACCACTCTCACTAGCAGAAGGGAAAGAACATACTAGGAATCAGAAACTCTGATGTCTCCACCATGAACTAACTCTGAACTTGGGCATTCATTTGCTCATCAACAAAATGAGAATGATAGTGTTTACCTTTATAATGCTTTTTAAAGGATTATGAAATGCTGAAAATGGGAAATACTATACAAAAGATCTTATGAGTATACTGATCATAAGACCTAATATCCTTGTCTTCTAATTGGGTCACAAGCCAATAGCTGTTGTTGAGACCCTTGGTTCCCATACCAGTACAGCAGCAGCAGTTTGGGTGTTCTGGTGTCTTTGGCAGATCAGCTGATTCTCATCCCATCAGCTTTAACATCGCTGGCCAGGTCTCCTTGATGACCCCTTCCCCGCGAACACACACCTACCCTTGGGAACAGTTGCAGCTTATGCTCTCACTTCTTTGATTCCATTGGCCAAAGGAGTGACTGTTAAAGAAAAATAAGCAGTAAATAGCCTGAATGGCAGCTACTCATGAGGTACACCCCAGAAGGTCAAGTTCCACTTTGGTGGTAGAACCACTGTTCCAGTTTAGTGGTGGAATCAGACTATCAGAGCTAGAAGAGAACTTCAAGGTCATGTTTTAGTGCAACTCCCTGACACCCCTCCTTACCCATTTTATACTAGGAAAACCAAGGTCAGGTAGGCGAGGTGATACAACCAGATGGGATTGGTAGCAGCACTTTTTTGTCCTTGAAAATGTTTTCAAATAATTTCAAAGCAAATAATTTCACCTTGCCAAAATCATAACTGGAAAGTACCTCAATCACTTATAAATTTGTTTTGGTACATGTACCTTTTCAGAGAGGAGCAAAATCCTAAAATTCCATTAACCATAAATAAATAAAACCTTAAACCCAATAACTCACATGAAGCCCATGCTTCCCATTGCCCTTACTTGGTCATTTCAGGCATTTCCCAGGCGGAAACAGGCCCACATCGTCAGAGACAGCATAATCTGACAGTTAAATTCTCATTGCTCTGCACAAAGCCCAATCTATTATTACTAGTTCATCTCTGAGCTTAGTTTCCTAGTCTGGAAGAACAGTACCCACCTCCTAGAGCTGGAGTGGGGGGTGGGGGTGGGGGGGGTGTCACATGAGATAATGCACTTTTAGCACCCAGCTAGCACTCTATAACTTTATTATCATTTGAGCATAATTCTTTTCTCTCTCAAGCAGATAGTTCACCTTGCTTAATGACCTTAGACCTTCGACCACTCAGATGCTACTAAACCAAGGAGAAACCCAGCTGTGCCAGGCCTAGAAATGTCCATCCCCACCCCCACTCCCTTTTAAGACAGTGAGTAGGCCGGAATTCTCCTGGTTGATAAATGAGAGGAGCCGAGAAGGAGCAGAGAGAAGCTGCAGTGATGACTATTCTGAGAATCTGATCTGCGAGCAGGCGAATCTCCACCACATACACCATGGAGACGCTTTGGGAAAGAGAGCCGGCCTACCTGCCTGAAGAAGGATGCTCGAGAAAGGGGATGAACGACAGAATTGCTTAAAGGGAGATGAACTGGAGGTGCCCAAAGAGGAAAATTTGAAAAGGAAAACAGAGGCTGAATTTTGGGAAACCTGAGCGGTGAGTGTCATTAAAGGAAGGATTGCGTGTCTCGGGGAGACAGATTTTGGAGGAAACGAGGAGTAGGGACAAAGGTGGGGGTCCTCGAGCTGCGGAGCCCGAGCCGCGCAAGCAGTGGGGGATCTCCAGATGGCCCAGCGGTGACCGGAAGCCGACATTATGGGGGGCACCCACAGGGAAGGTGGCGGGGTCGGGAGCCGGCCGCACAGAAGCCGCCGCGTTCGCCCCGGGGAAGGTCAGCGACCCCCGGCCAGGGGACTGTGCGGAGAACTGAGAGGGGCCGCGGTTGCCATGGCGCCGGGCGGGGAGGGGGTGATTCGGGCCCCGCCCCGAGCCCCGCGGGGCCGCCGGCTCCAGATGGTCCCGGGCCTCCCGCGGGAGCCGGCGGCCTGCGGCAGGGGGAGGCTATTGTCCTCCTTCCGCGGCGCCGCAGTCCCGCCGCTCGCGCCCGCGCGCCGCCACGCGCCCCGCCGCCGCCGGCCCCGCGCGCCCCCCGCGCCGCTCGCGCCCGGTGACAGCGCCCGCCGCCGCTCGCCGTGCGCCCCGCCGCCGTCCGGCCACCCGCCGCCGCCCGCAACCGCCCCTCGCGGCCGGGCTGCGGGCGCGGCGACGACCGGTGCGCCCCCGCCCGCCGCGCTCCCGCCTGCCCCGCCGGCGCTCCGCACCGAGGTAGGTGCCGGCGCCCGGGCCCGCTTTGTCCCGGCGGCGGGGCGGCGCGCTTTGTGCAGCCGCGTGCGGGCGGCGGGGTTGGGGTCGGGGTCGGGGCCGGCCAGGGGAGTCCGGGAGGGAGGATGCGGCGCCTGGCTCTCGCTGCCGCCGGGTCCCGGGGACTGGATGGAGAGTCATGTGCCAGCCACCCAGGTACCGGGGGTGAGGGTTAAGGCGTGGGGAACGCGGGCCTTTCCGGAGCGGAGGGAAGAGTCTTGCAAGAGTTGGGACTGACAAACGCGTTGAGGGATCGGGTCGGCTGGGCTGCGAGCGTCTGACAGCGCCGGCTGTTCCCGTAGCCGAGGCTCCTCCGCCGACCGGCCGGCGCTGATCCAGGTGCTGCGGACACGCTCTGCCGTCTGTGCCCGGCGTGTGCGAGCGCCCGGCTCCCTCTCGGGAGCTTGTTGGGGGCTTCTCTCTGGAGCCGAAGGGGCTCCTCCTCGCCTCTTCGGTAGCTAGCTCCATGCCCTCCTTTATGCTTCCTCACAGTGTGTGCGAGAGGGGACACGGCTGGCTGTAGTGACCAGAACACTGGCAGAGGGGGAATGAAGCCCCTTCGGGCGGTGGGGAAGGAGGGGTGTAAGGTGTTTCTGTGGCCGGGACATCCAGAGGGCTGAGAGTCCACCCCGCACAGAACTCCTGGGCAAGGCCTCCTCCTTGGGGTGTTCCAACTCCAGCATTTACTGTCCACTCTGGGACCGAACGACCCCATGGCGTTGCATGCTCGTCTGCGCTGCAGGCTGGTCCCTTTCCTAACCTGCTGCATGTTGTCTCGTGGGTTTTTTCTCAGCTGCCCTCCTCCTCTCTCTGGAGCAGACACGATTCCAGCGCTGGAGAGGCTGTTGGTTCAGGCAGGCATGGGCAGGGTATCCACAAACCAGTTTTCCTTGAAGGTGAAGAGGGCAGAGTGAGTTCCAAATATGTGTCTTGGCTTTGGGTGCTGGGCAACCTCTTGGCCAATTCAGAAGAGGAAAGGATTAGAGAGGAAAAAGTTAATATGGATCTTAGTCCCTTGGAGAAACTGATGTAACCCATCAGTTACCGCTTGGGGGAGGGGCATAGCAAGGGAGTGAAAATTAGTCTGAATAATCAATCCTACCCTGAGTGGAGGATTCTAAAGATCAAACAAAAATTCAGTGCCATTCTTCAGCCCAGTCCCTAAGTTCCTTGGAGGAGAGTCCCTGTGTTTCCCCAGAAAGACAGCCTTGAGGGAAATGGGTTAGAGGTTTGTTTCTCCACAGGGGTCTGTGATTGCCCTGAGTGCATCTTCCTTTTGCCCTCCTAGGAGCCCTGACTTTATTTGTGATCTCTTTTTCCTTTTATGTCTCTGCCGGTCCACTCGTGCTTTGAGTCAAATAAGATTTTTACATGGCCAAGGTCCCTATTTCTTCTCATTTATTACTCATCTTGCTGTCATTTGTTCAACTCTGCTACCCCACCCCAGCGTCTCCAGCGCCCTTCCAGCACATGTGTGATTCGCCTGTGTTGGGGCATCAGCTCTATTTGTGTCATTAGATCTAGAGTCCACTCCATCTTACTTCCTCTCTCATCGCCTGAGGCTTCTGGCTCTTTGTGGATCTTGGGGTTTCTCAGGGAAATTATATTTGAGTTTAGCATTGGGTAGAGCCTAAAGCCACCCAGAAGCTAACCTCAGGTCACACTCACCCCTGAAACTTTGTGTCTCTTCAGTCCTCCTAGCCTCCCCTAACCAACAGTGGCCCTTGAAGTGTGGTCCCCAAACCAGTACTTTAGTATCAGCTGGGAACAGGTTAGAAATGCACATTTCTGGGCCCCACCCCAGATCAACTGAATCAGAAACCCTGGGGGTGGGGGGACAGGGCCCAGTGGTCTGTGTTTTAATAGCCCTCCAGGGTCACTGGAATTCATGCAAGTCTGAGAATCCCTAATCCTGAACTGTAGAGCTTAACCCTGAGAGTACTCCAGCAGAAGGTCTTCTCCAATCCCATCTTTGCTTGAGTTTTTCTCCAGTTCTAAGAAAGACATTAATTTGCTGGCAGAAAGAAAGAAAGAAAGAAAGAAAGAAAGAAAGAAAGAAAGAAAGAAAGAAAGAAAGAAAGAAAAAGAAAGAAAGAAGAAAAAAAGAATTATGGTCGAGTCATTCACTATTTCTTTACCGAATACCTATTGTACTGAGCTTGGAAAGGACAAAACATGAGTAGAACACAGCCCTTGTCCTCAATGGGTTAAAAGTGGAGCAAGCAGAGAGACACATAAACAACTAAGTGTAATACAACGTGATGAAAGCAATGATAGCTTCATGCTGAAGTTCTGTGGGAGCAGCAGAGGAGGGAACCATCAACTCTTTCTCCGAGGGAGGTAAAGAATTAATCAGGAGCAGGATGTGGCCAGAGGAGGAATTAGGGTATAAGACAGGCTCTAGCCAGGGGACAGGATTTCTAGTTTTGCATGCCAGCTAAAACAGGAGGGAAGGGGAAGGGGCGGGGGCAGGGGGGTGTCTGCCCCTGAGGATCACCACGAGGCTGAACAAAATCTGCATCCAGCAATGCTTGGGTGGAGAATTGAGTAGGACCACAATCTTGCAGCTGGTGGGAGTTGGCTTTATTCTAGCATGAACAATGTAAGCTACTTGGGCCTGGCCTCGAGGTCAGTGGCTAAGAATAAGGTGCTGGTGAAACTGTAATCTGGATTAGCTGCTGTACCGTCCTATTGCCAGAGTTCAGGAATCCATGAGGAGAATACAGAGAGACAGGGGGGCATGGGGCTGGTGGACAGGCTGACTCTGGAAATGTGAGTATGGAGACCCAGACCATAGGTGAGGAATAAGATACTCAGTGAAAAGAAACCAGAGCGGGATCTATGTGAAGAAACTCAAATAGAAAACTATAGGAATCTAGAGATGGGAGTAGGGAACAGAGAACACAGGGTATTGTCCAAAAGGCCAGGAGACTGCAGAGCCCAAAAACCATAAACCAAAACTCAGAGGCCCTCGGAACCACTGTGCTGAACAACACCAGAGAGCACCATTCACATCCAAGTCCATGGGAACAAGTTCCTTGGAATGCCAACATGAAGCCCTATAAGGATCTGTGATCTAAGGACATCTGTGTCGTCTTCGTTCCTTATCTATATGACAGCATCCCTGGAAACTCAGGACACAAAGCATGTATGCCAAATTTTGATTTTGTCAAAGGAGCATTTAAGTGGCTGAGTTTTTATTTGAGAAGAAGGAGAAGTTCCAAATCCATACTTTCCCCCTCAAATTATAGGATTCCATGGAAAGGCTCTAACAGCCAGACCTTGCTGGGAGGTCTGGATCCCATGCCTGGGCCCCTTAGGAGGACCAAGTTGGATTACCAAAAGGAAGCCAGAGTAATACATGTTTAGGTTTTGTACAGTTTGGGGGCCCCAGGGACACACAGTGGTTTGGAGACAGGATCAGGCAGTCTGTTTCTTTTAAGTGTCTGTTCTTTGTGGAGCACAAAGATATAAAGCAGGATTTGAAAACCTCAGAGGTCTTCAGGGCCCAGGCAGCTAACAAAAATACATGACGTAGCTGGAAAGGAGACAAAAGGGAATGGTGGGGCCTGTAGAGAACTGGAAAGTACCTTCACGCCCACCTAAAGGAATTCAAAATCAGTCATGTATATATATATATATATATATATATATATATATATATATATATATAATTTTTTTTAAAAATTTTATTTATTTAAGTAATCTCTATACCCAACATGGGGCTTGAACTCATGACCCTGAGATCAAGAGTCACATGCTCTTCCGGCTGAGCCAGCCTAGCGCACCCAAAATCAGTTATTTGTAAACAGCTTATTGGACATAGACCTGGGGGCTGGCTGTAGTAGGTTTGTGACTCCTGATAAAAGGAAAAGGGTCATGGAAACTGAAGGTTAGAGGGCACTGCATGTACGAGTTTTTGTGGGGAGGTCTATACAGGGAGAGTATGAGTGCTTGAAATGTCAATCCCAGAGCTAAGTGTGAGCATGGCTACTGGCTAGGAAGCCTTAATCTGAAAAGCAGAGAGAATGGAATTAGTACTGGTCCTGGGGCTTGAGCTGCTTCCCTGTTCCAGTGCCTGCCAGTATTAGGTGACTCTGGTTCAGGTCACACCTTGCCCACAGCACTCTTTGCTCAGGGTGACTCAACTCTGCCCTAGAATTTATTTTTATATAAATATTTACAGAGCAAATTCAAAGAATCTGTTGGGGATTAGGAGAAATGATGGATTTTAAGTGAGAAAGTTGTCCCAGGCTAGTGGAAATTAAGCTCTCTTGCCTACTACAGGGAATGAAAAACCCAGTTGAGGAACCTTAGACCTTAGCTCCCTCATACCTCATTAATGCTACTCCCAAGGAAATCCTTGTGCCTGCTTTCTCTTGCACGGAAAGGGGAGGGGCAGACAATCCTAGCTTCATGTGGGTCAGGTTCAGGTTCAGCTTCATAGAACCAGTTAATGACAGAAGCCAAGTCCTGCCTTTGTGTGCCCAGGGGAACACACCAACCTATCTACCCACAACTCACCCCGCATCCCTTCTTCCTTCCCCCAAACCGCACACGAGGCTCTCCTGACTTCCTTTCCAGAACCAGAGACTGCCAAGATCAAGCCTCGACTCTAGGAAGTAGTGCTAAAGGGTTAAAATGTGTTTGTGTTTGAGAGGTACTAGGAAAAATAGAAATGCAGAATTGGGGGTTCTAATAAAGTTACAGACCCAGCCCCCTCCATTCCCTTGAACGGCTGCTGAATTACCCGAGAACTTTGGACGGTAATGGTTTTTTTTTTTAATCCCTAGCAGCTAATCTGAAGCTCATTTGTTAGTTTTGAGAAGGACAGAGTTTGTTTGCATAGCGTAGAATCGCAAGGAGTGCTGGCAACCATATGTGGTCCTAATTTCCCTAGCTTGGGCCCTAAAAGGGAGCCACAAGTGCTGATCTCTCCCATGGAACTCTGAAGGGCTCCAGTAAATTCAAAGAACGTGTAAATGTTGTTATTAAGAGCTTGTTCCCCGAAGTGAGAAAGAACCTCTCTTTAAAACCCAGCTCTGCTCCTTCCAGCTGTGTGACCTTGAACCATGACTTAACTTTCACAGTGCAGCTTCTATGAATGGGGATGACAATGAACCCCTGCCCCATGGGGGTTTTGATGAGATGATGCATGTAAATAGCAGGGACACATATCACAGCTGACACTTATCCAGCACCTATTAGGTATTTCCTCTACAAACAAAAGGAAACAAAGGGGAGAGAGCCATACTCTGTCCTCCTCTGAACTCCTGGACACTTTGTCTGTACTTACCTAACAGTGCATCACGGTCTTCCTGGTGTGTCATAAATGTGTCTGAGCTCAAGAGCAGGATTAGGGTCTTTTCAAATTACCTACTGGGTACAGGAGGCCATCTTATGTGGAGTGGGAGCTCAGAACAGTTTGCGGAATCAAGGAATCAAAGAACTCCAGTTTATACTCATTATTGCCCATGGGGTCCCATGCCTGCTCCCTTCGTTACCCTGGTTTGCGCATTGCTGTGCTGAGCCATGCTATTAGCCATGGCCGCTTCCAGTCCCCAGCTTTGCGCACCTGTCCCTCTCTGGCCTGAGCCTCTGGAGCCCTTCCTCTCTGTTGCATCACTCTGGGACACTCCTGCCTTCGTGTTTCACTCCTGTCCTTCTGCTTCCCCACCATGGCTCCCCCTCTTCCACCGGGGCTGGTTTTTATTGACAGAGAAATCAACCACAGCCTTCGGCCCTCAGGACAGCAGAGCAGATCTAGGGCAAGAGAAGAGAGAACATGGTGAGTACTGGGCTCAGTGGTCCTGAGATGCCCCTCACCAACCACGTTCCCCCTTGCAGGAGCAGGAGGCCACCTACCACCATGAGCAGCACCCTGTCACCCACAGACTTCGACAGCTTGGAGATCCAGGGCCAGTACAGCGACATCAACAACCGCTGGGACCTGCCTGACTCGGACTGGGACAATGACAGCAGCTCAGCCCGCCTCTTTGAGAGGTCTCGCATCAAGGCCCTGGCAGGTGAGGCCAGGGGAGGGCCAGGGGAGATGCTGAGGAGGCTGGGGAGAGAAGCTTGTCAGGAAGAGTCCTTTAACCTTATGGGAAGACCAACTTTCTTTCTAAGCTGCTACACAAGAGTAGGAAATCCAGATCACCCCCATCAAGCCCCTGGGCCCAACTTAGCACCGAGAGCAAACATCATACAATCCAGAATGTTCCCCAGCTTCCCTTCCCCCAGGCACAGGACTCAATTCTCTTCCTCTCTGTCCCTGAGTCATGGTTCCTAGCTTTTTTTCACTTACTCCTGCCATCTCCACCCACCCATCTCCCTTACCTTTCATCCCCTTGTTGTGTCTTCCTTGGTCTTCACTGTCACCTCTCACACCTGTTCTCCCTCCCAGTCCATTATCCTCCCCTCTCCCTCCCCGCCTGTTCCTTCCACCTGCCGCCTGTTCCTCCCATTGTTTCATCTACCTGTTCCCTGAAGCAGGTTCCCTCCTCCCGCTGCTGGTTTCTGCAGCTGCCCATTCTCCCGGGTCTGCTCTCTACCCACCAAGGCCTCTGCCCTCCCCTAAGGCTTGGGCTCTTCCCTCAGCTTCTCGGAGCGAGCGCAAACAAACCCGTCGGACGGGCCTCCCTGCGTTCCTGGAGGAGTTGTCATGGCAACAAGAGCGCAGCTGCCACCTGACACCACCAGGGGCTGGCGTGGGGCTGAGTCACCCACACACCCTAAGGCCACCCACCCCGTCTGGTTTCCCTCCTTCATCCCACCCTTGTCTTTTCCACCCACCTGCTGGCCTCCCAGCCCAGTGCGGTGGGAGAGGCCGCACTATTATTCCCCCCTCAGAGGCAGTGCTCCCAGCACGAGTGGGTGGCCTCCTGGAAGAAGGGAGACACTGAGGGGGTGGTTCCCAAACCGGGCTGCAGTTTTTACAGGATCACCCAGGGACATTTTTACAAATACAGGTTCCCAAGCCCCTCCCCTTCGTAGACACATTGAATTAGGATCTTTGAACATACGGTCCAGAAATCAGGATTTTTAAAAAGCTCTCCAGGTAACTCTTTTCAGGCAGCCCAGCATCCATCTGAGGACCCTTGGGTGATGGCTTTAGCTCTGGGGATCCCTCATCATTTTCTCCTGGACCTCACTGCCTTTCTGGTTGGGTCTTCAGGCTGGCTTATGAAATGCACCTATCAGTGTTTCTATAGATGAGAACAGTGGGTTACGGACAATGTCACCTCTTTGAGGAAAAGTTTCCCTGGTACCCTGGTTTTGGATGCACGTTGCCTCTAGAACTGTCATGATGTCGGTGTGCACATGTCTTGTGCCACCCAGGACTGTTTCGATGTCTGTGCACATGACACGTGATACCCAGGACCATCACCATGTTCACGCACACATGCCACCCGAGCTGTCATTTCTCCACCACCAAACCGGGCTCTCCCGAAGAGGCATCTCAGTAGGGGCTTAGCCTAGCACTGCAGCTTGCACCTACTGGTGCAAATAAATACGGGATGAATGGAGACAGGAGAGAGGCAAGAGTAGGCTGTAAGGGGCAGGCGCTGAAGCCCAGAGAAAGGAAGGAAGAAGATCCGGCAGCCGTCCCTTTGGTGCTGCGCACTGGGGGCCTGGAATGGCCTGGCTGAGGAGGGCCTGGTGGGCCTAGCGGAAGGGAAGAGCCAGAACTGGAAGTGGTGACAAACAAGTAGGGAAGACACTAACACCTATTTCACAGATAAGGGGACTTGAGCAACCGCCTAAGCACAGAGCCTGGCACCTACTGAGCTGGTTTTGCCTCTTGGAGGATTTCTCTTTCTCTGCTCTGGGAGTTGGCGATTAAAGCTCATGTCCAGAAGGGGACTTCCCAGAGTCGCCCCAAGAGGGGCCAGCCTTGTTACACCTGCAAACCTTCGGGGGCCCACGCTGAGGCAGCCGGGGCGGTGGAGGGGGGGGGGGCGGGGGGGGGGCCGAGGGCAGTTCCCCGCTCGCCCCGCAGGGCCCGGCCCGCCACAGCCGGCCGCGCTCCGCCTCCCGCCCCTCCCCCGGCACCGTCCGACCTGTTTGTCGGGAGCGGCCTCTGTCTCCTCTCGCTCGCAGCCGGGTCTGCTCCGTCGACTTGCCCCGGAGCTCAGGCGCCCAGACGGCCGGAACACCGTTTCCCCCGCTCGGCGACACGTTCACCACCTTTGAGCCAACTCCCTGACGGGAGCCCAGGCGCTCGGGGACCCCGGGTTCCGGGGGCGGGGGAGGGGAGCGGACCGGTGGCGCCCCGCGCGGCGCGGCCAGGGCATGGGCGCAGGGCCCCGGGCCGCGTGAGAGGCAGCGGGCGGCATGAATGGGAACGGAGTGAGCAGGGCGCACGGGCCCGGCCTGAACGGGGCGGGCGACTTTTACTATGAGGCCGTGGAAGGGGCGCAGAGCCCCGGGGGCCTCCTGCTGTCGCCAGCCGCCTTCATCAACCCCGCTCAGTACGCCAGCGTGCTGGAAGGCCGCTTCAAACAGCTTCAAGGTGAGCTGCCGGGCTGGGGGGGCACCGGGCGGGAGCAGCGGAGCAAAGCCCGAGTGGGACATGGTCCGTGCTCAGCCGACGATGTGCCGGGGGAGGAATTACAAGGGCCCACGAAAAACTTGGTACTGACAGAGTGGGGAAAGGCTTGGACGCCCTGGAAGAAGGGACAGTGAGCGTGGCGGCAGCGCACAGGAGGGCACCCAGGCAGTCCGCTGTGGCTGCTGAGGGTTTGGAGGTGAAGCACCTGCTGGGATAGCTGGAAGGAGAGAGGGTGGTGAGTGGGAAGGCTGAGCCACCTAGGGCTTGTCCCTGTTGCCCTGGGTTTCTGAGTGGGTGTCCCAAGGTGTGTGAGGGAGTGCGTCAGACAGGCTCAGGTATATTCTGAGCAGGCATGTGTTCATGCGGGCATCAATATTTCAGTGTATTTTTGGAACCCACTGTGTTTTGGGGTGTCCGTGGGTGTTGTGGGCACCTTGTGAAATTCTGCTTTGCCTCTGGTTCTTGGCTTTGCCCAGTTTTCTCCTAGCTGCCACTGTTTTCACGTCTTCCTCTCTTACCCTACCTGTGGGCCAAAATGGCCTCACCCCAGTGCACCTGGCATCAGGGCAGTCTCCACAGATCCAATGATGGCTGATGATCTGGGCAATCCCCAGCTCAGAAGGGGCCTGTGGACCCTGAAAGGAGGCCCACAGAGCAGGGGCCCATGGGTGCAGTTGTTAGGACCCCAAGGTTGGCCTGGGTAAGAGACAGAGGTTGGAGGTAAGAGACAGAAATAGACATGGGTGTGTTGTTATGTTTTATGGGTGAGGTGCCTAGGAATGTGAGACTCAGGGATGAGTCTTTTCAGTTTCTGAGATGCTGGTGCTGAGAAGGGAAACAAAAATGACTCTTCAGACCCTGGCCACTTGGGTTGGGTCCTCACACTAGGCTTCTCCAGGGGAAATGGGAAGAAATCCTCGTGGCCAGAGCAGCTCCCAATAGCCTGCACTTCTTCCCTTACTTCGTCATTTATAACGTTTAAAATTTTAACTTTTCTGCAGAACCTAAAAAGCATGTGTTTATCAGCAGCCCTTCTTGCAGACCAGGAAGCAAGGCATTTCCTCACCTTCTCTGAGATCTGCACCTAACTCTGCCTGAAGCTTCCCCCTGTGTTTCTTGGGCTCAGTGTTTTCCCTATTCCCAGCTTTCAAGATTGTTTTCCTTCTTTGCATTGGAATGTTGGTGTCCTGGGACAGGATCCCCTTTCAGCCAATCAAATGAACCCACCCCAGAAGTAGAGGAGCCTGTCTTTTCTTTAAATTATCCCAGGAGAGCAAGCTGACTCAGGAGGCTCGCAGCCTCTAATGTCATGTCCTTCTAATGACCACTTGGAAGAGCCGCTGCCGCTGCTGCTGCTGCCGCCGCTGCTGCTGCTGCTGCTGCTGTAATTTAAGTCCACGCCCTTTCCTTTGTCCATCACCAAAGAGAACAGCCACACCTCCTGCTCGTCCTGGTTTTCCTTCGGGTTAGATCATGCCTGGATAACTGTAACTCATCAAGGAGTAACTCATCATGTGTGCCAAGCTTCTTACATACATTGTCTCATTTAATCAACGTAGTGACCCATTGAAGTAGAAAGTCGAGTAGTGTGCCCGTTTTACAGATAAGGAAAGTGAGGCCCTGATGAAGTAACAGTGTTTCACCACTGTTACAGGACAGAGCCCTGGTCCCGGATCCTAGCCCTTCTCCGTATGTCTCACTGCCTCTAATTCCTTTCATCCTTTCTTCTCCAAGCCTGTTTTCTCATTTTTATTTTTTACCTTATGAGCTCATTCCATTTTCTTTATTTCCTGCTTTTAAGTTAGGGATTTTCATCTCAGGCACCTTCCTTCCTCTCCTGCATACCCGACCTCACTTCCAGTCTCTCAAGCACCCCCAGGCCCCTAACCCTGTCAACTGGTATTTAGAAGCAGGTGCACTGTGCTTGAAGGCTAGAAATGACCCCATATCGCTGCCACAGATGAGCGAGAAGCTGTGCAGAAGAAAACCTTCACCAAGTGGGTGAACTCACACCTGGCCCGGGTGACATGCCGGGTGGGAGACCTGTACAGCGACCTCCGGGATGGACGTAACCTCCTGAGGCTCCTCGAGGTGCTCTCAGGAGAGACACTGGTAAGCTGTGGTCATAGAGGAGGAGGGAGCCCGAAAAACAGTGGGCAAGGGGACAAACTCGGAGTTGCCCTTCGAGAGGAATGACAGCACAGAGTGGAAAGCAGTTGGCTGTTGTCTGCTCAGAGGATGGTTTCAGTTGGAGAGGCTTTGCTACATGGATTAAACAGGAGCATTGCTTCATGGAGACAGAAACAGTGGCCCCATTGAAAACATTTCTTTTCCCACCCACTCTGGGTGCAATTAATTCCCTTGGGAATCTTAATCTGCCCAAGCCTGATCTGGAACCTCAGCTTTGGCTGTGTGAACTTTGGCCCAGCCTTGAGGGCTGTCCCTGTGTTCCTGAGGGGGGTCATGGGGAAGGTGTGCAAAGGAGGGCCCTGGGAAGGCTAGGAGGGAAGGAGGAGGAGGCCCATGGATTCATGTCATTGTGTCCTCTGTCCCTCAACAGCCAAAGCCCACAAAAGGCCGCATGCGGATCCACTGCCTGGAGAACGTGGACAAGGCGCTACAGTTCCTGAAGGAGCAGAAAGTGCACTTGGAAAATATGGGCTCCCATGACATTGTGGACGGAAACCACCGTCTGACCCTTGGGCTGGTCTGGACCATCATCCTTCGATTCCAGGTACCCCACAGAGTGTCACGCAGAATGTGCTTCGCACATTGGTGCTGTACCGTGGACAGGCACTGCCAGTCCCTGGCATGATCGATATAAACAGGAAGGGTCTAGAACCGTGTATAGCACTTTGTTGGTTGCTGCGACATCCAGGCCCCAGATCAAGGGACTCTCCTCCTTAAACAGAGTAGAGACCAGTGTGGGTGTTGCCAAACTTCTGTGGCCAGTTCCCTGTGGCCCGGTTTGTTGACTGGTCACGTGTAGTACGACCACATGTTGGACCACAAGGGACTGGAGATTTTACAGACTGAACTTTCACCCCTGAAAGTTTAAGAACTGCATTTGGGGCCTGGTCATTGGTCCACTCCTCTGTCTCGAACTCTGCTTGCCTCCGTAAAAACAGTCACCGTACTGTTCCTTATGCTCTGAGCACAGGCAGTCCAGTGTCCTAATGCCATCACAACTGTCCTGGTTGTCCCCTTTCTCCATGGGTGTAACCTTTTCAGCTCCTCCCAGCCCTGAGCAGAACTCCATCAGTGTCCCCTTTAAAACCCTGCTCTCAGGCACTCGTGGGTCCCCACCTGGAGGAGGCAGCAACCTTCATTTTGAGGAACGTCCACTATTCTGACATCTTACCCCATCTTGATGCCTCAGATCCTTTTGAACCAATGTTTTGTGGTCACTCGCCTAGGAGGAACGGTCCCAGGCTCTGTTCCTGCACCCCTATCACAGGAGTCTAAAGAGCAGTTTCCTGCTGTACATTTCTGAGTATCTCCAATAACTCCAGGAGCCCCTGTTCAAAGAGTGAGGATCTTCTTTCTCTCCTTCTTAGATCCAGGACATCAGTGTGGAAACAGAAGACAACAAGGAGAAGAAGTCAGCCAAGGATGCCCTACTGCTGTGGTGCCAGATGAAGACCGCGGGGTGAGGCTGCCCAGGGACCATGGCCTTGGAGGGTTGGATGCACCAAGGCTGTGTGGTAAAGGAGGCCTGGGCTCCAGGACCCATTAGCTGGGGATCCATCGTTGAGTTGCAGACCCGGGCTAGGCCCTACTTACCATTTGTCCCGGTCTCTGTATATAGGTATCCCAATGTCAACGTGCACAACTTCACCACCAGCTGGAGAGATGGTCTGGCCTTCAACGCCATCGTGCATAAACACCGGTGAGGAGCCAGAGTTAGCGAGCCCACCTGAGCTGCCGGGTTGGTTAATGGCCTAGGGGCACACACACGCACAAACAGTGAGATGGGCCACCCGGCAGTTATGAGGAATGAACATTCAGAGAAGAGCTGGGATGCGGGGGCAACACGATGCACAGAGGGCAGGGATGGGAGCCGAGATGGGGAGGGATGGGTGGGTGTGGGTTTAGGGTCCTTGGTTCTGGACAAAATGGAGTTGGTGACAAGGATAAAGAATAGGGGTAGCTTTACTTTTCCTCTTTAGGAGCTCCTGTGGTCCCAATGCCTTCTATATTCCCCCTTGTTGCAGGCCGGATCTGCTGGATTTTGAGTCACTGAAGAAGTGCAATGCACACTACAATCTGCAAAACGCTTTCAATCTGGCCGAGAAGGAGCTGGGGCTCACGAAACTGCTGGATCCTGAAGGTGGGGCAGAGGGATCTACCAAAGACACTGCGGGATAGAGATAGAAGGCAGATGATGAGTGGGCGCCTGGGGCTGGCAGAGGGGTGGGGTGTGTGCATGGGAGGTGACTGCTAATGGATATGGGGTTTCCTTTGGGGGGTGATGTTCCAGAATAGATAGTGGTGAGGGCTGCACGTCCTTGTGAATATACTAAAAACTGCTGAATAGTATACTTAATTTTTAATTTTTTTTTAATGTTTATTTTTGGAGGACAGAGAGAGAGAGAGACAGAGCATGAGCTGGGGAGGGGCAGAGAGAGAAGGAGACACAGAATTTGAAGCAGACTCTGGGCTCTGAGCTGTCAACACAGAGCCCAACGCAGGCTCGAACTCACAAGCTATGCCACCATGACCTGAGCAGAAGTCGAGCACTTAACCGACTGAGTCACCCAGGCGCCCCATGAATAGTATACTTTATTTTTTTTATTTAAAAAAATTTTTTTATGTTTATTTTTGAGACAGAGAGATAGACAGAGTGCGAGCAGGGGAGGGGCAGAGAGAGAGAGGGAGACACAGATCTGAAGCAGGCTCCAGGCTCTGAGCTGTCAGCACAGAGCCCGCCGCGGGGCTCGAACTCACGAACGGTGAGATCATGACCTGAGCTGAAGTCGGACACTTAACTGACTGAGCCACCCAGGCGCCCCTGAATAGTATACTTTAAAAGGGTGAATTTTATGGTATGAGAATTATATCTCAATTAAAAAAAAAAAAAAAAAGCTGTGGGAAGAGGTGCCACCCTGTGGCAGAAAGAGCCCTAGGCTACAGTTCCATCCCAGCCCCACCATGGACCAGCTCTAAAGCCAGTCACTTAGCCTCTCTGTGGCTTAGTTTCCTCATCTCTAATATGGGAAGATTGGTCTATGTGGTCTCTAAGGCCCTTCTCATTCTAAAATTCTAGGGTTCTAAATAAAGCTGCATGACTTTTTTTTGAAAAAATTTTTAATGTTTATTTTTGAGAGAGAGAGAGAGAGACAGAGTGTGAGCAGGGGAGGGGCAGAGAGAGAGGGAGACACAGAATCCAAAGCAGGCTCCAGGCTCTGAGCTGTCAGCACAGAGCCCAACGCGGGGCTCAAACCCACAGACTGCAAGATCATGACCTGAGCTGAAGTTGGATGCTTAACCGACTAAGCGACCCCAGCGCCCCTAAGCCGCATGACCTTGAGGACTCACCAAACGTGGGCCTTACGGTCAGCAGCCCCTGCTGACTGGCCTCTGTGGTTCTGACATTAACACTGGTGAGACTGGCCATAGCCACCAGGCCTTTATTTGGTACTTGACACTGGACTTGATGTTTCAATTGATTTAATCCTCACAACACCCCCTTGAAATCAGTACTGTTATTATTCTCCATTTATGGAGGAGAAGATGGGGACCTATAACAGGGTTAAGTGACTTTCCCAAGGTCATACAGCTGGTGGAGCAGAGAGTCAAACTCCAGACCTGTTTGCTCAGCCACATCTGGGAGAGCAGAGAACAGTCTTGGTGCCTCCAGGAAAGGGAGGCAGAGAAGGGCCAAGGGGCTTCCCAGCTGGAAATGCCCCTTCTTAAACTCCCTGGGCAGACTTGGGTCTCGGTTGTTTTCTCCCTGTTTTCCATCCCACCATAGCCCCATCTCAGTCCCTCTCAGTCCAGAGTGACAACAGCTAACTGGTGTTAGAGGGAGGGCAAATGTAGGATCCTGGGAGAGCATTGGAGAAGCACAGCTATGATAAAGAACATTTATGCAAAGCTAAGTATCCTGTAACTTGACAAGGTGATTCCAGTGGTTCCTGCCTGCCTGTGAGCTTTCAGAAGTGGTCAAAGGGCTGCTGGTCCTCTAGTCTTCCCTTTAGGCAGGATGGAGTCTGCCTAATAGAACCCAGGGATTTCAAGTCCTAGTCAGCCTTCGCCCTTGTGGTAGAAGCTGATTTGCCTCAAGGACATTCACCTCCTTGGACCCATAGCTGAACTTTGGGATTGAGGTCGAAAATAGCCGTGACCATGCCCCAAGATGGCCCTGAGAACTGCTGGGGCTCACTGGGCCTGTCCCTCTGAACATCCTGGGTGCAGGAAGCTTACTTTGTACCCTCCGTCTTGCTGCCCCTGAATCCATTGACTTCTTAGACATCTTTCCAGTTCTTAAGTACAAGATCCACCCCCAGACAGGAATACGGTTTCTTTCCTTACCTTTCTTCCCCTAAACAACTAACTTTGGTCTCCACTGGAAACAGTGGGTAAAAACCTCCTTGGGCTTCTGAATTTTATCCTCTGCTTGTTTCTAGGAGGGAAAAAAAAAAAGCTTAGCTTTTGCATGCCCTTTTAGTCCAAAGGATTTATTTGTCATTTTGTACTGAGAGGTACTGGAAAGAGGTCAGTCTTGGAGGGTTGGGGATGGGGTGAGGCTGGGACTGGGGTGAGTGATTCAAGCTGCAGGTGGATTTCTGGGAGGCAGGTTCCTAATCTCTAAGCATACATGACTGACCTGGGCGATCCTTTTTCTCAGATGTGAATGTGGACCAGCCAGATGAGAAATCAATCATTACTTACGTGGCTACTTACTACCACTACTTCTCCAAGATGAAGGCCCTGGCTGTGGAAGGCAAAAGGATTGGCAAGGTATTCCCCACCACGGGGCGGTCAGCGCAGAGGTCTGGCCTGGAGGTCTCCCTCCCCTAAAGCAGAGACAGGGCGGAGCTGTGGGGCTGGGCCAGGGACCCCGTGGGCAGGCCCCCCATGTCGCTGTCTCGCAGGTGCTGGACCATGCCATGGAGGCAGAGCGCCTGGTAGAGAAGTACGAGTCCCTGGCCTCAGAACTGCTGCAGTGGATTGAGCAAACAATTGTGACCCTCAACGACCGGCAGCTGGCCAACTCCCTGAGCGGGGTCCAGAACCAGCTACAGTCCTTCAATTCCTACCGCACGGTGGAGAAGCCACCCAAGTAGGTGCCTGGGGACCACCCCCTGCAGCAGCATGCCTGCCCTGAGCCGTGCTCATGGGAGAAGGAGCCTAAATTAGGGGGGCCTTTGGGGAGGGAAATTTGGCAGGACATAAATGCAGCGAAGGCTCATGTCTCCCAGCTCAAAGTGCCAGAAGCAATTCCACTATAAATTTTTTAAATGATTATCCATTTTTTAAAGATCATGCTGTAGGAATGCCTGCGGCAGTCGAGTCAGTGCAATCCACTCGGATAAGATTACTGGCTGGGTGTTGCAGAACCCTATTCCAGCTCAGGGCCAGGGGGACCGGATCTGACAGGAGGGTCATAACCAGCAACACGGGTGTGCGACTGGTGACTTACACGTTGCAAAGGTTCTTACTGTTTACCTATATTAGAAATTGGCTTTTTTTCAAGTGCAGAATTGCCATTAGGCAGTTCTATACCGTGCATGCTAAACCTTCTGTTTTCCTGTTTTTGAGCTTTTTCGGAGTTAATGTGTTTCAGCTCCAGAGCGAACACTGATCCAGCAAACATCTGTTCCTACACATTCCAAGAATGATTTAAGGTGTGCCCTTTGACCCAGAAAGGCCTCTTCTGGGCATTGAACAAAGATATAGCTTCCAGGATGTTCACTAACCTGACCTTTGTAAAAGCAAAATGAGTCATGGGATAGCCACTGAAATTAATGTTGAAGAGCTGCATTTGTTGACATGAAAAGACGTTCGTGAAAAATAGGTGAAGAAGCCGTTTACAAAACTGCTTATTCGTAGACAGCAGGGAGCAAACGGCGAAATGTTCAGGTTCAAAGTACCTGAGTTCAAATCCTGGTTTTGCCATCAAGCAGTCCTGAGCATTGGGCATCTTACTGAGCCTCTCTGTGCCTGTTTTCTCATCTGAAAAATGGGGATAATAAGAGAACGCGGATAATAGTAAGAACCAAATGAGAGGGCCTGGCTCACAGTGGGGGGGTCCTTGGCCAACATTAGGTGTGGTTCTGATATGATCCCATCTGTGTACAAAAAAAAGAAGAGGAAGCACATGCCTGCCAAAGGGCAACCGGTCGTTTCTGTATGGGTTTCATTTGCTCTAAAATTATGTTCTTTTTGCCTACCAATATTTTCTGGCCTTTGCACTGAAACCATGCACTGCTTTCATGAGAAGAAAAGCAACCCAGGACACTTTATTTTGAGATGTAAAGGGATCCTGTGCCTAAGTGGCCCCTGACCCCAACCTGGCCTCCTACCTCAGGTTCACCGAGAAGGGGAATTTGGAAGTTCTGCTCTTCACCATCCAGAGCAAGCTGCGGGCCAACAACCAGAAGGTCTATACGCCCCGCGAGGGCCGGCTCATCTCTGACATCAACAAGGTGCACGGCCTCCCTTCCTGTCCCACCGATGTCCCATCCCTGGCACCAGCCCCCACTACCCCAACTGGAACACTTGTCCAGGCTCCCCACGGTCCTCCCCGGTACAGATATGACTCACACATCCTCCTGTGCCTCCTGCACATCCCCCCTTCCTCCTCCGTCTGTCTCTCCGTGCAAGTGCACATAATAAAATTACACCCTAGTTCCTTATCTTGTTCAGCATACCCCGAGTTCGCTGTCTCTACTTTTTTTTTTTCTTCACAATGTTGTGAGATTAATGTAAGTAATAGGGTTCACCTGCGGTCCCACCACCACAAACAAATCCAGGGGTCTCCACCGTTCCCTGTCCCTTTCCAGTCCTCATCCACAAGCAGATGAGCTCTCACGCAGCTCCGTGGCACTCACGTCGTCCCACTTGTCATACTTCCACGCACAAATGTCTAACCAACTACATGCCACAGACCCAGCAGACTGAGCTTCCGTGGGACTCGTAGCGTGCCCTCGGTCCTGATGATCCCTCCCCACCCTCACTTCCTGAGCCCTGGTTCTTTTGCACCAATCCCGTCCCCACCTCGCAGGCTTGGGAGCGGCTGGAGAAAGCTGAGCATGAGCGTGAGCTGGCCCTGCGCACCGAGCTGATCCGCCAGGAGAAGCTGGAGCAGCTGGCCGCCCGCTTCGACCGCAAGGCCGCCATGCGGGAGACCTGGCTTAGTGAGAACCAGCGCCTTGTGTCCCAGGTAAAACACAGGGGGCTCTTGGCCTGTGTAGGCTGGGCAGGAGAAATGGGAGAGCGAGTGGTAGATTAGGAGCCCTGCAACATGGGGAGCTAATGAAACCAGGAATCCATCGCACGGATAAGAAGACCAGGAATCCCTGGAACGGGGGGCCAGAGGCTTGCACTGGAGAAAGGGTTAGTGAGATAGGATGGGATAGGATAGGGACGAGACAGAGCCACCTTGCAAAGTTGACATCTTGCAGTGGAAGCCCTCTGGGGAGCAGAAGGGACCGGCGAGCAGAGGTGGTGGCCCTGAGCTCCTCAACTTCCCCTGCCTGCCCTCTGCCTCAGGACAACTTTGGGCTGGAGCTGGCGGCCGTCGAGGCAGCAGTGCGGAAACACGAGGCCATTGAGACGGACATCGTGGCCTACAGTGGTCGGGTGCAGGCTGTGGATGCCGTAGCCGCGGAGCTGGCCGCCGAGCGCTACCACGACATCAAGCGCATTGCCGCGCGGCAGCACAACGTGGCGCGGCTCTGGGACTTCCTGCGGCAGATGGTGGCAGCCCGGCGGGAGCGGCTCCTCCTCAACCTGGAGCTGCAGAAGGTGTTTCAGGACCTGCTCTACCTCATGGACTGGATGGAAGAGATGAAGGTAGCAGCGGGCTGGGGGTGAAGATGAGCAGGGCAGTGACAGCGTGACTGGGGACCTGTTCCCTTGGCGCATCTTGGTGGAGTATGTCTCAGTGCAGGGCCCTGACCCCTATTCAGGTGCACAGAGCAAACAGGGCCCCGTCTGCGCGGGGCTCACATTCTGGTGGGAGGAGGCTGATGATAAAACCCACGGACTCGCCTGGTTGGCTCAGTCGGTAGAGCATGTGACTCTTGACCTCAGGGTCATGGGTTCGAGCCCCACATCGGGCATGGAGCCTACTTAAAACAAAACAAAGCAAAACAAAAAGCAAAACACTCCACGAGCCTATCAAGAAACAAAATAGCAGGTGGACATAAAGCCCACGAGGAAACTGAACAGGGTCATGTTATAAACTGGTCCAGGAAGGCATCTGAGAAGATGCCATTGCAGAATAACTGAAGGAGCCAGCACAGGGAGATCGGAGCAGGCACTGTTTCAGGCAGAAGGAACAGCCTTGGACCTGCACAGGCGTGCCGTGGTCAGCGAGAGCAGGAGGGCAGTGGCTGAGATAAGGGTGGAAGCAGCCAGCTCACCCAGGGCCTTCCTGGCCTGCTCAGGGGGATGAGTTTTGTTCAAAGTCATATGAAGCACTGAGAATGATTGGAAGGTTTTGGAAAGGAGAGACACGATTCTGCCTTAACGTTCTTAGAGGTCACCTTGACCATGAGATGAAGGAGGACCGTGGGGAGCTAGAGTGGGAGCCAAGGGGCCAGTTAGAGGTGGTGTAGTGACCTGTGCAAGGGATGGGGATGAGGCTGGGTCTGGAGAGACACTGAAGTTGCTGGGGTGCTGGGGACTAAGCCATGACCGCAGGAGGGTGGCAAGAATCTGGGTCTGAGAAGATGAGTCAGAACAGAGATTTCAGGAGCAAGGGTTAGTAAGAAAGTCGTTCCACAGGAGGGGAGTTGAGTACAAAATGGCCAGGGAGCTGAACAGAGCTGGGGTGTCACTGTGTGTGTGTGTGTGTGTGTGTGTGTGTGTGTGTGAGAGAGAGAGAGAGAGACAGAGAGACAGAGAGACAGAGAGAGAGAGAGAGCTGTCGCACATGAGCAGGTGTGCTCATCTGGGTGTGACACCCAGAGCCCCCCCACAGAGGGGGTTAGGAGGTTCCGTGGATCCAGGAAAAGGGAGCAAGATTAGCCCGGTGTGTGTGGCAGGACTGAAAGAGGGCTGGCGGGGGTGGGTGGGTCCTGGGTGGCCCTCGGAGAGCCATGGGCATGCCACCTGTCCTGGCAGGGCCGGCTGCAGTCTCACGACCTGGGCAAGCACCTGGCTGGAGTGGAGGACCTGCTGCAGCTGCACGAGCTGGTGGAGGCAGACATCGCTGTGCAGGCTGAGAGGGTGCGGGCCGTGAGCGCCTCTGCACTGCGCTTCTGTGACCCAGGGAAAGGTGAACACGGGGTGGTGGGGGGAGCGGAGAAGGGGAGGGAGGGTCTGGGGAGGAGAACATTAAGAACGGAAGCAGCAAGGTCAGGGAAAACCAGGGACAGGAAGGATGAGGGGTGGATGGTAGGTGACTGAGCTAGGGAGGGAGCCCTGAGAGCTGGGGGGTGGGGGGGGGGGTGGAGATTTGTAACCATGGATGGGTAGAGGCCGCAGGGTGGCTGAGTCACAGCTCTCAACCCTCCACTCTGACCTTTTCAGAGTACAAGCCGTGCGACCCACAGCTGGTGTCAGAGCGGGTGGCCTCCCTGGAGCAGAGCTACGAGGCGCTGTGCGAGTTAGCAGCGGCCCGGCGGGCCCGCCTGGAGGAGTCCCGACGCCTCTGGCGCTTCCTCTGGGAGGTGGGTGAGGCCGAGGCTTGGGTTCGGGAGCAGCAGCACCTGCTGGCCTCAGCAGAAACTGGCCGGGACCTGACCGGCGTCCTCCGCCTGCTCAACAAACACACAGCCCTGCGAGGCGAGATGAGCGGCCGGCTAGGGCCCTTGAAGCTTACGCTGGAGCAGGGCCAGCAGTTAGTTGCGGAGGGCCATCCCGGGGCGGGCCAGGCCGCCGCCCGCACAGCCGAGCTGCAAGCACAGTGGGAGCGGCTGGAGGCCCTGGCAGAGGAGCGTGCTCAGCGGCTTGCCCAGGCCGCCAGCCTCTACCAGTTCCAGGCAGACGCAAACGACATGGAGGCCTGGCTGGTGGACGCGCTGCGCCTGGTGTCCAGCCCCGAGCTGGGGCACGACGAGTTCTCCACGCAGGCCCTGGCCCGACAGCATCGGGCCCTGGAGGAGGAGATCCGGAGCCACCGGCCAGCCCTGGATGCCCTGAGGGAACAGGCCGCAGCCCTGCCTCCTGCACTGAGCCGCACGCCCGAGGGGCAGGGCAGGGTGCCCACGCTGGAGCGGCACTACGAGGAGCTGCAGGCCCGGGCAGGCGAACGAGCGCGGGCCCTGGAGGCAGCCCTGGCGCTCTACACCATGCTCAGCGAGGCCGGGGCCTGTGGGCTGTGGGTGGAGGAGAAGGAGCAGTGGCTCAATGGGCTGGCCCTGCCCGAGCGCCTGGAGGACCTGGAGGTTGTGCAGCAAAGGTAGGCCCCCTGCTGGCTCCCTCGGGGAAGGCCTTGCGAGCTGGGAGGCCAGCGTGTGGGTGGCGGGCCCTGCCATAAGCTGTCTGCTCTTGCTACAACCCTTGAGTCTTAACGATTGTGTTTTCATTTTAATGAAAAATATTTTCAGAGAAAACATTAGGGGCCCCTGGGTGGCTCGGTGGGTTAAGAGTCCCAACTGTTGGTTTCAGCTAAGGTCATGATTTCATGGTTTGTGGGTTCGGGCCTCACATCGGGCTCCGTGCTGACAGTGTGGAGCCTGCTTCGGATTCTCTCTCTCTCTCTGCCCCTCCCCAGCTCTCTCTGTCTCTCTCTCAAAAATAAATAAACTTTAAAAAGTTTTTTTAAAGAAGAAAATGTTATACAGCAAGCTCCTATATACCCAATCATCCAGATTCAATAATTGTCAGTATCTTTCTATATTTGGTTATTTTTCCTTTTCTTAAAAAAATTTTTTTTCGCATTTATTTTTGAGAGAGAGAAAGAGAGCACAAGCAGGGGAGGGGCAGAGAGAGAGGGAGACACAGAATCCGAAGTAGGCTCCAGGCTCCGAGCTTTCAGCTCAGAGCCTGACGCGGGGCTCGAACTCAGGAACTGTGAGATTATGACCTGAGCTGAAGTCAGACGCTCAACCAACTGAGCCACCCAGGCGCCCTTTTCCTTTTAAAAGTTAGCAAATCCCCACATTATCATTTTCACTTCTACATTCTTCAGGATGTGTCCTCTAACATATGAAGAAGTATTCCAAAATAGAGTAAATTATTTTTTAATTGCATGTGTGGACTTAAAAGAGCTGAGGCTTTGATGTTACAAACCTTCAGGCAGATACACTGATTAACCTCTTATGAAGTAGGTTTACTTACAGAATAATACATCTCAAAATCATTTAGAAAGGACATTTTTCTTACAGAACCACAATACCATTCTCACATAGAACAGAACCAGCAATTCCTTGATGTCTGTTACTCATTCCATAATCAAATTTCCTGGTGGCTTAAAAAATGTATTCAAAGATTTTTTTTTCTTGGTTTTCAAGATATTCTATGACAGAGATCAGCAAACTACAATCCTGGGGCCAAATCCAGCCTGCTGCCTGTTTTTTTAAAATAAAGCTTTATTGGAACAGAGCCATGCTCATTCGTTGTTTACGTATGGTCCCTGGCTGCTTTTACTTTTTTGTATTGCTCTACAATAGCAGAGCTAAATTCTCTTGACTGGGATCTTATGGCCCAAAGGCCTAAAACACTTGCTATTTGGCCCCTTACAGAAAATGTTTGCAGACTCTGTGAGAATATCCAACGCCCCTAGGAGAAGTTATGCTTCACATCTTTATCACGCAAACAAATTTTTGGTTGTCAATTCATTTTTTAATACATGTTAATAGGAGGGGACCCAGGTAGGCAGCAAAGGGGTTCCAGGAAGAATGGGGAGGTTCCCATAAAGGATGAAGCCCTGGGCCAGGAATTTGTTTGGCTCGTGCAACTGTTCGTGACATTCGCTTTCATCATCTCCTTGATTAACTCCAGAGGGGATTGCTTTTCTACTTGCTTGGGGGGAACTGAGGCTCCCCACTTGAGCCACAGATGCTGCAGGTATTATACGTGAAGCTGTGCAGAGGCTCCTGAAGATCAGCCTCGGGTGGACAGAGAGGAAGTTTGCCTGGGCATCCAGGGGAGATGGGCTGGTGCACCACCGCTCCCACAATCCACAGCCACCGCTTCCACCCTCTTCCACCCTCTCAGGTTCGAGACCCTGGAGCCTGAAATGAACGCCCTTGCAGCACGGATTACTGCTGTGAATGACATTGCGGAGCAGTTGCTGAAGGCCAAACCCCCGGGCAAGGACAGTATCATCAATACCCAGAAGCAGCTCAACCACAGGTGGGGTTGGGGAGGGCAACCCAGAAAGGATGCAGCAGACAGGGATGGCAGCCAGAGGGAGTTCTGTAGGGCATGGAATGGATGCTAAAAACGAGGAAGGAAGGTCATCTGGAACACGTTATGGGGCAGAGGCGGGAAATGTTGAGACAAATGAAGGGGGTAAAGGTAATCCGAAAGGACTTGTGCCTGGACAGGGAGCAATCGAGGGGTCGGGAGGGTGAGCGAGGAGCAGCCTCTTTAACAAGCAGAAGCAGGTGGAGGACTATGCCAGAGGAGAGAGAGGCAAGGAAGAAGCTTCCAATGGGGCAGGAAAATACCTAAATGGGGCAGGAAAGCCGAGCAGCTCTAGACACCAGGCCCTCCTTCTACTGTCAGGTGGCAGCAGTTTAGGACCCTGGCAGACGGCAAGAAGGCGGCCCTGACATCGGCCCTGAGCATCCAGAACTACCACTTAGAGTGCACAGAGACCCAGGCCTGGATGAGAGAAAAGACCAAAGTCATCGAGTCCACCCAGGGCCTGGGCAATGACCTGGCCGGGGTGCTGGCACTGCAGCGGAAGCTGGCCGGCACCGAGCGGGACCTGGAGGCCATCGCCGCTCGGGTGGGCGAACTGACTCGAGAGGCAAATGCCCTGGCTGCTGGCCACCCCGCCCAAGCCCCTGCCATCAATGCCCGGCTTGGAGAGGTGCAAGCTGGCTGGGAAGACCTAAGGGCCACCATGCGACGGCGAGAAGAATCACTGGGTGAGGCGCGGCGGCTGCAGGACTTCCTGCGCAGCTTAGATGACTTCCAGGCTTGGCTCGGTCGCACGCAGACCTCTGTGGCCTCTGAAGAAGGGCCGGCTACCCTGCCTGAGGCAGAGGCCCTCCTGGCCCAACACGCAGCCCTGCGGGGAGAGGTGGAGCGGGCCCGGGGCGAGTACAGCCGGCTCCGGGCCCTGGGTGAGGAGGTGACCCGGGACCAGGCTGATCCGCAGTGCCTCTTCCTACGGCAGCGACTCGAAGCCCTGGGAACCGGCTGGGAGGAGCTGGGCCGCATGTGGGAGAGCCGGCAAGGCCGTCTGGCCCAGGCCCATGGCTTCCAAGGTTTCCTGCGGGATGCTCGCCAGGCCGAAGGTGTGCTCAGCAGCCAGGTAAGAGCCCTGGGACACAAAGTCCCACCCAGGAAGAGAGGGAACTAGGGGTGGAGAAGTGTGGAGGAGAGAAGTGGGTGGGGAGGAAATGGCAGTGAGGGAGTAGTTGAAGAACCAGGATGGACAGAGAGGGCATGTTAGAAGAATATGGGCGGGGCGCCTGGATGGCTGGGTTGGTGAAGCGTCTGACTCTTGGTTTCGACTCAGGTCATGATCTCACGGTTGATGGATTTGAGCCCCTCCCTCAGGCTCTGCGCTGACAGCATGCTGCCTGCTTGGGATTCTCTCTCTCCCTGCTCTCTCTGCCCCTCACTCACTCATTCTCTTTCTCTCAAGATAAATAAACATCCCAAAAAAAGTTGATTTAAAAAAAAAAGAAAAATGTGGGAGTAAAACAAACAAACAAACAAACAAACAAAGATGTAGATACCTGGCTGGCTCATTCAGTAGAACATGCGACTCTTGATCTCAGGGTCGTGAGCTCAAGTCTCACATAGGGTTAGAGCTTACTTAAAAAAACAACAACAACAAAAAAAGATTAAACAGAATAAAAAGATGTCGGTATAACTTACCAAAACTGGCTTGAGAAGAAATAGAAAACCTGACCTGCCATGTAAGTGTTAAATATGTGGCCAGAAAGAAGATAAAACGGGACTTGGGCTATTAGGGTCCTCCTGCCTAGCTCCCTTGTAACTTTGCAAGACTGCAGCATAATCAGGCACCCCTCACCCCTCCACTCTGTCTTCAGAGCCAGGCTGTCTCCTCTCCTCTCCCCACCTGGCCTCCATGTCTGATATGTCCTTTCAGGAAGTCCCTTCTGAAAAGTTGACAAGTGCTTTTGAGAAGTGAGCTCCGTACCTCTCCTCCCACACAGGAATACGTTTTGTCCCACACGGAGATGCCGGGGACACTCCAAGCTGCTGATGCCACCATAAAAAAACTGGAAGACTTCATGAGCACCATGGATGCCAACGGAGAGCGGATCCGCGGGCTACTGGAGGCTGGGCGCCAGCTGGTGTCTGAAGGCAACATCCATGCCGAGAAGATCCAGGAGAAGGCTGACTCCATCGAGAGGAGGTATGGTAAAGACAGTGGGTAAATGAGAGGCCCAAGGGGGAAGTGAGCGAAAACAGCATGGCCTGTTTCATTGAGGAAGAAGCTGGAGAACGCAGCACAGGCAGACAGATGGTGGTGGGGGCTGACAAACAGTAGAGGAGGAAGAACTAAGTGGTTGGAGAGAGACTAAGCCAGGAGCTGGGAAGCCCTGCCTCCCCCACACCAGGGGAGATGAAGGCCACTGGAGTCGCTGGATGCTGGACATCAGGATCCCTGGATTGTCTTGCAGTGCTCCCGGAAGGCATTGTCCCCATAACAAGAGGACTGAAGGCTTCTAGGTTAGTTAGAGGGCCATAACCCTTTGACAGCAAGTTCAAGGGTCTCACAAGAGACTGTCATTACAGACACAAGAAGAATCAAGAAGCCGTGCAACAGCTCTTGGGCCGTCTTCGGGACAACCGAGAGCAGCAGCATTTCCTACAAGACTGTCACGAGGTGAGGCTCTTGGTACCCCCATGTCCCCTCCGACATTCCCTAGCCATCCCTTTGATAAAACGCCCTGGCTCTCTGAGCCTAGAGTAAGTCCATTGTGGTATCACCTGAATAAGTATCACCTGAATAAGCCACCTGCATGGCTTCTCCCCACATCCACCACTTCTCCCAGCTCACCTCGCCCCCTTACGCTCCACTCCATCTGAAATGTGCTCTGCCCTTCTCCACCCCTGCTCTACGCTTGGTCCAGCTGAAGCTCTGGATTGATGAGAAGATGCTGACAGCCCAGGACGTGTCCTACGATGAGGCCCGCAACCTGCACACCAAGTGGCAGAAGCACCAGGCGTTCATGGCTGAGCTGGCCGCCAACAAAGACTGGCTGGACAAGGTAGACAAGGTGAGTGGTGTGACAACAGCAGCAGGAAGAGAGCCCTGGGGCCTCGTCTGGACAGGATCATGGCCACAGTACAGGGAGGGATCCTGGCTTTAGTCTATGGTTCCTTCAGGGTTACAGGTCACGGGGCCTCTGGTGCCAAACCTCCAAGGTGGAGGTGTACGGTCTGGGGAACAAAGGTCTTCGGTCCATGAGACAGTGACTCCAGAACTGTGGGAAAGTACAAATTTGTAGTACGGGAGCCAAACTGCAGCCTTGGGTCAACACCGTAACTATCCCTGGGTCCGGAGGAGGATGACGTTCTTCAGCAGGGGTCAGCAAACTTTTGCAAAGGGCCAGATGGTAAATATTTTCAGCTTTGCGGGCCACACGGTTTCTGCTACGTGCCAGTGCGGCACAAAGGCAGCCATAGAGAATACATAAACGATCGGGTATAGCTGCGTTCCAATAAAACTTTATTTATAAAAACAAGTGGTGGGCCACAATGAGCCCACAGAGCACCTTTTTGCCAACCCTTGCTTTTGAGTCTTATTCTTCCTGGTACTTGGTACTTGGTACCACTTCCTCAAGAGCTGAGCACAGATAAAACTTTATTTCAACTCAGCAAGTATTCCTGGGCAACAATATGTGTGCTCAGCACTTTGCTAGGTACTGCAAGGTATATAAAAAGATACTTTCCTTCCCTCAAGGGCATGATGGTTGGGGAGAGGAGGAGACCAGTGTATGCCCAGTGTTTCCGTTTATTCAGCAAATATTACTATTTGCTGCTACTATATGCAAAAGCATTATATTAGGCACTGAGAAGGGTACATAGGCAGTTCCATTGTAGGCTCCACCCTTGAAGAATGACACGATAGCCAGGCTATGAGATGTATACACAAATACCTAAATTAAATCCAGAGCAGAATATTGCAAATGCAGTGAGAGAGGGCCTGATAAAGCCTAGGCCCTCTGTGTGTGCCCGTAAAGCTATGTACCAATAAAGCTTTGTTTACAAGGAGAGAAGAGGCACAGGAATCCTAGAGGCTGGAGCCTCCAGGGCAGTCCATGAAGGATGAGTAGAATTTGGACAAGCAGAGACACTGGAGGAAAAATGTTTCTGGGCAGAGAAAACCATGCAAACAGGAAGCCCAAGATGCATAAGTGGGGTACCTATATGGGAGCAAGGGGGTAAGTCAGACTGGCAGGAACGTAGAATGTGTGAAGGGGCCCCATGGAAGAAAAGGTAGGAAAAGCCTGCTAGGCCAAGTCATGAAAAGCCCTGAACACCACGTAAGGACTGTGCATCGAAGTGTGGATTGTGCTGAAGGTTTGTGAAGTGACCCAAGCAGTGCTAGACTCTGACATTCATCCTGGCAGCCATGCACAAAGTGGCTTCAAGGCAGTGTCTTGGCCTGTGTTCTTCTAGCAGCAGACCCTGAAATGAGGTTTCCAGTGCAGGCCACTTTATGACAGATGACCACCGAGAACACCGGTGGGGGCGTGGGGTGATGGGATGGAAAAGGAAAGGCATTTGATAACGGGCCCACGCTGCCATGCCAGTCACCCCAGTGGGCCACTGGTGCTCAGTACTAATGGGGCACCATGGGAACATGGGAGACAGTGTAGAACATGCATCCACATAATCCCAGCCAAAGAACAAGGATGCTGAGTCTTTGTCCACCGGCTCCCTGTCTGTCACTGGTTGCGGGCTGCTTCCTTGGGCAGTAACTCCTGGGCACTTCCGGTCTGCCTTGCATGCAGGTCAGGAGACCATGCTTCCCTCACCTCCCCAGCCACGAAAGTCCTCAAGCAGAAAGGCTGGGAGTGGGGAGAGCAGGTGGGACTTGGGTGTACATAACTCAGGGAAAGGGTGGCTTGCTGCGAAACAGGAGAAGATGGCAAATATACAAGACCATGTGTGGCGTAACCCCAGAAGCCACTAGCATGAGGGAGCCCAGAGTAGGAAAGGTCTCCATGGCTTCTTAGTTGAAATGAGATTTGAGCCAGACCTTGAACAAGTAGGGTGCAACCCAGCAGTGGGGGGTGGAGGGGCTAGAAGAGGTCTGAAACCTTGAGAAGAGCATGTTACGGAGAGTATGCAAGAACTTGCAATTATTGCCTTCACTTCAGGTTCCTACTGCCCTTTAGGTCTCTGATCTGTTACCAACCCATAAAGTTCGGCAGTATCTAATTCTTTTTTTTTTTTTTTTTTTTTTTGGGTAATGTTTGTTTATTTTTGAGAGAGAAAGTACAAGCAGGGGAGAGGCAGAGAGAGAGGAGGACAGAGGATCCAGAGCAGGCTCCGCTCTGACAGCAGCAAGCCCGATGTGGGGCTCGAACTCACGAACCATAGGATTGTGACCTGAGCCAAAGTCAGAGGCTCAGTGGACTGGTGACGGGCACCCAGCATTATCTAATTCTGACACTGACACCTTCTTTGTCCCACCACCCAGGAAGGGCGGGAGCTGACCCTCGAGAAGCCAGAGCTGAAGGCCCTGGTGTCTGAGAAGCTGGAGGACCTGCACCAGCGCTGGGACAGGCTGGAGAGCACCACCCAGGCCAAGGCCCGTAGCCTCTTCGATGCCAACCGAGCCGAGCTGTTTGCCCAGAGCTGCTCCGCCCTGGAGAGCTGGCTGGAGAGTCTGCAGGCCCAGCTGCACTCTGACGACTACGGCAAGGACCTCACCAGTGTCAACATTCTGCTCAAGAAGCAACAGGTGCTCTGCAGGCCTGTGATGGGGATGGGGAACCGCAGCAGAGAGGAGGAGGGAGTCTGTAGCTCCTGAGATTTGGGAGGTCATTCTCAGGCCTCACAGACAACATCTGCACCAGTATTTCTCAAAGCAATGTCCATGGGCCACCGTCTCCGAATCTCTGGGAGCATGTGTCTGTCAGACTGAAGTCAGAAGATAGAAACCATTCGCTAACTTGAACAATGAAATTTTAGTAAAAAAGAAGTATCAGTTAGTTAAAGGTGGTTAACTACCAAAAGGTAGAAATCGAAAGCAGGGATGAGAAAACATTTTTCTATAAAGGGCCAGACCGTAACATTTTGGCTGTTGTAGGTCATATGGTCTCTGTCATGAGTATTCAACTCTGTTCTGTAGGATAAAAGCAGCCACAGGCAATATGTAAAATAATGGGTGTGGCTGTGCGCCAATAAAACTTTATTTACAAAAACAGGCAGGGAGCTGGATTTGCTGATCCCTGCTCTAAATGGCACAGAAACGGCAAATGTAGGGAGCAGCTACTACCTCTAGTGCTGGGGAGGGGTACCCAAGGAGGACTGAGATGCATCCCCCCTGACCCCACGGCTGTTTCAGACCTCGTTGGAGAGGGCCGGGGCCCAGGGGTAGGTATTGTAGAACTTTGCTGGGGTATCCTGGGACCAGGCCAGTCTAATGCTGGCGGGCCAACACTGGCCAGCAGGAAGTTACCACTGGGATGCCAGCAAAATTTGCTGGAGGGTGGTGAGAGCCACTGGATTTCCTGCACACCATGGGCAGTTTTGCTATAGGAGCAAGAGCAAAAAAACACACAAGAACCATAAATTGCACCTTCCCCTCCTTGCATTGTGCTGTGCCTCTGGCGCCCTCTAATGACAAGACCCAGCATTGCACCAGCTGGCAAAGGAGAAAGGTCGACAGGGTTCAGTCCTAACATCTCAAAACAGGAAAAGATGTACCTGGAGCTGAGGTGATTTGGGGTCTGAGAGGCAGTAAACTGACAACTGGCCCCGTTATCACATCTCCCCCGCAGGCTCTTATGTATATTAGAGTTTGAGGTCCACTGAGCTAGGCCATGAGGAGATGCTCTCCCTGGGGTGAACCCCGGGGATAAGAAATCTTGATTGGCCACAGGAAGTGTGGAGTCTCCTCTGAGCTTGAAGGCAGATGTGTGGTGACAACACCTCCTTCCTCCCCGGGCTGCAGATGCTGGAACGGGAGATGGCAGTGCGAGAGAAGGAGGTGGAGGCCATCCAGGCCCAGGCGACAGCGCTGGCCCAGGAGGACCAGGGCGCAGGGGAGGTGGAGAGGACGTCGAGAGCTGTGGAGGAGAAGTTCCGGGCCCTGTGCCAGCCCATGAAGGAGCGCTGCCGGCGCCTGCACGCCTCCCGTGAGCAGCACCAGTTCCACCGGGACGTGGAGGATGAGATTGTGAGTCACTAGAGTCTGGGCTGAGGTAGAGTCGTCATCGTGGCAAATTGCTCCCTGCCATTCGCTTTCTAGTCTCCTTCCTGGATGCTGGGGAGATGCCAGCATCTCTTCCCTTGGCATGGAAAACGGACTCTCGAGGGACTCTTGGGGATGCCCTCTGGGTCCCTGTGCCCCAGACTCAGAGATGACCATTCCCAGCAGGCACACACCAGG
The DNA here is from genome assembly GCF_016509475.1 of Prionailurus bengalensis. Lineage (NCBI taxonomy): Eukaryota > Metazoa > Chordata > Mammalia > Carnivora > Felidae > Prionailurus > Prionailurus bengalensis. The sequence continues at coordinate 110,157,335 of NC_057346.1, read as the reverse complement.
AGCCCTAGCAAACCTCTCCCCAAGTCTCCCCACTGTCCAACCCCAGCTCTCACTTTGCCCTCTGGACCTCCACTGACCCCCTCTTTCTCATCCAGTTGTGGGTGACAGAGCGGCTACCCATGGCTAGCTCCATGGAACATGGCAAGGACCTGCCCAGTGTCCAGCTTCTCATGAAGAAAAACCAGGTGAGGCCAAGGCTAAAGGCAAAAGAAAGGGTCTCAAGGGCCTCCCAGACTTGGAAGTTTGTTTTTTCTTAAAAAAAAAAAAATTGGGGTTTCTCTGGCTCCCCCTCAATCTGTGTGTCATTCTAGACTTCAGTGCTTGGCCTCTCTTCACCAAAGGAGGGTGGGTTCTCTTTGTAGCAGATCAGGTGGACTGAAGGGGTGTTACCATCCCATTCTTAGGTCAGAGGAGGGGGCAAGTGAGGAGGACTCAGGAAGAAAGAAAGCTGAAAGTAGGGGGCTGGCTGTGGAGCAGGTGGAAGGGGGAATGTGGCGAGGGGCCCCCTCTCAGAGTGTCCTCTTCTACTGCTGTGGACAGACCCTGCAGAAGGAGATCCAGGGCCACGAGCCGCGGATCGCGGACCTGACGGAGCGGCAGCGTACTCTGGGAGCAGCAGCGGCAGGCCCAGAGCTGGCTGAGCTGCAGGATATGTGGAAACGCCTGAGCCACGAGCTGGAGCTTCGAGGCAAGCGACTGGAGGAGGCCCTGCGGGCCCAGCAGTTCTACCGCGATGCCGCCGAGGCGGAGGCCTGGATGGGCGAGCAGGAGTTACACATGATGGGCCAGGAGAAAGCCAAGGTGAGAGGCCCAGCAGAGCTCAGGCTGTGTGGCTGCCACTCTCTTCCCCAGCCCCCTGCTCCCTGATGCCCACTGTCGTTCCCAGGACGAGCTCAGCGCCCAGGCAGAGGTGAAGAAGCATCAGGTACTGGAACAAGCCCTGGCTGACTATGCTCAGACCATCCATCAGCTGGCAGCCAGCAGCCAAGACATGATTGACCACAACCACCCAGAGAGGTGAACACGGCGGGGAACAAGGGGGAGCACGGCTCCTGGGGGAGACAAGAACGGGTTCCAGGGTGGTGCCGGGACTGTGGGGCCTTCTGTGCTACATGTGTACAGAACTATTTAGAAAGCTAGACAGGCAGAGACTTGGCAAGTAGTGGGGGGAGGGGGGGGCGGGCAGAAGGGACTGGACTGTATAGGATAGGTAGGGTTCAGAGCCATGTGTCTTAAGTCCTGCCACCCCTGTCCCCACAGCACGCGAATATCCATCCGCCAAGCGCAGGTGGACAAGCTGTACGCCAGCCTGAAGGAGCTGGCGGGAGAGCGGCGGGAGCGCCTGCAGGAGCACCTGCGGCTGTGCCAGCTCCGCCGTGAGCTGGACGACCTGGAGCAGTGGATCCAGGAGCGCGAGGTGGTGGCAGCCTCCCACGAGCTGGGCCAGGACTACGAGCACGTGACTGTGAGTGCAGGGCGGGCACCAGCCCACCAGCCACAGAGCTGCTCTGGGAGGTGCGGAGGACCCCCCCGGGAGGCCAGCGCCTCCTTCTGGCAGAGCATCGAGGGGCAGGGGGTGCAAGAGCGGGCTGAGCAGGCACCGCCCTTGGGTACTTAATTTGAAGAACCGTGCAGAAAAGAGGTCATGGGACTGCACGCAGGTGTGGGCAAAAAGGAAATTTCCAATCCAACAGCACAGGTGACTTCCTCTGCACTGTTTGGGAATTTGGGCCCCCGTTAGTGCAGACACATGGACCATAGTTAGGGTATTTTGCCTGACGGCCAAAGGTTCCAAGCACCCCTAATGCTTTTGCTGGAGGCTGGGGGCATCAGTCACATGTGGGGTAAATGGGAACCAGTTGTCCTGCTGAAGAAACCTGTTTTGGCCCTTGTGGCCCGTGGGGAGAGTCACTTCTCAGGTTTGGGGCTACAAGTCTCGCCCACTAGACAGGGACTGCATCTACCCGTGTTAAAGCGCTGTCCGCGTAACTGCTTCCTCCTCCAGATGCTCCGGGACAAATTCCGAGAGTTTTCCCGGGACACGAGTACCATCGGTCAGGAGCGTGTGGACAGCGCCAACGCACTGGCCAACGGGCTCATCGCTGGGGGCCATGCCGCCCGGGCCACCGTGGCCGAGTGGAAGGACAGCCTCAATGAGGCCTGGGCGGACCTGCTCGAGCTGCTGGACACGCGGGGTCAGGTGCTGGCAGCGGCGCACGAGCTGCAGCGCTTCCTGCACGGGGCGCGCCAAGCACTGGCGCGCGTGCAGCACAAGCAGCAGCAGCTTCCCGACGGGACCGGCCGGGACCTCAACGCAGCCGAGGCCCTGCAACGCCGCCACTGCGCCTTTGAGCATGACATCCAGGCCCTCAGTGCCCAGGTCTGACCCAAGCATGGTGATTTGGGGGAGCGGGGCGGGGGGGAGGCGGTGCTCAGAGGAGACTTCATGGGAAATGGTGGGGGGTTGGCATCCTCTGGAGGGATGCTTAAGGACAAAGTTAAGAGTGGTTCCAGGGAAACCTCTCTGGCCAGGGTATATCTAGCCACAGCATCCACACCTTTAATGACCAGCCTTCTTGGGGGCCCATGACATTTCCAGATGGTCTCAATGGCTGGATTCTTCATAGCATACTAAAATCTGCCTGTTGGTCCCACCCAGGTCAGAGCTCCAGACCCACACCACAGAAGCATAGATTCTTTCTCCAACCGTTTAAACCCAGTCAACCAATACCCAAGTCCCTTCATGGCTGAAAATCTCATTCTAGCAATCGTTGAGGCCCCTCGTGTCCTGGGCAGGCCTCTGGAAGCTCAATTGGCCAGTGGTCTGTTTAAAAGATTGCCCCCGCCAGACTCCCCAGGCCCCATGTTGAGACCCAGCAGGGCAGGGTATGACAGGGCTTACTCTGGGCACCGGCCTTCATTTTTCCCAGCGGCTACCCTCTGCTCTGCCTCCTGCTTCTCTGGCTGGTAAAATGGATGGGAGATAGAGCACAGAGACCAGGACCGGAGAGACCCCTGCTCGTTGGAGACCCCCAGCTCTGCCTCACTCTGAGCGGGGGTCGGGGGGGCCCACAGGTCCAGCAGGTGCAGGATGATGGCCATCGGCTCCAGAAGGCCTATGCTGGAGACAAGGCTGAGGAGATCGGCCGCCACATGCAGGCTGTGGCTGAGGCCTGGACCCAGCTTCAGGGAAGCTCTGCCGCCCGCCGCCAGCTGCTCCTGGACACCACGGACAAGTTCCGCTTCTTCAAGGCCGTCCGGGAGCTGATGCTGTGGATGGATGGGGTGAACCTGCAGATGGATGCCCAGGAGCGGCCCCGGTGAGGGCCACGGTGCCCTGCAGCCTCCAAGGGCTGTGGGCTGGGGGCTGGGACAGGGTTGTGGGCAGCGGTAATGTGGTCTCTGTACCCCCAGGGATGTGTCCTCCGCAGATCTGGTCATCAAGAACCACCAGGGCATCAAGGCAGAGATAGAGGCCAGGGCCGACCGCTTCTCCTCTTGCATCGACATGGGGCAGGGGCTGCTTGCCAGGAGCCACTACGCAGCTGAGGAGGTGGGTGAGGTGTGGGTGCAGCCAGGTCGTCCTCACAGGGGGAGGCCTCGGTGCTGATCTCTCCTCTGAGTCTTCCTCCTCCCTCTCGTTCTTCCTTCGCAGAACCACCCCCTTCCCCTTGGTGCTGTTCACGATTTCCCCATTCCAACTTGCCCCCAGAACCGTCTGCCTCCTGAAATCAGAAATCTCTAGTTCCCTGTGTGAGTCCTCCAGAGACCCCAGAAAGGTCCTACTGGGTGCTAACTCACATCTCTGCCCCCTAGATCTCGGAGAAGCTGTCTCAGCTGCAGGCACGGCGCCAGGAGACAGCAGACAAGTGGCAGGAGAAAATGGACTGGCTCCAGCTTGGTGAGCTGCCGTGGGCACCAGGGAACTGGCTGAGGGCACCAGGCCCTGGGAGAAGGGGCTGGGGATCTCGCACCCTGTAGTTTCCAGAGTATGTAAGACCAAGAGGCCTGGGCATGGAATTCAAGGTGCCTGCCCTTGGCACTGCCTGCCTCTGCCCTGCGCTTCTGCCCTGGGGCAGTAGCTCCCTCTGTGACCCTGTTCTTGAAGCGCTGTGGCAACAGTGCCCTGCTGGTGCTCTGACCTGCTATCTCCTCCTGACCCCCCAACCCCCCAGTTTTGGAGGTGCTCGTATTTGGGAGAGATGCGGGTATGGCGGAGGCCTGGCTGTGCAGCCAAGAGCCATTGGTGAGAAGCGCTGAGCTGGGCTGCACAGTCGATGAAGTCGAGAGCCTCATCAAGCGTCATGAGGCCTTCCAGAAGTCCGCAGTGGCCTGGGAGGAACGTTTCAGCGCCCTGGAGAAACTCACCGCGGTGAGGAATGCCCTCCCCTCCCACTGCCCCAGACCTGCGCTCTGTCCTGCTTGATGAAGACGTGTCTTCCCTTCCCACTGTACCAGCGTGTCCTGGATGTGAGCCGTGGGTGCCTGTTGTACCATGGCTCCAGGAGCCCTCAGCTCCCCCGTTGCTTCTAATCCCCACCTTCTTTTGAAATTCTACTTTCTATCCTTTCTGTTCCATCAGGCGAGCTGAGGCATCTCAGCTTTCCCCAGTGCCCTCCCTGATCCTTTTGAGTGCAACCTTCTACGCTCTGACCCCAGAATGTTTTGACAGCTGGAGGAGCAGGAGAAGGAACGGAAAAGAAAGAGGGAGGAGGAGGAACGGAGGAAACAGCCCCCTGCCCCAGAGCCCATAGCCGGTCTGTCTGAAGGGGACCTGGTGGACAGCCAAACAGCTCCCGATGCCACCCGGGATGGGTGAGAGCTGGGACCCCTGGGGACAGAGAACGTGGCTGAGTCTGAGCAACCCAAGGACTTAACACTCTGTCTCACCTTCTGCTGTTCCAGAACCCGCCCCCGGCCGCCAGCGTCTGCACAGCAGGCCAGCGTCAACGGAGTCTGCACGGATACAGAGTCCCCTCAGGTGACCCCCACTGCCCTGTGCCCCCCGATCAGGATCTTAGCTCCCCATCTTGCATGTCCTCTTACAGCTTTTTGTCCTCATAGCCCCTGTTGGAACAACAGAGACTGGAGCAAGGCAGCTTCCCAGAAGGACCTGTGAGTTTCGCCCAGAGGTGTGGGTGTTAATAACGGGAGATGAAGGGAAGAAGAGGGGTGTGAGCCAGGCGGTGGGGATCCTGGGGATAGGATAAGACAGGGGCCCAGAGGAAACAGGGGGTGGGAAGACCAGCTCTTGGACTTCAAGCTTCATGACATTTGGGCTAGATATTTCCCATCTGGTCCTTTGACACTGACACTGTTGTCCATTTTGCCCACAGGGGTCTGGCACAGGGGACGAGGCCAACGGGCCACGGGGGGAGAAGCAGACCCGGACGCGAGGCCCAGCCCCTCCCGTAATGCCCCAGAGCAGGTCATCGGAGCCAGCCCGGGTTGCCACCTTGCCCCCTCGAGGCCCAGAGCTCTCTGCCCAGGAGCAGATGGAAGGGATGCTGTGCCGCAAACAGGAGATGGAGGCCTTTGGCAAGAAGGCTGCCAACAGGTACTGGCCCTGGCCGCACAGCGTCGGTGGCCTCTCGGCTCCTGCCTTCTAAAGAGGCTTCCCTGGGCTCAGTCGGTTGAGCGTCCGACTTTGGCCCAGGTCGTGATCTCGTGGTCTGTGGGTTCGAGCCCCACGTCGGGCTCTGTGCCGACAGCTCAGAGGCTGGAGCCTGATTCAGATTCTGTGTCTCCCTCTCTCTCTGCCCCTGCCCCACTCACGCTCTGTCTCTCTCTCAAAAATAAACATGAAAAATAAAATAAAATAAATAAAAAGAGGCTTTCCTGGAACCTCTTCCAAATAGACGGGGAAGAGGTATGGTATAGGAGGAGGGTCCTCTGGGAGAAGGAGAGGATCCAAGAGAAGAGCAGGGGCCTCAGGTGATGGTCAGGAGTGTGTAAAGATAAGGGGCCCAAAGACAGGAGTGGCACTGGAAGCCCTCAGACACCCAAGCTAGGGTTCTAGGCCCCATAGAGACCAGTCACCTGTCTCATCTCATCACCTACACCACATCCCTCCCAGGTCATGGCAAAACGTGTACTGCGTCCTGCGGCGTGGGAGCCTTGGCTTTTATAAGGATGCAAAGGCGGCCAGCACAGGAGTGCCATACCACGGAGAAGTGCCTGTCAGCCTGGCCAGGGCCCAGGGCAGCGTCGCCTTTGATTATCGAAAGCGCAAACACGTCTTCAAGTTGGGGTAGGAATGCAAAGTGCCCTCAGGATGGGAGGGGAGTTGGGGGCGATGCGAAGTATAGGGGAGCCACAAGCTAGTAGAGGGAATCGAGTCACAGGGCTGGGTGTTTGGGGACAGAGATGTAGGTGAGAGAACGGGAGGGGGTCTGGTTGCACTCAGGGCACAGGAGCACCAAGATGCGGGCTTGCCTGCTGATGTCAAGCAAAAAATTATGGTGCATGGGAAATCTGAAGGCGGCCTGCCTCCGGGGACCTCCAGGGACCTGCCTCTGCCTGCCAGCAAGCAGCCAGTGCAGGAGGCACAGCCTGGGATGCAGGTGAGCTCACCGTGGTCCTCAGCAGCCAAACAGGAAGGGCCTGCTTTTGCATAGCGCTGGGAAAGTGCAGGATGTGCAGAACGTGCCCTCCAGCCTGCTCTCAGGGTGATCACTGGGACTCCACGAGCGCTGGTGTAGCCGGTCCAGATTCTCAGCTCTGGTCTGAGGCTTCTCTTTCTCCCAACAGCTTGCAGGATGGAAAAGAATATTTATTCCAGGCCAAGGATGAGGTGAGCTTGCCCCTTCTCCCCCCGCGTCTCTATCTCTGGGCCATTCTCAGAACCTTCCAGTTGTAGATTCCCCTTTCTTCCCTCTCCTCTCTTTTTCCTTAAGTGTCTCCCTCTTCGTGAGCAGATAGCTCACAGTGTGCCACCTGGATGTTTGTGAAGGCCACCCAAAAACCTGTTTCCCGTCTTAAAGGGGTCATTTTCTCCAGTGAGACAAAATAGTCCAAACACTTTCCTGCCTGCTCCTCCTCAGCTTCCCAGCGTCTGCAGGCCACAGCTTCAGCCCGGCTGCCTTGACGCTGACCACCTGTCTTCCCGTGCCCTCCGCAGGCGGAGATGAGCTCATGGCTGCGGGTGGTAAATGCAGCCATTGCGACTGCGTCCTCTGCCTCTGGAGAGCCTGAAGAGCCAGCGGTGCCCAGTGCCGCCCGGGGCATGACTCGGGCCATGACCATGCCCCCGGTATCACCGGTCGGGGCTGAGGGGCCTGTCGTGCTTCGAAGCAAGGACGGCCGAGAACGAGAGAGAGAAAAACGCTTCAGCTTCTTCAAGAAGAGCAAGTAGTTGGGGGCGAGACTCCCAGGCCAGCTTCTTCCCTGTATTCAGGAAACTGCCAGGGACTGTCAACAGGGACCACCCTCTTGTCAGGACAACTGCCTGCTGCTAGGGTCTGTTGCCAAGGTCAACCCATCACCAGGAACTGTTGGGGGGTGGGGGGGACAAGTCAGTGTTCCCAAGGGCGATGCTCCTCTTCTGCTATTTAATTCCAGACTGGTGGTGGGACCCAGGCAACCCCCAATTCCACTCCCGCCTCCTGACTTCTTCCTTCTCCCCCAGCCCTATGCCTCTACCCTGACTCCGGTGAGGACAGCCCTGCACCCTCAACATAGGCCATGTGGGGAATGGCTGCCCCTGCCTCAGGTCATTCTCCCACCACGGCTAGGACATGCCCCTCGGTTCCTTGCCCCTGGGGACCAGCCAGGAACCTCTCAGAGCTGAAGCAGGACCTGGGGGCAAGATTGCCAGATGGCCGAGTCAGAGGTGCCGAAACTCCCCCTTCCCATCCTAACTCGTCCTCTGACTCGAGTGGCTGCCCATCTGCAGCGACGCTCAATGGCTTCCAGGTGTGAGTTGTTCAAGGGCAACCACAGCCTTGAGTCTGGCCAAGGAGGTGATTAAACAGCTCAGCTTGTCTTACTGCTTCTTGGTGTCTTTGCTTTCCCGACCACAAGCCCCCCTGCCTGTGCCCACGTTCTTGCCTTTGGCTCTGGTCTCCCGTATGTCAGGTTTCCGCAATGCCCCCAGCCTCCAAACCATCAAAGAACCACATTATCTTGAGAGCTTCCCTACTTTGGTCTCATTTCCCTGTGATAATGACCTCCAGTTTGCTGGGTTGATTAATGGCAAGCCTCAGTTTCAGATCAAAGAAGTTCACCATGGGTCAGGATGTTAATAAGCACTGTTAATGTTAAAGGCAGTGAACAACTAATTCCCCGGTGCACAACTTTCTTTACTCGTGACTCTCTCAACTATTTTCAAAAATGAAAGACTGAATTGCCACAAGCAAGTCTCAGCCACTGCTCAGCCCACCAGTGGAGAGTGGAGCACAGAGGGGGTGGTTATGGACCCCGTCTTCTCTCCCGAATGGAGAGGATCAAGGGAGTTCAGACAGGGGTCAGATAAGTGGCAAATTCCACTGACGGATAGGATGACATCACCCTGGGAAGCCACGAGGTACATGCAAAGTGTGTAAATACACACACATACAACAGAATATAGTCTAGATCTGGTGAAGTATTTAAAAAAAAAAAAAAAACAAAACAAAAAAAACCCCCACCAGGTAGCTTTCTCCTTTGTCTTTGGCTTGGCAATTGGAAGTTTCAGGCAATGTATTGCCTTGGTGACCTCCTACAGGAAAAGCTTTGTTCTTTCATTTTTTCCCCATAAATACACAACCATTTCTTTTGGGGGCTCAGAGAAGATCTTTCCAGAGAAGCAGCCCTATCTTTAATTTTTAAAAATTTTAACTTCCAGTATAGTCAACATACAGTGTTATGTTAGTTTCAGGTATACACTCTAGTGATTCAACAATTCCCTACATCACCCAGTGCTCATCACGACAAATGCATTCCTTAATCCTCATCACCTGTTTCACCCATTCCCCCTCCCCCGCCCCCTCCTGTAAGCAGCTCTATATTTAGCATAATTGTCCAAGGGCCCTGGCTCAGTAGACCCCTGACCATCATCAGCCACGACAGAGAGTCAGGTGTGTGCAGGCCCAGGACTAGCACAACACAGCCCCAGAATGGTCTCCAGACATGAGATCTGGTAGACCAGATAGCTCACAGAATAATTCTCCCTTTCTCGTAAGAAAAGCAGATCCAGAACTATCCTACAGTAAACATGTTGGATAAATGTAACTGAGCATTATGTCGTGGGACTATACATCAGTACAACCTTCTCTTGTTCTTCGGGTACAACTGTAAAATCTCCATTGTATGAAGGAAGAAAAAGTCATACACTGTCAAGCCCTCAGGGAATCGGTATTTACACTCCAACATGGCAAGCCTGGGAGTTAAGAGGGAGAGCAATAATGGGAAATTTTAGAAGGAAATGTATATAGGAGTGAGAAATTAATGAAGAAATGATCGTTTTAACATGTGAAATGTGAATGTCAGCAGGGCAGCTAAGTACAGCAGTCTTGCAGGATGCAGTCAGTCACTGTGAAAGGAGAAGTAATGGAGATGTGGTTTGAGCATCATCTAGGGGGCAGCTGAAGCTGCCTGAGGACATGAATCCTCAAGAACAGGACATAGAAGAGGATTAGCATAAGGTCAGGGAGTAAGTCTTAAGAGATCCCTTTGGATATGAGTGCAAGAAAAGAAAAGCTCCAGAAAGAGAATGAAATGGAGAGTGGGGGATACAAGACAGGTTAAAGCACAAAAATGCAGTAAGTGCAGGCACCACAAGTCATGGGGAAATATGGGCAGATAAAAATAGATTGAGAAAAATGTATTTGTCATCTTACTGAACATCACCTCTACGGATGAACTCTAGATCTGGGCTGTCCAAGACAGTAGCCATGAGCCACATGTAGCTACCCAGCACTTGAAATGTGGCTAGTCCAAATTGAGATGTGCTGTAAGTACAATGCTCGCCAGTTTCAAAAACGGAAGAGGAAAAAAAAATATTTCATTAATACTTTTTTTTTTTTAATTTTTTTTTTCAATGTTTATTTATTTTTGGACAGAGAGAGACAGAGCGTGAACGGGGGAGGGGCAGAGAGAGAGGGAGACACAGAATCGGAAACAGGCTCCAGGCTCTGAGCCATCGGCCCAGAGCCCGACGCGGGGCTCGAACTCACGGACCGCGAGATCGTGACCTGGCTGAAGTCGGACGCTTAACCGACTGCGCCACCCAGGCGCCCCTCATTAATACTTTTTATATTGATTATATGTTGAAATATTTTAGCTTTATTGGGTTTCAAAAGTATTAAACTGAACTTCAACGGTTTCATTTTACTTTTTAAATGTCTTTACTAGAAAATAACATGTTTTTAAGTTTTTGTTTTTAAGTAATCTCTCCACCCAACGTGGGGCTCACACAACCCTGAGATCAAGGGCCTCATGCTGCACTGACTGGCCAGCCAGGCACCCCTGGATGGCACTGTTTTAAATTGACTACAGACCTAATGTAAAAAGGACAAACATTACTGTTAACAGAGAAATAGAATAGAGAAATAGAGAAATAGAAATAGAGAAATAGAAAAATGTAGGGGAATATATTTGTGACTCCAGGGGGAAGAAAAGGACATCTTATACAAAAGTTCAAATGCACAAACTTTAAGACAAAAATTAGATTCCATAAAAAATTAAGAATTTCTGTTCAATGAAGGACATCATGGACAATGTTGATAATTTAGTGGAACGACAGAAAATATTTGAAACCAATAAGAGATTTATATCTAGAATACACAAGAAAATCCTGCAAATCAACAACAAAGAGGAGATTACTACCACTAAGAAAGATGAGCAAAAGATATGAACAGGAAATTTACAGAAGAACAAACCCCAAAAAACTTTACACCTATCATACTGGTAAAAATTTGAAAACTGGATAATGTCCAACATTGGCAGAGTTGTTGATATACAGGGCCCCTCACGTGCTGCAGGTGGGAGGTTAGACTGGTATAATTTTTCCGGAGAACAACTTGGTACTACTTAGATAAGTTAGTTCCAAGAATACCCTATGACCCAGCAAACTAGCAATTCCACCCTGGGTTTATATCCCTCCAAATTCTCACAGGGATCCATTAGGGCACACATAATTAACATAATGGTGTTAACTGTAACCTTGTTTATAATGGTGGGGGGTTGGAGGCAACCTAAATGTCCTACATGTAGAGATGGATAGGTAAAATATGATTGCACACTAGGGAATATTACACAGTGGTTAGATATCACACAGCAACACCCGGGGGGTGGGGGGAGGAGGGGTTAGCGGAAAAATTAAAACAGTGAGCCATGCAACACAAGTTGCATAAAACATTTACACAATTTACCCAAATGCGCAATGGGTGGACCTTGTTTATATCCACATTAGAAGAAACCAACTGCAAAAAGACGTATTTGCAACAATCTAGAAGAAATTTTAATATAAAGATGAGATAATATTAGCATAGTGCTGATGTTTTAATTAGAGGTAGATAGTGAAGGCCTTATAGGTGAAATGACATTACATCTCAGGTTGCTTTTTAAACACTCCAGCTCCTCCCCCCCCCACACACACACACATGCACACACAAGTATAGAGGATAGATAAAATAAGATAAGCAGAATGTTGGTAATTGTCAAAGCTGGGTAAAGGGTCCATAGGAGTTTGTCATAATATCCTGTCTCTATGCCTTTTTGAAAATTTCCACAACAAAACATTTCTTAACATGGAAAAAGCATATGCGCACTAAAAAGACATGTCTCGCAAAAACACAAAATAATACACATTAAACTCATTAGAATCGTTGCCTGTGAGGGAAGGGGAACCGAGATAAAACAGGATAAATAAGAGTAGGGAAATAGATGGGGGGGGGGGGGGGGAGATGGAACAATATAAAAACGCAGGGAAGAAAAGGATGGTGAATGAAATGAAATCTTTAGAAGGGTGAAACGTGTTAAAAAGACATTAGTTTTGGTGACCTCAGAAAATTTGGGGAAATTGGAAAGGTGGACAGAACCTAAAACACAGCACTCAAAGGTGGGCAATAGCAGGTTCAGACTCTGTATTTGAAAATATATCTGGCCTGGAACACAGAGAAAGAAGCCAAGATAGAAAACATCAATAGTGAAGATAAGTGAAAGCGATTTCACAAATGGATGAGGAGGTCCCTATACACGTTTTAAAAGTCTGAGTGTTGGGGCACGTAGGGGGCTCAGTTGGTTGAATTTCTGATTCTTGGTTTTGTCTCAGGTCAGGATCTCACGTTTGTGGGTTCAGGCTCTGCACTGACAGCGCAGAGCCTGCTTGGGATTCTCTCCCCCCTCTGCCCCTCCCTCAGCATGTGCTTTCTCTCTAAATAAACAAGCATTAAAAAAAAAAAAAAAAAAGAGTGTAGAGAGAAACTGGAAATTACCAAGAGGAGGAGGGAAGGAGAGAAGTAGATAGCAGTAGGAGAAATCATGAGTTGTATTAAATTTGTAAGGACAGTGCCTCTTCTGAAATGGTGTGGGAAACAAAAAAAGAATTCCGTGAAAGAAACTTATCAAAGTAGCTGGGGAGGAGGAGAGCACCCTGGGAAATTTGTGCCTGATGGTATCAGAGAAGCTTCTTTGGAGCCACCACAATGAACAATGGTGATTGACAACCTCACTGGCATGCTCCACTCAGAGATAAACTGGGTCCATCAATCTCTATAAACGTCTATTCTTTGTTCAAGGATGACAGTGAGTAATCCACTTAAATAGCTTCTCTTTTGCCACCAGGAGGTGCCCTTGGACTACAGCTGAATTTTGAATGCTAGAAAGTGCTGAGGAGTCACAGTTGCCTAGACCTCCAGCAGCTTGGTGTGGACTTGGGAGACCCTTTCTCACCCCTTCCCTCAGTCCAAACAAGGAATTTCTCTGGGCCTCTGCACCAAGTATTCTTTTGGTGTGTTCACCACGGACCAGGGACCGTGAAGGACACACATCAGAGTTAATACCCTACCTAGAGAAAGAAAACCAGCCGACATATGTATATGAGCAAACAAAACGTTACTGATAAACGTAGCCTGGATAACAATGCCTCATAGAGCTATCCCAGCTCTGCCATCTTTCGTTCTCTTTCCTCACCAGTGGATAACATGTTTGCAGTGAAAAAAACTAAGTTATATTGTTATATTTAAAGCTCTACAAAAATTGACTACGTTTGCTTAAAATGCTTCCTTGTTTCTAAAATGTTATCCCAAGCTACCAAAGAGGTTGGCCAGCCCGGTAAGAAACCCCTGTTTAGAGGACCCAGTGAGATAACCCTTTGTCATCAGCTACCCGCCCCCACCCCCTAATAGCACGACCCATTGTGATGATTAGCGACATCCGAGGCTTCCGATTACACCAAGGCAATGGTTGCGTCCGGAGCCCTTCTGACGCTTGAGCTCCGACCCTCCCCCCAACCCCGCTTCCAAGGTACTGATTGGCTAGCCGGGGCTGGGGGCGGACTGACTTCCGCTCCGCAGCGACGTCACCAGTTGGCCCCGCCCTCGTGTCAGGGCGGCTGGGAGCCTAGCCTGAGGCATCCATTTGTATGCGGCTGCGGGATTGGCCGCCCGGCTCCCGCGAGGGGGAGGGGAAGGAGGCAGAGCGCACTCGCGCGTGCGTGAGCTGGCGCGCGAGAAAGGGCCCGGTCGCGCCGAGGCTCGAGCGGCCGTCGCCATTTTGTAGGGTTCTCTCTGACGCTGGAGCCGCCGCCACCGCCGCCGCCACCCGGAGGTGCGAGTGGGTCTTGTGGGTTTGTGGGGAGCCCGGGGGTGGGCCGGGCTGGGCCTCTGGCGAACGGGGCTTGAACAAGGTTTGGGTTTCTCTGGCTGCGGGAGGTCCGGGGAAGACAACGGGAGGAGGCGGGGCCGGGTCTCCGGAGGGGGCGGGGCAGGGGTCGGGTTGAGTCTAGTCTTTGTTGGGGCGCAAGAACTGGAGGTTGGGTCGCTGGGGGAGTACGAGATTGGGGCCAAGGAAGCCTCTTTATTCTTAGAGTGTCTTTGAAGGTATTACCGCCCGGAGGAGACGTGCACAGATTTCCCTCCAAAACCTCGCTACCGGGGTCACTCAAGATAACATGCCTCTTGTCCCTTTCTTGAGCTCTTTCCTGCCCTCCCCAAACAGTATTTTAAGACCTAAAACAGCCAACCCTGTTATTTAAATGCTCCTCGTTTCACGGAGATGATAGACTATGCCATGCATGCTGACCCCCGACCTCCTGTTTGTGTGTCACATCTCACACTACCCCTTAAGTACAAACCTTTCCCCTCTGCTGAGAAAATAATGAACGTTTATGTGAACGTTTATATGAATCTTGAAGGTGCCAAGAACTTCTTTGGAGGGCTAAACCAAATGCAATGCACTGGAATTCCCCACTCCACCCCTAACTTTTGGCAATCTTGTTTCTTCCCTCCCAGGCTCTTGTCAGGATGGTGAAGCTGTTCATCGGAAATCTGCCCCGGGAGGCCACAGAGCAGGAGATCCGCTCACTCTTCGAGCAGTATGGGAAGGTGCTGGAATGTGACATCATTAAGAACTACGGCTTTGTGCACATAGAGGACAAGACGGCGGCCGAGGATGCCATACGCAACCTGCACCACTACAAGCTGCATGGGGTGAACATCAATGTGGAAGCCAGCAAGAATAAGAGCAAAGCCTCCACCAAGTTGCATGTGGGCAACATCAGTCCCACCTGTACCAACCAAGAGCTTCGCGCCAAGTTTGAGGAGTATGGTCCAGTCATCGAATGTGACATCGTGAAAGATTATGCCTTCGTGCACATGGAGCGGGCAGAGGATGCAGTGGAGGCCATCAGGGGCCTTGACAACACAGAGTTTCAAGGTGAACTGCTCTGGGATCTGGGTGGCAGAGCTGAGTAGTGGGGTCTAGGTCAAGACAGAGATAAGAATGCAGGACCACGTGGCTGGCAGGGTGGTGTCTTCAATTCTATTTTGGCGGATATAATAGATTGCATGTTTACCACTCTTAAGTACGGTTTACTCTTGGGAGAAGCAAACACTTCCCCTTTTCAGATGTATTTGCCAAGATGTTCCTCCGCAGCTGTATAGAATCACAGACTGTGGGTTACTTTATCCCACAGTCTTCATTTATCAGTTCTGCTGGAAGTTTACTCTGCCTGGGCAAATGAGCACCTCATGTGAGAAGGGAGGATAAAAGTCTGTGGATTACCTGCTGCTTTTGTTATATTCAGGAAGCCTTATCTTTGAGAGTTTAAATGCCTAGGATTTTGTACTCTTTACTGCCTTGGGTGATAGGTTGTTGTAGGAAAGAGGAACAGAGACATCTAGAGAGATCCCTATGTTAAAAATCTAGATGGTAAACCTGGATTTGGGGGAGTATCTTTTGAGTGCTCAAATATATTCGGTCTGTGAACTATACAAGCAGGGTCAAAAACCATGCCATTGGACTATTCTCTTCGGCCTACTATTATTTAATGGAAAAATAGAGGAAATTTTTAAAAATACTAGGTTGAATGAGGTGATGGTCTTGCTTCTGAGAGGTTCCAGTAAGGGTGTTGTAGAGTGTATTGTGTAAATTTTTTTTTTTAATTCTGTTTATTTATTTTGAGAGAGAGTGAGCAAGTGTGGGTGGGGGAGGGGCAGAGAGAGGATCCCAAGGCGGCTCTGCAGGGTCAGCCAGATGTGGGGCTTGAACCCCCGAACCATGAGATCATGACCTGAACCGAAATCAAGAGTTGGGCACTTAACCAACTGAGCCACTCAGGCGCCCCTAATTTTACCAGTTGTAAAGGTACCTCTGTTCTTATTAATACCTTGAGGTTGTCTGAAGACTCTGCAGCTGTGCTAATGTAGCCACTAGGCACATGTGGCTATTAAATAAATTTAAAAATTCATTTTCTCAGTTGTACCGCACACATTTGAAGCACTCAGAAGTCACATGAGGCTGGCTAGTGGTGACTGAATTAGTGTAAATACAGAACACTTCTGTCATCATAGAAAGTTTTGTTGGAGAGTGCTGTTCCACAAGAAGTTTGCTGTTGACAGTATCATCTTGGGCCACACATTTACAGCCACTTTCCAGGTTCATAAATTAACACCATTTTTTCTGAGTGCCGCTAAAAGATTTGTTGAGAAGTATTTAAGTGTCCTCTGCTAAACCTAGAAAACAGTGAGAAAAGAAATGGGAGACAAGGAAAAGTTGACCAGAAAAGGGTAAGAAAGTTTGCAGATAGTGTAGATTGCAAATAGTGTGCATCACATCGCTCTGGCCTCAGCCAGTGGTGCCCTGGCCTTTAGGTCATCTCTGTGGTATAGGGTGAAAGTCACAGATAACTTGCTACCGTTAACTAGTTGTGTGACTTTGGCCAAGTGTTTTAACCTCTCTGTGCTTCGTTTTCCCCACTTAACAAAATAGAATTAATGATCCCTGCAGTACCTCCCTCACAGGATGGTAGTGAGGCTAGGATGAGGTAATAGATGTGAAAATGTTTTCACAGTAAAGCACTATAGGATGAAAGGTGAGTGTTGTCTGCTACAATGAGTGTGTTTCCATTATGGTTAGAAACTGATTTATAACTTGATAGTTAAGCTTTACTCATTTACCTATTTTATTTGTTTTTCTTTTATTATTTTGGAAAGCTGTTGCCCTTTAGACAGCTTTAAAAATATTCTTAATTATTTTCACTTGAGACAAGAACGTGACTGGACAGTGTTTGGAAAGAATGGGGGAGGGGGGGGTTCTCTCGACAGGGAGCAACGTGTAAAGAATGCAGTTAAAGCCGGGTACAAATTCTGCAAAGATATCCTAGTAGTGTAATACTTCATGTCCTTACCTTTTTAATATATGATTGAGTAAAAAGATAAGGGCAAAATATGCGTACAGAAGTCAGTTAATTGGGGGGCGCTGGCTTGGGAAGAGCGTGTGTTTTAACAAACCAGGTTTAATTACTCTAGGAAGTGGGTGTTTGAGTAATGGTGATCCATGAATTGTTTAAAACGTCATTATTGGAAAAGAAAAATCCTTTATTTGGTTTTCGTGTTCTTAGCCTGGCTTCTCTGGAGAAAGGACTCCACTTCGAGTTATATATATAGACATTTTTATAACCAGCTCTTTTTTTTTTTTTCCAGATGACAAGAGAAAGTTTAGCATTGGATAATATGTTAAGGGTTTTAAAGAAAATATAATCTACATACCAATTTGTCACATTTTTTGATAAAGCCTTTTTTTAGTCAACTGCTAATGAAGGTGGCCTCTTAAAAGAGGGCCATTTTGAACATCTTTTGAACCTTTATATGTTAATAGCTGCCATTTAGGCTTCTGCGTTCGGGACTTAAGAAAGGAAACAGCGGAACCTCAGTTACCTGGGTCTTTCAGGACCTGTTTCCTCTCCACGTGTAGCAGTGAACGGGAATTGGGAATGATGAAGCAGCTGAATTGGGAATGATGCATGAGTTCAGGTGTCTTGTTCCCCTCCTCCCCCAACACGTAAACAAGCACTAAGCTGGAGTACCGTTGTGGGTCAGCTACACACCCAGCCTTCTCTGGGTCCAGGCACGGGATAGGAGCTCAGTGTTTAGGACCCCAAGTGGCCCATCTCTCAGGATTTTAATAATCTTTTCTGTTCCAGTTTTCAGAAGAAAACACCTCTATTAGGTTGGTTTTCTGGGAAACGTTGGCAGCATATTTCAGTGACTTTTGGAGGTCTCAGAAAATCTTCTAAGTTTTTGGCTTCTCCAAGTGTAGTAGTGGTAGAATTTAATCTTTCGACATTCTTTGCCTTGGTTCCTTAAAGTAATCGAGAAGCACAGTATTTTTCAACTATAAGAACTTTAAGGGACTTAAAACCCTAGTTTTACAACCTTTGGAACATTGTGGAAAAAAAACCTATCACTTCTATTCAGATCTTTCAATGCTGGTTAAAAAAATATTTTACCTGAATCCTTTTCACAGCTACTACAGAGGTAGATTTTGCCATAGATGTTTATAAATTTATGAGTTCTACTCAACAAAACAGGAATGAAGACTGGGTGTAGTAATAGAAACATCAAGCAAAAATTACTGAGTTTTGTTTCTCAAGAAAAAAATTCTTTTAATGTGCTTTTAGGTCTCTCAATTGGCTACTTTTTAGATTGGCATGGTTTCTCCAACTTCAGAATTGGAGCAGTTTGTGTCTGTCACACAGGTTCATGTCACCATGCATGTTTGAAAACCAAGTACCTTGTGTCTTCCAGTCTAAGTCATAGGGAACTACGTTTGGGATATAAATTGGAGCAAAAAAGAATCCGTATTTCTGTTCTAAACATAGTTAGCCCAGGGTCCTTAATAACGTCTCAGAATTAGAATGGGAGTATTTAAATCGCTGAAAGCAATGGGTGGCTAAATGCTGCTTTCGGAGAATGACTGCCATTTGGCATCTGTTGACTCTCAGTGGTGATGGTGGATGCTGCGTCTCTGCCGGCAGCTAGAAGAAAAACCTGAGCACTTTTGTTTCCGCTAAAGAAAAGGTTTTAACTTGGAGGCGGCAAGTACTAGAAACTGGGGTGGTATGAATCTTAGACACTGGGCGGAACTGAGTTTGACTAAAGTGATGTTACTGCACTAACCCGCTCCCCTCTCAGGGTCAGTGCATGGCGCTGTTCTGGCTGCCGTCCTGAATCGGGCTGTTTCCAACAGGATGGTGGAGCACGAGGCCTCCTATCCGCATAGCTGCATCCAGAACAAGGTCTGTTAAAGAGAGAGCAACTTGCTGATTGTGGAGGGGGGATTTGTTCCGAGCAGCCTTTAAGAGTGACGCGAAGCCCCTGTTCTCTGCCTCCAGTGGCTGCCTTTTGGCCACGATTTGAGAAGTAACTGACTTTATCTCCAAAGTCTTAGGCAGTTTGGCACTAAATACTGCCAAAAATAATCCTTTCCTCAAACTGCTTTTAAAGACCTTGGATGCTTTCATCAGTAAGGGTCCCTGGGCATGGTGGTACATAAGCCCTGGGCAAAGATTGTTTCTTCTCTTAGCTGTTCCTGGTGCTGGTCATTTCCTGGAGGAATGGATGTTGCTTGTTTGTATGGGTGTCCAGAGAGACCTGTAGGTAAATGCTGCATTTTTCTAAGAAGTAGATAATCCCCTGTGAAGATTGTAAGCTACACTGCAGGATGAAATGCTGGTCATTCCATCACATGGGAACACATTGTCCCGAAGAAACCAGAACTGTTTCAGTATCTTTCTAATTTTTGCTGTTGAGAGACCTTGGTCAAGTTTTCTTTTTCACAGTAGGCATGGATTCACCCTTGCTGAAAAATGTGGGGTGGGGTTGAAATCTGGAGGGTCTTATAACTCCTAGAGGTACTGGAGGTGAAGCAGATGATGAGCCAGGTATGATTTGTGTACCCAACATAGCCTTCTGGTGACATCTGCAAAAATGGCTGGACGAAACAAGATGGACAGAAGATCGCTGTGGTTTTTAAGCTGCAGTTAAATGCTCAGGCCTTGTATTGCCCTGAGTAAATCAGTGAGAGGTTGGTAAGATGCTTTTCAAATCTGGCATAACTGAGGTGTTGTTGGCTATCTGATTTGGAAGAAATGGCAGGTCTTGAATCGTTACAGTTATAATCAATCTTAGCAGTGAAAAGTGCTGAACTGAAAAGTTTCTCAGTTTCTGTGTTGGGGGGAGAGGGGGAAGGAAGGGAAAGTTGTGGACACAGAAGTAGGAGGGAATCTGGTCAACCTGGTGTAAGTATAAAGTATTGACTGATCTCAGAGAACTCAAAGGTCCTAGCTGTCATCTATATTGAAAAGTAACTTCATCTTTTGGAGGGAATTGCTGAAATAGGGTTGCAGGAGTGTGTGTATGTATGTGTGTCTTAGACCAACTAGTTTACTTTCGTTTTGGGGAGGATTAAAGAATGTCATGGAGTTATAATAAGTCTTCTTACATCTATTTTCTCAAGGCAAAAGAATGCACGTGCAGTTGTCCACCAGCCGGCTTCGGACTGCCCCTGGGATGGGAGACCAGAGTGGCTGCTATCGGTGTGGGAAAGAGGGGCACTGGTCCAAAGAGTGTCCAGTAGATCGTACAGGCCGTGTGGCGGACTTTACCGAGCAGTATAATGAACAGTATGGAGCAGTGCGCACGCCTTACACCATGGGCTACGGGGAATCCATGTATTACAACGATGCGTATGGAGCACTCGACTACTATAAGCGTTATCGGGTCCGCTCTTACGAGGCAGTGGCAGCGGCGGCAGCGGCTTCTGCGTACAACTACGCGGAGCAGACCATGTCCCATCTGCCTCAAGTCCAGAGCACAGCTGTGACCAGTCACCTCAACTCCACTTCTGTTGATCCCTACGACAGACACCTGTTGCCGAACTCAGGTGCTGCTGCCACTTCGGCTGCTATGGCTGCTGCTGCTGCCAACAGTTCCTCCTATTATGGAAGGGACCGGAGCCCCCTGCGTCGTGCTGCAGCTGTGCTCCCCACAGTTGGAGAGGGCTACGGTTATGGGCCAGAGAGTGAGCTGTCTCAGGCTTCAGCAGCTGCACGGAATTCTCTGTATGACATGGCCCGGTATGAGCGGGAGCAGTATGTGGACCGAGCGCGGTACTCAGCCTTTTAAAAACTGGAGGTGAGAGTGGGGTGGGTGTGGTTAAGAGACTCTATTTTGTTTCCTTGAAAGAGACCTGTGCTGCATGGAGGAGGCTAAAGCCACCTGTTTGTTTGCTGTCAGGACAGTCTCCAAGTGGTATAAATTACATAGTAGTAGTTTTAAATATTTCTCTAGCTTAGGCCAGAGGTTCATTTGGCCTCTTGAGGTTTTGTAGTGTACGACTCCCAACCAACTTTTTCCTTCTGAGAGAACAACAAACTCAGTTAGTGCGAATATTATTTAATCAAGCGTAAGCAATCTGGGTTACAGAATGTAGTTAAGAGAACATTTGTTGAGTCCCCTCTTTGTACATTATATTATTGAATCTACACAATAAGCCTTTAAGATGTTTTCTCTTTTACAGAGCAGGGAACAAAGGCTCAGAGAGGTTAAGTACTTTGAGGTCATCTGACAATTGAGAGGTAGAGTTCAAACTCAGGCCTTGCTGACTCCAAAATGACTCTCCACCATGAAAGTCACTGTGGTCTAAGCTGAAGAGCACGGGTTCAGGAGTTACGAATGAATGTCACAGTGAGAATTTTAACTACAACTTTAGACTTCTCACTTGCCAACAAAACTACTACTTAGGTCACTAGCCTTTATCAGAGGAAGCTCTTCTAATATCCTAGAGCTATAAGCCAAATAAAGATCTATAAATTTCAGGTGTTTATTAGTTCTAAGACCCTTGAAAGCAAAATGTTTTGATGCCACTGTCCCATGGAGTCCTTTCCTTATTGGTAATCCAGAGCGTCTTCTTCTGTGTGGGCACTTTAAGCCCTGTTTCTGCAGAGTCTGTGTTACTATCGTGTAGAACCCCAACACTTCTCATTTCTTCTAGCAGTTTTTGGTTTGTGTTCAAGAGGAACCTATAAGGAACTAGGTAGAATAGGTAATTTTCTAACGGGTATAAAATCCCACTGGTGGTGCCCCTAGAAATTTAATTTTTCCTACTTTAGACAAGGTATGCCAAAGATGTTGGAATGTCAAGAATAGTTAGCAGTAAGATCCAGAGATTGATAAATCTCTTCATCTGAGTGGAAGTGGCATCACGACAACTTCTGTTCTCATGGTTTTCCTTGTACTTTGAAATCAAGCATCACTTGAATTGGAAGCCTACCCGAGAGGTCAAATGGAGTTACCGCTGAGTTTCCAGGGTTCCTAACTTATCCTGTTGGTAAATATATGTGTAGAAGAAAATAAAGCAATAGGAATTTGCCCTTTTATGTAGTGAGAAGCAAATGATGCTTTGAACCTGTGATGAATTAAACCCTGTGTGACCATGACACGACTGGGATCTCCTGAGACCACTGTGTAGTGGTGTATCTTCATGTGCGTGTAGTAATCTTATACCTTGTGTAGCTTGCCTTAATTTTTACTTTTAATGCAGCAGGATCTGCCATGAAGCAGGATATTTCTCTAAAGGTGGTATCATCTACCAGATGACTGCTGTTTTTCTCATATGTGTTTTCAAAGTTAAATTAGTGTACTATGGTCTTAAAAGGGTATCGTTAAGGTATTTTAAAGTGAATTTTGACTGCAAGCAGTGGTTGTTCAACTAACCTCTTTTTAGTGATGACTTTTAAAGAAACTTACCTTCCAGGTGTGAACCTCAAATGGACTGAATAACCCTGAGTTGGTTGCAGTCCCAGGAGCCTGATGTTAATGAGGCTGCCAGGATGAAATACTCCAGAACTGTTGGGGATCTGAATTTGGGTCTCACCCTAGCAGAACTGATTCAAGAACGTCACAACTTTTGAAGTCGGTTGGTACAGATCAAGACCAAGATTTGGCCCTTTGTCTGTAATAAGTAGAGGAACTTGGTGTGAGTTAACTTCTTTTCTCCCCCAGCCATTGGTGTCTGGAGTTCCCATCATCAATGGAAGAATTAGGGAATTTTAGGATTTCTTCCTTTGATTTGGTAAGGGAGATGTGATCAATTAGGGGAACTCCTGGAATTATGGCTCTAAATGTGTGACAGTATGACATGTTGGAGGGTGAATGAACATTCCTTGATACGCTTTGTGATTGCTGTTTATGAAACTTGTTTACTTATGAAAGAGTAAAACGAAACAAATTTAGAGTAGTACAGTTGGCCATATTTGAGATCTTGGCATCTTCTGCTTTTTTCTGGACCTAAAAATTAAATTATGGTTTTGGATAATATCTATGTATGCCCTTTGTTGCAGTGACAGTAGCCTTGTATCACAGAGGTTGTCTTGCCTAAAAGATGGTAAGAGAGTGGAAAAGATGTATTTTATCACCAACACAGCAGTCTGCCAGATAGATTGCTTCTAATTCTATATATATAACTAGAAGTAGAGTCCTTGGTAATTACATGGGATGTAAGTTTGATCCAGTCTGACTTGGTTTTGTTTTGTTCTTTGTTCTTTTCCCCCTGGAATACAGGACGGGACCAGGGCCCTTGTGCTCGGAGCCAAGCTGCTCTCCAGGCATTGTGTAAGCCTCTTGTGTTGTGCTCTCTTTCAGGTAGGATAATTGCGGACTGAACCCTCGGGCTGCGGTCATATATGAGAACTTGCTCCGCGCGGTCCCCTTTGCCGGGATGTTTCCATTGCTTCATGTTTCAGTAAACAAAGGAGTTTGTGACCAACTATGTTTTCTTTCTTAATTTAATTCTTCTAAGTTGACTTTTCTTTCCTCCTGATACTAGTCTCTGTAGCCTTTCACTCTATTCCTTACATTCTCAGCCTCTGAGCAGCCCTAGGTAAGGATTATGCTGGCATCCCCTTTTTCCTGTACAGTGGAACCCCTCTTATCTTGCTTTCCTTAGGAGTTGAACCCTTCTCCCTGTCTACCTGCAACATCTCCTTTCCCTTTAAAATGACCATGTAGTGGCAAGCGACCTTTTACTCTTCTCTGTTAGCTCTGGACTCTAACATTGAAGCTAATCTTCTGAAACTGCTAGGACCATTGGGGTTTTGGGGGAGGGGGGTTGTTTTGTTTGTTTTGTTTTTTTATGTCTGACCTGTGATCGTGGTACAGCATTAGCTGAAATTTAGCCTTGTTTTATTCCACTCCTCCCACTTTTTTTTTTTAATATTTTGACAAATAAACGTTTCTAACACTTAAGTACCTTTTTGTGTTATTTACTGTTGTGTTATATACTGTTATTTACTACCAGTTATTTACTACTGTTATTTACTACCAGTATCTTCTGGCTCTTGTATCTTCTGGTTCTTTCTTAGTTGTGCTCAAACTACAAAATTCAAATGAGTAATTGCCTGAAATTTAGATGTAGAAGGAGGGGTTTGGTGCGGTCTAGGTAATGTGGCCTCAGTCAGTAATGGGTGAAGAAAAGTTAGCCAGCATCTTGAGACATTGACAAGTATGCTACTGCATATGGTCGGGTTCCTTCTGTCTAAATAATTAGAGTTGCTCTTTTCACTTTACAGGTTAGCAAACTCAGATTAGAATGCCTTACCAGGAAAAAATAAGCCAGAATATCTCCAAGGACATCAGGTTGACTCTATTTGACTTCATATATTCAATTAAATTCACTTAAAACTACTCAAGTCTCACTTCCTATGGTATTAATATTCTGCTAGGATTAGACTTTGCCTAAAGTGAATAATAGTTATGAGACCAAAAAGGGAGAACATGTCATATTTTAAGCAGAAAAGCAAGTAGGGTATTAGTGATCAGAAGGGACAACATCCTGCAATTAAACATGTCTATAATTTTTTAAAAGATTTATGGACGTTGCTTAGGTCCCCAGAAAAGCAAGTTTAGTGATGGATTCAATGCTACTTAAGCTTTATTTATTGCAACCTAGATGGAAATGCTGGTGTGTAAATTCTGACTACCTGTGAATTTTAGAGCAAAATTTCCCGATTTTTTAGGGGTAGGATACAACAGTCTGGAGATACTAACCTGTCCGTGCACCACTGCAACCAAGTGGTAAACGTACACGAGGCCCGTGTTAGCTTCAGCATTCCCTGAGGAGGCAGGGTTATCCGTTTTACATTTTTAAAAAAGGCAGATACTGGGATTCCTTGTAATTCATGTACAAGGTACCAGGCCGAACAAAGTATGTACAGGTTTTGTTGAGCTCATCAAAATGTCAGGTCCTCCCTGTGTGCTTTGGGTGTGTGGGAACTTTTAATGTAACCGTTTAACATACCTTGATTTCTATCTCCCTGACAGATCAAACCAAAAAAAACCCCCAAAACCCAGCGTTGGCAAAAGTTCTACACCAACTCTGTCCAATAAAATCTTGGCAGTGTTGGAAGTGTTCTACATCTGTGCTATCCTCAATTTATAGCCATTAGCTACATGTGGCTGTTAAGAACTTGAATGTGACTAGTGAAGCTGAGAAACCAGTTTTATTTCATAATTAGCCACGGTGGCTAGTGGCTGCTACTGGACAGCACGGTTTCGATGATAAAATAAGTTATGTAAGGAGGGGGAAATGCTTTGCACAATCATACAAAATATTTTTCCTTTAAAAAGTCCTTTCACTGCACCGGAATAACATACTGGGAAAGGGGTTGGTTTCCAGCCAATGTGAGGACTGTTTAGTAGGAACAAACGTATTTCTCAATCTGTTATTACCATGAGAAATTGCATGTTGTGGACACAAAATCCCTTTTATCCAAAGACCAAATTTCTCATTATAGACCATTTCAGAGTCCCACGAAACCTCTCACAATAAAAGCACCTGAATTCATTGATCAGTGATTTGAATTCCTACTATGAGCCAGGATTTAGGTGATGAAGGAGGGGAGGCCTATGTGGTTCCTAGCAGAGAAACAAACCTTAATTACATCTTTTGTAAGCACAATGGAGGGTGGAGTACAGGACACTCTGAAAACACAACAGTAATTGGAATCGGGGGATTGGGCGGTGGACTGGCAGTCGCTAGTCCAAGTGAGGAAGCAGCTCATGTGAAGGCACCTGATCAGGAAGAGTGTGACCCACACTAGGAACCAAAAAGGGAGCTCTGTGGCAGAAGAAAGTGCAGTAAGAATCTAAAGAGGGAAGTTCTAGGCACAGTTCATTAGAGCCTTACAGGCTATCTTAGGAATTTCACCTTTATCCTAAAAGACTAACTGGGAGCCATTAGAGGGTTTTAAGTTTGGGGGTAACAGGATCAGATTCACTTTCTTAAAACAATCACTCTTGGGGGCGCCTGGGTGGCTCAATCAGTTGAGTGACCCTTGATTGCGGCTCAGGTCATGATCTCACGGTTTGTGAGTTCAAGCACTGCATCAGGCTCTGCACTGGCAGTGTGGAACCTGCTTGGGATTCTCCCTCTCTCTGCCCCTCTCCTTGTACGCTCTCTTGCTTGCTCTCAAACATTAAAAAACAAAATCACAATTACTCTGGATAGGAACAGAAGTAAATTATTATATGTGAAATTTATGCGACATAACAGCAGCAGTCTGTCCCCTGATCATGAAGCCAAAAAGGGTGACATTTTGTCTTAAAGGGGGGAAACACACCTTGTAAACAGGAAAAGGACCGTTCATAAGGACATGTGATTCAAGGGGCAAAGGGGTAGGGTTTAAATCCCTGAAGTTAATCAGCCCATAAATAACAGAATGAGCTGTGCCTCTCCCACCCGAACATTTGGTGAGCACCTGTTGTTGGCCAGAACCTAAGGGCTTTGCACAAGGCACCACTGAGGGGCAGGAGAGATGAGATTAGGTCTCAGCTGAGAGGATGGCACAATGAAAATGGTAATTGCTGTGAGGAATGTAAAAGTATTGTGTGAACTCAGAGAAGGGCAGTTATTTATGCAATCCTACCAAAACTATGGCTTAATTTGTGCCTTAAGACCTCTCTCCTTTGAAACAAACACACTTACCAATTTACAGACCGTGAAAATGGAGGGACGATGGAAGGCCAAGGGGCTATCCCTGGCCCAGTTTGGGGGTGGAGGATAAGAATGAAGAATATCCCCAGATCTTCCACCGCCATGAATTTCTTCCTGAGCAGTCTATGTGATGTGGGGTTCTGGGAATCCATCCAAGCAACACCCAGCCATAGTAGCAGCACTGTAAGGCACTTCAAGTACAGAGCAAAATCAATCCTAGCCTGATTTAAATATTACTGCCCAGAAAAGCATCCAGATTCCCCGAGGTGGTGTCTGAGAACTCCCTGGCTTCTACTGCAACACCTTCCCTGGGGTGGTAGGGGAGACAGAGACTCGTTAGTGTCTACTTGGTGAGAAAATCCCTACTGTAGCTCCAAGGCCTTGCTCTACCCTTTAGGCCTGTGGCAGCAGACAATTCGGCACAAAAAGATACCAAGCTCTCAGCACTCAATGAACTGCACAGAGATTGTCTGAAGGCAAAGAAAGGTTGGCTGGCTTCAAGGCAGCCCAGAAAAGGGAAGCAACTTGCCCAAGATTGGCTTCATGGCTTGTCAGAATTTGGCTCACAAATCTGGTCCTCAAAGAGTCTCTTGCCCTAGATTTTGGAGGAGGAAAAGAGAGATAAAAATACATTCCTAGGAAAAGCTGTCAGCTTGTCAGAATAATTCCTCTCAGGGCTTTCTTAAGATCTTGGCTATGTTCTGCTAAGGAGAACTGAAGTACCAGAAATGACAGATCAGCCCTAGGAACCCACAAGGGAAGAGGTTAAGGTCTGGTGAGAGAATTTCAATCAGTAGTGCCTTAGGTTTGTGGGCCCTTTGAAGATCCCAGCCAAATTCAAACCGCACAACAGCCCTGTAGATTTGATGACTCATCAATCCTCTCTGCTAGTCCACAAGAACCCAATGAGGTAGCATCCTTGGCTACCCTGGTAATTAAAGCAACAGAGGTTTAAAAAAGTTAAATGACTTGGCCCCGCTCCTCTGGCACACGATGCTGAGAAAAAAAGGTTCCTGATTCCTAGTGCTTGTTTCCTAAAGCAGAAAGCCACAAGAAGCTACTGAAGAGCAGCTGCAAAGGGACCCACAGTCCTAGCAGTAGACCTATCCACATGAAGGGGATACAACGGAAGATTTTAAGCTGCTTCACTTGGCAAGGTGAACTAGACTGCCAGCGAGAGTGGCCCTGGACTGACCTTGGCTCTGGTATCTCTGAAGTAGGGCAATGGCTACAAGAATTAGGAAAATGAGTGGTTAAGGAAAGCAGTCTTCCCACCATGTACCATCGTATTCCCTCCAAGTTGGGGCATGGCCAGGACGCTTCAGTGGTTGTGTGAACTGTGCTCCACCTCTCCATATAGACACAAGGAAGAATTTTAGAGATCTAAATTGGGCGATTGGCCAACACTCCATGGACCACACCGGTGCTGGCACCCGTTGCCACCTGGAACCAAAGTGCACTGGAGACAGAGGCTTGCATCAGGCAGGTATGGAGCCTTGGGACCCACAGGGAAGCCAGAACTCTGGGTGCACCTCACAATAGAGCTCTCACTGCCACTGCACAATCACTAAAGGCTGAAATTTGGGCTCTGGAATTAGACTGCAAAAACTTAAATTCAAGCTCTTTCTGTGGCCTTAGGTGTGTTACTTGACCTCTCTGAGCCCATTTCATCATAAAATGGGAATAATATAACCTTCCGGTTTTGTTGAGAGTAAATATAAAAAACACTGAACTGTCTATTCCCACCATAAATAAACTGGGGACCCTGGGTGGCTCAGTCGGTTAAGCGTCCAACTCTTGGTTTCGGCTCAGGTCATGATCTCATGGTTAAAGGCACTAAGCCCCATGTTGGGCTCTGCACTGACAGAATGGAGCCTGCTTAGGATTCTCCCTCCCTCTCTCTGTCCCTCCCCACTTGTGTGTGCACTCTCTCCCTCCAAATAAACTTAAAAAACTGATGTGGGCAAGCAAAAGAGAAGGTTCCACCCCTTCTGAAGCTCATGAATTAATGGAGTAGGTGGACCTTCAAATACACAAATCTATGATGACAAACTATCAAGAAGGCTATGCATGCTTGCAGAAAGGTGGAGGAAAGCTGTCATCATGCTCTTTAGTCCTTCAAGGATTCCAACTCCCCCTCCTTCAATTTCATACCCAGCTATGAGACCTAAAGACCAACCCACCTGCTCAGCCCTTAGGGATCACCAAATCTCAAAGCTAACTGGCCCTTCTAGGTTATCAAACAGTTCTACCTTCTCTGCTTTTTACTGACTGAACTCTTATGGGATAGAACACAACTCCAGCCCTAACAGTGGCCATCCCCCAATCCTCTGGTCCTACCCCCAGGGTCTGGTTCTATGCTGGCTGGCACTTTTTTTTAATGTTTATTTATCTTGAGAGAGACAGAGATAGTGCAAGCAGGAGAGGGGCATAGAGAGAAAGGGAGAGAGAGAATCCCAAGCAGTATATATCCCAAGTATGTATATATATATATACTTACATATATATGTATGTGTGTATATATATATATGTGTATATATATATGTACTTATATACATATATACTTACATATATACATTTATTATTAAATGCCTGTTATGTATCAGGCACTAATGCCTGGCACAGGGAATTTAATTCCCTGTCCCACCCCCTCCCCCAAGCTTGCAATTTTGTGAGGAAAATGTTCACTAAATAAGCAAAAAAAACTGAGTTAAGTACAAAATACATAAGCTGGGCACAATGGCAGGGAAAAATGGGAGGAGGCATCTACTTAGAGGTTGACAGGGAGGATCCTCTGATACTTGATCCTGAAACTCTAAGATCTTAAGGGTATGAAATTAGCCCTAAAGTGGTTATCAACGGAAATATAATGTGAGCCACAAATGCAAGCTACATAAGCAGTTGATCCTGGAACAAGATGGGGGTTGGGACATCGACCTATATAGGCAAAAATCCATATATAACTTTTGACTCCCCCAAAACTTAATAGCCTATTGACTTGAAACCTGATAACATAAACCTTACTTACACATATTCTGTATGAGTATGTATTATATATTGTATCCTTACAATAAACTAGGAAAAGAAAATGTGAAGAAATTCATAAGGATGAGAAAATACATTTATAGTACTATACTGTATTCAGTGGGGGAAAAAAAAACCCACGAGTGAATCCACACAGTTCAAACCTATATTGTTCAAGGGTCTTCGACTGTAATTTGAGAACTTCTACTAGCCACATTTAGAAAAGTAAAAAAGAGGGGCACCTGGATGGCTCAGTCAGTTAAGCATCCGACTTTGGCTCAGGTCATGATCTCATGGCTCCTGAGTTCAAGCCCCACTTCAGGCTCTGACAGCTCAGAGCCTGGGGCCTGCCTTGGATTCTGTGTCCCTCTCTCACTCTACCCCTCCCCCCACACATGCTCTAAGAATAAAGAAACACTAAAAAATATTAAAAAGTAAAAAAAGGTGAAACAAGTAATTTTATTTAACCCAATATATCCAATATATTATCTAATATTATCTTTTAAATATGAGTATCTTACATTATTTTTCATAGTAAGCTTTAAATACCCATGGGTATTTTACACTCATAGCACCCTATATGGCTATGGCTATCCCACTGGACAGCACAACTGTCCAGTTGGTATACAAAACCAAAGGAATTTATGAAATTGCCTAGAACAGGGTTTCAACCTTAACACTATTGACATCTGGGGCTAGGTGATTCTTTGGAGGGAGAGAGAGATTCTTTCCTGTGCACTGGAGGATACTTAGCAGCATCCCTTGTCTCTACCCATTAGACGCCAGAAGCATCCCTCCACCCCAAGTTTTGACAATTAGAAACTTTACACTGCCAAATGTGCCAGCAGAGGGTGGAGACCAAAGAGTGGAAATCACCAACGATTGACAACTAGTGACCCAGAGGGAGAGCGTACAGAGAAGAGGGTCCAGGAAAACTATGGGGAACTGCAGATTTAGCATCTGCCTTAGGTAGTATACACAAGCAATTAAAAGGAACAAAAAGAAAAGAAGGGGTATTGTGATTTCCTGTGAAGACCTCAGAGGTCCATTTCTAGCACATGAGAAAAACCCTAACCAATGTCACTAACAGCAACATCAAGAAGTCTTCCCCCACCATCAAGTTTTTCTCCTCTTTTCTGAACCATTCCTCTAGACCAAGGAATACCCATGAAATTTCAAAAGCATATACAAAGGACCACTGTCCTCAAAGAAAAATTCCATATACCATTTTGGAGAGATGAGGAGTTATCCAAATTAGAGGAAATCATAGGTACAGATTCAAATCTCAAACTATCATTGCCTCTTAGACAGACAGCCTGCTTGAGCAGAGAAGAAATCTGGGGCTGGAAATGCACATGTGAGAATCTTCAGAATACAGATGGTTGGTAAAGCCAAGGGAATTTGTGATACCAACAAAACGAGAAGCATGGAGAAAAGAGAGAATAGAGCCCTAGCCTCATTTTCACTACCCTGAAAAGTTATCAGCTTCCTTTTCACCTTGAAAACCCAAATCTGTTTAAAACAAACAGAAAAGGGACTTTAAGGAACATCCAGAAAATAGCTAGTGTAAATACTAAGGGAGAAGAGGCCTTGCTATAAAAAGCCCAGCATACAATGTGACTGAAGGAGTAGGACAAAGAGAACTAAGATGAGGAGGGGACAGATCATGCAGGGCTTTACAAGCCTTTCGCCGGATTCTGACTTTGACTGAATGAAAGAGCGAGCCCCTAGCTGGGGTGGGTGGACACAGGTGTGGGGGTGTTTGACATTATCTGATTTCCATTTTAAAAGGATCACTCTGAGGGGCACCTCGCTGGTTCAGTACGAAGAGCATGCAACTTTTAAGAGCATGCAACTCTTGATTTCAGGGTCATGAGTTCAAGCCCCATGTTGGGCATAGAGCTTAAATATAATAAAATTTTTAAAAAGGATCACTCTGGTTGCCATATTGTGAATAGTTGGTAGATAATGTAGAAGCAGGAAGATCAACTGGGAAAGAACTTCGGAAATCTAGGTGAGAGAGAATAATGGCTCTGCCTAGGCAGCCAACAGTCTGGGAGATTCTGAAAAGTAAAACCAGCATGATTCCCAATGTATTGAATGTGGGGGTAACGAAG
Source organism: Prionailurus bengalensis (assembly GCF_016509475.1). Lineage (NCBI taxonomy): Eukaryota > Metazoa > Chordata > Mammalia > Carnivora > Felidae > Prionailurus > Prionailurus bengalensis. The sequence continues at coordinate 110,125,722 of NC_057346.1, read as the reverse complement.
TTCTGGGCCAGAATAACTGAAGGATGGAGTTTCCATCAACTGAGATGAGGGATGGGTATAAGAGAAGTGGTGGTGGAGGGGGATATCAGAAGATCAAAATTATACAAGTTTTAAAATATCACACACCTAAGCAAAAATGTCAAATGGGCAGAAGGATATGAATCTGAAGTTTGCAAGAAAGATCTAGAGCAGAGATTTAACTGGGAATGTTGACATATAGATGGTTTTTGAATCCACAGCATCACCAAAACCCACAGCTGAACTATGGAGCCTCTAACATCAAGAGGTCAAAGAGAGAAGGGAACCAGCAGAGGAAATTGAGAAGGCAGAAAAACCAAGAGTGTTGTGTCCTGAAGTCAAAGGAACTAAGTGTGAAGGAACGGAAAGTAATCAACTATGTCAAAAAACTAATACCAAAGACATAAGTAGGTAGATGAGGACTAAGAATCGACCAGGGGTTGAGGGAATTAACTGCAAAACAACACAAGGGGCTTTGGGGTGACAAAAATGTTCATCTTGTAATTTATCAATGTGTCAAACTGTACTCTTAAAATCAGTATTAGTACTCTTAAAATCAGTATTATTTTTTCCATGGAAATAAATTCAATAAAACCTGTTTTCTTTATAAAAGGTGAGTCACACCACACTCCCCTGCAAGACTATTTCACTCAGAGTAAAGGCCAAACAGGTCCTAGATGGTCTATCTGTCCCATCACTGAACGATCTGACCTCCTCTCCTACTAACTCTCTCCCCATCACTCCACTCTCGCCCCTACCAGCCTTACTGTTAAAACAGGCCAGCTAGTATCCTATCTTGGGGGCCCTGCTCAAGTTGTTTTCTCCACTTGGAATACTAAAAGTCTGTTTGGCTCTTACTTCATTCAAGTCTGGTCAAACCTCAGTCTCTCCAGGAGGCTTGGTCTCCCATTCATCACAGTAATCTGCCCACACATACCTCACTCTAGCTCTCCTAATACTCCATACTCAACTCTTCCCTTGTCAATACAAAGCTGTTTCCTAACAATGTATTTATTCACTATGTTCACTGACTTGGGTAGGAGTGCAAGTTTCAGAGGTGGAACTTCATGAGGATTAACACAGAGGAGAAACCACCACACCACCACACCAGACATGTGACATGAGCAAAAAATAAACCTTGGTCTTCTCAGTTTAAAAAAAAAAAAAAGAAAAGAAAAAGAAGAAAAAAGAAAGTGACCACATGATTCAGCAACATGAAATCACAAGCAATGTTCCGGTAGAATGCTAGGGGTAAAAGTCTGACTAAACAGGGGTGCCTGGGTGGTTCAATTGGTCAAGTATCTGACTTTGGCTCAGGTCATGATCTCATGGTTTGTGGGTTCGAGACCCGCGTTGGGCTCTGTGCTAACAGCTCAGAGTCTGGAACCTGTTTTGGATTCTGTGTCTCCCTCTTTCTCTGCCTCTCCCCCGCTCACACTCTGTCTCTTAAAAATAAACATTAAAAAAAAATTTTTTTTAAGTCTGATTAAAGTGGATTTAAGAGAAAACAGAAGGCAATAACTGGAGACAGAAACCCCATAGAAAACACTTTTGAGGAGTTTTGCTACAAAAAGGAGTGAAGAAATGAAGTGGTAACAAGCAAGGAAAATAGTCAAAAACGTTTTTTAGTGGGAAGAATAGATAATTTGTAACGCTAGCAAGACCCAGTAAAGAGGAAAACTGGATGACAAGACGGAAAAAAGCACAGCAGCAAGTTGGGCCAGAGGGTCTAAGGAGAGCGTTGATCTTAGGTAACAGCAGCTCACAAGAGGGAATGTGATGTGGGTGCAGATGCTGGAGGGGAGCAGGTGTGAGAAGGCTAAAATTCCCTCTGATTGCTTGAAGTCTGAAGCCTATCACTAGCTGAGTAAGTATATGAGAGGAAATGAATGGACCAGGAACCTATACTCTTGACTGCTTGGCAGAACAATGGGTCTACATGAAATACAAGTTTTGTGATCATTCATTAAAGTGAGACCAGTCACTGAGATTGGTTTTTCTCCATCACCTTCAGCCTCGTCAGTCAGGTAAATGAACGAATGAACTGGATTTAATCTGGGATGTGATTCTGTCAAGGTGTATGATGAAGCTATGGTACTAGGTAGCCCCAGGGCTTGCAAGGAAAATGATGTAGGCAAACAAATGATAATGACTGGCTATGTATTTGAAGTTGGGTAAGGAAGAATATTAAGAGAGTGAGGGACAATGAAAAGTTGGATCAATGAATTAAAAGTTCTAGTGGGATCAAAGGGTTGAAATACTGAAGACAGTAACCTGGAGAGACAGAAGATGGCTAATGTTAAGAAAAGGAAGTAAATTCTAAGAAATTAAAAAGATGGCATTTTGGAAGGGTTGTCTTCAAACCAAAAAAAAAAAAAAAAGACACCCTTCTACATCAGTCGGTGCACCACTGATGTGATTTACGCATCCTCCCTTGGGGAAGGGGGAAAATACTGCCAGGAAGATTTCTTACCCAGCTGTTACCTTAAAAGATGCCCAACATTAAAACCTAAAGGAAATTTGTTTAAAAAAACTGTTTTATCGGGCTCTGGGCTGATGGCTCAGAGCCTGGAGCCTGTTTCCGATTCTGTGTCTCCCTCTCTCTCTGCCCCTCCCCCGTTCATGCTCTGTCTCTCTCTGTCCCAAAAATAAATAAACGTTGAAAAAAAAAATTAAAAAAAAAAAAAAAGAAAAAAAATTTTTTTAAAAACTGTTTTATGACTAATTTATTTTTGATGATTCCAGCGACTGTTTCCATTATTCACTCTGATACAAATGTATCAGTAGGTTCCAATATTAATTTTCTAAATTTAAAGTTATATGAGCTACGTAAGAAATTAGTTTCTGATGAAAAACAATCAACCAGTAGGAATGTTGGTCTCTATAATACGTCATGCCATGTAAAGTCTGTCAAACGGTTTAGTGAAATCAGGGGGAGGCTGTTCCTGTTGCAGCATGAGAATGTTAGAGAACTGGATGCCAAGATGGGGTGGGGGAAACCATGGCTCTGGACACCAAGAAATTAAGACACCTGCTAATATGTAACTATAATCTATAACTTGACCTACAACCACTACAGAAAACAGGTTGGGTAAAAGTTCAGCAAGTTTCCCACTCAGTAGAAAACCTGGGGGTTGTAAGAGCTTCACTTAGGTCCACATAATGGTCCATAACTTGGACCAAGTCTAAGATATGTTTTGTAGTCAGATAACTTACATATTGTAAAAGGCAACTAATAGTCTTGAAGCCTAACTCAAGGAAAAGGCCCTAAGACCTGAGTAAACAAGAACTCCTAACAGAGTAAAACGTAAGAATAGGCCAAATATGCCAATGCACCAGATGCAACTGGAGCAGCCAAATAAAATGAGCCTCTTTCGCCAAATATGAGGACATTCCAAAAATTTGCAAAAACATTTTGTCTTAGATTGCCAAGTAGTATGATTTGCCAAAGGAAAGTTAAAAAGTTAAGGGGTTAATACTTATGTGTCTGCCCTAAGTTGGTCTACATGCTTTCCACCAGAGCTAGAAACAGTGCTGTAACTAAGAGGCACAGGTGAGCAGAGAAAGGTCATTCTCATCCATCTGGACCAGTAAAGCAAGATGGTTTCTGTAGGCCCAATCCTAAGAGAGAAGTCCCAGGCATTATCACAAATGACTTGGGGAGTACCACCAGTTAGTTTTTCAGCAAGCTCTGTACGTTGAATAATACAGAATGAATCCTGGAGGACAGGCAGGCCAACCCCAACAAATCTGATTAACACATCATAAAGTAAAGCCTAAGTACTTTATTCTAAGCACTCTAGGCACAAATTTACAAGGGTTGATTTCTGCCCCCAAAGCCAACCCCTAGAGACTGTGATTTAATTGGTCTATGGCAGTGGTTCCTCCCTGGATAAACAGGATTTGTTAGAGTAGGTAGGAGGCATCCATATCCTGTTCATTCCAGCCTTTCATCAAAAAGGGTACTAAATGGGCACCTAGGTGGCTCAGTTGGTTTAGTGTCCAACTCTTGATTTTGGCTCAGGTCATGATCCCAGGGTCATGGGATCAAGTCCCAAATTGGGCTCTGCGGTGAGCATGGAGTCTGCTTAAGATTCTCTCTCTCAACCCCTCTGTCCCTCTCCCCAACTTGTGAGCTCTAAAATAAAACTTCCTACTTACATTTGTTAAAAAATCGAAAAAAGGGTACTAAAATTTCTTCTTATAATCAGAAAAGGAGATATGATTTCTAACAGCGTTACTTTCATCCCTTTAGTGCCACTGCAGCTGAGGTTTCAATTTGTTCCCAAATTGAGTGGCCACCTAGAAAAAAGAGGTTAGAGATCTACATCACATTTATAACAAATAAATTCCAAATAGATAAAAATTTTTAACTTAAAAATAATGAAACCATAAAAGTACCAAAAAAAAAAAAAAAAAACTTCTCTTCTTCAAGTGCAGAAATACCAAATATAATGGAAAACCTCAAGTCTCAAGAAAAAAAACTGGAAATTCAACTACCATATATTTAATTTTCCTGCATGGCAAAACATCATAAAACAACAAAGTGGAAAAAACACTAGCAACTCGTATCACAAAATTTATTTCCTTAATATATGTATTACTTCCACAAATTAATAAAATCAACACTCAACTGTAAAAGGGTAAGGGCTAACAATATGAGGACAAAAAGGAAATACAAATGGCTGTTAAAAATGTAAAGATGATCTACCTCATAAAAATGGATGCTAAATTTAACTATAATAAGATATCATTTTAAACCATCAGTTTGGAAAAAACCAACAAATGCACTGGATCATGGTTTAAGGAAACATTTTCATACCTTGCTGGTGGGAATATATGAACTGCAATAACTTTTGAGAACCTGACAACATGTACCAAAATGTAAAATGCTATTCCACCTTAAGAATACAGCTTACATGAGTGCCTAGGTGATTCAGTTGGTCAAGCATCTGACTCTTGAAATCTGCTCAGGTCATGTGGTTGTGGGATTGAGCCCCATGATGGGCTCTGTTCTGAGCATGGAACTTGCTCAGGACTCTTTGTCTCCCTGCCTGCCCCTCCCTTGCTCATGCACGCCCTCTCTCAAAAATAAACATTAAAAAAACATACAGGGGCACCTGTGTGGCTCAGTCGGTTAAGTATCCAACTTCGGATCAGGTCATGATCTCTTGGTTCATGAGTTTGAGCCCCAAGTCGGGCTCTGTGCTGACAGCTCAGAGCCAGTGCCTGCTTTGGATTCTGTGTCTCCCTCTCTCTCTGCCCCTACACTGCTCATGCTCTCTCTCAAAAATGAATAAATGTTAAAATACTTTTTAATAAAAAATATATATACTTACACTCCTGCAATATGCCGTATTTCATTGACTACAAAATGCCACTGATTTTATGGTGCATCATTACTTTACATACCACTAAAACCAAGGCACCTAATTAAAACTGTGGTATCAAAATACATTCAGAGATATTAAAAAATCGGGGAAAACGTAAGAATTGATTAAATATATAATCCTACAGGGGCGCCTGGGTGGCTCAGTCGGTTAAGCATCTGACTGCTGATTTCAGCTCAGGTCATGATCTCACGGTTTGGGAGTTCCAGCCCCACATCAGGCTCCATGCTGACAGCATGGAGCTTTGAGATTCTATCTCTCCCTCTCTCTGACCTTCCCTCTCTCTCAAAAGTAAATAAACTTAAGAATATGTGTATAGATAGATGTATCTATCTATCTATCTATCTATCTATCTCTGTATATATAATCCTATAACCTCACATTAATTTCATTCCATATAACTTTTATTATGGAAAGAGCCAGCGAACGCACACACGACCAAGGAGGAGAGATGGGCAGAGGAAGAGAGAATCCCAAGCAGGCTCCATGCTCAGTACGGAGGCCTACCTCAGGGCTCGATCCCACAGCCATGGTATCATGAACTCAGCCAAAATCAAAAGCCACACGCTCAACTGAGCCACCCAGGCACCCCACACTTCTTTTTAAATTGAAGTATATATTCAAAAGTTGGTTCCCTATCTTTGCCAGGCCTTCTACATTTTATAGATGGTACCATGGTGAAACTCATCAGGAAACTTTTTTTGGCATCTTAGCTCCCAGGCTGCATCTCTGGCTTTCCAGGAAAATCTCCTTTGTTCACTACAAAGTCTGCTCTTCAATCCGTTTCAAATCTATAAATAAACCAAAAGGTCTTACTCCTGTTCAAGCCAGTGGGTAAAAACTGTCTTCATTCCTCTTGCAATAGCCTGGATGAAATAGACTAGACTGGAAGTTTTATACTAAGGAAGCTCCCAACCCTCACACTGAATTTTAACATTTCTTACACAGTGAAATCGAGAGGCTGTACCTTGTTGCATAATGATGTAGGAATAATTCAGTATGTTGCATAAAGGTACTCAATGAAACCAGCAGGTTCAACCCTTAGAGAAAGAACCAGCCCTCGTGGACAAAGAATACTGTTTCCCTCGCTGGTCTTGACAAGTTAGACAAAACAGGAGCAGTAATAAAATGCTCAATTTAGCTTTTAAGGTTTACTTCCCACTAGCTAAGCATGTCCTTCATTGAAGTCCTACCTTGTATCTGAGGTGCTATTTACCGGTCAGTAAAGTAATACAAGTAATACAAGCCCCTGCTCCTGCCAGTTGGAAAGGTTCACGGAGCATTAAGCCATCATCTCGGGAGCTGTTAGCATGACAACTTTTATTTTTATCTTACTTCATCCTCCCCAGGTGCAACAACTTTTTAGCTGTTCTTACCTTTATGTGACTCAATAAGATGGTCATTATTCTCCATTTGCCACTTTTAAAATTATCTGTTGGAGCGCCTGGGTGGCTCAGTTGGCTAAGCGCCCAACTTTGGCTCAGGTCATCTCACGGTTCATGAGTTAAGAGCCCCACATCAGGCTCTGTGCTGACAATGCAGAGCATACTTGAGATTCTCTCTCCCTTTAGCTCTACGCCCTTCCTCCACTCTCGTTTTCTCTCTCTCAAAATAAATTTTAGGGGCACCTGAGTGGCTCAGTCAATTAAGCAGCTTACCAGCTCAGATCATGATCTCACAGTTTTTGAGTTCAAGTCCCATGTTCGGCTCCATGCTGACAGCTCAGAACCTGGGGCATACTACAGATTCTGGGTCTCCCTCTCTCTCTGCCCCTCCCCACCTTGTGCTTTCTTTCAAAAATAAATAAACTTAAAAAAATTGTTAATTTCTATTATGGAATGAGTTTTGCTCTTATACATCTCACCACTCACCCATCTACACTTACCCATTCTCCCAATTTAGAGGACAATTATTTTACTAAATACTCCACTAAATACACCACCATGATCAGAACTAGGTTGAGCCCCATTATATTTTACGAACTTTTGTAAAACACTTTTTTTCATTTATTTCCCATGTACTTAGTAACTCAGCTCTGAACTCTTCAAATGAACCAAAAATGTCCTTAAAATATTAAAACAGTAACTCTTAAAATGTCTTGGAGACATTCCCTTATGTAATTCTACTTTCTCCTGCTTCAACCTAGACTACAGTTCTGAGCTCAGAGCAGAAAAGTACTCCTGAGACCTTCCGTTCTCATTATTCTGGGACTTTTGTTTTGCCTCAGCATGAAACCACACGGAAAACACCAGAACTGAGCAAACTTTACTTCAGTAGTATGCAGTAGCACTTAATACCACAATGCTAGCGGTGCCTGGGTGTCTCAGCCAATCAGCATTCAACTTGTGGTTTTGGCTCAGGTCTTGATCTTGTAGGTTTGTGGCATGGAGCCCTGTGTCAGGTTCTGTGCTGATGGTGTGGAGCCTGCTTGGGATTCTCTCTGCCCCTCTCCTGCTCTTAAAATATTAAAACAAAAACAAAAACAAAAACAAACAAAAAAAACAAACATGGGGCACCTGGGTGGCTCGGTCAGATAAGCGTCTGACTTTGGCTCAGGTCATCTCATGGTTCGCGGGTTTGAGCCCCGCATGGGGCTCCACACGGACAACTCAGAGCCTGGAGCCTGCTTTGGATTCTGTGTCTCCCTCTCTCTGCCCTTCCTCTGCTTGCATTCTCTCTCGAAAATAAAACATTAAAAAAATAAAAATAAAAACAAAACAACAAAACAACTCGCAATGCTCTACCTCTCACTATTCTACCCCTAGAGTGTAGTTTAGTGCTGATGTAGCTCTGGGCTAAGGAGCCTGCTTTAATTGGGCATTCACCCAAGTCAACCCCAATTTTGATGCCTAGAAGACTTTTAAGTCAAAGTTAAGGTCTAACACCAATCAAACCCCAAATATCACCCTGGAAACTGTTTTAAGTCCTGTGACCCATCCAGAATCAGCTGGGCCAGATATGGGCCCAGATGTCAATACTATAGGTAGTGTGACCATTCCCATCCCCACCTGACTTCCAGTGACACACCAATTATCTGCACACCCAAGGCCTAGACAGAGGCAAGGTAAGGACAGGCACCATGCCCTCCCTATTCATCTTTGTATTCTCCAGATGTGTACTGACACACAGTAGGCAACTAAAAACTCTAAGAACTACAAATCCATCTCTCAGGTGGATGTTAAACACACTTTACTGAACACAACGAATGATGGAAGCCTATACAAAATCAGCTTATGAAAGCATTACTCTTGAGAAACTACCATAGGACTCCTGAGCTGACAGCAGTATGTTATCCATTACACATACCAGATTATGTGGCCTCAACTCAGAAGTACACTTGATTGGAAGCTTAAAACACCGCTAATTTAAAAAAACTTTATGCTGAAATATCACTAAGTCCAATTTAAATAGTTTTAGAATTCACAATTTTCCCACTGTTCTTCATAGTGTTTTGCCTTTCAACAAGTAAATAACTACAAAGCATAGTAGCGATATAGCAGCCTAGCCCAGATTTTGGCAGTCATGAAAAAGTACCCTTAGGTGGTCTGTTACAGGGAGATCATACTCTCAAAGCAGAAAGTAGGAATGACTCCCTTCAAATTTGTAACCACACAGCATGTTTTATAAAACAAAAATGTATTACTCCCATACATGACTACTACGATGTGCCAACACCTCAGAAAAGCCTCCCACCATTCCCATATAAATAAAATGCTCTATTTGACAATGTGTTTTGTCCCCCTCTTACACTTTAAGCTCCATAACTATACCCAGCACCTAGAACAGTATCTTGCAGAGAATCAAATTACTCCTTCAATGAATACTGTTAGTCTCTATCTTTTTAAACTTTCCAACTCCACTTATCAGACCAAAGGGTGTATCTATAGCTGTACCAAAGAGTGATGGGTCCATCTTTTCAGAGTAAAAGGGATCAAAGTGGGCACCACCCTCTAAAAAGTGGCACTGGAAGAAAACCAACCTACCCAAAGAGTAACAAAGACAAATGCAAGACAAAAGTACTTAGACTTTACTCATAATCTTGTTATTGACCACTTCTCGTCTGTAGGAGGTAGTAACTCTTCCCATCCCTAATCCCCTTAACTCGACCAATGGTTTTCTTGGAACTGCTATCTTAATCACTAGCAATTATGTTTTGAGGATAAGAGAGAAATAAAATATTTTAATTGACAGAAAAATGGTTACTGGATTAAATGGAGTAACGCATAAAAGACCAATCCCGGGGTTTCACACAGAGCAAACATTTAGTAGTTACAATTTGTATCCCTACAATTATTTCCATTTTGGCCAACTACCAATTAGAACCAGTATGGTACAAGCTTAAGCAGAAAAATCTGAGAAATCACCCAACTAAAGACCAGATCCTTTTTCTGATCTCCCATCACCACAACCCACCTTTCCCAAAGGCATATGGTAGGTACTATTTGTTGAGTGAATGATTCTAGAAAATATCCTACATCCAGGCCTACTATGTATGTTAAAACTGGAACCAAGGTACAGACAAAAAAAAAAAAAAAAAAAAAACCACACACACACACAGTCTGGAAGACCATCTGTTGAACCGTGGAACTAAGAGGCAGTGGTTCTTCTTTGCACTCACCCCCATGCTCATTACTGAACAATCTAAAGCTCGCTGCTGGGTTGTTTCTGTGCCAATCATTTGAAGGCTGTAAGTACAAGTAACAAGGTGCTAGTGGGACCATTCAGGGCACTCCTTGGATTTTAGCACAACTATAAAAATAGATGGTGAGAGGCATCAAAAAGTGTTACTTACTGGCCTAGGGTAGCAGCAGAATGCTGACAGAGCCACAACTTTGTTTTTCCATATGGCACGAAAACTGAAAGCTCATCTCCTATTCCCTCAAATACTTCCTTTTCCTAGAATTCTATCTTGGAAATAAATCAAACTAGATGTATTGACTAAGTGGTTGAAATGGTATTAAGAGGTGGGTGAGGATTTATTTCTCAAGCAAGGAAAGACTGACATCTTGAAACCAGGACCAAGTGGTTGGTTTCATTACAAAGGTGGACTAGTGGAAGAAGTCTTTACTGGAATAAAGCTACCTGCCTGGGTTCTTCCTTTGGCACCTTTAAGACCTATCTACAATAAAAAAAAAAGTAACTGCAGTGATGTTCACCCAGGGCTGAAATGTCAAACTTTATACCCACCCCTTCTCTTCCAGGGACAAATAAAGAACCCAGACACAAGCCCAAGCAAGAACGCTCTCAAAGCACACATGCCCTAAGTTGAAAAACCATTTATTTCACTGGAAAAAAAAAGTGATCCAACTCTATGTGTCTACCCGCCACAAGCCTTTGGGCCAAAAAGACTCAGGAGCAGTGACACTCTCACCAAGGTCATTCCCAAGTCCAACACCCACCGGAAGCAGGAGGCAGGGAGACAGCACACCCCCCACCACAGTTTCTGCACGCAATGAGGCCTGCTGGGAGAACAGAACATAAATGGGAAACTACAGAAGTATTGAAGAACAGGAAGAACAGGAAAATGGGCAGGAAAGAGGAAAGGAAGAGGTGGTCTGAATTTAGCAAGGTAAATTAAGGTCCACGGTTCCTGAGGGACTGAACGTACAGAGCCGAGAACGTCCCGGAGATGGGGTACCACGAAGGGTGTATTCTCATGCACAACCGCAGCTCGGAATTTCAGCCCACACACATCCCACCTGCAAGAGAGCACAATACAGGGGCTTTACAGCAAAGCTCAAAAGGGCTTCCTACTTAAAACTTCAAAGAACATCTTTACAAACTCTTGAACTTGACACTCCTTTTAAGTTTACTTGTACCCATCCCCAGTATCACAATAATCTCTAAAAGTAAATGAGCTTAAAGGCCAGAGAGAAACTGGGAAGGTCAAGCAATCCCAGACTGAGGTCCTTCTCTAAATTAAACAGCAAATATTCTTTGATGAGTGTAGGCAAAGATAATTCATTTCTCTTGATGTTAACATCAGCATTCCTCAGAAAAGGTAATTCCATGTCCCAAATTGTCACTGGAGGGCAGGAAAAAAAAAAAAAAAAAGGTTCCAATTAGCTCTCTGGGGTAAAAGTCAAAAGTATGTTTGAATCTGGGTTTAGTACCAAGGTCCAAGTTAAAAATCATTCAAGGTCTAGTCAAAGTAGCATCAACTGAACAATCTTTAAGACCTGAGGGCATCCAACTCTGCCTAGGGAAGAAACTAAAGAATGTAGTAGAGGGCATATGTAATCTACATATCAAGTCATTCACATTTCTTTTCCAGCCCTACCAGTGATTTCCTATCCAATAATCTCTGGCAAGTCACATACCTTCTGCCTTAACTAAAAGATGACAGAATATCACTCACCCTGACACTACAAAATTACAGATCAATGGTAATGTCTGGGACACGCTGAGAACTGGGGGTTCCCCCAAAACAAAGGGTATCTGAGAATCACCATTTAATACAACAGCAATCTCAAAACACCTAGAGCCCAAAGCTGGCAAGTATCACAAAGAATATACTCAAGTAGAGCCAAATGGATCATGAGGCTCAAAATGTATAGTATAGGAAAAAGCCAGAGGACTCAAGGTAGAGCTGGTTCAAGAGTATTAAATGCCCATAACTAGTGGGAAGATGAAGGGAGTAATTTGCTTAAGGCAAAGCTCCCAACCCTGGTGTTCATTCATATTTATATCACCATATACCTTGAAGAAGCAGAAAGGATGTCCACCAGAACTCTGTGGGACAGTTTAAAAAAAAAAATTGAACAGACTAACCAGGTTCTTTTATAGGACAGATTCAAAGATAGAGCAATAGGGTGGGCACTGTATTCAGGGAATAAATCTGAGCTGAGTGGAGAAGTTGGATTTGAGTCTATGCCTCAGACTCCTTATTGAAAGCTTTATAAACTAAAAGATACCTTTTCTTCTCTCTGCCCCAACTTACCATCAAAGAAGTTTTTTCTATAAAGCTCATAGGGAGTGAACTGTTCAGGAATGTCAGAAAACGCTGCTTCAAGATTAAGATGATGCCACCTGGATAGTCTTCACAGTAACAGGGACCTGAGCAGTGATGACTAATTAACTAGTTATGGATTTTATATTACTCTAGGTCATATCAGACCTTTCACATAGCACAAAGCAGAACAGGAAACTTACAAACCTTAATAATGTCACACACCTAGGAATTCAACAAAGGCTCTGAGAAACAGCACACCTCAGTCTGAATAAATGGGTCCCAGGTTCAGTTCAATTACAGCACATAGGTGTGATCCAACATTCATCACACCATTCTTCATTTTTCCAGGCACAAATAGCATCAGATTGACTCCCAATACTAGGAGCCCTGGAAAAGTAGCCATGACGGCTAAGGATGTTTATATATTTCAAAAAGTTAAGTAATTAAGGACTTCCCCTAGTCTCTGCCATGCTAGTAGTAACCTTACCCTAACCCCGCAAAAGCAAGCAAGCAGGGCAGCCTAACTGGAGCCTGTAGGCTGCAGGAGGGATGGCAAAACCAGAACAGGGGACACCCACCGCTCTCACCTCAAGCTTTAAAAAGCTGAATACCGCGCCCGATCCGCATACTGCTCCCGCTCATACCGGGCCATGTCGTACAAGGAATTCCGCGCGGCCGCCGAAGCTTGGGACAACTCACTCTCATGCCCGTAACCGTAGCCCTCTCCAACAGTGGGGACTGGGGCTGTAGCGCGACGCAGGGGGCTCCGATCCCGCCCGTAATATGAAGTGGAAGCTGCAGTAACAGCAGCAGCGGCTGCTGCAGCAGCAGCAGCTGTAGCAGCAGCAGCTCCTGAGGTCGGCAACAGGTGTCTATCGTAGGGATCGAGAGAGGTGGAGGTGAGGTGACTGGCCATGGCTGTGTTCTGGACTTGTGGCAGCTGGGACAGGGTCTGCTCTGCGTAATTATAGGCAGAGGCAGCTGCAGCTGCCACTGCCTCATAGGACCGGGCAGCACGGCAGCGCTTGTAGTAGGCATCGAGCGCTCCGTACGCGTTGTTGTAATACAATGAATCCCCATAGCTCATGGTGTAAGGTGTACGCACTGCTCCATATTGCTCATTATATTGCTCGGTAAAGTCTGCCACTCGGCCAGAACGATCTATCGGACACTCTTTGGACCAGTGCCCCTCTTTCCCGCACCGATAGCAGCCGCTCTGGTCTCCCATCCCGGGCGCAGTCCTAAGCCGGCTGGTGGACAACTGCACGTGCATTCGTTTGCCTTGAAGAAACAGACGCAAGAAGGGTTGCTATCACTCTTAGTCATAGCCCCCGCCCCTACCCCAGACACTGGTCATAGCAATGGCTTTACTTAGACAACACTAATGCAGGATTCCTTGCCAAAAGATTTTTTTTTTAAGTTAAAAAAAAAAAAAAAAAGTCCACTACATAAATTCAATACAATGACCTGTTTAAAGACAAAGATCAGTAAGATGAAGAAATGTTTCAGCTCTAACACTAGTTTAAAGCTTGGGCCCAATAATAAGCACCTCATCCTTTGCCAAGTAACTAGACAAAAACTACCCTGAACAATAGCCCAATAACAAAAGAAACTGTATGAGTGCTCCACAAGATTCTCACATTTCCAATCTTCACCATCAAGACTGATTTCATTAAGCAGGACACTACAAAGGCCAGTTCCCCAGTTCCCCACTCCAAAAATCAAAGAGAATAAGACCTGAAAGTTACCACTGATAGAGAATATAACCCAGACCTGATCCATGACTGAATGTGATAAGCAAGTTTCAAGATTTGTGGGAAAATCACTCGTGAATTGGGGGAAAACGGACAATCATATGCATTGAAGGACTGCCTTCCCCTTTAACAGAGTCCTTTAAATTGTTGGTCCTGATATTCATTCTAACAACGATTCTTTACAATCTGACAACTTTAGGGACTTCCTGATAAGGCCTAAGGAAATAGGACAGGCAATTCACAAAATGCCTGAATTTTTAAAAAGATTATGAAAAACATGGAAGAAAAAGGGGAGGGAGATGAGAAAAATGGGGAGAATAACCAGTAGTACTAGTGGATCAAATAATTCATTAACAAGACTAAAGTACTTTTTCTCCTTAAACTAGGGATCTGAAAGATGGTAAGAACACACACTAAATACTACTTTTTGCTGAGTATTACAATTTATATTCTAGAAATAAAAAAATATTACTTCTGAAAACTTAACAAAAGACACTTTTCTGAAGAAACTTAAGGTTTAAATCTTTTCGCAGGAACAGCTTTGACCTAACATGATCTACCAATTTATTGGTAAGCAAAATTCCAGGAAAAACTTCCAATGCAATTGGCTAGTATACCAAAACATGCAGATGATAAAGTGAATGGTTACAAGCAGAGGAGAGTCAACAGACAGATCATCTACTCATACAACATTACAGAATCGGTAAATAGACAATTTCACATGCAAAATTAAAGCCCTGGGAAGCTAGAGAAGGAAAAGGGAGGTGGAAGGATCAAACTACCCCCAAAAAATCCTGTTGTAAACATTACATCTAAGTGTAGATAGACTACAAGTTAGAAGCTTAGATACACAATTAAGTACTGAAATGCTTTAAAGTGCTATGTCCCTCTGGTATTTGCCCTCGGGGCCACCTTGGCACCTAACAAAACCAGAGAAAACAGGTGCAACCAAGGAACTAAACAAGCACATTCATGACATTAAGGTCGTTAACTAATGCCCTGATCTAAGGATGCGTCAATTCCAAAACCAGGAAAAGAAACTAAACCTTTAAAAATATCTACAATAGAGATCTTTAAAATGGGCAAACAATAGAGAATACACCCAACACTGAGAAACTGAAAAACCATCTTAATAAATCCCATTGCTCCATATACACATAGAACTCTACTAGACAATACTAAGGAGAATAACTAATACTAAGTAATGAAAATATAAATAAGCAGAAATAGCACCACAGAGCCTACAGTTCATACTCAAGAGTTATGCATAAGGACAGGTTGTCCTGAGTCAGTACACACTGGTCTCCCGCTACACATATACCTGCTACAATCAGAAGCTACCACCCACTCTATGACTGGATTGAAGTGGAGAAGAGGGTCCAAAAATTAGGTATTATACCACAAACCCTCCACAAAAGCAGCCTTTGCTCCCAATTAAGTTGTTGGCAGCAAGTTAATTCTCAACTTACCAATTAAAAAAGAAAAACAAACTAGACCTGAGAGACTAGTGACACTTTTCTTTAATAATGCACAGCAATACCCACGACACAGTGCACTGTTAAGTTGGGAGAACGACTGGACCTCCAACTCTAAGAAAGGTCCAATCTAAGGGAAATAAACACACAAAACAGGAGCGATGACTTAACAAGAGAGTACTCAGAAAAGGAAGCAGTAACTACCTTGTTTGGGCTAAAAAGGTTGGAATACAGTTTAAAAATGTAGCAAGGAATTATAGGACTACCCCGTAATTTGGAAGTAGTTACAATCAAAGGGAAAAAGCTTTTTGCTACGGGGGACACAAGGGGATGGTGGGATGGAAGAAAAATTAGCAACTCACCATGGTTACCACACTCACCCTTCCTGATTGCCACTCTTGCCACAGGAGCTCAGAACTCAAACTAAGAAAAGATAAAACTTTCCAAATAAAGCAACAATCCATACCATCACTCATACTGCCCTCTATGTACACTAACAATCTAGTCAAGGCTCTAAGATAACACCCATCTAAGGGCTCTACTCACCAAGGATGTTGAGTCCACCCTCAAACAGTGAAAAGACATTGCCATTATTGCCCCCAAACCCCAATATCCCCTCCTCAGCAACTCCTGAAATCAGACTTTTATTCTGGAGTGACCTCATCCTCAAAACAGAACCTCTTGGTACAAGCATAACTGAAAAGGAACAAGAGCGGTAACCCTTTAAAAACACTAGTTATCTCAACACTAGTTACTTAATAACTAACTACCTTTGCTGGGAAGTTAGGAGTTGGGATGAGGTGGGGGAGCTTACCAGGGATTCTGCTCCCCAAAAGTGTTAAGACGCTTTTGGGTTTGTCAGGTTCTTCATATGTAAAATAAGGCATAATGCTGATACTGGGCTGAGGCAATAAATTCAGAGTGAACCACTAAAATGTGCTCTACTATCAAGAAAAAGGGAAGGAAAAAAAGGTAAGTGGGAAAATCAAAGGAAAAGACTTCTGCACTAATAGACATAAAACCCTTAAGAGTTCCAAACTAAAGCCATGGGTGTTTTCCCAAAGGGACTGGTCTAAGTTAAAGCCTCGAATTCCCATGCATTCTCCATTTTAAGTATATCACCCGCAATGATTGACCATCAGCCAGCCAACAGCTCTATCTGTACCCCCAAACCCCTCCCCTTACTTATCCAACCTATTTTCTGCACACAGGCTGTGTTCAGCCCTCTTCCCAAACAGGGTGGTTCACCTTGAAACTCTGTGTTGTCAAGGCCCCTGATGGCCTCCACTGCATCCTCTGCCCGCTCCATGTGCACGAAGGCATAATCTTTCACGATGTCACATTCGATGACTGGACCATACTCCTCAAACTTGGCCCGAAGCTCTTTGTTGGTACAGGTGGGACTGATGTTGCCCACATGCAACTTGGTGGAGGTTTTGCTCTTATTCTTGCTGGCTTCCACATTGATGTTCACCCCATGCAGCTTGTAGTGGTGCAGGTTGCGTATGGCATCCTCGGCCGCCGTCTTGTCCTCTATGTGCACAAAGCCGTAGTTCTTAATGATGTCACATTCCAGCACCTTCCCATACTGCTCGAAGAGTGAGCGGATCTCCTGCTCTGTGGCCTCCCGGGGCAGGTTACCAATAAACAGCTTCACCATCTCGACACAGCCTGTGTAAGAAGAAACAAAATTTCTAACAAAAGACCTTAGGCTCACATCAGTTAAAACAAAAACAAACAAAAAACCCCGGCCACCTCCTTTCACTCTAGCAAATATTTGCAGTTCTCCTCTCTCACACTCCTACCTCCACACAACAATCAAAGGAAAAGTGGAAATAAGGAGGCCTGCCACAATACCGGGTGTAGAACCCTAGAATGATGAGAAAATGTCTGTAACAGAAAACTCCTTAGTAGACAAAGGGTTTGATAAGAGTTGGATAGCTTCTAACGAAAATGGAAATGAAAGTGAGAGCATACATGCAGCGCTGGGGATACTGGGCTTTTCTATCCACTGGGAGGTCAGAAAACGAAAGGTCTAACTGCAGGCTGCCTAGACTGACTACTGAAATTGTGAATCAGCTCTTCCTCCCGCAACGGAGTAAGTAGCCACCATTTCCGGAAAAGTGGGCCTTATAATAGCTTCATTTTAGGGTTTCCTTTGGAAGCAGTGAACGGGAGACCTGAGCCGGAGAGCAAGGCATGAGGAGACTACAGGAAGTGCAGGAGTGGGGAACGCCTCTGTCGGGGTGCTGTCCTACGAGCTCCTGCGGGATGGGGAAATGCGTGGCCAGAGAAAGGGGCTTCAGACTCATCAGTCAGACAACAATGTCTCATAGCCTAAAAAATTCTCGAAACAGGTTTCGATTTTTCTAAGTCTAAAGGAGCGCGGTAATCTCTATGGAAACCTCAGAGCAGGAAACCGAGCCAAGTCGGGTAGAGGGCAATGTGGGGATAAAGGAAGGTATTCTCGGGGGAGGTCGTGGGGGAAGGGCTGCTTCAGGCTTACCGCGCAATGCCCAGCACCGAGGTCGGCTCTCAGAGACGGGTGCGGAGGCCGTGACCCCACTAGGATACCCCTGAAGCCCAAAGGAGTGAGATAAGAAATTTAAGAGAGAAAAGAGAGGCAACGAAGGGGCTCGGAGTCTCTCACCCGCACGGAAACCAGCAGGGGCTCTTCCTCGCGGCGCAGACGCTTCTGACAAAACGCTAAAATGGCGACGGCCGCAGCAGTGACTCTGGGTAGAAGGGGAGGTGAGCCTACCACCGGATTGGCTGCTCGGTAAAGTTAAAGGCAGGCGTTCCCGTGGTTCCTCTTCCTGATTGGTTACCACCAACGCCAATTACCTGAGAGGCCGGGAAGAGGTGGAAACGTCAGTAACCCCTGAGCTTTTACGCGAATGCCAATGAGCGCCTATCTCGCGAAGCCGAAGTCACTGATTGGGTAAGAGGTCGGCGTGAGGGAGGAACTACAAACGTGGGCTTCGCCCGGGTGCGACCCGCCATTAGGCGGAGCGAGCTAAGGCTCCGGTGTGGCGGTCTTTAGCTTCGTGGCGCCAATTTTGTGAAGCTTCCGAAATGTTTCGCCATCAACACGTGCACATCTTGACACTATCCCCCGCTCCATTTTGCCTTCTCCAAATTTCTCCCTCTAAACTCCCAGCCACCACCCCTTCGCAGCCAGGATGCTACGAACGATAGCTTACGCAGACCCAAATGCCAGGTAAGAAAAATAACGAAGCGTCCCCACCGGAAGAACCAACCTCCTCCTTTGCCCAAGAATCCACACCGTAGCCCTCGGAGTCCCGGAGCTCCCCCCAGATCAAAACTACTGTCATGGGTGGTGAAAGGAACTCTGGAAACGGTTAATGGGCGCGGCTTCAATTAGGTTATAACGGTCCCAAGTGAGCCCGGTTGGAGGCTGCGTTACTTGGAGGCACTGAGGAGACAAGTTCCCTCGAGGAACCAGCCTCCCGAAGTGGGTCCAAGATGAAGAAACGGTTTCTGTGTGACCACGTAGACTGAAAACACCCCCACCCCACCCTGAGAAAAAACTGGAGCAGCGAAGTTTTTTGTTTTATTTTATTGGGTGCCATGGGCCAGAGCTGTAGGTTTAAACTCCTAGAACCGACCTTAGAGGGAAGAGCCTAATCACATGAAGCTATAAACAAAATACAATCAAAACAGCATTCGCCGGAGCGTCTGGCCTCCCTCATCACATTTTTTCTCATCCTTTGGCTTCTTCACAGAATTCCATCCTCACTGAGCAAGCAATGACCCTTTGCAAGGCAGCTTTTGAGGAGGGAAGTGGGGAAGGTGCTGGATGAAAAGAACATGATAAAAGCAATGAATTCTCTATGAGGAAGGGGTCATGAGTGGAGATGACATAACACACGACCGTCCACAGCAGCCCCAAAGGGGGAGGGAGGGCAGAAAGAGAAAGGAGTTGAAGTTATGGAAATGGGTTTAAAAACCTGACATGACTCAGGAACCAAATGCTGGAAAACCGGTCAAGAACTTACTCTAAAGTGGGAAGAGCAAAGGACCTAAAAACATCAAAATAATACATTTACAGATGTGGTCGACACTAATCTTGGTCCATTTTCATTGTGGATTCTTATATACGGAATCTGAGTAAAGGCAATATAATCAGTGACGAAGAAAATCAATTCTATGTTAGTCAGCTGCATGTGTGTGCCCTTTTGAGGGGGCCGGCATCATGTGGGGTTCACCATTCAATCTGCAGGGAAACTCATCTGGTATAGAAATCCTCTCAGGTCCTTTCAGTTTGATCTTCCAAATTCTGTGTGTCCCAACAGCCCTGGAGATAAACTTTCTTCCAAAATACCAAAGAAGATGAGATCAACTCGCTCTATAAAACTAGGAATCTCTCCAGGTCCAACGCAGAAAGGACTGGGAATATAAATCTCAGGATCACAATCCATGCCAGTTTGCAGATCACAGTACCGCCGCCCCCCCCCCCCCCCAATCTCATTACTTGATTTACCTTCTGAAAAGCCTTTCAGGTGGACTTATATTTGTTTCATTTTGCAAACTCATCCAACTGTATAAAGCACATTAAATCATCCCCCTCTTCTTAAAATACACTGCACTGGAAAAATTTCACTTACCCTACCTGATCTGGTTCTTGCCAGAATCTCCTAATCTCTTTAACAACCCCCACTTGCCTCACCCCACTCCCACCCCACCCATACATACTATGCTCCACCCCACTGGCCTTTTTGTTCCAAGTTCATTCAGACTGGAATGTTCTTTCTCCAGGTGCTTCAGTGGCCACCCCATCTAGACATCCTCCTACTCCAAAAGCCTACCTTGGAACTCCATCCCATGACTTCATGTTATTTTTCCAAATACTTACCATCACTTGAAATCCTATTTGTTCATTCCATTTCTTTCTCCTACCTCCTACCTCCCATCAAATAATTTGTTCGAGGGCAGGGACCTTTTCTTCTTCCTTACTCTATCCTCAGTGTTAGAAATGCACCTGAAACATGGTAGGCACCCAATTATTTGTTGACTAAGTTAACACATGGGTGAATGCAGGAGTTAACTTCTTGGAAACCAAAAGGAGAAATGACGAGATTTTCAGTCAATATCAGCTTAAGATCATGGACACTTAGTTCTAAAAACAAGCACTTGATTCATATCACCTAGTATACTTTCCAGTCTCCCTCAAACAGAAAAAGCAGGTGCCCAAAAGCCAGGGGGTAACCTATGCTACAGCTTTTCATCACCAGGATTACCAGTTTGACAAATGCTGCAAAATGAAGCTTTAGGCAGAAGACATTTGTGGTTCGACTGTCTCCACACTGATGTTCACCATCCAACTCTATTTTACTGAGTACTAAGGTTTATAAATTAAAGACATCTGGTCCAAATCTTCTACCACCCCAAGTATGCAAAATAGGATTGAATGCAGTATTTTAAAAGCACCTTGTCCAGGGGCATCTTGGTGGCTCAGTCTAAGGTTAAGCATCTGACTCTTGGCTTTGGCTCAGATCATGATCTCATGGTTGGTGGGGTTCTTCGGATTTTCTCTCTCCCCCTCTCTGCCCCTTCCACACTCTCATTCTCTCTCAAAAATAAATATACTTAAAAAAAATTTTTTTTTTAAAGCACTTTGTCCAGGACACTGTAAATACCATCTTGCTGATTCTTAATTTGCTGATCAGGTTACCAAGCACCTCAAAGGTAAACTGACTTCTTCAAAAAGTCATCTAGGAAGCAGGTATCTGTCATAACCAAGCATAAATATACATTCTGACTGCAGATTTTGAAAAGACAAAAGTGCTTGGAGCCTGGGCTCTTGAAAAGGAAATGAGGGACAAATCCAAACTTAGGGGGGAAACACAGATATCTGTGAAAAACATTCAAATGTGAACAAACAAGCTATTACTTTCATACCTTTTGGGGTATGTGTAATTTATACATGTTAATTACTGGCTCCTGTCCAGAAATGAGTACTGGTTTAATAAAAGTTCAAATTAAAAACCAGTATTCTCCAGGAATATTCAGACTGGCCTTCCTTGACTAAGCCAGTCAAGCAAACTTCCTAAGCCTCCAATCCCACTGGCAGCTACGCTCTTAGCCTCCCCTTAATGTCTTTGCAGGTTCCCTACCCCTAACCTTTCTTTTCCATACCCAAGGAGAATATGATCCCAGGACACTGAACAGTGTTGCCTGAGACTGGACACGACAAAAACCGGTGTGATCCATGGCCTACTTCACTCCTAGGTAGCACTCATTTAAAAAATCCACTGCTTCACTGTTGTTGTTCTTATGTACTGCACTCACACCTACATCCACAGTCCTTTGCTCAGCTGTGTGACAGCTCCACCAGGCCACCCCAATCTCCCCAGAATGTCCTAATTCGGGTCTATGAGACGGCTAGCATTTAATAAGCAGTGACAATACATGAGGCCCCACACTTGTCACATGTTCTCATTTGATCCTTCCATGGCATTATAACGATTACGAGCAAAGTCCTAGACAGACAGTTCAATTCAAAATGACTCAATTCCTTGATCTACTGCTTTCTAACCGTATGATCTTACGAAAAGTTTCTTAAGGGGCACCTGGGGGGTTCAGTGGTTGAGCGTCCAATTTCAGCTCAGGTCACTATCTCCCAGTTCATGAGTTTGAGTCCCACATTGGGCACGCTGCTGTCAGCCCGTTGGCACAGAGCCCGCTTCCCATCCTCTTTCCCCCTCTCTCTGTCCCTCCCCAACTTGTACTCTCCCAAAAAAGAATATTTAAAGAAAAATTACTTGATCTACAGCCTTAATTTCTCCACTTAAAAAACAGGTTTAGAAATAATGGCATTTGGGTTGCAATGAAGATTAAATGAAGTTACTGTATGAAAAGCACTTTATCAGTGCTTAGCAAGTGTTCAATAAATGTTTTCATCTATAAAATCTCCATTTTATAGATGAAAAACCTAAGACAGAGTTCCTGACAGGCCCAAGATTACACAACTAAGTGACAGAAACACAATTCAGACTCAGGAAACCTGATTTTACAGCCAACCCCCCTAGTCATTCTGTGCCAAGTCAATTTTCCATTCAAACAAATCCCATCTCCAAAACATTTTAACTAGTGGAACTGCCCCTTATCTTCCACTACCCTAGCATTGCTTATTAACCGTAACTAGTTCAATGAGGTAGGTCCTGCCTCCCCACATTATAAATTCAAGGTCAGCCCAAGGGCTCAGCTACTTAATACTGTATTTCTGGCACTACAGACACAATATTTCAAATGATTTACACTATGTTTGAAGTAACTTTTAAGAACTACCCCCCGCCCCCAGAAAACTTGATTCTACCCTTTATGATCTAAAGGTAACTATAATTTAGGTGAATATAAATTTTTCACTTGCTTTACATCTTATCTTCTCTATTACCCAAACTTTGATTACATATCATACTAGTCCATAAATCTAGGAAGTTATTTTCACTATAACCCAAGTCATCCCCTATTAGGGTCAGCTTACTTGGCTTGATAGGACAAAATGACTGGAGAACCACCAGTCTATACAGACTTTGGCCAAGCTTAACTGATGGGCAGGACTAGAAAAGCAGCCTACCCAGAGGGTGACCACTGAAGGATACTTCCATTACCTCCACTAGAAGGGATGGGGTCCCAGGCCTACCCCAGACAGAATGTGAAACAAGGTCCAAACCTCAGAAGAGAATAAGCACATTATTCTCTTCTAGCTGACAAGGCTAGAAGCCTCTATGTGGTCTCATTCCAGGAATAAATCATCTTTAACTTCTCCAATGAAGGTCAAGTTGTAGAGGTGATAGATGCAGGAGTGCAAAACCTGGGAGTCCATATTGCCCACCCTCTTATCCCAAAACACCCATTAAATGTATGTCCTCCCATTCACTCAACCCAACCATCTCCAAGTTATAGGACCCAAGAACTCAGAAATCCACAAAAAGCAAAGTATGAAGAGTGGGCTACAGGATTAACACAGGTGGCGTAATTTAAATAAAAGAGAAAGAAGGAAATTTTAAAACAATCTGCAAGAAAGAAGAGAATGACAAATGATTTAGCTTTGTAACCTCTTCTGCTTGAACAACGAAAACCTTGAGGGCTGAGGCAGCAAAGGCATCAGGACCTAAAGACGTTAGGCAGTTAAGAGTGATCATCTAGGCCACATCACTCTGAAGAACTTGGGCTGCAATAAAGAACATCAACACTGGCCCCAAGAGCACATTAAGCTGTTTTTCACAGGAACCATAGGATTGGAATAGTGGCAGAACCCTCACACTGGAGAAAGGAAAACAGAAAGCCATATGACAAAGAAATATTACAAATGCACAGGCCACAATCACAGCCCTGTAATCAACCAACCCCTCTACTTTCCAGAGTAATAACCAGAGCTAAGTTTGTTAGCTTGGTCCTCAGATCACCCACCCTCCCTGCAGAAGTGACAAGAAACCTATCAGACTCCCCCCTCCCAGTCCTTCAAAGAAATGAAAAGGAGCAGCAAAGCACCTGGAGGTAAAGCAGTGAGCAGAAAGAGCAAGGAAAGAGCTATGGCCCCAGTACCCCACCCCCCAAGATTACCCCAGTTAGCATCCACAAGAGCTCATTCTTATAAAGATCATATGCTTTTTTGCCCACTGGGCAGAGGGAAGGGAACACTTGGGGCAAACTCCTCTGTCACAAGGCAAGTTCCCAAGGAACCAGTGAAAGGCAGAAAAGAACCCACCTGAACTCCACTTGATTGACACACACAATTCCCCAAAACCACCTTGCCCCAAAAGGCTCCCAAATCAAATCTCTAAAGCCCCCTTTCCCAAAGGAACAGCAGTAGGTTCCTACCCAACCAGTCTTCTGTTCACTCATTTATTGGTGAACCCAAGCCTCCGTTTTGTCCCTGGCTGGAACTTTTTTTTTTTTTTTTTTTTTTTTGCCCAGGTCCTCTCAACCCCAGTCCCAGAATAAAAGTACAGAAAGAATCTTCAATTTCTCACTCTATCCCAGCATCCCTACTTGGGTTATGCTTGTACCTCACCCCCCTTTCCAGTCTGTGAGGACACCTTCAAATATAAATCCAGGAAGAAAACATCTGGAAACCCTAACAAATGGAGACGGGGGAAGTCTCAGGGAACTGATGGCAGAAGTTGGCAGGACGCAGGAAGGACACTCCATGGTGATGTTCAACAGGCGAAATACCAGGTTTATGGCCATATCCCCCATACCTGCTTCCAATCGTCCCTGCTCCTCCTCTCGCCAACCACAGGGAAGAACCAGACAGACATCACCCTTACCCCACTACTGGCTCCTTTCCGGGTCCCAGCTCCAGCACTCACTCAAGCCCACTGCCTGAAGGATCCACTAGCCTTATAAGCACCAAAGCAGTCCATTTCCCCACTTCTCACTTGAGAAGCCATACCCCAGAACCATCCTGCTTGGAGCACAGGTTGTTTCCGAATTGGAGATAAATCAGGGGGAAATGGGCAAATAAACTTACTGCACTTGGTGTGATTAATTCAACTTAAGGGCTGAGGAAGTCCGAGCAACTTGGTCTGGACTCTCCAGTCCTAAAGATGGCAGACTAACGGGACGACGATGACCTAAATCCCTCTGGGCAGCAGGGAAATCACTAGTTCCCACATTCAAACCCCTTTCCTCATCTGCCCTGGATTCTCCAGCTGCCTTTCCTTTAGCTGTCATGTCTTCCTGGATGTCAAACTGGCTTCTCTGAAACTGAGTGCAATCAAGACAATGACAACCAGGTTTCCAAACTGCAAATTGCCCCAAGTTTTATTTGTAGTCCATACAAAAGGGAAAAAAAATTAAGGTTTTCTAACACCACCTACTTGGGGAGATGGGGATGTGGGACTGTGCCACTCAGCATCAGCTAGAACATCAGGGGGTCAGTAGGGATTTGGACATATACCGACCGTCCCGACAGGAACTCAGTCTCAACACAGTCTATAGTGGGACAAAGTCAGGGCCCCCTGGACTGCTGGCACACTGGCGCACAGGAAATGGTTAAGCTAACCTTTTCCTGGCCTCCCTCACATCTAAAAAGAAAAAGGCGCCGCCGACCTCAGTTGCAGGTTGCTTCCCCATCCAGACGACCTTAAATATCGCGCACAAAAATAAAAGGGAGCCAGGAAAAAATAAAAACATAAAAGAAATTCCCATCCTGGGGAGATGGGAGGCAGGGGAGAGGGGAAACCGCAGATCTAGAGCCAGTAGCAAGATTTGCTGCTGAGGCGAAGGAACAAAGTAGGTTACTGCCGAACACTCAAAAGGATCATCTCCTGGGGAAGGCCCACAGGGTAGAGGGGATGAAAAACCGCAAACGGGAGAGGTATGGGCCAGTGGTTATAACCTGGGCCTGCACCCTACCCGACCTCTCCTCTCCTTCCCTCCCTGTGGTGCCCCATGCCAGGATGGCCCTACATGCGGCGCTGGTAGCCAGAGTGCATCTGAGCTGCCCGCAGGTAATCATTATAGGAGCCCGAATAGCGTGCGTAATCGGAATGGGCATCGGGCAGGCGACGGTAATCCAGCGAGGACTTTGTCGGCGAGCGGCGGAACGAAAGCTGCGACTCTGATAAACGGCGGTAATCAGAGAGCTCGGCTAAACGCCGGTCGGAACCATACCTAGTCGAGAGAAGAAGACAGTTGGTGAATGAGACAATTGAGGGGAGGGCTCCAGGTGGGCATGGGGGAGATGCCAATGGGGACAGGGAGGGTGTGATCAGATTGGTCTCCAACAAACAAGATTTTGTCCGAAGGCTCATCACCCTATCCAGGGCAAGAAATCAAGCCTGGTTCAACCAGTGGGAAACCAAGCCCACCACTGAAGCCCTCCCTTCTCAACTGGCCAAGGTAGATTTTGGTCTACATTCCCAAACCACAAACAAATTATCCCCACCCTGGGCCCTACACAGAAAGACCTTGGTTGTTTATCAACAGAACGGCGGACGAAAGCAAGGTCCCCAACTTCCCAAAGAGTGGACGCACCTCATACACCTTGCCTTCAGCCAGTGAGTGCCAAAGGGACTATTTCAAACCCACCCTACCAAAGCCAGGACAACCACATAACAGGCTTAAGGATCCTTGAGACGGTGGGAAAGGCTATGGGCCACAATCTTGCAGGCAGTAGCTCCAATGGCACTTGGGGTAGCCTAGAGAGGTGACACTTTTCCCAGCCTGACTAGCTGGTACCACCCCAGGCTGAGCACTAATGCTCCACCTGAACCCTGGTGATCAAAAAAGTTTACAGACATCACCCCCCTCGGCCTTTGGACATCCCATGGGAGTAGATGAGAGAAGACCAAAGGAGGGGCCAATGGCTCCAGTTTCCCTCCCATGCCAACCTCAGCCCCTTGCCCTAAGCCCCAGCTGGGGGCAGAGGCGGGGGGGCATACAGTACCTTTTCGACATGGCGACAGCCTTTTTGTAGGGATCGTCGTAGCTGGCCCGGGGTGGGGAGAGACGGGTACGCTCATAGGGCGGCGGGGTGCTGTTGGCGTTGGCAACGGCCCCCTGGGACATGGACAGGTAGGCTGCAGACGGCTGACCTGCCCCATCGTAGGCATTGCCCGGCTGGCCACGGTAGGAGGCAGCAGCCTGGGGATGCTGCTGGGCAGCATAGGAAGCAGCCAATGAGGCTGACGACTGAGCGCGGTACGGAGCTGCCAGGGTGGCAGAAGGCTGGGCCCCATAGGCAGCTGCAGCACCATAGGAGCCAGTGGCCGCAGCAGCTGACTGAGCCCCATAGGAGCCTGACAGGCCCATTGATGCTTGAGCCCCATAACTATTCAGCTGGGTCTGAACAACCGGCTGGGCCCCATAGGAGCCAGCCATTGGGGTAGTGGCTTGTGCAGCATAGGCAGCTGGTTGGCTGGCATAGGCAGCAGCTGTAGCTGGCTGTGCCACATAGGCAGCCGGCTGGGAAGAGTAGGAAGCAGCCTGCTGTGCAGCATACGGGGCAGACTGGGCATTGTAAGAGGCCGAGGGCTGGGCATTGTAAGAAGCTGCCTGGGCCCCATAAGCAAGTGAGGAGGCTGCAGACTGGGCTCCATAGGAGGCTGCCTGGGCCCCATAGGAGCCTAGGGAGGAAGCTGCTCCCTGGGTGTTGTAAGAGGAGGCAGCCGCACGAACCCCATAGGAGGAGGCAGCCTGCGCGCCATAAGAGGATGGCTGGTTACCATAGGAGGCAAGGGAGGAACCCTGAGCCCCATAGGAGTTGAGCGAGGAAGCCGCAGCTGGCTGACCCCCATAGGAGGAGAGGGCTGAGGCCGAGGGCTGAGCTCCACCATATGGGCCAAGCGAGGAAGCTGCAGCAGACTGGGAGCTAGGACTAGCCAGCTGGCCCCTGTATGGGGCCCCAAGGGAGACAGAGGGCTGAGCGCGGTAAGAGGCTGCCTGGGCTGTCATGGGCTGAGTCCGATAGCCGACACCCAAAGAGGCAGATGGCTGGGCCCTGTAGGCAGCTCCCAACGACACTGAGGGCTGGGCCCGGTAGGTGGCTGGCTGGGCCGTCAGAGGAGCCACATAGGAGGCTCGGGGAGGTGAACGGCGCAGGGGGCTGCGGTCGCGACCAAAGAAGGGTGGTGTGGGCTGACGGGCTTGCCCATCAAAGCCACCAGTGCTGTTGCCAAAAGCCTGCTGGTAGTCGAAGGTGGCAGAGAAGCCACCAGTTCCAGGGAATGCCGTATCCCCAGCCCCTGGTTTCTTGGTCTTGTCCCCAGACTGGATAGCCAGGCCGGGCCCCTTCTTCTGACCCTTGGTTGAGAGTTCCACGTTGATGCGCTTGCCCTTCACTTCTTTGCCGTTGAGCTGCGCGATGGCGGCTTTGGCATCTGCTTCCTTCTCCATGTGAACAAACGCGTAGTCTGATAAAGCAGCAGACAGAGGGTTAGCGATTAGGGGGGCAGGGCATGCTACCTGATGGGTCCCAAACTGGACACACAACAGCACCCAGCTGTTGCCAGCTACCTCCAGGCCTCCAAACCCTCCTCTCCAGGAGTAGGTCATAAAACATGGTTCCCACATAACAAAGCTTCTGTCTCAAGTGGTCACCTTTCCCTACGTGTTCTCCCTATTCTCCCCTTTCCCCCGCCACATCACTCAACTCAACTCTCTGGTGAGAGAAGAGCAAAGATGAACAGCAACACAGGATAAAAATCTTCACAGCTCTCATGAGTGTAAATAAACCACCAGACAAAACACAGAAAGGGTTCCTGGATCACTCAATTATTTAGCATTCTCTAACCCAAGGTCACCAAACACTATTGCTCACCTTTGAAGCTTAACTCTGAAATACTGGAAATGACCACTTATGTCTTGCCATGACCCGTATCTCAGCCCAGGGTCCAACTAAATCAAGAAAATTAGAGTGCAGTGCACCGTTCATTAACGTTCTCCAATGTGATCTCTCCTTTTTTTTTTTTTTTTTTCAGAGTACTTCTGTTCTCAAAGTACTTCCATGCATAGGCCTTCATTTGGGCCTCACAACAATCCTGTGAGGTACGCAGAGCAAAGCATCATTATCTCCATCTTACAGGTGGACAAATGTGCTCAGAGAATTTGTACGGCTTGCTCTAAATCAAAATGTCTTGAAGCCAGGAACAGAATCCCAGCTCTTCCTTGCCCTTTCACTACACCAGTCTATCCCTGAGAAGTCAATATATAAAGCAAGACCATATTAACACAACAAGAAATTCAAACTTACAAGAGGAGAAGCTGGAACTCATGTAAGCCAATGAGGCGTGGGAATGGAAACCGAGCCTCTTGGCTGAGATCAGGCCCAAGCCTCTATCCCCCAGGCTACATTATATCCTCTACTGGTTCCTCTTCAAAGTACAGACGTATACCTTACCCCCTTGGGCTCCTGTTCACAGAACAGACAGTTTACAGGAAAGATCTTGTTTCTTAAGCTTCAAGGTGAGAAATTGCAGTAAGTGCAGCTTGCAGGCTCTGCTAAATAGGTTACCCCTGAAGTCCTCATTCAGGATTTGAATGAACTGTGGTGGGATATAAGCTTAAGATAGGATGTTGATCTCAAAGTCCTACTCATCTACCACACAGGAGAAAATTTTAGAAAGGGGAGTGGGAAGAAATTCTTATTCATGTCCAAAATCACATATCACAATGGTACAAGCAAGATCTGAAAAACAATGACAAGACCATGCTCATGGCAAATAAGGCCATGCACTTAAACCCATCTGGATCCATGGCTACTTAAGTACCGAGTACCAAGATACCATCTCACATCAATTTAGGAAATGAAAAACTACCTAGATGAAATCACCAGGTTCCATTCCTGCAGATAACAAATCCTTTTAAACGACCTCTAAACAAGCATCCTAATTTCTAGATTCATACTGGGATGCCCTCTCTGGCTGCTCCCAGAAAGCAAGTCATTTTTCTTCTTGTGAGGCAATGCCACCAACCTGCTTCTCATAGAAATGAAAAAATAATCAACAAGGCATAAATCATAAGTATGGTATGCAAAAGGAATCCTTGGTTAGGCACTTAAAAGCCTCAATTATAGATCCAGATATCGCTGAGTTAGCAAATCTGTCCTACCCACCTCCAAGTTAGGAGATTCAAATAAGAAGATAAAAGCACCTTGTAAAATATAAATAGCTATATGATAACAAAGAATTATGACGATTATTCAGGCCTAGGAATAACCATAGGCTTCACTCCCTACAGAATATTATCTTTTATCTCTAATAATAAAAAACAAAAGCTACCATACCATTTATACATGCAAACTTGGAACCTGCCAGAGAGGATTAAAAAAACAAAATCAACTATCACAACTCTCAGTCCTCACACCCCCATGGTTAGAACCTGATTCCTTACCTGCCAATTAAGGCAAAAGTGTTCCTTTCAGCCTAGCCACAGAGTACTAGAACTGTCTTATGATCTCTCATCTCCACTTTGGGTAGAGGGAGTTAAAAATAGATACTGGTGGTCAGTGATGTCTTTAAAAGCAGAGACTGAGCTGACCCTCCAGAGAATGCAGGACAAACAAAAAGTGGGAGCTTGTAGGCAGATTAAGGGAAATGGAAAAAAAAACCTCCAGGCAGTGTGAGAGACTATTAATGAATGATATTATAGCCCTGGCTAAACTATCTACAAATTCCTGAGACCGGAACAAACTAGGGGAAGAAAAACACCCAACAAAAACAACAACAACTTCAAAGGGTTTACAAGAGCAACAGGACATCCCACTGTCTACTCCCTACCTTAGCCAGGTTTTATTAAGAAACCAACCAAGTTGAAATTTGAAAACTGAGATTTCACATTTACGATTTCAATTTACCACCCAGAGGAGTTCTAGAAACTGATTTTTTTAAAAGCCCTCAAATACAATTATAACCAATTTACATCAAAATGTTCCTAATCCTGACATTAAAGAGAAGTGTGACTTAGTGATCCAGCTGACTCAATTGTATCAGGGTTAACCCTGTTACAGCCAGAAGCCAAAATCAACACCTAACCCTATCAAAGATGCCCAGGAATCCAATTACTCCTAGGACGATGAAAAACCAGAAACCTAGAGAACTCTGCCTGGAAAGCTAGTTTAAGAAACAGTAACCTGTGAGGGAAATCCACTGCATTTAAAGGCACTAGAGCAAGCAATATTTTACAGAGATCGCCTATTGGTCTGGTGGCATCACAATTCCTCTAGAACCAAAGTTAAGAGAATCCAGAGTGGCGCCTCAGTGTCTCAGTCAATTAAGCATCCATCTCTTGATTTGGGCAGAAAAAGGAGTTTTCCTATCCTGAGAAGAATTAAAAACCTCTAACTTTACCCTACAGATTTGTGTATAGGAGGAAAAAATGGCCACCCACCAAGAAAAAAAAAAAAAAGAGGAAACAGTTTCCTCCTCTGCCTTTCACACCTCCCCTGAAGCCTAAATGGTTCCTAAAGCTGTCAGCAACTCTCATACTTCATCTTTGAACACCCAATAGCCGTGGAGAGTGGTTACAATCCACTGTTGCCACGGAGATTTTTGCTTCATAAATCAAATCACACAGAAGCTTCAGGGGTAACCAAGCAACTATGTTTTTCCCCTATGAAATGAAATAGAACTGGTTGTCTTATGCAACCTTTAGCTTCTGTGCTTTTCAAAGACCTGACAGCCAACACCAGAGGACTCGATCATCGAATGCCCATTCCCAACCCAAGAAATGCGTTTTTATAGAGCCAGAGCCAGTCGTTTCTGCTACATTCCCAACTTAAAAGCCACACTTTCTTT
Source organism: Prionailurus bengalensis (assembly GCF_016509475.1). Classification (NCBI taxonomy): domain Eukaryota; kingdom Metazoa; phylum Chordata; class Mammalia; order Carnivora; family Felidae; genus Prionailurus; species Prionailurus bengalensis. The sequence goes on along the minus strand of NC_057346.1, from coordinate 110,093,868 downwards.
CACCCCAGAGAAATAAATAGAAAAGCATCAGTGGAGGACAAGACAGTCAAATCTTTCCCAAAGTCTCTCACATCAAAGTATAGCAGAAGCTCTGTTACTTACCAGGATAACCACAAATAACAACTAACCACTACTGAGGAAGTTTAACACATTTCTGGGTGTTTACAAAAGAACAAAATAGACAAAACTTTCACTCTCGGAGTCAGCCAAGAATTCTACAAACCACATGCAGTTATACACTTCACCCTCCCCGCCACTGTCACTTGGTATCAGTCCAGAGCGAATCCAGGCAAATTTTTAGTTTCCTCTACCACCTGAAAGCAAGTTTCTTGACCAATGAGTTCCATGGAGACTGTCCCCCTCAGATGTTAGGTTCTAGACTCCCAATCTAGTAGCCATCTTGCCTAAGAACCGCAAAAGAAATGTGGTAGGTCAATTAAACACAGAACTGTCATCAGGAGTCATCTACCCCCACTGGTTTCCTGGCCAGATGCCCAATCTGGAGTCCTTCCTACTCTTTAAACAAAGCAAAAATCAATGCACCATACAGCCTGCCTTAAGAGCACCCAGCAGGAAAGCCCGATTCCGGAGAGTCGTGGACTGGCATAACCTGAGTTGAGGAAAATAGAATGCAATATTAATGCAGAACAAGAACTGCTCTTAGTAGTGGAGACTACAACCCTTTACGCTTCCCCAGCTGCAGAAAGGACAAGGAATGGCCCCCAAAATATGCCTTATTAGGACAGCAAATGAAGTGTCTTGGTGGAAAAAGGCACCTGCACCCATTTAGTTCCTATCCCCAAAACTTTTCAGAGTATGGGTAGGTATGAATTCAACACCAGGAGTAGGGCATCAGATACTCCCCCAGGTTGCATCCTTGAAGATGGCAGGGCAAAGTTAATTCTGATCTGTTCACAGGAGGAACAGAGACTGGCCACATACACAAGGACGATCCCACCAAACCTTGCCAACATAAAAGAAAAAGAACTTACAGGATAGGAACCTAGACTACAAAAAAAGTCAACTGGGTCCCAAAAAGGAAGCCAGACCTAGATTACAGTGATACATTTTCCTCAAAGAAAAGGCAAACTGGGGATCTGCCCTAAAAATTAAGACTACTCCAGCAAAGCCGATGAACAAGTAAATTTGTTTAGCCAATGTTTAACGAAGACCTCTCACACACCCCTCTCCAAGTCCCCCTCAGCCACAGAGTATATGCCCCCTTGCAAAATCACCAAGTTATAAAAGAACACTGCCCTGAGGGCATGGGCTTGCAAGTAAAGGCTAAAGAGAAGAGGCCTTCATAAAACAAGCCTCCTTCCCCATTCAAAAGGTCGGGGTTTTCAGTTTATATGTATCTGTATCTATAGTGGGATATAAATATATAGATATAGATATATAGATACAGATATATACATATAAAATCGATCCCAAGGAAAAAAAAAAAAAAAAAAAACAAACCCAAGTTTGAGGGACTTGGAATACAGCGTTGCCACGCCTAACCCACCTAACAATGTTGAAAGGCCAAAGTGGTTCGGAAGGGGTCCCTCCTGTACCCACGAGTAACTATATACCCATGAGTAGACCCATGCCACACAATGCTAAAAAATCCCAGCCCGAGAAACGTCCAAGGGCCCCGTTACCTTCCGCTCGGGAGCATTCATCGGCAGGGAACACGAGGGTGGCCTTGGGGCGTCAGCCCCCACCTTTTCCCTCTTCCCTTGCTCTGACCGACGTCTGGAGAGGAAGTGGGGAAGTGGCGAAATCTTCCCCGCTCCATGATCCGGCTTGTGCCCGTCACTTCCCAATTTCCGCTCGGTGCCAGGCCCAGGAGACCAGTAGAAGGCGCGCCCCCGGTATACTCGCAAGTCTCTCAGGCGCGTCCCCGGCCCCGTAGCTCGGCTCACAGTGGCCGCCGAACCCACCCAGAGCCACTTCCTCCTATCTGGAGAATGGTGCCTGGACCGCAGGGAAGGAGGGTGGCTCTACCCATCGCGCCCCCAACACCTCCGGCCTCGCTCCCGCGACTTCCCCACCCTCCCCAACCGCGCGGTGACCGACCCCCGGGAAAGGGGCGTGGCTAACAAGCAGAGTGCCCAGAGCGCGCCCGCGCCCCCGCCCCCGCGCGCCTCCGCGTTACCTTTCACCACGTCACACTCGATGACGCGTCCGCGGCGCTCGAAGAGGCTGCGCAATTCCTGGCTCGTGCACGCAGCCGACACATTGCCCACGAAAATCTTCCAAGTGTTAAGAGGCCGTGGGCGCGACATCTCCACCACGAGCGCGCGCCCAGGCCGCAGCTCGTGGCCGTGCAGGGCCTCGATGGCGCGCAGCGCGCCTGCATTCTCGCGCATGTGCACGAAGGCGAACTGTTTCATGACGGCGCAGCTCATGACCGTGCCGTAGGGCGCGAAGAGGGCTGCTAGCTCCTCTGGCGTTGTATCTGCCCCATCGACGTTTCCCACGAATATCTTCATTTTGCCGCCGCAGCCGCCTTCCCGGGGAGCCGGGACCTCTCCTCCAGCGACAGGCAAGACGTCCGACCGGCCGGCAGTCCTCCCCAGGAATGGCTGGCGACCGAGAACCCCGCCGCGCAGGCGCTCTGACCAAGCCAATCGGGGCCCGCATCCCGCGCGACCCGCAGCCAATCAGAGAAGCTGAAAGAAGATGCGCTCAGGCGCAGCCAATCCCAGAGGGTCTGGAGCCCGCTTGTTAGCCGAGGGGGCGGGAAAGGGATGGCGGCGCGCGACCAACCGCCACTGCCGGGGGGAGGGGGAAAAGAAGGGTTGGAGAAGGGGGAACGCGCGCGGGGAACGTCGGCGGCCTAGAGGCCTACTCGGTGAGACGGCCTCTGGCCCGGGTGGGGCAGGGATCGGCGGACCCAAGGAAAAACTTTGTTCAGCCGGAAGTCAGAGCTCCTCCCATTCTGACTGCCTAGGCCAAACCCGCGCCCGGAGGTGGCAACGAGCTTGTCCACGAGAGGGTCGGGCCTGGCGGAAGAAACCAGGACAGCCGCCTTCAGTCAGCTAACTGTCCCCTCCGAGACTGCTGGGCTGTCTGAGGGGCCTGAGAGGCATTTGCCCCGGAGGACCCTCGTGCTATTAATTCATTCTTTGGAAACACATTCCCTGATGTTGCTGAGGTCCTAGAAGTAGATGGAGAGTGAAAAATCAGAGTTTGGCAGAGGCCTTTGTGGAATTTTCAAAAGAGGAATAATGAGTTGTATCTCCCTTGGTGTGCGCTTGAAATTACCCACAATAAAAAGTTTAGTGAAACAATATTGGGTCAAAAGAATGGTCCCTGAGGGGACAAAAGTTGAACCTTTATAGAAAACAGAAAATTCAAAACCAACAGATGTATGCAAAAAAAAGTATTTTGCATAGCAGAAGAGAAAAACAAATCCGTGTGCCAAACTCAGGAAAATATTTACCTACATGTTCATGCTACAAATTTTTTGAGCACCTACCAAATGGGCAGCACCAAGGATATAGCAGTGAACAAAAAGTGACCAAAATTCTAACCTTGGAGCTTATACTATGATGGGAAGAAATAATAATAAACAAGTAAGACTTATAGCCTGATAGTGCTAAAGATTTGAAGCAACAAAGCAAGTAAGCTCTCCCATAGGGGAACCATTCCAGCCAGAAAGTACAGGTCAAAAAGTCCTGGGGCAAGAGTTTGTCTGCTTGTTCAAGGACTAACATCATGGCTGGAGGCTATAACAGCATAAGGATGTAGGGGGAGGTAGTGGCACCCTGTGGGCCAGTGAAATGACTGGCTTTCACTCTTTTTGATTTTTATTTTTTAAGTATTCAACAATTCCATACCTCACCAGGTGCCCATCAGGACAAGTGCACTCCTCAACCCCCATCACGTATTTAACCCATCCCTCCACCCACCACCCCTCTGGCAACTATCAGTTTGTTCTCTATAGTTAAGAGTCTGTTTCTTGGTTTGTCTCGCCCTCTTTTTTCCCTTTGGTCTTTTGTTTTATTCCTTCAATTCCACACATGAGTGAAATCATACAGTATTCCTCTTCTTCTGACTGGCTTATTCTGCTTAGCATTATACTCTCTAGATCCTATCTATGTTGTTGCAAGTGACAAGATTTCATTATTTTTTATAGCTGAATAATACTCTTTTGTATACGTATACCACAGCTTCTTTAACCATTCATCAATCAACGGACACTTGGGCTGCTTCCATATCTTGGCTATTGTAAATAATGCTGCTACAAACATAAGGGTGCATGTATCCCTTTGAACTAGTGCTTTGTATTTTGGGGGCAAATACCCAGTAGTGTGATTGCTAGATCATTAGGGTAGTTCTATTTTAAACTTTTTGACGAACCTCCACACTGTTTTCTACAGTGGCTGCACCATTTTGCAGCACGACCAACGGTGCAAAAGGGTTCCCCTTTCTCCGCATCCTTGCCAACACCTGTTGTTTCTTGTATTGTTGATTTTAGCCATTTTGACAAGTGTGCGGTGGTGTCTCATGGTGGTTTCGATTTGCATTTCTCTGGTGATAAATGATGATGAGCATCTTTTCATGTATCTGTTAGCCATCTGTAGGTCTTTTATGGAGAAATGTCTGTTCATATCTCCTGCTCATTTTTTAATTGGGTTGTTCTTTGGGTGTTGAGTTGTATACGTTCTTTATATATTTTGGATACTAACTCTTTATTGGATATGTCATTTGCAAATATCTTCTCCCATTCCACAGATTGCCTTTTAGTTTTGATAATTTCCTTTGCTGTGCAGAAGCTTTTTATTTCTTTTTTTTTTTTTAATTTTTTTTTCAACGTTTTTTATTTATTTTGGGGGGGGGGGACAGAGAGAAACAGAGCATAAACGGGGGAGGGGCAGAGAGAGAGGGAGACACAGAATCGGAAACAGGCTCCAGGCTCTGAGCCATCAGCCCAGAGCCCGACGCGGGGCTCGAACTCACAGACCGCGAGATCGTGACCTGGCTGAAGTCGGACGCTTAACCGACTGCGCCACCCAGGCGCCCCAGAAGCTTTTTATTTCGATGTAGTCCTGATAGTTTATTTTTTCTTTTGTATCCCTTGCTTCAGGGTTCCTATATATAAAAAGTTGCTCTGGCTGATGTCAGAGAAGTTATTGTCTGTGCTCTCTTCTGAGATTTTTATGGTTTCAGGTCTCACATTAGGGTCTTTAATCCATTTTGAATTTATTTTTTGTGTGTGGTGTAAGAAACTGGTCCAGTTTCATTCTTGTGCATGTTGCTGTCCAATTTTCTCAGTACCGTTTGCTGAAGAGAGTTTTTCTCATTGGGTATTCTTTCCTGCTTTGTCAAAGATTAATTACTGATTTATTTCTAGGTTTTCTACTCCTGGGTTGCAAGAGTGGTTCAATATTTGCAAATCAATCAATGTGATATATTACAGCAATAAAAGAAAGGATAAGAACTGTATGATCATTTCAATAGATGCAGAAAAAGCATTTGACAAAGTATAACATCCATGCATGATTAAAAATAAATAAATAAAAATAAATAAAAACAAACCTAGATTTTACTCCTGAGGCTGAAAGTCTGTGGAGGACACATGATCCTGTAAGTCTAACTTTAACATACAGAAATTCCTTTGGAATCTTCCCTATCTCTCCCCCCGCCCCCCCCCCCCCCCGACCGAGATATATGTTAGTCATCATAGTCCAAGCTTATGGCCCACTGATAAACATCTGAAGGGGTTCATTACTGAGTTTTTTCTAAACAGTAATAAATGGCATTTTCCTAACAGTAGCTAGCCCCCTCAAGGTCCTGGAAACCTTGCTTCCAAAATTGCTTAGAGATTTATGCTACCCCCTAACCCCTTCCCAACGTGAAAGTAGGTATCACCAGTCGCAACCCTGGTGCAGCTCTTTCTGCCCATGGGTTCTGTTTCTGTGCTTTAACAAAACCACCTTTTTGTGCTGGGGGGCAGGGAAGGAAGTCTATGGAGGGCAGAGGGCAGAGGGGTTCATCCGATATGGCTTATCTTCCATAGTTTTTAAAGTATCATTCAGGCTGCTATTGAAATGAGCAAAAACCAATGGAAAACAGCTGTTTGTTCCGAACACTATTGCTAGAATCCAGGAGAAAGATGGTGGTGACATGGATCAGGGTGACCCCAGCAGAATTCAGAGGAAGTGGACAGATTTGGATGTACATGGACAGTAGAACTAACACGATACACAAATGGATATGAGTTGTGAGAAAAAGAGGACTCACAGATGACGCTGAGCAGCTTGGAAGCATGGAATTGCCATTTACTGAGATGGGGACATTGTGGAAGAAACAGATTTTCTGGAAAGACCAGAAATTCAGTTTGGGACATGATAACTTTGAGATGCCTCTAAGTCACCCAAGTGGAGACGCCAATGGGCAATTAGATAGGTTTGTGAAGTTCAAGGTAGAGGTCTGAGCCCAAGATATAGATTTGGGAGTTTAAACAGTTAATATCTATACTGTACAAAGAACTATAAATTAGTTTTTTAAAAAAAAGAGAGAGTGATAAATGGGCCAAAGAGGTGAACTGGCAATTTTGTAGGAAAGGAAGTGCAAATAGCTAATAAACAAGAAACTTTAAGGGCACCTGGGTGGCTCATTCAGCTAACTGGTTAAGCATCCAACTCTTTTTTTTTTAATTTTTTTTTTAATGTTTGTTATTTTTGAGAGAGAGAGAGAGAGCAAGCAGGGAAGGAGCAGAGAGAGAGGGAGACACAGAATCGGAAGCAGGCTCCAGGCTCTGAGCTGTCAGCACAGAGCCCGATGCAGGGCTTGAACTCACAGACCACGAGATCATGACCTGAGCTGTAGTCAGCCACCCAACCGACTGAGCCACCCAGGCGCCCCAGCATCTGACTCTTGATTTCTGCTCAGGTCATGATCTCACAGTTCATGAGTTCAAGCCCCATGTCAGGCTCCACACAACATGGAGCCTGCTTAGGATTCTCTCTCTCTCTCTCTCTCTCTCTCTCTCTCTCTGCCCCTCCACACCGCCCAAGATAAATAAACTTAAAAAAAAAAAAAACTTCATTGGTAGCCAAGGAAATGAGAATGTTTTGGGGCACCTGGATGGCTCAAGTCAATTGAGCATCTGACTCTTCCCCCCCCCCCCTTTTTAAAGGGAGAAAGGGACAGAGTGCAAGCAGGAGAGGGGCATGCAGAATCCAAAGCAGGCTCTGGGCTGTCAGCACAGACCCCATCAACAGGGCTTGAACTCACAAACTGTGAAATCATGACCTGATCCAAAGTCAGACGCTTAACCAGCTGAGCCACCCAGGCATCCCACATTTGACTCTTGATTTCAGCTCAAGTCATGATCTCACGGTTCGTGAGTTCAAGCCCCACTTTGGGCTCTGCACTGATAGTGCAGAGCCTGCTTGGGATTCTGTCTCCCTTTCTCTCTACCCTTCCAGGCTTGCTCTCTATCTCTGTCTCAAAATAAATAAAAATAAACCTTAAAAAAAAAAGAAAATGAGAACATTTTTCATCCTCAGATTTGAAAAACTTAAAGAAAAAAGAAGGTTTAGATCTGTTGCTGGTAAGGGTGTGAGGAAAGCACACACATATTGCTGATGATAGTGTAACCTCTACGTTCTTCTTGGGAACTATTCTGGCAATGTCAAAACTGTCAATGTGGTGATTCTTTAACAGAGTATCCCGCTTTGGAAATCTACCCTACAACAAACTTATCAATAAGAATATTGGTATAAATTTATTTATCGTACCATTGTTTGTAGCAAGCAATGGAAGCAACCTGAATGTTTGTAAATAAGGGAATTGGTTATTGCCATAAGATGCAATATTATATTGCTGCTATAAGTAGTTCAGAATTTATTGATATGGAAGGAGGACCATAAGAGGGACAAATACAAGGGTACAATGTTACATCTTTCTACGCTATAGGGGAAAAAAATCCTCCATATAGGTGCATATGTTTTTTTCAGCACAGAGAAATAGCATCGGTTACCTGAAGAGGATGAGATGGGAGTTCATTTTTTTATACTTTTCTCCGTCATTAGACTTTCAACAGTGAGCATCTAATTCTTTCACAATTTTTTTAAAAAGTACATCTTAAGGAAGGAAAGTGGGACACCATTTTGATACCTCTCTGGTATCCTTGCAAATCCTAACTGCTGGCAATATTCCCAGACTGGGTATCAGCAGACCCATGGCCACCCAACAAGCACAGCCTTTTTAACGGTATCGTGGGGGGGCAGTCCCATGTTTTCTCCTATAATGCTGGTAGGGTTTACAGTCAAAACGGTGTGAAACAAAAATATAATGTAAAACCCATACAAGCTTTTCATTTTTCTGCTATCCGCCTTAAAAAGTAATAAGAAACAAAATTAATTTTAACAATATATTTTAGGGGCACCTGGGTGACTCAGTTGGTTAAGCATCCGACTCTTGATCTTGTCTCAGGTCTTGATCTCATGGTTTGTGGGTTCAAGCCCCTCATCGGGCTCTGAGCTGACAGCATGGAGCCTGCTTGGGATTCTGTCTCTCCTGCTCTCTGCCCCTTCCCCATTGTACTCTCTCTATCAAAATAAATAAATAAACTTAAAACAAAGAAAATCATAAAAAAACACCAAAAAACCGAATATATTTTCAACGTTTATTTATTTTTGGGACAGAGAGAGACAGAGCATGAATGGGGGAGGGGCAGAGAGAGAGGGAGACACAGAATCAGAAACAGGCTCCAGGCTCTGAACCATCAGCCCAGAGCCTGACGCAGGGCTCGAACTCACGGACTGCGAGATCGTGACCTGGCTGAAGTCGGACGCTTAACCGACTGCGCCACCCAGGCGCCCCAAAAACCGAATATATTTTAACCTAATATATCTAAAATCTCATGTAATCAATATATAAAAATTATTAATATTTGGGGTGCCTGGGTGGCTCAGTCGGTTAAGCGTCTGACTTCGGCTCAAGTCATGATCTCGCGGTTTGTGAATTCAAGCCCCACATCAGGCTCTGTGCTGAGCGCTCAGATCCTGGAGCCTGCTTTGGATTCTGTGTTTCCCTCTCTCTCTCTCTCTGCCCTGCCCCCACTCACACTCTGTCTTTCTCTGTCTCTCAAAAATGAATAAATGAGAAAAAATTTTTTAAAAAAACTGCACCACAGCACCTGGTGGCTCAGTCAGTTAAGAATCCAACTCCTGATATGGGCTCAGATTGTGATCTCATGGTCGTGGGATCGAGCCCTGCATCGGGCTCTGCACTCAGTGTGGATTAAAACTGCACCAAAAATACTTTGTTTATAAGTGCAATAATTAATAAATAAGTTTAATAAATTATGTTCTAATTATAAACATGTTTTCACCTACAAGGATATCTGGTAGGACTTTTGAAAGTTGTGCAGGCTATAGGACAGTTAGCTCTTCATTTTGCCAGACTATCCTGCACACTGTAGGTTGGCAAGGATCCCTAGCCTTCCCCCCAAAAATGCCAGGAGTCCTCCTGCCCTCATCCAGCATTGTCACAACCTGAAAACCCTCCCTCACAAACTCTCAAAAGTCTCAAAAGAGCTAAGTTTGGGTAAAGTTTCATTTCTGTAATAAAGCAATATGATAGGAAAAGTCCTTATCTCTTTACCATGAATGGAAGGAAATGTTAGAGAGAAATTCTGTCCTGTAAACTAGAGAGCCTAGTCAAATTTACTTATGACCTTTGCCTTAATTAGAACAGCCCAAGTTCTTTGGTTTAATAGGTCATTGTACTAGGCCAAAGGTATCAGGTCCTAATCCCTGGCATCTGGAAATGTTACCTTATTTGGAAAAGGGGTCTTTGCAGGTCAAGTTAAGGATCTTGAGATGAAGAGATTATACTGGATTATTTGAGTAAACCCTAAATACAAGCACATGTATCCTTATAAGAGGGAGGCCGAGGGAGATTTGGCACAGATAAACAGAGGAGACAGTGTGGGGAAGACACAGCAGGGAGAGACCTGAAGATCGGAGTGGTGTGGCCACAAGCCAAGGAATGCCAGCCATCACTCTAAATTGGAAGAGGCAAGGAATGAATATTCCCCTAGAAGCCCTGGAGAGAGTATGGCCCAAATGTCACTCTGATTTCAGTCAGTGGTACTAATTTTGAACTTCTGACCTCTAGAACTATAAGACAATGAAGTTCTGTTGTCATTTGTTACAACAGCCACAGGAAGCTAACAGTCATAAAGTATGTTTTCTTAACAACATGGATGAAGGTATTTTTGCAGCATGGACCTACATGATTTTGTTCTGTATTTGTTCCTCCCTGATAAAGGGCGAGAACTTTTCCCTTTTCAACCTTCTTCCTTCCTGCTGTCTGCCCTGACCTTGTTATGTGTTAGCATGTGAGGAAAAGAGGCTTAACTATGCAACCAAAAGAGGAGAGGGGTGCTAAGAGAAACCACAGTTCAGGGTGATGTAGTGTCCTGACACCATGAGCCACTGGGCTCACACGGAACAAGAAACCTCTAGTCTGCTTATTTTTTTTTTAATTTTTTTTCAACGTTTATTTATTTTTGGGACAGAGAGAGACAGAGCATGAATGGGGGAGAGGCAGAGAGAGAGGGAGACACAGAATCAGAAACAGGCTCCAGGCTCCGAGCCATCAGCCCAGAGCCTGACGCGGGGCTCGAACTCCCGGACCGCGAGATTGTGACCTGGCTGAAGTCGGACGCTTAACCGACTGCGCCACCCAGGCGCCCCTAGTCTGCTTATTTTAAGAGATCATATCACATCTTTATTGCTCTGGCCGCTGCCGGTCAGAACTCTTGTTTACTTGCAGAATTCACCTTAATATAGAATTCAAGAGACAATATCAAGATTGCAAACGAGAAGTAGCAATCCAGGGGCACCTGGGTGGCTCAGTCAGTTAAGCGTCTGCCTTCTGCTCAGGTCGTGATCTCAGGGTTCTTGAGTTCAAGCCCCACATTGGGCTCTCTGCTGTCAGCTCAGAGCCTGCTTTAGATCCTCTGTCCCCCTCTCTCTCTGCCCCTGCCCCACTCACACTCTCTCTGCCTTAAAAATAAATAAATAAACTTAAAATATAAAAAGAAATAGCAACACAGTCACGTTGCCTAAGAATATGAAGGTAAATCCCAGAAGAAATGGCCAAGGGAGTTGAAAGCTAAAACCTAATAGAACTAGGCTTGACTTTTATGTGCACATACTACTTAAGTAAAAGTAAATATAGAATTTAAAGTATCTTTAGTGAAAATAAAAGAAAATCTACAGGACACAATGGGTATTTGAAAAAACTTTGAATTAATTTTTAAAGTACTCTACTAAGTTTGTTATCAAGTAAGGTAAGACTGGAGAACATTTATATTCTGCTGACCTACAAAGCACAGAAACAAAGTGGCCAGAGATATGGGGGAAAGTTCTTACTTAACATTATATTTATACAGATTCTACCTCCTCATGTGGCTAAGCAGCAGCAGAAAGCTTCCTAAGATGGTCACAGTTTCTTCCTTAATTCCCTGATGAAAGAATGAACAGAGTGAGTGAATGATAATAAGAGTTCACACTGGACATTTACTAAATTTACCAGATGCTATTCTTTGCACAGGCAATCTTATTTGATTATCACAATAGGCCTGTGAGATTGGCTTGTTGTAATCCCCCTCTCACAGGGAAGACTGAGAGGCATTCCCCAAAGTCACAGAGCTAGAAAGTAGTAGACCTGGGATCTGGACCCAAAGCCCAGCTCATCACTATTATGTTTTCCTGGATATACGCATGAATAAGAATGATTAGTAAACATGGCCATACATAGTGTTGATGACACCCAGCAAGGAATTCATTCATTATGTAAAGATGCTTCTATGTACATTCTCAGAGCCAGAAAAAAAATCGGTCCTTAGAATGTCTTTGATTATGGCCAAAAAAAGAAAGAAAGAAAGGCCAACTTCTGATACTCAGGTTTAATTTTTTTTTCAATTTTTTTTTTTTGGGACAGAGAGAGACAGAGCATGAACGGGGGAGGGGCAGAGAGAGAGGGAGACAGAATCGGAAACAGGCTCCAGGCTCTGAGCCATCAGCCCAGAGCCTGATGCGGGGCTCGAACTCACGGACCGCGAGACCGTGACCTGGCTGAAGTCGGACGCTTAACCGACTGCGCCACCCAGGTGCCCCAGGTTTAATTTAATGAAATAGAGAAGAGGAGAAGAACACTACAAGTGTGCGGGGGCAGGGGGGCAGTTTACACAATTTTCATTGCCTAACTCAGGTAATAAATTCAAGAGATTGTGAAAACATACCTTACAGGCCTAATCTGAATTTAGGAACCACAGTGTGTAAAGCCATTTGTAGGGTTTGGCCTGAGAGTTCCCTGTTAACACAGCAACAATGAAAAAAAAAACTTTTTAAAAAAAAATTTATTTATTTATTTTTAACGTTTATTTATTTTTGAGACAGAGAGAGACAGAGCATGAATGGGGGAGGGTCAGAGAGAGGGAGACATAGAATCTGAAACAGGCTCCAGGCTCTGAGCTGTCAGCACAGAGCCCGATGCGAGGCTCGAACTCACGGACCGCGAAATCATGACCTGAGCCGAAGTCGGCTGCTTAACCGACTGAGCCACCCAGGTGCCCCAAAATACCTATTTTTTTGATTGAGAGAGAGAGCGAGAGAGAGAGAGAGAGAGAGCGCATGGGCAGGGTAGAGGCAGAAAGAGCGAGGGAGACACAGAATCTGAAGCAGGCTCCAGACTCTGAACTGTCAGCACAGAAACCAACACAGGGCTTGAACTTGTGAGCCTCGAAATCATGACCTAGCCAAAGTCAGCTGTTTAACCCACTGAGCCGTCCAAGCACACTACCACAGCAACAATTTAAGAAAGACCCAATTTAAAGGAAAAATCGCCCTTGACACGTGTGGCCCCAGAGGCAAGCAGTCCTAGTCCTGGGGATTCTAACCCCAAATTCTTTTCAGCTGACAAAGTGTCCCTTTAGTGGATAATCTATCTTAATACTGAGAAGATCTATATTTAAAAATAAACATGATGAAGTAAATGAAACACATAGTAATACTTTTAAGCTCGCAAGTAGATTTTTGTCGTATTTGGAGAAATCTGAATATATTTGGTATTTACAGTGTGTGTCATGGTAAAGAAATGTTGACATACTAGAGAATCTGACAGGTCAGTCTTGGTTTTCTAATTTAAAAGGTGTAATTAAGAAATTGAGGGGCGCCTGGGTGGCTCAGTCGGTTAAGCGTCTGGCTTCAGCTCAGGTCATGATCTCACAGTCCGTGAGTTCCAGCCCCACATCAGGCTTTGTCCTGACAGCTCAGAGCCTGCAGCCTGCTTCAGATTGTGTCCCCCTCTCTCTTTGCCCCTCCCCCCTGCTCCCACTCTGCCTCTCTCTCTTAAAAATAAACATTAAAATAAATTAAAAAAATAAATAAACATTAAAAAAAATTAGGGGCACCTGGGTGGCTCAGTGCCATATTTTCGGATATGTCCAACTTCGGCTCAGGTCATGATCTCAATGTACATGGGTTCGAGCCCCGCATCAGGCTCTGTGCTGACAGCTCAGACCCTGGAGCTTTGGATTCTGTCTCCCTTTCTCTCTGCCCCTCCCCCGCTCACGCATGCGCTCTTTCTCACTCTCTCTCAAAAATAAACATTAAAAAAATTTTTTAATTAAAAAAAAGGAATTGACTTCATGATCCAATCACAGAAGCACAAATATTGTATGATTCCACTTACATGAGGTCCCTGGAGTAGTCAAATCCACAGAGACAGAAGGTGGCTGCCAGGTGTTGGGGGAGGGGGAAGTTGGTGTTTAATGGTGAGAGATTCGGTTTAGGGAGACAAAAAAGCTCTGGAGATGAATAGTGACGTTGGTTACACGGCAATGTGAATGCTTGTAAGTCACAAAAATGTACACTTAAAAATGGTTAAAACAGTCAATTTTAGGTTATGTATGTTTTGCCACAATTAAAAAAAAAAGGATTTTAGATGCTAAAACGAGTAGGCAAAAGTCTGATGAGAAATGGGATATTTATATAGTCTCCAAGTAGCTCCCCACAAAAGATTTACTAATTGCAAAGGAGAAAATTTTAAGGTTCTGTTGGAGAAATGCAAGAGACCCCACCCTAACCAAGTGATCCCATTAAACCACAGCAGTAATAAGATATGTCAACATGATACACTGAGAAAGGCACAACTTCACTTCTGTGGTATTGGAACCAAAAAGACGTACCCTCAACCTAATCACAAGAAAATGCACACAAACCCAACCAAAGGATAAGCTACAAAATACCTGACCAGTACCCATCAGGAGTATCAAGCCAAGAAAGTGAACACCAGGAGAGTCTGAGAAACTGTTACAGATCGGAGACCAGGGAGACAGGACAGCTTACCAGCAATGTGCCATCCAGGATTTGATCCCAAAACAGAAAGTGATCATTAGCAGTAAAACTGGCAAAACCCGAATCAAGACCTACCTACGGTTCAGTTGCTAGTCTTGTCTCAGCGTTAATTAACTGGGTTTGAAACTGTACTATATGTGCACAAACTAACATGAGAGGCAGCTGGGAGAAGGCAACATGAACTCTCTACTGTTCTTTCTTAAGTAAATGATTGTTAAACATTGAGATATAATTCATATGCCATAAAATTCACCCTTTTAGTGTACCATTCAGTGATTCTTAGTATATTCACAAGGTTGGGTAACCATCACCATCATCTAATTCCAGGACTTTTTAATCACCCCCAAAAAGCAACTCTGTGCTCATTAGCTCTCTGTCCCCTCCTCCCTAGACCCTGGTGACCACAGATCCCTCTGACTTTGGATTTGCCTCTTTCAGACATTTCAAATAGAACCATACAAACATATGGCTCTTGTGCCGGCTTCTTTTTTTAAAATTTTTTTTAACGTTTTATTTATTTTTGAGACAGAGAGAGACAGAGCATGAACGGAGGAGGGGCAGAGAGAGAGGGAGACAAAGAATCGGAAACAGGCTCCAGGCTCTGAGCCATCAGCCCGGAGCCCGACGCGGGGCTCGAACTCACGGACCGTGAGATCGTGACCTGAGCCGAAGTCGGACGCTTAACCGACTGAGCCACCCAGGCACCCCACCAGCTTCTTATACTTAGCATAAAATATTTTCCAGATTCATCCCACTGCCACTTTTTTGTTAATCTAAAACAATTTCAGAAGAAAATCTTTTTAAAAACTGATTTGGGGGTTGGGATTTTTAGCTAAAATACATAATATTTTTTTTAAGTTCATAAATTGTAGCAGCCTGGTTTCACTGTATTTATCAATTTAAGAGAGAAGCACGTTGGGTAGTTTACCTTCAGTCCAGGCATCCTTGGATATTTAAGAGAATTAGATGTGCAAATACAATTTTATTTATTTTTAATTTTTTTTAGATAGAGTGTGGGAAATGGGGGGGTGGGGAGAGATAAAGTGGGAAAATGGTCACAGGGAAAGGGAGGGAGAGAATCCCAAGCAGGCTCCATGCTCAGCTCAGAGCCCACGCGGCGACGTCCCAGGACTGTGAGGTCATGACCCCAGACAAATCAAGAGTCAGTTGCTTAACTGACTGAGCCACTCAGGCACCAACAAATGCAATTTTAGTTTTTATTTTTAAAGTTTATTTACTGAGAAAGAGAGAGGGAACGGTAGAGAGAGAGAGAGGGTGAGAAAGAATCCCAAGCAGGCTCTGTGCTGTCAGCGCAGAAACAATGAGATGATGACCCGAACCGAAATCGGATGTTTAACCGACTGAGACACCCAGACGCTGCTCCCCACAAATACAATTTTAAAACTTTGAGGGAACTTATGTTGCAAATGGATATGATTATGTAAGGGAGCCCAATGTATCCAACCTGAGTTTTGTCAAAAAAAAAAAAAAAAAGGTAAAGAGAGTAGTTTTTATTTTACTCGATTTATAAATAGAATAGTAAGTTTTATAATTTGAATTTAAAGCCTTAAGGAAAACTAAGTTTTAAATGTGTTACTTTAATAAAATTGAATCCTAACTGCATCAGTTTCTTGTGGCTGTTATAACATCGCAGAATCTTTTTTTTTATTAAAAAAATTTTTTTAATGTTTCTTCATTATTGGGAGAGACAGAGCACGAGTGGGGGAGGAGCAAAGAGAGAGGGGGACACGGAATGGGAAGCAGTCTCCAGGCTCTGAGCTGTCAGCACAGAGCCTGATGCGGGGCTCGAACTCATGGACCATGAGATCATGACCTGAGCCAAAGTCAGGCACTCAACCGACTGAGCCACCCAGGTGCCCCTCAGAATCTTTAACTTAATCACATCTGCAAAGACTCTTTTCCCACATAAGTTCACATTTACGGCTTCCGGGGATTAGGATAGGGATGGTAACATTAGGGAGCATTGTCAGCCAGTCACAATGATTTTTTTTAAGTTTTTATTTCTCTGGAGAGAGAGAGAAAAAGAGAAGGAGCACAAGTGGGAGAGGGGCAGAGTGAGAGAATCCCCAGCAGGTTCCACATTGTCAGCGTACATGCAGGGCTTGAACTCAAGAACCATGAGATCGTGACCTGCACCGAAGTCAAGAGTCGGACGCTCAACTGACTCAGCCACCCAAGTGTCCCCACAGTAATTTATTTCTAGAAAGTAACCACTAATAGTCTTTTCAGTGCACCAATACCACTAATGTGCATCAAAAACCCAGCGACAGTTCTTTCGTGCCAGAATTGTTAGTGCTATTAGCAGGCAATGAGGCCATGGGAACCCTGAGTTCTTTCCTCTTCACCTTAAAGCTGAGCACTGTCTGTTATGGTGCTTCCCTCACCTAGGTGTTTAGGTATAATCTCCTCTTTTTCTCTGGCTAAGCTACACCGAGTCCTTCTTGGAAGTAGGTATCATATATGTATTTAAATTTGAGAAGTACGTGGGGGCTGGAGGATGATCCTGGACTCTGCTCCTACATCACGATAGAGAACAGCAGGCTGACATACTGCTCTGAGAGCCCTAAGCCAACCATTTTTTAAAAGATGAGACTAGAAGCTCTCAAACTTCAGTGTGCTTCAAAATCAGCTCGCAGGCTTTTAAAACAGATTTCCAGGGGCGCCTGGGTGGCTCAGTCGGTTAAGCGTCTGACTTCGGCTCAGGTCATGAGCTCACAGTCCGTGAGTTCGAGCCCCGCGTCGGGCTCTGTGCTGACAGCTCAGAGCCTGGAGCCTGCTTCTGATTCTGTGTCTCCCTCTCTCTCTGCCCCCTCCCTGCTCATGCTCTGTCTCTCTCGGTCTCAAAAAATAAATAAACATTAAAAAAAAATTAAAAAAAAAAACAGATCTCCAGGGGGCACCTGGTTAAGCATCCAACTTCAGCTCAGGTCATGATCTGGCTCAGGAGTTCCAGCTCCACATCAGGCTCTGTGCTGACAGCTCAGAGCCTGGAGCCTGCTTTGGATTCTGCGTCTCCCTCTCTCTCTCTCCGCCCCTCCTCCGCTCGCGCTCTTTCTCTCAAAAATAAATAAACATTAAAAAAAATTTTTTTAAAAAGAATTACAAATAAAATACAATAAAATAAAACAGATCTCCAGGCTTCACCCACAGTTTCTGATTCAGTAAGTCTGGAGTGAAGCCCTGAAATTTACATTTCAAACCTTTCCAGGGGATGCTCATGCTGCTGGTCCAAAGACCACAAGAGCCCTCACCTGAGAGCCACTGGTTGTGGAAAAGTCAGAGAAGACAGACAAGAGGAACAGGGAAAAGGATTTTCAGAAGCCAGAGTTGCACTTGCCTTGGGAAACAGCCCCATCTCTCCCAAGGACCACCACCTGCAGCCAGGAGTCCTCAAGAAGAGGTCTGCCACTGCTCCGAGGAGGGACTCCAACGGGGCCCCTGGGCTGGGATTCAGCTGGAGAGAAGTTCTCATACTTGGGAAAACAGAAGTTTCCTTAAATGTTCACAGCTCTCCAAACCCACAGTGTGGAATCCCAGAATGAATGGGATTGCCAGAGGGGAAAACCCAGAGAGAAGAGGGAGGGAGAGACAAGAGGTCCCTAAGACATGGCTAATGAGGTTGGGTGCTGGGCGCCACTGAAAAAAAGTTGTGGCAGAAGAAAAAATAATAAATGGTGGCTGACAAAACAGGAGGCAAAAGGAAGTGTCTGGGTTCGGAGCACCTGGGTGGCATCCAACACTTGATTTCAGCTCAGGACATGATCTAACAGTTGGTGGGTTTGAGTCCCACAATGGGCTCTGCACTGCCTGTTTGGGATTCTCTCTTTGCCTCTCTCTCTGCCCCTCCACCTCCTTGTGTTCTCTCTCTCTCAAATAAATAGATATTTAAAAAAAAAAAGTGTCTGGGTTCCCTGAAATGCAGTGCAAAGCCACTGGAGTTATACACAATGTTGGTGCAGTTCGTGGATGAACAATTTTTATTTTAATTGCTATGTATGCTCTTTTTCTAGCAAACTTCTATTTATGGCAAATGTATCTTACTTTCCATACTTTACAAGAGCACGAATAGAGTGGTTAAGAGTATAGACTTGGAGCCAGACCACAAGTCTGAACCTAGACTCTGCCACATTACTGTGTGACCTTACACAAGTTACATAGCCCCTCTGTGCTTCAGTTTCCTCATCTGTAATGTGGGATAATAACAGAAGCTGCCATGCAGTTATTATCTTGAGGATTAAGAGAAGTATTGCATGCAAAATGTTTAGAAAAGAGCCTGGGACTTAATAAATGACTATATGGGTATTACCTAATATGATTACGTTTTTAATGAAGTTTAAAAGTGAATAAAACTTTTATTTTATTTTTATTTATTTATTTATTTATTTATTTATTTATTTTTAAATGTTCATTTATTTTCGAGACAGAGAGAGACAGAGCATGAACGGGGGAGGAACAGAGAGAGAGAGGGAGACCCAGAATCCGAAGCAGGCTCCAGGCTCTGAGCCGTCAGCACAGAGCCCGACGCGGGGCTCGAACTCACGGACCATGAGATCGTGACCTGAGCCGAAGTCAGATGCTCAACCGACTGAGCCACCCAGGGGCCCCTGAATAAAACTTTTAAAAAGTATCTGGTAAATGACAGTACAAATGGTTTATGGACATAGCAGAGATTGAGAGGTCACACAAAAATGACGGAATTTGGCAAAGATTTTCACACTGTTCTCCCAGGAGCCCCAGGACTTTTGGGAAGGCCTTATAGTCTGGGCTAAGCATCTTTGGCTGCTCTTCTACATATGCATCACCGTTGGGCCTTCAAGATGTTTGAAGAGTGTTCTGTGGTTTTAAACCGAAGTTTGAACACTACACGTTTAAGAGTTTAGAAGATGGGGGGGAAAAGGTTTAGAAGAGAGAAAAGCTAATGGGGGTGTTGCTCCCTTCAGTTTGCTAAGAGGTTTAGTCATAAAAGGGTTAATTCCAGCTGTCACTCCAGAAGGGAGGTGGGAGGAGGCCAGGGGCTGGCTGTGGGCAGCATCCAGGAGCAGCTCTTGCAATGCTCTGGAGGAAGAATAGGGGAGACAGCCTGGGCCCCATGCTTAAAAGGGTGGTTCCCAGGAATCAAGGGAGCTGGAAAGCAACAAGCATAGGTTTGGCAGCATAGGGCAAGAAAGAGCAGGGTTCAAGGGCTGGGGCTGGAGGCAAAGCCAGCAGCCGTGACCGAACAACAGGCAAGGCCGGGGGGAGTGGGAGCAGAGCCAGGCACATCTTAGCCAAGGCCAGCTAACTGTAAAACCGCCTGCCCGGTTCCAAGAAGGCAGGGTAAGGGGCAAAGTTTGTATTCTGACAGTCCACTGTGTCAAAAAAAACCTCAGTTTTGTCATGGATGAGCAAGCATGACAAGGTCCAGTGGGGGGAAGGGTAGGGGGGCAAAACGGTAAGTGGGGAGGCCCAGAAACCCTGGCCCCACACATTAGTCCTTGGATATTGGCCACCCCTGTGAGAGGAGGGGCTTGGCTGGGCAGCTTCCAGGGACCCCGTTTGGCCTCAGATGCACAGCCACTGCTCCCTTGACCTCCCATGTGCCACGTTCTGCGCCAAGCACTTTATTAGATTAATTAAGAGTCTTTTACTTGTGAGTAAAGAAATCAACTCAAGCCAGATTAATTTCAAAAGGGGGGAGGGGGCGCTGCATGGGGAAAATCCAGGAGTGTCTCTTGACCGCCCCCCCTCCCTGGTCAGGAAGTAGCTGGCCACAGGAAAGGCCCAGAGTGGGGACCCTGGAGCGTCTGGCATTATCCAACAACTCTCAGGTTCTCCCTGTGCGTCTGCCTCATCCCTCTCCTCAGCAGACAGTCTTTTTCTGATACTCAGTTGACAAGGCGGGGGGGAAGAGGGCCACCTGCAGCCCCCGTATTCCTATGTTACAGGTCCATCCACAGGGAGGAACTAAAGCAGGATCTGCCCTGACAGAAATATGAGTGCTGGGGCCCAGCACTGACCCTGAGGAGGAGGACGCAGCCCTCGGGAAGTGTGTGGATTTGAATCCAGTTTTGCTTGGCTCCAAAGCTAAGAGGTGGTCCTCAAAGGGAGGAGACAGGTAGGGGAACCGTGTTCACCAAGGCCATAAAGGGACGTTGTTGGGACACGGACAAAAGCCAACGTTCTGTATGAAAATAAAACTTTAATTTGCCAAGGCGCCATCACAGCAACCCCACACACCCTGTACCCGAGTTCTCCTGGGACTGGGCAAGCAGGGCCTCCCTGCCCGCTCTCTGCAAGTGGAGGTGCTCAGCTGGGAGAACAGTCACACATCCGAGGCTGAGGCCGTGCTCAGAGGTGGGCAGGGGACTTGGCCGGCTCCTTTCGTCCCTCACCAGCGATGGGTCGGTGTCGCTCCTCCCAGATAGTGAGGCCGTCGCAGGAGCAGATCTGCTTGGGATTCTGGAAAAGGCCAGCGGAGCGTGCAATGATGCCACAGGCCAACCTGAGGAAGAATGTGTGGTCAGGAGCGGGCGCTGTAAACTGGTCTGGGCTCCTCCAGGGCTGCCCGTGCACCGCTGGCACAGCACAGCCTCCTGCCGGGGGTGGCATCACTCACCTCTCTCCTGAGTTCCCTGTGACCTTGGATAAGGGATGGCCACCCCGGCCCAGGTCGTCTTCTCCCTCATCGATGACCAGGCTTCGGCCAATCACATCCCATACCTTTGAGGGCAGATAACAGCCTCAGACAGTGGACCTGTTAGGAAAGGTCCCCACCCTCTTTTCCACCTCACCTTCAGCTGCTCATCCTCTATCCTGAAGACAGCTCGGCCATCAGTGTCAGCGCAGACATTCCCCAGGTCTCCTCGGTGCTGCGGTGACATACAGGGGTGGGGAGAGGGGCACATGGGGCACAGCCACCAGCTTCTGGCTTCCCAGTATCCGATTCCCCTTCCCCAAAAGTATCAGTGCCCTCCTCTGGGTGCAGTCTGGTAAGATAAGGAATGGCCCAGGACACAGGATAGCAACTAGAGGCTCCCTCCCTGGGACTGAAATCCTGGCCAGTGACCCCCTTCCTAGGAAGTCATGCCCACTGGACCAGACTGTTTCTCCTACAAGGTTGTCACCCTCCCTGCAACCCAGCCTCAAAAGCCAGCCTGGTTCCTTCTTCTTTACAAGCCCGTTCTCCAGCCTCTTGTTGACTCTAAGCCCTTGGCGGTCTGCATGCAATTCCCCTGGGCTTAAGTTGGCCAGGTTTGGCTTCCTGACCACAGGAAGCAGCCAGCACTGGTCCCTGACTCCCAGCCTCCAGGAACACAGAGAAGAAACACAGGGAGCAAGGAGCCTATCCTGCCCTCCCCCAGAAGTTGGCTCTGCCTACCTTTTCCCTTTGAAGGTAATAACAAATGTCCTAACACATATACCAAGCACTTCCTCCATCAGACACACTTTGCTGGCATGCTGTAGCGTGCACATGCAGTCCTCACCCTCAAGGAGCTCGAAGCATGGTGGGGAGACAGACGTCGAACAGACTAGCGATTATGAAACACAGAGTTAGTACAGCAGTGAGTAGGTTTGCAGGTGACTGGACCTTACTGGTAAGTCACGGAAGCCCACGCCTGTACAGATAAATTGTGCCCAATCGGACGCTTTAGGCAGAAGCAAGTGCCTGTGCCTGTGCGGGCTGGTGCACATGGCTTTGCTGTGAAGAATGGTCACAAAGCATGTCACTGGGAGACGGGGGTGACAAGCAGCAAGAAGTGCCACTTCTGCTTTATCTTGTTTTCCAGAGAGACATCTGCTGCTTACACCTGGCGCTTTTTGTTATCCTGCGGTGGGGGTCTTTATGGCAGAAAGATCAAGGAAGGGGAGGTGATACTGAGCCTTGACGAGCATCTTCAGGATTGGGCTGAGAGAGCAAGCAGCCTAGCAATACGGCTCAAGAGGCATGACCCAGCAGCACGGTCCACTCCTGCCCCTGCACTTGGGCAAGTAGAACTGGGCCGCAGGGCCTTGAATGTCACACCAAGCAGCTGGCCAGGGTCTATGCCCTTAGGAGCTGGGGAGCCAAGAAGGGCTTTGGGCAGGGGCATGGCATGGTTACTCTCTGCTTTGGGGCAACCTCTAGCACAGCTCATGAAGAGGAAGGATTGGGGGGAGGCAAGAGAAGGGAAGGCAGCTTGGGGACCAGTTACGAGAGGTGCAAAGGGACAGCCAGGCTCTGGTGTAAACTCCCACACTGAATTCACTTCCAGCTGGGCAAAAGCAGATGCAGAAATCCAAAAGGAACTTGTCAGTCACCACGGCAGCTTTGGCAGCCCAGCTCTTGCTCAAGTCTTTATCTCTATCAAGGACCTGTGGACAGTAGAGCAGCTGGCCCCAGCCCCTTCTCATCCCCCGCCCTGAGGGGGCCTGGGCTACAGCAAGGCTGCAAGATGGTCTCTCACCCTTCCGGTCTCCACTCCCTAACATAGTGCTGCCAGTTCCCAACTGCTCCCTGTTGGTTCATGCCGCAGGGCCTCTGCCTAGGGGCTCGCCCCCACCCCTACCCATCTGTGCCTGACATTCCCACTCTCTGTTCTTCACCTGCTTAATTCTTGCACAGCACCTTGCAAGGCTCGAGGTGCTCTAAGATGCACCTTCCCTGTACTGACGTCCCTCTGTGTTCTTCCACTGTGCACGTGCTAGACCTAGCATCACTTACTAGGCTAGGTTACAAGGATAGAATGGTTCCATCTTGGATGCCCTCTCTTGCGTACTCGCTCTGGGGGAAGCCCAGCTGCCGTGTTGTGAGCTGCCCTAGGAAGAGGCCCATGTGGCAAAGGACTGATGTCTCTGGCCAACAGCCAGGAAGGACCCAAGGCCTGCCAACAGTGACATGAGCCCTGCGATGATTGCAGCCCCAGCCAACACCTTGATTATAGTCACCCCAAGCCAGAGGCCCCCAGCTAAGCTGCACCCATGTTCCTGCTCCGGAGAAATGGAGATGAATGCTTGTTGTTTTAAACCCCCAAGTTGGGAATGATTTGATTCACAGCGATAGGTCACTGCTACACGGAGCACAAACACAGCACCACACAGTGGACCCGACAGAAACCCTTCTCTGACTTCCCAGGGTGGGAGGGGAAAGGAGTCAAACTTTTGACCATCGGAAATGTGAGGGAGCTGTCAAAAGTCCAAGAAATCAGGTACATGAGTTAAGAAACATGTACCATAGCTTCATTTGTCCTGTGGCAGAAGGCTACAAACCTTCATCAGATAGAAATTACAAATCCAGGAAGCCTGTGAGTCCTGGGAGGGTGTAAAGAGGGGCTGCCAGGTCCCAGGAGAGGGACCAGGCCCCAGAGCCTGCCCTGGTACTGAATCTCCGAGTGCAGAGGGAACACATACCCCAGAAGTGAAGGAGATGTGACCGGGTGTTAGGAAACATTAAATCCCTGAGTGAGGGCAATCATCCTGGATGACACCCAGGACAAAGGTTTAATTCAGTCTTCAACACCTTCTCTAACATTCACTAATCTCCACATAAAGGAGAAAAAGCAGGCCTTCCTCAGTTCTCAGACCTTGCAGGCCAGAACCCAGCAGGACTGCACTAACGTTTAGTTGGCCTCCAATGGTCATTTTTGCAATGACCCTGCTCTTATGGCTACAAGTACCGGTTTTCCATTCTCTGTGGCAGTATTAGGTTTCTTGTTAAAAATAAACCGACCTTAATTACATGAAACGATGTCTTGATTTGCTTCAAAATAATGGTGGAGAAAGGCTGGAGGTGTGGATGAAAAATGACTGGCCATGGGGCACCTGGGTGGCTCAGTCGGTTAAGCGTCCGACTTCGGCTCAGGTCATGATCACACGGTTTGTGAGTTCAAGCCCCATGTCGGGCTCTGTGCTGACAACCTGGAGCCTGGAGCCTGCTTCAGATTCTGTGTTTCCCTTGCTCTCTGCCCCTCCCCGACTCATGCTCTGTCTCTGTCTCTCAAAAATAAACATTTAAAAAAAAAAAAAAAAAACACTGGCCATGAATTGGTCACTGTTGAAACTGGGTGATAGGGACACGGGAGTTTAGGACAAGTTTCTCTCCTTTGCAATGTTTGAAACCTTCCATGATAGATTATAGCATTAAAAATAACCCAATCTGGGGCGCCTGGGTGGCTCAGTCGGTTGAGCATCCGGCTTCGGCTCAGGTCATGATCTCACGGTCCGTGAGTTTGAGCCCCACGTCAGGCTCTGTACCGACAGTTCAGAGCCTGGAGCCTGCTTCAGATTCTGTGTCTCCCTCTCTCTCTGCCCCTTCCCCGCTCATGCTCTGCCTCTGTCTCTCAAAACTGAATAAACATTAACAAAAATTAAAAAAAAAAATAACCCAATTTACCTAAGGAAAAACCTGAGTTAACTTACAGGAAACTGTGGAATAACTAACAGAACAAGCAATACTCAGATAAGCAAAAACCAAGGCAGCATAGAACTCACTGCCAACGGGAAACAATTCTCTGGTGAAAAACAAAACTCCAAGCTGGGAGTTGCACCATCAGAAATGGCCTCTTTAGTTCAGGCAAAATCTTCAACTTCCACACCTTCAGTTCTCCAGAAAGCTTTCTCCCACTGCCCATGTCCTTGGGTTCAGGCTGGATCGGGTGCTTGCCCTGGGCTCCCGGGGCCTCCCACAGGCTCCTGCAAGGGTCATCTCACTGCTCTGCAACCATGGGGCCCTCAAGGGTCTCCCTCACCAGACTGTGAGCTCTTGGGGTCAGGCCTCAACCACAGGGAGGGTCAATGTTTCTAAACTGGAACAAAATAAAATGAGGGGACCCCACCAAAATGGAATTGTCTGCTAACGCCCCAGGAGCAACCTGCCCTGCCTGAGGCCTCGGGCCCCCTTGCAGCCTAAACTTCACCCAGATGGACACTTACCCGGTCAGAGTCCTCGGGGCCCCCATGAGATGCTCCATCAGGGTTAAAGTGGTCTCCACAGCTAAGAACAAAAGGTAAGCAGGAGGGCAGCAAAACAGTGGCTCGCAGGCCATCCTCTCTATTTCACCCACTCACTCAGCAAACAGACTTACTCTGTACCAGGCTCTGGGTTGAGGGCACTGAGAAGAATCAGATGTGGGTTCTCCCCTCAATAAAGTTTTGGGGGAGACACAGATGAGTAAGCAACTAATTGCATCACAGCATGACAAACACCATGACACGGAGACCTGCCCTTCTGTGTCTAGTAGGAGTTACTTCCTTCTCAGAGGCAGTAAGGTGGCTACGAGCAGGAATATCAAGGTTCAAATCCCACCCTACCATGTACATGCCCTGGGGCCTTTGACTGAGCCTCAGTTTCCTCATCTGTAGACTGGGTGTGTGTGTATATGCCTTACAGTACTTGTGAGGAACAAGTGTGAAAGCCTGTGTAGACGGCCGAACACAGCCTCTGCACGGAGTGGGTGCACAACTGGGGGAATGAAGATGCCACCGGGGAAGTTACAGATGACTTACCTGCTGCAGTTCCCTGTGAGGTCCCCAAACTGATGGACGTGGAGTCCGTGCGGCCCAGGCTCCAGGCCATCAATGGTCCCCTCGATGAGGCAGCGCTCGGGGGTCAGCTGTAGGAAGCGCACCACCCCTTGCACAGGGCCAGGCCCCTCCAGAATGGCAACTGCTGCCCCCAGATTCTCTGCAAGGTATCAGGACACCTGGGCTGGCTCGCCACCTCAGCCCCACACCTTCATCAGCTCAAAAAGGGCAAGGAGAGAGCCCCGCATGACTCTCATGCCTTCCCCAAGGCCACCTGAACCCCCAACCTCCGAATCCTACAGTTTAGATGTGTACCAGCCCCCTCCCTCCCAGAGAAGCCAAGGCCAGGGCTGTAGCGGCTACTCACGCAATAGGCCACTGCCCATGCCCTTGAGCACCGCCTGCCGCCCTGTGCCTTCTAAAAGGGCCTGCACCTCCTGGCTGGGCAGGGTGGTCTGCACCAGGACCATCTGGTTCTCCAACTGCACCTCCACACTCTGGACACCTGTGGGGAGAGGGGGGGCGCGGGCAGCAGAGGGCTGACACCCCATCCACATCTTCACCAACCTCCCCACGGCTGGAGGCAAGCTGGGAAGCTGCCTGCTGGCTGTTTAAGGCCCTCAACCTCTCTGAGTCTGTGTCTTTATAAATAAAGTGGGGACAATGCCACCTCACCTCCAGGGTTATTGTGTGTCCCTGTTATAAGCCAGGAGTTATTTGTAACTTAAGAAACACAGGTAATTACTTAAGATGTTTTCATAAAAGCGGGCCATCAGTATTTCATTATTTATGATAGCCCAGAGGAGAAAACAACCCACATGCCCATCAACTGATGAATGTGCATCCAGGGGCGCCCGTGTGGCTCAGCCGATTGAGCGTCCAACTTAGGCTCAGGTCATGATCTCACGGTTCATGGGTTCGAGCCCCACATCAGGCTCACTTCTGTCAGCGTGGAGCCTGCTTCGGATCCTTTGTCCCACCCCCCACCCCCAACCCCGTCCCTCCTCCGCTGGTACTATCTCAACACTAAACAAACATTAAAAAAAAGGAAATGTGCATCAATACAATGGAATATTTCTCAACCATAAAGAGATAAAAAGGAATCAAAGGGCTGATAATGCTACCACAGGGATGCACCTAGAAAATATCATGTTAAGTGAGAATCAGTCACAGAAGACCACACATTAGATGATGCCATTATGGACAAAACGTCCAAAATAGGAAAACCTATAGAGACAACAGATTGGGGGGTGGGGGAGTAGGAGGGTGATCGCCAAAGTGTACAATTCCTCCATGAGGGGATGAAATGTACAATTGATAGTGGTGATGGCTGCACAACCCTGATCATATTAAAAACCACTGAATTGTATACTTAAAATGGGTGTATTTTAGGATATCTGAATTACCTATCAACAAAACTGTCACACACACCTAAAAGGGGGGGCTGGGTGGTTAAATGTCAGACTCTTGGTGTGGGCTCAGCTCAAAATCTCACATTTCGCGACATCGAGCCCCATGTCAGGCTCCACACTGACAGCACGGAGCCTGCTTGGGGTTCTCTCTTTCCTTCTCACTCTGCCCCTGCTCCTGTTCTCTCCCTCTCTCTCAAAGTAAATTAATTTAAAAGGGCAGGGGGCTGGGGCACCTGGGTGGCTCAGTTGGTTGAGTGTCCAACTCTTGATCTTGGATCAGGTCATGATCCCAGGGTCAAGAGATTGAGCCCTGCATTGGGCTCTGTGCTGAGAGTGGAGCCTGCTTGAGATTCTCTCTCTTTCTCTCCCTCTGCCCCTCCCTACTGCGTGCACATGTGCTCCCTCCCTAAAATAAAATAAAATAAAATAAAATAAAATAAAATAAATAAAAGGGGGGTGCTATCACCATCATCATGAGAGCTAACGTTTCCACACATGTACTGTGGGCTTTTTATACTCTACCCATATTAGCTCATTTGATACTCAAGTAACCCTGTGAGGTGGGTACTAACATCCCTGTTTTACAGATGAGAAAACTGCAGAGACTTAAGAACTTTGCTCAAATGCACGGTGTAGTAAATCAGGGAACTGGAATTCATCTCAGGCAGCCTAGCTCTGGAAACCCGCCCAGACACTCCGCTCACCCTGAGAAGCAGCCCCTCCTCTGTCCTCCTGTAGGGGCTCCCTTTTCCCCCAGGTAACTCACGCTGCACTGCTTACAGTCCCCTGTGAGTGCAGGAGCGCTGTGTGGTCCACAGGGGTCAGCCTCCAAAGTCAGTGTGTCTCAGGTGCCCTCCAAATCCCTGAAGTGACCCTATGTACACACAGACTGCGGGATGATTGACCCACGCCTAGCTTTGAGGGCCATTGAGCCGACTCAAAGAAGGAAGAGAAGGGGCTTCTCTTTCATTCAGATATTTGGCCCTCCCAAGCCTTTCAAGAGAGCTCTCAAACCCTTAGCCAGCACACGGGTGATGGGTTGGGAACTATAATGCAGCTTTCACCTGCAGGACTTCCACCGTTCTGCTTTCAACTTAGTAAATGTGTCCATTGCTCTGCAGGTTAAGCCCAGGGGAGCCGTGGGCCATCCAGAGAACAAAGGTTAAATAAGCCATTTCACCCTTTTGAGCTGGTGCCCTGTGAACTGAAAGCTACACGGACTACTGGTTTTCCCTTCATCTTTGGTTTCCCTCCTGCATATTCTTTCAACAAATGTGTGCTAGGCATGGAGGAGGCCAGGGTCAGGAAAAGCGTTGGTCCTTGTCCTCAGGGAGCTCACAGGCTGTGGGAGAAGCCAGACTCCGAAGCCAGACTCCCTGTGGATTAACCATCAGGCAGAGATGGGAATAACAGCCCAGGGGGCAAAACTGGGAAATGCTATCAGGGAGAGGTAGCACCTAAGGGACAGGAATCTCTTTCACAGGCTTGTGTCTTCGGATCCCCTGCAGCAGCAGCGACACTGTTGGGGGCACGGGGGAGGGGCAGAATTTGTAAGACATCAGACGAACACATGCATCCCCTCTCCTGCAAGTACAGGGTGACTCTGTGAGAAGAAAACCCTCCAATTACCAAACTGGCCCTCACTTCAAACAAAATTCTATCCTGAGCCACCAGGTAGCCTGTGAACCGTTGGGCGCTCTGGGTCCACTTAGAGATGCCTTTGGATGCCAATGGCTGCAAAGGGGGTACAGGGAGGATAATGGGGGAACTCTTGTGGTCTGACTCCAGGGTACGCCAAGAGCTGTGCTCTGTCTGACACACATCAGGATGATGATACTGTCCTCATCTGGCAGGTGAGGAGACGAGGCCGGGAGGGGGGCACCACTGGCTTGGAAGGCAGCCTGTCCAGCCCCAAAGCTGATGTTTGGTCCCCTTGCCCCACAGAAAGTAAGGTTGAGCCCCTAAGGCTGATGTTCTGAGGCTCCTGGGGCTCAGATAAGCACACAGGGTGAGAAACTTTTTTATTTGCCTTAATTGACCAGCATACACTAAGCACCTACCACGTGCCATGTTCCGGGCAGTGCAAATAAACAGGGAACAAGTCAGGTCGTCACATCTCTGACCCATGAAATGGCACGTGTTCCAGTGCAGGGACACAAATGTCCAATACACACACAACAGAGTTTCAGATAGTGAAAAGCGTGATCAATGAAACAGGTGATAGGGAACAAATGCGGGCCAAGCCACTTAGACTGGTCAAGGAAGGTCTCCTTGAACCTCTAAGTGAAGGCCTGAATGTAGTCAGGTAAGAGTATTCCAACAGAGGGAACAACGCTGGCAAAGACCTTGAGGCAGGAACAACACTGACATGTTCTAAGAAGAGAGGAAGGGCAATGTGGCTAGAGCTGAGAGTAAACAGATACAGGGTGCCAGGGTGGCTCAGTTGGTTAAGCATCCAATTCTTGATTTTGGCTCAGGTCATGATCTCAGGGTCATGAGATTTAGTCCTGCTTTGGGCTCCGCACTGGGCATGGAACCTGCTTAAGATTCTCTCTCTCCCTCTGGTCCTTCCCTGCTCATGCATATTCTCTCTCTCTAATAAATAAATTAAGTAAGTAAGTGAATAGTTAGATATGAAGCTGTAAGTGGAGACCAGTCAAGAAAGGCCCAAAAGGAAAGAATCTGGATTTTAATTTTAATGCAATGGGAGGCCACTGGGAGAAGCCACAGTGTATAGTGGTTAAGAATGTGGACTCTGGGGGCGCCTGGATGGCTCAGTAGGTTAAGCGTCTGACTTCGGCTCAGGTCATGATCTCGCGGTCCGTGAGTTCGAGCCCCACGTCGGGCTCTGTGCTGACAGCTCAGAGCCTGGAGCCTGTTTCGGATTCTGTGTCTCCCTCTCTCTCTGCTCCTCCCCTGTTCATGCTCTGTCTCTGTCTCAAAAATAAATAAACGTTAAAAAAAAAAAAAAAGAATGTGGACTCTGGAGTTTAAATTCTGAGTCTGCCACATACCGGATGTGTGGCCTTAGCCAAGTTACTCAACCTTTCTGTCGAGTTTTCTATTCAGTTTGTTCATCTGCAAATGGAGATACTACTACCTTCTTCAGAGAAATATTAAAGGCCTAAATGAGCAGTGCTTGGCCCATGGGATGCTCTGAAACATTATTACTTCTGGAGGATTTTAAGTAGGGCAGTGATATCATCTAAGTCACAATTTTAAAAATCACCTTGGCTTTTGTATGGAAAAGCTATTGGAGGGGGCTACAGAGGCAACAGGGAGCACAAAGATGAGGTTCTTGTGTGGTTCAGGAGAGCTAAGGTGACCTGGATTGGTGTGAAGGCCAATGTATGGAAAAAGAGGGGCTAACTTCTGAATATATTTTAGATATACAGCAGACAAAACTTTCTGATGGACTGGCTTCCATGCAAGTGGGTTCCTCTTCTGGGGTCTCCTAAGAGCTGATTCTCTGCTTCTCAAGTGGGAGGGCCCCAGTGGGAAGCTCCCTGTAACTATGCACTTCCTCAACTCTTGACCTTGGTCTGAACCAAGAAGGCTGGCTCCCCAGCTGAGCAAGATTCAGTGCAGCTGGTGCAGAGTGAGGCCGGGCCAGCCCTTGTTTAGCTCAAAGCCTAGTAAGAAAGAAAACATAAGACCACAGGGAACTCTAGGACGTGTGACAAGGGTTCAAGGAAGTGAGCCTTGGGCTTGGAGCTTCTCCCACTTATTTACAAGAAGAGCAGAACCCTCTTCTCCAAAGCCCCAGGCCTCCCAGAGAGGGCAAATCTCTCTCTCTCTCTCTCTCTTTCTCTCTCTCTCTCTGCTTCAATATCTGTCCCCGAATGCCTCTGCCCAATCAGATTCCCACCTGTAAGCCCTTCCTCTCATAATTTCTAAGATTTAGTGAGCTCTCGCTACATGCCAAAGATTTTTCTAAAGTGCTTTACATGTATTAGCTAACTTATTCTTCATGACAGTCCTGAAGAGTAGCTTATGGCCATTTAAATGGTGAAGAAACAGGCCCAAGTAGTAACATGCATGAAGTCTAAGTGCCGTTCAGTGGCAAAGAGGAGATCTGACCACAAACATTCTGACTCGAGAGCACATACCCTTACCCACTACTGCTGCCCTATACAGGCTAAGTGCCATCACTGCCCTAGCTTCAGAACCCATCTCATTCATCTCCTCTCAGAACTGCTCTTCCATGAGCAAGGCGTCCATGCTTATCATTACCTGAGGGCAGACTGTGTCTGAAACATTTGTGAACACTTCTCCCTAAAAAGCCCCCAGTGTCTGGTCCATACCTGCTGAATGACTGGATGAACATTTAACAGAATCAAAGGAAGGCAGTTCCCAGTGCCTTTGCCCTCTCAGATATTTCTGTTGTGCAAGGTCACCTCCAGACCAGTTAACTGGCTTATGAGAATCAGGAGCTGCATGGGATGGAACACGGCCAAGGCTGCTGTTTGCGTTGTCAAGATTATGCTGTTGGGCAAGCAAGAGCCGCCGCCGTATCCAGGGAACGCCCTCTGTAGGTGGGGCTATCTATCCTCTGCCTAGCTCCTCATTCCCTGGGCACCTGAGATGCACAATACCAGTGTGTCAGGGCCGGTAGAGGGCTCTGGCAGGGCAGGCTTGAGATCTGTACTCTAGGCTCTGCCTCTGCATCTCCGTATGACTCTGAGAACATTCCTTCCTGTCTCTGGGTCTCAATTTCTACACCTGTAAATGGGAGTAGGGTTGGTCCAAGAGACTTGCCGGCTCCTTCCAGAGGCCTCAAGACTGTCCGCAGTTTTTCTGGCTCTTACCTGCCACCCCTTGTAGGGACGTGCGCACCGCGTCCACGCAGCTCTCGCAAGTCATCTGCACCGCGAACTCCAGCTGCAAGGGCGTCAGGGACGCGCAGATGAGAGCTGGGGACCCCTTCTGCGTGACCCTGCTTCATTACCTCCCCTATGGCCGCCCCGAAGGCCTAGGAAAACGTCTTCACGTGACCCCTCCTCAAGCGCCCTCATTATCAGTCATGATCGTTCCGGGACCAGCACGCCGACCCTCCAACGTCAACGCCAAGAGCCCCGCAAGTCTCGAAGCGGTTTTCCGGGGAGGTCCCAGGCCCCGCCCCGGGTGCCTACTCTTTCCCTTCTTCCTGCGTTAACCCCGGGGTCCGAGGCTCTCTGCCCAGAGAGGCTCCCACACGAGGCCTCGACCCTCACCGTGCAGGCGGTCCCGCGGTCCCCGGAGTCCGAAGCCATCCCGGACCCAGTCACCTGCCAGAAGACCTGAACTGCTCGAGGTCTCAGAGGCAAACCTCCAACTGCGTCGCGGAGAGGCGGGGCCTCGGAAGTCACATTTTGCCCCGCCTCCTGGTGCGCGCGCACGTAACACCCCTCCCGCACGTCTCGCTTTGGCACTCACCGGCTGCGCAGGCGCACTCGGG
This sequence comes from Prionailurus bengalensis, assembly GCF_016509475.1. Taxonomy (NCBI): domain Eukaryota; kingdom Metazoa; phylum Chordata; class Mammalia; order Carnivora; family Felidae; genus Prionailurus; species Prionailurus bengalensis. The sequence continues at coordinate 110,061,148 of NC_057346.1, read as the reverse complement.
CCATCCGACCCCTGGTTGCCTTAGTGACCCCTGGTTGCCTTAGGATCCTCCGGCGCCCTTCTGGCCAGACCTCCTGTGCCGCCAGCGCTAAAATGGAGCCCTATAAGCCGGACCCCGAGCTCCAGCGGTTTTACCACCGGTTGCTGTGTCCGCTGTCGCTCTTCCCCCGCAAGGCGACATGCTCAGAATCTCAGAAGCGCCTTCCGCCGGAGGTGCCGATGCTGCTGCCCTCGCCGGTCTCACGGCTGACGGCGGAGTCTCTGTGCCGCCAGGTGGCCGAGCGGCTGGCCAATAGTGGGCTGGCGGTGCGCGTGCCTACCGAAAGTCGTCTCCGTTTCACTCAGGTCATCCTGGACGAGCTCAAGTGCAGCTGGCAGGAGCCTCCCCCCGAACCTAGTCTGAACCACTTGAACAACCAGAGACTGCGAAAGCGACTCCAGGTCTACGTGCTGCTCAGCAGTGAGCAGCTCTTCCTACACTACCTGCACCTGCTGAACACCATGTCGACCCCCGCAAGTGTCTTCACTGAATCAGCCACGCTCACCCGTTTAACCGCCAGGCTCGCCAAGGACTGCACAATCTTTCTTACCAGCCCTGAGGTCTATCATTGCTTGTTCGCCGACTTCCTCACCCTGCTGAAGGTAGAGCAGGCCCACCGCGGCATGCACAAGCTGCGCCCTGTAGGCTCCACTGGGGTTTTCGAGCTTTTCCCTAGCCCATTGCTTCACAGCTCCGGCTTCGCCCAAGTACCGTGCTGCACCCTCAACCTGAACTATCTCATCCAACTCAGCCGCCCGCGGGAGTTTCTCAGTGAGCCTGAACTGGATCCACTGAAGGAACTGAAGTCCATCCCGCAACTGAAGAAGAAGAAGCCTCTCCAATGGCTGTCCTCCGTGCAGAAGAGGAGAGAAAGCGACTTCAGTTCCGCACCGATTGTGTCACCGCCCAGGTACTCTGTGACTCCCACCAGCGGGGCTCCCCCTACCTCCCACTTGCCCCTCTGCTCCCAGTTCCAGAGGGGCCAGTCCATGCCCTCTCTGCGGGAGGGCTGGAAGCTAGCAGATGAATTGGGCGTCCCTCCACTCCCCCCTCGCCCCTTAACCCCGTTGGTCCTGGCGCCAGAGAGCAAACCAGAGCTGGCAGGGGACACGGTGGCTGAGGACCTGAAGCAGATGATAAATAACATGAAATTGGAGAGGACTCACTACTCATCACTGGACACAGGCCTGCCCCCACTCCTAGGGGCCCTGACCCGCCGCCCAGCTGCAGCACATCGCCTGGAGGAGCTGCAGAGAATGTTGAAGGGCCTCGAAGAGGAAGAAGCCACTGGGCAGTGGGGCCTCCAGTGCCCCAAATCCCTTCCATTTCAACCACAGCCGGTGACTGTTACTTTGAAGCTAGGAAATCAGGTTGTGGTCCAAGCAGCTGCTGTGCAGGTCTCTGAGAGAAACTTTTTGGACTCCTTCCATGTTGACAGGGCCGGAGTTCTATACAACCACCTGGCTGGTGAACTAGAACCCAAACTTATTGAGGAAATGGATGTTGGTTGCTTTGTTGGCAATAACATCAGGGAGGTCTACAAGGAGTTGATGAGCCGTGTCTCTCTTGACCACTTCTCTTTTGACCAGGGACCCCTCATTGAGCCTGCGGCCAATAAAGACTGGTCAACGTATCTGTCCTCAGCCTTTCTACATCAAGAAAAACAGCATCGCGTCATCAATCCCAAGTTAGCTGGACTTTATTCCCAGAGAGCAAACATTTTACAGTCCACCTCTGATAAGATATCCTCCCTCACGTCACTGCAAGCAAGCAAAGGCTGGGAGAAGTGGTCAAACAAAGCCTCATGGGTGAACTGGTGGAAAGCCACCTTGTCTGTGAGTGACTACTTCAAGTACCTCACCAGCCAGGAGACAGATTTCCTCCACGTCATCTTCCAAATGTATGAAGAGGATGTTCCTGTGGAGGTCAAGGCCCCTGTCAGAGAGTCCGTAAAGATTCGGCGCCCACCTCCCTTGCAGGAAGATGAAGAACCAGACTTTGTGCCAGGAGAGTGGGACTGGAACACCGTGCTGGGGCACAGGCTAGGAACTAAGAGGAGCGGCCCCCTGGGAGAACCCTACAAAATCCTGAGTCTGCAGAAGCGTCTGGAGCGGCTGTGGTCCATGCTTGAGGTCCCTGACAAGGATCGGCTGGACATGGCCATCAAGTACAGCTCCAACGCTCGTCTGAGGCAGCTGCCTTCGTTGGTGAGCGCCTGGGAGCAAGCCCTGAAACCCATTCAGCTGCGGGAAATGTTGATGGGGAAACTGGAATGGTTTGAGCGACAAGCCTCTGACCCCAACCGCTTCTTCCAAAAGACTGACATGGACCTGAGTCGCCTCCTGGAGGAGAATCAGTTCCGCAGCCACCTACACAGAAAGATCAGTCTAGTGCAGACCCCTCTGGCTTCCCTCCTGGAGGAGATTGAGTTAGTTTTTGGTGAGCCAGTGACCTTTAAGGGGCGGCGATACTTGGACAAGATGAAGCATGACAAGGTGGAGATGCTCTACTGGCTACAGCAGCGGCGACGGGTCCGCCACCTGGCCCGGGCTCAGAAAGCCTCCCACCAGCCAGGGCTGTTCCAGAAGCTCAGCAGCCAGCCTCTAATAGCTCCTGGGAATACTCCCATTATTCTTTGACAAGGCCAAGTGCCCTCAAATCCCCCCCTCACCCCCAAGCATCCAGCAGATCCTCCAGACCCCTTGGGTGCTTTAGAAGATATAGGAGTGCAGGATTCAGGAACATTGTTTTCCAACTACCAAGGGACTGAGATTAATACTTTATTTTGACGTGAGGTTCTCATAATGCATCCCCAAGCCCAGAAACCCAGTATACCCCTTTATTTCAAGCCATGCACAATAGAGCCAAAATCTCATATATCAAAAGAACCGAGACTCTCCCTTGGAGTTCCTTGTAATGGGAAATGTCAGACAGAGGAAAACCTTCGCCTTTGGAACACCTCAGCTTAGCATTTATCATACTACATTAAATTGGCTGATTAGAGTCCCAAATCAAGAGATTCTGTGGCATGATGCTTATGAGCTATTGCTCTTGGGGTGTCAGGGTGGCTCAGTCAAGCATCCGACTCTTGATTTCAGGTAATGATCTCACGGTTCATGGGCTCGAGCCCCACGTAAGGCTCTGGGCTGACTGCATGGAGCCTGCTTGGGATTCTTTCTTCTTCTCTCTCAGCCTCTCCCATGCTCATGTGCATGCTCTCCCTCAAAAATAAATGAATAAACGTTAAGAAAATGATAATAAAAGAGCTGGGGCCCTGGAGTAGGAAATATGGATTTAAATCCTGGCTTTGTAACCTCAGCCAAATTACCTAACTCCTCTGTACCTGGACCATCATATGTCAGATAAAGGGGCTAGGTCCAGCTCGTTACTTACACTTCTAGGATCCTGTTGGTAGAGGTAAAAATCTGTATTACATTTTTACCAGTTCACACAAGCACGTGGTACAAAGAACAATAAGGGTATATACTGAAAAGTGAGTCTCCTTCCCATCCCTACCTCCCATACCCCAGTTCCCCCACTGTGGGACCATCACCAGATCTTGTGCATCTTTGAGCACCTACTAGGTGACACATGCTTGGTCTGTATCACTAAACAACAAAGATCCCTACCCTTCGTAGAGTATATACCTACGTTACTTGGGAGAAACAGACCATAAACCATAAACATAGTACCCAAGCACACAGAATAATAGAATGTTAGAAGGCGATAAGCACTGTGGACTAAAGAAAAGGGAGAGTAGGGTAAGAGGAAACCGGGTGAGGGACGTCATTTTAATTAGGGTGGTCAGTGCAGGCCTCACTGGGAAGGTAAGGATTGAACAACGTCTTGAAGGAGGGAAGAAGTGAGCCCTGTAGACATTGAGGATAACCTCCTTGACACCCACTACAAAGCCCTAAGGCAGGCAGGTGCCTAGAGTGTTCCAGAAAAGCAAGGAGGATAACTTCGTTGACACCCACTGCACAGCCCTAAGGCAGGTGGGTGCCTGGAGTGTTCCAGAAAAGCAAGGTGGCCAGTGCAGGTGCAGTGGAGCACAGGGGAGATGAGTCAGAGGAGTCAACACGACGCCAAGGGGTAGGTTAGATTATGTAAGGCTTCATAGGCTAATGGATGAACTAGTTCAGAGGGACCCTGTACATATATGAGCATATATGCTTATGTTATCTATGCATATGTTTATAACTACACCAATAGTAGTAACGCCCTACACTGCTCTCTTGCCCCATTTCTTATTTCACGTAACATGCCTTGAGCTCATTCCATATCCATACACAAAGAGCTGCCTTATTCTCTTTGATAGCTATATAGTATTCCACGGCGTGTAATTTTATTTTATTTAACTAGTTCCTCATCCATGGACATTTAAAATGCAAAATGTTCTAGAAAACATCCTTGTTCACCTATTTAGAATGTGCAACTATTTCTATAGTTTAAACTCCTGGAAGTGGAATTAGGTCTAAGCAAAAGCATTTGGTGGCAACAATTTGCAGTATCATCAACATTGCATGAGTATATTTCTTTCCCCACTCTCACCAACAGAATGTTATCAAATTTTTCAACCTTTACCATCCAGCAGGTGAAAAACAGTAACTCATTTGAGTTGTGCTCTCATTTCTCTTATGAGTGAAGTTGCATCTTTTCTGTTTAAAAACTGTATTTCCTTCTCTGTAAAACGCCCATGCGCGTTGCCCACTTTTCAACTGGCTTTGACTCTTTTTTTCTTGATTTTTCAGAGCTCTTTACGTATTCAGGAAATTTAGCTGACATGTTAGTAGTTAGCACTTACTAAGTTCTTACCTTGTTCAGAACACTTTCCTGCACGTTAATCACCATTTTGTGCTGAGGAAATGAAGGCTCAAGTAAGTAAAGTTGCTTCCCCAGGGTCATAAAGGTACTAAGTGGGGGAGCCGGGACTCAAGCCCAGGGCTGACCCCAAAAACTCAGAAGCCTGCATGCGCCTTTTTGGTGTACTGATTCTGTGAGATACGGTAAAAGAGCTCTCAGATACAGCCTGCCTCGCCTGCCGGCATAGCATAGGTAGGTGTGAACGCCTTCACTCATCGTTGGCTGACACACAAACGTCAACTTTGTTTTGGTTTCCCAACAAAACAGCATTTCTCAAACATCTCCACCCCAATTCCCCTTGGGATGGAGGAACGTAAACATTTTGGTTAGGTACGAGGGATCGGGGTGGTCGGGGAGGGTGTACCGACGCAGGGAAGCAGTGCGAGCTAGCCTGAGGCCTGAGAAATTTCTTTGAAGTATTTTATTTTCGAAATGTATGCAAAATTTGCATTCTACTCCATGGTATGTCCAGTTTTAAAATATAAAGTGATGCTTGAAATCGCTTATCTTTGAATTAACCTGGCCCTCCGAGCAGATGTGCTATATGTAGCATTCATAGTGTGGCTTCACGTCTCTTCTGGTGCTGCTTCTCCAGAAGTTCTACCTAACCCAGTTGAGCAATGCTTCAGCAGAGGTCAGCAAACTTTTTCCGTAGGGGGCCAGATAGTAAATATTTTAGGCTTTGTGAGCTGTGTGTTCTCTCTCATGAGCCTCAGTTTTGCTTTTGTGGCGTGAAAGCAATTATAGACAATGTATAGGTACACGGGCAGGGCTGTGTTCCAATAAAATCGTATTTACCAACACAGGGCCAGATTTTGCCCTCATGCTGTAGTTGGCTAACCAAAACGCCAGCACATCAGCCCCTGTAAAAAGCAAAAGACACTCAGGAGGAGTGAGACAGGAAGCTTAGTGTGGCATTTCCCAAAGTGTGTTGCATAGTAAACTAATCCTGGGTGACAGTCCTGGAATAAGGTTTCCATGGTCAAACGTTTTTGGGAAACATCACATATACATTTCCGCATTCCTTCAGAGATTGACAGTACGTATTGGCATATTGAAAGCTCTGATAAATCTTGCAAAAAATGCACTTCTTTAACTTTGACCAAAGAACCCTCTTATTCCTCGATAGTCATTATGATTACTGGAAAAATCTTGGGGGAAACAGTATCTCACTGTGAATTAGTCCTTTGGAATTCTCACTGACAGTTCTAGATAGTGTTAGTGCCCAGAGATAGGACAAAGAGGGTACATTCCTAGACACACAGGTCTACTTGGGATATCTGGGCCTCAAGTGGCATAAAAGGGTATCTTAAAACCCAAGACAGGCTTGAGATGCGAAGCCACAGGAGAAGGAGACTCTTAGACCTGTTCAAAGCACTCCCTCAGTAGATTCTGCCTTTCTACCCGGCATTCAGATGTGGAAATATATAGACTTAGGACCACCTCTCCCAAAGTTCCAGACCTAAACCTGTGGCTGTGTGATCCTCCCTGTGCTGATCCTATTTATGGTTTATGAAGTGCTTTTCACATTCATTCAGCTGAGAATCAGTTGAGTGTAACTTGCTCCTAAAGTGGTAGAGTCTTGACTTAAACCCAGGTTTGGAGACTTCAAATCCTTTTCCTTGGTTGTCTGGCTGCAGTGAGGACCCTTGCTCTGTGCCAAGCCTCCCAGCAGCCACGAGGCCCCTGAGCCCATCCCAGCAAACTCAGCTGTGCCGAGAACTGTTTGTGAAGTGTCATGCTCAGGTGCTTTAGGGATATTATTTCATTTAATCCTGAGAAACAATCTTGCAAAGAAAGAGAAGGCATTATTACCTCCCTCTAGGGAGACTGGACTCCAGGAAAACTGGATGAAAATCAATCCTCTAAATTCCTGAGGATTTTTGTAGACATTTCAGTTTTGCCCCTGCCAGAGGCCATCAGAAAAATACATTATATCTGGCTGGGGTGATTCGCTGCAGCCTTTTTGCTGCCCAGGCAAGGGGCAGGGCCCAAGCCCATAAAAGCCCAACATCTTCTCTATTTGCTACGACATTAAAAGGATGATTTGTTCATTTGTCTGTTTAAGTATATATATTTAGGGGCGCCTGGGTGGCTCAGTCGGTTGAGCATCCAACTTCAGCTCAGGTCTGATCTCACTATTCATGGGTTTCAGCTCTGCGTCGGGCTCTGGGCTGACAGCTTGGAGCCTGGAGGCTGCTTCGGATTCTGGGTCTCCCTCTCTCTCTGCTCCTCCCCTGCTTGCGCTCGGTCTCTCTCTTTCTCAAAACTAAATAAACATGAAAAATTTGTTTAATATATATATTTACCAGTTATCTAAATTAACATTCATCTCATCATATATTAACAGAAATAACACATTTTTGTAAAAACTAACTTTTCCAAAACAAAACCTGTAGGGAAGACCGGCTGTTTTAGTCTTTTGCAAATCTTTTTAATGTCTGGCTTAATGGGAGATCGCTGGATTCTCCTATCTGTTTCTGCATACATCTGTTGTAATATCATGGGTCACACAGCCTCCGGAAAAACCCTACTCTTGAAAGAGTGAGGTAGAAAAGGCAAATAATGTCTTAGCAGTATTATGAAAATAGTTTTGACACCATGAAACCCTAGAAAGGGTCTGGGGGCCCTATTTGTAATATTTTGTTGTTTTAAGTAGAAGAAGGGGCAGACATGGGGCAAGGGCAGTGGTGAGGGTAGTGGTAGGGGCAGAGGGACATTACTGGATCAGGGAACTACTGGGCAGTTACTGGGGCAATGGCAGTAGAAGCAGGGAGACGGAGGGGGGGGGTTGATCAGGAATATCTGTTTGTTTATAGAACGTCAAGGGCAAGGCCAGAGGGAAAACTACCACTTAAAAGAAAAAAATTGATCATCTGCTGGTCAGACTGGCTTTTGGTGATCTGGCCACTCTGGGAAGCTGAGAACCAGAGAGCCGAAACCGAGTGCTGAGGCACACGGGTGCTGGTGGGGACCAGATTTGAGCCCAGGTGCTTCTAACTCCACTAAGCCCACAGCCCCACCCCTCCTGGCCTTGAGGGTTCTGTGTTTGGTCCACCTTTTCCTTGTCATTCCTGGCATTCACCAAGCACTTTTCTTCATGCTGACTCACTTTTTTTTTTTTTCTTAATTTTTTTTTTTTTTGAGACAGAGAGAGACAGAGCATGAACAGGGGAGGGGCAGAGAGAGAGGGAGACACAGAATCTGAAACAGGCTCCAGGCTCTGAGCTGTCAGCCCAGAGCCTGACGCGGGGCTCGAACTCACGGACCCTGAGATCATGACCTGAGCCGAAGTCAGACGCTTAACCGACCGAGCCACCCAGGTGCCCCCCATGCTGACTCACTTTTTAAGCTTATTTTTTTAAAAAGCAATTTAAACCATATTACCAAATACCTATATAGTGATCGATTATGAAACGCCAGCCTCGGTTCTGCACACCTTACATACAGTAATTCATTTAGTCTTCATGGCAATGCAATGAAGCAGGTACTACTATTATTTCAAGGTCCAGATGAGGGAGCTGAGGCACAGAGTGGTTATATAACTTGCCCAGGGTCACATAACTAGGATCATGGCAGAGTCTGAATTCAGACCCAGGGTTCCGACTCCCAAGTACATGCTCCTAACCACTACACTGTCTCTTATCTTAAAATATAGAAACCAAGTCTGCCCAGTTGAGGCCCACGGGATGAAGCTTCCTATGATCAAATTTTACTTTCATGATTGCCTAAACGCTGAGGTAATCAGGCTTTCTCGCAGCTCACCTGATTCCCAGAAATGACTCTGAGGCCCTTATCGCTATTCTTTCAGATTTAGAGTGCGTTCCCTGAGCCTCTCCCAAGGGCCAGAGGCTCTGCCTGGAGGAGGGAGGTAGGGAACTGGAGGAAATCAGAGAGACGCAGTCCCTGTTGCTGATGAATCTAAAGTTTGGTGAGGAATATAATTTCAACAATGCAGCAAGCGAAGGGTACAGTGGGACCCCACAAAAAGGCCATTCAACAGAGCTGGGGGGGGGGGAGGGGTAGGAACAGTGGTAAGTGTGAGAAGTGAGGGGGATGATTCATTTTCAGAAATACCAAATAAAAGCAGTGCTGTCTAGTTAACAATAGGTTTACAACCTATGGGAAATATGTACGAACCTCCCCAGCAATGGAGTCCCAAAGCCTTAGACCTTCACTTCCTGGCTCTTCTTCCCCTTTCCGTTTTGCAGGCTTATTTTTCTCAGGCTTTGCAAAGAGCATGTGCCAAAGAACAGAAGGAGGAGGGAACTGAAAGTCTCTGCATCACCTCAGGGAATAGACATTTGTTCCAACCAGACTATGTTTTGCCTTACATGGGCATAGGTGACTTCCGGGTAAGGCTGTAACCTCTGCTGTACTCAGCCAATGAGGAACCAGGGGAGAGATTTGCATTCTAGGAAATAAATTGTCTGCTGTAGCTGCCCTGAGTGTGTCTGTCCATCAAACACCTGCTCTTGCAAGAATGTTGATTAAAGCCCGGCTTCACTGTGCTCCAAGTCTCTGCATCCCTCCTTTGATTGGGTCAGTGGGCTTCCTTCTCGCAGTGAGGGAGAGCTTTCCTGGAGGAGGCTACATTCAAGCAAGATCTAGTTTCTAGAAGATTCAGCAGGAGTTAAGAGGCACATGGTAGCAGAGGAGAAAGGGAGAACATTCTTTTCTTTCTTTCTTTCTTTCTTTCTTTCTTTCTTTCTTTCTTTCTTTCTTTCTTTCTTGGTCTCTCTCTCTCTTTCAGTAGGCTCCATGCCCAACGTGGGACCTGAACTCATGACCATCACATCAAGAGTCACATGCTCTACTGACTGAGCTAGCCAGGAGCCCCAAGGAGGAAAGCTTTCTAAGCCCAGAATGAGCAAAGGTATGGATCACGAGCATGGTGTATGTGGAGGAAATACACATTAACAACCTTGAAGGTTCCTGGAAGGAAATGAGGCTGGAGGGGGAGGCAGGACTTTGTTGTGTGGGTGGTGGCAAGCCATGTATTCCTCAGCAAATGCCTACTGAACACCTACTCTGTGATACCACACTAAACAACACAGACAAGGCTCCCTCACATTCTGGGGGGCGACACACAGTGGTCATGCAGGTAAAACAAATCATCTCTGAGATGGTGACAAATGTTATGAGGGGTAAGAAAAAAAAAAGCAAAAAGGGCAATAGAAAGTTCAGAGACTAGCAATTTAAAATAGGGGATCAGAAGAAACACAATAGACGAACATAGGGGAAGGGAAGGAAAAATAAGATAAAAACAGAGAAGGAGGCAAACCATAAGAGACTCTTAAATATGGAGAACAAACTGAGGGAGGTGGGTGGGGAGATGAGCTAAATAGGTGATAGGCATCGAGGGGGGCACTTGTTGGGATGAGCCCTGGGTGTTGTATGTCAGTGATGAATCACTGGGTTCTACTCCTAAAACCAATACTACACTGTGTGTTAACTAACTTGAATTTAAATAAACAATTTTTAAAAATAAATGAATAAAATAGGGATCAGAGGAAGGAGTATTTGAGCAAAGACTGGGAGGAGTGGGAGGAGCCATGTGATATCTGGGGAAAAAACATTCTAGGCGGGGAACTCATGTCAGTGCAAAAGCCCGGAAGTAGGTGTCTGCCTGGTGGGTCTACAGATGCAGGAGTTGCTGGAATGGAGTGAACCAGGTGGAGAAGGCTTGGGAATTAGGTCAGAGAAATAATGGGGTTTTAACAGGCTTTAGTCGGAGAGGTGACATTTGGCTGGGCCGTGGGTGACGCTTAGCAGGCTGCCAGGCTGGAGGTAAGCAGACCAGGGCAGAGGCTGCCCTGGGGGGAGCAGAACCACTGTGTTGGGCCGATGAACAGGAATAGAGTGTTTTGGAGGCAAATTTGCCAGCATTTGGTGATGAGTGGGTATGGGGAATGAGAGCAGAGAGTCAAGGGTACCTCCTGGGTGTGCCTGGCTTGGGCTGCTGGTGGAGCCCTTCTTGAAATGGGAGGGTGAAAAGGTTCAGCCCTGAAAAGGTTAAGTTGCCTGCAGAACATCCGAGTGGAGATCCAAGGGCAAATGGTCCTCCTTAGACTCTGCTAAAGATAGGAGCTCTCTCTGAGCAGCACACTTATACACCTATGTCTTGTGTAGCTCCTCTCATATCTTAAGTCTGTAATTTTCCCAGCTATTTTTAGACTGAAAGTATCTATCTGGGGCCTAAAATATGTGTAGAAATGATTGGTTTGAAATTTTACCAAGGCTACACTTTTTTAAAAAGCTGTTAATTACTGGGGTGCCTGGGTGGCTCAGTCAGTTAAGTGTCAGACTGCAGCTCAGGTCATGATCTCGTGGTTCATGAGCTCGAGCCCTGCATCGGGCTCTGTGCTGACAGCTCAGAGCCTGGAGACTGCCTTGGATTCTGTGCCTCCCTCTCTGCCCTCCCCCGCTCATGCTCTCTCTCTCTCTCTCTCTCAAAAATAAATAAATATTTTTTTAAAAGGCTATTAATTATAAACACAAAGTTCACCTAATACCACCGATTAGGCATTGCTGTGGACTAAATGTTTGTGTCCCCCCCAAAGCTCATGTATTGAACCTCTAACCCCCAATGTGACAGTATTTTGGAGGTGGGGCCTTTGGGAGGTAAATAGGGTTAGATGAGATGATGAATGAGCCCCCCCACCTAAAAAGCAGAGGAAACCAGAGCACCGCCCCGCCCCTACTATGTGAGGACAGAGCAAGAAGGCAGCCAATGGCAAAACAGGAAGTTAGCCTTCACTGGACATCAAATCTTCTCATCTGGGGATCTTGGACTTTCCAGCCTCCAGAACCATGAGAAACAAATGTGTGTTGTTTAAGCCACCCAGTCTTTGGTATCTTGTTATTGCAGCCCAAGCTGACCGAAATAGGCATCAGCAAGGTATACCCTGGCCAGGAAGCTAGAAGTCCCGCCTTCCGTTCCTTGTGTGACCTTGGGCAAGGGATTTCTTCTCCTTTTCATTCATTCATTTGTTACATATTTGCTAAGCACTCTCCGGGTCTGGGGCTGTGCTAGGCCCTGAGGGCACAACAATGAGCAAAGCCAACAAGGTTCCTGACTTCAGGGAGCTCCTGCTCTGGTGGATGAAGACCACAAACAGAGAGTAGAAGTTATGGGGAGAGTGGCCTGGGGAGGCCTGTGGCTCACCCTGACCTGGAGCCTCAGAGACACTCCCCTCCTGCCCTGAAGGGCTCAGCAGAGTGTAGGTTTTGTCCCGGCCCCACCAACCCCTGTGATCTGGGCTTTCTGTGACTCTCCTCTCATTGTACTGTCATCACATTCCCTTAAGAGTTCATTAGGCTCACTCGGCAGATGAAGAAATGCTCAAAGACGCAGAGCAATCCGCTGAAGGTCTTAGAGTTAATAAGTGATACGTAACAATTTAAAACATGTGCGTCCATGGACACCATCAAGAATATGAAAGACAACTCACAGAATAGAAGGAAATATTTGCAAAGTATATATCTGATAAGGGAATTGTAACTAGAATATATTTAAAAAAAACCTTACAACTCAACAATAAAAAGACAACCCATTTTTTTTAAATAGGCAAAGCATTTGAGAAAACATTTCTCCAAAGAAGAGATACAAGTGGCCAGTAAGCACATAATACGATGCTCAATATCATTATTCATTAGAGAAATGCAAATCAAAATTATCATGACAGGGGCACCTGAGTGGCTCAGTCGGTTAAGCATCCGACTTCAGCTCAGATCATGATCTCACGGTTCGTGAGTTCAAGCCCTGTGTCAGGCTCTGTGCTGACAGCTCAGAGCCTAGAGCCTGCCTTGGATTCTGTGTCTCCCTCTCTCTCTCTGTCCCTCCCCTGCTTGTACTGTGTGTGTGTCTCTCTCTCAAAAATAAATAAATAAACATTGAAAAGAATATATCATGAGAAACCATTTCACAAACATGTGGATGGCTATGATAATAAAAAGACAACAAGTGTTGACAAAGATGTGGAGAAACTGGAACCCTCGGTAAAGCAGGGTGGCCGCTGTGGTTAATGGCCTGGCAGTTCCCCAAAGTGTTAAACGCGGGGTCACTACATGTCCTAGCAATTCCAACTTGTAGGGATACACCCAAGGGAAATGAAAACATATGTCTGCACAAAAATTTGCACACGAATGTTCACAGCAGCGGTACACCTAATGTGGTGGCTCCACCCAGGCAAAAGCTACTCAGCAGCAAAAAGGCACGAAGTGAGGACACACACAACGTCACAGGTGAACCTTGAAGACACGATGCTCCGTGAAAGGAGCCAGGCACAAGAGAACACATATCGTATAATTCCCTTTGTATGAAATACCCAGGGGCGCCTGGGTGGCTCAGTTGGTTAACGTCCCACTCTTGATTCTGGCTCAGGTCATGACCTTGAGGTTCGTGAGATCGAGCCCCTTGTCAGACTCTGTGCTGACAGCGCAGAGCCCGCTTGGGACTTTTCCTCTCCCTCTTTCTCTCTCTCTCTCAAAATAAATAAATAAATAAATAAACTTAAAAAAAAAAATCCCAGAATAAGCAAATTCATAGAAAAAGTAGAGTAGCAGTTGCCGAGGTCTGAGGGAAGACGGGGAAAATGGGTGGGAAACTGCCAACATTAAAAAGATAAGTGGTAGAAGGCATCTGGGTGGCTCAGTGGGTTAAGCATCTGAATTCAGCTCAGGTCATGATCTCGAAGTTCGTGGGTTCAAGCCCTGTGTTGTGCTCTCTGCTGTCAGCACAGAGCCGCTTCAGATCCTCTGTTTCCCCCTCTCTCTGACCCTCCCCTGCTCATACTCTCTCATTCTCTTTCTCTCTGTGTCTCAAAAATAAATAAATATTAAAAAAATAATAATAAATCATGGTAGAGACTGGGCAACTCCAGAGCCTGTGTCTTTCTGTTACCATGTGGGGAGGGGAGAATGAGACACTGGAAGGTCCTTTTTGACATGGGTACCCCCTTACCTCTGCCAGGGCCCTGTACCCATTGGCTGTCCAGTGGTCCCCATTACCCTTCCCACCCACCCCCCTCCCCACACCAGACTGTCCTCCAGTCTCCTGATTTGTGTCAGCTTTTACCTCTGAACTCAGTGAAGACCAGAGTACTGGTCTGGGGGGGAAGAAGAAAAACCAACCTTAATGAGCATCTACTGTATGCTGGACAAGTCACTGTGCCCGGTAGGGAGTTTCCCACAATCCTCTCGCTTAATGCTCACAAAGACCTCCTAAATCTCAGGGCTCATATTCTGTTCTCAGCGCCAAGCTGCCTTGAAGGCAGTGAGCTGATAGCAGATCCTTTCTTCTTGGTTTACATTCACCAACTGAAGGGGCGGCTGTGGACCGTCTCAAAGGTCCACTCCAGCTCTGACCTGCTCTGTAAACAAGTCAATGAAAGCTACTCACAAAAGTGGGAAGGATTTATGACGCAATGACAACTAATAATTTGAAGGATTTACCACGTGCCAGGTCATGTTCTGAGGATGTTTCAGGCATGAACTCCTTCATTCTTTACAATAACCTGCGTAGCATGGACACCAGCCCCTGTTTTGGAGATGAGGAGAAGAGGCGCGCATGGTCAAGTCCCACTGTAGGTAGCCTGATCCAGGGCAAGAACGCATTCTCTAGGGGAGCTTTGCTGTAGACTTTAGACAACTTAATCTCAGAGTCTCAGCGGACACGAGCTCAGAGGAACTAGTCTCTGGTGACAAAGGAGCTCCCCTCTGAAACACAGGACTGGCTCAGGTGTTATTTGGAGAATCTGTTTATAGAAAGATACCCACAGAAGACCAAGATTTGGCCCCTGGGGAAGGAGACTGCTGCCTGGAGTCTGGAGCCAGCCTGAGGATTGGGGCAGGAGGGAGCATGGTAGGAGGGCTTCCCAGGGAGGGGCGAGGAGGCTGGCACTGAAGCACACCGTGGGCATACAAGGGAGCCCAGCCCCCAGGGCCCTGGACCGGGACTTGGGGATGGGTGTGCTCTGTGCTTACCTCCAGCAGATGAAAGTCAAGTGACTGTCATTTCCCACGGGTCTGTATTCCCCCACCCCAGGAGAGTCTCTATGCCAGCCTACCCCACGCCACCTGCCAACAGTTGGCCCGTGACCGGTCCCACCATGCTGTCAGACAAACCGGACAAATTGGTTTCTTGTGGCCCTTGCACGCAGACTCCCACACTTGCTCGCCACACTCCCACCCCACGAACGGTGGTATTAGTCTAGACTTGGGTCTAGTTTCAGGTTTTAAATTGCTGTACCTCATTTGACCAAATTCTCCAAAATAACAACTTGCTGGCTAGTTAAAACAGAGACTTAAGTGGCTTCAGTTGTGAAAGTTCTTAAGCTGTCAGCCTTTCCTTCTAAGCCTGAAGGCCTCACAATGCCTGGAGATGACTTTTTTAAATCAAAAGATGATTGCCGTGGAGGGTGTAGCACAGGGGCACTGAGTAAACACTAGGTATGCATTATCATTGCTGTTATTGGATGACTCTTCCTAGTTATGCAAGCAGGAGTTAAGGTCATTCTGGGACTAGGGTGTAACAGGAATTTTGGGGGGGCCTCCAAAGCTGTGGTAGCCTGAGATTTTGGCCACAAAGCAGGGAAGAAATGAATCAATTTACGCACGAAGATATAGAGCACTTGCGATTGGAGGCAAGGAAGGTCATTATGCTAACCCTTGGCCTGATGATTCAGCCAGGGAGACCTGTAGGTGGACCATAGCTGCTCAGTCAAGGCTGAGAGATAAACCCACCTCCAGGAAAAAGAGTTTGGGCTGAAGTCCTGGGGCCCAGAATCTCCACCCATCCAGCCACCTGTCCATCCATCCATCCATTCATCCATCCAGTCACTCAACAAATACTAGGGGAAACCCACTAATGGCCAAGGCAACATCATTTTTTGGCCCTTTTTTGTTCCTCACCCCATATCTTACCACATCTTATAAAATGCACCTATGTCCCATATTAAACAATATTTTGCTATACAATTTTTTGAAAGGAGTGTTATAATTTTGTTTTTGAAATGATCTGACGTCGTGTAACTTGTTTAAATTGCGATTTGCTGTGAGTTTTTAAAATGTTTATTTATATTTGAGAAAAAGAGAGAGTGCGAGTGGGGAGCACAAGCAGGGGAGGGGCAGGGAGAGAGGGGGACAGAGGTTCCGAAACAGGCTCTGTGTGACCTGAGCCAAAGTGGGATGCTTAACCAATTGAGTCCCCCAGGCGCCCCTGCTGTGATATTTGTGAGCAGTCATCCTATGGACTCCAGATGGTCTTGGGTCGAGAAATTATAACTCAAAAATCCTTCTCAGTTATACCAAAACATTTATGAATATCAAGTTTAACAATAAAGTCAATGAGGCATTTAATGAAATATATAGCGATTTTTATTTTTAAGAAAGCTGTGGACTCTGTAAAAATTTTTTCCAGACTCTAACATCTTCATAGGCCCTGAAAAGCTAAGAGGTCTAGGGTGTCTGATGGGGAAAATGGCCCCAAGGGTCAGGCATATGAGGATAAAGACAGAAGGGAGAAGGGAATCAGATAATCAAGGTCCTTGCTCTCAGAAGTTTCCAGTCCAGTGGGAATAAGCAAATAAGGGCATGTTATGATAAATGCTGAAATATATAGCGTTTTGAGAAAAGGGCAGGTTCTTTGGATATCGGTGGTCCTACTCTGAAGAAACAGCATTTAGGCAGAGACTGGACAGTTGGGAAGAAATGTGACCTCTGCAGAGCAGAAGTCTCTCCAGGCAGAAGGGACGGACAGTACAAAGGCCCTGAGACAGGAGAGCAGTCAGCTTGTAGACAGGGAAGGGGTCACGGTGGCAGAGGCATAGCGAAGGGTAGCACAGGAGACGTGAGATGAGTTCGGACAGGAGGGAGGGACCAGATTGTGCCCAACCTAACAGGTCATGGTATGGAGCCTGGATTTCATTCCGAGTGCGTGGCGTCACTTAGGTTGGGATCTGCAGGGAGCAGATTCTAAGACAGAGTTTGGCAGGCAGGATGTCTGTGAGGGGTGCTCTCAGGACCAACACCAAGAAAAGAGAGGGAAAGTCAAGACCGGGCGGAGATATTGAACGGCCATGCAATTTCAGTGGATATTATTCCTCACCCCTCAGGGGGTTCTGAAGCTAAGGTGACCCTTCAGATTTGTCATTAGGTAGCAGCTGCCTGGGGAGGGGAGCACGACGATCCCTGAGGAGTTGACAGCCGAAGGCAGCACTCCCAGTAGCTGGACACCAAGTCCATTCACAAAAGGGGCTCTGGTCTGCCCATCCCAGCCCACACTTGGTCCCGTTTATGTTTAAGGAGGTCCCTCTGGTTGCTTCAGGGAGAGTAAATTATTGGAGGCAAGAGTGGATCCAGTCAGGCAAGCAGTGATGGTGGCTTGGCCATGAAGGGTGGCCATGGGAACGGAGATAAGTGGATGAATTGGGAGATATTGAGAGGTGGAATCTAGAGCATTTGAAAATGGGTTAGATGTGCGACATGAAGGAAAGGGAAGAATCACGGACACTTCTGGTCTCTGGACCGAACAACTGGGGGAAACAGCGATGCCATACGCTAAGATAGAGGATTCCGGAAGTGTGGTGGGGATTAAAACGATATGCAGTTTTGGCCAAGTTTGAGATGCAAGAGTTGACGTCAAGAAGGTGGTGTGAGGCTCCGAGGCCAGAACTTGACTTTAATTTTTAGATGCGTGTAGGGAGTGTAAATTCGGGCTAATTTTCGTCCGGTGAGGCCAGACTCTTCTCTGGTCCTGCCTTCCTAGCCCAGCGATCACGCTGGGGAAGACAGTGGTTGCGTGAGAGGTGGGCGGGCACAGGAATAGGCGTCAAGTTCTTGCCGGGATGGTGACGCTCGCAACGTCCAGGACCAAACCTCAACAGCGCCACCGCGTGGCGATGATGCGTCACAACAGCAGTGGACTCCCACTCCGGGGCCCTGAGTGGTACCGGAAGACGTCGCCCAGAGCCAGGGCCCTCAAAAATCAGGCCACCACTCTCTGTTTGGCACTGAATAAATCACTGGGGATTCTGGACAACTTAGAGCCCGGAGGGAGAGGAGGAGCCTCAAAATACAGAGATAGCTAGGCAATGGAGTTTGAGGAATTATCTGAGAAAGAGAAAATGGTTTTAGTATACCGATGCCATAAAGAAATCGATTTGCATAGTAATAATGCTGACAGCTCCCATTCAATGAGCACATATTCCGGGAGGCTTGATCTCATTCAGTCTACAAGGACGCTGAGGCTCAGAGAGGTGAAAAGATGTGTCTCAAGTCACATACTAGTCAATGGTTGTGGGGCTAGGATTAAAATCCAGTTTAGCCTACCAGTGGATCTTGACTGTGTCCAACAGGCCTTTTAACAACAAATATTTTGCAATGCTCTGTCACATCCCCAGCATCTAGATAGTGCCTAATACCTAACATGCACTTGGTCTATATTTTTTAATGAATGAAATGAAATTTATAGATAATATCCTATCTACCCACATCATTTTAAAAATCAAGGAAAGGGGCGCCTGGGTGGTGCAGTCGGTTAAGCGTCCAACTTCAGCCAGGTCACGATCTCGCGGTCCGGGAGTTCGAGCCCCGCGTCAGGCTCTGGGCTGATGGCTCGGAGCCTGGAGCCTGTTTCCGATTCTGTGTCTCCCTCTCTCTCTGCCTCTCCCCCGTTCATGCTCTGTCTCTCTCTGTCCCAAAAATAAATAAACGTTGAAAAAAAAAATTTTTTTTTTTAAATCAAGGAAAAATGAAGTGAAAGTAATTTGTGCTACAGAAACCTGCATTTCCACATGCACGTGCTCAGTCAGGATCACATGAGAAGACATAACTGAAGCCATCATTGTGAACTGGGATGGCTCCAAATACAGTCTCGTGTTGCCTACGGAGACAATCTTCTGAAACGGTGAATGTCTTTTGTAAAGATCTGGATTCATACAAGGGAAATTCTCTTAATAAATGCTTCAGTAGAATTCTTGAATAATTCAGTGTGTACTAAAACTATGCGTGTAATATTATGTGTGTACATATAAACAGTTAAGGGTCTCAGTGCAGAGGATTATCAACAGGTTTTTTTCTTTTTCTTTTTCTTTATGTCTTTTTTTGAGAGAGAGAGAGAGAACGTGCGAGCGGGGAAGGGCAGAGAGCAAGGGAGACACAGAATCTGAAGCAGGCTCCAGGCTCTGAGCTGTCAGCACAGAGCCCAATGCAGGGTTCAAACTCACGAACTGTGAGATCATGACCTGAGCTGAAGTCGGACACTTAACCGACTGAACCACCCAGGCGCCCCTCAACACGTTTTTTTTTTTTCCACTTACATAGAAATGACCAGTGGGACATTAGAAACTTGTGCAGGACATGGAAGAATTCTCGGTAATGTGGGTCTGTCCCAAACACTGAAGGATGTTAGGAATCTCTGGTCCCCGTCTGCTAAGGACCAGAAGAGCCCCATCAAAGTGAAAACCCAAAGTGCCCCTACAAATTCCCAAATCCAAATTTCCAGGGACAGCAGATCTGCCTTTGAGACCTCTGATCTGTTAAAGCCCCGATGCCTAAACTTTGCTTTGATGGTCTTCTCCTCTTTCGGGGCCCTCCCAAAGACCTGGGCTCCCACACTCTCACTTCTTTATCCCTCCCTTCAGCATTCTCTGCAAGTCGTTTGGTTTTAGTTTGTTTTTCTTTTTTTGTTTTGTTTTTCGCTAGAAGGTTAGAACTGATGTGATAAATGAGGTACATTTCTATCTTCCTACTCCTACAAAAAAGTCTCGGGCAGGTGCAGTAACTTGCTCATAGACACAGAGCCAACCCGAAGTGGCAGAACCAGAATGAGAACCCAGGTGAGTCAATTTGACTCTAAAGCCTGTGAGTTTTGCCATCTTTTCTAATCCCTCCTCACTGTCTTCCACCTCCCAGTCCCGGAAGATTTCTGTTATCACGGGGAACCAAGGCTGAAGAAACCCAAGTATCTCACTTACTGGGTAACGTTTCTGTAAGTTGTCCACCATTCTCAAAAGTCAGGAGGTGGGTCGGAGGGGTCTGGAATGAGTTCAGACCGTATAGTTGTTAATTGTCGTTCTCATAAAACACTGCTGGAAGGAAACCCCTGCTGTTTGCTCCCTTGTCCTAGGAAGGTCAGTTCCATCTGGTCGTGACCTGTGTATTGGGTCATCTCCTAGATGCTCTCATTTCTGGGCAGCATTTGCCTCGGAATACATGGTGCGGACCTTCTCAAACTCCAGTGGCAGAAGAGGGTGAAATAAACCCCTTGGTCTCGGACTTAGGGGTGAGATGTAAGCAGCTGCCATTGCATTGAAAATTCAGGTCTTAAAAGAGGTGCTGCAAGTTTGGCACATCATCTCAAATAATTGGGGGATGTGCCTAATAGAACATAAACCTAAAAAAAGTTGTTTTAACGTTTATTCATTTTTGAGAGACACAGTGTGGGTGGGGGAGGGAGAGAGGGAGACAATCTGAAGCAGGCTCCAGGCCTGCTGTCAGCACAGAGCCCGACAGGGGGCTCAAACTCACCGACCGCTGGAGGACCCCAATATCATGACCGAGGCCGAAGTCGGACGCTTAACCGACTGAGCCACCCAGGCGCCGCAAAGGACGAAGTTCATTTTAAATTTATGTTCTAGGGGCACCAGGGCGGCTCAGTCAGTTAAGTGTCCAACTTCAGTTTAGGTCGTGATCTTGCGGTTTGGGAGTTCCAGCCCCGCATCGGGCTCTGTGCTGACAGCTCAGAGCCTAGAGCCTGCTTCAGATTCTCTCTCTCCCTCGCTCTCTGCCCCTCCCCCACTCATGCTCTGTCTCTCTCTGTCTTTCAAAAATAAATATTAAAAAAAAATTAAAAATAAAGTCTCAAAAAAATAAAAGAAACTGGTGTACAAAAGCATACTTTTTCAAACATGAGTGCTCCTAAGATTGACCACATGTTCCAAATTCCTTACCTAGACCTCCTGAAACAGAACCTGGGACCTTACATTGTCAATGCCTTTCCCCCCCCTCCCCCACACCCTGTACCTCCCAGTGACAGATCCCTTAGTCCATTTCTTAGTCCATTTCACCTGCTTGGAGGAAAAATGCTCCCTTTATGCTTTCAATAGCCCTGAGGGGTCTGCAGAGGCCTGTGTGAGAAACAGAATCCTTACTGGTATTATAACTGGTTTCAAACCCTGCTTCCATTTACCATTTCTGCAACTTGGGCAAGTTACGGATTCTCTTGTTGCCTGAGTTTCCTCCTGATGTGAAATGTGGGGGTTCAGGAGTGAACGGTCAAGAAGGAATTCTTGAGACGTCTTCGGTGCAAAAGGGTGTTTTTATTAAACTACGGGGACAGGACCTGTGAGCAGAAAGAGGTGCAGTGGGGTGGTGAGAGTGGATGATTTTATACCTTCAAGTTGGGAGGGGGTTAGGGCTAGCTGTTGCTGGGAAAAGGTCATTTACTACTGCCTAGTAAAACTCTAGTCACGAGACCCTTCAGATGTGTGTCAGTGCACCATATGCTTGGAGGATGATCGCTGACATATATGGGGAGAGAGAGATAAAGGAAGTTTCCCGAGGAATTTTTTACAGGATCCTGGTGGTTGGGCTAATGTCAAGCTAAGGTTGCCTGTTGCTTTTTGCCTGCAGCAACATGTTAACATTGAGGCAGCTGAGCTTTTAAAAAATTTTTTAAGTTTATTTATTTTGAGAGAGAGAGAGAGAGAGAGAGAGAGCATGAGAATGATTGGGGGAGGGGCAGAGAGAGAATCCCAAGCAGGTTCCAAGTACGGAGCCCCATGCAGGGCTCGAACCCATGAATCCTGAAATCTTGACGGGAGCCCTAACCAACTGAGCCACTCAGGTACCCTTAATCTAGATTTCTTGATGAGTAAATAACAATGTATACAAGAGTGACTTTCAGTTTCTACTCTCTGTAGTTTTGCTTTTTTCCTGCACTTCATGCTCCTGTGTCTAAATAGGGGCACCTGGGTGGCTCAGTCTGTTAAGTGTCTGACTTTACCTCAGGTCATGATCTCACATTTCATGACTTTGAGCCCCACATCAGGGTCTGTGCTGACAGCTCAGAGCCTGGAGCCCGCTTTGGATTCTGCGTCTCCCTCTCTCTCTGCCTCTCCCCTGCTCACGCGCTCTCTCTCTCTCAAAAATAAATAAACATTAAAAAAATTTAAAAAAAAAACTAATCTAGACTGCGGACACGTGTAATCAAAACTGTGGAGTATAGAAAAGCTAACTTAAGTATAAGTGCTTAAACTATGAAATTTCTAAAAAGAAAACAGTAAATAATTTTGATCTCAGGGACGATTATCTTTTTGTAAATTATTACTGAAGAATAATTGACATACTATGTGACATTAGTTTCAGGTTGGGACAGTTTTCTTAGATATGACACCAAAAGCGTGATCTATAAAAGAAAAAATATGCTAAATTGGATTTCATCAAAATTTAAGTGTAAAAGGTGCATAATCTTTGATCCAGAAATGCCTGGAGCCAGGAATATCTTGTCACACCAGATAGCAAAAAGCTATCAAAGAGGGGGTGGGGCAGAGAGAGAGAGAGAGAGGGAGGGAGAGAATCCCAAGCAGTCTCTGCACTGCCAGCGGGGAGCCCGACAAGCGGATGTAACTCACAAACCACAAGATCATGACCCAAGCCGAAATCAAGAGTCAGACGTTTAACCAACTGAGCCACCCAGGTGCCCCAGAGGTAGCTGAACTTCTTGAGGAAGTTCACTCTGCCTGCGTCAAGTACTTCCCCATGGGCTGTAAGTTGTAAGGAAATTTAATTTTTTTCTTTTGCCTTTGTTTTCCCCATCAGTCCGTGGCAGCATACCTGTCTCATAGGGTTGTTGTGGGTTAAATGGGCTAATGCATATACGTGCTGAGAACACTGAGGGCCTAGCACGTAGTTAGTGCTCACGAAATGTGAGCTATCATTTTTACTGTTGTTAATATCTTTATGTGTGGGGCGCTCTTCTGGGGAACACCAGAACAGATGTCAGGTGACCCCGATGATCCCCACCTCCTGGTGATCACATCTTTGTGTAGGCTCTCCCCTCCCCCCTCCCTTGAGTGTGACAGGCACCTGTGACTTCCTCCTAAAACCAGTAGAGTGCCGCAGAGTTGACCAGATTATGTGTATGTGATTATACAAGATTGCAATATCTTTACTTCCCCTTACTGGCTTTGAGGAAGCAAGTGGCCATGTTGGGAAGGCCCACACAGGAAAAAACTGGGGGCAGCTGATAGCCATCAGCCAGCAAACAACTGAGGCCTCAGTCTGGCAGTCCTCAAGGAACCGAATGCTGCCACTGACCGCTGAGCTTCCGAGCAGATTCTTCCCGAGGCCAGCCTCCCATGAGACTGCAGGCCTGGCCATTCATTTTGTGATCATGTTTCACACAGTGACAGATAACTAATATACAACCCCTCACCTCCCGATCTCTTTGCTCCTGCAGTTGTCTCCTCTTTCTCCTAAATCATCAATATCCCCCTTTCCATTTGGTCATTCACACCAACCCATAAGCATGCTCGAGTGTCTCATATCTTAAAAAATACTCTTCCGACGCCTGATGCCTCTTACCTGGCTAGCTGCCACCCCATTTCTCTACTCTCCTCCATGGCAAAACTTCCTGAGAGCCTTGTCTCCAGCCATGTCCACATTTCTCAGATTCTCCCCTCAACCCACTGCCGTTGGTGAGGGCTCCGGTGACCTACATGTCAGCCAATCCAAAGGTCACGTGTCTCTCCTCTTTATATTGCCTTTTCCGTGGCATTCGAAGCAGCCGGCCACTTCCTTTCCTTGAGATGCACTCTCTTCTCCCACTCTGTTGACATCCCCTTCTTGTCCAACGTCGTCTCCTTCCCAGTGTCCTCTGTGGCCTCCCTCTTCCGTCCTCAGCTTCTGAATGTTGGCATGCCCCTGGTTTCGATGCAGGCAGGCCGGGTCCGAGGACCCAGAGGGGTGTCTCCTGCAGGACCAGCCAAGAGGGTCCTTGGCTTCACGCGGGATGGAAACCAAACACGGGCCAGCAGCAGGCGAAAGCGGAGTTTACTGAACATAAAAAGCAGATACAGATGAAGTGCCTGGGGAGGCTTGGAAAGGAGAAAAGGAGCATGAGTCTCGTCTTTGCTTGTGATCTGGTCCTCGCCTCCCACCAGGCGTCCAGGAGCTGATGGAGCGAGGACAAGCGCTCAGGCGTTCTCCTTAACTCATTCAGGCCCTGAGTCAGGGGTCTTGAAGTGTATGGCCCCTCCCAGTTACCCCTTAGCTGTTATCTCTCATGCTGGAAGACTCCAAAGAAATCATGAACTCCTCAACCTTCACGAGGAGGACACATTTTAAGGCATATGTAAGGCGGGGGTGTGGGTTCTGGCATGAAGACAAGGAGGAAAAGGAGCAAAGGAAACTCAGCTTTTTCTCTCAGGAGGTCCCATCAGCTTCCTCCCCGGTGAGATTTCCCTTCCAGGTTGTGAGAATTGCCCAAGGGAACATATGTGCTCCTTAAAAAAATATGCCTCACCTCCACCCACTCTATTAATTATAATTATGCTCTCTTGCCTCACTCTGGTGAGAAAATGAGCCACCCTTCCCCCCCTCCCCACCCCCACCCCAGACACTTGTCAAGTGGCTCCAGTGTCAAGGGAACAAACTTTGAGGAAGATGACTGTTTCCCACAAAGGCCAATGTGGATTTCTGTTATCCTGGGTCTAAGAAAAGCCCATGGCTTCTGCTGGTGCCTTAGAAATCCCTATTTTATTCAACGTTTATTTATTTTTGGGACAGAGGGAGACAGAGCATGAACGGGGGAGGGGCAGAGAGAGAGGGAGACACAGAATCGGAAACAGGCTCCAGGCTCCGAGCCATCAGCCCAGAGCCTGACGCGGGGCTCGAACTCACGGACCGTGAGATCGTGACCTGGCTGAAGTCGGACGCTTAACCGACTGCGCCACCCAGGAGCCCCAGAAATCCCTATTTTAAATTCATTCAGCCTCAGACCTCTCAGGAGATGAAGTGTGTGTGAGCGTGGGTATGTGATCTTCCGTAGACACAGGTAGGAGGCCTGGGTCAACGATAGCAGGCGTTTCCGAGATTCTTCCAGCCATAGTAACACCATTTATCCTTCTAGAAAGTGAGGCTATGCATTAAACAACAGTCGGGTGACATCATGCCCACTCCAGGGCATGCCAAAGGAGTCACTAATTCATTCAACAAACATACGCAGGTTTTGTGTCCGGCACTGTACTATGTGCTGAGGAAACAGCAGTGAGCAGGACAAGGTCCCAGCCCTTACGAGCTCCTGGCCACCTGGAAGACATCCACAAGCGAAGAGGAAATTGCAGTCCAGCATGAAAGGAAGTTCACAGGGCTTGGCATCTAGGAGTACAGCGACAGTGGCAGCTAGTCCGGCCAGGGGCAGTGGGGTACATCAAGGATGGCTTCCTGTTGGAAGTGTCCTCTCAACTGAGAACTGAAAGATGTCTGGGTGTTGGGCAGAGGGAAGAGCAGTGTGAAGCTTCCGAGGTGTGCCTGACCTTGAACTTCTGAGGAGATGCAAATAGATGGAGGCTGGGGTTTCAAGTGCGAGGCACAGGGTGAGGACCCAGGCGAGACGGAACCTCCAGGGGCTTGGGAAGCCGCATTAAGGATCTGGGACTGTCTCCTGTAAGACACACAAGGGGAGCCCCCGGGAGCTTAAACTGGGAACAGCATAACTGGGAGAGAAAAGTATCTGCTGGAATCCTTCAGGCCATGCCCTCTCAGACCACAGCCAGGAAGGAGCTCAGAGCTGGCCCTGGTCTGGCTCCAGCACTTATTTCTGAGTAGCTGGACAGTCACTTCACCTTTTTAGACCTCTGCTGCTGTAACAAGTCAGATTTGGATCAGGTGACCTTTGATATTGGTTCTTCACACTCTCCAAGCCCACACACCCTCCATCCCCTTCTGGGATTTCCTCAATTCCCTTAAACTCTCACTTCCCTGCTTCTCTCCCTAGCTGGGAACACCTTGTGGGACAATTTCTCTTTCTCATCTGGCTCTCCACTAGAGTGGGAGCTCCAAGCAGTCAGCACTATGCCTAGTGCATCTGTTCACGCATCCTCTTCCTAGGCCCTGGAACACAGCTGTGAATGCTTGAACGAACCAAAGACAACCTCCCGCCTTCCTTTAGTAGTTACCTAATGCTTGCATGTTTGTGTTTGATCCTCACAATGGCCTGAGGCACTGCCAGTCCAGGGGAGACTACCTGCCATTTTGCTGATTGGCAGAGGGGCCTCAAAAAGGGGCAACTGAGCCGTGAACCCAGGTTCTAAAGCCAACTCTCCAGGTTCAAGTCCAGCTCTATCACTTGCCGGGTGTTTAGTAAACCATTTAATCTCGCTAAGCTT
Organism: Prionailurus bengalensis; assembly: GCF_016509475.1. Lineage (NCBI taxonomy): Eukaryota > Metazoa > Chordata > Mammalia > Carnivora > Felidae > Prionailurus > Prionailurus bengalensis. The sequence continues at coordinate 110,034,854 of NC_057346.1, read as the reverse complement.
CTATTTCCTCAAGTATAAAATGAGGACAATACCGACTTCACGGATTGCTACGACGATAAAAGGGAGATGGGATATAATGAGTAACATACAATAAGCATGCAATAAATGTTAGTTACTATTTTCATTCTCAGGCTAGCGTCCGTTCCTCTCCCCAAACAATAGCTCTAAGACCTAACAGGATTATTCCAAGACTGCAGCGCGGGCCATGGGTCTACGTACAGAACTGCTGCCAGGCTGCGTTGTACCCCCTCCTACACGCCCCCCACCCTACCTCTCCCCTCCCCCTCCCCATCTCCTCCCCGTTCCCTTTCCCCTCCCCGCTGTGGCTCCAATCCGCCTGGCGGCCAGCGCGCCCCACGTGCCTCACGTAAATAACCGAGTGCGCAGGCGCCCGGGACCCGCGGCCGTTGGCCGGCTCCCCGCCGCCCCGGGATCAGGGGGAGGGACGCCGGCCCCTCTGGCCGCGGGCCGCTCCGCCCCGTCGGTTGGTCCCGGTCTGTCCGTCGGTGCGTCCGGGCCTCCGGCTTCGCCCTCGCCATGGCGCCCTGGCTGCTGCTGCTGTCGCTGCTGGGGTTGCTCCCCGGCGCCTCTCCCGCCCCGCCCCACCGAGCAGCCGACGCTCGGGCCCGGGAGGCGGCGTACCCGGAGCTACTGGGGCCCGCCCGCTTCGCCCTGGAGATGTACAACCGCGGCCGGGCTGCCGGGACGCGGGCGGCGCTGGGGGCCGTGCGCGGTCGCGTCCGCCGGGTGAGGACGCGCCGGGGGCGGGGGCTCCCCAGTGCGGGTGCGCGGGGCCCCGGTCAGTGGGTTGGCAACTTTGGTCTGGACCAGGGGTGTGGGCGCTGGACGCCCGAGAGACGAACCTCTGGTAATCGGGGAAAGGGAAGGGGGTACGGCGGGGTCGTGGGAAGGACGGGCTGAGGAGGGAATGGATGTGCCTACTTCACCCGCCCCTCCATCCAGGCGGGCGAGGGGTCCCTGTACTCCCTGAAGGCGACCCTGGAGGAGCCCCCCTGCAACGACCCCACGGTGTGCCAGCTCCCTGTGTCCAAGAAAACCCTGGTGAGTGACGGGGCTCCTGTAATTCCCCGCCCCCACAATGCGTCTGGGTCAAGTCAAGGGGAAGGGATGAGAGGCACCAACTATCCAGCGTTGAGTCACTTCACAGGCCCTGAGGGCTAGAGACTGAAATGCTCTAAAAGGGGGTGGTGGTGACAGGGTGCTGGGTGTGCCTCACTCTGCACTGTGGGGGTGGTTGCCTTGGAGGCGGTCTTCACCTGAGGACCTTCCAGCTGCATCTTGCCAAGGCCTTGTTCCCATACCAGCCCCCAGACTCGCTTCCTCCTCTCCCTCCAGCTCTGCAGCTTTGAAGTCCTGGATGAGCTGGGAAAACACATGCTGCTGAGGCGGGACTGTGGCCCAGTGGATACCAAGGTTACAGGTGCTGGGATAGCCCAAGGATACTGGCATAGTTCAGATAAGACTTCACTCAGGGTTCAGCCTTGATTTCTCCTCTGTTCCAACCCCATTCAGATGACAGAAATGAGACTTTAAGTTCAGTCCTTCCACTGTTGAACAAGGACCCCCTACCCCAGGTGAGGAACCGATTTCCATGTAGGAAGTTGGCTGCTGCTTTATTTACCCCCCCTTTCCCTCACCCTGGCCTGGGCTCCCTGGTCAACTGAGAAGGACTCCTTGTGAAGACCCCTGTGCCTTTCCAGGATTTTTCTGTGAAGATGGCTTCAATCTTCAAGGAGTTTGTTACCACCTATAATCGGACATATGGGACACAGGAAGGTGAGGACCCAGCCTTGGCTGTACCTGTCCCAATCAGATCAGGACATTCCCCTCCCCCCACTTGGTATCTTGGTGTTGGGAAGGGGAAGGACACAAGAGGCAGTGCCTCCTTTCAGAGACCCCTAAGTCCCCAAGTTCTTGCCCACCCTTCCAGGACTGGACAGCTACCTCAGGTACCTGGTCCCTTCTCCCATCTAATTTTCCTGGTCAGAAAGCATGGGCCTTTATCATTCTGGATAGAGTGGAACGGGGCAAAGACCAGATTTTCTCTGCTGGTGCCCCCACTTCCCTGGCATGGTAGCCGTTCCCCATGACCTCCTATCTAAGGATGCCCTTAGGAGACCATTTTGGTTCTGCCTTCACTCCTAAGATACCACCAGCGTTGCCCCCAAAGTTGATCACACCTCCTGCTCATCGCTTGTGCGTCTGGGCCTCCCCTCACCTCCAGCCCTCCCCAGGGTCTGTCCTTAAAAAGAGCTTCAGGCCTGATCCTGAGCCCACCTCCTCCCAAGGGAGACACGTGCCAGTTAGTCCTAGTGCCCCTCCTTTTATGATCTGCCTGGGGTCTGAGACTTTCCTCTCCTGCTCCTTGGTTCTCAGAAGCCCAGTGGCGCATGTCTGTCTTTTCCAACAACATGGTCCGAGCGCAGAAGATCCAGGCACTGGACCGTGGCACAGCTCAGTATGGGATCACCAAGTTCAGTGACCTCACAGGTAGAAGTGGTGGCCAGAGCTCTCGTGGAGCCTGAAAGAGTCAGGGCCTACTCCCACAGCCCCGGATCAGGGCTGCCTAATACTTTTCCCCGCCATGCCCTGCCCACCTTTGCCCACAGAGGAGGAGTTCCGCGCCATCTATCTGAATCCTCTCCTAAAAGAGAACCGCAACAAGATGATGCATCTAGCCAAATCCATTGGTGACCATGCCCCACCTGAGTGGGACTGGAGGACCAAGGGGGCTGTCACCAACGTCAAGAATCAGGTTGGACCCCTAAGAAGCAATGGTGGGACATGAAGGCTACCTTGGGGTTGGGAAGGGACCCAGCCCTGACTTTGTCCGTATCTTGCAGGGCATGTGTGGCTCCTGCTGGGCCTTCTCAGTCACTGGCAATGTGGAGGGCCAGTGGTTCCTAAAACAGGGGGACCTGCTCTCCCTCTCTGAGCAGGGTGAGCATCCCACTGTACGTTCCTGTCCCCAGCCCAGCCCCTCCAGAGGGCTCCTCAGGACCAGCCTTCTGTCTCCTAGAGCTCTTGGACTGCGACAAGGTGGACAAGGCCTGCCTGGGTGGCTTGCCCTCCAACGCCTACTTGGCCATAAAGAATCTGGGTATGCATTCATGGGGTCAGGATGGGCAGTGGGAGCCACTTTTCCCTCCAAAAGAAGTCACTTTGTGAGGGGGAGATATATGAGCATGGAAGTCATGTGAACTGGGTTCAGGTCTTAATGCTGGCCCTTAACAAAGACCTTGAGCAGGTCAGCTCTTTGAGAGCCTCGGTTGCCTCATCTGTGAAATGGGGATGATCTTGCTCACTTCATAGGATTGCCTTGAGTATCAAGTGAGGAAATATACATAAAGTTTCTGGCGCATAGCAGGGGTTCTTGGTGTTTTTGCTGCTTGGAGGTCTGTATTTCCGTAATACCACTAAACCAAGTAGCACACACCTCACCCTTTAGAAGAGGTATTAAAGTGGCAATTCAGTTCAGGGGTGGGCTGCGGTGGCACGAGGATGAGGGGCTGAGGGACTGAGGTGGCTGTACAGAGACTGGGGACCTGGCAGGTGTCTGGACCAAATTGGGAACAGACTGTCTGAGCCGGACAAGCAAGCCATGGTGAAGAGTCCCAGGAATGCCAGGATGAATAAAGATCAGAAGTTGGGAATTGAGTTCCATCTTAGCCACATTTCTCGCTGGTTACTCCCCCATCCCGCTTAGTCTCTGTTTTGTCATCTCTAGAGAGAGGCTGTTGTTCAGAGGGCATGGCCTTGGTCTGGGATGGACGAGGACCTTGAGACCTCACATATAAGGGGCTGATTATAGCTCCTGGCCAGAAGACAAGTGTATGGTAAACGGGGGTCCACCTTTTCTCTCCCCTCCCCACCCCACCCCCACCATTCCCTAGGAGGGCTGGAGACAGAGGATGACTACAGCTACAGTGGCCACTTGCAGACCTGCAGTTTCTCTGCAAAGAAGGCCAAGGTCTACATCAACGACTCAGTAGAGCTGAGCCAGAATGAGCAGAGTGAGTAAGGGACAGGGTAGGGACAGGCCAGGTGGGGCTGGGGCCTGTGTGTCCCTGATGCTGTCCCTCCCCGTCTCAGAGCTGGCGGCCTGGCTGGCCAAGAAGGGCCCCATCTCCGTTGCCATCAATGCCTTTGGCATGCAGGTAAGGTCCCTGTCTCTTGCCTGTCTCTTGCTGACTCGTTTCCCACTTCTCCTTGGAGTTGGCTCCCTACTCCTTATTCTCGCCTTCCACCCCCCCCCCCCCCCAGTTCTACCGCCGCGGGATCTCCCACCCACTGCGGCCCCTCTGCAGCCCCTGGCTCATCGACCATGCAGTGCTGCTCGTGGGCTACGGCAACCGTGAGTTCCACTGACGCCCTCTCTGCCCATCCGCCCCAGCTACAGGCAGAGATTGGACCACAGCAGCTCAGGGCCTTTGGAGGGGGAAATTGAGGGAATGCCTAGGAACCCTGTCCTACTCCTGCTTTGGGCCACGGGCCAGGCAGGAGCCCTCCGTCCCTTCTGTGGATGGCAAAGCTGAGGTAGTGGAAGGTTGAACTGAACTGTTACAGATGAATAACCTGCCAGAGGAAGACGGCCGGGTGCCCTCCCCAAACCCCAGAGCCGTACCAGGAGGGTGGCAGGTGTGGGCCTGTCTTGTTTTCTGCTCTTTTCCTAGTGTCTGTCACAGTAGGCTACAGCAGATACTGGGAGAGGGCCATGTGCTGGGGGTCCTGACTCCTTGTCCTCTGCCCTGCTCCTCAGGCTCTGGCATCCCCTTCTGGGCCATCAAGAACAGTTGGGGCACTGACTGGGGTGAGGAGGTGAGTCTTGTCCCCTTGGCCGTGGCTCTCCAGCTCCCATCCTGCCCTGATGCCCTTACCAGCTCCCCTGCCTCTCTGCCAGGGTTACTACTACTTGTATCGTGGGTCCGGGGCCTGCGGCGTGAACGCCATGGCCAGCTCGGCCGTGGTGAACTGAGGAGCGTCGGCACAGGACCTGGTGCCGACCAGAGCAGCCCCTTCCTCAGCCTGACCTGCGTGTCCAGGCCCCTCCCCAGGAGGCACAGCTGGCTGAGTGACGGCCACCGGGTTACCTCAGGGTGAGAAGGCACTGGCCTAGGGCAAAACCCCTACCCCTCTCCACTCCACCCCACTCCTGCCCTGAAGTTCCCCAGCTGCACCTTTGTAGACTTGTGGTAGCTAGGAGGCTCTTGAGCTGAAGGATGATGCCGCTGCAGTTGATGCTGGGGCAAGAACCTTGGGCTTGGATAAGGAACAGGTGGGAAGAAAATATTCTGGTCTTAAACCCAGCTCTGTCTTCAGCTGGCTCTGGCTTCCTCTCCTGGCTTTCCTCTGTCTGATGCTATAAATTTTCTGGTTCCCCTGGATTTAGGGACAGCGTTTCCTTCCACATCTACGAGAAACTATTGTAACTACCTTTTTCTAACAGCAATAAAGAGGTGTCCTAGGCCCCAGTGTGGTGTGATTGTTTAGTACCTTTGGGCAAAGAGGGGTGGTAGGGATCCCTGGAGGGTTAAGGTTGGGCAGCTGATCCTGCTCAGGAGCATGAGGGCCCAGTGTCTGCTTCAGGAACCAAAAGGAGATGGAGAGAGGCTCACGGATGGCTCTTTATTCAGAAATACGTGGCTGGCCGTTCTCTGAGGCCTTTGCTCCAAGAGATGGATGGAATCAGCCAGAGGGAGTCTCCTCTCTCTGACTCATGTAGAGAACTTTAGGGATTGAGGTCAGAGGTCACTCTCCCCATAGAGGGCACTGGAGAAGGCCACATAGTCCAGAGCACCAGCTGGAGCCCCAGAGCCTTTGTAGGGTGCCATACGGCGGATGCAATACTCGGCCTGCTCAGCTGGGAGCTCCCGCCGCAGCTCCTCAGGGGTGATGTAGTTCTGGGGGAGAAAAGGCTATTGAGGACCCCCAGATCCTGTTCCTTGTCCCAGCCCGCCAGCCCTCTCCACCACCCAGGACTCACCTTATCTCCTGCCAGGATCTTGAAGGAGGCCACAACTTGCTCAGCTGTGTCGGTCTCGGCTGTCTCTCGTGTCATGAAGTCAATGAATGCCTGGAAGGTCACAACTCCGGCTGCGTTGGGGTCCACCATGGTCATAATGCGAGCAAACTCCACTTCTCCCTGCAGGGATAGAGGCCAGGCACCATGCCCATGGGTGCTGAAGCCAGAGGACTCCTGATGTCCCTTTCTGGGGACTGTCCAGCTTTGGCTTGATGACCCCAGTTACAAAGTGCTCTCTTCCCTCCATAGACGGTGCCGCAGCTTAGCTCTGGCTTTATAGGAAGTCCTTTCTACTAAGCTAAAAACTGCTTCCTGTTCCTGGCAATGTCCCCTATTGCCCTTTGGTCCTGATCTTTTTTTCTGGAGCTCTCTGTAGTGCTGTTTCTCTGGGGGGAAATGTTGCAAGCTAAGGCGCTTTTGTTTTTTTCTTTTAAAACTTATTTTTATTTTTGAGAGAGAATCTTAAGCAGGCTCCATGCTTAGCACAGAGCCCAATGCAGGGCTCAGTCCCAGGACCCTGGGATCGTGACAGCCAAAATCAAGAGTTAGACACTCAAACAACTGAGGCACCCAGGGGTACCACAAGCTCAGGCTTTTGAGTCACATAGAACCAGATCCAAATGCTAGCTGTGTCCCTGAGCAAGTTAATTCACCTCTCTGAGCCTTTGATGGCCCTGCGTGAAATGAGGTAATTTTGCCCAGCCCCGGTGGGTGTGATGAGGAAATGAAGTGCACGAGGAGTGGGGAGGGGTGCAGTAGGTGATCGGTATGCAGGAGAGAGACACTGATGGGGCTCCTGCGATGCGGGCTGGGGGCACTCACCAGGTCATAGCCCATGGAGATGAGGCAAGCTCGGAAGTCGTCAGGCTCCATCATCCCATTCCGCTTCTGTAGCGCATGAGTGGATGTCAGACTTGGTCTGCCAACCCCCCGCCCTGGCCCCCAGGTCCACCACCCCACAGGGCTGGGCCCCTGCTGACCCGGTCAAAGTGGTTGAAGGACGCCCGGAACTCGTTGAGCTGCTCCTGGCTCAGGCCCTTGGCGTCTCGGGTCAGTACCTGGTTCTCCACCTCATTGATAGTGCGGGCGATGGAGGTGAGCAGCTGCTCCCAGCCTACGCGGATGTGCTGCGGGGTCGGCGGTGGGCCAAGTCAGCGGGCGGCCAGTGCCTGGCCGCTGGTGCTAGCTTCACTTCCAATCTGCTGTGTGCCCCTGGGAGAGTCTTCCACCTTATTGGGGCTGTGTCCCTATCTGGAGGTTCCACTGAGTGGCCTCCAGCAGCCCCTCCTGCCTTGCAGTCTGGCGACTTGTTACGTATTAAGTGTTGATCAACTGGTCATGGCAAGACCTGGCCTGGCTTTAGACTCCTGTGTGACTCTGGACTGGTCACTTCCCCTCTCCAGATCTCAGTATCCCCATGGATACACTGGGGGACCTGGACAAGCTGAACTGGGGACCCTCCTGGGGCAGACGTGCTATGTCCGGCCACGGCTGCCCCAGGCTTCCCTGGCCAGTGCCACCTCCCCTCTCTCCTCAGCAAGTGGATCCCACCTCCATGCTGTAGACGGTGTGCTTGTTGTCGAACACCAGGCTCTCCTGCAGAAGCTGGTGGTCGCCCTCCAGCCGGTCAATGTTGCTCTTGTAGTTGATGATGTTCTGCTCCTGTTGCCGCAGCCCGGCCATCTGTTCCTCCAGAGACCCGGCCATCCCTGCTGCTAGGCGCCCCACCTCCTGTAGGGGGACCCAGGCGGGATGTGAGCTCCCTGTAGCCTGGCCCTGGCCCCACTCCCCCAGCTCGACCGCACCATCCAAGCCTTACCTCCACCTTCGCCTGGATCCAGGGCCCAACAGCATTGGCTTGAGCTGCAAACTGTCTCCGGAGCCTCTCGTTCACCTGCTGCCGGGCCAGCTCCTCCTGCAGCGTCTGGTCACGGCTGGGCACCAGCTTTCGGACCTAGGAAGGAGGGTGCTTGTGCGTGGGTCAGCTCTGGGAGCGAGAAGATGGCTTTGAGGGGAGGTGGGCTCCGACCTCTAAAACAGGCCCTGCAGCTCTGAGCCAAGATGTCTGGGCTATATGGACAAGCTCTTGGACAAGTCATTTGACCTCTTGTTTCCTCATCTGTGAAATGGTGCTGATATAACTGATAGCTAACCTAGGTTGTTTTATAAAGATGTCCACAACCAGGCTCAATACAGGAAAATGCTGCTGTTAATAGCCATTTTACAGATGGGGCCATGACAGGAAGGGTGACTTATCCAGGGCTACATGAAGTCTGAGAGACCCCAGATCCCAAGGCGGACTTGGTTCTCCATATCTTGGGACATCTGAGCTTTCAGGGCAGTTAGAATGCACGGGAGTGGGTGGGAGGCAGGGAGAGGTCACAGGCAGTACTGACCATATCCCACTTAGCGTTGATGTCCTGCGGTGTGAGGTTGATGTAGGGGTTGGTGAGGCTGGGCCGCAGCCCGTACGTTTGGCAGATCTTCTGGATCTCACCCTGGATACCCAGGATGGCCCCTCTTTCTCGGTCAGCCTCGGGCAACGTAGCCTTGAATTGGTCGTGTGCAGTCAGCAGGCTCTGGGAACGACAGGAAGGAAGCATCAGCCAGCACCCTTCACTTCCCACAGGCAACAGGGCAGCAGCGTGCTCCAGGCCACCCAGCAGGTCCCCGGCAGGGCTGGCTCAACCCAGGCCTCCAGTCTCCCAGCCTAACACTTGGGAACTGGGGTTTCCCTCCCACCCCCATTCCCCAGGAACCCAAAGGAATGGCTGACAGGATTCTAGGCCAGCTTCCCCATCATTCCATCCAGCACCCCCGCACCCAGAACCCCCGCGTCCACCTGGGTCTCCTCCACTGAGTGCACCAGCCACACATCCTGCAGGTCCTCCACGGCACCATCCAGCCAGTTGTTGAAGGGTGCTGCCCGCCGGGCAAACTCCAGCTGCAGCTGGTCAATGGTCTCCAGGAGCTTCTCCATCCGCTAGGAGCCATGGGGATGGCGAGTCAGCAGCCTGCCCACAGGCCCCTCACCAGCCTCCGGTCTCCAGCCCCCAGTTCTCTGGCCCCCAAGCCCACCTCCAGCGCGTCCCTCCTCTTCTGGGTCAGTGTGCCCAGGTTGTCCCACTGGTCACAGATGGCCTGGCAACGGCTGTTCACCGAGGCCGCATCATGGTAGTCCAGCTCACTGGGGGCGAGAAAAGGGATGATCGTGGGGTCAGACCACAGCCCAGATTTCCACCTGACTGTCCTCCTGGGACTGGAACCTGTGCCCCAGATGAAGGCGGGGGTGTCAGGGGAGGTGTGGGGGAAGCAGGGCAGTCCTGAGGGTGGAGATGGGGGTTCCAGTGTGATCCCTGGGTAGGAGGTGCCGGCAGATCCTCAGCTCCAGTCCCTCCGGACGCTCGGATGTGGGAGGTGGGTCGTGTTTCAAGGGTGGGATTGCTCGAGAAGGGGCGGGTGTACAGGAGGTGGGGGGCGTGGTCAAGGCTGATGGGGAGGTTTTGGGAGAACCGGCCACGGAGCTGAAGGGGGCTGAAGGGGGCGGCCAGGTTAGGGGTGGCCCAGGAGGGTGAGGCAGGCCAAGCACGGGTAGGAAGTGCGGGTCCCAGGTGGGGACAGGACAGGATTACGGGAGGAGGGGAGGAGCAAGTGGTGACGGGGAGAGACGTGAGCACCAAGGCAGGGCTGCTGACTTGAGGGCAGCGGGGAGCCCGGGTGGGCGGAGGGACGAAGCCAGGTAGGGGCGTTGTCACCGGGGCGAGCCGGGAGGCGGGCCACGCCTACTTGAGCTCCTGGGCCAGAGCGGCGATGTGCTCCACGCGGTCCTGGTGCGCCGCCAGGTCGCTCTCAAAGGCCTCGTGGCGCCGCAGCAACGCCCGCACCTCCTGCAGCGAGGCCGACTCGTAGTCGCGCTGGCTCAGCATGTCCTCCTTCCCTACTCAGAGAAAGGACCGGCTCGGGTCACCCAGCGGCGGCCACAGCGGGAGAGGGGGTTCGAGCGAGGCTGTGTGACCTTGGAGATTCCTCATCTGTGAAATGCAGGTGATCACACCTGCCCGGCCTATCGGCCTATCCCTATCGTAGGGGTTTGTTCCTGGCGCTAGGGTGATAAAGTGAAGTGAAGCTCCTGTTCCAGGGCATGACCTGTAAATCACGTCAGTGTCCCCGGATCCTGCACGTTTCAGGGTGGCCCTTGGTACAGTTCGGGTATTATTGCATATCGAACTACCTCCCAACGACTAATGAGCCCCTGACCTTTGCTCACCAGTTTCCCCAGTGCCCGCCACAGTGCCTGACCCTTGGTAGACCTTCTAGGAATATTTGTTGGATGAATGAATGATGAATATAAAAGTGCTTTCAGAGTGAATTACCATAATTACACAGATAAAACTACAATAACAATAATTGCAGCAGCGACAATTTATTGAGTACCTTCGCATCTTGCAGAGCTGGTAACGGGCTTAAAGATTCAGAAACCCCTTAAGAGTCACCAAATGGCTGTATATTTAGGGAGTTTTTATATCAAAGCATTGTTATTCTTTGGGCCCATAATCCATTATCGGATGTTTGTTCATTATTTTATTTATTTATTTGTTTGTTTGTTTATATATTTATGTATTCACTTATTTTGTTCATTATTTTTGACAGAATTCATTTATTTGTAGGATTAAAATCCCTGGTAGAGTACGGAATGAATGTTTTCGTACAGAGTGTTATATTTGACTCATGCAGTATTTTGCCACCAATATGCTTTGAGTATAACATAATTGCTGTTAGCATTGAGGACTCACCTGCCACATGTACAAATAAAATGCTGAATGACAGATTAATCAGAGCAGACCTACAGAAGGCCAGAGCTGGGAGACAGTTAGGGGTTGAAGTTCACAGATGAAGAAACCGTGGCACAAAGAGAAGTGACTTGGTCGCACAGCAAGTCAGGGTAGGACTAGAAAACAGGTCCCCACCCCCACCCCACCTCCCTAGTTCCTGGCAGAACAGGTGCTCCTGACCCGTGCATTTTGCCAGGACCCCCCTCCCCCACATACCAGTTTTCACCCCAGGACAGACCCAAGCCCCGTGAGGTGTACCTACCCCGGGTCCAGGTTTCGTGCAAGGAGGCCTTCTGCTGGAATTTCTCAGCCAGGTGCTGGAGCCGCTGCAGGCGACGGATCTCCGAGAGCAGCCAGTCCTCGTAGCCTTTCTCCACCTGCTCCAGCCCACGCCATGCGTTGGCGATGTCCTGTGGGACAGGCAGAGGTGTCTTCCGTCACGGTATGCCCATTGTACAGATGGGGACACAGAGCCCAACGTCGCCCAGAGGATGTGGGCAGAACGGGGGTCACCCCATCCCCGGCCTGGCTCACCGAGACGAGCTTGCCCTCCGAGGGCATGAAGGCGGGCCGGTGGCTCAGCCGCAGCTTGGTCTGCAGCGTATTGAAGTTGATTTCCAGCTGGCACTTCTCCTGCACTCGGGGCGGCTTGTGCAGGCGCCGGTAGTCCCGGAAGTCCTCCAGCTTGCGCTGCATGGCACTCATGCTGGGCTCGCCCACACGGTTCTCCAGCCACGGTATGGTGCGGCGGATCCATTCCAGCAGCTGCCAGGGCCAGGCAGGTGCAGCGCAGAGAGCTCTGAGCCAGTCTGCTCACCCCTTCCACCCCTGTCCACCCACACCCCGGGCTGTGGCCGGAAGGAGGGGCCTCCAGCAGAATGGGGGTCCCCGCTAATCAGGGAAGGAGTGGGATGGTAAATGTCCGAGTCCAGGGACCAGCATAGGCTAGCACAGAGCAAAGGGTCATGAGATTGCCTACATATGAGTGAACAGATAAATGAATGAGTAAAGCAATGAATGATGAGGGAATCAGTGAATGACCAGGAGCTTGGACAGGCAGCAGAGGGCAGGAGATGAGTGAAGATGGCAGGGAGAGGCTGGAGGAGGCCAAGGCCAAGGCCCTGGGGTGAGGGAGGCTCTGTGGGCCCGGGCTTGGGCCAGGGTTGGCGGAGCACAGGTAGGGGAAGGGGAAGGGCCCTCTCTGGCCTCAGTCTCACCTCACTGGCAAGCTTCTCATACTCCTCCATCAGCTTCTCGTTCTCCTGGTTCACAGCCAGCACCTTACAGATCCTGTTGGCAGCCGTCTCTGCCTGTCCCGGGAGGCCGAAAAGGTGGGCACTAGAATGAGCTACTGCTTTCCCTGACACAGCTTTCCTCCGTAAAGCCCTTACAATTTGGATCCGTGCAGACAGGGGAGCACATCTTTTAGGATGAGGAGGGAGCTCCCAGACCAGATGCCTCTGCTTCTGAGTTCCCCAGAGACTGAGTATATGTGGCTGGGACAGTGGCGCTCCCACCCACATGGGGCCCAGCACCTCCAAATGTCGGACCACAAGCCCAGCCCAGGCAGCAGTAGCGGAGGGGCCCCCTTACCTGCTCAGCCCCGGCGAAGGCGTGGTAGAAGCAGGAAACATAGGTCATGATGGCCTTCTCATCAGGCTTTGGGGTGTTCACGATGTCTAGGGGACAGCAGTGAGATACAGGTATTTATTGCCCAAAGCCAGGCTTGAGGAATGGGCTCACGCCCCTAACAAGGCAGAGAGCTCCCTCGAGACGGTAAGGGTGGAGACATCTAGTCACGGTTACCAACCGCCAGCTACCCCAAACCTAGCGTCTGCCTCTTCCCTGGAGCCCTCCCCAATCACCCCAGTGTCCAGCAACCTGCCCCTCTGTGGGGTGAGAAAAGCGTAAGGGAGCGGGTGAGTGAGCAGACACGCGGCCCTCAAGAAGCACCAGCCCACACTGCCCGGTGTCTCTAACCATCCCATCCCTCTGTGGGTCCACCTGTCTTCCGTCTTTTCCCCAAGTCCTCATCCATTGGTGCCCACAGACCCAGGGCACCAGGCACAGTAGGTGCTCAGAAAATGTTTGCTGCTTCGATTGACTGAAGACTTGACTGGGCACAGGGACAAGAGGCAGGGCCTGCCCTTAAGGAGCTCCATGCTCCCAGGCACCCAGGTAACAGATCTGAGACAGAAGGTGGCACCGTGAGGGAAGAAGAGGAGAGGCTGCTTCCACTGGCTGGTGAGGGGTAGGCAGGCATGATAGAGGGCTCCTGGAGAAGGGGGCCTTGGGCAGGAAGGATTCTGACGGAGATGGGGGGGGGGGGAGGGGAGGGGGAGGGGAGAGAATTCCAGGAGGAGGGAAGAGCAGGGGCAAAGGTGAGAGGGTGGGACCACGCCATTGGTCAGTAAGTGGAGTCCTCGGCCAGGCTAGACTTCCTCTCACCTTCGGCATCCAACATCCTGGGGATGTCCAAGTATTTCTCCGCCACCTCAAAGGCAGTGTTTAGGTTGCCAATGGGGTCATCCTAGATGGGCGGGAGCAGGGACAGGTGAAATGGCAGCTGAGGGCAGAGGTGGGGAGTTGGGGCTGGGAGTGACAGAGGCCTACCTTGCGCAGCTTGGCATAGTCGATGAGGTCGGGGCGGTGTCGGTGGATGAGAGCACAGAGAGCCAGGCCATCCTTCCAGCTGGACAGACAGAAGTGGGGGTCAGTCCCGGATTCGAGCTGAGGCTCTGTGCTTCCCTCACTCCAGGAGCATCCCCATCAGGACAGCCTCATCAGTAAAATGGAGTTGTCTAAACTCCTTGGCTTGGCATTTGAAGCCTTTCATTACCAGAGTTGGACCATCTCCTCCAAGCTTATCATGATTCCTTCACATACCCTGTCCTTGGGCCACACCAATATCTAGATGTTTTTGCTTACAAGGTCCCCTCTGGCTGGAATGCGGTTCCAGGGATGCCTCCAGTGCACCCTCCCTCACCCTCCTGGATTCCATCGCAACATCGACCGAGTCCTCCTATTTTCAGACACTGTGCCAGGAACTTGGCTGTGACCTCTCCTCTCCTGGGGCTTGCGATAGGGGCCAGCTCTGTGCCCCAGAGCCCAGCAGAGGCCCATGTGCATGTGCTGACCGGCTGACAGACCTGGTGTGGAAGTTCTGCACGTTGACGTTGCGGTACGGCGCTGTCTTCCGCTGGCACCACAGGAGCAAGCCTTCCTTGGCCGAGGTTTCTGGGTGGGGGTGGGGAGAGCTATTGGCTGGGGAGAGGGGTCTGGGCCAGCCCTCCCACTCTATCGCTTCCCCACCACTCACCCTCCACAGAGATGTCCTGGATGGCGAAGCGAAGGATGATGGTCCAGATCATGCCCAGGGTCATCTTCAGGTTCCCGTCAACAATCTCTGCAGGGTGGGGAGTGGGGACAGATTCCAGCCGACATTCACGGCCTGTACCACCTCAGCTGCCTTCCCTCCTGCTCCGCTCTCCGGCCCTTGTCCCCCATCCCAGAGCCGGTACCTAGTAAGTGTTCAATCCCGGAACACCTACTAGCGCCAGGTCCTGTGCCAGCACTTTGGGCACGTTTGCCCCTTAACGGCCCCTCCCAAGAGGCCTGGATGGTCGACTCCGTGGGTGAAGAGACTGAGGCTCACAGAAGCGACTTGACGCCGGGACCGCCCTCCAACCCCCTGCCAGGTCTTCTCCTGCCACCTCCCTACCTTCGGCACCAATGGACACCAGCTTAACCCCCTTGCTGGCAATGAAGTCCAGGGCCTTGTTGACGTTGGCGATCTTGTGGAAGCGCATCTTGCCTTTGTCTGGCCTGGGTAGCCTCTCTCCTGGGTGTAAGAGGAGAGGTCAAGGGTCAGAGGTCACAAGAAAAAGCCGAAGACCCTGTCCTCAAACTTCCCCCTCCCCCACTTCATCCCCTCCAGCACTCTGCTGCCGCGTTCCCCCAGCTCTCCGGATTCTCCTAGGTCCCAGGGTCCCTGTGCATTGATTCGCGCCCCTCACCTGAAATGACCTCCAAGAGTAACATGAGTTTGAGGCCATTGCGGAAATCTTCCTCGATGTTTTCAATCTGGGTGCCGGCCTTGCGCAGGTGTGAGTTGCACCAGGCAGTGAAGGTCTGGGGGGCAGAGGACAGCACTTAGACCCTAGCGCCGGCTCCGGGGGACATCAGGGTAGATCTCAGAGCCCGGGCCCCGGATTCAAGTCCTGGCCCAGCCACTGACTTGCCATGCAAGTCCTTTTCTCTCTCTGAGCTTTAATTCTCCTGGAAAAGGAAAAGTGGGCGCTGGGGCCCACACAGGTCCCAGTTTGGACCTGGGACACACCAGTTCCAGTCAGTCTCAAGCACCTGAGGGCGATTTAGAAAAATTGTAAAGCATACGCTCCGAAGTGTGGGGCCCTCCCCCACACAAGGGCCAATGCAGGGTGATACCGCCCTTCTAAGGCCTGAAAAATTCTGGACTGAAGCATGTCCGGCTCTGAGGGTTGTGCCTGAGGAACTGTGCACCCGTGTTACTATTATCTCAGCCCCACTGCCCTCCCGGGGCTGTTGTGAATTGGCCTCCAAATAGAACGTGAGGGTGCGAGAGCTTTGCAGGTCGCAGAGGATCATCTGGGCACAAGCGCAGCCTAACACGGCTCCTGGAGGTGACTGCCCTTCCCCTCTCCCTAGAGTCATCCTCAGCCTCAGCCTCTGTCTGGGATGGGAGGGGGGGGGGCTGCTGTGCAGTTGGGTGTATATTGGGGATGGGCGTGACCTGGTGCAGCCTGGTGCACAAGTTTCCACCAACCTATCAAGCCTTCAAGCCCTGGATTCTGCCATTAGCCACAGAGTCCTTGGTAGAATCTATCCTTGGGCTCCAACTCACTCACTGTGGCCCAGGGTACACCCCTTGCCCTTTCTTGGGCTCAGTCTCCCCATTTGTACAATTAATCGCCCAGACTTCACGATGTCCCCAGGTCTTTCTTCCTCCAATCTGGCAGGATTCTAGAATTCAGAGCATTCCCCCACCACAGAGCAATGAATTCTGGGAGGTGGCCCTGGAAGTCAATTGGAGTTATTTCCCTCAGATAGCTTCCCTTCCCCAGACCAGCTTTTCAGCTGTCCTTAGCGCTGGACGTGAAAGATGATGCTTTAAATACTTGAAGGACTGTCGTTGCTAAGGAAAGAAAGTGAGTTTCCCATTACTGGAGGTATACAAGTGAGTCGGAGCACTACTGGTTGGGGCCCCAAGCACAGGAGAAGGCAGTCGGGTTCTCTGTAGTTCCCTCCAAACCCAGAATCTGAGATGCTCTGGGTCTAGATAAGGCAGGGAGGAGAGGCAGGACTGGGCGGGGGTTCCACGGCGGAGGAAGGGGCATTCTCTCCTTTGACAAACATGACTCTTAATGAGATGTGGTCCCTGCCGTAAAGGAGCTCACGGTCAATCAAAGAGTCACGTTGGTCTGAGAAGTGCTGGGAGAGACTAGTGTCAGGGAGAGGAGGAAAGAGCTCTTCAAATCAGATGGGGGGCCTCCTGGAGGAGGCCACTATCTGATCTGAGCTGCAATGGAAGGGCAGGAATTATTCAGACAGAGAAGGGCAGGCAAGGGCACGCCAGGCAGGGCCAGCGCCACAGGCAAATGCTCAGCAGGGAGAAACAGCTGTGAGGTCTGTGGGGCTATAGCTATCTGGGTGCCGCTGGAATGAAGCTGGGGGTGTTGGGGTATAAGTGGTGAGAAGCAGGCCGGAGGGGCGGCAGGGGCCAGGTCATGCACCATCTTGGGTGCTAAGCCAGGGACTTTCAACTCGATCCTGAGGGCAACAGGGAAGAGAGGGAAGCTTTCAGGCAGAGGGAGGTGGGCAGAAAAGTGTCTTAGAAAGCTCTTTCTGGTTACAGAGTGGAGGCAAATGGCTTGGCAGAGCAGAAGGGAGAGGTGAGGAGGTGGTGCCCAGGACCAGGGTGAGAGAGGAAGGGTGTCAGTGAGGCGGCATAGGGCAGGATCAGACAGATGGGGTAGAAACACTTTTCCTTGCTGAACCGTAAGCTCCCTGAGGCAGAGGCTTTGTTTTGTTTCCTGCTGAATTCCTGACACCTAAAACAGCACCTGGCCCATAGTAGGATCTCCCTAAGAAATACTGAATGAATGTTTTTGAATGAGGTTGAACGAAGAGGACTCAGGCATCGAGTGCTCCAAGACCCAGAGGAAGTGCAGGGGTGGAGTGGGGCTGAGGATGAGCACAGAGATGCTCAAGTTGGAGGAGAAAGAAACTCTGGAATGGCCAAGTCCCAGAGATGCTGACTGATTTCTGGAGCGTCTACGTTGTGCAGCCGTTGAATGAATGGATGAGGTGGGTGGCTCTAGGTTGAGTTAGAAGGATATCCCTGATATTTTGTTAAGTGATGAAGGCAAGTTACAGACTAGCACGTGTCTTATGAAGGGCGGGCGGACCCGGACCTGAGAGAAACATGGTGGGTGGGGTAGGGATAGGGGTTGTGGCAGAACAGATGGCAGCTGGAGCCAGGGGCAGGGATGACATCACTGGGAGATGGCCAGACCCAAGGACCGCAGCCTTGCTCGGAGACAGGTGCAGGAGGAGCTTGAGGGGAAACGTGTCACCGGGGGTACCCCGGCCTAGTCAGCTGAGCCTCCCAGACTCTGGGGTCATCTCCTGTCATCTAACCCAGCAGGAGTGCTCTGATTCTAAACCCTAGGATTCTCAGATCCTGCAAATTCCACTGAGCACTCCTGTTCCCTGCCCTTTCCTGGAGTCGCACGCTGTTGGCAAATGCTGAGCGGGGTCCAATGACTTCATGGTGTCCTCCCTACCCCTGGCCTGCCACTCCCCAAAGTTTCCTCACTCCAGCCCGGATCATTTTCTCTTTTGGGAACCCAGGTGTTCTGCCCCCTCCACTTGGGAAAGTCTGGGAGTGAAAATAGATCAGGGAGGGGGCCCGAGTGCCCTACAAGGCTGGGCCTGGGCAGCAGCTGCCCGTGTGCCCCACTCCAGCTCCCTCAAGGCGCTGCCTCAGCACAAAGTGTCCATCTGGCCGGAGCGTCAGGTTACTGTGTAAGGGGACCCAGGCTCCCCTCCTCCTTGACCCTGTGGCCTTTTCAGCAGACTTAGGGCCTCTGGGGTGGGAAGGGGTATCTTGAGAAGGAGTGGGGGTGGGGCAGACAAGGGGCAAGGACTCTCAGGTTGGGAGGGGGGTCCTGCTTTCTGACAGCATATGATTTGGGTTCTATCTCTGCCCCCTTCGGGGCTTCAGGTTCCTCATTTGACAATTGGGATGGAGTCGAAATGAACCCCAGGGTGGAGAGAATAGAGAGAAGAGAGTGGGGAGGGGTCTGGGATGGTTCCCTCCTCCTGCACACTCCCAGGTCCACCAGTTGCCCAGCCGCAAGTCCTCTGGGTGGGGTCTAGGATATTTAACTAGAGGGTTGGTGGTGTGGGGAGAAAGATTATTCTCCCCACGCTCCCCAAACTTGGATCTCCTGGGCTTCACCCAATCCCTTTTCGCCAACAGAAGTGGGGCAGTGGACACTGGGTAATGAACCCTGAGGGGTGGGGACCCCAGAAACTCTACTGGTTATCCTAAACCCCTCATGAGCGCTCCCAGCCCTCTCTTCCAGCCCTAGGGGACGGCAGAGGACTGATGGGCAGAGCCTGGGCTAGGGAGTGGCTCTCCGGGTTAAGACAGGCTCTGCCCCAGACCTGCTGAGATGCCAAGGACAAACCGCCCGTCTTCTCGGGCCTCAGTTTTGCCATGTGGAAATGGGTGAGCACTCACTTTCCGCTGCTGCTTCTCCCAGGCCGGGTCCAGCAGTAGGTCGCGGTCCCAGTCCTCCTCCTGTTCCATGTACTCGCCGCCCCCGCCGCCGCCCGCGAAGGGCCCCTCCCTGACCCCCAGACCCTCGGGCTGCATAACCATCATCATCTTGCTCGGGCTCCTGGCTCCGCTGCGCTCGGCGCTCTCCAGAACACCGGGGCCGCGTTAAGTAGCTCCCCGCCCAGCCCCGGATCGGATTCGCGCTAAATATGGGGGAGGAGGGAGGGGCCGGATGGGGGCGAGGGCGCTCGGGTCGGGACCTGGCGAGAGGTTGCCCTGGGGCCAGGGGACTGCAGGATTTGGGGGTGCTGGGGGGATCCCATGACGGAGATTCGGGGTTCCCGTCCCGGCTCCGCCTCTTGGGTGCTGTGTGGCCGTAGGAAAAGCCACGGCCCTCTCTGTTTCCTCATGTGTACAACGGAGATGACGATAATAACAGTGACTGTAGACCGCTCTAGAAGCTGCCCCTTGGGCCTCCTGCTGACCCTCTCCCTGCGCGGCGCTGGTGGGAAACATAGAGCCCTATCCCCATTTCACAGTCAGAAACAGCGAGGCGCTGAGCTGTTTGAATGTTTTCTGGGGTGATGGAGACGCTCGGGCATGGGAAGGGGTTCCAGGCCAGCTGGATGAGCCGATGCAGGGCTATTAATATCGGGGCGGCTGGGGGTTGAGGGGGAATGAATGTGCTGAGCCGGGAAACCCCGATGCCACCGAGTCTGCAACTCAATCCTCCAAACCAGCCAGCGAGAGCAGAGGGCGTGGCTTCGGTGGAGGGGCGTGGCCTCCGCTGGCGGGCGGAGCTATAACGTGCTGTCCTTCCCTGCTCCAGCGCCAACGGGATTCCAAGCTTCTCGCCGGCTCATTCGTCCGTCCAATCACATGTCTGCATCTTCGGGCCGCTCCCTGTGACTCTAAGCCCCCTTCGAGCTTCTATTGGTCGTAGAGGGCGTCCGTCTGCCACTATCCCCGCCCCAATACGGAAGCGGTGGTGTACTAGGGACCCGATAGCCGGTGGGGCCCAGGCCATGGGGCAGCCCTGGGCGGCGGGGAGCGCCGAGGGGGCGCCCGCGCGGCTGCCCCTCGTGCTCACTGCGCTGTGGGCCACGGCTGTGGGCTTGGAGCTGGCCTATGTGCTAGTTCTGGGTCCCGGGCCACCCCCGCTGGGACCCCTGGCTCGGGCCTTGCAGCTAGTGCTGGCCGCCTTCCAGCTGCTCAACCTGCTGGGCAACGTGGGGCTCTTCCTGCGCTCCGATCCCAGCATCCGGGGCGTGATGCTGGCCGGCCGCGGTCTGGGCCAGGGCTGGGCGTGAGTGGGGCGCGGGATCTGGCGAGGGGGGAAAGCAGGAGGAGCCTTGGACTGGGGGAGGCGCCCTAGGACCTGAAGATGTTAGAACCAGATTATAATAGGATCCGCTTGTTAGAGCCGGAACACTCTTTTAGAACCTGGATGGTAGATCCTGAAGACGTATCATTCATTCACTTGCAAATATTTAATGAGCACCTGCTATGTGCAAGGTACTGTTCCGGCCACTGGAGGTACAACAAAATAGATTCCTGACACCCTGGAGCTGATTTCAGTGGGGGAGGGGGCAGATGATTAGTTACAGGCATAATAAATTAGCAAATTGTATAGAACGTTAGAAGATGTTGGTGGTATGGAAACAAAAAGCAGAGTAAATGGTGTGCAGGTTGCAGTTTGAAATAGGGTAGTCAAGGTAGGTATTTGCACAGACTTGAAGGAGGTGGGGGAGTTAGCCATGTGGGGATCTGGGGGAAGAGCATTCCAGGCAGAGGGAATAGACGGTGGAAAGACTCTGAGGCAGTTATGTGCCTTGCATGTTTCTGGAACAGCAAGAAGGCCATTGTGGCTGGTGTGGAGTGAGAGGGGGAGGAGAGAGGTTAGAGATGGAAAGACCTTGCAGGACACTGAAGGCTTTGCTTTTTACTGGCAGTGAGACGGATAGCCACTGAAGGGTCTGGAGCAGAGGAGACGGGCACGACTTAGACTTCTAAGGATCAGTCTGGGTGCTGGCGTGAGACTAGACTAGGAGGAAACAAAGCTGGAATCAGGGAGAATAATTAAGAGTCTGTTGCAGTAATCCAGTAATCTTTTAGTGACTTGGACCAACGTGGTGAGCACAGGGGAAGTGAGAAGTTTGCTCCTGGGTGTTAGAGGCCTTAGGACTGGATGTCTGAGCTGCAGGAGCCCTCGGACCTGCAGTGCTAGAACTGGAAGGGCCCAGGGAGTGGGGTTCAGCCTGCATTTATGTATGATGAACTTGAGGCTTAGTGAGGACAGCGGCTGTGCCTGCTTCCCCAGGATGGGCTCAGAGGCTGACCGGGCCTGACGAGGTGCTCAGAGCTGCTGGGGGAACTGACTCTGTGGTTCCTTCTCTGCAGTTACTGCTACCAGTGCCAAAGCCAGGTGCCACCACGCAGTGGGCATTGCTCCGCCTGCCGCGTCTGCATCCTTCGTCGGGATCACCACTGTCGCCTGCTGGGCCGCTGCGTGGGATTCCGCAACTACCGGCCCTTCCTGTGCCTGTTGCTTCATGCTGCGGGCGTCCTGCTCCATGTCTCTGTGCTGCTGGGTCCCGCCCTGTCGGCCCTCCTGCGAGCCCATGCGCCCCTCCACATCGCGGCCCTCCTCCTGCTGCCCTGGCTCATGCTGCTCACAGGTGGGGAGCTCTGCAGTGGGCCATTCTGGTGGGGGATGGGATTTCTGGCTGGTTCTCCTGGTAGTGCCCTGGGGACCCAGTCCCAGTATCATTTATGGGGGGTGAGGGCAGCCCGGGATTCAGCTGGGTGTGCGGTACAGTAAAATACAGGGCCTTGACACAGGTACAGAGTTCTGGCTGGGAGAATCGGGGAAGGGTTCTAGGTGTGGGCACAGAAGGAAAGACTAGTGGGGATTCAGGACATAGGTTGGGATGGGGAGGGAGCATTCTAAGTGGGGGTGCATTCTGAGTGAGGGGAGCAGCCTGAGCAAAGGCATAGAGGTTGGACAGGGAGTAGGTTCAGACTGGATGGTGGAGGTCCTGAATGCTGGTGTGAGGAGATAGCCAGCCCTGACTTGACTGGACAGTAGGGAGCCAGTGATAGTTATAGTCAGGGGAAGCTCCAGGCTTTGGAAGTTGGGAGGAGAGGACATGGATCAGGAGGTTGGTTGAGAGGCCATGTTCTGGATGACAGACTTATTCCTCTTTCTTCTGACAACCCCCCGCCTCCCTGAGATAAAATCCACCCCCCCCCCTATTTTTTTTTTTATACTATTTGTTGTCTCCCCCTGAAATGCTTTGGGATTTCTCTCCCTTGACTCCTTCCTCCCGACTCCTCCGTGGTCCCCTTTGTAACCTTGTCCTGCGGTTACTAAACTCCATGACCATTCAGTGGTCACTGTGTCTCCTTATCCTCTCCAAACCCCAGTCTGTCCCAAGGGCCCCTCCCTGCAGCCTGGGGGGAGGCCTTGGAAGGCCCAGTGGGGATGGCAGTGTCTTCCTCTGCCCACTGGCTCCCTGAGCAGCCTCCTTGATGACCCCCTGCCTCCGCTGAGACCCAAGCCCTCCAGCTGCACCTCCCTGTGGCCATTGCCCTCTGAGCCCTGGGCCCTGGTGAAATCCTGGGTGTCTGAAAGTCTGGGTGAATGGCCCAATCAGTGTCCCCGTTGCTCAGCCTCTTGCCCTTCTCCATTTGACTCCCTCCCTCTACTCCCACGTCCACCCTAGACCTTGTCAGAGGCCAAACTGTGTCAGAGCCAACACCTCCCAAATCACGCTATGAGCCTGTCACCCCCTTCTCTGCTCCCCACCTCCTCTCCTTCTCGCCAGCTCTCACTCTGACACTCCAGGACACCTGCTTCGTGAGCGCCTGGCCCTCACCTTTCTGTCCATCAACCCTCCCCACGTCACTGCCCCCACATCCAGCTTAGAATCCTCATTCCCACCATTCTTCTGCCAACATCTCAATCCTCTTGCTCTGTCTGCCTCCCGCTGTGCCTTCCTGGCTTCTCTGTGTCTGCCCCTGGCTGCTGCCAGCTTCCAGAGACGCTTGGTACTTCGTGGCAGTTGGTACCATGCCGTGTTCATGGCTGCGGACCCCAGCAGATCCAACCTGACTGCCTCCGGCTTCTCCTGATGTCTGGCCCGTCCTCCCTGCTCAGAAGCCTCGCTGTGGGCCTGCTCTCCTCCTGCCAACCCAGGCTCTCTCTGCATGCTTCCTCTGGGTTTCCCCATCGGTGCAAAGCCTCTCTTCACCCCACATCCTCCTCCTCCCTAGCTCTTGCCTCCTGGCTCTTCTCCTGTCAGCAGCCAAGCTGCTGCTACTGCTGCTTTTTTTTTTTTCTTTTAATGTTTATTTTTTAGAGAGAAAGGGGGAGAGAGAGAGAGAGAGAGAGCAAGCAGGGGAGAGGGCAGAGAGGGAGACAGAGAATCCTAAGCAGTTTTGAGCTGTCAGTGCAGAACCTGACGCGGGGCTCAAACTCAAACCATGAGATCATGACCTGAGCTGAAGTCAAGATTCAGACAGATGCTTAAAAGTCAGACGCTTAACCGACTGAGCCACCCAGGCACCCCTAGCAGCCAAGCTTCTTGAAGGACTTGCCCGGGTACAAGACCTTTCTGCCTCAAGACTGCTGACCTCTAACCCCCTGGATGGCCCGTATCCTGGATTCTCCAACAGCCCTTCCTGCATCCTGTTTCCTTCTTTCTTTCTGGTTTCCGTCTCTCTTCTTTTTTTTTTTTTTTTTTTTAATTTTTTTTTTCAACGTTTATTTATTTTTGGGACAGAGAGAGACAGAGCATGAACGGGGGACGGGCAGAGAGAGAGGGAGACACAGAATCGGAAACAGGCTCCAGGCTCTGAGCCATCAGCCCAGAGCCTGATGCGGGGCTCGAACTCACGGACCGCGAGATCGTGACCTGGCTGAAGTCGGACGCTTAACCGACTGCGCCACCCAGGCGCCCCGGTTTTTTTTTTTTTTTTTAATTTATTTATTTTGAGAGAGAGAGAGAGAGAAAAAGAGAGAGTGGGGGAGGGGCAGAGAGAATCCCAAGCAGGCTGCACACCAGTTGTCGCCGAGCCTGACTCAGGGCTCAGACTCACGAACTGTGAGATCATGACCTGAGCCGAGATCAAGAGTCGGACGCTTAACTGACTGAGCCAGCCAGGCGTCCCTTCCCTCTCTCTTCTTGGTTGGGTCCCAGAGGACCTGCCGCTGAGGTCATGGTGTTGACTCCATCTTACTCTACACTCTGGTGGGTCTTGGAACTGCCTGTGCTCCAACCGCCTGCAGATCTGCGTGTCCAGCCTGGGCTTCTCTCCTGAGCTTCCAGAACCATCCATGCATGGGTCTCCCAGACGCCCCTCCATCCTGCCTCAGGACCTTCAAACAGAACGTTTTCTCCCCTCTTCACCTAGCAGATACCTCCTTCAGGCACCACCCAAGATGTCACTTTATTAAAACAGATGAAACCCACTTCCTTTAGCCTAATACATCTGCTTGGCATTTCCCCACACAGCCTCTTTTTTATTGAAGTAGACTTCCTACAACATGAAATTCATCCTTTCAACCACTTTCTAGTATACAATTCAGTGGCATTCAGTACATTCACAATGTTGTGCAACCATCACCACTGTCTAATTCCAGAACATTTTCATCACCCCCAAAGGAAAGCCTGTGCCATTAAACAGTCCCTCCCCATTCCTCCCTTGAATCCCCCGGGCCCTGGTAACCACTAATCTACGGTCTTGTCTCTTTGGATTTGCCCGTTTGGGACGTTTCACGTGAATGACATCATAGAATACGTGACTTTGGCGTCTGGCTGCTTTCAGTGAGCACAGTGTTTCATGACTTCCTTAGTTCATTTGTTCAGCGGATACTTAGTACCTACCGTGGGCCGGGAGGTGCTGTGCTTTTCCATCGTAACACACATCACTGCTGTGATTAAGTAACTGAGAAGCGATCTCTTAAACGTCTGTCTGTGAACTCCCGGAGGTTAGGGGTCCTGTCTACTGTTCATCTTGGTGCCTGGTACCGTGTCTAGCACCCGGGAGGTGCTCACAAGTTTATGGTGAATGGAAGTCAGATCTTGGGTAAGGAGCTATGTCTGCCCAGGTCACCAATGGGGGCTGGCTAAGGAATAGCCAGTGAGTGTTTGCTGAGCAGAGGAACGAGCCCCTGCTTCGCAGTGGAGGGTGAGGGCAGGAGCTGGGCTTTGGGGGGACGGGGCCCGCTGCTGCTCCCTGACCCTCTTGCTTTCTCCTTGCAGGCAGAGTGTCTCTGGCGCAGTTTGCCTTGGCCTTTGTGACCGACACGTGTGTGGCAGGTGCACTGTTGTGCGGGGCTGGGCTGCTCTTCCATGGAATGCTGTTGCTGCGGGGCCAGACCACGTGGGAGTGGGCTCGGGGCCAGCACTCTTATGATCTGGGCCCTTGCCACAACCTGCAGGCGGCCCTGGGGCCCCGCTGGGTCCTCGTCTGGCTCTGGCCCTTCCTGGCCTCCCCCTTGCCCGGAGACGGGATCACCTTCCAGACTGCAGCTGATGTGGGCCTCACAGCCTCCTGACTCCAGGAAGAGCCAGAGCTGTTGGGGGAGAGGGGAGCAGGAGAGGGGGCTCCTAACTCATCTCAGGCCCATCCCTAACCTCAGGAGGGGAGGTGCACTGGTACTTAATGCCTTTTGGCAACTCCAGTCCCATCCTTGGCCTTGCCCCTGCCCAGCTTGGACTCCAGTGTCCAGGGCTTGGGCCCTGCAGTTCTGCCTCATTGGCCCTCTAGCAGAGTGGCAGGTTTGGCAAGGGGCTGCTTGGCCAGCCTAATCACCCCTTTGGCAAGTTAATAAAGCGCCCACTTGGTTCTTGGACTCCCTCCATCTTTCTAGGTTTCTGGTTCCTCTCACTGTCAGGCCTGGGACCCACAGAATGCCTGAGGGCATGAGGGGCCAGGGCTCTGCCTCCTGTGGCCTTGGTGGGGGCCAGAGCTGGGGCACAGCAGGCCAGGGCTGCATGTAGGGATCCAGGGAAAGAGAATGCAACATTCTTTCCCTGGTTCAGGGCTTTATAATTAGAAGCATCTCCACAACACTCACTGTGCCTCTTTGGCTAATCTGGTACCAGAGGCAGCAATTATGAGAGTTGATGGGATGAGATCATGGGGCAGTGAATGGAGGAGTCAGGATTTGAACCCAGATATTTGTGCTTTCTCCTTCGTCCTTACACAGCTGAGGAAAGTGTGTAGGCAAAACCGAGGCAGAGAAATCAGGTGGAGATGTTCAAGCATCTGAAGGATGATGCTCAGAAGGCCAAACTCTTCCTCTCTGGAGCTACCTGTTAAACATTTTTATTTAAATATAGTAAATAGACTTCCTGTTAAATGTGGCAGGTTTAAACACACGGGTTTACCTCTGTTTCCTCTTAAAATCTAAAATGAGAGTAAAGAAATAAAACAGGTATAAATTTACAAGGAGAGAGAAAGTAGGAGGGAGACAGTACTAGACCAAAGGACCTGATGATGTTTTGAGACATGGGAAATGGATGGAGGCTCATTAACTCTCTTAGCAGAGAATTAGAAATTAATTAAATGTTCCTAGAGGGAGGGGCCAAGCAGCAGCCAAATTGTCCCCCAGAGCCCTGGAGGCTCAGGAACTCTCCTGGCACCATGAAAGGCAAGGTTTGGGACGGACAATAGGGGGACTGATCCAAAGGGCAGCCGGGTTGCCCTCCCCCCAGGGCACTCCCTACCCCTGGCAGCCAAGCAGCTATCCTTCTAGGGTAGAGATGGGTGCTATTCGAAGAAGCTTTGGGTCTCAGGGGCACTGGGGGAGGGTGGGGGGGTGTTGGACCCAAAACGGGGTTAAGTGAAAAAGTCTACAGATGCTGCCAAGGGTGGGGGGTTATCATCCCGTGACACGGCAGGCTTGTCACCCAGGAACCCTCAGAGAAGTCCATCCTTCTGACAGGTCTTGCCCATACCCACAGAGGTTTGAGCTGCTAGGACTTCGTTTTTTCCAAATGGCATGTTCAAGAACTATTTTGTAACTGTTAGGAATGTGGTGTGCCTGGCACTCTGTGCTGCTTTACCCCTCCAGAATACTTTCTTTCTTTTCTTTTCTTTCTTTCTTTCTTCTTTCTTTTTTTTAATTAAATAGTAAGGAGAGGCAAGAAGATATTTATAAAATAAAGAGGAACTCCCTCCCCAGCCCCATGTAAGAAGAGATGGAACCCACTTCTTTGAAGTCCCTGCTGTGCCCTCCCTGGTCGAGAAAACACTGTGCTGTCTTCACCATTCCCTTGCTTTGCCTTGTAATTGCATTACCTAGGTTTGTATCGGTTTTGCATGGTTTTGAATTTTATATAAATGGAATCATACCGTTTATTTCGTCACTCAATATTATGTTTCTGAGATGTATCCCAATCAATGTGTATAGCTGTGGCGCATTCCTTTTCCTTGCTGGATAGTGAGCCACTGAATCTACCGCAATTTATTTGTCCCATTTTGTCCCACGGGTCATTTTATCTGCCCCCGCTGTGTGACTCCCGAAGATCCATCCGTGGTCCTTGCTCTTCCACATAAATTTTAGAATCCATTTGTTAAGTTCCACCAATAAAAGTCCCTTTGAGATTGTGAACGGAACCCAACTGAATTTACAGATCGGTTTGGGGAAAATTGGCATCTATATGAAATTGCATTTTTCAGTCATGAATATGGTGTATCTATTAGATGTTTTCAATAAAACTATATACTTTTTCTCATAAAGATCATGCCTCTTTTGGTTAGATTTCTTTTTTTTAATGTTTATTTTTGAGAGAGAGACAGTGTGAGCAGGGGACAGGCAGGAGAGGGAGACACAGAATCCGAAGCAGGCTCCAGGCTCTGAGCTGGCAGCACACAGACTGACGTGGGGCTCGAACCCACGAACTGTGAGATCATGGCCTGAGCTGAGGTCAGACGCTTAACCTACTGAGCCACTTGGGCACCCCACATTTCTTCCTTTTTTATTCATTTTTGAGAGACAGCAAGAGCGCATGAGTGGGGGAGGGGCAGAGACAGAGGGAGAGAGAATCCCAAGCTGGCTTTGCACTGTCAGTGCAGAACCTGACTCGGGGCTCGAACTCACATACCATGAGACCATGCCCTGAGCCGAAACCAAGAGCCAGACGCTTAACCGACTTAGCCACCCAGGCGCCCCATGGTTAGATTTATTCTTATTTGATAATGTTTTGTTATTGTACGTGGTTTATGCAAATAGACTGTGTACAGCAAACCAAAAACTTACCATTAACTTATAAACTCTTCTGAGTTTTCTATGTTTACAATAAAATAATCTGTGAGAAGACAGTTTTGTTTTTCCTTTAAAATTTTTATACCTCTTAATCTTCTTGCCCCTCCTGTATGGGTAGAGGAAAAGTAGTGGGCACCCTGACTTGTTTCTGGCCTTTGAAGAAATCGTTTCAATATTTCACTATAAAATATGTCCCAACACGGTGGGTTTCTTTTAAAACAGATGCCCCTTCCTGTTGGGATGAGCACTGGGTGTTGTATGGAACCAATTTGACAAATTTCATTAAATAAATAAAACAGATGCCCCTTAAGTTCCCTTCTAGTCCAAATACATTAAAATAATCTGTATTCTTTTACTTTCAATTGTCTTGTAAAATCAGCCTACAGATGCGGGCGCCTGGCTGGCTTAGCGGAGCATGTGACTCAATCTGATTGTGGGTTTGAGCCCCAACATTGGGTGTAGAGGTTATTAAAAAAAATCTTAGAAGAGATCAGCCTATAAATGGATTTTTAAATCTAGACAACACTGTCTTACAGTTGAAACAGTCATTTATATTTATTGTAATTGATGTACCTGGAAAGATTTCTACTTTGTTATTTGTCCCACCTTTTCTTAGCTTTTAGTTTATCACCCTTCTTAAAGTTACTTTTTACTGGGTACAGAATTCTAGGTTAATAGTTATTTCCTCTCATATGTTGAAAATAATATTCTGTCTTTTGGTCTCCATTGTTGCTGTTAATAACATCAGCTGTTATCTATTTGTTGTTACCCCTTTGAAGACACTTTTGTCTCCAACACTTTTAAGACTTTTTTGTCTTTGACATTCTGCAGTTTACTGTGATGTGCCCAAGTGTTGTCTTTGTATCTACCCTAATGGTATTCCTTGGGTTTCCTGATTCTATGAATTGTCTTTCACCTGTTCTAGAAAATTCTTAGCCACACCTTCACCTATTTTCTCTGCCTCTACTGAAACTCTGGACCTCTCTACTCCATCCTCCTTGTCTCTTAATAACTCATATTTTCTGTTTTTTGCATTCTGGATTATTTCCACACATCTTTGGGTCTTTCTTCAGCTCTGAAACCAATCTAGTTTGTTTTTTTTTTCTTTTTTAAGTGGTTGTGCCGACTCTTCCATTGAGTTTTACATGTCAAATATCTTATTTCTCCTTCTAGTTGTTTGCTTTTCAGATTTGCTTGGTCATTTTATATGCTCTCTACTTCTATTTTAGGATCTTTTTCTTTAAATATATCAAAAGCACACATCTTATATTGTTTGGTAATTCCAGTACTTTTTTTTTTTTTAATTTTTAATGTTTATTTTTGAGAGAGAGAGAGAGAGCATGAGCGGGGAAGGGGCAGAGAGAGGGAGACACAGAATCCGAAACAGGCTCCAGGCTCCGAGCGGTCAGCACAGAGCCCGACGCAGGGCTCAAACTCACGGACCCCGAGATCATGACCTGAACTGAAGTCGGATGCTCAACCGAGGGAGCCACCAAGTCACTCCTTAAATTGCCCTTCTTTTTCTTGTTTCCCAGAGTGGAAACTTCTAAATTACTGATTTCAGATCAATGCTACAAGTTTCCCTTTAAGCACTGCTTTTGCTGTATCCCACAAATTTGGTAAGTGTGTTTTCATTTTCATTTAGTTTAAAATATTTTTAAACTTCCCTTGAGATTTCTTTTTGACCCACATGTTATTTAGAAGGGTGTTGTTTCATCTCCACGTATTTGGGGGAAATGATGAAAATTTGGGGGATTTTCCAGTTACCCTTCTGTTAGTGATTTCTAGTTTAATTCCATTTTGACCTGAGAACAGACACTGTGTTATTTCTAGTCTTTTAAATTTGTGAAGGCCTACGTTATGGACCAGAATGTGGTCTGTCTTGGTGAATGTTCCATGTGAGCTTGAGAAAAATGTGCATTCTGCTGATGTTGAAATAAGTCTATAGAAGTCACTTGTTGACTGATGGTTTGGTGACCTCTATATCTTTTCAAAGACATTATAGTTAAAGATTGACCACAGAACAGAAAGAGCTGAGAATTAAAATAGTGGAATTTTAAAAAACAGTTCCAGAGAAGAAGAGCTGAAAGAAAAATTTCTCAGAACATAGAACAGAAAGACAATATGAGAGAAGAGAGAAGAAAACCAGACAATCAATCCTGTTCTCTCTGGAATTCCCATTTATCAGGTGCTCGGTTAATGAGAATTCCAGAGAAAAGAGAGAAAATGGGAGGAAATCGCTTAAGAAACAAAATTTTGTAGAAGTGAGGGATGTACATTTCCACCTCACAGCACAACAAATAACGACACACATGTAAGTCATGTCCTGACATTTCAGAACAAGAAGGCCAGGAGCAAAAATGGCATGCAACTTCTCAACAGCATTACCAAAAATCAGAGCACAAGGGAATACCGCCGTAAAAATGATTTTCTTGCATGAAAACTATTTTCAACTTCAAATTTTATGACCTGCTATCACACATGTATGTGAATGGGATAAAGAAATTTTTAGACAGTGTACTAAAATTTTTTAACTCTAGTGACTTTTTAAAGGCAGTACTGTGGATACACTCCACCAAATAAGGGGTAAAAGAACTGTAAGGATGAAGAGAAGGGGCCCAGGAGTCAGAGGCTCTAGTCAGGAGAAATAGTCTGCAGTAGTTCTAGAGAGCAAACAGTCCTCACTGAGGCAGGGGATGATGGAAAGTATCCAGAAAAACAAAGTCACTGTCAGAATGGATGAGGGAAGAATGAACAATTGCTACATATAGAAAACTGACCAAATGGAAAAAAAAAAAGGCAATTATTAACTCCATGAAAAATTAAAAGGTAATTTAATTATATCCCAATTTTGGCTCTGCAGGGAATAACTTTCATATAGTAAGATAAACAGCCATCTAAACAGTAAGTATTGATTTACCTAAAAACTGGGGAGAAAAGGCACAAAGTACTCCACAAGAGAGCTAAAGCCTCGCCTTTTACAATAGGGACCCAACAGATAGTGTCTAGAATGATAAATCAAGCAAGAGTAGTATAAGCATATTTTTAAGATAAATAGCTAATGGATACCTGGCTGGCTCAGTCAGTGGAGTATGTGCGACTCGTGATCTTGGGGTTGAGTTCAAGCCCCACCACTGGATGCAGAGACTACTTAAAGAAATAGCTAAGAGAACTAAAAATGATTGTAGCAAGGGAGCAGTAGTGGGGAATGGGGAGAATTTTCTCGTTATAAACTAATTCCATAGTACTAAGTAGGTACGTGGTTTTAGATAAATACTTTTTAAAAAGATAATAACTTCCCTCATCCCTAATGTACACAATCTCCTGGAGCTCCAACTAGTGAGTGCACTGGGTACCATGCACTGTTCCTGGTTTCATATTGCTTTATGTATACTTGTCCACATCAGTGCAGTTCATGTATTTTTAATAATAGATACATAGTATTACATCACACAAACTCTCTTTAGGTGCTGGGCATAGGAAGCTTCTCCACTTCCATCATCATGAATAGCTACAAACTAGACTTGGTGTTCTGAGCTCACACAGTCATCACATGATTGGGGAAGAAGAGATTGTATGGTCATATGGCCCAGTGAAGAGCTAGCCCAGCCCCAGTGACAGAGCTCCAGCGATAAGGGGCTTACTACCTTCTAGAGCAGGCCTTTCCATCTCTGCCAAGCTCTCGTAGGAAGCTCTGCAGGTTAAACCTCCTGCTTCGTCCAACTGTGACTCACTTGGCTTGATCTAGAGACCCTTCACCACCCTGACCCAATTAATCTATGTCTACAAGCGGCCAGGCTCTGCACAGAGGAGGGGGATGGGCTCTTTCTTTGGTCCATACCCCATCCTTTCTTAACCTGGCCCCAGAATGCATTCCTTGGGAGGGTTTGGGGTGAGCTGAGAGCTGTGTCACCCCAATCCCTTGCTGGGGTCCTGGAGAAGAGGTTATTGCCCGGCCATGGCAGTTAGTGTGGGGCCCTTGGTCTCAAGGGCAAAAGCCCTACAGTTACTCCTGTCAAACCCCCCCTTTCTGGAGTGGAGTCCTCATTTCCTCTAGAGCGGCTGCCAAGCTCACAGGATGCTAGAGCTCAATTTGGTCACAAACTGCCTCATTTTACATGTGGGGAACCTATAGCCTAGAAGGATTTGGTTACTTCCCACAAGGCTGAGGTACCATATGCTAGGCTGCACCTGGTCATACAGAGGAAAAGACAGGTGCTCAGGGAGCAGGGTTCCTGGCTCCTAAGTGGTTCAAGGTGGCCCTGGTAGCACCAGCCTAACACTGGCCAGGGCTCAGGAGGCACTGAGGTCCGGGACCGTGGGTCTAGGGCCCTTGTGGTCTGAACATGTGCTTTCCCTCAGTCTTTAGCCTCACTCAACACCTCTGGTCCATGCCTTTCCAGCTAATGCCACTGCCCAGTAAACTTTCCACTTACGTGATTGATCTGGGCTCCAGGGCACAGAAGAGCAGTTCTGGGCTTCTGCCTCCTGTGCCACCTCCCCAGGGCCCGGAAACGCCTCTCCTGCGCACCCCAGCCCCACTTGTGCTCTAACTGAGCCTTCCTCTCCTGGGACGCTCTTTCTGGACACGAGCGACCAAGTCAGGAGTGGCAGTTGTGTGGTGTTCAGAAGCCCGGTGGGGGCTGGGGCCACTAGCTCCTGGCATGGGCGCCCTATGCTTTCCTGGCACCACCTCCTCCCTTGGCGATCTTCATGGAGCATCACAGGCCTGAGACTTTGGCTGAGCCCAAGATGTCAGGAAAGGCCCCTGTGGGGAGGCAACTACTCCCTAGGCTCCCTTGTTTGGCTCACAAGGAGAAATCAGAGCATGTGTTTTGCCTGTAATCTGACCAGCATCAGACAAGCCTCTGGAACCCCAGGGAGCAACAGGGGGCTCGGTCTCACCCAAGAAAAGCCTCTGATTACCCCAGGCCAGGCGTGGCCAATTCTGGCCTGGGCCTGCAGCAACCCAGGAGTAACGTGCCTACAGAAAGCAGCAAAGGAGAAGGCTGGGCCCGAGCCCCTCATCTCACCTTGACCACTTCAGAGATCTTCCTTCGGCCCTGGGGGTGATTTCTGGACAAAAGTGGGGAGGATGAAGGACAGCAGTAGTCCGGTGGGCAAATGGCTGGGTTTTCCTGAGGGGGAAGGAGCTGAACCTCCTGGGTACTCACTGACCTGCTGCTATCGGTCACCCAGCAGTCAGGGTGGTGAGAACGGGGACACTTAGGAGAGGAGAAGGAAACCGTGGCCCCAACACACTGCTGCTCGGGGACTGGGCCATTGACTCTGCCCAGCTGAGTGGAAGCGGCTGAATCTTCCCGGTCCCGACTCTACAGGGGCTTTAACACCAGTCCAGGGGTCAGGCGGCTGCCAGCCCCTCGCTCACGGGCATGTTGATGTGGGCACTCAGGAGGGGTGCACTCTGGCCTTCACGAAGCACCAGCACCTACGGAGGAAGTGCCGTGGCAGTAGGGGCATGCCCCCTTTACTTCCTGCTCCCTGCAAAGGCCAAGCCCAGCCTGGTCTGCACTGGTCCCAGTGACAGGCCACCAGGGCTCTGTCAAAGGGGATGGGGAGGCTGCAGACACCCACCCGGACCTGGCAGCCATGAGGGGGCCTTGTCCACCTCACCCTCACTGTCTCCCCGACGTGGTACCAACAGTGGGCGACCTACCTTGATAATGTCCGAGATGCCCTTGTCACTGAGACTCTCCACAAAGGTCTCTAGTGGGTAGCTGAGCCCTGGCACCAGCAAGGGGACCTGGGTTTGGGGACAGACAGGTAAGGAAATCAGCTCTCATGCCTGGACAGTGTTTGGCAGATTCCAAAGCACTCTCACACCTGCTGTAGCAGCTGAATTCAGCATAGGCCTGGCAGGGCGGGTGGGGCTGATGGGCCCATTCACAGGGCATATGGGTTCAGTGAGGGGAGTGGACGCTCGAGGACCACATGTATGTCCAGGATTAAACTCAGACCAATCCCAGAGTCTTTCTCAGCCTCTGGTCCTCCCAACTTAGGATCAAATTGGATCTGGGGGGGAAATTAGGCCCTTCACTCTGTGGAAAATTTTCCTTGGGGCAGAAAGAGGCTCCCATTCCCACCGCAGGCATGGCTGCGAGGCAGGATGGGCTCTGGGTTCTGGCTCTTCTCCTAGAACCTTCCGTGTGGCTCCTTGAGACCTCTCTCAGGCCGGGAGAAAAGCAGCCAAGGCAGGTCTTGGGCATTCTCCCCAGGGGAGGACCCTGCCATACCCCAGCCTGGTCTGTGGCTGTGGCCACCTGCCAGCTCCCTCACCACTGACCTGTTAGGGCTCTGTGGGCACCTAATCAGGCCCCAGCCTGGTCTTCCCCTCAATCCATGTCTCAGTGGGGCAGCCCAGTACCTTGAAGAAGGCCCGGGGCAGGGCGTAGAGCACCTCGTTGTATAGGAAGCAGACCAGCAGCCCCAGGATGGGTCGGGCTGCTGAGGTGTTCTGCAGGTGAAGTGTGAGCTTAAAGGTGGGACCCAGGCCCTGAACCTGCGGAGAAGGTGGGGTGGGTGGAGGAAGCCCTTAGGAACAGTGGCCTTGGGCACTGAATCCCATGTGCCCTGGCCCTGTCCTCCTGCTTTGTCATCAATGTTCTCGAGTTACTCTCTTCCAACTGCTCTAATGTATCGTCCTGCCCCTCAAAAGGCCCCTCAGAAGCCCAGAGGCTAGTTCCTGTTTGTAGAGGGATCAGCAAAGGCCAAGTGGGGGAAGGGGCTTGATGCAGACAGCACAGGAAGCCGGTCAGAGGCAGAGCTGGCCCAGAGATGAAAGCCCAGCTCCCACCTATGGCCTCACCACTGTCCCTGCTGCTCTCTCCCCAGGATCTGACTTCCTCCCACTCTCACCCTAGGGTAGGCACAGGGATTTCATGTTCCTCCCTTTCATTCTCAGTTGCTTTGTAGCCTCTCCCTCTCTCTATCTACTTCCTTTAGGGAAAGAGAAATTGGAAACCCATTTGGGCCAGACAACACGCCTCTGGGACCCATTTAGCCCAGATGACCTTGAGGTTTCTTGTGTCTGAGTGCAGGGTCTCCTCCTCCCGTGCACGTCTCAGGACTTCCCTTCCCTATAGCAGGCAGTCCTAGCCCCCAGGCTGCCCACAGTTACTGAAACAAACGGCTTTCTTCCTTGTACCGTAGCCGTCAGAGTCCCTCCAGTCCTGGGAAGAAATGTCCCAAGGTGACTACTTGTGTGCCCTGCCCCAAATGCGGGGGCTTGTTTTGAGGCACGGCATGGGCTGAAGGAGCTGGACAGTGTGGCCCGCTCCACGGCCCGCTGAGGGGAAGAGGCAGCACAGCAGAGGGGAGGAGAGAGAGCACCCTCCTACAGGAAGACAGACACTTGGTCTCTGGGCCTCTGGGAGGGGAGAAGGGGGCACAAGGCCTAGTGGGCTCAGAACTGGCTCTGGGGCTGAGGGGTTCCTACCCACCCTTGCCCTCTGCCCCTCTGGCCCTGAGGTGGCCTGACTGCCCCCTAGCCCTGGGTGCTCACCACAGCGTGCAGCTTGAGGGGCTCCCGGGCTGTCACAGATACAGGATTCAGGCTGGACTCAAGGGCCTGCACGTAGGCGCGGGCAGTCCGGAGGCGCAGCAGGTAGAGGTCGGTCTGGAAGGTCCGGTGCATGGCTGAGGAGAGGCGCACAAAGGGCTGGTGCCGGAGGGAAGGAGGGAAGGAGGGAAGGAGGGGGCAGAGGCAGGGGAGAGTGTGTCTTGCGCGGGCTGCTGTTCAGACAGCACAAGAGGAAGGCAGGGGCCGCAGGAGCTGGGAACGTGGGAAAGGGAGGACCAAGGTGCAGTAGCCTGGCCTCGGTCCGGTGACACTGGACGCTGTGGGCCACACGCTGGCTGCCTCCTGCTTTCTGGTTTCCTACCACCGCACAATCCCACTCTCTGGGATGGCTCCTTCGATTTCGCCCTGAGGGCTAGCGTTCCCTTAAGTCTTGTCCTTGGTCCTCTTCCTCTATGCCCTGCCCCGGCTGTGAGCACTCCACTGAGGAACAGCTTCGAGCTCCTGAGGGTGGGGACTTGTCACTACCGAGGCTGCAGGGCCCCACTCGGGACCGGCCCACGTCCACTCTCAGCCCTGCTTCCAGCTGCCTGACGGTCACCACCCGGACGCCCATCGATATCTCGAGCTCAACACCGCGGACACGCACGTCATTCCCCCGACTCCGTCACTGCGTCCCCATCCACCAACGTGCCCAGGCTCACCTCTCACGGTTACTCATTTGCCAGGGTCTGAGGACTCTTCCTCAAAGCCGCCTCCAGAGCCCATGCCCCCGGGACCCTCTTCCAGGCTTAGCACGCTGGCTTGCCAGTTGGTCCTCGCCCTTCCACACATGTCAGGCGCCTCCCACCCCTCAGAGGTCTCATGTCTGGACGTTAGCCTGTTAGCCCGTCTGTTAGTCTTTCCTTTTTCCTCTAGTACTGTTACAACTTATTTTTAATTTACTCAGAATTCATTTTTGTGTCTGGTATGAAGTAGAGTTCTAACTTTTTTTTTCTAGAAGCATGCAGTCCCAATTATGTTTTTTGGACAGGCTTTCCGTTCCCCACTAATTTGAAACAACACCTTTAACATAAACTGACTTTTCCCATACACGAGGGTCTGTTTCTGGACTTTCTGAATGTGCCCTGGATCGATATCAATCTCCGTATCACACCACAGCTGCTAATTCCTACAGCTTTCTAGTTCATATAGTTCCTTCTGCTGAGAGGCTATGTCCCCTCATTCTTTTTTTTTTTTTTAATGTTTATTTATTTGCGGGGGGTGGGGGTGGGGGTGGTGGAAGGGGCAGAGAGAGAATCCCAAGCAGGCTCTGCACCATCAGCCCAGAGCCTGATGAGGGGCTCAAACCCATGATGATGAGATCGTGACCTGAGCTAAAATCAAGAGTTGGATGCTTAACTGACGGAACCACCCAGGCACCCCAAAGGTCCCCTCATTCTTAAATTCCATCCCCCAATTTCTTAGATTTACTGAAAACCAACCGGCCAAGTCCTCAAAATAAACCCTATAGGGATTTTCACTGTAACGTTGCTATGTTCCTAGATTAATTTTAGAAGCTGTTAATTAATCAGCAGCTTTAAAGCATTAGGTCTTGCTACCCTGAGAGTCTCATCATTGAAATATTCAGATGGTCTTTTACGTTCTTGAGAGCGGTTTTATAACTTTCTTTCTTAGACTGACATTTTCTAGGGATTTTGTTGCCATTGTGAATGGAAACTTTGGATTTTCCAACTTGGTATATACCAAATTATTGAATTTTGCATATTTTACATTTGGTCACTTTAGAGAACTTCCTAATTATTTCTTGAATGTTTCAATTGTTTCTCTTGGATTCTCTCAGCTACAACAGCCTGCTAGCTCTTTTATCCTCTAATTTACCCTTTAAAACTATCAGCAGGGTCCCTTTATAAGACAGAGCTGGTCGAGTCACTGTATTTTTCGGCTTAACATCTTTCCCAGCCCCCACTACCTAGAATCAACCAAACATCTTAGCTTTGCACTCCAGGCCCTTTCGGAGCCAGCTCTGCCCTGCCTTTCCGGCCCCTGGTCTGGCCCCCTGGCCTTCCTGCACTGCACCCGCGACCACGTGGAAGATGCCACTTAAATCCAGGTAGGATCCTGTGACTCTACTCACGCCTCTGCCTGAATCTCCCTTCCCTATCCTTCTCTGGCTGGTGGACTTATAATCATTTTAGGGTGAAGTCCAGTGTCACCGCTCTCTGAAGCCTCTCCCAGGCGCCCAGGCGAACTTCCTCACTCTTGGGAGTCTCAACAGCCCTTTGCAGAGACTTCTTCTACATCTGTCACGCATGTGAAATTAGCAAGGTAGACTGAGTTCCTAAGGTAGGGGTCTAAACCTATTTCAAGGCATTTGGCACAAGGCCTGGCATAATCCTGGGTACCGAATGAAGGGAAGAATGAATGAAAGAGCAAGAAAAACTGAATAGGAAAAGGAAGAACCCTGGTCAAATTCAGCTTCTCTCATGAGAATTCCTGCATCTAGAAGCAACTGTTCTCCCCTCTGCATTCGAGGGGCGTGTGCCCTCACCCACAGGATCTCCCACCTTGAGGCAGTTATCGGAGGTAGGGGACACCTCCTAGGCTGTCTCTGGACTTCCAGCGGCAGGAAAGCTGCCTGGTTGCCCAGTGCCTGGGGCACCCAGGCGGGTTCACCCAGTTCTTGCTGCTTTAGAGCAATGGAGAAGGAAGAGGCAGGACCTGGCCTGAGACTCACCGGTGCCGGCCTCCCGCTCTCGCAGCGTCTGATCCACATAAAGCCGGGTCTTTCGGGGCACGTTGAGTTTCAAGGCCTGGGCTGGTGGGGGGCCCGCCTCACCTCCCCCTTCCACAAACACTGCCGTACGCTTCAGGATCTTGATAATCAGGCCACCGCCTAGGGAAGTGGACAGACAGAAACAGACCTGTCCTCCCCAGTTCTACCCTACATTCCCATTCCTTCCTCCCCAAACAATCTGCCTCATATAGACCCAATTCTGTCCATGTTTGTCTTCCTGCTGAGATTCTGGGTATCTAGAAGGAATAAAGGATGTTTTAATAATGTCCTACTATCCATCCGTTCACTCAGTAGTTACTTATTAACTATTGTGATGTTAATAGTTAATTAACATAACAAATGTTAATTAAATATTGTGATGTCTCCTCAGACACCGAGGAGACTGGGGTGAACAGGAAACACTGGCGCCTGGGAAGTGAAACCAAACTGCTGATGAGCTGGCCTCAGACAGGACGTGTGTCTACGAGCCTTGCTTCCCAAACCCGGGCCTGCCTATGCTTCACATCCACATCTTCTTTCCTAGGGTCTAGCCTGTCACCTTTGCGTCTAACTCTAAAACTCTTGCCAGGTCTAAGTCTGCTCACCTCGTGTGGTCATGATGAGGGTGTTATCTTCCCGCCCATACCGGCCAAAACAAAGGCTGGTCACTGCATCCTGTGGTGGAGACACCAGGACTTAGTCGGGAAAATACCATGGAGAGGAGAGCAAGACTGAGGTGGAGTGATAAGGCTGGGAGACCCCAGATGTGATAGAATAAAGAGATGGGAGGTAAGGCCTGGGGCAACGCTGCCTCGGAACTATTTCGTCTATTTCTCACCTCCCATCCCAGCTCACTGCCGCAGTCACAGTTCAGACTGAATGAATGTCATTGGGCTTCTGGGGTCACCTAACAGGTCCCCAGCCTGGTCTTTTTCCTTAATCTGTCCTTCACACTGATGCCTTTCAAAAATATCAACAGGATCGTGTCTATCTTCTGCCCAAAAAATTCCCATGGCTTTTGTCCTCCTGGTTAGAACGACTTAAGGCCTTCCACATCAGACTCCAACCTCCCTTTACTGTCCCTCTCCTCTTTACCCTCCTCCCACCCCTACAGCAGGCCTATGGTTCAAACCAACTGCTCTCAAACTTTACACATACACACACACACACACACGTTTCACATGTGATATAACCTAAGCTTTCTTTCCTTTTTAATGCTTATTTAGTTTTGAGAGAGAGAGAGAGAGACAGACAGACAGAGTATGAGCAGGCAAGGGGTAGAGAGAGAGGGAGACGCAGAATCCGAAGCAGACTCCAGGCTCAGAGCTGTCAGCACGGAGCGTGATGTGGGGCTCGAACCCACGAACTGTGAGATCATGACCTGAGCTGAAGTTGGACGCTTAACTGACTGAGCTATCCCGGTGCCCCTCTTTTTCTTTTCTTTTTTTTAAAATTTTTTTTTTCAACGTTTATTTATTTTTGGGACAGAGAGAGACAGAGCATGAACGGGGGAGGGGCAGAGAGAGGGAGACACAGAATCGGAAACAGGCTCCAGGCTCTGAGCCATCAGCCCAGAGCCCGACGCGGGGCTCGAACTCACGGACCGCGAGATCGTGACCTGGCTGAAGTCGGACGCTTAACCGACTGCGCCACCCAGGCGCCCCTCTTTTTCTTTTCTTAAGTAGGCTCCACGCCCAATGTGGGGCTTAAATTTCCGACCCTGAGATCTGAGATCAAGAGTCACGTGCTCTACCCAGCCAGCCAGGTGCCCCCTCTGAGCTTTCTTTTTTATGTTGCTGGTTGTGGCCCGTTAAATTAATTTAATGACCCACAACTTAGTGTTTGAAAACTCTAATCCAGGGGCGCCTGGGTGGCGCAGTCGGTTAATCATCCGACTTCAGCCAGGTCACGATCTCGCGGTCCGTGAGTTCGAGCCCCGCGTCGGGCTCTGGGCTGATGGCTCGGAGCCTGGAGCCTGTTTCCGATTCTGTGTCTCCCTCTCTCTGCCCCTCCCCCGTTCATGCTCTGTCTCTCTCTGTCCCAAAAATAAATAAAAAACGTTGAAAAAAAAATTAAAAAAAAAAAAAAAAAAGAAAACTCTAATCCAAATTCCTCAAGCCACCTGTATTCCTTAATCAAGAACATTCATGCCTCTCAGCCTTTGTTCATGCTGTTTTCAGTCTGGAATATTCTTTATGTATTCACTTGGCAAATTGTTTCAAGGCCCAGAGGAACTGCCACTTGCTATGAAATGGCCTGTGAGTTCCACCCCCATTTATCCTTCACCACCCCCCTCCCCCAGTTGCTAGGCCCCTCTGTGCTTTTTCACTACTTTGTTCCGCTTTAGACTTGCTTGTATTTGAATTAGCGGTGTCTCTGGCTAGCTGTCATCTTAAATTATAAATTCCCTGAAGGCAGGATTTAGACATTGTTTTATCCCCCACATGGGCTGTGCACATGAGATGCTCAACAAATGTTTCTGAGATACATCAAAAGTCAAGGGCATCAGGTGGGGATCAGGAGAGGCAGCTAAGAAGCCCCAGAGGTGGGACCAGAACAAAGAGGAGTCAGCAGCTCACCGGGGTGCGGATGACATTGAGCAGGGTCTTATCACGGTAAATGCGGACTTCTCCATTGGCCAGCCCAGCCATGACGGCCTGCAGGCCCCGGGAGTGCTGCTCCAGGAGATTCATGGTCAAGATGGCTGCTGGCATTTGCACTGTCCACAGCTTTTTACCCTGGGAGAGAAGAGCTTCTTACCCTGGGAGCGTTCAGGACACAGCGTGGAAAGAAGGGGTGGCTGGAGTTGCAGGGAAAGAGACACCAGAAGGAATCGCTTGCTAAGGGGGACCAGAGACACATACATGGAGGGGCTGAGGGGTGATGCTTGCCCAAAGGCCACACCTTGTGGGTGAAGCCATGCAGGCTGTCTTGGGTGCTGCCCACCACCAGGACCTTGTGTACCCGGACAAGCCCCACAGGCTGGGCGCTCAGCTCGATGCAGTACTTGGGGCGCTTGGCGTCTCTGTGGAATAAAGACACACTCTCCAAGCTCCAGAGCCTCTCCAAGCCTCGCCTTCCCTGGCTGACACTCCTCTTTCTAAGCCCCACAGACTATCCCTGAAGGAACCTGGGCCCCAAAGCAGATGACCATAGTATTGTTTCCACGCTTACCACTTAGCAGCTCTGTGACCTTGGATAACATGAAGTGTGTTTTCTTTCCCAGTCTCCCTGCTGCCTTTACTACAGTGATTTGTGTGATGACCTGGCATTTAATGGTTTACAGTGAGTGTACTTAGGCTAGGTGAAGTGCCACTGGACTTAGGCAGTGTAGCAATTTGTCAGAAACGCACGAGAAGTCTGCTATGTGTAGACGCACTGTTTTCAGTTTCCCAGCTTCTCAATCTTAGTTTCTCTTATCAAGAAAGTAGGGGTAATTCCTGCCTACGAATCACAGGCTATGGCTCCCCTTCCTTCATGTGATGGCCATCAGATGATCATATCCCATCTGATGACCCATCCGAGAGCCTCCCTCTGGTCTCTGGCCCTCCTTCCAATCTACTCTCCACCCAGCAGAGTAATCTCTTAAAAATATAAATGGCTCATAATATTCTTCTGATTAAACCCCATAAGAGTTTTCAAACTCAAAATCTTTATCATGTCCTAACAGGCCATGCCTGGTCTGCACACATCTCTTTCCACCCTCCCCCCTGACCATCAAGCTTGAGGAGCACATGGCAATGTCTTTTCTATCTTGAATTTGCTTAAGTTTTCTCTGCTTACAACACTTCCTCCCCACTTTTGGAATAACTGGCTCCTTCTTAACCTTCCAAATTATCTCCATAGACAGGTGTTCACTGATCACCTTGGCCCTATTATTTTTGCCCACTGAGCTTGCATTTTTCCTCCAAAGCATGCATCCAATTCGAAATACATCTTGCTTTGTTGACTTTAACATCTGTCTTCCCCTGAGGGCAGGGCCTATGTTTAGTTTATATCATTTAGCAATACATCCTCTATGCTTTACATAATGCTTAAAACGTGGTAGGTGCTCCAAAATATTTCTTTAATTAGAAAATGATTATCAGCCTAAAGCATAAAGAAGTGTCACATACCTATAAAGCAATACAGCAAATGGGAGGCTGTTTTTGTTTCTTCCCATCGCTGACTGCACTGCTCACGTGCTACAGCCACCTTACCCAGTCTCTCACTTTGCCTGCTCATCACACAAGCCTGCAGGTGGCCCCCTATGCACGTGAGCTCACCTTCCTAGCCAAGTTCCCAGCTCTTTCCACTCCCAAATACCAGCCCCAAAGCCCCTGAAACCAGCCGGTTTCTGAGATGTTCCTTCTGGCCCCACAGACCACGATGCAGTTACCTTCTCAGGATATAGATGTTCCCGTTGCGGCAGGCAGCAGCAAGCCGGAACTCCACATCAAACTGGCCGGAAACATCCAGGAAGACGGGGACGCTGGGTAGGCTCATCTGCAAAGGAGAGGCTCAAACATCCCAATTTTCCTGGTGCCCATCCTTCCCTACCTCGAAATAACGCCTGTGAGTTGGTTCCTTGTCCAAAGTCCCAATCTCCTCATCGTCACCCTGCTGGTCACAGTTTTTGTATGCTTTTCCCGGAGGGAAACTCGGCAACAGTTTTGTCTCTACCTTTGACAAAACTATGCCACTTCTAGGAAGGTACCCTAAAGACGTATTTAGATAAACACGCACAGGGGTTTGGGCAAGGAGGCCTACTGCACTGGTGCTGACAGTAGTGAAAACTGAAAACAATGTAAACATACAATGAGTGATAAGGTAAATAAATTATGGTCCATTTACATAAAGGATGTTGTGTGGCCTTTAAAGAAGCTAATGTGGTTTTATACAGATACAGAAAGACACTGATGAGTTGCTAGTATGTGAAAAGAGCAGGTTACGTGATCCTTACCACAAAGCCGTTTTTGTAAAAAAAAAATTATTTATGAGTTATATATCTGTGTCTCAATATAAAAATGTCCAGAAAGACATGCCAAAACTTTAATAGTAGATATTGTGGGTGGTGGTATTTTTGGACACACACTTTTTTCTTTATGCTCATCTACATTTTATAATTTTTCTACAATGTGTATTACCAAGAACTAGGGGCAGGAGATGGGGGAGAGAGTAGAGGGAGGGAATGCAGCCCGGGCCTCGCTATGCCGAGGGCCTGGCCCCATACTGACTGACCTTGGCCAAAATGATGAAAGCCTCCGGGTCCAACACCAGGAGCTCCTTGTTCTCAGTGCCCAGCACCAGGCAGGAAACAGCATCCTCGTCAGCCAGGTTCTTCTTCAAGGTGGTCATGGTGGTGATGACTGTCTGTAGAAGAACTCCAGGAGTCAGCCAGGGGGTCCCCACCCACCATCTCCACAGATACCCCAAGGACACCACAGGAGGGAAGAAAGAGAGCAAAGGAGGAGGAAGAGTATCAGAGATGTGATCTAAGTTTTATGTACAAAAGTATTTATGGCAACAAACCTAACTTTTTTTTTTTTTTCAAAAAAATTTTTTTGATATTTATTTATTTTAGAGACAGAGCACAAGCCGGGGAGGGACAGAGAGCGCCAGAGACAGAATCCGAAGCAGGATGCAGTCTCTGAGCTGTCAGCACAGAGCCCAATGTGGGGCTCGAACCCACGAACCACGAGCCTGAGCCGAAGGCAGACACCCAACCGACTGAGCCACTCAGGTGCCCCAGCAACAAACTTAACTTTCTAACAACAGAGAACTGTTTAAGTCAATTACAAATTTCCATCTGATCAAAAACCACATAGTCATTAAAGAAAAATCACACTTTTAAAAGAAGATTCAATGACAGAGAGAACACTTCTAACGTATTCAGAGAAAAAAATGGGTAAAATGTTATGTTAGTATAATCCTTGTTTAAAAATATATGAATAAAAAAGCACA
Source organism: Prionailurus bengalensis (assembly GCF_016509475.1). NCBI lineage: Eukaryota > Metazoa > Chordata > Mammalia > Carnivora > Felidae > Prionailurus > Prionailurus bengalensis. Next base: position 109,990,621 of record NC_057346.1, on the reverse strand, counting down.
TGCCGGCAGGTGAAACTAATATTTACTCAAATTGGTTCTATCTGGACAATGAAATCACAGGTAATGTTTAATTTCTTCATTGTGCTTTTGTAGAATTTCTACAGTGGGCACATGTTCCTTTTATAATTGTGATTGGAGAGAAAACTTTTCTTTTTTATTTATTTTTAATGTTTATTTATTTTTGAGAGAGAGACAGAGTGTGAGCGGGGGAGGGGCAGAGAGAGAGAGAGGGAGACAGAATCTGTAGCAGGCTCTGGGCTCTGAGCTGTCAGCACAGAGCTTAGACTGACATGGGGCTCGAACTCATGAACTACAAGACCATGACCTGAGGATGCTTAACCGACTGAGCCACCCAGGCTCCCCTGGAGAGAAAACTTTTAAAAGAGAAGAGGATGATCCCTTTTTTAGGAATTTGTCCTATGAAAATAATTTAGCAGGACCAAAATTTTCTCTGGATAAAACTGCTCATTGTGTCTTTTTTTTTTAATGTTTATTTTTATTTATTTTGAGAGAGAGAGAGTGTGCATGAGCAGTGGAGGGGCAGAGAGAGAGGGAGGGAATCCTAAGCAGGCTCTGTGCTGTCAGCACAAAGCCTGACTCAGGGCTTGATCTCACAAACGGTGAGGTCATAACCTGAGCCAAATGAAGAATCAGACACTCAATCAACTGAGCCACCTACTCAACCCGTGTGATTATCTTTAAGATTAAAAAAGAGGAATCATTCTCAATGCCTAGTGGAAAGAAAAAGGTTACAGAAACGTGGATGTTAATGGTTCCCAATTATATAGCTATGACACATATCTTGGAAAGATTGCCTCACTCCCCTAAACTGCATCTTTGAAGCAATAATTAATTTATTTCATGATTTTATACGTACTCAAAGATACTGACACCAGCGGATTTAAGCTGCTGATCAGCAGGAGACAATATTTCCCACAGAATTGGTCTAAGGCTAGCCAAAAGCTGAGGCATGCGTTGGCCAATGTGTTGGCTCAAGTGGCTTCTACAGGAAGTGGAAGGTTCCCATGAGGCTTTCAAAAATGCAGAGAACAGCTCTGGGATGGGACTGAGGGTCAGCCCCTAGGTCAGGAATCACTAGAGTTTACTGAACAGGTTCATCAATAAAACCATTAAAATGATAATTAAGAAAAATATGAAGTGAACAAAAGGGATACATTTCTTACCTAATGACCTGCATGTGAACAGTTACATAAACTATGAATGAAATAATTGACAATTAAGGAAATAATCAAGGGGCCATTAAGAATGGAGTTCTTGGGGCGCCTGGGTGGCGCAGTCGGTTAAGCGTCCGACTTCAGCCAGGTCACGATCTCACTGTTCATGCTCTGTCTCTCTCTGTCCCAAAAATAAATAAACGTTGAAAAAAAAAATGGAGTTCTTTTCTTTAAATTTAAACCTTTTTTAAAAATTTATTTTAGAGAGAGAGAGAAAAAATGGGGGTGAGGGGCAAAGGGAGAGAGGGGGAAAGGGGGAGAGAGGGAAAAGGAGGGAGGGAGGGAGGGGGGAGAGGGAGAGGGAGAGGGAGAGGGAGAGAGAGAGAGAGAGAGAGAGAGAGAGAGAGAGATCTCAAGCAGGCTCCACGCTCAGTGCAGAGCCCAACATGGGGCTTGATCCCACAACCCTGGGATCATGACCAGAGCTGAAATCAAGAGTCGGATGCTCAACTGACTAAGCCACCCAGGCGCCCCAAGAATGGAGTTCTTTTTTTTTTTTTTTTTTAATTTTTTTTTTCAACATTTATTTATTTTTGGGACAGAGAGAGACAGAGCATGAACGGGGGAGGGGCACAGAGAGAGGGAGACACAGAATCGGAAACAGGCTCCAGGCTCTGAGCCATCAGCCCAGAGCCCGACGCGGGGCTCGAACTCCCGGACCGCGAGATCATGACCTGGCTGAAGTCGGACGCTTAACCGACTGCGCCACCCAGGCGCCCCAAGAATGGAGTTCTTAAAGACTGTTTAAATGCTCAAGATATAATGTTACATACTCAAGGAAAACAAATTATAAAGCATATTTGTAAGAAAATGTACCAAAATGGTAAGAATGAGTACCACTGGGTAGTAAGATTATAGTCATTTCTCCTTTATACTTCTCTTTATTCTCTAATGAAAATATGTTATCTTTACTCTTAAGAGAAGAAAAGGTATGTAAAGTTCTGCAACTACCTATGTTAATTCAAAGCTGCCACTGTTGACTGGAAACGTAAGGCCCTGCAGCTTTGTGACCATTACGTGTGGCAGGGGCTGGAAAGGAAACTATAAAGTGACACTAGTGGGGGTTGGTTGTAGAATTTACCACTGATGTTATGAGGTCTTTAAAAAAATTGCCCACCTTTTTTATAGGGAAAGAAAGAGCGAAGGGGCATTACCTGCCGCTTGATGGACTTGGATTTGTGCTGGCTCACAAATGCCTCCATTTCACTCAGCTCCAGCTGTAGAAACCTGCACACACAGAGAACTGGCACCTGCATGCCCTGGGCCTACTTCCCTCCACAGGCCATTCCACAGCCACTCCCTCCCCCTGGAGCTTCCGGAGCCCCGGTCCTCCACAGGGCCCTTACCTGAGTGACTGTACCGACAAAGGCACCTCTGCCTTCTCTCTGAAAGGAGAGGGGCAATCGTGGCAGATTTAGTTGAGGAACAGGGCCCTGGGGTTCAGACCAAGCACGGGATGAAGGAGAAGGGGTGGGGGGTCAAGGGAGGGGTGGGAGGCATATGAAGGGGAAAGTGGGCTCTCACCGGATGCCTTCCAGCATCTCCTTCAGCGTCAAGGGGTCGATCCGGTCCTGTGACAGCAAGGGAATAAGGTTAAGTCTGTGAGCTCCAGAGGCAGGCAGGGAATGAGGATGACTCCGTGGCGGCCATCTTTGCCTTCTCATTCCCATCCCCGACATCACTTACCTCCTTGGCCTGGTTCCAAAGATCTTGTTCCAGGGGGTTTGGCGGCAACTGGGGCAGGCTGAACTTGAAGTAGGGCCTAAGATTCTTATACACATACACACAAGGGCCTGAAGCGAGTGCCAGAGCTGGTGTCCGGGGTTCATGTTGCTCCATAAGGAAGGTGGCGGCCGCAGCTGGCAGTGCAGGTAATGGGCTTTCAGTCAGCACTGTGGGTCCTTTGAGCACCTTCAGGCGGGGATGCTGCCCACCTGGGCCAAGATCCCCCACCACCAGCTGTAGAAAGAGGCTGGCTTATTCCAGGCTCAGGGTCTAAAGACCTCTCCACTGACCCCCTTCTTGGGCTTAGCCTTTTTGCCAGGGCACATTCATTCACTCCTATATCAATGTACCAAAGGTGTGGGGCAAGGAGACTCTGCAAAAAGGCTTGCAAGTTATATGACCTTGGGAGAGTTGATTAAACTTCCTGAGCCTCAGTTTTCCTACCCGCAAAATGGGAATACCTATCTCATGACACTTGTAGTGAAAATCCAATGAGGTAATGAATTAAGCAACCTGGTGAAGGCTAGTGAGGAGTAGGTGGCAGATGATGTTTTCGTCATTCATTTGGGAATCACTTCTTCAGAGCCTGCTCCATGCCAGGCACTATTCTAGACAGTGAACAGTGGCTAAAGTCAGTGACGTGCTGGAAACTCATATCTGGGCCTCTGAAGCCTGGCTTCCAAGTGGGAAGAGAGCACAAGCAGGCATGCAGACAGGATGTGCTCTGTGGACAGAGAGAAGAACCAAGCTCCCCAGTCTCTCTTTTCCACCCTCCAAACTATCCTCCAAGCTACTGTGTCTGCCAAGCAAGCCCATTCTCCCAAGTGAGGCCTTCAAGGCCTCTCTGATCTGGTTTCCAACCTGTTTTCCATCACCTTCCAATCTATGCTATTCTCCAGCCAGGATGGGGGCTGCCACAGAACATCTGGATTCTGAGAATGTACAGTGTGCCAGGAGCCACAGCAGGCACTACATGCATCTTTTCATTTAGTCCTTTCAACAACTCATGGGATAGGTACTATTATTAGCCCCATTGCACAGATGGGGAAGCTGTGACTTCGAGATGTTAGGTAAAAGTCACTCGAGCAAGTGGCGGAGCTCGGACTGGAATCTAGGTCTGTCTGAGTCTAAACCAGTGGTATTGACTACTATTTTACTTACTTACTTACTTACTTATTTATAGAGTTTGAGTGTGCATGAGCAGGGGAGGGGCAGAGAGAGATGGAGAGAGGAAGGATCCCAAGCAGACAGCACTGAGCCCGACTCGGGGCTTGAACTCACAAACTATGAGATCCTGACCTTAGACGAAATCAAGAGTTGGACACTTAACCTAATGAACCACCCAGGTGCCCAACTACTACTTTTATTGGCTTTCCCTTTCTAACTTCAAATTTACTCTTTCAAAATACGCTATAAACTTCCAAGTCTCTGTGCCTCTACTTGTGCTGTTCCCTCTGACTGGAATGCTTCCCCCCTCCCCTCTTCCATACCTTCTTGATACATTTCTTTCATCCTTCAACACCCAGTTCACATGTTACTGCCTCCTGGTGCCTCCAGATAGATTTCACTATTCTCTCCCTGCTGCTCCCATAACACTTTCCATATATTCAATTTTAACATCCTTTTGTTTACTCCATAAAAATTTACTGAGTACCCAATTTGGGCCAGGCACTGGGCTAGATTCTGGGAATCAACAAACTAGCTCTTAAAAGTTATTTCACAAAAGCATCGAATATTTCACATTAGTTATTGGAGCTGTGATTTCTATAACTTTCACTGCTATAAATCCAGTGCCAAGCACACACTAGGTATTCAGTCCATATTGATGGATAAATTAAGGGCAGTGTCTGTATCTCTTCCCGACTGTGTACTGATTCATTTCTTTTTTTTTTTTTAAGCATAGTTTTTTTTTTTTTTTTTTTAATTTTTAAGTCTTTATTTATTTTTGAGAGAGAGACCAAGTGTGAACAGCGGAAGGGCAAGGAGAGGGAGACACAGAATCTGAAGCAGACTCCAGGCTCTGAGCTGTCAACACTGAGCCCGATGTGGGGCTTGAACTCACGAACTGTGAGATCATGACCTGAGCCGCTCCGATGCCCAACCGACTGAGCTACCCAGGCACCCCCTGATTCATTTCTGACTTTAGAGTCTGCACAATGCCTGACACACAGTAGAGGTTCACTGCACACTTGCCAAGTTGCAGAATGCTTTAAGGACAGGAATTGGGGGCATATGTCCACCGAATTCTCCTGTACTCTCCATGAAGGGTAGGGTTCCAGACCTGTCTTCTAACTGCCCAAATAACATGCCCACTGTGGGTTCAGTGCCCATGGTTGAGCCATAGTGGAACAAACACATGACTGGGAATGCAACCAGACCCAGGTCTGCCACCTTTTACAAACTCACTAAGCTTACTCAGTCTGAATCTATTTTCCCATTAACAAATTGGGAATAAATATGTATGTATGTATGTATGTGAAAATGTTCAAAAAGGGTCTAGTCCAGAAATGGACACTCAATATATGTTAACCCACTTAGCCCAAAATATTTCTCAACCTTTTAAAAACCTGTACCTTTAATTTTAAAATTTATTTATTTATATTTTATTTATCTTTATGTTTTTATTAAACTTACAACTTAACCTTTTTATTAAAGTTTTCAGTCATATACAAAAGCAGAGAGATTAATATAATGAATCCCCAAGTACTCACCATCCAGTTTCAATAATTAGTAACTCATGGCTAATCTTAAAATCTATGCTCATTATATATTTTTAATTTTTAATGTTTACTTACTTTTGAGAGACAGAGACAGAGCATGAGTAGGGAAGGGGCAGACAGAGAGGGAGACACAGAATCCAAAGCAGGCTCTAGGCTCTGAGGTGTCAGCACAGAGCCTGACGTGAGGCTCAAACCCATGAACTATGAAATGATGACCTGAGCTGAAGTCGGATGCTTAACCAACTGAGCCACCCAGGCGCCCCTATTTATTTATTATTTTAGAGAGAGGGAGAGCATGCAAGCAGCGGAGGGAGCAGAAAAAGAGAGAGACAGAATCCCAAGTAGGCTATACTCAGTGCAGAGCCCTAGGTGGGACTCCATCCCATGACCCTGGGATCACTACCTGAGCCAAAAACAACAGTCGGACATCAACGACTGAGCCAATCAGATGCCCCTTGCCCTTTTAATAAACATAAAGCTCTCTCTTCCTTCCCTTCTACTTGCTCTCCAAATTCCAACGCCCCACTCCCAACCAACGGATGTGCCCTTCCAGCAAGGAATTATGTCAAGTTAACAAAATTAAGAGGCCTTGTCTTGGTAGAATCCCCAGCAGCATTTTGTTCTGCTTTGCTTTCTGCAGTCTGTATTCTGAAATCAACAAGTTCTCTTCACTATCCACATAAAAATAAAAATTAACACTAAATGTACTTTTTCAGGGTACATGAGCTCCAGATTATGCTGAACTTCTTTGGAGCCATCAGGAAACCTCATTTCTGATATCTCCCCACCCCCCAATTCTCTTTCAGCTGAGGGGATATGCTTACCTTGTACTCCCCATCCCCATGCAAATCTGCCAGCGCTGGAAAACACAAAAGGGCCATAAACCGGGGTTTCAGAAGCTTTGAGGCTTCACTACAGAACCATTATTTGACCCCTCCACCCCACCCCACTCCCCCCACCCAGAAGCAGGGGTTCCTGGTCCCAGAGACTCACCCAGGCAGCTGGAAAAGGTGTGGATGTTGGCCACGGGGTCGTAGTGTGCGTCCAGCCATTTCGAACTGGCCTCGTTGCTGGGAGAGGAGGGAAAGAGGTGGGCGCTGAGTCCCAAGGGAGAGTAAGAAAACTTTGAGGGGGCTAGTCTCAGAGTGAAGTGTGTAGGGCGCTCTGAAATGGGGATACAGAACCTCTGGGTCCAAGTCCAGGCTCCACCACAGGCTCCCTGAGTGACCCTGAGTCACACACACGCATATTCACTCCTTGGGCTTCAGTTTCCCTACTTGATCCCTAAAATCCGTTCAAGGACACCCGGTGCCTTCCGAGAACCGCAGGTGCCCAGATCCCAGGGCCCAAGACCCCCTCTTTACATTTATAGGAAAGGAGGCCTCGAAGACCCCGGCCTTCACCTCTCAGCTCGGCCGCAGTCGGAATCAGACGAAGACGCAGCAGCCATCTTCGCAGACGTCGCCTTGGCAACCGGCTTCGGCCAGCCGCCGCGCAACGCCCAATAACGCCCGGGCTGGGGGAAGCGCGCGTACAAAGGTTCCGGGCACTCAGCTTTCCGGCCCAGGGCAGGGAGGTCGCCGTGCGGCAGACGCTGCACTCGGTTGAGCTTCTGGCTGCTGAGGCGCAGTCTCTCGTCCCAGCTCATAGGTTTTACCTTTGCTCCTTCCCAGCCTGAACTTGGGGGCCCTGGAATCTCTGGGTTATTGACAGGACCCTCTGGCCTCAAGGCCTGGAGGGAAGCCCTTCTAGTGTTTATGAGCAGTGAGAGTAACTGCTTACCCTCTTCATCCTCATGGTTAACCGGGCTGGAAAGGTTCTATGTCCTTTCTTCCCATCTTGCTCTAGCGGTCTGGGCTCGGAGAAACAAAACACGGGGTTAAGAGATTAAATCCTAGGATGACTGACGTTGAGAGTTTCTATAGTTTTTAGTCTCCTGTAATATTTTATTTTATTTTTAATTTTTTTAACGTTTATTTATTTTTGAGACAGAGAGAAACAGAGCATAAACGGGGGGAGGGTCAGAGAGAGAGGGAGACACAGAATCGGAAACAGGCTCCAGGCACTGAACCATCAGCCCAGAGCCCGACGCGGGGCTCGAACTCACGGATGGTGTGATCATGACCTGAGCTGAAGTCAGATGCTTAACCGACTGAGCCACCCAGGCGCCCCTCCTGTAATATTTTAAAATACAGGAAATGCCACAAAGGAGGACTGCAAAAATGGTTCTATGTTCCTCTTCGTGTTTGTCTTGTACCATCTAGAGGTGATATCAAAATCCTATTGTAGAGGGGAGCCTAAAACTGACCTTCCTTCCCTTCCCCAGGGCTCCCGTTACCCTCCTGGGAACAAATGAGAAGTGAGGCAAACGCAAGGATTCACACAGATCACAAAGATGGTGGTTGTTTCTAATATTTATTTTTCTGGTTATAAAAGTAATACATGAAGAGCACTGGATTGGGAGAGGTTTTGAGTCCTGCAGGATCTAGACAGGTCACTTCTCACAACTTCCATTCCCTCACTTGGCAAGCAGAATAAGGAGCCTGGCCTTGCCCACTCTACCAAGGGCAGTGCAGATCAAATGAGATAACACAGGAGAAGCACTTGGTAAACTGGAAAGTGCTGAAAAATGGAAGAGGTTAGTGTCACCACCCTCGGCTGAGGTAGCACCAAGGTCTGAGCTCCTGCTCCTCCCCTAGCATACACGTGGTTTGATGGAGTTGAGGGAGGAGCTGCATAAATCGGTCTCAAGCCTGGCCAGATGGGGCCTCACTGGGGCACTTCCAGAACCGGGCATCAGCTGTGGCCAGTTGGGTGAGGATCTCCTCCAACTCGGGCCCGTCCTCTGGGAAGCGCTCAGAGAAGGATTGGATGAGACCAGCAGCCGAGGCCTCATACTCGAGGAGCTGCACTTCTGAGCCTGGGGAGGAGGATAAAAAAAAAAAAAACAGCAACAGGGAAAGGTCTTAATAGGGAAGCAGATAATCATAATCATAGAAGCAGGTAGTTACCAGGTGCCAAGAATCGTGCTCGGTGTTTTATTATCGATTTAATCCTTATAATAACTCTATGAAGAAGGAAGTGTTAAAGGGGGAGTAGTCAATAAATTGACTCTAATCTAAAGGGGGAGAGTCAATAACTCTATTAAGAAGGAAGTGTTAAAGGGGGAGTAGTCAATAAATTGCTGCACTCATTCACTCATTCATTCATTCATTCATTCACTTAATGAGTATATACTCTAGTGCCATGTTAGGTTAGACAGATAGTCCTTGACCTCCAAAAGCTTACAGTCCAGCAACTGCTTCATCTCTGACTACTGTGGGACCTTGGGAACATTTCACAAGCTCTCTAAGCCTCACTTTCCTCATCTATAAAATGGGAATGAGCATAGTACCTCTTCTCTCAAGAAGCTATGGTGACTAAATACAACAATGCACAGGAGTACCTGGGTGGCTCAGTCGGTTGAGCATCTGACTTTGCTCAGGTCATGATCCCAGGGTCATGGGATTGCGCCCCATGTCAGGCTCCATGCTAAGCATGGAGCCTGCTTAAGATTCTCTCTCTCTCCCTCTGCCCCTCTCCCCCACTTGTGCACTCTCTCTCTAAAATGAAAAGAGAAATATGATAATGCATGGAGTAAATGCCCAACAAGTGCTAGGTATCACTAGCATCGTTATCTCTGAACCCATCAGAGTTAAAAGGGCACCTATATAACTCACAGGCTGTTCTGGGGGGTCCCCTGAATACTCATGGGAAGAATTTCCCTCCAACATACTTCCAATGCTTTACCACTCATAGAACCTTGTTGTGCTCTTGTGGCATTGCGGGGTGTATGTAGCTAATACCACAGGCTTTGGGTTCAGACAGCCCATGTTCAAATCCTGGTTCCGCCACCCACTAACTGTTGACCTCAGACAAATACACAGCTCCTCTGTGTCTCAATAGGGGTAATAACTTCCTCAGTGGGTTGCTGGGAGTTAATCACAGGAAGTTTTTACCCAGTGACTGCCACATAAAAGTCCTCAGAAGTTAGTCACCACCACCACCACCACCATATCTTTGAAAATCCAACCTGCTCTTCAGGCTTAGTTTAACCACTTCCTCCCCAGAAGCTTCACCGATTCCCCTGAAGGTGAATGTGACCTTCTCTAAGTGTTCAGATCACCGTTTGGGCCTCTTGGGTGCTTATTAACACTCCCTGGGTGTGATCATTTCTCTCTAGGCCTTATTCCTAATGGACTGTGAACTCTTGAGGCAGGGGCCTGGGTCTGATTCATTGCTCCATCCCCAAGGGCCCACATAGGGCTGGACAAGCAGAGCAATGCTGTTGTAATGAGCATTTATTATGTGTCTGGCATGATTACTCATTTGACATGCATTGAGCAGCTCCTGTGTGCCAGGCCCTATACTAGCTACTTGCTGGGGATATGCCATTTTCGCTGACATGGAGGCAAGGCAGGCAAGGAAAATAGCAAAGAGTGACAATGCATGAAGGAATCACTTTAGGTTGAGGGGTCAAGGACAGCCTCTGCCAGGAGGTGCCATTTTAACAGAGACCAAAATGACAAGAAGGACCAACCAAAGATCGGGGGAGGACTGTACCCAGCAGAGGAAACATTGAGTGCAAAGGCTATGGCAGCCTCAGGGGGCAAGCTCAGGGGGCTGGAGAAATGAAAGGCCATGAACCTGGAGGCCAGTGAGTCAGGGAAGAGGGGTCCCAGAGGCCTGCTAGGGGCCCGGGCCAAATCCCCTGGAGCCTCTGGAGTGCAGCGTGAAGAGTTGGAAATAAGCCTCTTAAATGTGTTTTCCTTGCCAGTCGGAGGTAATTATTTCATTTAGCCTTCACGACTGCCCATGACTCTGGTAGTGAGGAGCACTCTTAATTCGGCTCTTGGTTCTTCCAGTAAAGAGCTGTAAGCCTTGAACAATTTAGTCTCTGTGCTTGTTTTCTTAACTGTAAAGTGGGGATAATACCTACCTCATTGGGTTATGGTGTGAGGATTTATTTTTATTTTATTTTTTAAGTAAGCTCTATGCCCAAAGTGGGACTTGAACTCATGACCTCAAGAGCAAGCCAGGCACTGCTATGGTCAGGATTTAAAGGGTTAATCCAAGGAAAGCACTAAGAGCTTGAAGAGAGTACTTAATTTAGGTTTACTACAGTGTCAGCACACAACCAACACTGGCTCTATGACTGAAGACACCCAAGCCAAGAGAGGTTAAATGATTAGGCCAAGGTCACAGAACAGCTCTGAAGCTCATGTGGTAACCACTGTATGGCACTAACTCATGTGACAGGAGACAGGAACGATGGGTCAGGAGGGGAGCGGAAAGTGAATGCAGCAGCGGGCTGGGACCCCAGGGGCCTCTAATACAACAGGTACAAGTGCAGTGCAGACAGGGTCAAGGCTTCTGGAAACAGGATTATCATTTGAGGAGGGAGAGGGACCATGGGGCTGCTGATCTCTCTGCTGGGCTCTACAGAGTCACCTTGTCCCCAGAGTTCCACCAGCCTGCAGGGTTCCAGCTCACTGCCTGCCCTGACCTCTCCTTATCCCCAGGCACCGAGAGGCCTGATTCTCCAGGACTATTCCTGGCCTCCCATAAGCTTGAAGTCTGTCTGTTCCACTAGCCCCTGCTCTGCTGGCCTTCCTCAAACCTCCAGTCACTGTCTTATAAGCAGCACAACCGTGTGTGTAGCAGGGAGGTGGTAGATGCTGAGGTTTTGGCCTGGGGTTTGGTCTGGGGTTTGGCCTGGGGTTTGACTGTGGCAGGGAGGGAGAGAGGCAGGAGTCACTTCAGGTAGCCTGAGCCCAGGGATTGGTTCCAGGCCTCGTCTCTCATGGGGCCCTGAATGGCCCCCCATCAAAGGAGGCTCAGCAGTCTGTTACCTTCAAGACGAGTGTTGGGCTGAACGATGAGCTTCCGAGATTCCTTGCGGAGCAGCACGGTATCCCTGAGGGTGAGGAAGCACTCAGGGGGTGCATCAGTGACCGCTGCGTACCCCTCATACAGGGCCCGGCCTCCGGCCACATCTCCCGTGGACTTCAACACCTGTGGGAAGGCAGGAAGAATCAGTGCCTATGACAGGCACCTCCCCTGCATCCATGGCGCTTTGCCAGGGGCTGCAGCCAACTGTGCCCAGCCCTGGACAGTATCTGCTCTCTCGTGGTGTTACTGTGCTGAATATGTGAGAAATGTAGATCAAGGGCTTAGCTCATAGTAAGTGCCCAGTAAAGTGAAGCGAGTATTTCTCATTTGGTTGTCTCATTTGAGCTGTGGACAGAGAAAGCATTACCATCGCTTTTTTTTTTTTATTTCACATACACAAAATATATAGTATATATATTAGGTTATAACATATGGGTCATAAACAATGTAATACATAGGTTATAAAAAATAATAAGACACCCATGCAACCAGCACCCAGCTTGACTTAGCTCCTTCCTTTTTTTAAAAAATTAAATTTTTAAAAAAGTATTTATTTATTTTTGAGAGAGAGAGAGCATGCACATGAGCAGGGGAGGGACAGAGACAGAGGGAGAAAGAGAGAATCCCAAGCAGGCTCTGCACCATCAGCATGGAACCTGAGGTGAGGCTCAAACCCATGAACCATAAGATCATGACCTGAGCTGAAATCAAGAGTCAGACGTTTAACTGACGCAGGTGCCCCCACACCAAGAAAAAAAAAATTTTTATGTTTATTTATTTTGAGAGAGAGGAGAGACAGGGCATGAGCAGGGGAGGGTCAGAGAAAGAGGGAGACACAGAATCTGAAGCAGGCTCCAGGCTCTAAGCTGTCAGCATGGAGCCTGATGCAGGGCTCAAACCCACAAACCGCGAGATCATGACCTAAGCTGAAGTTGGACACCCAACTGACTAAGCCATTCAGATGCCCCCAATTTTTAAAAATTAAGTAGGCTCTATGCCCAACATGGGGCTAACTTATGCCATCAAGAGTCACATGCTCTACCCGACTGAGCCAGCCAGGCACCCCAAGTTAGCTCCCTTCTTGACTGCATCCTAGGGCTTCCTGTCTGAGGATATAGTCCCCGATTCTGTGCTTATCGTTCCCCTGTGTTCCCTAAATTCTGCTCTCAACCATGTTATTTTAACTTTGGCTTATGTCCTATGATTTGCTTTTTCTGCTCAATTTATGTCTGAGATTCATCTGTAGCTATAGTTCACCCATCTCACTGCTGTCCAGTATTCCACTTATAAACACAAACAATTTAATCTCTTCCCATGCTGATGGGCAGCTTGTGCTGTTTGCCATTTGGCACCGCTGTTGACACCCTTTGTATCTCCTGCTGAACAGAATGAACAGATGCAGGTTTCTCTAGGAGAATCATTTGTCTAGAGGTCAGGGGAATGCTCCATCTTAGATGAGCCCACCTTGTTCTCCAAAGTTGTTGGACCAGGCGATGCTCCCGGAAACAGTGGCTGGCAGTCCTGACCACCTGGTATACCCGGCTGGTGTTGGCAGTTCTTCATTTTTGCCAAGCTAGTGGTATAAACCTCATGTGGGTTAAGCTGTGCTTTCCTGATTGCTCAAGAGGTTGAACGTCTTCCCAGAAGTCGATGCATCATTCATTTTCCTCTCCAGTTCATGAGTTTTGCTTATTTTTGTGTTGGGTTGTCCTTTCTTCACCTTTTTTTTTTTTAAGTTCTTTATTTATTTAAATACTAACCTTTTGTTAATACATATGTGGTAAATACCCTATCTTAGTTTAAGATTCATCTTCTCACATTATTTATGGTAACTTTTGATGAGTAAAAGCTATTTTTTTTTAATTTTTTAATGTTTATTTATTTTTGAGAGAGAGAGAGACAGAATGTGAGCAGGGAAGAGGCAGAGAGAGAGAGGGAGACACAGAATCCAAAGCAGGCTCCAAGCCCTGAGCTGTCGGAACAGAGCCCGACACAGGGTTTGAACCTACAAACTGCGAGATTGACCTGAGCCAAAATTGGACACTCAACCGACTAAGCCATCCAGGTGTCCCTTTTATTTGTATTTTTAGTTTAATCTTAAAGATTTAATTTTTAATTTAAATTTATCTTATTTTTTAACTTTTAAATGTTTATTCATTTATTTTGAGAGAGAGACAGAGCACATGCATACAGCGGAAGGGCATAGAGAGGGAGACAGAGAATCCTAAGCAGGCTCTGTGTAGACAGTGGGACTTGACCCCATGAACTGTGAGATCATGACCTGAGCTGAAATCAAAAGTCAGACTTTTAACATACTGAGCCACCCAGGAGCCCCTAGAGGTTTTATTTTTTTAAATAATCTCTACACCCAACATGGTGCTTAAATTTACAATACTGAGATCAACAGCCTCACCCACCACTGACTTAGCCAGCCAGGTTCTCCAATAAAAGCCAATTACTTTTTAAAGTTTTTATTTATTTATTTTCAGGTGGGGAGGGGCAGAGAGAGAGGGAGAGAGAGAATCCCAAGCAGGCTCTGCACTATCTGTGTGGAGCCTGACCCACTAACTGTGAGATCACGACTTGAGCCGAAACCAAGAGTCAGACGCTTAACCAACTGGGCCACCCAGGCATCCCAAAGCTATTTTTTTTTTTTTTAATGGAAAGGATTCTTTTTTTTATTATTATTATTTTTAATGTTTTATTTATTTTTGACTGAGAGAGAGAGACAGAGCATGAGCAGAGGAGGGGCAGAGAGAGAGGGAGACACAGAATCCGAAGCAGGCTCAAGGCTTTGAGCTGACAGCACAGAGCCTGATGCGGGGCTCGAACTCACAGACCGCAAGATCATGACCTGAGCCAAACTCGGACACTCAACCGACTGAGCCACCCAGGCGCCCCAGCTATTTTGAATGTAGTTAAAAGGACTGATCTTTTCCCTGATAGCTGGTGCTTCTTGTGCTTAGAGAAATTCTCCTTCACCATGAGGTCATAAAGATATTCTTCTCCCAGTTTAAAAGTTTGCCTTTCCTATGTAAGACTTTAATCTCGTGGTGTTGACTATGTATTGCAGAAGGTAGAAATCCAGTTTGGCTCTCCATAAGGAGAACCTGTTGTCTCAGCATGACTTATTAAATGGTCCCTCCCTTCTCCAGTGGCCTACCATGTCCCTTCTATCATCTACGAGAGTCAATGCCTGGTTCTTGGTTCATTCCACTGGTCAGTTTGTCTATTCCTGCCCTAGGGCTATAATGAACTTAATAATCTTAGAATAAATTTTGGTATCTGATGGAATGAGTCCCCCAACTGGTTTTGCTTCAGGACTGCCTTGGCTCTTCATCATGATCATTTATGCTTCCATCTAAATCTTGCAATCAGCTTGTCAAGTTCCATGAAAAACCCTCTTGGGACTTTATTCAACCCTGTGAAACTCTTTATTAATTTCAACAATTTGTAGATTTGTTTGGCTTGCCTAGTCATATCATTTGCAACAAAGAGTTTTGTTTCTTCCTTTTGAATGCCTCAACTTTACATTTTTCTTCTCGTTTCCTTCCAAAACCTAAGACCTTCAGTAAATTGTTGATCAGAAGTGGAAATAGGGAGCATTTTTGTCTTCTTTCTAATTTTTATTTTATTTTATTTTGGTCTTCTTTCTGATTTTAAAAGGAGTGTTGTAGTGTTTCAACAGTTGACAGCTATTTTCATTTTTTGAAACATTCTTTATCAGTTCAGAAAATTCTTTTCAACTCTTGAGTTTTTGGGTTAATTTTTTTTTCTTAAATGTTTATTCATTTTTGAGAGACAGAGAGAGACAGAGCATGAGTGGGGAAGGGGCAGAGAGAGGGAGACATGGAATCTGAAGCAGGCTCCAGGCTCTGAGCTGTCAGCACAGAACCCAATGTGGGGCTTGAACTCACAAACTGCGAGATCATGACCTGAGCCAAAGTCGGACACTCAACCGAGCCATCCAGATGCCCCTAAACTCTTGAGTTTTTAAAGAGGTGTTTTTTTTTTATCATAAATGGATATAAAGGGTCTTTAAGAGCTTTTTCTAAATTTATTGAGATGATTGTGGTTTTTCTCTTTTAATCTGTTAATATGCAATTTTCATAAATGTATTTTCTAATGCTAAATAAACCTTGCATTTCTGGGATAAATCCACGTTGGTATTTTCTAGATTTGGTATGCTAGGATCTTGTTTAGAATTTTGGTATTTACATTTTCCTTTTTGGAACTATCTTTGACTTTGGTATCCAGGTCAAACTAGCATTATAAAATGAGGTGGAGAACATTCTCTCTTTTTCCATTACCTGGAAGAGTTTATGTAAGATTGATACCACCTGTTACTTGAATAGTCTGAAAGATTCACCTATAAAACTCTTAGTATTTTTTGTATGAAGACTTTAGATCACTGATTTAATTTTTATAATGGCTGAAGGACCATTCGAGTCATCTACTCATGAGTGGACTTCAGTATGTTTTATTTGTCTAAGAATTTGTCCACTTCAACAAAGTTGTGAATTTTATTGATGTAAGTTTCTGATATATTTGTACTTATGTGCCCTTTAAGTTTCTACTTTTATTTGTGTCTTCGCTCTTTTTCTTGACAAACCTTGTCAAATGTTTGTCGATTTTATTATCTTTTCAAATAATCAACTTCGGACTTGTTGGTCTTCTCCATAGTTGTATTTCAGCTCCTTTGTGTCTGCTCTTATATTTGTGATTTTTCCCCTTCTATTTTCTATGTATTTCCTTCTCCTCCCTGAATTCTAAAACTTGATGGACTTATGAATTGGGTCTTTACTCAGTTCTAGGAAATTCTCAGCCATTATCTCTTCTAATATGTCTTCCCCCTCCCCCTCTCTCTCCTTTCCTCTTAAAGTTTCAGTTTACTTCCTTAGACCTTTTCACATTGTCTCCCATGACTCTCCACTTCTCAATTTTCTTTTTTTTTCCTTTTTAAGTTGTGTGTGTGTGTGTGTGTGTGTGTGTGTGTGTGTGTGTGTGTGTTTAGAAAGAGAGCAGAGCAGGAGAGAGAGACAGGGGGGAAGAGAGACAGAATCTCAAGCAGGCGCCATGCTCAGTGCAGAGCCCAAAAACGAACTGTGAGATGACCTGAGCTGAAACCAAGAGTTGGATGCTCAACTAGTTGAGCCACCAAGATGCCCCTCTTTCAAAATTTCTATCTTTGTCTCTGTGCTACCTGCTGTATATTTTCTTTTATCTTTAGCTGAATCTAAAACTTGTTTAACCTGCCTATTTTTAGTTTCATTGGCTGGATAGTTTATTTCTGGGAGTTCCATGTGACTCTTTTCCAAGTATCTGACATTTTGTGGGTCTGATCCTTACTTCTGCCGATCTGCAGGTGGCAAAGTAGGACTCCTGCTAGGGCTCCCACCAGGTAAGCCTCTTCCTCTTAGACCCAGGGTTACAAGGTTATTAGCTCTAGTAAAGAAAACCAACGGGGACCTCTGAGGGATCAGTTAAAGAGAACATCTTGTCTTTCTGTCTTCCCAACAGTACTGAGCACACGGAAGTACTGGACACACATTCACCAAGCTGACATGTCAGACCCCATGAGCTTAAACCAGAGAGCTGGTAACACGGATGCCAGTGGGAGGCAGATGGTTTCATAAACCTGCCTAAGGCAGGTATAGGTAGTAGGGAGTAGACCTGGCAAACTGGAGAGTCCTGCCATGCCCAGATGTCCAAATATGGTGGCTCCTGCCTAGTTTCAGCCTCTTGTTCACATGGGACTTGAGCCTACTGATGCCAGTCCTTCCAAGAAGACAGAAATACAGATTTATACCAAACCTTGCCAATTTTCACAATACACGGTGGGCCAAAATGGACTGTGTGTGTGACCCCGGCTGAAGCCTCTCCTTACGGAAATGCCTTCATCTTCCCCGCTTGCGGTCTCCTTGCTGTCCTCTTGGCTTTTACTAAGGGGCTAATAAAACAAAGAGCCACACCAGAAATGCTTCCATATTCTGTTTCTTCTGTAAAACTATTGCTGAGGTCACTGTCCATCCTGCTGAATGATTCCTCTTATACAGAGACTGAACTGGTTCAGTCCCTAGAACGGAACACTTTGTGCTTGTTCACTACTCAGTCGCAGTTCAATATTGGCCTAGGATTTGGGAGATTTGACTCCTTCACCTAGTGACTTGTTGTTGCTGTTATTATTACTATTACTATTAACAGACTATTTTGGAATAATTCAGATATGCAGAAAAGCTGCAAAGATAAAACAAAGAGTTCTCATATGCCCCTTGCCCAGCGTCTCCTGTTGTTAACATTGTACAAAATTGGTACATTAACTAACAACTAAACTCTAGACCTAATTTAGATTTCACTAGTTGTCCCGTTAATGGCCTTCTTCTATTCCAGAATCTAAGACATCATATTGCATTTTGCATCTACTGACGTTTAATTTCTAATTTTACTTTAACGGCCAAATATCTTTTATTTAAAAAAATGCCTTTCTTGGGGCGCTTGGGTGGCTCAGTCGGCTGGGCGGCCGACTTCGGCTCAGGTCATGATCTCGCGGTCCGTGAGTTCGAGCCCCGCGTCAGGCTCGGTGCTGATGGCTCAGAGCCTGGAGCCTGTTTCGGATTCTGTGTCTCCCTCACTCTGACCCTCCCCCGTTCATGCTCTGTCTCTCTCTGTCTCAAAAATAAATAAACGTTAAAAAAAAAAATAAAATAAAAATACATCATTGTTTTAAAAAAAAAAAAAAGAAAAAAAATGCCTTTCTGGAAATAGGCAGGAGTATAAACACAGAGGTATTTGCTGAATTGAAAAGCTGGGCCTTCTACTGGTTGAAAAAGCCGGCAGGACCCCGCTCCAATGGAAGTCGCTGCACCATGAAGAGCGAGCCTTCAGTGGCTCTTAAACTTTGCTGAGTGTCAGACTCACCTAGCAGGCAGGTAAACATGCATATTCCTGGACCCTGCTCTCACAACTTCTGAATCAGGTCTGGGGTGGTGCCCAAGAATCTGCATTTGTAGCCTGCTCCTGGGTGATGCTGGTGCTGGTGATCCATGGACCACACCTAACGTCACGCTGGCTTGGAGAACACGACATTTTATCTCAGTATGTCGTTTCATGTGATTCCTGCCAGGTGAGGCAGGGAATGTATCCCATTTAACACATGAGAAAAGTGGTGCCCAGCAAGACAGAGTATGTTGCCCCAATCATACAGCTGGTTAATACTGACACCAGAACCCCCAAAGGTCCCGGCTCTAAGCATCCTGACATGGGAGAGCAGCCAGGGCCACGTTGACCACTGTCCTTTACCTACTAAGCTCCAGGCCTCCTCCTGTCCCTCAACCCACGAAGCTCATTCCAATCCCCAAACCAGACGTTGTTCTTCCTGTTTCCTCTGCTCTCACATCTTCTCGCAGCCAAGGTTCCTCCTTGCCACTCAAGTTCCAGCTTAAATACCATCTCCTCCAAGAAGCCTTCCTTGACCACCCAGGCTAAGGGGGCTCTGCATCCCTTTCCCCTCCAATCTCGCTTGCTATCACATCAGCAAGTTTTACTGCCTGTACAGGTCTTTTCGTGATCTGAAATGATCTCATTCACTAATTGTTCACATGTTTATTGTTTCCCTTCTCGGTAGTAAGCCTTCCCTTCATCTCAGTGCCTGGCACGTGGTAACACTCGGTATACAGACTTGTCGAATGACTGAATAAATAAATAAAAATAAATTAATAAATAAACGGATGATCGGAAGGCTACAAGGTGATGCTGGAGAGCAAGTCTGGAGGGCAAGAGGGCCCTGCTTACCTGAAGTCTCCTGAGGAACCGCTCCAGGGCAGGCTTGCCCACAGACCGGATCTTGTTGCGGTCAAGGCGGACCCGGGCATCTGGCCGCCCATCAGTGCCTGTGGTGGGAGTGACAGTAACGAGTCCCTCGCCAGCCTCCAGCAAGACCCTCAGGATCACAAACCGGGCCTGCATGTGGGCCTGCCAGAGCCAAGAAGAAAGGAATCATTTGCAACCCTGATGGAAGACATATCAAGAGCTTGGGCCTAACATACGGTATGTGCTCATTAACTGTTAATTAATTCTTACCATTGAATTCTCCCTCATTCCGTGGGCCTTTTTCTGCCTTAAGTGCTTCCTCCCTTCTCTGCTCACAAGGGAAGACAGGCTTTCCTGGGAAATAGGAAGGCCATTCCCAGGCAGAACCGTGAGCCCTGTGCTCCCCTTTACCAACCCCTATGCCTTTCTCTGCTCCAAACCCCACCCTGATGATAGCAGATGTCTCCGGGGGTCCCGCGCAGTCCAGGTCACCAAGCACCTTCTCCTCCACATCTTGTTTGCATTCAACAGTGGGACCAAGTGAGCATCAGGATCCCCAGTTTACAGATGACAAAACAGAGGCCGAGAGAGGTGAACTGACTTGCTGAGGATCACACAGCTGTTACAGAGAGCAAGGACTTACACCTAAGCTTCCTGACTCTAAAACGTGTGCTCTGGGGCGCCTGGGTGGCGCAGTCGGTTAAGCGTCCGACTTCAGCCAGGTCACGATCTCGCGGTCCGTGAGTTCGAGCCCCGCGTCAGGCTCTGGGCTGATGGCTCAGAGCCTGGAGCCTGTTTCCGATTCTGGGTCTCCCTCTCTCTCTGCCCCTCCCCCGTTCATGCTCTGTCTCTCTCTGTCCCAAAAATAAATAAACGTTGAAAAAAAAAATTAAAAACAAACAAACAAACAAACAAAAACGTGTGCTCTTTTGATGACATAAGATCGCCTCCTTAGAACATACTTGTATAACTTTCAAAAACGTCCCTACTGCTTACCTTATTTCCGAAACACATCTCATAACTGACCAGTCTAGCCTAAAGCTCTGGAGGCAGACCGCTTAGATTTGAATCCTGGCTCTGCTACTTACCAACAAGTTACTTAATCTCTTTGTGCCCCCATTGGCTCATGTCTACAATGAGAGTAATAACACACCTACCTCCTGAGGTTGACACTGGGAACAAATAAGTCAATTCAGGTAAAGTGCTTAGAAACGTGTGTGGCACGGAGTAAGTCCTACACAAGTCAACTATTAGCTAGCAGTCATAGTAAAATCACCTCATCTGATTTGCCATCAGAAGGGGGCAGGGGGATTATTACTCCCATTGCACAGACAGGGACACTGAGGCTCACAGCAGTGTGACTTACCCTCCCCACCCCCCTCCCCACCGCCGACCACAGGCAGTAGAGTCTGGGATTAAACCCAGTTCATGTACCTTGTAGGTAGATATGGTTGTCCAATCCCTACACCTAGAATCCTGACCTTGGTCCTTACCTGTCTCCAGCTAGACACCTCAGGGGTGTAGAACTCCAGAGCGAGCAGCCCGGCCCGAACCATGTTGAGCCAGTTCACATAGATCACATCTTCCGCATCAGCCCCCTCAAAGCCAAAGATCCTGGTGGAGGGACAGGGTGGTGGCAGGGCCAGTCAGAGGCTGCCTGGGTTTTGACCCACCCCTCGGCCAGCACACCCTCCGTCTACACAGCAGGCCCACCCCCCATGCCTGGTGCTCATACTCTAGCACTTGGGGGTTGAGGCAGAGGTAGAGGCCCACGCTTTCAGCCCGGCATTCTTCGTAGCTAGAGGCGATGGTGCTGAACTTGCTGTCCCAGGTCTCCCCGCTCCGGTACCAGCTCTGAATCTGGGAGAGGAGGCCCAGGAAGCAGGCTTAGGGGCAGCTGCTCCCCCAGCCATGCCCAGCCCAGCACCCTGGGGCTCCACCGAGGCCGCCCTCACCTGCTCCCCCGTCTCTGGGTTGATCACTGTTTCCTGGTCAAAGTTAAAAGCTCCTTTTTCATCCTGCAGAAGGGTCATGACAGGAGGCAATGAGGGAAAGCTGCCTCTGCCCCAGCCCAGGACTTCAGCCTGGGGATTCAAGGGCCATCCGCACGCTGCTGCCTCCAAACCTGAGTCCTGTGACACTGGCTGCCCTCTCAGAACCCCCAGTCACTTGAAAACCCAGACCCAGGATCTCCAGACCCCAGATATGTATCAGTGGATGGGCCAGAAAGCTTGGCTGCTGCCCTGCTATGTGCTTCCCAGCCCCCTGCCACGCTGGAAGAGCCCACAGCCTGTGATTCTCTGCCTCAAATAAGCTATCCACTCCGTGTGCCAAGTGTCTTTTATGCACCAGCCGTTTATTCCTCATAACTGCCCCCCCCCCCCCCGGGAGGTCCTATCACCCTCGTCCACAGAGGAGGAAACAGGCTCAGAGACTCAGCCCCAAAGTGGAATCAGAGCACATAACCTTCGTGCACACTATCTCAACAATAACACCTATTTTCAGAGGGCCTACTGTGTCAGGCAAGGGCTTTGCTTTTATTCCTCACAATAGCCCATGTGGTAGGAGTCAGGGTCCCTGTTTTGCAGATGGGCCAAATGAGGCTCACTAAGGAGAACTGACTTATCCAAGGACATAGCGTGGCCACATTTATCCACATTTCCCTGTGACTTCAAAGCCTGGACAGGGCCCAATGCCAGGCTGCTGTCCCCACCAGCTGCTCTCTGGATCCTCCTGACCTCCAGCCCCTCCCCACTCAGTGAGGTGCCCCAACTCACAGGGCACAGGCCCAACCCAGAACCCCGCTCCCTCCAATGTCCTGGCCCCAGCCGCCTCTGGTCATCTCATTTGTGCAGTTCCATGCTAGCAGTCCAGGATGGGCTCTTCTCAGCCTGGCAGAAAGGCTGTCTGTCTTCTCCATACTCCCTGAGTGGTTGTCAGAGGGGCTCCAGCCATTCTGGCCGGCTGGCAGGAAGGGGCTGCCCTGGGGAGAAGTGACTCCCCGTAATACCTGGAGAGGTACAGGCTCCAGGGAACAGTAAGCAGAACAAAGACAGACCATGCTGCAGCCTCAGGACTGGGCGCATCCGGAGACTGCCCCTCGGAGCCTCCCTGTCCCTGGGGCTGTCTGAGTCACGCCCCCAGGGCAGGCTTCCCTGGCCTGAGCCTCGCAAGTCTTCCTGTTCAGACCTGTTCAGACCGCAGCTGGACTGTCCTGCAGGCCCTGCACCCTTGAGGCTCCTGGGACATCTTAGGGGAGGGAGAGATAGGAACTCCCCTCATTAAGGGGCCATTTTCCCCAGCTAACCCAGAACCCCTGAGCGCAAAGACTGAAGCAGACTCATCCAGGGTGGAGTTGATCCCGGGGGAGGGGAGCTGCAGGCGCGTTCTCACCTGCACAAAGAGCTTGCCGCTGCCGTGTCCCAGCAGCTCGTGCAGTCCCACCTGCACATCAAAGGAGGGCCCCTTCCAGCGGATGTACAGGTCCTGCCAAGGCAAGTAGAGACCCACGCTGTCTGCCGCCCCGCCACAGCCGCAAAGCCACTAATGCCCCTGCTGCCAGGCAGAGGGCCCGCCGTCTACTTTATGCCAGGCTCTGTGCAGGGCACCGCATGGCCCACCTCACCCTTGCAACAACCCAGGAGGAAGGAATTGCCTCCACTGTTTGACAGGTGAGCAAACAGGCCAAGTCACGGGGCCACCAGGCTGGGAAGTGGTTGGCCCTGCTCTTTCCTCTCCCTGCCCAGGACCCCTCTGCCTTCCCGTGTCAGCTGAGGTCAGGCCAGGCCCAACCCAGACCCTCGGGCTGCCAGTGCCCACCTTGTCATCCTCCTCCAGGAAGGTAAGCTTCTCCCGCTGTGTAGCATAGGCCACAGCCAGCACGTTCCCCAGTGACACGTTCTTAAAGCCTTCCGTCTGCCTTAGGTCGTCATCTGGAGAAGGCGGGGAGGGAACCGGGAGAGGGGCAAAAATCAAGGCCACAGACAAGGAGTCGAGACAAGGGGACCAGGCTGCGATGGAGAACTGATTAGGGCAGCATGTGGCCAGGGCGAGTGTGTGAGGGGCAGGGGTGACCCTGGAGGCTCAGGGGGGATACCGTGATGGCTTCAGGGGCCTGAGGAAGCTCACAGTTGGGGATGTTGATGCCAGCAGGGATGCCAGAGCCAGAGAAGGTGAGAACATCCAGGGAGGTGAAGTCGGGGCTGAGGAACTTGTCCTTCTCGAAGGCCGGGGGCCAGGGTAGCTCCTTCAGCAGCTGTTCTGCGCTTGCCACCAGACACTCAAACTTGGCACTCATGGCCTTGTTCACCATGGCCACAAAGCCTGCAGGGAAGGAGGGGGGCTGTGGGCTGGCAGGGCTTGGGAGGGATCCTATACCCCACTTCCAGCCATCACGCATGTATTGAATGCCTGCTGTGTGCAATACCCTTTGCCGGCCAGTAGGGAGAACAGTGACCCAGGCCTGGCCCTGCCTTCGTGGAGGTCACTGGGGTGGGTGGGCTGTAAGGAGAAGGCTTCAGTGGGTAACACCTGAGATGGATCTTAAAGGAGATCACGGGGAGCACATAGGGGGCGGTGGGTAAAGGATCGGATTCCCAGTGGAAGGGACCGCGTGAACAAAAAAGATGCTCTTCTTTTTGGAGAAACTGAGCTGTCCTGCATGGCTAGAGCATCTGACTTGCACGGTGAGGCTGCTATGCAGGAGGGCTGGGGCTGATCCTTTTAGATTTAAAAAGGAGTTTTTAAGCTAGGAGTTCCCAGCTTAAAGCACAGTTCCTAAAGTTGTACTCCATAAAATGCTGTTTCTATAAAGGCCTTCATAAAGAAAGAGCTTCCTGATTAAATAAGTTTGGATACCACTATAGGCTCTATCACTAACTTCTTAGAGATTCCTAAATGTACGTTTGCATATTAGAGGTACTGAAGAGTCCTGTAGGCAAGACCCCTTGCTGCTTAGCACTGAACCCTTCATGGTGTAATTCGTGTTAACCCTGCATGACCTATACCTTGGAAAGGACTGGCCTAGACTACTGCCTGGTCAGGCTCTTACAAAGAATGAATTAACTTGGCCAAGGGTTAGACTGGACGAAGCCTCCCTGTCTGGAGCCACTCTGTCAGGTGGAATTGACACCAGGCCAGGAAGCTAGGATGATTAAAATAACGAAGAGGGGCACCTGGGTGGCTCAGTCAGTGAGGCGTCTGACTTCAGCTTGGGTCATGATCTCACGGGTTCGTGGGTTCAAGCCCCGCATCGGGGTCTGTGCTGACAGCTCAGAGCCTGGAGCCTGCTTCGGATTCTGTGTCTCCTTCTCTCTCTGCTCCTCCCCCATTCATGCTCTGTCTCTTTCTGTCTCTCAAAAATAAATAAAAGCTAAAAAAAAATTTTAAAAATATAATAAAATAGCAAAGAAGAAAAAGCAATCTCAGGGACTGGTTAAATAAATTAGGGGCGGCTATATGATGGCACACCATGTAACTGTTAGACGTGTAGCACAATATTGAATGTCATGGGAAATTATAATATTATGCAGCTACTGAAAAGAACATGGGGGGAGCCTGGCTGGCTCAGTTGGTAGAGCATGTGACTCTTGATCTTTGGGTCGTGAGTTCAAGATCCACGTTGGGTGTGGAGCCTACTTAAAAAAATAAATAAGTAAAAGTGAAAAGAATATTGGGGCGCCTGAGTGGCTCAGTCAGTTGAGCATCCGACTTTGGCTCAGGTCATGACATCACGGTTCGTGAGTTTGAGCCCCGAGTCAGGCTCTGTGGTGACAGCTTGGAGCCTGCTTCGGATTCTGTGTCTCCCTCTCTCTCTCTCTGTCTCTTTCTCTCTCTCTGCCCCTCCCCTGCTTGCACTCTGTCTGTCTTTCTCTCTCTCAAAAAGAAATAAACATTAAAAAAATTTTTTTAATAATAAAAAATAAAAATAAAAAAGATAAAAAGAACATGGTAGGTCGATACATACTGATTTGAAAAGATATCCAAAACATTCAGTAAAAAAAGCAAGTGGCAGAACAATATATACAGCATGACCTCATTTACCTGGAAGAATTAAAAGTTGTGCGTGTGTGTGTGTGTGTGTGTGTGTGCGCGCACGCGCGCTTAAACAAAGCTCTGGAAAGACCTTTAGTGAACTGTGAACAGTGGTGACCTCTGGAGAGGAGTGTCACAGGGGAGAAATTTCACATTGTATCCTACATACTTAGGTATTGTTCCAATTACTTACAACAAACATGGATTTTTAAATCCCCCCACACACATTTTGAAACATTTACAGCTCTACATAAAAATGAAAACCACAATGTACATTCCGAATTTTAACCTTGGGGTGGGTGCAATCACAGATGATTTTTTTTCCTCTACTTTCAAAATTTGTGACCACGAACATGGACTAGTTCTCTAACAATCACAATGAACTGGGGTAAAAAGGGGAGCCTCTGAGATCAAGGCTGCTTAGGAGATTCTGGGGTCTTGACCCTGAGAGAGGCCTGGAGAATCAGGACCCAGGCACAGAAGCTGCAGGTGCACACACCTGTCCTCCCCTCTGGTACCTGCATCACCTGCCCCCTCGGCCTGCATCTATGAGCTCAGATCTAAGCTGCCCCCAGGGGCTGTTGGGGCTTTCCTCTCTCCTCCCACGCTAATCTCTCTGGCTTCTAGCAGCTGGATGCTTCAGACTCTATCTCCAGGGGCTGGGGAGGATAAGGCTTGGCACAGAAGTCTAAATCCTCAGGCTGGATGCCTGGGGATATGGGCATAGACATGGAGGCTAAGGCAGCTTCCCACCTGCCCTGGGATCACAGCAGCCAAGTCAAGTTCACAATCATGATGTTAATTATGCTCCCACTCACCCAGCACCTTTCACGTGCCTGGCATTGCGTTGACAGCCTACATAGAATACCTCACTTCCCACGACACCTGAAAGGGAGTGAGGGATGCTCATCTCTGGGTTTACACAGCTGGGGAGGTCACACAGCCGGTGAGTGGCAAAGCTGGGCTCTGGACCAGACAGCAAAGGCAGAACAGCAAAGTGGCTCAGAGCCGAGGTTCCAGGCTTAGCCACTCACCAACCTCCGTAACCACCTCTGTACAGTGAGGATAGCAATTCTCATGGGACGATGATGTCCAAAGGAGCTAATACAGTTAAGGGCTACGTGGTAAATCATCAACACTGGTTCTGATTATTGTTGTTATTACTGCCAAGGGGGGAGGGGAGAACTCTCAGGGCACATGGGATAAGGGTTTGTAAGCTGACCCCCTTCTCCCAGAAGTTACCTTCAAACTCTCCACGGGAACCAAAGGGGTCTCGGTAGCTCTCGATGAACCCGATGTAACTGGGGGAGAAAAGGGCAGAGATAGAAAAGGGGCAGGCAGGAGGGGGGCAGCTGGGGTGAAGGCTCGTGCCTCACCTCTCTACGATGGGGCCTTTGTCCTGTATCCAGAAGCGGGAGCCCCTCTTGTGGGCCTCGATGGAGCCCTGGGTGAAACTCTCTATGTACTGAGCCAGCATCTGTTCCTGCCGGCTGTTGGCTGCATATGCCTGGGGGGGAGCAAGGGTCGGTCAGTCTCAGGCCACCCACTTGTCCTGACTTGTCTCTGATGCCCAGAGGGATCTGGAGCTGGCACGCCTCAGCCCCCAGCCAGCCCTACCTTGGCTTTGTCCAGGTGCTCCACCACCTTCTGGAGGATAGGTGCATAGTCCCCCCGCATCACCTGAAAATGGTTCCCACGGAATTCGTAGCTCTTCAGCCTGGACGTCATTTCGGAATGCAGAGCAGACTCTGAGGGAAGGATTGCTAGTGTAAAACACCCCAGCAGGCTTCGCACCGTGACACTCTTTTATTCTAAGATCTTCCACAACTCCCCACTGCCTACGGAAACTAGTATAAACTTTCATTTTCAAATATACATATATTACCTAATATGAAATGTTCTTTTTCTCTTTTTAGAGAGAGAGAGAGAGAGAGTGCATGAGCGCGGGAGAGGTGCAGAGGGTGGGGGAAGAGAGACACAAAGAGAGAGAGAGAGAGAGAGAGAAAGAGAGAGAGAGAGAGAATGAATCCTAAGCAGACTTCACACTCAGCAAGGAGCCCAACACAGGACTTGATCCCACAACCCTACGATCATGACCTGAGCCGAAATCCAGAATCAAACACTCAACCAACTGAGCCACCCAGGCACCCCCATAATATGAAATGTTCTTGGGGCGCCTGGGTGGCTCAGTCAGTTGAGCGTCCAACTTCAGCTCAGGTCATGATCTCATGGTCTCTGAGTTCAAGCCCCGCATCAGGCTCTGTGCTGACAGCTCATAGCCTGGAGCCTGCTTCGGATGCTGTGTCTCCCTCTCTCTCTGCCCCTCCCCTGCTCACGCTCTGCCTCTCCTTCTCAAAAATAAATAAACATTAAAAAATTTTTTTTGAAATGTTCTAAGTATTGCACACATGTTAACTCATTTAAGCCTCCCGTCAGCTCTAGGGGGAGTGATCTCCATTTTACAGATGGGGAAACAAAGTCACCGAGAGGTAAAGTAAGTTTCCAAAGGTCACATGGGCAGCAAATGGCAGAGCAGGATTCAAACCTAGGGTGGCAAACTGTATTTAAAAAGACAGCTATCCCCTAAATGTAATCACAGCGGGTCTTACAAGGAGACAAGAGGGTGAACAGGAAGTAGGAGACATGATGAGAAGGAGGTTGGAGAGAGGGGAGGAAGGGGACATGAGCCAACGAGAGCAGGCAGACTCTAGAAGGGGAAGCTGAAAGAGTATTTCCCCTGGAGGCTCCAGTTCCTTCTGGAACTTGTTTTTGACTTTGGACCTCCAAACAGTGGCCAAATAAATGTGTGTTGTTTTATGCCACCGAATTTGTGATTTGTTGTTGTTTTGCATGTTGTTCCTGAGCAGTACGATGTACTTCTAGATTGTGTTTAAGAAAAAAAGATAACCATGGTGTTTCCCATGACCCAATGTGACATTTCCCATGTCCCAAATGTGACATCCCCCGTTAGGATGCGGGGGCTCTTTTCCGTCCTCTTGACGCTGGGCAGACTTGCGACTATAGCAAAAGTGATGCTGAGACCAGGTCCTAGATGGTGACATAGCTCCTGCCCGGCTCTCTGGGAACGCTAGCCACGGTGAATGACGCAAAGAAACCACATGGGGTGCTTTGGCCCCTGCTGAGGTCCCGGCCGGCAGCTAGCATCTTCCACCAGATGTGTGAGTGACAGCCTGTGGGTGATTCCAAACCCCTGGCTATTGATGACCCCCCAGCCTCTGAGTTTTCGCAGCTGAGGCCTCGGACATCGTCACCAGGGACCAGCTGTTCCTACCGTGCCGCAGCCAAATTACCGACCCGGAGACTCTGTGAGCACGAAAAGGTGGGTTTCCATCACTAAATTTGGGGGGCATCTGTACAGAGCAATAGATAACACCACAGGTACACCCAGGCAACCTGGCTCCGAGCGGTGTTCTCAGGCACTGTCCTGTACGCAGTAGAGTACATGTAAGTACAGGCCCAGCTTCTCCTCGCCCGAACCCAATACCCCTTTCCTTAGTCAAATCAAACTACTCGCCAATCCTTAAACTCCCCTTCCACCGTGCTCTGGGGCTCACGCTGTTCCCTCCACCAGCAGCGTGGGTCTCCAGGCGTCTTCACCTCTTCCCACAACCAATATCTGAGTTTCTGCCACGTGCTGGCCAGTGGGGAGACACTGGTGAACGAAACCTACAATTCCTCCCCTT
The DNA here is from genome assembly GCF_016509475.1 of Prionailurus bengalensis. Lineage (NCBI taxonomy): Eukaryota > Metazoa > Chordata > Mammalia > Carnivora > Felidae > Prionailurus > Prionailurus bengalensis. Next base: position 109,961,464 of record NC_057346.1, on the reverse strand, counting down.
GAGGAGCCTGTAGTCAACAGCAACTGCAAGAAACCTGGGGAATTACTGGGTGTTGCTGGCGGTAAAAGAGAAGGAAAGTCATCGAAAGGCAGGGAAAGGTCCTGGAGGCGATGTTCAAGCGCAGTCTTAAGGATGAGTAGGTATTCATCACATGAGCGAAGGGAGGGAAGCATTTGAGGTGGGAAAGGGATCCGATTGTGCCAAGTCCTGGACAGCGTACGTGAGAACAAGGGGTTTTCAGAGGACTGGAAGCCGCTGAGTGTGGCTGGGGCAGAGTCTAAGTGGGAGGCTTGCAGGAATATGAGGCTGGGGGCTGGGAGGAGGCAAGTGAGTGGAAAAGGGAGGGCCAGGTTGCAAAGGCCCTCACAGGGGCCTGGATATTTCTGTCCATACTGAATATATTTCCTTCTCACCTGGGAACAGACCCCAACTTTCCTCTGAGAATCCTCCACCAGGAACACCTCCGGTTCAGGTGAGTGGGAGGGGCTGACCTCATCACCTGGCTCTGAGGTAGGCTTGGGATCAGGGTCTAGACAATGAGATATCCGTCCCTGACCACAGGGATTGGTTCACAGATAAATACGGTATGCAGGATAGGGAAACTGGAGCCACTCCCAGACCTTATGAAGAAACTTCTGGGAGAAGAGGGCTCTCTTTCTGCGGGACTGGCCAGGCTGGTCCACTATCAGGCCCCGTGTGGGAGGAACATGCCATGGATGAAGTCAGAGAGCTGAGCCAAGGCACGGAGAGAGAAATTTCTCAGGATACTGTCTGAGCAGCTGGATCCAGCTGTGCTTGAAGCCATCCTACTCCAGGCTTCTTAATTACCCAAGCCCGTTAAGTACTTGGGTTCTGGTTCAGGCAAATTTGAAATAGATTCTTCATTTGCAAAGAGTTCTGAATGACAGGGGTGCCTGGGTGGCTCAGTTGGTTAAGTGTCCGACTCTTGGTTTCAGCTCAGGTCATGATCTCTTGGTTTGTGGGATCAAGCCCCATGTAGGACTCTGCACTGACAGTGTGGAACGTGCGTGGGATTCTCTATCTCTCTCTCTCTCTCAAAATAAACAAACATTAAAAAAAAAAAAAAAAAGAGTTTTGAATGATACAGCCCTTAGGGGTGGATTTGGGCTTTACCCTGAGGGTACCTGATAGTTAGGAAGCAGACTTTAGTACGTTAGCCATCTCAAACTTTCTAGATTCCCCCCAGCCTCCAAGACATATATGGTCTTCACTGATGTATAGTCTGGATTTCTCTTCTAGGCTGTCAAGGGGCATATGGCCCGGCCTCTCTTCCCATTATTTACGTGGGTTGTTATTTTTTGTGATGGGGATCATGCCCAACACGGCTCCCGTTAGAGGCTTGCAGCAGTAACATCTGCCAAGTGGAACGGAACCCCTTTCCCTGTCGTCATGTTTCTCCCCATTTCCTTACTATCACAGCCAGCACTGGGGCAAGCATTCCCTCACAGGTACCCCTGTACACAGAGCATGGCACCCGGTGAGTCTGCAATCAACATGCGCCGTAACTATTATGACCGTTCTTCCCTGCAGCTCCCGCATTACCCACCAGCCCCTGTCCTCAGTCCAGCCCCCTGTGCCCTGGTCCGGGAGCACTGAGGCAGGAGTAGAAGGGGTGTGTGAAGCAGCTCACCCGTGCCAAGCACAGAAGCCAGCCGCACCTCATAGCGGGGCTTCCCATCCTGGTCGACATCCTTGAAGAGCCGCGTGTTGTAGGCACTGAGGTTCTGGAAAAGACCAGGGCGTGGGTCTGGGGAAGGGTAAAGTCCAGAGGGGGCTGCAAGGTGGGAGCAGGGAAAGGGTCACACCAGGGAGAGAAGATACAGAAGCAAAGCAGGCCGGGGCCACTGGGGGAAGCTGCCCGATGCAGCTGGACGGGGGTGGGGGGAGCAGGTGGGCAGGCGGGCCAGGCTCTCCAGTTCTACTCTACACGCTGAGCACTAACGTTTACTAAGTGCTGACCCGACTGTGCCCAGCACTGCATGCCCTCAGCTAACCCAGGGCTTTTCGAGGCAGCAGACGTGAGACTGGTCACACAGCTTCTGGGAGGTTCATGTTGGCTTCATGTGGAAGCCAGGGCCCAACGGGAAGCGGCTCTGATGCTCTGTCGTCCTGCCCTAAGGCTGTCATTAAAGCCTTCAGTCTGGGGCGGGCGGGGGCAGCTCTGTCACAGCCACGCGTGGGAATGTCATCTTCACTGGGGCCAGGCCAACTCTTGGACAAGGATTCCCAAGTCTTGTCCTCCTCAAACACCCAAGATGCCAGTGTCTCTGGTCCCAAGCTGAGACCCAGAGTGGGTGCTGGCGATGAGGGGGTCCCGTCAAACCACTGTCCTGAGTCCCCAGTCCTCAAACCTGTGAGTCCAGAAAGTCTTGGGCCAGTTTGGCGTCTTCCATGGTGCAATTCCCGGAGAAATAGGTGGTGATTCCCTGTTGAGGAAGGGGATGGACGGGAAGAAGGAATTGCTGAGGTGGGGAGACTCCCTTCCCGGCACACTTCCCCCCACAGCCCTAGGTTTCCTGTACCTCCTCCCAGCAGCCTCCACCCTGCCCCCTCCATCTCTTTCCTGGGGGAAAAACTGTAACACAAATAACAAAGAGAGGTCCGTCTCTAGCTTTCCTGCAGCTCCGCTCCAGTCTTTCACAGGCTGGCCCCTCGCACAGGCTTGTCACATCCCTCACACCACGCAGCTGCTGCGTGGCCTCCAGGGGCAGGAAGCCTAGGCTCCCTCCTCTCCCTTCTTCCCTTCCTCAGCTCCCTCTCACTCTGGGCTCCTCTCCTTCCCTTCTGCACACACCACCCCAGACTTCAGAACTGGAAGGGCTTTCAGAAAGCTCTCCATCCAGGGGCGCCGGGGTGGCTCAGTCGGTTAAGCAGCCGACTTCGGGTCAGGTCATGATCTCACAGCTTGTGAGTTCGATCCCTGTGTCGGGCTCTGTGCTGACAGCTCAGAGCCTGGAGCCTGCTTCAGATTCTGTGTCTCCCTCTCTCTCCATACCTCCCCTGCTCATGCTCTGTCTCTCTCTCAAAAATACACAATAAGCATTTAAAAAAAATTTTTTTAAGTATTAAAAAAAGGAAAGAAAGCATTCCATCCAGCTTGCTTCCTAGTTTACAAATGACAAAACTGAAGCCCACAGTCGGCCTTAAGACTGTGAGGCAAAGGGGCGCCTGGGTGGCGCAGTCGGTTAGGCGTCCGACTTCAGCCAGGTCACGATCTCAGGGTCCGGGAGTTCGAGCCCCGCGTCAGGCTCTGGGCTGATGGCTCGGAGCCTGGAGCCTGTTTCCGATTCTGTGTCTCCCTCTCTCTCTGCCCCTCCCCCGTTCATGCTCTCTCTCTGTCCCAAAAATAAATAAACGTTGAAAAAAAAAAAATTAAAAAAAAAAAAAGACTGGGAGGCAAAGCCCACTGCCTATCAGGTACCCTTCCCTCCATGCCAGGTAGCCTCAAAGGATTCCTCTCTCCTGTATGGTTGGGGGGCCTCACCTCCTTCCCCAGCCCGAGGTGTCGAAGCCGAGGCTCCAGAGAGAACATGAGCTCCCCGCAGGTCTGCCAGAGGCTCCGGACTTCTGCCGGGTTCTGCTGAGCAGCCTTACTTCCCAGGATCACACGTTCCAGCTTCTCCTGCAGGAGAGGAGAGGCCATTGGCTCGGCCACACCACCCAAAGCTGTCTTCTGGACCCTCCACACCCACCCCGCAGCCCTTCTCCCACAGCCTAAGACCTTCCGGCTCAAAGTGCGGTCGATGGACCAGCGGTGTTGGTGTTGCTGGAGAAATGCCGATGCTCAGGCCCCGCTGCAGACCTGTTCAGCCAGAAGCTGCGTTTCAACAAGACGGCCACGCAATTTATGTATGCAGCTAGAGCTCAGAGCCCTGGTGTAAGAACTGCATCTGCCGGATGTGCTTGGTCTCCACAGTGCCAGTGAGGGACGCCCGTGCCCAGGCCTCTCTACCATCCCCAGCGATGACCAGGCCCGAATTTTACAAGCACTTCACAGTTCACAGAACATTTCCACATCCTTCCCCCGTGTGACGCTCAGGTGAGCACGGTCAGGAAGAAACACTGCTTTCCCCTTATATGTGAGGAGGCTACAATGCCCAGCAAGGCTGGCTGGCTTACCCAGAGTCATGCAACATGGCAGGGACATGGTCAAGGCTCCGCGTAGGCTCCCACTACCATCCCACTGGCCCCCAATTCCTCACCTTCCCCAGCCTTCCCTCAACTCACCTTGGGCAGGTTGGGAACAAACTTGGTGTCGCCAAAGGACTTGTAGTTGCCCATGTTGGAGTAGATACCTGCAGCATAGACCAGGAACGCCTAGGGGAAGGTGGGCATCAGAGACCTGGAAACACAGCCTCCCCCACCCCAGGGAGGTTCCCTCCTGAGATGTTAACACCCAGAGGAACCAGTATAGGCGAGGCTGGGAAATCTGGGGGCAGGATCCAGATCCCAGCAGGACCCAGTCTGGCCACAAAATACTTTCACAGACCAATCTTCACACACCCATTGTCCAGCCAAACCAGTCTTTTCGGCAGCCCCCAAACACATCCACCTTTGTTCCCACTCTGCCCAGCACCTTCTCAGCTACCTGCAGCCATCTCAACTGACCTCAAAAGCCCAGTTTAAACACTGGCTCCTTCCAGGAAGCCTGGGTGGCTCAGTCAGTTGAGCGTCTGACTTCAGCTCAGGTCATGATCTCATGATTCATGGGTTTGAGCCCCACATCAGGCTCTGTGCTGACAGCTCAGAGGCTGGAGCCTGCTTCAGATTCTGTGTCTACCTCTCTCTGTCCTTCCCCACTAACGCTCTGTCTCTAATATAAACAAAAAAATTACTAAAAAAACAAACAAAAAAACCACACTGCCTCCCTCTGCAGAAAGCCTGTCCTCTGCCTCCAACCTGCCAGGAAGCTGTCATTGGAAACATTAAATGTTACAGCTGGAGAGGCCTTGATCATCTGCCCTATGGCTTTCACAGGCCCAAAACTTAGGTCTCCCTTCCTCTGGCAACAAGACCTCAGTCTTCCTCTTGAGAAGGGAGGGACTCTCCCTTCCCTAACTCTGGGGGTAGGCATAGGCTCAGGCTAGACCGTAAAAGCCCTACCTGGGCAATTTTCAAGTGGTAAAGAGCCTCTATTTTTATACTAGGGATCAAGTCTGGAGCCCCTGGAGCTCCACTACTGGAGGAAAGAAAGCAAAGCTGAGAGATGAAGATTGCATCACAATGGCATCACTGAGCCCCTGAATCTAGCCATGCCTGAAGCCTGCCCTAGCCCCGGACTTTTCAGTTGCGTGAACTAATAACTCTCTCTTTTTTTTTTTTCAATATATGAAATTTATTGTCACATTGGTTTCCATACAACACCCAGTGCTCATCCCAAAAGGTGCCCTCCTCAATACCCATCACCCACCCTCCACTCCCTCCCACCCCCCATTACTCTCTTTTTTTATTATTTATTTGCTTAATTTTAAAAAATTGGAATGCTTCATGAATTTGTGTGTCATCTTGTGCAGGGGCCATGCTAATCTTCTCTGCATCGTCCCAATTTTAGTATATGTGCTGCTGCAGTGAATACACTATCTCTTTTTAAAAATATCTTATTTTTTAGAGCATTTTAGGTTCACGGCAAAACTGAGCAGAAAGTATACAGATTCCCTATGTACCGTCTGCCCCCACACATGAACAGCCTTCCCTGTTATCAACGTCTTCCACTAGAGTGGTATATTTGTTACAACTGGTGAACCTACATGGACACATCATCACTCAAAGACCATAGTCTACATTAGGATTCACTCTTGGCCTTGTGCACTCTATGGGTTTAGACAAATATTTGACATATATCTACCATTATGTAGATTACTCTGTACTATAGAATAGTTTCATTGCCCTAAATATCCCTCCCCTCGCTGCCTGGCAACCACTGATTTTTACTCTCTCCATGTCCAGAATATCATATAGTTGAAATCAAATGCATGTAGGCTTTTCAGATCGGCTTTTTTAAGTTTGTTTGTTTGTTTGTTTACTTAGAGAGCAAGTAGAGGAGGGGCAGAGGGAGAGGGAGAGAGAGAATCCCAAGCAGGCTCCATGCTGTCAGCACAGAGTCCGACATGGGGCTTGAACCCACGAACCCTGAGACCATAACCTGAGCCGAAGTTGGGTGCTTAATTGACTGAGATACCCAGGCGCCCCTCTTATTGTTGAGTTTTAAGAGTTCTTTATATATTCTGGCTAATGGTCCTTTATCCTATATCCTATATCTCAGTCCTATATCTCTTGCAACTGTTTTTTCCCAGTCTGTGGCTTGACTTTCCATTTGCTTGACAGTGTCTTTGACAAAGCAGAAATTTTTAATTATATTGAAGCTCCACTTATCAATTATTTCTTTACAGATAATACTTGACATTGTACCTAAAAAGTCATTTCCCTACCCAAGGTCATCTAGATTTTCTGTTCTCTTCTGGGAGTTTTTTAGTTTTGCGTTTAAGTTTGTGGCCCACTTTGCATTAACTTTTGTTAAAGATGTAAGGTCCACATCTCGTCTACATTCTTTTTCTTTTCTTTTTTCTTTTCGTCTATGTTTCTTTTTGTTTTGTTTTGTTTTAAGGCTTATTTATTTTGAGAGAGAGAGAGAAAGTGCTTGTGCATACATGCACACAGGGGAGGGGCACAGAGAGAGGGACAGAGAATACCAAGCAGGTTCTGTGCCATCAGCACAGAGCCTGACATGGGGCTAAAACCCACAAACCATGAGATCATGATCCAGGCTGAAACCAAGAGCTGGTGGCTTAACTGACTGAGCCACCCAGATGCCCCCCTTTTATTTTGCATGTAGATGTTTCAAAACTATTTGCTGAAAATTTCAGACTATTTTTACCCCATTGTGTTGCCTTTGCTCCTTTGTCAAAGATCAGTTGACTATAATTATTGGGGTCCATTTCTTGGCTCTTATTCTATTCTGTTGATCTATTTGTCCTTTTGCCAACACCACACTGTCTTGATTACTGTAGCTTTATAGTAAGTCTTGAAGTTGAGTGGTACTGGTCCTCTAACTTTGTTCTTTTTCACTACTGTGTTGGCTATTCTGGGTCTTTACCCTCTTTCCTCAGTATTGTGTTGAAAATAAAATCACTTGCTGGGATTTTTATTTGGGTTGCACTGAATCTATAAAGTTGGGAAGAACTGACATCTTTTTATTTTTATGTTTATTTATTTTGGGAAAGAGACAGAGGGAGCACCTGAGTTGGGGAGGGGCAGAGAAAGAGGGAGAGAGAAAATCCCAAGCAGGCTCTGCTCTGTCAGTGCAGAGCCTGACTCAGGGCTCGATCTCACAAACCATGAGATCATGACCTGAGCTGAAATCAAGAGTTGGACGCTTAACTGACTGAGCCACCCAGGTGCATCAACTGGTGTCTTGACAATGCTGAATCTTCCTGTTCATGAACATGGAACATCTCTCCATTTATTTAGTTCTTTGATATCTTTCATCAGGTTTGTAGTTTTCCACCTATAGGCCTTGTACATTGTTGTATTTTTAACTTATGTATTTCACTTTCTTGTGTGCTACTGTAAATAGTATTATGTTTTTAAGGTCAAATTTTGTTCATTGCTGCTGTATTGAAAGCAATAGACTTTTGTATATTAACTTTATATCCTGCAACGTTGCTTTAATTGCTTATGAGTTCTAGGAGGTGTTTTTTGTCAATTATTTTGGATTATGTAGATGATCATGTTTTCTGTGAACAAAGACAGTTTTGTGTCTTCCGTCTCAATCTGCATACTTTTTATTTCCTGTTCTTGCCTTATTGCATTAGCTAGGACTTCTGGAACAATGTTGAAAAGCAGTGGTGAGGGGACTTCCATGCCTTGTTCCTGATCTTAGCGAGAAAACTCGAGTTTTTCACCCTTAAGTATGATGTTAGCTGTAGGGTTTTTGTAGATAGGCTTTAACTTTATCAAGATGAGGAGGCTCTCCTCTATTCCTAGTTTACTTAGTTTTTATGATGAATCGTGCCAGATTTTGTCAAATGCTTTTTCTGCATCTATTGATACGGTTGTGTGGTTTTCTTCTTCAGCTTGTTGATGTGATGCATTATTTACTTTCAAATACTGAGCCAGATTTGCACTCCCAGGATAAATCCTACTTGGTCATGGTATATAATTTTTTATACATTGTTGGATTTGATTTGCTAATATTTTGTTGAGGATTTCTGCATCTATGTAAATGAGAGATATGTCTGTAGTTTTCTTTTCATGTCTTTGTCTGGTTTGGGTATTAGGATGATGTTGGCTTCATAGAATTAATTAGGAAGGATTCCCTGTCTCTCTCTCTTTTGAAAGAGATTATAGGGAACTGGTATAACGTTATCCCTAAATGTTTGGTATAATTCACCAGTGAACCCATGTCAACCTGGTATTTTCTGTTTGGAAAGGTTATTAATTATTGATTGAATTTCTCTAATGTCCATGGGATCTATAGTGATGTCCCATCTTTCATTTCTGATATTAATAGTTTATGACTTCTCTCTTTTTCCCGTAGACTGGCTAGAGACTTTTTACTCATTATGGTCTGAATGTTGGTGTCTCCCATCCAATTCATACGTTGAACTCTAACCCCCAAAGTGATGGGATTAGAATATGGGGCCTTTGGGAGGCAGTTAGGTCATGAAGGCAAGAGCCCTCACCATTGGGATTAGTGCCCTTATAAGAGACACCAGAAAGCTAGTTCACCCATTCCACCATGATAGGACACAGTGAGAAGTAAGTATTGTGCAAACTTGAAGAGGGTTTTCACCAGAACTTGACTGTGCTGGTGCCCTGCATTTGGACATTCGGCCTCCAGAACTCTGAAAAATAAACTTGTTTATAAGCCACTCAGTGGTATTTTGTTATAGCAGTCCAAATAGACTAAAATATGTTTTGCTAATCTTTTCAAAGAACTACCTTGTGGTTTCATTAAATTTTCTCTACTAATTTCCTGTTTTCAATTTTATTGATTTCTGCTCTAAAGTCAGACACTTAACCGACTAAGCCATCCAGGAGCCCCCTATTTATTTTTAATAAAGTTTTAAAAATTTTATTTGAGAGAGCACACAAGCCGGGAAGAGGTGCAGAAGGAGAGAGAGAACCTCTCCACACTGAGCGTGGAGCCTGACACAGGGCTCCATCTCACAACCCTGGGATCAAGACTTGAGCCAAAATCAAGAATTGGACTCTCAGCTGACTGAGAGGGCACCCAGGTGGCCCTAGATCTGTCTATTTCTGATGCAAGAGTATTAAAGTCTCCAACTATAGTACTGGATTCATCTAATTCTCCTCGCAGTTCTATCAGTTTTTGTCTCAAGTATTTTGATGCTCTGTTAGACACATACACATTAAAGACCATTGTCTTCTTGTAGAAATGACTCTTTTATCATCATGCAATGCCCTCTTTATCCCTGGTAACTCTTCAGACTCTGAAGTTCACAACATTAATATTGCTGCTCCCACTTTCTTTTGATTAATGTTGGTATGGTATATCTTTCTCCATCCATTTACTTTTAATTTATATGTATCTTTAGATTTAAGTGTGTTCTTGTAGACAACATATATTTGGGCCTTGTTTTTTTGATCCGTTCTGACAATCTCTGTCTTTTAATTGGTACAATCAGACCATTGACATTCAAAGTGATTATTGATACGGTTGGACTAATATCTACCATATTTGTTACTGTTTTCGATATGCTGTCCTTGTTTATTCCTATTTTTGTCTTCCATTATTTTTCTGCCTTTTTAGTAGTAACTGAGACTTTTCACATGAGTCTATTTTCTCTCTTCTTAGCTCATTAGTTATACCTTTTCACTTTTTACTGACTGCCCGAGATTTTGCAATATACATTTATAACTAATCCAAGTCCACTTTCATAGAACACTATACTGCTTCATGGATAGTGAGTACCCTATAACAAAATAATTTTAATTCCTGTCTCCTTTCCCATGTATCATTGCTGTCCTTTATTGCACCTACATACAAGGAGACAGAAATATATGTATGTATAAATATGCATAAGAATAAGATAAACATAAGCACATATAATTGAATACACTGTTGCTATTATTATTTTGAACAAATGGCTATCTCTTAGATCAATTAAGAATCAACAAAAATAGAGGCAGCTATCAGTCAGAAGAGCATGTAACTCTTGATCTCGGAGCTGTGAGTTCAAGCCCTATGTTGGGTGTAGAGAATATTTAAAATAAATATTTTTTAAAAATTGTTAAGTGTTTTATTTTACCTTCACTTACTCCTTTAATGCACTCGCTTTCTTTTTTTTTTTTTTTCAACGTTTTTTTTTTTAATTTATTTTTGGGACAGAGAGAGACAGAGCATGAATGGGGGAGGGGCAGAGAGAGAGGGAGACACAGATTCGGAAACAGGCTCCAGGCTCCGAGCCATCAGCCCAGAGCCCGACGCGGGGCTCGAACTCACGGACCGCGAGATCGTGACCTGGCTGAAGTCGGACGCTTAACCGACTGTGCCACCCAGGCGCCCCTGCACTTGCTTTCTTAATGCAGATTTGAGTTTTGGACCTGTATCTCTTTTCTTTTCCCTGAAGAACTTTTAACATCTCTTGCAAAGCAGGTCTACTGGCAATACATTACCTCAATTTGTGTTTGAGAAAGTCTGTTTTTCCTTCACTTTTTTTTTTTGAAGTTTATTTATTTATTTTGAGAAAGAGAGAGAGAGAGAGTGGCACAAGAGGAGGAGGAGCAGAAAGAGAAGGAGAGAGAGAATCCCAAGCATGTTCTGTGCTGTCAGCACACGGAACCCGACGTGGGGCCCGATCTCACGAACTACGAGATCATGCCCTGGGCCAAAATCAAGAGTCGGACATTCAACCGACTGAGCCACCCAGGCGCCCCTTCTTTCATTACTGAAGGATAATTTCACAAGGTACAGAATCCTAGGTTGGTGGCTTTTTCTCTCCACACTTCAAATAATCCAATCCACTTTCTTCTTGTCCGTGTGGTTTCTGAGAAATTGGATGCAATTCTTATCTTTGCTCCTCTAAAGCTAAGATCTACTTTTCCTCCGGCTTCTTCCAGGACTTTTTGATTTTCTGTACTTTGAAAATATGCCTAAGTGTAGTTTTTTATGACATTTAATATTCTGCTTAGTGTTCACTGAGCTTTGTGGATCTGTGGCTTAGTATCTGACATTAATGTGAGGAAATTCTTGGTCATAATTTTTTCAGATATTTCTTCTGTTTTTCTTCCTCTTCTGGTATTCCCATTACATATACGGTTCCTACAGTTGCTCTACGGTTCTCAGATACTCTGTGCTGCTTTTTTCAGTCTTTTTTTTCTCTTTGCTTGTCAGTTTTGAAGGTTTCTGTTGGGATATACTCAAGCTCAGCGAGTCCTTCCTCAGCTGGGTCGAGGCTACTAATAAGGCCAGCAAAGGCATTCTTCATTTCTGTGTTTTTAAACTTCTAGCACTTTTGGTTCTTTCTTAGGATTTCCATCTCTCTGCCCATCTGTTTTTGCATGTGGTCTACTTTATCCATTAGGGCCCTTAGCCCTAATCATAGGGCTATTAATCATAGCTGTTTCAATTCTTTATCAGTCCACCATACCTGCTATATCTGAATCTGGTTCTGATGCTTTCTCTGTCTCTCCACACTGCGTTCTTTGCTTTTTTATTATGTTCTGTTATTTTTTCTTGATAGCCAGACATGATGTACTGCATAAAAAGAACTGCTGTTCATAGGTCTTTCATAATGTGATAGCCAGGTGTGGGAGTCCCAGAAGTATTCTACGGTCCCATGATTAGGTCTCATTAGTCTGTTAGTGAGCCTTTACCTCTGGACTGTGAACTCCACATGGGCTTCTCGGTCCTGTGTCCCCACCCACCCTTAGGTGGGACAGGATGACTTAGAACTGTCTGGAGTGGGATATTTTCCTCTGCCCAGGTCAGTTAGGTTCTGATCAAGCCCTAGAAGGTTAGGTTCTGGTGAAATAGTTTCTCCTGAGAGCAAACTGTTAAGAACAGAATGTTCTGGCGTTTTTCAAAAGCAGTTCCCTTTCCCTTACCCTTGTCAGAAACACAAGGGGCTTTTTCTCTGAGACTCATTGTGAGGACCTGGTCAAGATCCAAAACTCCCAAATGTGTGGGGGCCTCTCCTGTGACTGGCTTCCCCTGGGGTTTTTAACTCTCAGAGCTGTCCACACTGGAGCCTCCAGCAATTTTTCAGTTACAGTTTAGGTTTTCCTACCCTAGTGCTGGTTGTGGGGAAGGCTTCTGCTCATGAATTTCTGCTGTTAAGTTGTGATTCTCTGTACCCACCTGTCTGTCTCTCCAATTTGGGAGCGGCAGCCCCGTGGCCTCATTTCTTTTAAGGACGTAAGAAAAGCTGTCGATTATCTGGTGTGTGCTGCCTTTTACTTGTTAGGACAGATCGGTGACTTTTAAGTTCCTCACACGCTGGACTGGAAACTGGAAGTCATGAACTTCATTTCCACCGAAGCCAATTTGAGGTGGGTTTCTGCTCTTTGCAAACAAAAACATCCCACTGGAAACAGTAGCACATGCAGCAATTTTCTATTTCCAAGCACTTGGCTCGCTGTTAACTCTTTTCATGAATAAATCAAGGCCTAGAGATGGGATGCTGATTACTAAAAGTTAAAACAAGGTAGAAGAAACAGCCTGGGCCTCAGCTCAGAGAGAAGCGATCCAATCCCTTTATTTTTCATATAGAAAAACAGGCCACATTCTCACACATTCTGGGTGAAACCTTTGTAGAAGACGATTTGACAACATCAATCAATTATAAACGTACAGAGCCTTTGACCCAGCAACGCGACTCCTAGAAATAGATCCTACTCACACATGGCATGATCTCATTTAGGTAAAGGACAAAATGAGGAACTGATACACATGTGCATGTACACATGTAGGCATGCAATACACAGACAGAGGAATTAAAAGGCTGCACACCGCACCATCCAATGAGTGATCTTTGTATTTTGCGTCCTTCTGCATTGCAACAATGCACTACAAATGTATTCACATGTTATTTGGCCAACAGACCCACGAACAAACAAAAACCAGAGGACAGGCAGGAACGCACAACATGGTGGAGGAAGATCCGGTCCAGAACTCAGACCTCCCGATTCCTACCCTGGACTCATTCCTCTACTGCCTCTGAATCTCCACAGCTGTTGCCTTTACTCACAGCCCCTGTTAAATCACAGCAGCCACTATTTATCTTGGAGTCAGGTCACTGCAGCCCTAGAAGGTACAGACTACCCTCATGCATGTTTTACAGATAAGACTGAGACTCTAGGAGCGGAGGTTCCTGTATATGCAACCTTTGGTCTAATCTAAAGAGAAAGACCTTTGTACCCCTGCTTGTGGTCCCTCATACCCAGAAGCCCCTCAGGAAATGCAGGATGACCTAAAAGAACTGACCTGATACTCCTCCTCGGTAAGGCCCTCAGCCAGGGCATGCTGGCGCAGCTGGTCTGGGTCCTGGGCACGGAAGAGGCGGCTGAGCAGGGCATAGATGTAGGGGGCCTCAGGGGAGGTCTGCAGCAGCACAGCCAGGCCTCCGTACCAGGCGGCCCGTGACAGATGGTGGGCATACAGGCGCTCTGTGGGTGACAGCAGGCGGAAGGCCTCGCGGCAGTCCAGGCTAGACACACCGATGTCATTGGGCAGGATGTACTGGGCGTCCGCCATGGGCCCTGCTGAGAACCATCACCATCATCACAGCCATCATTTACCACACACCTAGCTCTGCACTCTCATAGTCTCATTTAATCCTCCCCCAAACCCATTCACCAGATATGTTAACTGAGGCTCAGAGGTTAGGTGACTCACCCAAGGATATTACAAAATACATTGGTGGGTCGCATTTGGCCTGGGGCCCCTAAACCTTAGAAGAATGAATTCAACTACCAGTATTACAGATGGGGAAACTGAGGCCCAGAGAGGCTAGGAGCTTTGCCTAATAACACAAGTAATAACACAAGGGAGAGATCAGAAGCAGAGACCTGCATCTCTAGACTCCCAGCGGGGGTGGGGGAGGGGGCACTCAGCCTCCCCTCCTCCTTCTCTGACTTCCTAAACTCCTCTTCAGAATTCTCCTGAATTGTGAATTCAGAATTCTTCAATTCCACCCACCACTGTGTTCAAAAGGACAGAGTTCCATGCTATCAGCTGGAAGCCCCAGGTTCCAAACTTGGTTCAGCTCTAGACTTCTAAAATCAAGTCAGTTTTCACTTTTCCGTGCCTCCGTTTTCACCTCTGTAAAATGGGGGTGATAATAACGCCAACCTCACCAGGACAGTGTGCAATCTGTCTCACTCTCATCCTTCTAACTGCCTTTTCCTTGGCCCTCCATCCTCCTACCCTCTCCCCCGTGCTCGGCCAGGGGAGCCTCAGAGCCGCAGAAGTTCGGAGCTGGAAGAAAACTCATTTTACAGACAGAGAGACTGAGGCTTAGAGAGGCCACGAAACTTACCGAATTCTCACAGCCCCGTTGGGACCCGGGACCTCCCAACCCAGTGCATTTTCCACACCGCACCCCCCCCCCCCGCCCCTTACCGGGAATGAGTGTCCAGCCTCCCCCACCACTCCGGATGCTCCGCCCCAATAGCACTAACCCCACCTCCCGCCCCCGCCCCGGGTTAACTCTTTGCTGCCCGGAGGGTTCCTTGGCATAGGGGCCACAATGAATGTGGAAGGGGTACTGGATGGAAGGCAGAAAAAGAATGATCTTGCGTTCGGTCCAGACTCGCCCTGTCCCCCGAGGATGACGCACCGTGACCCCAAAACCCGGGCGCCGCGCCTCACCTGCAGCAGCTGCTCGGATCGCAAACTCACTTCCTGCTTCCGGCTCCCCCATTCATTGGGGCTCCGCGAACTCCGCCCCCCGCGGCCAATTGTCGGGCCTCGGGGCCCGGATGGGCGTCAGCTCCAGCCAATAGGCGCGCCTCGGCGCAGTCCGCCGGCCCGCCTCCCCCCGCCCCCGGGCCCTACAGGGTCGCACGGGGATGGCCCCTGCGGCCTTGGCCTTTGTCAGCGAGGGTGCTCTCGCGGGCCACTGGAACCTGAGCGGCTGGCCTGGCCGCGGCGTGGTCCCGGCAGACTGGGCTGACCAGGTCCCTCCGAGTCCGGACGGGGCGGCATGGGTGTCTGTACGGAGCACAGGGACTCCCCATCAGAGTCCCAACCCGACTCTGCTTTGGGTCCCCCACCTCAGTTTTGCAGGTGGAAACCTGCACAATGGAAGTCATGTGGCTCCTTCTTCCTCACTGGATTCGAGGGTCAGGCCGTGGAGATACTTAGGAGACTGCGACCCTACAGGGCGAGCTGCTGGGCTTAGGCTGAGGTGATCACACCCTCGCGGAGACACGGAGAAATGCCCTCAAGTGCATCACTGCCCTGCCGTTGACTCGCCAGGGTCTTGGGATGCAGCTGCTAAACATCTCTGAGCCTTTGTTTCCTCGGCCCAAAGGGGCGAGAGGCCTAGCAGTCTGTTGGTGCTTGGCCGATAACTCGATGGATCGGAAAGCTGCCTGTGACCCCAAAAGGCAGAGCTGGGCCTGAGACTTTTGCACGTCTGGGTGGACTCACAAGAGGATATCCTGGGTGGAGCATGGCATGTAGAAGTGCTGGCACCAGGCCTGGGCTGAGTGGGGAGCACTGTGAAGGTCCTGGGTGGGAGGAGCCAGGCCATCTGAGGTCGAATCCAGCCTCCATTGCCTACTGGCTGTGTGGACTTGGGTGGGACACTTCACCTCTCGGAGTCTTTGGCTCCCTCAGCCAGTAAACCCGGGCTGGGCTAACACTTGTCTCCACTCCAGGGAGCGAAGTGATGAGTGGACAGTCTGCCCCCTAGTGTTGTGCCCAGAGGAACTGGGGAAAGGGAATACCTGAAATCCACATACTCTCCTCGCCCTACCTTTGCCACACCTGTGTCTAGGCCCACGGCAGCATCTGCCCAGCATTGACACCAGTTTCTCATTCACGAGAGTGCCCAAGGCCCTGCTTGACACAACAGTGCTACTTACTGTTGGCTCTGATGATGATGATCATTACAAGGAGCTCAATAAATTGATCTATGTCCTTAGGAAAGTCACCCTCTTCTTCCCTGTGCTTCCGTTTTGTCTTTAAAATGGGTACACTTCCTTGATTTGAGTGAATTTGAAATGTGCACCAGTAAAGGAGGTAGTGTTCTCCAGCCACCAGTGGGCAGCTCAGGCTAGCAAAAGATTCCAGCCCACCTGGGACCCTTAACCAAACTATGTTTTTATGATCACAGTTAATTTGAGCACACGGGGTCCTGTGTTAGCAGCTTGACATGGAGGATATTCCATTCTTGCAAAAACCCTGGTAGGATATCATTTTACCCATTGCAGGAGATGGGGAAACTGAGGCTAATAGGTTCATTGACTTCCCTAAAGCCACCCAGCCTATCCTCAGGTGTCCCCGAACAGGAGTCTAGCCTTCCTGACACCTTCCACCACACTGTCCCCTCCACTTGCCCCAACACACACACACACACACACACACACACACACACACACACACACACACAATCATATGGAGCAGTCCACTCACTGGAGTCATGACCATCCCCAGCCTTGGTTCTTCCCCATGGAAATGCAGGAGGGGTATGTGAGGAAGTAACATTAAGTATCTACTGTGTTACAGGTGCTCTCTATACAGTCACAACCATCTGGTGATGTAGTAACTGCTATTCCATTTAACAGGTGACTGAGGCTCCAAGAGCTGGGAAGGGGCAAAGCTGGGCCAAGTTCAGGGCTGTATTACCCCCCACCACTACCTCTGAGTTCTCCCTGGGATGGTTCCATGCTCTTTGCTTGTCTCTTCTCCCAGAGACTAAGGTTCTCTGCTGGAATGGGACTGGAACATTCCCCTGACTGGTTCCCAACAGGGTCAGAAGAAAGAACAACTGGGAAGAGCCGGATTCCTAGTGGGGTGTGTGTGTGTGTGTGTGTGTGTGTGTGTGTGTGTGTGTGTGTCACAGTACTCCCACATCCACCTGAGCATCCCATCTGGGCTCCCCCACTGTGGCAGTGTGATGCACTGAAGCTCATCACATCCCCTTTTCACCACCCACCGGTGCCCTCTGTCCTCTCAAGAGCCCTACGTCTGATCTCTGTGGCCCCCACCAGCTGTGTGGCCCGGGGCAGATCCCTCCCCTTGGAATCTGTACTCCCTAAGGCTCTAACAGCTGTCTTCAACTGGGGATGATGCCCGGGTCAGGCCTGTACTTAGATCCTCTTTTTCAGGTTTTTGGATCTCCAGAACTTCCACCTACCTGTCTCCCGAGGTTGCTGCCCCCAGGAATGGTCTGGAAGCAACCCCAGCAGCACACTGAGGCTGCCTTGGCTCTCAGGAAGAAGTGACACTTAGGATGAGTGGGGGTCCAGTTTAGACTTGGTCTTCATGGCAACCAAGGGCCACCAGGCCCCAGCCCAACATCCACACCCCTCATTCCTCATCCCTCCAGACCTGGCTCCTCTGTCACCAAGCATTTTTCCTGCCACACTTTTGCAATGCTGTTCCAGTTACCTGAGCTGCCCTCCCAACTTCTCCCACCCCTGTTCAAGGAAAGCAGCACAGTGTGATGGAGAGGAGGGTGGGCTGAGGCCAGGATTTGAATCTTTTCTAGCTGTATGACTTGGCGCATGTGCCTTAATCTCAGAATCTTAGATAGAAATGGTAACACCTTCCTCCCTGGGTTGCTATGAGGATCAAATAGCAAAACCTCCTAGTTAATGCTCCATTAACAGAGTTATTATCAGCAGCAGCACAGCAAGGGGCATGGTGGGCACTTGGCAATACCAGCCCTTCTGTCAGCCAGCGCACTGTGAGAGTCCCCTCTCTTCCCCCTGCTCCTGACTGTCCACAAATGAGGTCCCAAAGCCTCCGTCCGGCATCTTCCCCATCAGCACAGCCCCAACCTCTTGCTCCGGCCTCCTTTCTGCCCCTGTTGCCACTGCCCCAGACACTCAACCGCTCGCTCAGTTCTCTGCTTCCTCCTACCTGAGCCTGTGCTCAGCCTCCCTCCTGCCCACAGCACACTCCCCTTCCTGTGGGGAGTTCCCACCCGAGCCCCCCTCACCCTCCCGCCTTCTAGTGAGACCTGCTCCACAGCCTTTGGCCATTCTCTGATCCTGGCACACAGGAAACTGTGCTGTCATTCAGTAATTTGGTCTGTCGTCCACTAGACTGTGAATTCCACCGGGCAGCGAACCAAGTCTGATTGTGTCTGTCCCCAGAGCCCACTTGGCATAGTGGTCCAGCCCACAGTGGGTATCAGCAGATGCCAGTCCCAGCCTGCTGCCCACCCATCACTCACGCAGGGGCTGGCGGCACTGCACTCATGCTGGACACGCGGGATTTGCGAGGGCAGCTGAGCAGCAAGGTTTATAGAGGAACCCGGGGCAGCAGCAGGGTGAGTATATCTGGAGCTGGGTCGGCAGGCTCGGGGCACAGCCAGCCTAAGCTGGGGGTCAGGGGCCCACGGCCCCTTCACTCCCCCAGGGACACAGTGTAGGCGGCATGATGTAGGACACCCCAGGAAAGCCCGGGACAGAGCTGGTGCTGAGGGCCCCATCATTATGACTGGGGTAGGGGCTTGGGGGACCAGAGATAAGAGGGAGGAGCACAGCCCATCCAACACGTCCATCCGGTGTGGCTATGTGCCAGCAGGTAGAGTCCCACATGCAGAGCTCCCTCTGGGCTGCAGAAGGTGGGGGACCTAGGTGGGCAGGTGGGCACGGCATCCAGGGCCCCGGGAGAGCCTAGTCCAGTGGCCCCTGGAAAATGAGGCGGACGCAGCCATGCTCGCCGGTGAGCCAGGCCCCACAAAAGGGGCAGGCAGCATGGAAAGCATGGGTGCCATGGGGCAGCGGTGTCTGGGCCCAGTAGCGGGCAGTCTTCTCAGAGCAGACATGGCCGCAGGGTGCAAAGGCATGGCTGGGTGGTCCAGGGTCCAGACAGAGGCCGGCCTCCTGGCCGAGCCATAGGGGGACATAGGGTCCCACGAGGCGACAGAGAGGACACTCGCGCTCCTGGGGGCCCCGCTCTCTCCTGCAGCCCCAGCCATGGTAGCCGTGGACGTGGCCACAACGGACGTAGACCCAGGGCTGCTGCTTGTCGGGTGCTGTGCGGCCACGGGCCGGACTGGGGAAGGCCAGGGTGCTGAGGCCCACGGGGCACTGGGGCCGTGCTGCGTTCGCCTCCTGCCGCTGGGCCTCCAGCTGCTTCAGCGTGGGTGCCCTCAGCAGCCCTGCTGGCGTGCGCCATAGCAGCGTGGCCCCACACAGGTCAATGAGGGAGCCGTCCTGCAGCACATTAGACTCGTTTTCCACCTGCCAGAGACAGCAGAAGGGCCTTACTGCTCAAGAGGCCCCCGAACTCCTGGCCATTGGGCAGCCGTCACCCCAGCCAAGCCACCTATCCATCCCACTGAACCTCCCTGGAGAGAACACCCTGGGCCAGTGGGGTGGGCTGGGGCAGAGGAGCCAGGAGGCCTGAGAACCCATGTGGGAGAGCAAGTCAGTGCTCCCAGGCATGCACTGTCCCTCACAGTGTGACATGGGCCTCGGTCACTTTATCTGTCAAATCAGGAGAGCTTGACCAAAACAAGGTTGTTCCCAGGGTCTCCCCTAAGGGCAGAAGTGGGAAAACCCTTCTATCTGAGAAACACTGGGGGGCTTAGCCCAAGGCAGCTGTCCCAGGGGCTGTGGTTAAAAGCAATGATTCTAGAACTAGCATGCCTGGGTGTGATTCCTGGCTTCACTGTTTACTATCTTTGCATCCCCGGTCAAGTAACTCAACCTCTCTGTGTCTTAATTTCCTTATCCTCGAGATGGAGTCTGCATCCCATTATCTCAAGTGGTTCCCATGAATCAATCAACGTAAACATCTGGAACAGTGCCTGGAACACAGTAGGTACTCAACAAGTGTGTGCCAGTGAAATATTCACACGCACCGATTTTAAAGATAATGTTTCTCCATATCTCCCCGTAGAATTGGTGCTCTGGAAAGAGAAGCCATGCTCTTCCCTGAGATTGTGCATCTGTTTGCCGGGTGTGCTCGAGCCCTGGAAGAGCTCGGAGAGGCCCATTTAAGGAGCTTAGCCACGTGACCCTGCCTCTCTCTAGGACTCTGTCCCAGCTCCTAATGTTAGTTCTCTGATCTGTGCCACGTGCAGCATTCACTGTCACCTCCGTGAGAACTACTCCAAGGGCCCTTTCCCGCTAGTAGAGGATAATAAAGCTAAATCCATCCGAACGTGAGAGACACGTTGCAAACTGCCAACACTTTCGGCTATAAACTGCTCACACATGGGCCAAGTGTCATCCTCACAGGAGGCTGGGATGTTTTAAGCTGTCGGCATCCCTAAGGCCACTTTCTACCACACAGCGCATTTATGTGTGCTCTATCGCGCCTCACCCCATAGACCTCCAGCAGTATGTGAGCTACATTTTGGAGCCACTGGTCTGGTCCTCTCTGTGGGGCAAGTGGGGCATGACCCCCAAATGGAACCTGTTGGAGCTCCCTTGTGTAGGAGGGCTGGAGATCAGGGGGAAGGGCCTGGGAAGGAGTCGGGGGCAGGGAGGATGGAGCAGGCCACCTACCAGCTTCCCTCGCTGCTGTGCCGAGCGGCTGTCCCTCAGAGTGTACACATTCCCACAGACTGATATCTCCCTCCAGACACCCGGGGCCGAGTCCTCAGAGAAGCCGCCTGCTGGGTGCATCACCAGGACCCCATTGGTGGTTAAGCCGTCCATCAGGCCGTCGGGGGTCCGCCACTTGGCTGCCCGCTCCTGGGACCACATGTGGGATCAGATCATATCCCCGAGTGGCCCCCAGCAGGCCGCGATCCCGGGATGCTGCCCCAATACCCTCGCAGTCAGAGGGAGCCCAGAGAGGACTGGAACGGGCGCTGCATGGCCGGGGGCATCACCTGAAGTCCTGGAGTCTCACTGTGCTCATGTTTTAAGTGACATTGCCACTGCCAGCATAGGTCACGGTTATGATGACTGCCCACTGGTCCATCACCCCAGGACACTGACCCTCCCCACCCTACCCCTCTGCTCACTCTCAGATAAAGTGCCGGTCCCTGCCTGGGGGGGGGGGCTCACTCACTCCAAGGAAGATGTTGCTGGAGGCATCAAAGCCAGCAGCATAGATGCGGGCAGTATAGGGCGGCCGGCGGTCACAGAGGATGCGGCAGGCATAGCGGGAGATGGTGCTCTGGGCAGAGGGGCCCTCGGCGGCCCCTCCTCCAGGCGATGTGTCCGTTACCACAAAGTCGATCATGTTCTCGGTGGAACGGCCGATCTGTGAGGAAGAGGAGGGCGAGCACAGGGATACTGTGCACGGCTCAATCCCACAGGCTTCCTACCCCAGGGTTCCGCCTGCGGGGTCACCAAACAACGAGGAGGGGGAAGTACCACCCCGACTCCCTAAGCACTCTGGGCTCTCAGCTGGGGTCTCCAAATCCAATGGCTAGGATCTGGGGCTTCTCTGTCTCCCCCACTCAATAAAAATGAGTTTATTATTTTTTTAATTGACCAGTGAAAACGTGACACCCACGGTCTGGGCGTGCTCAAACATTAGCAGCACATAGTGATTTTTTTTAATTTACTAGATACCGTGCTAAGCCCTTCATCTGCCATATCTCAGCTAATCTTCCCAATAATTCCATGGGGTGGGTATACTGTGGGCCCCACTGTACAGATGAGGAAACAGAGGCCCAGAGAGTCTAAGCGACTCTTGCCCAAAGTTACCCAGCTAGTTAAGTGATGGAGCTGGGATCTGACCCAGGTAGTATGACTGTCGCACCGCACTCTGAACTCTTAAGCTGTATGGCCTCCCGTGGCCTGGGAGTCTGGTCTTGAGTTTTAAATTTTGATACAGCCACTGATTTGCTGTGTGACTCCAGGAAGTCAAAGGCCTCATAGGACATCCTGCTTCCTCATCTGAAGAGTAGGTGATTACACTGAGTCCCCCCACCAAAACACCCTCACCACGGCCTTCAGTCCTCCAGGGTCACCCTGGAATGCCTGCAGTGCTGGATGTTGAAGCCCGGTGGCTCCGTGGCCAAGAGGCTTACAGAGGGGCCTGAGCATACCTGGAACATGTCTGTGTCACTGTCATGTGTGTATTCAACTATGACCGAGTGGCTCCGGGACAGTGTGTACGAGATGCTGTGCTGGCCACGGTTACTCAGTGCCTGGTGGGGAGAAAGGAGAAGTCACTTCCCAGGGCATGTGGCCAAGAGAAGTGTGAGCCTCTGAGCCACAAGTTGGAACCCAACGCCCACTGGCCAATCCCAGGGAAGGGGCAGTTCTACCCTCGCAGAGGATGTCCTGTGCAGCTGGCACTACACTCACGTTGCCTTACCTGATCCCTACAGCCGCCCCAAGAGGGTGGCCTGGTTATTATTCCCATCTTATGGCTGAGGGAACCGCAGCTCAGGGAGGAGAAGAAACTGGCCAAAAGTCACACAGATGGAAACAGGAGAGCTTGTATCTTAACCCAAATCCTCTGAAGCCAAAGGCTTTCCTTTGCCATTGCTGTGTGACTGTCACATCCCTTCTCTGAGCCTTGGCTGCCTCTAAATGATGCTGATCGTTTCCATTCAATGGCTGGGATCTGGTCATCAAAGAAACATTCTGCAAACTGTAAAGTGCGGTACGCTGCAGGGGATCTCCTCTCGGCACCACTTCCCTGGTAGCCCCAGAAGACACAGAGGGCTCCCCTGCTCCAGCAGGCCTGTGGGCAGGCAGCACTGGGAAGGCTGAGGACCTGGGATCTGGGCAGGGAGCACAGGACTTTTGTCCAGGTCTACTGGGACAGGCTGCTTGCCTTGGAGACGAGCGGTGTGGAGATGTGGTGCATGACGTCTGGCTTCACTCCGTTGGCATGGGGCCGGCGGCTCAGTGCCAGGCGGCTTCTCCGGCGGCCCTTGTCCCCACTTGCCAGACACCCATTGTAGCTGTGGATGTGGAGGGTTAAAAAGAAGGAATTGAAGGGAGAGAGAGAGAGAAAAAAAAAAGAAAGTGAGCCCCTGAGAGATTTGGAGGAACTGCTAACTTCTGGGCACGTTCTACGGTCGGTAACAAACACTAGAAGCATCTGAAACTAGAAGACCCTCCCTACTATCAAATCAGTGCCTTTGGGAAGTAGGGTGAGGAGCAGAGTAGCTACAAAAGACTTTGCATTCAATTAACCAGTGCTTCCTGGATGCCTGAGCCATGTGTGGCCAGATGCTGGGCCGTGGGTGACATCGGGGGCACACCACAGGTCAGTTCTGTGTCCTCAGTGGCAGGGAAGTGGGGGTCCTGAGCTTTTCAAGGAACCTGAGTACCAACTGTGCCATAGGCCCAGAGGCAGGAGAAGGGAACTCTGGCCTCAGATCAGGTTTCTAGAAGAGGAAGCTGGGCTTTGAAGAACTAGAAAGGATTCACCTCTATAGCAAACTGTCACTTGTTACACCACAAGTATGACTGGAAACCAGAATGAAAGAAAAAACAGAGGGGCACCTGGGTGGCTCAGTTGGTTAAGCATCTGACTCTTGGTTTCAGCTCAGGTCATGATCTCACTGTTCATGAGTTCGAGCCCTGTGTTGGGCTCTGTGCTGACAGTGCAGAGCCTGCTTGGGATTCTCTCTCTCTCTCTCTCTCTCTCTCTCTCTCTCTCTTTCTCCTTTTCTCTCTGCCCCTCCCCTGCTCATGCTCTCTGTATATATCTCTCAAAATAAATAAACCAACTTTAAGAAAAGAAGGAAGGAAGGAAGGAAGGAAGGAAGGAAGGAAGGAAGGAAGAAAGAAAGAAAGAAAGACAGAAAGAAAAGACAGACCCACAATGCCACCACCTCCATATACCCATAACATGTCAAATTTCTACCTTCCTTCCAGCTCTTATCCAGAGGGGGTGATTGTGGAAGGCAAAGATGGGGTGAGTCACAGCCTTGGTCACTGCCATGTACCGGAGCCTCCCGTGTTCCCGGTGCTTCACGTTATTAATTACCTAATGGAATCTGTGCAATGTCCTGCCAGGCAAGTACCTTTCTTCCCATTTTACAAATGAGAAAAATTGAGGCTCAGGGAGGTAAAATGACCTGCCTGAGGTCCCAGGCTAGTAAGTGAAAAAGTCAGAGATTTGAACTTGGGTCGTCTGACTCCGGCCTTTCTTGCAGAAGCCCTTCCCGAGGGAAGGCTCACCCCAAGCAAAGGTCATGAGACTGGCAGGGTTTGGTGAGATCAGGGAGTGGTGATTTGGGTGATAAACTGCAGTAGAGGAAGATGAAGCTGCTGGAAGGGCCCTGAACACCAAGCTTAAGAGCCTGGACTTTTTTCTGGAAGACTAGGGAGCCATGGAAGGATTTAGAGCAGGCAGTCCTAGGATGAAGAGCTGCCAAATACAGATAAGGCCCACTTAAATCAGAGTCTTCTCATGAGCTCGTTAAAATACAGATTTCCTGGCTCTACCCATGGAGATTCTGATTCTGTAGGTTTCGGACAGGCCTGTCAATGAGTATTTTCAATGTGCTCTCCGAGTGGCTCTATAACCCGTGTGGGGCTTCACTGCTCTACAGAGAACAAACAGCTGTCAAGAGGGCCTATACCCTTAGGTCTGCACTCTCCCCCCATCAGTGGCCTCACCCTCAACTGGAAAGCCTGCCCTTCCTTTGGGACACCAAGCAGCTGCTCCTATCATGCAAGCATCCCTGAGAGGGGGATCACTTTTGCCCTTGTAAAATCTTCCCACCTATGGGGTGTGGGCCAGTTCAGGACATGGGCTTGAGGCTCAGGAGGGCCTGGCTTAAATTCTGGCTCTTCCACTTATCACATGACCTCTGTAAAACGGTGCTAATTAGTCAGGACCTACCTCACAGGTTCATTGCGAGAACTAAATGACATAAATCATTTAAAAAATGTCCGGCACAGAGTGTGACAGATCTACAGCAAGCCCTTGATAAACGTTAACTATGATTATTAGGGGAAAAGCACATGGTGTGTACATGTATAACAGCCCCTATTATTTCTAAGTAATCATAATGACAGCATAGCTTCTCAAATATTTTCTTCAGGGCAGATGGCAGAGAGAGAGGCCAAAAGGTGTGGATGGAGGAGGAAGAAGAGGGATCTGTGCCTGGGGGTGGAGTCAAGCGGGTGGTGCAGGGATCCCGGTCAGGCGGAGACCAGGAAGGGATGAAGTTTACCCACGGACCACCAACTCACATCGCTTCCTCTCTCCTGGCCTCGGTTCTCATCTGTAGCGTGAGGGTCAGCTGTGGCTTAGTGAATGTGCACTAGACCTGGAGTAAGAAAGCCCTGGGTCCGAATCCCAGCCCTGCCACTTACCAGCTGTGTGCCCTTGGACCAGTCACTTCCCCTCTCTGAGCCTCGGTTTCCTCACCTCCTTCCTCACAGCATCTTTGTGAAGATTGAAATGAAATAATGTCCATGAAAGGGCTTGGCACAAGCCTGCCTCCCAGAACACTTGATATGTGCCAGGCACTGTTCTACGTGCTTTACAGAAATCACCTCATTCATTCCTCCAAAAACCCTCTGAGGTATTATTATCATCCCTATTTGTAAGGCGGGAAAATGGAGGCACAGGGAAGTTAAGCTACTTGCAGAGGCAGGATTTGAACCAAGTATTTTTGCTGGAGAACCAAAGTTCTTCACCCCAGACTACATATACTAGGTGCTTTATGAAAGGCAGATGGTGCTACTTTATTTCTGATCAGAAACTTAGGTGGGCAGTCGGAGTTTTCTCAGTAATTTATTAAAAATGGGAAGATAAAATAACAGGAATTGAGGTGGGTTTGGTCAACTCTCTCAGTTGGGGAGGTGAGGAGGGACAAACAGCAGAAGGTCATATGTGGGGAGAGCTGGGGCCCTTGATCTGGTTGCCCTGGGGGATGCCTGGTGCCCTGCCCCACCTGGGCCAGGGTCGCTCACCCCAGGACGATGAGTTCGCCATACTTGATGGGCTCCTCGCCTGGCTGCGCATCTTCACCAGGAGAAGAGAGGACACAAGAGCCCTGGTTCCCTGGGTGCCCGAGGTCTGAGGTTCGGGGAGACCCCACTTCAGGGTTTCCTTCTAGCACCATTCTGGGCAGAGTGGGAGAGGAGAAAAAGAATTTTGCAACCTCTCATCCCAACCCCCTCAATGCCAGCTCAGGCCTGCTGCCAGGACCACCTAGGCAAAGGCCGGAGTGACCTTTCACCACCTCTGTTGCTATGGCAACCACTCCACCTCTGTCTCCTTTAAACTGCCCCGGGGTTGCTGGGATACCAGGGAAGGGAAATGGGTGGGATGGAACCAAGAGGAAAGGGCCCCACAATCAGAGGGTCGGGATATCTGGGAGGGCCAGAGGGGTAGACCAACTTGGGGTGGCCAGAGGCTTCTTTTTGGCTAGGACCCCAGAGTCTGGGATGTGCTTGGAAGAGAGACACCTCAAGAGTTAGAGGGCCCTTATTCCTCATCTTAGACTCAGTTCCTGGGTTTGGCTCTTGGCTCCGGGGCCTCAGAGTAACCCTTCCGTTGGGCTCTTGGACTCTATCTATCTTAATCATTTAGTCCCTTGCAGGTCTAGGCCTCTGTCTGTCTGTCTTTTTCCTCAATGACTCTCTGTCCTCCCGGGGCTGTCCTTTTCGCCCGTCTCTCTTCCCACCCTCCTCCTCATGTCATCCTGTCTGGCCACCTTCTCCTCCCCATCCATCTGCCTCAGTCTCCCCATCTTGGCTTCGCCGGGCGGGCGGGCCTCTGGACCCCTCCCGGGTGCGCGCCCCCTCCCTCCCTCAGGTGTCTGTCTGCAGTCCCAGGGCCGCCCGGGTCTCTGGAGGCCTGTGGGGGCGGCGCTCCCCCCTCCGGCTGGGGCTGCAGCAGAGCCAGTCTCCGCAGGAAGCCTGTTTGGAAAACATCCCCGCGCAGGAGGGACTGCGCCGGGGCAGGCCCGCGCCCCGAGCCCCGCGCCCCGCGCCCGGGGCAGGCACAATGACGGCCCAGCGCATACGCAGATACACACCCGGCGGCCCCTCGCCACAAACACGCGCGCGCACGCACACAGTCCCGCACACCCCGAGCCCCGCGGGCAGTGCCCGGACGGACGCAGAGCCCACTCGGGACCCGCGAGCGCGCAAACAACCCCCTGCGCCAGCCCTCGGACCCACTCCCCCTGCCACCCTCAGACACGCAAACACGCCCCCCGCGCCCGCCGGGGCCCGCCCGGCGCAGCCCCCGCCCCCTCCGCCCCGGCGGGCTCACCTGGCCGCGCTCCCGGCCCCACTCGGCGCCGCTCCCTCCGCGCCTCGACCCTGCTCGGCCCCGGGGCCGCTGCGGCGGGATGGGCCCGGCCCGCGGCGGCTCCGCGCTGCCTCGTCACGGGGACACCCGGGGCCGGGGGAGGGGGCGAGCGCGAAGCGCCACACTCCGCCCCTTGTCCCGATGCCCCGCCCCCTTAAAGCCCCGCCCTACCCGAAACTCCGCCTCTTGCGGCGAAGCTTAGCCCTAGTCAACAGAGCTCCGCCCCTTCGTGGGAGACCACGCCCCTCCACAGCCCCGCCCCCAGGCCCTGGGAAGCTCCGCCCACACTCCGTCTCAGGAACTCCCTAGCGCGTCTTCACTGGTTCGGGGACTCCCCGGTATCTGTGAGACCCATCCCCCAGTTCAGGCTCCCTCAGACCCCGCCCTCATTTCTGGGGACTTCCGGGTTCTCCTGGAGACACGGGCGCCCCCTCCCCCACCGCAAGCCGGAGCCTTTGTACTGCGCGGGAGGCGCCTTACCCCACCTTGGGCCGGGGACTATCCACCTGCTCCCCCCCATCACGCCCGTCACCCCGAGACCCGTCTTCCCACCTGGGGTAGCTGCAGAATTAGAAGCGGGGGCGGGAAGGAGAGAAGGAAAATACTAGAGAGTCGGAGGAGGGGGTGTGCGTTAGCAGGGAGGCTGAGGGAAAATGCTACAATTGACTAGATTCGAAGACCTTGTCTTTAGCCTCGCTCCTCCAGTCTCTCGCTGGGTTGCCTCTAGGCCCCGGGGTGTCCGGGAACACTTCCCTCCTTCCAGCTAGCACGCACATCATACCCAAGAAGCCACAAGGGGGGCTTTGGGGTGGGTGCAGTTCCTTCTGGGCCTGGGCTTGCAAGAGATTTGTCAATCTATGCCAGGTATTATACTCTGTGCTTTGAGCAAGATAAGCTCTTTAATTTCTAGGAGGCAGGCACGATAATCACCCATTTTACAGATGACGAAACAGTTGTACAAACCTAACTTGGTCGTGGTTATCTTGCTAGAAAGGAGCCAAGAGTAGGTCTCAGCTGTGTGACTCCAAAATCTGGACTCCTAACTTCTATTCTATACCTTGTTGTTATGATGAGAAATGGCAGGATGGGACTCAGAGGTGCAGAGCAGGAGAGACCCAGAGATGCATCAGATAAGAACCCTACGGCACATTATTTCTCAGTATGTTTGGAACCATAACCAAGAGCTGGGGGAAGACCAGAGGGTAGCCCTTAACCTGAGTCTTTGGTGCATTTATTGAAGAAATCAAGGAAGGCTGTACAGAGGAGGTGGTCTTTGGCCCCAGTCATGAAGGAGATGTGAAAATTTGCCCACACATTCCTGAGAGAGAGCATCCTTCCTGCTCTCCCCTCATCTTGTTGCTTCTGATGCTCCCTGTCTCCTGGACTCCCCCTGGGCCCCACCACATCCACACACCCCACTAACTCCCCCACCTAAAAATAGTCCATGATACCAACTGCTTTGCCAACTGTTTGGGGGCCTTAGCAGCCAGATGAAACATGAAGGCAGCCAGCAGCTCGTCCTTTAGGGACAAAGGCACTCATTAATCAAAGAGAGGCTCCCTGAGAGGCCACCACAGAGGAGGCTGGACTGCTGGGCTGTCAGCAGCAAATCATGCAAATCCTGCACCACAGGAGAGCTCCCTTCCTTGAATGCCTGCAATATGTCCACCTCCATGCCAGGTAGGCAAGCCACTGTGGGACACGGGGACACTGGGACAGTCTCACTCCCCTTTGCATTCCCAGCTTCCAGCACATTGCCTGCCAGAGCAGGCCCTCAATGAACACATGCTCAATAACCACCAGAATCCCCAGATCACAGATGGGGAAACTGAAGCTCAGGGGATGGGGGAAGAGATACTTGCCCCAGGTCACACAGCCAGACAACTACATAGCTGAGGATTGATCAGAGCCCCAGTGCTACCATCTGACACCAGACTGCAGGGAGGAAGGGCTGAGAGAGATTGCAGAGTACTGCAGGATGCAGAGATTTCTCCTGTGGTTTAGTGTGCTGGCACCGGAGCTGCATGATGAGCATGGCCAGACCACAAGGGGCCTCCCAAAGCCGGGGAGGGCCTGGCCCCAGCATTGTCTAGGTAGGGGAGAGGAAGGGAGAGTTGGGACACCGCCAACAGACACAAGTGCCCAGCTTCCAGCCTTGACTTCTGGCTGTCTCAAAAACTCCAGCTTCTCAATCTCTCTAGATCTCATCTTCCTTATTTATAAAATGGGAACAATAATAGCACTTACCTATGGTGGGATAAAAATTTGCAGTACTTTTCTGAAATCAACCCCTCCTTTCTTTCTCTTCAATCTACATCTTGACCCTATTGGGGGAAAAAAAGTAACAGAGGAACAAGATACAATCTTTATTTCTTCAATTCTTGGGTTCAGGTGTCTGAAGACAAGGGACTAGCGTAAGCAGTTTGGAAGAATATTTGTGTATCTATTTCAGAAAAGATGCTGAAAACAACAACAGCAACAACAAGGAACTCTCTGGACTGAAAGATTTGGAGAGAGGAAGGAAGGGCCTATGACGCTGAGCTCTGCCTTTGAGGCCCTGTTGGAAGTGGGAATGAGGGCCGAGAAAAGATTGAACCCTCAGGTAGATTCAGGGATACAAATCCTATTCCTTCAAAGAATCCAAATTTGATTGGATCAGTTTATGGAGCAATTTAGGTCCCAGGACATTCATTGTTGAAAACAAAAGAGGAAGCGCCTGGGTGGCTCAGTCGGTTAAGAGCCTGACTTTGCTCAAGTCATGATCTCACAGTTCATGGGTTTGAGCCCTGCGTCAGGCTCTGTGCTGACAGCTCGGAACCTGGAGCCTGCTTCAGATTCTGTGTCTCCCTCTCTGTCTGCCCCTCACCCGCTCATGTTCTGTGTGTGTCTCTCTCTCAAAAATAAATAAACATTACAAAAAAAATTTAAAGAAAACAACAGAGTACTCAGCTGGCATTGAATGGAGCTTAACAGCTGGGTGTAGCCAGGGAAAGAGTCAGTCAAAGAGAGCCTTGCCCAAACCACTGTCATCCCAGGGTGACTGTAGGAATACCCAAGGCTGCACTTCCTGAGGACCAATGACAGAGGCTTTGTATTTAGACTGTGGGGAGGAGGGTAAAGACTTCACTAAAATAACCCAGCCAGTCACTAAACAGACAAATAACAATAACAAGCCCTGGAGGCAGTGGACTAGTACTGAGTTGCTACAACATATTAATTAAAATCTTCAGTTTCCAACAAAAAAATATGTAATTCATACAAAGAAACAGGAAAGGATGACCCATAGAGTGGGATAAAAGCAGGCATCATCATCCAGATGTGGGGAATTCAGCACCTTCACACCCTGCTCCCGGGAATGTAAAATGGTGCAGCTACTTAGGAACAGTCCAGCAGCACCTCAAGCAGTTAAACATAGAGTTACACATGAGCCAGCAACTTCATTCCTAGGTGTATATCAAGAGAAATGAAATGTTAGAAATAAAAATAAAGAAAGTCAAGGAAGTCAATAGCACAAAAATCAGAAGGGTCGATTGTAATTGGGAAGGGGCACAACAAGAAGCATTAGGGTGCTGTCCAGGGTACTGTTCAGGTTCTTGATGCAGTGATATCACCTGGGTACTTGTTTTGTAATAGTTTGGTAAACTGTATATTTATGTTGTATAAGTTATTTGTTTATGATATTTTATAATAAAAATGTTTAAAATAAGATGAGCTGGTTCAACCAAACCCTTACAGTCTGCAATTTGAACCGGCAGGGACTTGTTCCAGCTGAAACTACAGTGGCTTTTTCCTTTCTTTTCTTTTCTTTTCTTTTCTTTTCTTTTCTTTTCTTTTCTTTTCTTTTCTTTTCTTTTCTCTTCTTTTCTTTTCTTTTCCTTTTTCTTTTCTTTTCTTCTTTCTTTCTTTCTTTCTTTCTTTCTTTCTTTCTTTCTTTCTTGATGGGTATTAGTAAGGAAGACTTTTTTATTGTGATTCAATATACACACACAGGCACACAAGGAAAACACAAGTGTTATGGGACAATACGTATCTTTACTCCATGCAGTGTATTCGGTTATGTTTTCTCCTCTATTCTATTTCATTAAAAATGTTGGCTGAACTCACGAAATCAATTTAATAACCCACTGATAGGCCACAATGCTAGCCTTTAAAAAGTCTTGTCTAAGATCAAGATGTTAGCAACTCTGTTTTCTCCTGAGGCCTCTCTTCTTGGCTTACAGAGGGCCACCTTCTTGCTGTGTCCTCACATGGTCTTTCCTCTGTGTATGTCTGTGCCCTGGTCTCCTCTTACGAGGACATCATTCAGATTGGGTGAGAGCCCACCCTAAAAGCCTCATTTTAACTTACTTACCTCTTTAAAGGCCTTATCTCCAAACACAGTCCCATTCTGAGGTACTGGCAATTAGATCTCCAAGATACTACTTTGGAAGGAAGATAATTCAGCACATAACAGGCATGACTTCCTGAGGGATAGGGAGGTAGAAGGAGTCAGGAGGAGAGGGGAGAAGGAGTGTCCAAGCCTGCACATCTACAAATGGGGACGAACAGGCAAATGCAGGGCAGCAGGGAACTCTACACCCTCTGGTTGGTCAGAGGGTGAGGTAGGGAGTATCAGGTTGGAGGAGGTGGCAGGGGAGAGGTCCAGGGCCTTGGATCCCATACCAAGCTTTGGTTTGTAGAGCGATGAGTCTCAGCAAGATCTCCTGGGACACTGGAGGAAGATCCCAGAAAGTTAAACTTTAAGGAGTGTCTCAGATGGACCAAGACCCAGATTCTGGGCAAAGAAGCTGTAGCTTGACAAGTTTTAGACAGGGGCCTGACCCTGACTGAGTTGGAGAGGAAAGACTAGACGGGCAAGAATGGAGGCAGAGAGGCCATAGTGGGGGCTGCCCTGAGTGTCCAGCCAGGAAAAGATGATGTCTGAACTGACAATACTAAAAGTTGGCTTTCATAGAGTGCTTATTATATCCCTCGAGCCAGGCCTGAGCTAAGTACCCTGCCCAGATAATCATGTTAAATTCTCTCAACAGTCCTGTGTGGTAGGTACCTTATTATTCTTATTTCACAGCGACGAAAACTGAGGCCAGACAGGTGAAGAGACTTGCCTCAAGTCACACAGCCAAGGAGAAATGTGTGTGTCGGTAGAGGCAGAACCTGGATGTCAGCCCTGCTCTCTGGCAGTCACTGAGGAGATGGCAGGATTGGTGGGAGCTGTGGGGACATAAGTGGGCGGGATTAGGGACAGATTGAGCATGGGGGCTAAGGGAGAGGGGTGAGCTGTGTGTGGGTACTTCTAGGTCCCTAACTCCCTGTATCTGCAATCAAAAAGCTGAAGGGAGCTCAGCCTGCTCCTTCTCCCTCTGCCTCCCCCTTCTCTGCCTTTCCTTCTCAGCATCTCCAGGGGGCTCCCAGGATGCCAGGAATAGGGCTGAGCATTGTTTGTGTGACAGGTACAGATCCCCGTTCATATCTTCCTGCATGTAAGATACAGAGCTTTATGGGGCGCCTGGGTGGCTCAGTCAGTTGAGCGTCCAACTTCGGCTCAGGTCATGATCTTATAGTTTGTGAGTTCAAGCCCCGGTTCGGGCTCTGTGCTGACAGCTCAAACCCTGGAGCCTGCTTCGGATTCTGTGTCTCCCTCTCTCTCTGCCCGCCCACCCCCCCCACACTTTGTGTTTCTCTCCTGCAA
Source organism: Prionailurus bengalensis (assembly GCF_016509475.1). Lineage (NCBI taxonomy): Eukaryota > Metazoa > Chordata > Mammalia > Carnivora > Felidae > Prionailurus > Prionailurus bengalensis. The sequence goes on along the minus strand of NC_057346.1, from coordinate 109,928,408 downwards.
AAATAAATAAACGTTAAAAAAATTTTTTAAAAAGATACAGAACTTTACTTTTCTCTGACTCAACTTCATCTCTGTTTCTACTGGTGTAAATTCAAGAGTTCCTTCCCCTTATCCCAGCAGGACACAACCGACACCCAATGCTGTCTGTTCACACGGGTCCCCAGTGAGATGGCCCACCTGGACCTCCACCCTAAGAAGGCCTCTGCCTGGTCAGCCTTTCCCTCTAGGGCTGGTGGCTTCTCTGCTCTCTCCCCTTCACACTTGAAAACACAGGAGCCTTTTTGCTGCACAAGGGCACAGGCATTTCTGCCAAGCATGCCTTGGTCACTGCACAGCTATTCCCTAAGGTCTTGCTGCCTCCTTGGGGAAAGGGATTAACTACCCACTAACCCCTGGCCTTAACTGCTTTTCTGGGGCCCATTAGTAACCTGGAGGGCTGGCTGCAGGCTTTGCAGATGGGACCTCCTAAGTCTCTCTCCTTGTCACTCCACATCCCTCTTTTCTCCTTCTCCTTGCAGCCCAGTGAATCTTTCTAGACCATGTGCTTGGGGGTCACAGTATAAAGCCCCCTACTTGTAACAGATTGTCCAGGCTTTTTCATTTCCTGCTGGGCACAGGCTCAGTTTGAGCTTGGCTTCCACTTCTTCACTTCTTTTTCTCCAACTTTTCTCCTGAAGGTTCAGGTGCCTTATCTCCTGGCCTCCTCCTAACTCTGCGGCGGCTCCTTCTTGGTTCCCTTTGCTCACTCTCTCTTCTCTTCTTTCCCCTCTTTAAATGCTGACTTCTCTTCTCTCCTCCTTGGGCGATCTCACTCCCGGCCCTGGCCCCAAGGACTATCAGTCTCTATGCTCAGGCTTCCCTCCCAGACCAGGTTCTGTAGCTGGATGGCCCGCAGGCACCTCTGCTGTGTGCTGGTCTCAGCTACTTGACAACCAATGTTGTGACTGGACTGCCCCTTCCGGTTTTTATTATGAATGCAAGATGCCCTCAGCAATAACCATCAGGGAACTTTGAGGGGAGAAAAGGTTTATTACTCACAGGTCCTGGAAATTACATGCCATACCTGGGACCACACAGTCAGTACCTGGAGGGAGAGAGAGAAGTTGGGAGCACCTTGGGTTCTGCTTTTACTGGGGTCCAGGGTGGGGCCTAGAGTTTCACAGGCTCACTATTTACTGGTGAATTTAAAATGAAAAGAGTTGGAATTGAAAGCACCCAAAGAGTGAAATCAAACAGCCCAAATGCCCGGTTACCAAGATCTGATCTCTGAAACAGGAGCCTCAGGGGGAGATGGGGCCTTGACCTGGCTCTTTATATCTAGACATGTGGCTGGCAACGTGGCTGGCATCCATCTCAAAGATGGTTATCTCCTTGAAGTGGATACCTCTGCAATCAAAGCTTAAGTCAGGCACTGACATTACAAAAAGACAAACCAGCTGTCAGGGCTTATACTACACCCCCTAACGCAACTCACAGTCATCCGTCTGCACCTACGGCACCTGTGTGCCAACACTAAGCGTGAACCTTATCATTCATTTACCCAAACTCTCTATGCCACAATCTTGAGTATCACCCTGGATGCCTCTCTCCCTCTCCCCCGACAATTTACCCCTCAGGCACAAAGTTCTGTTAATTGACAAGGCAGCCTAGGGAGTGTCAAGTGCAGGGATACTAGAGCCAAAGGTCTGGGTTCAAATTCTGACTCTGCCACTTTCTAGTAGCGTAAGTTTGTGCAAGTGACTTCACCTGTCTGAATTTCGGTTTCCTAGTCTGTAAAGTGGGGATGATAATAGCACCTATACCTCACAGGATTGTAATGAAGTTTACATGAGTTACTATTCATAAAAATGGACACAGTACAGGCTGCACAAGCATTTATTGACTAAAATAGATTTCTAGCTTCTAAGGATCTCTTGAATTGGTCTCAAGCCACCAACGGCTTTCCACTGTCTTCCTGCCCTGGCCTAATGGGTCTTCCTGCATCTACCCTTGCCCTCCTCCAATCCCTCTACATACCCAAGCCAAGGTCACCTTTCAAAACGCAACCACTTAACACTCTTCAATGACCTCTACTCACAGCCACACACCTTAACAGGATTGACAAGGCTTGCATGATGTGACCCCCATTCACCTGTCGCACCTCACTTTCACCACTGAACGCTCTGACCTCGCACATTTCCAAAGCTAGACTAGGGAATTGCTTCTTTATAATCTGTAAGAGCTGGAATAACCAAAATTCTCCTTTCATTGACAAGAAGTAGAAACTGACAATGAAGCCCAGTTTATGCCAGGCTACATTCTTGGCTCCCTGAGCACCTGCTGTGCCCAACTGTTTTCTGATTCCTTCATTTAGAAAGGATTCATACCTTTATTTGTAAATAAATCTGTAAATAAAGGCTGGGCAGTGTGTGGCACCCAGAGATAAATCATACCTACCCTGGCTTGTTCTGGGCCAGGCTCTCTTCTAAGTACTTTGCCTAAATTAACTAATTTCTGTGAGGTTGGTACTGTTATTAGCCCCATGTTATTAGTGAGTAAATTATTTTGCCCAAGGTGCTTAAGGCACTTGGGGGGCTGAACCTCTGACTTCCGCTCAGGCCATGATCTCACGGTTGGTGAGTTTGAGCTCCTCATCGGGCTCGCTGCTGTCAGCACAGAGCTGGCCTCAGATCCTCTGTCCCGCTCCCCGACCCCCGCTCCTCCCCCAGGGGCACCCTCGCTCTCAAAAATAAAAAAAATAATAAAAATAATGAAAAACAAGAGCCAGTGTGATTCCAGAGTCTTGCTAAGGTTAATGAGGTTGAGTGTTAATAAAGAACTTGATAGACTTCAGAGGCAGGAACAATCACATTTAAGTATTGGAAGTCCAAACAAACTTCATAGGAAAACATCTCACAATTCACAATGTGGTTTAACCAAATTATTTCCTTTTACCAGATGAGGCAATATAGTCGTGGTAAATGGCACAAGGTCTAGAGTCAGGTGATACCAATATTCATTTCCCAGCCCTGTCACATTCAGAGTAGGTGTTCTTGACCTCATTTTTGTGCTTCAGTGTTCTCGTTTGTAAAGGGGGTATAATAAAATAATATACCTCATGCCATTGTGAGGATTAAATGAGATAACAATGCCTTTAAAGTGCTTAGCACCCTGCCTGGAACGTAGCAAGTGCTCAAAAAAAAAAAAAAAAAAAAAAGACGAAATAAGATGCTGGCTTTTTTTATTTTATTGGGCACAGATGATGTATCAAACATGTTCTGGGCCTGTTAAGCCTCACAACAACTCCGTGAAGGTTTTGTCCTCATTGTACTGCCAATAGCGCATGCTCACCAGGTGCCGGGCATTGCTCTAACATACTTCCCTAACTCAACCCTCACGACAATCCCTAGAACTGCGTCTACATATCATAACCCCCGTTGTACAGGGGGAGGAAACTGAACCTAAGTAACTCGAACAAGTCCACGGCCAGCATGGGGAGCAACCGGGCAGTATGCTTCCAGGGTCTGTACTCTTCACCATGGTGCCTTTCAACAACTGGTGAGGAACCGACAGGGCTCAGAAAATAAAGAGATTCCCACGCCTGAGAAGCTCTCCGTTCCTTTCAAACCCACGGATTATAATCGTGTCCAGCAGATGGCGCCTCAGAGCCTAGCAACGTGCGAGATCGGCATTAGCGGTCAAAACTACCATGCCCACAATGCTGTGCGGGCATTAAGGTCCTCCTCCTCCTCCTCCTCTTCCGGTTTAGCTGTCCGAGGCACCGCCTATGTGCTCTGCAGGCGGAATGTCTGTATCCGAGCCATTCGGGTCCTTCCCCTATCTTCAGATGGCGAGTTAAAAGGTGTTTTCCCTCATATTACTCTCCTTGCTTTACCGGTTGGAGGGTAGAAGGGCCGAAACAACGCTGTTTTTTTTGTTGGCTTCACCTGACGCGAGGACCCTTGACCTCTGACCCAGGATGGCGGCGCCCAAAGCCGTGGCTCTTGCTGTTCCCCTGAGGTGAACTGAGGCCGGGAGTCCCGCGTCATGTCGAAGCTGAACCGGGCCACTCGGGCTCTCAGGAAGCCCGAGGCTGGTGGCGTCATCCGGACCATCGTGCGGGCAGGCCAGGCCATGTCTGGGCCCCCTCTAGGCCCCATCCTGGGTCAGGTGCAGCGGTGGCCGGAACGCGGAGCGGGAGGCGCCGTGGGGTGGGAGCTAGTACCCGGGTGGAGGGTGCGGGCTCTGGAGCCAGGGAGGCCTCGGTGCAAAGCGCGGCTCTGCTACCTACACGCTTAATGGCTTTGCGTTCGTTACATGGGTCCTTCGAGGCTCATCTTCCCCCGTCCTTCCTCACCGGCTGTGGTGAGGATGGAGGGATGATGCGTGCAGATCACCCGGCGCGGAAAGTGTTAGTTGAATCCGGGCGGCAAAAAGAGGATGGAAACCGTAATGAAGCGAAGACGAGGGAAGGGACGGACAGAGCCTCCTGGCTGGTAGGAGGCCGCCCCTTCCCACACTAACGCCTATGCCCCGCCCCCCAGAGAGGCGTTTCCATCAACCAGTTCTGCAAAGAGTTCAACGAGAAGACAAAGGACATCAAAGAAGGCATTCCTTTGCCCACCAAGATTTATGTGAAGGTGCACAGTTGGGACTCTGATCCTGTTTGGTTTTAAGTTTTTATTTTAATTCCAGTTAGCACACAGTGTTACATTAGTTTCGGGTGTACATTAACAGTGATTCAACAGCTCCCCACATCACCCGGCGCTTATTGTGACAAGGGCTGGCCTTAATCCCCATCACCTCTTTTTTTTTTTTTTTTTAAAGGCCAGTCTTTTTTTTTTTTTTTAATTTTTTTTTTTTTAACGTTTTTATTTATTTTTGAGACAGGGAGAGACAGAGCATGAACGGGGGAGGGTCAGAGAGAGGGAGACACAGAATCTGAAACAGGCTCCAGGCTCTGAGCTGTCAGCACAGAGCCCGACGCGGGGCTCGAACTCACGGACCGCAAGATCGTGACCTGAGCCGAAGTCGGCCGCTTAACCGACTGAGCCACCCAGGCGCCCCAATCCCCATCACCTCTTGATCCTGTTGGCTTTTCTTCCTCCTTATTCTCCCTAGTTCCCGGGGCTGGTCACTTGGGGTTGGTGCTCAGCTCCTAACTGCGGGCGAGTCTCCTGCTTTTACCGAGTCCCACCTTCCCCATTAACACAGTGGAGACTAGGCCGTATCTTTTCTGAGCCTGTCTGTCCTACCATATTGCAGTTCCTTCCTTTGCCTCTCCCTTCCACTGGGCTTTTTTTTTTTTTTTTTTGAACATTTATTTGTTTTTGAGAGACAGACAAAGCATGAGTGGGGTAGAGGCAGAGAGAGGGAAACAGAGAATCCCGAGCAGGCTCCAGGCTCTGAGCTGTCAGCACAGAGCCTGACTTGGGGCTTGAACCCTTGAACTGTGAGATCATGACCTGAGCTGAAGTCGGACCCTTAACAAACGAAGCCACCCAGGCGCCCCTCACTGGGGCTTTTAGAGCAGAGTTGGGCCTGGACCAGAAGTGACAAAGCTGTTTGCTACAGATATATTTTCCCTGTGGTTTTGTGGTCCGTTAGATGGACACCATCAGGAGGTGAATCAAGGGAAGCGGCGGATAGAAGTTAGAAGTTCTCTGGGCCAGGGCACTAGGGGTTAGGGGAGGCAGGAGACATATTCTCATATATGTCTTTTTCCATTAAGCCTGACAGGACATTTGAGATCAAGATCGGACAACCCACTGTTTCCTACTTCCTGAAAGCAGCTGCTGGGATTGAGAAGGGGGCCCGGCAGACAGGTAAGGGTCAGGGTGGGCTCCCGGGAGTCTGGGGGCTCTGGAAGGAAGCAGGGGCACCTGAAGGTCTACTTGTTTCTTCCTCCCAGGGAAGGAGGTGGCAGGCCTGGTGACCTTGAAGCATGTGTATGAGATTGCCCGAGTTAAAGCTCAGGACGACGCCTTCGCCCTGCAGGATGTGCCCCTGTCCTCTGTTGTTCGCTCCATCATTGGCTCTGCCCGTTCCCTGGGCATTCGTGTGGTGAAGGAGTGCGTGTCCCGGGAAGGTGCAATGGGAGGGGAGGGCTTGGAAAATTCTGGACTCTGGGGCAAAGCTGAGAGGGCCCATTACAGTGGGAGGGTCAGCTTCTGAGTCAAGGACCTTAGACTTCTTAGGAGTGGGGAGCCCTATTCATCTATTTGGAACATGAATATTAAATGCCTGTTACGTGTTAGATATCGTTCTGGACATTAAATACAGCTAGGAACGCGACAGCCATGCTTGGTCCCGCTCCTGAGTTCAGTTCAGAGCTGGAGGCAGATGCATAAATGGAACATTAGGCTGCTGAACAGTCACTGTTGACAAAAGTAACTACAGGTGTCTTGAGAACGGAGAGTAGAGCTCCTGGTTTTGGCTGGAGTGTCAACGAGGACTTCATAGAGGAGGTGACATCTAAGCAGAGACTTGGAAAAAGAGGTCACGGATGGGGGAAAGATCCCTGTGAAGGACAGAAGGTGAAAAAGTGAAGCAAAGAAGTGCAGTGTGATCTGGTATACGATGCTAGAAGCAAAGTGGGGAATAGGAAGAGAGGTGAGGCAGATGGACCCGCTGGGAAGGCCGAGGGCTGTCTATAGCTGTCTCTAGTTCAGACTTGATCCAGAGGCCAGAGGGGGCCTCCTCCTAGAGCTTGGGATGACCTCAGGAATTGTTTCTTTGAGTGAGATGTTGAATGGAAGGGCCTCTGGCTCAGGCAACAGCAGGGTCAGTACTTGGTCCTTTATGGGCCTCTTGCTGGTTTGCGTCCCATGCTGAGGCTGATGGTTGTTTCCTAAGAGAAGTGAGGTTAAGCATGGTACAGGGATGGGCTTGACTTTTCTCAAATCTTTACTTTTACTAGGAGTACAGAGACGAGTCAATCTGACCCCTGCTTGCGGGGAGGCATGTGTGCACAGCCAGCTGACTTCTTTGTACAAAGTGTTCATGGGCACAGAGGAAGGGGCAGTTGATCTGGACTGGGGGATAGCCGTGACCTCAAAGGACTAGTGGGGCTTTAAGGAGGGAATAAAAGGCAGAGGTGGGGGGTGGGAGTGGGGTGGCAAAGGGGTGGAGGCTGGGGAGTCCAGGAAGGGAGAAAGTGTGCTGAGACAGTGCCATGGGCCCTGGTAAGCTCCCCAAAGGTGACTGGCCACTCACCATCTGTTTTTCTGCACCTGCAGCCTCAGTTCAGAAGAGTTGGCAGCTTTCCAGAAGGAGCGAGCCGCATTCCTGGCTGCCCAGAAAGAGGCAGATTTGGCAGCCCAGGCGGAAGCTGCCAAGAAGTGACCCCTGTCTCCTACCCTCCAGGATTTTGAAGGGAACAGCTGGAATGGAGGCCAGTTGGAAAAGCTGTGCCAAAGGGGAGGCAGGGAGGTGACACCAATCTGATTGTTATTTCCCTGACTTTAAATTATATATTTTTTAATGTATGACAGTATCAAGGGCTCAAGCCTAAATAAACATCCTGTGTCACCCACTCTCAATTTCTGTCTTGGGACCCCAGGGGACAGGGACCAATGCTGACAGTCGCCAACATGGACAGACCTCATCTACCCTAAGGAAGGAGGGTCTTCCTACCTGCCGTGGAATCCGATGCTAAGCCAAGCAGAGCACCTTGCCCAGGTTTTGAATCGGTGGCAAAGGGAGGACTTAGAGCTCCTGGCTTCCGATTCGAAATCTGTGTTTTCTCCTCCCCGGGGCCGGGAGAACAGGTGGGGGCCATGGAAGCCGAGACTTGGGTGTACGGACGCAGCAGAGGTATCTCGTGCCGCCGTCAGAAATCTCTCTTCTCTCCTTGGAGACTTGCCACCTCAACAGAAATGGCCTGCTGTGGGGACTCAGCGCCAAGCAGAGTCACTGCAAAGAGCACCTCAGGTCCCAGGCACTGCTTCGGGCCCCTCTCCTAAGCTGACCCCTGGCCTGGGTCCGGTGTTAGCTGAAAGTGAACCACGGTGGAGTTAAGGGCTGCAGACCTACAGAAGAAGCAGAGCTTCAGTGGGTACCCGCCCACGTTGAGGGAGGTCTTTGGGAAGCCCCTGGCCTTTTGCTTTCCTCGCTATCCAGAACGCAGAGGATTCCTGTCCTGTCAGCGAGAGGAGGAGTCAGGGCAGGAACGGGATTCACGTTTACCAAGCATGTTAGGCGCTAGGCACCCCCTTTTACCCTGAGGTTTGGAAAGCATGGGAAAATAGGACTGAAACCCTCATGTAATCCCACCGCCCCGATGAGACTCCTGCCGGTATTTTGGTGTTTATCTTTTCCACTGTTTTCTTTGTGTATGTATTTATATATAAGACTACTTAAGAAATTGGAAGGGCACCTGGTGGCTCAGTCGGTTAAGCGTCCAACTCTCAATTTCGGCTCAGGTCGTGATCTCACAGTTGGCGAGCTTGAGCCCCGTCTCAGGCTCTATGCTGACAGTGCAGGGCCTGCTTGGGATTCTCTGTCTCACTCTCTCTGCCCCTCCCCAGGTCTCTCTCTCTCTCTCTCAAAATAAACTTAAAAAAAATAAAAAAAAAAAGTTGGGGTCATATCCTGGATACTGTTTGATTCTACTTTTACCTCTAACTTGGCAACTAAGAATATTTTCTGGGGGCGCCTGGGTAGCTCAGCTGGTGAAATGTCCAACTCTTGATTTCAGCTCAGGTCATGATCTCGTGGTTTGGGACATCAAGCCTGCATCGGGCTCTGCGCTGACAGCACGAAGCCTGCTTGAGATTCTCTCTAGGGCGCCTGGGTGGCTCAGTTGGTTAAGAGATTCTCTCTGCCCCTCCTCCACTCTCTCTCACTCAAAATAATAAATAGACATTTATAAAAAACATTTTCTGTTATGAATTCTTTTCCTCAAGTGATTTTTAATGACTCCCTAGTATTTTAATGACTCCCTAGTATACAGGGGTGCCTAGGTGGCTCAGTCAGTTAAGCATCTGACTTTTGATTTCAGCTCAGGTCATGATCTCACAGTTCATCAGATTGAGCCCTGCTTCGGGCTCCGTGCTGACAGTATGGAGCCTGTTTGGGATTCTTTCTCTCCTCTCTCTGCCCCTCCCCTGCTCACGTATATGTGTGCTCTCTCTCTTAAATAAACTTAAAAAAAATATGTATGCATGCAGCCTTGTGATGAACATCATTTGGATAACAGTTTTGAGTGGCTTACGTGTCAGGCACTGCTTTTTTGGCACTCCTGGAACTGAGGACACAAGAATAAGTATGACAGACATTTTCTCCCTTCAGAGATGGCATTTAATAATAATTACCCACAAAAAAATTAGTTACAATTACTACCGTGACAAAGGAGAGGTATGACAGGCTGGGAGAGTGTACAAGGGGTACAGCCAAGCCTGGAGATTCAGTGAAGAGTTCTCAGGGGAGGTGATCTTAAGCTAGAGGGGTTGAAGGCAAGACCTGAAGGATGACTGGGACAGCTGGGGGTGAGTTCAGCATGGGGTCTCAGGCAGAGCTGTGTCTGTTACCTATCACTGCATGATGATATTATCGCACACCTAGTGGCTTAAAACACTGTGTCCATTTCTGTACATCAGGAGTCTGGGCATGGCTTAGCTGGGTTCTCTGCTTCAGGGTCTCACAAAGCTGCAGTTGAAGTGCTGGCTGGGGCTGTGGTCTCATCTGAGGCCCAACTAGGGAAGGATCCGCTTCTGAAATCATGTGGTTGTTGGCATATTTCCGCTCTTCCTCTCACCTGGGGCATTGTACTAAAAGCTGCCTTTTGAAATTAAATGAGGCTGTTTGACTTGCTTTGGCCAGTGAAATGTGAGCAGGAGTCATGTGGGCAGAATTATTTACTAGACCGTGAGGCTCTGCAGTGCTGTCTCCCCCTGCTACAGCAGGCATAAGCCCATGTTGATGTGGATGGGGAGATACGTGCTGAGACACCCGGGGGGCAGCTGCACTGAAGCTTTGCCTGTACCCGTGGCAGTCCTTCTGTGAGCAAGAAATGGACGCTGCTAGTTTAAATCTGGTATTTTGGGGTTTGTTACAGCAGCAAGACTTAGCCCACCCTGACGGTTTGGAGAGAAGCTTGTGATGTTGGAAAAACGGAATGAAACCCAGTGTGGCCCATCTCAGGTTATTTCCCTTCAGGTGAAGTCTTCGAAGCGAGGTGGTTGAGTTGCCCTTCAGTTTTCATTTCTTTAGGAATCATATGTTGTAGGTGCCTGTATCTCCATTTTGTAGGTGAAGAAAATGAAGCCTGGGTGTCAAGTGCTTGCCCAGGGTCACACGTGGCCCCTTACTTCACTTGAAGAAATAAAAGCCACCAGATGGAAAACTCCCACAACTTTGGCCAAATCTACAAACCTACCGTCCTTCACTTCTTCCTGTCTGTAAGAATGGAGTTTTTTTCGTTCCATCAGAGACAAATCGCTCCACCTCTGCTGGTGGCCCTCTTTCACTTCCTGTACCACCATCCTCTCTGTCACTAGTTTCTCCCAGATGCAGTAATGTGGAATGGCTCAGGCAACCAGGAGCTCCGTGCTTCTTCACTGTGTAGTCTTGGGCAAGTTACTTAACTACTCTGTACCTTAGGCTCGTCTATACGACAGGGAAAATAGTGCTTACCTGAACAGACTGTTGTAAAGATTAAATGAATTAATGCATGTAAAGCCCTCAGAACAATGACTAGCATATTGCAAGTTTTCAATAAATGGTAGCTGTTATTATTCCTGGGTTGTTTTCTTGAGCAAATACGCATACTCCAGTATTATTTAAAAAAAAAAAAAAAAGCTACTTCTCTGGCTTCACATCTCCCTTTAGCCACTGTCCCATTTCTCTGTTTTCTTTCACTGTAAAACCTATAAGAATTGTCCAAAAGTAGTGTCTATATTTCATCTTCCACTCACTCTTTAAGTCTTCTAATGCTTTTTGTCTTAAACTCTCCTGTGGCTGTTATTAAATATGCCAACATCAATCTCTCTTTTGGTTAGCATTGGTATGACTACTCTTTTTTTCCATCATTTCAACCTTTTTCTATCCTTATGTTTTAGATGTTCTTGTAGCAGCGCTAGTTGATATGGTAGCCACCTTCTGAAACTGTCTCCAAAGATTCCCAGCTCTTAGTAATTAACACCCACCACACTTTCAGGGTTGGCCTATGTCACCATAGGTGGTTTTTTTTCCCCCTTACTCAGCATAATACCTTTATGATTCGTGCCAGCTGTTGTGTGTACCAGTAATTCATTCTTTTGTATTGCTGAGCAGTATCCCAAGGTGTGGATGTACCACGGTCGGTTAATCATTCATCTGTTGAAACGTATTTTGTTGTTTCCACATTTTTGCTATCACAAATAAAACTGTTATGATCATTCCTGGAAGACCGAATTTTCATTCCTTTGAACGAATGCCCAAGAGTGAAATTGCTAGGTGGTATAGTATGTTTAGTTTTGTGAGACTACAACGTTTGGGTTGCCTGGGTGGCTCAGTTGGTTGACAGCATCTGACTCTCGATTTCAGCTCAGGTCACGATCTCATGGTGGTGACGATGTCATCGAGCCCTGCATCGGGCTCTGGGCTGAGCATGGAGCATGCTTGAGAATCTCTCTTCCTCTCTCTCTGCCCCTCCCCTGCTTGCACATGCTCTTTTGGAAAGGAGGAAGGAAGGAAGGAAGGAAGGAAGGAAGGAAGGAAGGAAAAGGAAACTGCAAAATTTCTTTCCAGAGTAACTGTATCATTTTAAATTCCAACCAGCAATATGTGAGTGATCTAGTTTCTCTGCATTCTTACCAGCACTTGATATTACCATAATTCTTGTTCTTATGTAGTTGTTCTGACAGGTGGTTAATGATATCTCACTGTGATATTAATTTATGTTTTCCTAATGGTTAGTGTTAATATCTTTTCACATACTTATTTACTATACATACATGTTCTATGGGAAAATGTCTCTTCATGTCATTTTTTTTTCATTTTTTAATGGATTGTTTGGTTTTTTACTGTATGTCTCAAGAGTTTTAGATAGGAGTCCTTTATCAGATATGTGGTTCACAGATATTGTCTCCCACTGGGTAGCTTGTCTTTTTATCCTCTGAGCAAGATCCTTCACAAAGCAAACACTTTTAATTTCAACAAAGTTCAATTTAACATTTTTTTTTTCTTTTATGGATCATATTTTTGGTGTCATGACTAAGAACTCTTCGCCAAGCCCCTGATGCCTAAGATTTTCTTTTGTGTTTTCTTCTACAAGTTTTATATTTTATGTGTTGTTGTTTCATTTAATTTTGCTTAGCTCTCTGTCCACACCATAAAGACTTTATTTACTATGGCCGTGTCCTCTTAAACCATATCCGGAGTATAATTATGTGTTACATTTAAGTCTGTAACCCATTTTGAGTTAGTTTTTGTATAAGATGGGAGGCTTTGCTTGGGGCTCTCCCTCTCCCCTCTCCCCACCCCCAAGGATACCTAATTCGTGCCATTTGTTGAAAATATTATTCTTCCTCCACTGACTTGCCTTTGCAATTTGAAAGACCTACTTTTCTTCAATCCTGAAAGGCTGGGAGAATTTCATTCTGCCCCTCACAGTATTTGAGCTTAGCATTCCTCCCCATGCGGGTTTAGAATCTGGTATATGTCTAGTCTATGGCCATACCACCCTGAACGTGCCCACTATCATCTGATCTCAGAAGCTAAGCAGGGTCGGGCCTGGTTAGCACTTGGATGGGAAATCAGGTATATGTCTTGATGGGTTGACATCATGGGGGTCTTTCCCCTTTAGCACCATGAGACTATGGGGGACTATCTTTGCCTTTTAGCTTTCATCTCAGTCTGGAATTTAGCAACTACTCCATGGGGGGGAAGGCCATGCATTTGGGGGCACATCCAATTTCCAATCCATTACACCAGCCCCTCATGGCCACCCCAAAAATTCACTGCCCAAGGATTCCCTCTTCCCACTAAACAAATCAGCCTGCACTCAGAACAGGAAATTTTTTCCAGGGAAGAAGATGATGTGCTCATCAACTCACACATGAAGGGCTCTTTTCTCTCTGAAAATTGAGTTCATCTACTTTTTGTTGTTTCTATGTTCTCCACACAACTTCCAGAAGGATGGCTTAAACATGTAATCATACCATATCCTTCCCCTGCTCAAGTCTACTCAATGGATTCCTAATGCACATGAAATCAAGTCTAAGTTTCTTAAAATGTTTGAAGTAATCTTTTCCCTCATATTGTTGACCTCGATCCAGCCACGCTGATTTCCTTGTTATTCCTTTAAAAAAAAAAAAGATTTTATTTTCAAGCAATCTCTACAGTCAATGTGGGGCTTGAACTCACAACCCCGAGATCAAGAATTGGATGCTCTGTGGACCGGGCCAGCCAGGCGCTCCAATATTTTCTCCGCGTAAAGTTTTTTCTGACACCCCACTCACGTTAGAAGACTCTAAACTAGAGCTATGGCTCTTCGTCACAGCACTCTGGTTCTTTCTCTTACTGTACATATTGTATACTCTTTTTAGGCTGCTTGTTTACTTTTTCTGTTGTCTCCTCGCAACTAGAATGTGAGCTCTGTGAGCCCAGGGACCTTGTCTTTCTTGTGTGCTGCTGCCGTCCCCAGCACACAGAACAGCTTCTGGCACATGCAGGTATTGTAAATATTTATCACATGGAAAAATGAAGCCCTTGAACACAGTCCTTATGATCCCCAAACTTGAACCCCTTCTCTTACATTCTGCTCTCAGGGAAGAGTTAGTATCGGTGGGGGGAGGGAACTGACTGAGAGTGGAGCTGGCTTCCGCAGTGACTCTGGGAGTGCCATTGGGCGACCTCTTTCCTCTCTCCCAGCCTCAGTTTATCCATTTGTTCTTAGCTGTGGCGCTCTGAGCCACAGGGACCTTGGCAGAGAGAGGAACAGAAGCAGATCCTTCTCTGTCCAGCAGGCGGAGCAACTCGCTTTCTAATTTTTTTTTTTTTCTCTGCGCTGGACGTGCCTGCCTCTCTCTCTGGTTCTGAGTGATCTCTGGTGCCTCCTCGTCAAAATGCACAGTCCACTGTCACCCACCACCACCAGAAACCTCCCGTGAAGTGCTTCTTTTTTGTCACATATTTTAATTTTTTAGATTCTCCTTTATTTGGTTGAACTTTTAAAGAAACGTTTAGTTTCAGAATAGATTTAGATTTATGGAAATGTTAAATATACTCCATGCCTATCATTTCCCCTGTTATTAACGTCTTACACTTACTGGTACACTTGTCACAATTAATGAGGCTATATGGATACATTATTATTAACTAAATTCCATAATTTATTCAGATTTCTCTCTTTTTTTTTAAACCTCTCCTTTTTCTGTTCCAAGATCCCATCCAGAATATCACTGTGTATTTCGTTGTCATTTTTCTTAGGCTCCTTTGAGCTGTTCACAGCTTCTCAGACTTCTCTTTCCTTTTTGATGACCACCAGGGAGGTTTTTAGATGGGGCTCAAGCGTGTCTTGAGGTTACATATTCCCTTAAGATTCGAAGCTGAGAGCTAGAACCTTTTGCCTTCTGGGGAACTCAGGAGCAAGTTTTTGTGGTAGAAACTGGTGACTTTCGACTCAAATCCTTGGGCTGAACTTCAGAAATGGTCCCTCTCAATCTAATATTTCTGGTGTGTCTGTCGTGTGCTCATCCCCGTGTACCGTGCCAGCAGAGGAGTGGAGCTAAGACTGGGTCCTCCCAGGGCTTATGGTTCACTTCTTCTGTCCAAGTTGGAGAACAGAGCCACAGGAAAGAAGAGGACAATGCTTTATCCGTGTTTCACCCAAGGATCCATCCAAGGTGGAAAAGGGGTGACAGGTCCCTAGAATGTCTTCCTTCTTGTGGGACCCTCTCAAGGGCATGACCCTGGAGCTGGAGGATTTGGAATGAGACAGAATTTAGGTGACTCTCAGTGTCATGATCTCAGCTACGGGAGTCCAGTCCCATATTTCACTGGGGGAAGATTGGAGTTTCCTTCCTCTCCCTGAGAAAGAAACTTCTCTGAGACTTGGTGGTTAACAGTGCCTTCTAATTCACTTTAATAACTTATGTCTGTTCTGTGCTCCTCAGCTTAGAAAGACCCAATCAAATTCTAGTAGCATCTTGGAGGGGTAAGTACCTTTTTTTTTTTGCTTTCAGTCCTATTTTACCTGTGAAGAAACTGAGGCTCAGGTCTGACACAGCAAATCGTGGTTGGACATGGGATTTGAATCCACCTCTTTCTGTCCCCTAATTTTCATTCTCCTACCCCCACCAAGTTCTTCTCTTGACCCAGTTTTATTCTGCTCAAAATTTGGGGGTCTTCTCTAGCTTGTAGACCTGGAGGAGGAGAAGGGGCACCTGGTCCAGCCCAAACCTGACTTTCTCAGGTCATCTGGGATGGGACGATTTGAGATGGTGATTCACTGGCTTTGGGAACAGAGGGAACAACCCAGAACTCAGATGTAGATGATGCGAGTATGTTGCCTACCCATGCCTCCCACCAATGGTAGGGGCAAATCATTTTTTACCTGAGATCATCAGTTTCTTCATCTGTGAAATGGTGCTAATATGCCTGCCTAGAGGCTTTATTGCAATGAATAGAGGATGGAAAAGTGTCCACTGAAAGCCCCATGCAGAGATTGCCCAGATGGGCATCATCTCCAATGAGAAGATCCAGGGCCCCAAAGGGAAGTCGCTTCCCTGCAGGACAAGACTGAAGGAAGAGACTCATGTCTGAAATTTCAGATCAATGTGCAGGAAAATGCCAAGCTGAATCCCCTACCCATCCCCGGCCCTTCTCCTCCCTCCCACGTTGTGAGCGCTGCAAGCCTAGAGCAGGGAGGAGACTCCAATACCCTCTAATATTTTACACCAAAGCATCTTGAAGGCAAGTGTTTCAGCTCCAAACTCTCCAGCTTCTAGCACGGAGTGGGCCACACACTGTATGCCCATGTCAAGTGAAGGAATGAATGAGTGCATAAGTGAATGAAGAAACACCAGGGCTGTCAGCAGATCCAGACTTTATCTCCCGACACCCGAGTTCCCAACCTTCTCAGATCCCCACCCTTCCCTTTCCACAACAGTACATGACACCAGCAGTACCAAAAAGGCAAACTGGACTTTATTATAAAGTTGGCTACAAAGTCACCGCAGCACCACGAAGTGGCCACCTGGGCAGGCCCAGGCAGTCTGGCAGCCGGGTGAGTCCCGCACCAGGTACACGCACTCGTGCAAGCACACGTGTGACAGCGGCAGGTCTGCCTTCCTCCATCGGAAAGGAACGTAGCGTCTCTTCGCGCCCCCCACCCCAGGCGCGGGGCGCAAAAGTCACAAGAAGGGCCGCCAGGGCGGCAGAGTCCATCGGAATTGAAATCCCGTTACTGGTGTGTAGAGAATTCTACGTGGGTGTCAAGAGCCCCTCGGGGCACAGGCTGGCCCAGGTGGGCGCTGCCTTTCCCCCACCAAGGCCCAGGGGTGGCTTGGCCCCCAGGAGTGGAGAACTGGCCCAGGCCCATGGGGTAGTGCGGGGAGTGGGGAAGTGAGACTCCCCCATTCTCCGCTTGAAAATCCCATTCAAGGAAACTCACTACGAGTGAATACAGATTGAAATGGAAACTGAGATTGCTTGAAGTCTCTAAATTTTAAAAAGAAGCTCCCCTCCCCTGCCCTCCCACCTCCCCCCCCAAAATCCTGCAGGGCCTAGGGAATCAGATATATCCCCCTCTGGCCCCCAGAATCCCCCCAACTGTCCCGGGGGGGGTGGAGAGCGGCTCCACGTCTTGATGACAATATGCCATACTTGACGACGTTAAGTCACAGACTTATTCAAAACGTTGGTTCCCCTCCACTTCCATCTGCAGAGAGAGAGAGAGAGAGAGAGAGAGAGAGAGAGATGACATTCAGTAAGTCCATTAGGAAAGATAGATTGAAGATGTGGTGTACTGTTGACACATAGTATGGGCTTCAAATATGTTGGTCCAATGACTGAGTGATCACCAGAGGCTCAGCAAGATAAGGGAGCAATTTGGGTGGATGGAATGAAACTACAACTGTAGTTTTGGAAAAGATGGAGCCATGAGCAAGGAGCCCCCAATGGGCCAGGGGCTAATTTGCACTTTCTGCCTTTCCCAAACTTCTACAAACTCTTGCTCTGTATTCTCTTTAAGGAGTAAGAATACTGAGATAGAACTCTAATCCCTCATCCATCAATTTGTCATATGACCTTAGGCAAGTTTCTTTAACTCTGGGACCTTGGTTTTCTTCATCTGTAATATGGGTGGTGATAGCTGATCTAGGTCCCTCACAGAATTAAGAAGCACAAGCCATTACCAAGGATTCTCTTGCATTTTATACTGCACCCCTGACCCCTGCCCTCTAGGCCCACTTGCCCAGAATAACTATGCTAAGTTTTTCACTAGTTCGTATCCTCACTGCTACCCTGGGCAGCAGGTGTTGTTATCCTATTAATAAAATTCAGGCACAGAAAGGGGAGTTTACTCATCTAATTCCACCAGCATCTCATTGGCAGAACAGGGACTTGAGTTTCTCAACATTTTGGTTGGACTTACCTTCATGGAAGCTGTCTTGAACTTGGCTCTGGAGTTGATGCAACTCATCAGTAAACCCATCGTAGGGGAATGCTGAGACACCTGTCTCAAAGGCGGTTTCATATGTGGCCAGGTCCTCCAGGAAGCTGTGGTCTTCTGGGGACAGGTTGTTGCAAGGCGATGAGGCCCCTCCTGGGACCGCTGCCTCAGGATCCCCTGAACTCCACTCCCCATTGGGGTCTGGGGTAGAGAGATCCATGAATATGTCTTCCACGGGCGTCTCTTCCAGGAATATGTTATCAGGGTCAGCCAGGAAATCCAGCTCCTGGCATTTCCAGGGTTTCAGGTCCAGGCTGAGCACAGGGGGACCAGCCCCCGGCAGGGACAGGTTGGAGTCTAGGGGCTCCAGACCTCCAAGTGGCTCTAGCCCGCCCGTGCCAGCCTCAGCTGAGAAGGGCCTGTCCATGCCCTGAGCCAACTGGCTGATCTGCTGGATGAGGCGGTCTATCTCATTCTGCTCCTTCTCAGAGTAGTGGAAGAAACTCTGCTTGACTGGAGAGGCCTCAGGTGTAAGCAGGCCTTCGGGTACCAGAGGGACATCCACAGAGAGGGGGCCCCGCAGCTGGGCTAGGGCCAGGAGCGTGCAGTCCCCATTACCAGGGCTGCTAGGACTTGGGGGCAACTTCTCATAGAGAAAACTGCATCCCTCCTGGGTGAAGTAAGTCTTGGTGGGATTGGGGCTCAGTTGTTCTGGGAAGGTTTGGCTGGGGCTGTTGAGGTGTGCTTGGAATGCTGTGCTGGGAGGAGTCAGTTGTTCATGGGCAGGACTGCCCAGAGGCTCTGGGAAGGTGGCAGTGCTGGGAAGCAGCTGGTCTGGGAAGGCAGAGGTGCAGGGAGTCAATTGATCTTCATAGCTTCTGGCTGAGCTTTCGGTCATCTGGCCTTGAAGTGGGCTCATCAGTGGATCTGGGAAGGTTGCACTGCTTGGAGTCAGTTGATCAGAAAAGGTGGCAGTGCTTGGAGTCAGCTGTTCTTGGAGAGAGCTGGATGGAGTGGACAAGTGGGTCTGGAAGGGCTCGTGGAGGCTGAAGAGGAAGGCACAGCCTCCTGGCTGGTGGGGTGTGTAGGGTGGAGTGCACACAAGATCCTTGCTCAGGTCTGCTTGAAGAGAAGGCTCAGGGCCAGACGGGAATGCCAGGTAACTAAAGCCCAACTCTTTCTGGGATTGAGGAAGCTCTTCTGATGTTGAGGCAGCACCCAGGTCTGGAGCACTAGGGAAATTGGTGCTTCTGGGAGCTCCCAAGGCTGGGGGGAAGAGTGGGTTGGGGCTGGAACACTGCTCTTGAGAGAGGATGTTCTCTGGGAATGAGGGCAGCATGGCTGGGGTGCCCAGAACATAGGCTGCCTGGGTGTTTTCAGAGTTCAGCTGCTGGCGGAGGCTCCAGGCTTCTGTGTCACTGGAGAGGAGAGAAGAGGCAGACGGTAAGAGTCTGGTGGTCTTTCCCAGAGCAGTTCCTGATTTTTACCTCCTCCATGCCCACCTCAGTTGCCCTCCAAGCCCCTGCCTTGCAGCTCACCTGATTGGGTAGTTATTAGCAGTAATCGGGCCCTCTGGACCTTCTGAGTATAACAGGCAATAAATCCATGCCCAGCCTCCAGGCTTGGCCTGCAGTCTCACCACCATCTCTGCCTGAATATCTCCACTCTCAGCCACTGAAGGAAAAGAAGAGATGCAGAGTTAGGATGTCCATCAGGCGACACCACCTAAACTTCCCTCTTATTGACCTTTCCACTGAATTGGGGTATCCATGACATCTCCATTTCTGACTACCCTCACCTGCACCACTCAGCTCCCCACATTGACCTCACCACTTGGAGTCCCCCAGTTCTGACTCTATTCTCACTTCAACTCCTCATCCTAATGTTCATTTTATAATATCCAAAAATTGTTGGCCTCTGTTATCTCCCCAGCATCATTCTTGACCACAGCCCTTCTTGGTTGGGTCTCCCGTGACCTTTCCCAGCACCCTGTCTTGTCCCCAGCCTCTCTGGACACTCACACAGGCGGTAGTGTTGAGCAGAAGCGTGGGCCAGGTCCTCGGGGTGCAGCAGTCCATACCATGATTTACAGAGCAGTTCACTGCGCTCAAAGCCCAGGTAGATTAGGACACTGGGAAGGTGGAAAGGGTGTGGTCAGCTTTCTGTTTTCTCTGCTTTATACCCAGGCATCTCACTCCCTCCCAGGTTCTCTGCCCCCTTACACCCCATCCTCCCTGCTCCTGACTCCAGAATCTAGGGTCCCCTCATCTCTGGCTTGCTTTCTTCCTGGAGTCTGAATGCTCTGGACTTACCTCTCAGAGATGTCCAGTAGGGCCAGATCCTTAGCATGACGGCTCTGGAACATGGCCAGGAAGAGTGAGGCAGGGCCAGGGCCAGGGCCAGGGCGAGGTCTTGGCTCCAGTGGAGCACAGAAAGCCGTGAAAACAGGGTTTCCTGCCCAGTAGGCTCCAGGTGGATGAGCATGGAATCGGCCTCGAATAAGCACCAGTTTGTTGCCTGCACTCTGGCGCCTGAGGGACTTGGAAGTGTTGAAGCGGCAGCGGAAGAGGCGATCTAGGTAAATGAAGAGAAAATCTGATAAGAGGGTGGGTTGTTGAGAGAGATAGCAGGTGGAAAGGAGCAGGGAAGCAGGAAGGAGGTTTGATTGAGAGAGGGAGAAAGGGAGTTCTTACCAGTGTCCAGGGCAGAGGGCAGGGTGAGTTGCTGGCGCACAGTTAGGTGGTCAGCTGGGTCAATGATGTCGTAGATACTGTCACCCTGGGCAACGAGGTCCACCTGGAAAAAGGTGAAGAAGAGATGAAATGACATTTAGTGATGGCAGCAAGAGTGAATCCTTAGCACATAGCATCTGGCAGTGTATAACCTCTCCTGCCTCAGTAATTCTCAGATTCTCAAAAGTGGAAGGCTCATTGTATCCCATACGTACTCTAGCCCAAGCTAAGAGGACCCTCAGCACTCACCATGGAGTGGCCCAGATGTTCGCTCACACTCTCAGACAGATATAGCAGCTTCCCCTCAGCTGTGAACACAAGTAGAAATCCAGGTAGTGCGGCCACTATGTCTTCAAGCTCTTGAGATGAGAGAAGCCCTGTGGGGCCCGCCAGAGGAGTGCCTGCAGGGTAAGAAGATATGGTGGGTCAGGAGTAAAACTGGGAAGCAAATCATAAGTAAGGAAGGCGTGCACTGAGTTTCAGAAAATCCAGAGGAATTTCTCATGAACCTGCCTCTGCACACACCTGTTGACCCGCTACCCACAGCTCTTGCCCAAGGAACCTGTTGCTGGATTTCCCTAGCCAGCCAACCCTTTGACTTCTAAGTCGGAGCTGGGTCTTTGCTGGCCCTGAATTTCAGACCCTCGGACAGCGCTCAAAAGACAACCGGGAGTTCAGCACCGCGGGCAGCGCCTCTCAACACGGTGATGCGGTCAGCACCGCGGACAGCGCCTCAAAGGCTGCTGAAGAGCCTTTTCAACGTAGAAAACAGTGGCCACGCTTGCCCCGGTTTGAGTGACTCCATCCCTGCAACTTCCCGGGCTTCCCTCCTCGGGTTCCTGGAGTGCCTCTACGCTGTGGGAACTGGGGCCATTCTGTCCTGGCTTTCTTATTCCCATATATCTGGCAGCAGGGACACTATCCAGGCTCTTACCAGAACTAAGGTGAGGTCTGAACAGAGCTCAGGAGGAAAAGTAGGAAGACCTGAGTTCCCCAAGTCCCGTCTCTCCCCAGCTCGCCGCCACGCTGCCCTAGACATGCATCAGTCCCTGCTGGTTCCCTCAGCTCCACTGTCCCCGGTGCCCGCCAGCTCTGGTCTCTGGCAGCCCCAGTTTGCTCACCTCCAGCGAAGAAGACGCCCTTGCGAGTGTAGATGCAAGCAAGACTCATAATGTGCAGGTAGGAGAGCCGGACCTTGTCCGCTTCAGCTAGAGGCAGGAGCTCCTTGAGGTTCCGGATCTCAGCGTTGATCTGGTCGCGGCGCGCCTTGGAGGCGCCCTTGGTGGAGCGGTACATGACTAGCGGCTGCAGGGCTCCAGCTCGGGTGCTCCGAACACCTGCGTTCCCGTCCCGACGCACCGGTGGCTTCTTCCTGCTTGCTTCCCCGTCTCTCGCTCAGGCTCTCTCTCTCTCTCTCTCTGTCTCTCCTCTCCTGGGCTCCGCTCGGCTGCGCTGCCCCCCTCGACTGCCTCGTTCCGCCTTATATAGCTCCTGCTAGGCGTGGGGGGCTCGCTTTACAGAAAGGGGGGGGCGGGAAAGCAGGAGGCTGGGCTAAGCAAGCTGCAGCGGGAGCCACTGGCTGGGGAGGGGGGAGCGCTCCTCCTCCCTCCCGGGCTCCCGACGTCATCCCATGACGTAGAATGAGAGCGGGAGGGGGGACGGGGGGAGGGGGAGAACTGAGGCTGCGGAGGGGGCCGCGGCTGGCGGCAGCTGAACCGAGAAACGGGCGCTGCATTAGGAAGGCCTGAAAGAGGGTGCAGGGACCCAGGGGTCCGAATGTGTTCAGCTGAGGGAAGGGACAGGGCAAGGGTTAAGGCGGTCTGAAGCCCCTGGCAGGAGAGTCTGTAGAGAGGAGGGAGGGGTTGGTTCCAACAGGGATTTTTCTAAGGAGATAAGGAAATGGGGGAGGGGGAGGGTAGTCTACAAATTCTTCCTTGCTATTTGCCAGGCAAAGGTCATGTTCACATGGGGAGGAAAAGAAGGACCCTCCTTGGCCTCTGAGGGAGAGGTCGCAGCTGGGGTTTCTCTCTAGGGATTACTCAATCTGGGATTCCCTTAGTCACTTTCAAAGAACAAATCTCCTCCCCCTCCCCCCCCCCCCCCCCTCCCCGCTTTCCAAACCCGGGCTTGGCATTTAGCAAGGGGCATTATATGGAAGTCTAAGTCTCTAGGGTGGGGTGGAAAGGGGTTCCTGAGAGAGAAGGACCAGCTGAATTTGGCCTTGGTTCCATTTTCCCACAGCCAAGAATAGGAACCCCAACACCAACGCTGGAGTCTGCAGTGATTCTCTGTTCCCCTGTCAACTAATTAACTGCAGCCACTAACGGGGGAAACTGAGGCAGGGTCCCAGGGCACGGTGAGGATCTGGGTCTGCATCTAGATATCCCTTCCCCCACGCCGTTGCCAGCCCCAAAGCGAGCGGTTCCCCCCGCCCGACTGCAAGCCTCGGTCTCCCGGCGGGCCGGGGGCGGGGGCGGGGCCGGGGGAATCCCAGCTCCATATTAGGACAGGAATCCTCCGGCGGCTGCCGCGGCGGCGGCGGGCGGGGCCTGCCTGCCTCCGCACCGCTCCGGAGGGCTCCCCCCGTCTCCGGCGGGGAAGATGAGGAAGCAGCATAGAAAAGAGGGGGCCGTGCTGGACCCGCCGAGATCCCGCATCTGTCAAGGACCCCTTGACTCCGTCAGGCTGTCCTCCGTACCCCCCTGCAACCCCCTCCCCATCCTCGGCGCTAAGACTCCTCGTTCTGTCAGCTCTCCACATCCTCCTTCCACAGCCCCGACTAGTTTCAGATCTCATTGCCTGCTTGGTGGTCTGTCTTACCTTTGCGCGCCCTCTCCCCCCTCCCCCCACCGCAGAAAAATGTTCCCCTTCTGCTCTCCAGAGACTCTTCCAATCTCCATCAGCTTTGTGTCCATATCATGTCACCTTTGCCCTCTCTCCTTCTTTCTTTTTTCTCTTTTCAGCACGGATGATTGCTCTCTACAGGGGATGAGGGGTGCCTTTCTTTCCCCCAGCATCACATCTGGGCTAGGGGACATTTTATGTGAAATCTTATTTGGTGGAGGAGGGATCTGTGTGCAATCACTTGAGAGGCTGGAAATGAGACCGCTTAAAAATTGCGGGAGAGGGACTGAATTGATTGTAGGAAGTCACATAGGAAGGGTGGGGATACACTTTGACACCAAGAAGCAAAACTTGGGGTCAAAGAACCCCTCATTCCCATGGGAAAGGGTGGTGGCAAGAGTGGCAGAGTGGGAGCAGGAGACAGCCGAGGAGAAGGGTGTCTGGGCATCTGATCCTGACCTCTTGTGCCATTTTGGCAAAGGTTGGGCCATCTCCGTCAACTATCCTGTGTTGGGTGGTACAACTGAGATGCAGGGAAGAGGTGGGGGGGGGGGGCTGGCTGTCTGCCACTCTCTCTAACCCTATTTATCTGGATTTTAGAGAAATGGTTCCTTCAGGAAGCATATCTCTGTTCCTCCTTCATCTCCATCTGACCCCTGATGTATCCATCCCTCTAGCTTCTGACCTTTGGACCCCTTGACCTCAAGCGCTTGATCTTTGGACCCCATCCTTGTATGAAAATCCAGGGAAGCATTCCTATTTTCTTCACCCACTGATGCTTTAGCCTTGGCTGGGAGACAGACTTAGTGTCCCTCTCTATGATAAGAACTATTTGTTGGTTGGATGCAGCCAGTCTCCAGTAAGGTGAACAGAGCTGCAGTGAAAGAATGGGGCGTTGACCACTGTCCATGGTTCTGGGGGGAAAAAATCCCCGAAGTCATTTGGCCATAGTCTACCTGGACATCAAAAGAGAGCGTGAGTCCACACAGGCTTCAGAGTGAGGCCCCCGTTAGCTGTCCCCTTCTCCTCTGAGGATGAATATGGGAGGGGGCTTTAGGGGCCCAAGGGGTCTGAGCTCCAGGAGTAAAATAAGCATGCGAGGAGAACTAGCCAAGGGAAGAATCCTTGCATTTTTCCAGAATGGGCTGGGGGGGGGGGGGAGGCCTTCTGGAAAGAAAGAAGGGTCTAGAAAGGGACAAGGGAGGGGGAAGATAAGGGCTCATCCTAGTTCACCCACTCTAATTCAAGTTGAGAAGCTCTATATGCCCCAATGTCTCCTCTCCCTAGGCCAGCTCCCACTCCCCTTGCCTCCCACCTCCGTGAAGCTATTTTTAACTGTGCAGAACCAAAAATAGCTTGGCAGCAGCTTCAGGCCGTGGGAGAGGAGCTATTTATATCACCAGTGACGGTTCCAAAATAGCAAGCAGGAGGAGGGGGGCGGCTGGCACGCTAGAGAGCTCCTGGCCGCTGCTAAAAATACTGGCAGTGTGAGTCATCCCGGCCTGGCTGAGTCACCCCATTCTCCCCCCCGAATCGGCAGGCAGCAGCAGCAGAACAGAACAGGCTAAGAATTGGAAGCTTGAAATGGGGGAGGTATCAGAGCCCATCATCTATGGGAAAGTGGGCAAGAAGCGATTTGATTCAAGAGGGGCTTTGGGGTGAATGTGTAGAAGGAAGGGGGGGTGCAGCTAAACCCACTGGGTGAGCCTGCAGTACTCCCAGCTATGCAGTGCTGTTTAAGGATGCATGGGCAATTGATGGGAGGGAGCCAGACTGAGGGTGTGCATGTGTCTGTCTGTCCATTTGACTGTGACTATATTTGTATGTCTGTGTCTGTCTGCATGAAACTTTGTGTTTGTGTCCCTGTGTATTTATGCATTTGCCTGCATCTATGTCTGCCTTTGTAAAAAAAAAATGTCTACCATTTCCTGCGTTATGGGTAGTTCCATGTTTGTGTCTGTATGTGTTCATGTGTTTGCAGCTTTCTGTGCCTCCTTGTCTGTGTCTGTGTTCGTGTCCATATGTGAGTCTGCTCTGTGCCTTTTATTCTCAGCATCCAATGGAGAATGTGAATTTGCATGCATCCCCAGCCTCAATGCATCTTCTGTTGCCCTCTCTGATATCACTTGTTGGGCTCTTACACCACCTATCCCTTACTCACCTCTCTCCACCCAGCATCTTCCTTTCTTTCTGACATTTGGCCCCCAACCATTTGTGAAAGTGTGTGTTGCATGCAATCTCTAGTAAAAAGATGGAGGAAGTGAGCCCCATATGACCTCTCCCTTTTCTCTTGAATTATCCTGAATCCTCCCTGGCCTGCAGGAGTAAGTGGTTTTCCATCGCTCCATATTTGGGGCGCTGAGGGAAGAGAAGGGCTTTCTTTAGTTCTAAAAAAAAATTCCTGGTGTGGGCACAGGCATGCGCAGCGCGCACACACACACATACACACACAACTGAGAGAGAGAATGAGAAGAGAAAAAAATATCAAGGTCCCTTCTTTACTGAGACAAGCTCTTTGCATCTGTTGCCATGGCAACCCGCCCACTCCTTCCCCGAAAAATCACCAAGAAGAGGTGATGGCATTGAGGACGGATTGGCTGATTTCTTTCTTTATTATTTTTTTCTGAAAAAGGTCTTTTTATAGCAAGAACAGGCCGTGAGATCCCTTGCTCCTGTCTTGCATAGCTTTATTGGGGACCTGGAGAGACATCACCCCTTACCCACTCTCAAAGAGAAGGTGTATCTTTTCCAGAGATTTTGGGGAGGATGGCCTCCTGAGAGGGAGATGGAAAGTGATGGGAAGGGGGGGGGGTGTCTGCTTCTCTAGAACAGTATGGAGACTCCTGGTTAGGGCTGCTTTTCTGGATATTTGGGGCAAGGATCTTTCTTGACAGAGGACTGTTGCAGTGTATTCTGTCCTGCCCTGGATAAATGTGTTTATGATACAAGGAGAAAGAGAGAGGAAAGGGAGGAGGGGAGGGAGAGAGAGAAGGAGAGAGAGTGTGGGGGGGTGGGTAGAGAATCACTTTATGGGTCTTCAGAGCATATGACAAGATGTCAAAGGACACGAGATTTCAGTGGTGGTCAGACCAGACAGGCAGACAAGATGGCTTGAGAAACATCCATTAATGCAATTGATGGTGCTGTGAGTCACCACCAGATCGCGACTGTGTCTTCTTGCTATGCACCCCAGCTTCCCTGATACATAGATAAATGATCTGGGGAGCACTGAATCTCACCTTTCCTAACTCTTGATTCTCAAAAGCCTCCTCTAAAGCCTGGCCACCAGCCACTGCAGCCACATCACTTTCTCAAGTGAACTGTAGCCTCCTGCCAAATGACTGGATGGTGGAAAAGAAGGGATTCCTCGTTTCCTCCTGTGCTTGGCTTGCTACAGAAATGGGGTCACTTGAGGATGGAGGTTGGAAAGCCAGACTAAGGATCTGACTCTAGAGAGAAACACCTCTTCCTTCCAGCAGGCTGCTGCCACCCTTAGCAGGCAAGGGTATGGCCTTGGGAGGGGAGTTAGCTCTACTTGAAGTGATGGAAAGACTTGAGATTTGCTCTGACCTGTTAGACCTATTCTCATGGCAAATCTGGCTGATACTGTCATAGCAATTTGATAGATGGTGAAACTGAGGATCAGAGATAGATACTGACTTACCCAAATTCACACAGCAAGTCATTGGTGGTTCTGGGTCTTAAGCCTGGTTCCCTGCCCCCAGCCCAGGCTCTTTCTCTTGCACTATGGGGTACAGTAGGGGTCTGCAAACTCTGGCCAGCATTCCAAATCTGGCCCACTGAGTGTTTTTGTAAATAAAGTTTTATTGACACACAACCACATCTATTTGTTTATGTATTGTCTATGGCTGTTTTCACCCTACAATGGCAGAGTTGAGCAGTCACAACAGAGACAAGATGGCTTGAAAAGCCTAATATATTTACAGACTGACCCTCTGCAGAGCAAGTTTTCCAACTTTTAGGGTAGGATGACTTCATACAAGGAATATCTCCACTTGTCTCTCTCTTTCTCAGCCAGAAGCTCTCCAGGCCCAGGGCATACCAAGCTGTCAGTTTATCTCCCTTAATTCTTCCAAATGCCAAGAAGCAGTAGTAGTGTCTCTGCACTACTAGGGGAGGAGAGATTGGGGAGCCTCATGGGCTGGGCTCCTTACTAGGCTAGAAGCTAGGCTTTGTAGCTAGGTAGATGGAGCCTCCCCATGCAGGAGTGATGCTCCACATCCTGCTGCCATGGCAACAAAGTTGGAGTTGGCAACAAAAAATCAGGGTACTCCATTCCATCCTTACCTCAACCCTAGTCTCAAGACTGCATTTTGGGAAGGGGGGGGGTGTCCCATATTTGGTGATTAAGGTATTTTCCGGAAGACAGAAAGCCCCGATGGGAAGAGAGTCATGGTATTATGAGGACTCGGGCCTCCCGGAGCCTCCAGTCTAACCACGGGGAAGAATCTCTATGCACCTTCTCAGAGAGGTTTATTAAGTTGTCCAGGGTCACACAGCTAGAATGAAATAATTCCAGAATCAGAAACCAGGGTCCCCGATTTCTATTTCTTTCCATTTTATTATTATTTTTTTTTACCAGATTGTTCTTTTGAATCCATGAGCTTGAAACCACACAAAAGTTCTCTAACAGATTCCCAAGTATCACCCCAGTCCCAGGCCTAGGGTTCACCAGTCTGTGGAGTGGAAGTTTAATCGCTGTATAGAGCTGGTCTGTGCAGTGGCTGTCTAGTCTTCAGCTGCATCTTTAGCAGCCTGTTTTCTTTCTCCCAAGGCCTTTTCATTATGTGATCACTCCCCCAATCTACTTGCACAGGGAGATATTCAGAACATTTTATCTATTTATGGTTATGAAATCAACAAATCTCATGTGAAGAGGGTACATGCCGGCACCCACACGTTGAGACGGTCAGAGCTGGGTGAGTGGGCTGAACCGTGAAGGTGAGGGACACGGAGCCGTGGAGTGGGTGGGGAGGGGAGAGCGTAGCCAGGTGGGAAAAGATGAGGCTGCTTTGGGCAAGGACCTAGTGGCAGGGCTGGGAGAAGAGGGCACAACTAATACAATGAAGAGCGGGTCAGACCAGCCGTGTTCCAAGGAGGGGAGGAAAATCAATCACCTAAAATGCTCTATGAATGCACAGCAGAGACCCAACACTCCTGTAAGCCTCAAGGGGTAGACAGGAGTTCAGGACACTGGCCTTGCCCTTGGGACAAGGCGGTCTGGAGGAGGAGACAGACCCTCCACCCTTCATTTACTAGTTCGGCCCAGTTTCAGAGTCCTCCACCCCTCCCACCGCCACTCCCTCCCACCGGTGAATTCCTCCTGGCCCTACTGTCCTTCTAGTTGGGTCTGGGACCCTTTCTCAGTGCCCCCACAGCTTCCTGCATTTCCTCATCCTACGTTGTCATTGCTGGTTCACTTGGCTGTCTCCTCACCAGCATCTCTGTCTGGTCTCCACATTCTCGGCGTCTAGCCTAGGACCCGGCTCAGAGCAGGGCCTCAGATATGTATTTCATTCATGCACACACATCCGAGCACTGAGTTTGTGCCAGGCTCTGTGCTAGGCACTGGTGATGCAATGTGTGGGAACACAGGCCTGGCGTTAACTTCATGGAGCATCCAGGCTGGTGAGAAAGCGAGAAACACCATCAAGCCATTTAAGCCATGGATGTGAAATGATTGCTGCAAAGAAGCGAGGCAAGGCGTGTAGGAAGAGCCAAACTGAGCCCGGGGAGTCCAGGGTGTTCTCCTAAGAGTTGCTGGATGTCTAGTGACTGGCTGGTCGAGCTGTGCTGTGCTGTGTGGGGTGGGGTAGACAGAGGAATGCGGAAATGAGACCCCTTACAGGGACGGGGAGCTGCATCATGTGAGAAGCCCTCACAGCCTGAGGCTGTGTTCACAGGCGTGCGGAGTGCGGGTGAAGAGGGGGCAGCCTCTGCTAAGGGCAGCTGAGCCCCCACCTTGACCAGGAGGCTTGGCTCCTGTGTACGGGCAGGACCAAGAGGGGGCCCATGGGGGAGAGCAGACGGGTGTGTGGGGAAAGCCAGTAACTTCTTTGTGGGAATGCAGGTGAATGGGAGGGATCCTGGGGCTCAGAGAGGCAGGAGAGGGTGGGCGTCCAGCGAGGGGCTCTGGGGTGAGACTTCCATGTGGAGTCCTGGCTCCTTCACATTGGGGAAATGGCTTAACCTCTCATGCTTCAGTTTACCCCTCTGTTAAACAGGGATGTGAGGAGAATAATAGCTCCTGCATCAAAGGCTTGATGGAAAGTTAAATGAGTTAAATCATTAAAGCACCTGGAACAATGCCTGCCGCATGAAGGGAGCATGATCAACGTTGAATGACAGACTGTCGGCCACCATTACTTCACCTTTATGAAAAATATAATTTTGAACAAGCCTCTGAAGAGATGGCATCGGCTGCTTTGGGAGACAGCACATGCTCTGTCATTGTGGAATGACAGGACCCAGGCACCCACTGGCTTTTTGTAGCCTTGGCCCAGCTTGGTCTGAGAGCACCAGATGGGCTGGGCTGGGCTAGGGGCTGCAGCGGTTCCAAAGAAAAGGACACGGGGGGCTGGGAAGGTTGAGGGACACACACAAAATCATCCTGAGGGCTCTGGCCCTGGGCCCAGTGTGGTCCTTCCCGGGTAACCACCGGCTCCCACGGTACTCAGCAAGTCTAGGCAGGGAGGCCCAATGAGCCCTTTCAGTGCTCAGCAACTCAGCTCCCCTTGCCGTTTTTCTAGAAGCCAACCTAACCAACTTCTTCCCCAACTTAAAACACTCCTGGTTTCTGTCACTCCCAACTACCCCAGATTCCTCCCGGCCACCTTCCCCCAGGTGCCTAGGCCACCATAGGCGCTAGCTTCAAGGATCTCCTTCTTATCACCTGAACATACCTTGCAACATGAGAGTTCACAGATGCACCTTATATACCTAATGCGGGCATTAACTCACTAAAACTTCATGGCAACCCCACACGTGAGCTCTTATCATTCCCACTGGCCCTGGGTGCAGCAGAGAGGGAGTCTGCAAGGAATGGTCCGCAGCATCCCAGAAGAGACTGATGGGGTTCAAGGCTGAGGTGGTCATGGGAAAGCAGTAGACCTGGGACTGGCCAGTGACAGAAGGGAAACCCTAGGAGCAACCAGAGACTCCCCATCCTTGGAAATGCTAGAGCTGCAAGGAGTTGGTTGGACCACAGCGAGAAAACAGGAGCGGCAGTTATGGCCTGTTGATGGAGCAGATCCTGGAAGCAGGAAAAGATTAACCCTGAGCAGATGGGGAGGGAACACCAGGAAGCTTAAGGATAAAGGACCATCCAGCTGAAGGGAAATCTCTCGAATCACCTAGAATAGACAGGGGATGAGCTGAAGGAGCCTTCTGTCAAGGATTGTCAAGGTTCTGGAGGATTGGAGGTGGGCTCAGCCTAGATCTCAGTGGATTGTGCTTGATGCAAGGGAGAGCCCTGGGCAGGAGACAAAGATTCTGGTTGTAACCCTGCCACCAGCCTACTTGGGTGTTATGCAAGCTCCTTCCCCTCTCTGGGCTCAGTTTCAAATTGAGATTGCAAAATGTCAGTGGTAGTGGGTTGGACCACTTGGCCTGGAAGGGACCTCCCCTCTCTGGCATTTTGAGCATCTCTGGGTCCAGGACCCAGCTGGCCAGTGCCTCTCAGGCTTTGGAGGTTGAATGTTGCCTCTCTGAGGCCCAGTGTGAGGTAGGAAGAGCCCACGTGCCTAGTACTAGGTTCTGGGTGGGCTTGAAGTCTCCCGGAGGATGAAGTCCTTAGCCCTGGACAAGCCCTGGACGCCTTGGGCCTTGGAGACCTGGCCTGTGTGAACATTGATGGAAGCAAGCACCATCAGAGGCCATTCTCACAGTTCTGTGCCAAGTGCATGAAGGGACTTACCATTGGAGAGATCCGCAGGGCTCCAAGGTGTGTAAGACAGACCCCAGGTCATCCTCGGAGAGGTCTGCACAGCCCGCGGCTGAAGCAAGCACTGTCTCTTTATACTCCTCCTTAGCTTCAGCCTGGAGGAAAACACCCCGGCAGTGTCCCACAGACTGCCATAGAGGGACTCCACAGCCTGGAAAAATACCACATTTCAGAGAATCCCAGACTCACAGTTGGAGTGGGGGGCCCCTTAGTCATCCGCCTTGGGTGACTGAGACCTAGTACAGAGAATTGAGTGATCCAAGTGACACAGCCATCGTTTAGTAGAAGTGGACCCTGAACCAGGTTCCTGGCTCACAGTGCAGTGACCTTTGTGTGCCCTGTAAAGGCTGGCCTCTGGGACCAAGAGGCAGAGAAAGAGCCCAGGCCAGGAGGTGGTGTTCTGGGAACCAGTCTCAACAATGCACTGACTTGCTGTGTGAGCTTGGCAAATAATGTCTCCTGGAGGGATGCCTCAGTCTCCACTTGTGTTCATTTATAAGGCTTGGTTCTGGCAATGGATACCCCTAGGAAGAGCCATTCAAGATTCCAGGGCTAACTTCTCCAGAGCAGGAACCTCTCTCCTTTGCCAGGCTTGGTGCTCACAGCCAGGCTGGGTTGGATCCACCTTTGGCTCCCAGCCCTGCTCCAGAGTAGGGGCCCAGAGACGTCAGGAATCTATACATCACCTTGGGCATGGTCAAGTACTTCACAGAAGTCTTCAGTGAGTTCTGGTCAAACACCCTTGTGATTGTTACAGGGAGAGTGCAGGCATCATTAGGATTGGGCAGGGGAATCCAAAAAGCTGGGTCCACATGGCTCTGGGGAGCTCTGCCAGAACCTGCAAGCCATACGTCCATCCAGAAACTAGCTGGTGCTTGTAAGCAGTCTGGAAAAGGTTTGGTCCCAGAAAATTCCAGAGAGCTGGTGACCTGTAGGAAGCCTTCGATGAAAGCAGACATTTGCAAGTAGCAACCTAGTTGGTTGGCCATAGAGTCCATGGGATCCAGAAGCTTGTCTAGAGTGATTAACAGTCCGGAAAGCCCATCTAGGTCTGGACTGTCCTGGGGAAGAAGAAGCAGATGCCATGCTGGAAGAGGAGATGTCTGGCTCCGCTGTTGGGTACAGGCCAAGGGCCAGAGGCTGACACACTGTGCCAGCTATTCTCAAGGTTAAGGAACACAGGATTGACCTCTGGCTCGGAAGCCTACATCATTGGGCTCTGGCTCATCGCTCTCCAGGAACATGCCATGTGACCCTGGTTAAGTCACTACTCTTCTCTGGGCCTCAGTTTCCCTTTCAGTTTAATGGGTGTTCTGGAGAAACTGATCAGGGGCCTTCCAGCTAAGATCTTAAACCAACCCCAGGCTAAGCCCGGGACAAAAAGGCTAAGGCAGGAAGCTGGAGGGGGGCACGGGTCTCCAGAGACCCAGGGTAGCCCCGCGGGCAGTGAAGTTCTCACCTGATGTTTTCACTCTGTGGCCTTGTCCAGAGAGGATTCCCAAACGCGCTAGGCCTGGCATCTTGTTTCCTTCCAAGGCTCCTATGGAAGAAGAATCTCCCCTGTTGGAGGGAGGAGGAGGGGGACGAGGGGCAAGGGCAGGACCTCCTCTCTCATGGTTGAAATTTCCCTAAAGTGAGTGGAGGGCGCTAAAATGGGGGTGGGGTATATGGCACGGGGGGCTTCCCGGGCCCAGGCTCCGCGCCGGGCTCCGGCTCGGGGGCGGGGGCAGCTCCCGGCCTCTAGCGGAGCCGCCACTCCGCCGGTTGCCTTTAAAAGGCGCCAGCGCGCGCGCATCAGCAGAAGGGCTGCGGCTCTCTTCCAAAATAGGCAAGAACTGGGAGGCCGCGGGAGACGACGAGCTGCGAGCTGCGCGGACGTCACCAGGGGCCTCCCTCCCACCCCCGCCTGCATCACGTCTCCATGGCAACGGCGTACCGCGGCCGCAGATGAATGAGCTAGAGCTAGGAGAGGAGGAGCGCACAGAGACGAACGATTCCTCTTCTAGCATCCAGGCTGCCCTAGGGAAGGGGATGCACACCCGGCGCTAGAAGGAAGGGGGCGCCCTCTTACTCAAAAAGACTCCAAAACCCATTCATTCCCAAATGATCCTTTTGTGTCCCGGAAATCTGGAAGCTGCATGGTCCAGGGACCCCTGACCCTTCGGTTCAGGGCTCCTCCAGACTCAGAGCTCCCCTTTACCCCCCTATCCTCTCTTATTCCGTCAGCTCTTTCTGTTCCCCAAACTTAGCAGAATTATCAGACATCGTGTGTCTTAGCGCCACCACGTGGCCAATGGTGGCGCTGCGTCAGGAGTGCATGTAGCTGGGGTCTCGCCGTCTATGTCGCCCTCTGGCGCTTGCTAGTGGGAAGAGCACAAAAGATTTCAGTCTTCGCATAAGTCCTAATTAACAAAGGCATCATTGAGACATTAGTAAAGTTTAGTGAGTGCTTTCGCTATGTCTAAGTTGATAAGTGCTTCATTTCATTCTCACAGCAGCTCTGCAATTCAGACGATGACGACGATGACGATGATGATGATTACTATTTCGATTTTACGGGTGAGAACAGGCTGAGGGAAGTTGCAGCTTGCCTAAGATCTCCCAACTGTAGGGCAGAACCGCCACCTGAACTCGTGCTGTGAAAAGCAATTGTGACCCCCTCACTTCCAAATCAGTGGTCTCTGTTGGTCCACCCCATAGTCTCTTGATATAAGCAGCACAACACTTATTAAAATGATTCCCATTTTACAGGTAAAGAGACTGAGACTCAGAAAAGTGAAAGGTTTTGCCCGAAGTTTCAGCAGCCATGGATAGAGCCCAGGTCTCTAAGCCCCTGATCTAGGGATTTTTAGGCAGTGGAATAACAGGGAATTCAGCACACCCCTGTGAGACCCTTAGTAAGAGAGACTGAGGAGATAGCTCATCCCGGGCTACCCCCCCCCCCATTAGCAAATGCCCAAGGTCAGCAGAGGAGCAGGGACGTGCCCCCACCTCCCAGGATTTTGAGAGTTCATACGAGTTAGATGCTTGTTTATCTCTGCATATATAAAAATGTGCACCGTGCATCATTTTAATGCCATCTTTTTTTAAGCTTATTTATTTTTGAGACAGAGAGAGAACAGGGGAGGGGCAGAGAGAGAGAGAGAGAGAGAGAATCCCAAGCAGGCTCCAAGCTCTCAGCACAGAGCCACACGCCGGGCTCCATCTCACCAACGATCTCACCAGTCATGAGGTCACGACCTGAGGTGAAATCCAGAGTCCTACGCTTACCCAGGTGAGCCACTCAGGCACCCCATTAGTGTCATCGTCTAAGAGACTCTTCCTACTAATGCAGGAGCCCTTGCATTTATCTAGTATTGGGCTGAGAAGACGCTTCCTGGTTTCAGCTTGCTGCTTTTAAATTGACCTGCCCTATTTGCCAGTGAATAACTGTTCTCAGGTCTATTGCTTTCTTGTTTTTCCTGCGGAGATGCTGACTCCATGCCAGTCTCAGGGTGGCGCTGGGGGCGGGGGGATGTTGTCAGTTTGTTTTTACTGGCTTCTGTTTTGGAGCTTATGGGTATACCATGTTATCTAGTTTTGTTGCAAAACTCTGACCATGTGATTTGATTTTATTATATAGTTGCTCTGTTTTAAGTGGAGATTCAAAATCTGGCCTCCACTGCTGCTGCCTCCCCTGTTATTCTTAGCTAACCCACTTGGGGATGCCAAGGGTTTGAGTGTAAACCATTAAAGGGAATCCAAGAGGCTGGTAGTCACACTTTCTAAAGCTCCAGTTTAAAGACACTGCTTCCAGTGTGGTTTAGATTTTTCAGGAATCTGAACCATCAGCAATGGGCACATTTCCCCATTTGGTTGACACTCACTCCACTTACCGGATCCCGGACTTCCAAGGCCCATTAATGGCTTTCTGTCCCCATTCAAAGGACACCAATTCAGTCAACGTCTTTCCTTCATCCTGGATGGTTCTGTTGTTTTCCCATGAGCTTGTTAACAGGATTTGCTGCCATTATGGCAATCCTACAAGGACTGGAGAAATCCATCCATTTATTTACTCTAGACAAAGTAAATCTTTATCTAGATTCACTCAGATGTGTATCTAAATAGCTTCTCCTAAATGCTTTCCTACTGTTTCCTCCAGTAGGAAATGCTGGAGGATATTGGGGTATTCCCTCTTTTTGATCCCAAAGTTTTTCTCCCAAGGTGTGTTTACAGTTGTCTGCATAGACCCACTCTGCCTCCTGATATGAATGTCCGCTGGAATAGCCAGTCACTCCAGGAAGTCCACAGAGTCGGGACAATTTGGGACAGTTGGTAAATTCCCTCTGCACTCACTATTCCACCATTGGGTTATAACCATCCATGTTTAATTTCTTACCCATCACATATCTGCCCCCAAGTGGCTCCCATGGGTATGCTCCATGCCCAAGATTTTAGTATCATAGCAGTGAGGGTGGGGACGGGCACAGGAATGTGGCCTCTCAGTTGGTTTTCCATAACTCTTCAGTTCTGACTTCTACTGGGCAGAGCCAAGAACTGTCTCATGAGCATTTTTTTTTTAGTTTATTTATTTATTTATTTTGTGAAAGAGAGAAAGTGAGAGCAGGGGAGGAGCAGAGAGAGAATGAGAGAGAGAGAATCCCAAGTAGGCTCTGTGCTCTCAGTGCAAGAACCCAACATGGGGCTCGAACCCAACCATGAGCTCATGACCTGAGCTGAAATCAAGAGTCAGACACTCAACCAACTGAGCCATCCAGGCATCCCTCTCATGAGGATTTTCAATTGGAGCCATATCTAGTAAATTCTTATAAACAAAACATCCTCCATGTGGTACAGATAGACTACAGATAGAAGAAAAATCTTTTCACATTATTCTTACAGTCAGTAGGGCCAATCTTCGTGACATGGTACCCATTCAGATTTGTTAATCCTTGAGGTTCTGTATCAGTTAGCTGTTGCTTTATAACAAACAATCCCATGACAGTAGCTTAAAACACTGCACATTTATTATTGTACACAAGTCTATTGATCAACTGGGCAGTCTGGCTTTGGATGTATTTAGTTAATACTTTGTAGTCAGGTAGGCAACTCTGTTGGTCTTGTATTGGATCTCTCACATACTTTGGGATCAGCTGGCTGTAGGTTGGTCTAGTATAATCTCAAGTGGGACCATTGGGCTCTCCTTTACACAGTCTCTCATCTTCCAGCAACCTAGCCTGGGCTTGCCCACATGGAGGTGGCAGTGTTCCTAGAGGGAGGTGGAATACAAAGCCTTTTGAGGCCAAGGCATGGAGCATGGCACTCCACATTCTATTTGACCAAGTCGGTCACAAGTTCAACCCAGAGTCAGAGTGGGAGGAGACTACAAAGCTACAGGGAAAATGGTGAATACAGAGAAGCCAATAACTGGGGACATGAATGCAGTTACTTTCCACAGGCTCCATGAATTTCTCTATGACAGCCAATTATGGTGACAGTGAATTATGCCTGCTTAAATTTTGATTTATAGCAGGATCATTATTCTATATTATGTTCCTAGCATTGATGTTTACCAATATATTTTAAACAGGGTCTGAATTTTTTTTTAATTTTTTGTTTTTTAAAAAATTTTTGGGGGTGCCTGGGTGGCTCAGTCGGTTGAGTGACTGACTTCAGCTCAGGTCATGATTTCACGGTTTATGAGTTCGAGCCCCACATCGGACTCTGTGCTGACAGCTCAAGCCTGGAGCCTGCTTCAGATTCTGTGTCTCCCTCTCTTTCTGCCCCCCCCCCACCCCACTCATGCTCTGTCTCTCTCTGTCTCAGAAGTAAATAAGCATTTATTTATAAAATAAGCATGAGCATTTTTTAATGTTTATTTATTTTTGAGAGACAGAGAGAGACAGAGCACGAGCAGGGGAGGGGCAGAGAGAGGGAAACATAGAATCTGAAGCAGGCTTCAGGCTCTGATCTGTTAGCACAGAGTCCGATGTGGGGCTTGAACTCACAAACCGTGAGATCATGACCTGAACCAAATCCAGATGCTTAACTGATTAAGCCACCTAGGTGCCCCACTAATTTTTCTTTTTAATGTTCATTATTTGAGAGAGAGAGAGACAGAGAGACAGAGCACAATCAGGAGAAAGGCAGAGAGAGAGAGAGAGAGAGAGAGAGAATCTGAAGCAGGCTCCAGGCTCTGAGCTGGACAGAGCCTGACATGGGGCTCGAACCCACACAACACAAAACCATGACCTGAGCTGAAGTCGGATGCCCAACCGACTGAGCCACCCAGGCACCCCATCTGAATTTTTATTATTAGGCTTCACAGGCACCACTCATAAATAGAAAAATTTGAATCCAAAGAACTTTATTCATTAGTAGTTAGAATGCCACTCCAGGCAGCTCACCATCATCCATTTATCATGCAATAAGCTGTGAGTAAAAGAGAACTCAAAAAGTGGCTTAGAGGGGCGCCTGGGTGGCGCAGTCGGTTAAGCGTCCGACTTCAGCCAGGTCACGATCTCGCGGTCCGTGAGTTCGAGCCCTGCGTCGGGCTCTGGGCTGATGGCTCAGAGCCTGGAGCCTGTTTCCGATTCTGTGTCTCCCTCTCTCTCTGCCCCTCCCCCGTTCATGCTCTGTCTCTCTCTGTCCCAAAAATAAATAAACGTTGAAAAAAAAAATTAAAAAAAAAAAGTGGCTTAGAAAAATTAAATGTAATATCTCACAAACCGAGAAATCCAGAGGAGGGGCAGTCGATGCATCTTTTGAAAGGAAGAAGTTGACGTTAGAGGTTCCAAGCAATGTATCCGGATATAACACCCAGAGGAGAAAGACAGAATAGGTCCTTCCATTCCTGGATCTCTTTCTTAGAGGAGAAGGAACTTCCCCCACCCCACCCCCAAAGAATATCTGATACTAGATATTTTCCCTTTGCACCTTCAGATCCACTTGCCATCTTCTCCAGCTTGCTCCATGCCCTGGGATGGTGGGCTCTATGATGGTATGGATGGGCTCCTTTGCCCATTTTTTGCCAGGTGATGTGGCCAACAGGAATAATTCACAAAAGAATGAAAGGGTGAAGGAGTTAGGTCGAGGTATTTAAACTTCCTTGCCATCTACATTGGGTGACCATGGACTGATGGCATTTCTTCATCAAAGACTGAAGCCCCTGAAAGACTGAAGATAGTCTCCCCTACACATCTTTCCCAGTGGTTCATTAGCTTGAATTAAGTTGCCTGTTTCTGAACCAAAACATTATAGGAGGGAACAACACTGTAAAATGATTATAGAAAAGGTAATCGAGGTAGAAGATTCATAAATGAAATCTAACATAAGGTAATTGGCATTCCCAATGATGAAATTAGAAAAAATGCAATGGGAAAAATATTAAAAGATACAGATCACAATTTCCGAAATAAGGATCAGCCTTTATTTATATGTAAAAGCTCATAGGTTGAAAAAGCATGCATGTCCTGGAGGAGGGGAGGAATCGCATAAAAAGAGCAAAGTGTCAGTCTAAAAGTACTAGATGTTATGGATACAGAGAGATTCCCATTGATATTCATGGGGGGGAAACTTGTCATTTATACAAATAGGATAATGTAATTCATTCATTCAACAAACCTTTTATGCTAGATCCTGTTCAAGACATTTGGGATACATTAGTATACAAACTACTGGTCTCCCCTTTTGTGGAGCTTACAGTCTAGTGGGGACAGAGACCTAACAACCGACATCATGAATAACAAAATCAGATGTTATGTTTATGGGAAAAAAATGTAGAGCAAGTTAGTCGGACTGGGAAAATCAGGGTTGCAATTTTAAATAAAGTGGTAGGGAGGACTTGTTGACAAGTTAGGAGCCCTAACGGTAGTCCATGTTAAACTGTGGCAACAAATATCCTCAATTCTTCACTGCTTATAACAAGAAAGAGAGATGTTGAGGGGGAAGTTGGAAAGTAGATATGGGGTTAAAGATTGAGGTCTGAATTGGATATAAATTTGGGAAGAGACCTTGGTATATAAATGGTGCTTAACACAACAAATCTGGAGTGAGTACGTTAGGAAAGAGAGGAGTCCAAATCCAGAAGCCTGAAGAGATCAGGGAGGAGAGGGAGACTGAGAGAGACCACTGACACAGGAGGAAGAGCAAAGGAATATGTCCTAGCAGGTCAGGTGCAAAAAAGATTTCCACAAGGAGAGAGTAGTCTGTCAGGTCAATTTTGAAATAAGAATAGTTGAGGTCAATAGATGAGAACTAAGAATTTAAGACTTGGATGTCATGGATGACTTTTTCCATGGATGGCCAAGCTGAGAGACAGGTTGGGATGGGTTTAGGAGGGAATTGAAGTGGAGAAATTGGAGATAAGGAGTATCAACAGGCTTTTTTTTTCTGCAAAAAGGAACAAAAGTATGAGTGGTAGTTGCCAAGGGAAGTAAGATCAAGATAATGTTTATATGCTTTTAAGAGGGGAGGAATTAACTACATGCCTGTATACTGATAGAAAAGATCCGGTAGGGAGCAAACATCGCTAGAGGAGAGAGGAGGGACTTGCTAGAGCAGAGTCCTTGAGGAGATGAGAGCAGATAGAAAGTGGAGGGCAAGTAGGGGATTGGCTTTGGACAGGAGCTTGGTTGGTTCAGAGAACAAGCAGAGCAGGTGCTGGGGGGGGGGGGGGGTATATGTGGCAATGGTGGAAATTCCGACTGCCTCCATTTTGCCAAGGAAGTGGGAAACAGACTCATTAGCTGAGATGAGGATGGGGGAGGAGGTGATAGAGGTTTGGCATGGGGCCTCTTCCTCCATCTTCAAAGCTAGCAGGAGATCATCTCCATCAGTCTCTCTGACCCACACTACTGCCTCCCTGTATCATTTATAAGGACCTTTGTGATTACATTAGGTCTGCCCAGAAAATCCAGTATAGTCTCCCCATCTAAAGATCCTATGTTTAATCACAGCTGCAAAATCCCTTTTGCCATCTAAGGTAACATATTCACAGGCTCTGGGGATTAGGATGTAGATAACTTGTGGGGAGGCATGGTTTTGCCTACCACACCTGGTAAATAATTCAGAGCATCACACTCATATTGCGTATGTTGTGTTTAAAATTTAAAAAGGTCCATCAAGGCTTATGCCTCTTTCTTTCTGGTGGGGGATTTTGAGTTCCAGCAATTTGAGTAACTGATGTCGATATGTTTTATTATTGGTGAATCAAACCTTGACTGCTTAGGTAAAACAGTGTCCATTGGGTTTCTCCACTGTATGTTCCTTTTTTTTTTTTTGTAATTAATAAATAAATATCTTTTTGAAAAAATAAAAAACAAATAAATATCTTGTGGG
Organism: Prionailurus bengalensis; assembly: GCF_016509475.1. Taxonomy (NCBI): domain Eukaryota; kingdom Metazoa; phylum Chordata; class Mammalia; order Carnivora; family Felidae; genus Prionailurus; species Prionailurus bengalensis. The sequence goes on along the minus strand of NC_057346.1, from coordinate 109,887,976 downwards.
AAGGAGCCAAATGCTTTTGACCAGACTGGAGAGCTTAAAGAAAATTAAAAGTTCATTGGGGCACCTGGGTGGCTCAGTCAGTTAAGTGTCTGACTTTGGCTCAGGTCATGATCTCATGGTTTGTGAGTTTGAGCCCCCCATCGGACTCTGTGCTGACAGCTTGGAGCCTGGAGCCTGCTTCAGATTCTGTGTCTCTCTCTCCTCTCTCTCTCAAAAATAAATAAACTTAAAAACAACTGAAAAAAGAAAAAGAAAATGAAAAGTTCAGGGCATTAAATTCTTGGCTGAAACCACAAAGCACCAAGTAGTTCTCATGCGTAGCTTAAAAGAATTTTTTTACCCCAGTAGCTACAGGGTTAGTGCAGCTGAAGATAGGGTCATAACAAATAAATTGAATTCATACTATATCCGGATCTTTTGTGTGAAATTTAGGGCATTGATTGGGAAAGTTTGGGAACCCCAAGAATTCAAATGACAATATTTTAAAGAAGTCAGAGAATGCCAAGTATCCTGAACCTCCATATCCCATGCCCACTGAAGTATGTGTTACCCTTACAAGGGAATGCTTGCTCTCTTCATGTCTGATCCCGACCTTTGCTCACTGACTCCAGACCTAATCTAAAACCCTGTTCCAAGATGCCTCAGAGGAACAAGGGCAAAGTCTGATGCAGAAGAAAACCTCAAGGCCACGCTTTTTGGTTACCCAGTGGTACATATTATATAAGCAAGACAAAATAAATGCTTAAGTCTTTTTTTTTAATTTATTTACTTTGGGAGAGAGAAAGCACAAGCAAGGGAGGGGCAGAAAAAGAGGGAGAGAGAATCCTAAGCAGGCTCTACACTGTCAGTACAGAGCCCAATGCAGGGCTCGAACTCATGAACCATGAGATCATGACCTGAGCTGAAATGAGAGTCGGACGTTTAACTGATCAAGCCACCCAGGTGCCCAATGCTTAAATCTTTTATTTACCAGTTTTTAGGATAAAGAATTGGCATCTTATCATCTTGCAAATGTGGCCAGCTATTTTTTTTTTTTTTTGAGAGAGAGAGAGAGCGCACGCGTGTGCATGAGCACGGGGAGGGACAGAGAGAGAGGGAGAGAGAGAACCCCAAGCAGGCTCCACTGTCAGCCCAGAGCCCTACTTGGGGCTCCAGCTGTAAGACATGACCTGAGCCAAAATCAAGAGTCACTTAACCGACTGAGCCACCCAGGCACCCCTGGCCACTTATTTTTTAAATGTTATTATGATCTCATGGTTCTAAACACATTCGATGGGCTTTAATCCATTGCAAATGTTATTCTTTATTTTCTTTTTCTCTTTCTTTCTTTCTTTCTTTCTTTCTTTCGTGAACTCTAACCCCAATGTGGGACTTGAACTCCACAGCATGCTCTACCAACTGAGCCAGCCAGGGCCTCACAGTTGTTATTCTTATTAAAACTCAATTGCCCCAGGGGCACCTGGGTGGCTCAGTTGGTTGACATCTGACTCTTGATCTCAGCTCAGATCTTCATCTCAGGGTCATGAGTTCATGCCTTCTTTGGGCGCCATGCTGGGTGTGGAGCCTACTAAAAAACAAAAACAAAACCAAAAAAACTCAACTACTCCATCTTTGGCCTCTTCACAGTCAGAGTGGCATCTGAGACCTTTTGAGCATGACCCTAGCAGTCTTTGATAATAGCTTTTTGCTATCTGGTGTGACAAGATGTCCCTGGTTCCAGGCATTTCTGGATCAAAGATTATGTACCTTTTACATTTGAATTTTGATGAAGTCCAATTCATCATTGTTTTCTTTTGTAGATCGTGTTTTTGGTGTCATACTTAAGAAAATTGTCCCAATCTAAAACTAATGTCACATATGTCAGTTATACTTCAGTAGTAATTTGCAAAAAGATAATCATCCCTAAGATCAAAATTATGTCCTGTTTTCTTTTTAGAATTTTCATAGTTTAAGCACTTAAGCTAGCTGTTCTATGTTCCACATGTCTGCAGTCTAGATAACATTTTGTATCAGAAACATACACAGGGTTTTAATTACAGTATAAAAATATTATTTTTATGATTTAAAAAAATGAAATGTTATCGGGGCTTCTGGATGGCTCAGTCGGTTAGGTGTCTGACTTTGGCTCAGGTCATGATTTCATGGTTTGTGAGTTCGAGCCCCGTGTCGGCCTCTGTGCTGACAGCTCAGAGCCTGGAGTCTGTTTCAGATTCTGTGTCTCCCTCTCCCTCTCTCTCTCTGCCCCTCCCCTGCTTGTACTCTCTCTCTCTCTCTTTTTCTCAAAAATAAATAAACATTAAAAAAATTTTTTTGAAAGAAAATGTTCTTGATTTGATTTTTGTTTAGTTTTTTTAATGCATCTATTCATTTTTTTAGTGATCTCTATATGCAACATGGGGCTCAAACTCACAACCCTGAGATCAAGAGTGGCATGCTTTTTTGATTGAGCCATCCAGGCGCCCCCGATATTATTTATTTATTTATTTATTTATTTATTTATTTATTTATTTAAATATGGAACGCTTCACGAATTTGCATGCCATCCAGGAGCCATGCTAATCTTCTCTGTATCGTTCCAATTTTAGTATATGTGCTGCCGAAGTGAGCACTTTATTTATTTTTAATTACACAAATGACACAGGAGAATAAACTGTACAAAAACAGCAAAAGTACAGAGAGTAGAAAGTGAAAAGTCACCCTTGCATCCATTGTTATTCATTCATTCAAGAAATCTGGGTTAGCTCCCCATTCACGTATTACTTCCATAATTCAAGATTCATTAGTCTACATACAAAAACGCTGTATTCAGTATGCTGTGGACGTATTATGGCAATAACTTTACCATCTTCCCATAGCTGCATTCTCTTTTTCCAAAGGCAATAAAATGAAAATCTTTGTATCAAGACATAGACGTTGTACATGTAGAAGGTAACTCAGAGAATGCAGATTCTGGAGATAGAAGAACCGTATCTTGTTGCTCTCCAAGACTAAAATGAGAAGGCTTTCTAGTGGTGCTGATGTCTTTCAGATGCGTTGAAAAGAAAACTAACGTTGTAAGACAAGTCAGGGGCTTCCTCCTTAATGTCTGCGCTTCCTAAAGATGTTGTAAGGGTTTTGTTGTGTGTTTTTAAATCTGATTTCGGGGCGCCTGGGTGGCGCAGTCGGTTCAGCGTCCGACTTCAGCCAGGTCACGATCTCGTGGTCCGTGGGTTCGAGCCCCGCGTCGGGCTCTGGGCTGATGGCTCAGAGTCTGGAGCCTATTTCAGATTCTGTGTCTCCCTCTCTCTGCCCCTCCCCCGTTCATGCTCTGTCTCTCTCTGTCCCAAAAATAAATAAACGTTGAAAAAAAAATCTAAAATAAAAAAAAAAATCTGATTTCAAATGGTCATTGATGTGAAATGTTGGGATTTGGGACTGAACGGTCAAGAAAGAATTCTTGAGATGTCTTCGGTGCAAAAAGGTGGTTTTATTAAAGCATGGGGACGGGACCTGTGGGCACACAGAGCTGCACTGGGGTTGTGAGGAGCGACTGATTATATACTTTCAAGTTGGGAGGGGGTTAGGGTCAGCAGAAGTCTCTAAGGAATTTGGAAGCAAGGTTTCCAGGACCTTGAGGGGCTAGCTGTTGTTAGGAAAAGGTCATTTATTACTGTCTAATAAAACCTTGGTCATGAGACCCTTCAGATGTGGATCAGTGGGCCATATGCTTGGAGGATGATTGCTAACATATATCTTGGGGGGTAGACATAAAGGTAGTTTCTGAAGGAACTTTTACATATTAAAGGAGACTTAGAGGATCATGGAGGGCTGGCTAATGTTAAGCCAAGATTGCCTTTTGCCCTTGGCAAAGTATTAACATGGAGGCAGCTGAGTTCCTAGAGGAAGTTCACTCTGCCTGTCTCAATACTTGTCAATGTGCTGTAGGTTAAAAGGAAGTTTAATTTTTTCCGTATGTATTTTGCCTTTGTCCTCCACATTAGTCATCATGGTCTAGCTCCTTCTTCACTCTTCCCAGTTAAGTGAATGCGGACATACAAGAAAGACATGTATGATGTCTTTGGCATAAAATCTAGAACAGAGACGCTAACGTCTCCCAGTGAATCATCAACCTTGATTTCATCTGAAGGGCGTTGGGGTGTTTTTCATCTGCTTTAACTGAAAAATCATCTTGGCATGATCTCTACCTGTAAGCAGGTCCCGCCAACCACCCATTGTGTTCTTACTGTAATTGTGCTGTCGTTTGCAAATTCCCACAGTTTTATCTCGGTAGGCAAAATAGATCACTGTCCTTTCAACAGATTTTAAGTCATCAAATACTGAAACATTTTGCATTGAAAGAGCAGCGCTTCAAAAGGTAACTTTAAAATGTAACTTTATTTCTTCTACCGTCTCTGAGGTCTAGAGTTGTAAAACCAAGGAGCAGCCTACTTGAGGGTTCTATTCCACTGGTGGGTCTTCCCTCTTTGATTGCAGGATCTGACTGGTACTACCCAGCCCTGCCATCTACTATCTCCATTGTTTTATTAGCCCATCTTGCTGGAAGTCCTGTCCTTACCAATAGAGGGCGCTGAAAAGTCACTAAAGGAAGAAAGGGTTCTCCAGGTTCTGGTGCGCCTCCCCTGCCCTTTCTCTAGTGCTGAGCTTTTGTTTTGTTTTGTTTTTTGGTTTTTTGGGGTTTTGTTTTTTTTTTTTTTTTTTTTTTTTTTTACCAGCGTAGATAACACACAGCATTATATTAACTTCAGGTGTACAATATAGTGATTCAACAGTTCCATATATTAATGCTCATCAAGAGAAGTGCACTCTTAATCCCCTTCACCTATTTCACCCATTCCCCTCCGCACCCCACTCCCCCTCTGGTAACCACCAGTTTGTTCTCCATAGATAAGAGTCTGTTTTTGGGGTTTGTCTCTTTTTTTTCTTTGTTTGTTTATTTCATTTCTTAAATTACACGTATGAGTGACATCGTATAGTATGGCTGACTGGCTTATTTCACTTAGCATTAGACTCTCTAGACCCATCCAGGTTGTTGCAAATGCCAAGATTTCATTCTTTTTTATGGCCGAATAATATTCCACCGTGGATATATACCACATCTTTTTTATCCATTTATCTATCGATGGACACTTGGGCTGCTTCCATAACTTGGTTACTGTATACAATGCTGCAATAAACATAGGGGTGCATATAACCCTTCAAATTAGTGTTTTCATATTCTTTGGGTAAATACCCAGTAGTGTCATTCCTGGATCATAGGGTAGTTTTCTTTTTAATTTTTTGAGGAAACTCCATTCTGTCTTCCACAGTGGCTGCACCAGTTTGCATTTCCAATAGCGCATGAGAGTTCCTTTTTCTCCACATTTTCAGCGACTCTTGTTGTTTCCTGAGTTTTTATTTTAGCCATTCTTTCCCCCACCCCCCTTTTTTTTTTTTTTGAAGATAAATATAGGTTTAATGATCCATTGTCTTTCACACAGACAGCTACAGAGACTTTGTAATCCCAGGATATACAACCAAGTAGCCAATTCTAAAATAGACTTGGCTTCTTACAACTACCCTGAAAACACTGCAGCCTTTCTTCCATCCAAAATGACCCTAATCTCACAAGAAACGTTATTATAGGGGAACCAGAAACCTAGCTTTGTGGCTGAAAGTAAGAACCAAAGAAGAAAAGTAATTTGGTGGTGAGCTGGTGAGAACAGGAATTCCTTCCCTGTGCTTCTTAGCTCGTCTTATTCTTGCTTTTTTTGTCCCTCTTCTTCAGCCCATCCATGTTAGCTCTCAATAGGTTTGAGTAAGTCGTCTGAAACCTGCTCACGTCCTTGGAGCTCGCCACAGTGCTGATCTTTTCCCCATCAGTAGCTCTTAACAGACACATGTTGCCTGAGAGCTCAAAGCCCCCCACAGAACCTTTCCTTGGGATGGGTTTAGTTCAACCATCGTACTTCTTCAGGGTGATGAACACACTGCCAACAACCAGCACTTCTGGAAGAGTCTGGTCAGCTCCATAGGGAACTACTCACTCTCCAGCAGCACCAGGATGGTGCTCCCCTGCGTCAGCATCTATTTTAGCCATTCTGGCAGATGTGAGGAAGTATCTCGTTGTGGTTTTGATTTGCATTTCCCTGATGATGAGTGATGTTGAGCATCTTTTCATGCGTCTGTTGGCCATCTGGATGTCTTCTTTGGAGAAATGTCTGTTCATGTCTTCTGCCCATCTAAGGCTCAGCTTTGGGGCTGGCAGTTTTCCCACATGAGATTCTTCATCGGCACAGCTTCCTTGAGTATCTGCCTCATGCAGAATGGTTTTTCCAGGGACCAGCTCCTACTGAGGTCAGCTTCCCCAACTCCCAGTTCGTGACCAGCCAGTGGTCAGTAGCTGCCCCTAGTATATCCACTGGAAGCTTTGCAGTGTTTCTGGGAAGATACTTCAGTGACTTCTCATTTCCCTTTCCAGTGAGGGGTGGCCCCCAGCCTAGGTGTGTGCGTGCCCTTCCTCAGGCACTACTCTCTATATATACTATGGGGGAGGGGACTACTCTCTATATCTACTATTCCTTTGTTCTCTAGAGTTCTTTGTAACCCTTACTAGAAAATTCCCCATTCTTCCAATCCTCTGGAAACAACTCTTTATATTAAATTTCCCTGATTCAAATTACTGTGTGGATCATGTCTCCTGATTGGACTCTAACTGATATAATAATGTTACAACGTCCTTTGATATTCTTCAGGGCAAGTCTGGCTTCCTGGTTCTTTTCCAAACTGTCATTAGCTATTCCCCGTCATTTTTTCTCCAAGATGAATTTCAAAATCAGGTTTATTTTCTTTTTTTTAAAGTTCATTTATTTTTTAGAGAGAGAGACAGACAGACAGAGACAGAGCACAAGTGGGGGAAGGGCAGAGAGAGAGGGGGACACAGAATCTGAAGCAGGCTCCAGGCTCCGAGCTGTCAGCACAGAGCCTGACACAGGGCTCGAACTCATAAACCATGAGATCATGACCCAAGCTGAAGTCAGACGCTTAACCGACTGAGCCACCCAAGTGCCCCTGGTTTCTTTTTTCAAAATCGATTTTCCAATGCTATAAAACAACCCTTAAGATTTTAATTAAGATAATATTGAAATAACATGTGAAAATGTTGAGAATGGGCATCTTTGTGATAAGAATAAGTCTTCCTATCCAGAGACATGAATTAGCTCCTCAGGTAGGTAATGCTCTCCTTACCCTTGTTTGCGGGAAATTGTTTCTTCATTCTGCTGTGAGTACCTTGAGAAGGGCTTGTGTGCCACCAAAGTGGTCCCACGTCTGCCACTGCTGGACACCCAAGACATACAAACAGCCTAGGGTTAATTTCTTAAATAATTTCTCAGCTTGAGGAGCATCTGGGTGGCTCAGTCAGTTAGGCGTCTGACTTCGGCTCAGGTCATGATCTCACGGTTCATGGTTTCGAGCCCCACGTCGGGCTCTGTGCTGACAGCTCAGAGCCTGGAGCCTGCTTCAGATTCTGTGTCTCTCTCTCTGACCCTCCCCTGCTCTCTCTCTGTCTCTCAAAAGTGAATAAACGTCGAAAAAAATTTAATAGTAATGATTTCTCAGCTTTAGTTTACCACCCAGTGGGCTAATTCAGGCTCCACGCCTGTCTGAAGATGAAAACACATTTTTTTCCCCAGCCAGATCCACAGAAGAGACAACCTTCCTAGTTGCCTCCCTGGGCCAGTGGGAAGTTTGTTGGTCTTCCTTGTTAAAATGATTGCAGCCTTCAAGTGGCCTGGCTTTGTGCAAATGTCGCGATTCAAACTCATCCCACCTTAAAGCCTGAGGTTTCATCTCTCCTTCTTAAGTGGGGTTAAAAACCAAGTTTTCTCCCTTGGAGAACCTGTAAGCAAGTGTTAGATTGCCCCCTTGTGGAAACCCCAGGCCAGGTTGAGATGGCCTGACACTTCCTCCCCACCATCATTCTATCTATAATTATCTGAGAGAGCTTCTTCCTGTGCTTAGGAGAGGATGCTTTTGTACTCAGTAACATGAGAGAGACTCAGGTCTGGAGGACCCCTGGGATGTGAAAAATGTAACATTCCGGGTCCCCATCCCTCTCTGTGTAGGTCATAACTACAGCTACAGAAGGGGAGACCTGGATGTATTCCTAAGAGCAGCTCAGATAGCTGCTCCCCAAATGACAGCCACCACCTTGCTGGTTAGTGGGAGGGCTTCCTGGGATTCATGGGACACAGGGGACTGCTGCGCTGGGTGTGATGTTAGTCCACCTCACGGCATCTGGTTCTTCAGAAGGAAAGAGCATAGGCAATGAATTTCACTCCCCACCCCAAGACTTTAAAGAGGCTTGTCCGGAAAGCAGGTTTAGCGGTCTGTTTCCAGCTCAACACCTCCTCCCCAGATTCTGGGTGATGTGCGATGCATGGGCGCTGATAGATGCCAGGCCCGGACCATCACTCCCAAAGTAACACGGAGTCCGAAACCAAGTTTTTATTCATCTTCTTCCTTTTGCACTGGCCTAGGGTAGCTTCTTGAGCATGTGCTTCTTAAGAGCACAGACTCAGAAGAAAGACAACCTGGGTGCAAGTCCTGACTCTGTTCCTTTCTACTTGTGAAACCACAGACAAGTGGCTTAACGTCTCTGTGCTTCAGTTTCCTCATCAGTAAAACGGTGCATTACCTACACCTGCCCCAGAAGGTTGTGAGGATGAAATGAGTGGACCCACGTAAAGAGCTCAGAACGACTGGCATATACTAAGTCGTCAACATCCATTGTTTTCAAGTCTCTAAAAGAAAAGCAAACAAGCAACAAAGGCAATGCCAAGCCTCTGACCCCTCTCAGCGCCCCCGAGACTGCCAACCCCTCAGCTCACAGGCTTCCTCCCTGGCACTCAGCTTCGTCTTTGCTTCGAGTACTTGAAGATTTCCAACTTCCCTTTCCTCCCTACAAGCTCGGCCTTGCGCTCCATTTGTGGAATCAGGTATTTCATTCCACATCTCTAAGGATCGTAGTCGAAAATATTCAGCACTAACCTGATCGTCCACTCAGACTAGAAGCTCTGCCTTTATTTCTCGGGCCTTTCTGCCACATAGCCCTGAAAGCCTCTGAACTGAATCGGAAGGTGTTTGCAGTGGGGATAGGCTACGATGTCGAAACAAACAGGCCCCAGAGGTGTCTGATTCTCCCTCATGTAACAGTTTAGGGTGGCAGGGCCAGCTTGGTGGGGAGTTCTGCCCAAGCACTGGGCACGACGTCACGATTCGAGCCCTGGGCTGACATCAGAGCTGTGATCTTCTGCACAAACCTCCCGTGAACCCAAAGGTTGTGACCATTCGAGCCCTCAGCATGGGGAGAAGACATGGAAGGCACACATGGAAAGTTTCTGTGGGTCAGTCCAGAAAGTGACACGTGTCACCCCAACCAAATTCTACTAAAGAAAATCTAGGGGCGCCTGGGTGGCGCAGTCGGTTAAGCGTCCGACTTCAGCCAGGTCACGATCTCGTGGTCCGTGAGTTCGAGCCCCGCGTCAGGCTCTGGGCTGATGGCTCAGAGCCTGGAGCCTGTTTCCGATTCTGTGTCTCCCTCTCTCTCTGCCCCTCCCCCGTTCATGCTCTGTCTCTCTCTGTCCCAAAAATAAAAAATAAACGTTGAAAAAAAAAATTAAAAAAAAAAAAAAAGAAAATCTAGCACATGGCTAAACCCAACCCCAAAGGAACCTTGGAAGTGAAGCATAGATGATGTCACATGCCCCATGAGCAGTCTATTACCACCAAAGAAGAGAAAGGATTTTTGTGGATAGCAAGCAGTCTCTGCCGTGGAAGGAAAACCCCGGGGCCTGCAACAGAAAGTGTAGGGGTGCCTGGGTGGCTCAGTCAGTTAAGCATCTGGCTCTTGATTTTGGCTCAGGTCATGGTCTCACGGTTTGTGAGTTCAAGCCCCGCATGGGGCTCCGTGCTGACAGCGCAGAGCCTGCTTCGGATTCTTTCTCTCTCCCTCTCTCTCTGCCCCTTCCTTTCTTGTGCTCTCTCTCTCTCTCTCTCTCTCAAAATAAATAAATAAACTTAAAGAAAACTTAGGAGGAAAAAAAGAGGGACACCTGGGTGGCTCAGTGGGTTAAGTGTCCGACTTCAACTCAGGTCATGATCTCACGGTTCGTGGGTTCGAGCCCTGTGTCTGGCTCTGTGCTGACAGCTCAGAGCCTGGAGCCTGCTCTGGATTCTGTGTATCCCTTTCTCTCTCTGCTCCTGCCCCGCTCGTACTCTGTCTGTCTCTCTCTCAAAAATAAATAAAACATTAAAAATTTTTAAAGTCATTTTGGATGCACGAGCAATGAAAGATAAAATACTCAGGCATAAACTTAACCAGAAATGGGTATACTATTTACAAACAAGACTTTAACACTCTACGGGAACATTAAGGGCAGACTTGAGTAAGGAGACAGTTCTATCATGTTCTTGAACAGGAAAAATCAACATCAGAAAGATGTCAATTCTCCCCAAATAAGCTGTACTTTTAATGTAATTCCAATAAAAATACAAACAGGATTTGCTTAACTAAACAAGTGAATTCCAGAATACAGTTGGGAAAATAAACAAGAGAGACTATAATAGATATTTCTAATAAAGAAGAGTAGTCCGGAGATACTCTTCCTGCCACACATTAAAACATATGCTGGGGTGCCTGGGTGGCTCAGTCAGTTGAGCGTCCGACTTTGGCTCAGGGCATGATCTCGCGGTCTGTGAGTTCGAGCCCCGCGTTGGCCTCTGTGCTGACAGCTTGGAGCCTGGAGCCTGCTTCCGATTCTGTCTCTCTCTCTCTGCTCCTCCCCCGCTCACACTCTCTCTCCTTCAAAAATAAATATTAAAAAAGTTTTTAAATGTTATAGGTTAGCTATACAATGAACCACTATGTAGTTATAAAAAGAAAGAAGAAAGAAAGAAAGAAAGAAAAGAAGAAAAGTTTAAGGAGTCCAGTGACGATTCAGAAAAACTCCCTCCAATACAGCACAAATAAAATGTAGAGAAAATCTGGGGCACCTGGGTGGCTCAGTCAGTTAAGCATCCAACTTCAGCTCAGGTCATGATCTCACAGTCTGTGAGTTCGAGCCCCGCGTTGGGCTCTGTGCTGACAGCTCAGAGCCTGGAGCCTACTTTGGATTCTGTGTCTCCCTCTCTCTGACCCTCCCCCGGTCATGATCTGTCTCTCTCTGTCTCAAAAATAAATCATTAAAAAAAATTAAATTGTAGGGAAAATCCGAAAAATCTTTTTGATAATTGGTTAAACTAATAGGAAATGTTAAGAGAAATTCTTACTTTTAAAACTTTTTGTGGTGAAAAGCTTCAAACCTACAAAAAAGATAGACAAGGAACATCCATGCATCCACCGTCTAGGCGCAACAATTGTTAATATTTTGCCACATTTTCCATCTCTATAAAAAGATAATATAAATATATAACAAATAATTTTTATATAACTAGGTGTCATGACATTTCAACCCTAGTTATTTCCCATACATGCTGAATTCTTTCCTTTTTTCCCTTTTAATCACCAATATTCAGAGTTAAGGGCTAACTCGTATCAGCCACTCCCAGTAGTGGCGAAGAGCGTGGGGTTTTGTTTGGTTTTTATTTCTTTTTGGTTTCGTCACGGGCTCATAAGTTTTTATAGATTCCATGTATTTCCCTCAAGTGCCATCATTTTTTATTTTTTTAATTAAATCATTTTTTAATGTTTATTTATTTTGAGAGGGAGGGATTGAGTGTGAGCAGGGGAGGGGCACGGAGAGAGGAAGACAGAGAAGCCAAAGCAGGCTCCGTGCCTCAGCGCAGAGCAGGACGTGGGGCCTGAAATCATGAGCCGCGAGATCATGAACTGAGCCGAAGTCGGACGTTCAACCGACTGAGCCACCCGGGCGCCCCTAAATTTTGCTTAACATTTATTTATTTTCGAGAGAGAGAGCGAGTGGGGGAGGGGTGGAGAGAGGAAGACAAAAGATCCAAGCAGGCTCTGCCAGCCCGATGTGGGGCTGAAACCACGAGATCATGACCTGAGTCGAAACCAAGAGTTGGCCCCTTAACTGACTGAGCCACCAAGGCGTCCCTACAATCATTTTTTTTTTTAAAAAAAAGAGGTCCCGTAACTGGGCCCCTGGCTGGCTCAGTTGGTAGATGAGCTACTCCTGATCTCAGGGTTATAAGTGCAGGTCTCACCCCAAGTGTGGAGCTTACTTTGAAAAAAAAGGGAGGTGCTTGTAAGAATTCCCGGCAAGTCTGTCCTCACATGAGTTGGGAGCCGATGAGATTTTGTGACCAACCTAAGAAAAAGGTAACTGCAATCCGTTCATCAACACTCGGCCACCAAGAATCTTCATGAGAAATTCTACAGATCAGTTAATGTTTTTCCATGTTATTTGGCTGAACTGTGTAAAACCGACATCTTTGTGGATAATTATCAATTCCTGGCCTTGTCGCATAGTTCAACTTAAGAGTAAAATAAAGGATGAGTCCTCCAATTATAGGTAGTTCCCTAAACGTTTCAGTCACAATGAAGAAGCTTCCAAACATTTTCGTCTTAGCCTTAGAAGTAGAATGGCCCTCCAAAGGAAAATTCTTTAAAAGTATTTTCTCCACTCTCTGGAATCATTGGGGAATTACTTAACTCAATCAATATGAAACATCATAACTGAGATATTGCAAAATGAAGTACCATAACTTGAGACATGGTTGAAAGTTTACCTACTGGAAAAGGAGAGCGATCGTGCTAAAATAAAGAAAATTGTCAGCAGATTTCAGGATAAACCTTCTTGTAAGGAATTTCCGGTTCTTATTTTCAGAGCAATTCGATAGGAACAGGCCCTACGACGCTCTGTCTTGGAGACTGAGTTGAAGGACGCGGGCACGAAGACCAGACTTAAGGACTAGTTTGAACTTACGGGACCGATTTGGATATTAACTCCATCCGAAGCAGATGTGGAATGTTAACCAACATTGACCGAGACAGTTGGGTTAAACATGCAACTACCTTTGAGCCCCAAACGTGACTTAATCGTTCTCCTTCGGAAAGGTTTTGGAGCCAGTTCTGACCCATCTTCAGTCCTTTGGAGAGCAGTAGGTAATGTGTAACAGCATTTCCAAAACATATTTACTTCCAAGATCCTCACTGCTCTGTGTGATTACTGCAAAAGCAACAAAACCAAAGTACAAATGTGTCCGAAGACATCTGCGGGGACCTCCTTTAAAAAATTTTTTTTTAATGTTTATTTATCTTTGAGACAGAGAGAGACAGAGCATGAATGGGGGAGGGTCAGAGAGAAGGAGACACAGAATCCGAAACAGGCTCCAGGCTCTGAGCCGTCAGCACAGAGCCTGATGCGGGGCTCGAACTCACAGACCGTGAGATCATGACCTGAGCTGAAGTCGGACACCCAACCCACTGAGCGACCCAGGCGCCCCAAGGTTGCTTTTTAAAGTATTGCATATTAATAAAGTCATATTTAATAACTTAGTGTGCCTGGGTGGCTCAGTCAGCTAAATGTCTGACTTCGGGTCAGGTCATGATCTCGTGGTTTCTTGAGTTCCAGTCCCAAGCTGGGCTCTGTGCTGACAGCTCAGAGCCTGGAGCCTGCTTCAGATTCTGTCCCCGTCTGTCTCTGCCCCTCCTCTGCTCATGTTCTGTCTCTCTCTCCTTCAAAAATAAATAAACATTAAAAATATATTAAAAAAAATAAATTGTGTAGGTGGGTTATGTTACTTGTGAATCTCTTTTAGGATCATCAAAGTGGTGTGGCAAAATATGTTATAAAAAGAGGATGTTGGGCCTGACAGAGCTGAAAACAAGTGCCCCAAAACAGGGAGTCTCAAGGAGGGGCAATTTTACCCCCAGGGGATGTTTGGTGATGTATGGAAACATCATTTCAACTGCAGGAAAGTGCTCCTGGCACGTAACGGGTGTGGGCTAGGATCCTGCTGAAAACCCTACAGTGCACAGGAAGCCACCACGACAAAGAATTATCCCCCCAAATGTCTATAGGGCTGAGGCTGAGAAACCCTGACCTATCAAAACTCCTGCACAGATGCCCAGAAGATGTACACAATGGGTCCAATACACCCAGAGCAGCATTGCTTACCCTAGAACACAGCTGGAAGCAATCCAAATGCCTGCAACACTTATCCAATGAGATAAACGTCATATGGCAGTGGAATATTACACATCCACGAATAGTGAATGAACAATACTGTAGTACATATCATGAATGAATCAAAAATGTGTTGAATTTTAATTTTAAGAACATTTTTTAACGTCTATTTATTTTTTTTTAATTTTTTTAACGTTTATTTATTTTTGAGACAGAGAGAGACAGAGCATGAATGGGGGAGGGTCAGACAGAGAGGGGGAGGCACAGAATCTGAAACAGGCTCCAGGCTCTGAGCTGTCAGCACAGAGCCCGATGTGGGGCTTGAACTCATGAACCGTGAGATCATGACCTGAGCTGAAGTCAGAGGCTTAACCGACTGAGCCACCCAGGCGCCCCTAATGTCTATTTATTTTTGAGAGAAAGAGAGAGAGCACGTGCAGGGGAGGGGAAGAGAGAGAGGGAGACACAGAATCGGAAGCAGGCTCCAGGCTCTGAGCTGTCAGCACAGGGCCCGATGCGGGGCTTGAACTCACAAACCGTGAGATCATGACCTGAGCCAAAGTTGCATGCTTAACCAACTGAGCCGCCCAGGTGCCCCAGAGTAGATCTTATTGTAAACTATGGGCTATAGTTAGTAATAATGTATCAATATTTATTCATCAATTGTAACAAATGTACCACACTAAAGTAAGATGTTAATAATGAGGGCAACTGGGGAATGGGGTGGGAGAGTGAGTATATGGAATTCTGCTTACTATGTAGTCTATTTATTCTATCAATCTAAAACAGTACTAAAAATAAAATCTGCTCTTTATTTTGAAAAGCAAGTTGATCATTTTCTGAGCCTGGACCCTAACCGCATTTTATGTATGGGCACAATGTATTATTTGTGAGGTTTGAAAATACACAGCATTCTTCGGTAACACAGCCACTGTCTAGGTAGAGGGACAGCTGCACTTGGTTTTGTTTGGAACTTCGCCAAGACTGGGTCACTATTTCAGAAAATCACATCACCAATAGCGAACTGGTGGTCTCTGAGCGGCTGGCTCACCGCTCGCTGGTATTGTGTGTGCCCTGGCAGACGATGGATTCGCTGTGGTTTTATAAAAGGGGCCAGTATCCACCTGCTCCACAGGGCCTGGGCATTTACATGCTCAAACACACATGATTTTATTACTAAATACTCTTACTTATCCCGTATGGTACAACTAGGACATTATACTGACATTAAATTTGTTTTCATGTTTAGTTTTTTTTTTTTAAGTGTATTTATTTTGGGAGGGAGAATGTGCACACACACACAAGCGGGGAAGGGGGAGAGAGAGAGAGGGAGGGAGGGAGAGAATTCCAAGCAGGCTCCGAGCTCTCAGAGCAGGGCCTGACCCGGGCTCCGTCTCGCAAACTGTGAGATCATGACCTGAGCCGAAATCGAGAGTCAGATGCTTAACTGACTGAGCCATCCAGGCGCCCCTATGTGATATTTTTTGTGCAGAGGTAGGTTTTGTTACATATTAATTCACTGCAGGCTAGCAACAAAATATTTGTTATTAAAAGGATGACTGAGTCCTATAGAGTTGAGAACCTCTCCTTTCAACTGAAATCTAAACCCCTTCCTCCGCCCTCAGGCCTGTCCTAACCAGCCCTCTCTGTCCCAGAGGCTCAGCCCCCTGCTCCCACCAGGCCTGCCAAAGGGATCTATTTGTATGTCTCAGAATGTACCAACACTCTCACGTCTCTGCTCTTGGTACAAGCTGTTCTGTCCCCGAGATTCCCTCACCTCCTTCACTCACGCCTCAACAAATGCAGTGTCCCCGAACCTCAGTTGTTCATGTCCTTACGTTCAACCTGCGCCACAGCTGTGCCCTCCCTGCAGTCCCTTTTACTGAATTTTCTTTCTTTTTTAAAGATCTTATTTATTTTTAAGTTTTATTTATTTATTTCGAGGGGGGAGGGGCAGAGAGAGAGAGAGACAGAGAGTGAGTGGGGGAGGGGCAGAGAGAGACAGACAGACAGAATCTGAAGCAGGCTTCAGGCTCTGAGCTGTCGGCACAGAGCCCACCGTAGGGCTCGAACCCATGGACTGCAAGATCATGACCTGAGCCTAAGTGGGAAGCTTAACCAACTGAGCCACTCATGTGTCCCCCCCCAAGATTTTATTTTTAGGTAATCTCTACACCCAGTGTGGGGATCGAACTCACAAGCCCGAGATTAAGAGTCGCTAGATCCATTGACTAAGACAGCCAGGCGCCCCTACTTAATTTCCTTTAAATGACTCATTTTTCATAAATTAATTTTTTGAATTTACATTAAATTATAAGCAAATTTATCTTTTGTCTTCTATACCTTTTTATTTAGGCATAGTTGACACACAATGTTACATTAGTTTCAGGTGTACTATAAACACATTTATTTTTAAATAAATTATAAAATTTTAATATTTCATTATTTAACAAACTTATATTTTAATTTATTTCTATTTAATCTTTATTTAATTCTAATAAACTTATGAACATTTCTTTATTAAATTAGACATAATTTTATTTTTCAAAGAAAAGGGTACATCATTATTATAGGAAGCTAGCATCCATATCCGAAAAATAAAGCAACAATAAAAACAGAGAGAAGGAACATAAAAGTTATGAACCTCTATTTATACGAAATTGTCAGCAGAAACCCTGATGCCAGCTTTTTGTTAGAGAAAGGAGAGAAACCAAGAGGCCTTAGAAACACGTTAGCACCAAGTTGAGACTTTCCCCTTGACATATTCTGGAGGCTTGAAAGCAAATTGAAAAGAGAATAACTTTCTCTTTCAGTGTAATTTAATGCTGTCTCTGTTCTCCCTCAAATCACTTGTGTGTTATTACAATCCATTTATTCACCAAGTATTTATCAAACACCTACTTCGAACCAGTCAGTAGTACTAGATGTTTGCAATAATAAAACACTGAACCAGGCAAACACAGTCTTTGCCCCGTAGACTCCCAGTCGGCTAAAACACACACACACACACACACACACACTCACACGTAATCTGGAAGGGATCATAAAATTTCATTACTTATGACAGTAATTTGCAATTTAGATCAGCATTTATATGCACCGTGACTGCGGAGCAAATAAACCCACTTGTAAATTCCATGAGTTAGAGCAAATTAATTTCAAAATGGCCATGGTCTATAATCTTTTCAAAGTTTTGCACAGAAAAAAAAAAAAAAAAAAAGAGGTGGGAGGTAGGTGCATCTTCATAGGTTTGATGTGATGAGACCCGGGATCGCCGAAAGTTGTTCGTTTAGCGGCGGTGGTGGGAGGGCACCTCCGGGTCACCCTTTCCTCCTGAGCCTTTGCTTAACCCCTTGCTGCCCCGAACGCAGCTCCTCGGTCACCGGGAAGCCCGCCCGGATGCCCCGCTGGGCCCACGCCTCCGCAGTGCGCCCCCAAAGACACGGAGCTTCTCCGGGCACCCGCTTGGAGGAGAAGAGGCAGTCTGTCTGTCTGTCTGTCTTCCAGACCCGCCTGGGGACGCCTGGCCCTCTCCTTGGTCTCCCGAAGCACCCAGCTCCGCGCAGCCCTCCAGGACCGCTGGCGGCAGACGCTCAGGTTGCCCCCTGGGCGAGCCGGCTCCCCGGAGGGCTCGGCGTCACCCCGCGCGGCACGGCTCTGGCACCACCTCCGAGCTGGCGGAGGGGGAAGAAGCCGCACCAGGTCGGCTCCCCAGCTCCGGACGGAGGAGGGGCGGGGTACCTCCCCGACCGCAGAGGGGTGCATATCTGCATATTCAAACCGCAGAGGTCCGAGACGGGCGCCGGCGGAGAGGGGAGACAGCAGGGGACCTTCCCGGGGCAGCCGCCTCTAAGCCGCACGGGATGGCGAGGGTAGCCGTGCGTGCCGGGACCGCGAGGTCGGGCAGGGTCCCAGGCTGGAGTCCGGAGTCCCCGCCGGGGGGAGGTAGGGAGGGGTGGTGCGACCCTCTGTCCCCGCCCCGGGGGCGGAGCGAGGTTCGATCCTGCGGAGCTCGACACCCGCAGAAATCGTTCCAGGCCTTCCTCCCCAGCTCCCGCTTCGTCCCCGCCCCTTTCGGGGAGACTCGACCCCCTCCGCGCTCTGTCTACCGCCCGCAAGACACAGCCTCCCGGGTTTTCTGGCCCCCGGGCCCCGGCGTAGGTGCAGGTGCAGCACCCACCCTCCTTCCCACCCCGGCGCATCCCGCTGGGCGGCCATGGCGCGAGGAGACGCCCCACAGGACAGGCGAGTTGGGCGCTGGGTGGGGTGCGGACGAGGATCCGGGGGGCGGTGGGCAGCGCAGACCCGCTCCCTTCGGGCGCGCCAAGGCTCAAAGCGGACTGGATGGAACTACAATTCCCATCAGCCGCCTCCCTGGGCTGCCTGAGCCGGAGTGATGGGGGTTGTAGTCCGCTCTCCGGAGGGGGCGACCTGGGAGGCGTGGAGGGGGGGCGGCAGCCGAGGCGTCGCGTCCTAGGGGTGACCTTCTGACTGATCCCCACAGCTACCACCTGGTCGGGATCAGCTTCTTTATCCTGGGGCTGGGCACTCTCCTTCCCTGGAACTTCTTCATTACGGCCATCCCGGTGAGACTCGCGGCTGGAGTGCCAGCCCCATGGCCACAACCACCATCGCCTTGGACCAGAGGCGTGCCAGGCGCTTTCCACACCAGGCCACCTTTGACTCCTCCTTATGCCCGTTTGCACGTTTGTCCGCTGAAGCACCGAGCCTCAGAGAGGGCGAGTGCCCCTTTCACGGATAGGAAAGGCCAAGCTTTCAGAGATGCCCGGATCCTACAGGGGCAAGGCTACCAGCTCAGGGTGGGGGGTGGGGGGTGGGGGGCTCTGGAACTAGCAAAGAGCTACCCACCCACCACCCCTGTTTGTCGTTATTCCCTGGTTAAGTCATCCCTGGGCTAACCCACTCCGAAAGCGGATTATCCAAGCACGGCTTACATTCATTCATCCACCAGTTAGTAACGTGTACCTACTGTGAACCAGGCCCTGTTCTTGGCACTGGGGCTACAGGAGAAAACATAACAGAGGGAGCCTGCATCCTCATGGAGCTTACATTCTCTCAAGGGAAGGAAGAAATGTGGGGTTTGTGTTCTTTTTGGGACTGGGTTATTCATATACATTCAGCTCAACAACTTTCAGGATGTCTCTTCAGTGCCTGGCACTGTGCTGGGCCCCAGAGACTCAAAGATTAATCAGCCCCTGGTCTTGAGAGGGAGCTGGGTGCAAAGAGCTATTAATAATGTAACATGACACTCAGCATCCCAGGCTTGGAGTAAAATCCAGTAGGCCCCCGGAAGGGGGGGGCGGGGGAAGGGAGTGATTCCTTCTGCTTCACAGAAGAGGTGATTTGTAACTTGGGAGAAGGGTAGGCAAAGCATTGGTGTTTGGCCCGGGTGATGGGGGGGGGGGCGTGGGAGGAAAGGGAGAAGGCATTCCAGGTGGAGGTGACAGCGATGCAGCCTGTTCAGAGAAAGGCCAGAGCCTGGGGTACCTAAAGCTTACCAGCAGAGCACCAGATGCGGCACAAAAGAGAGGCTGGGCTCTGGTCCCGAAGGGCCCCAAATGCCATTCTAAAACCTCAGGGTTTTGCCCCCGCAGGGAGCCATGGGCAGTGGCGGGGGCAGGGGGGGGCGGGGAGGGAGGACGGATGGGGAGGTTAAGCAGACACTGGACGAGTATGTGTTCTAGAGAGAATGCAGTTGGTCAGCACCTAGGCCAGGGCCTGGCTTACAGTAGGCACTCAATGAATACTCAGCAATCTGGAAGCTGCTGCAGGAGTGGGGGATGAAGGCTGGAACCCGGGCACCGAAGATTCAGAGATGGAGCAAGGCCCAGGTTGGGGGTTCTTAGGGCTTGGACCCTGTCCCAGCCCTCTGCTGTTCAATTCAGTGCACATTCATCGAGCTCCCACTGTGTGCCAGGTGCTGGGATCCGTACAAGGACAAACAGACAGCTCCCGTGGACGTTAACTGAGCAATCCTAAGCATGGGAGGAGGCAGAGGGGGAAGGCTGGGGGGTTCCTCAGGGTAGGTTGGAGGGTGACCCTGTACCCCCTCCTCTGGCACCTGTCAGTACTTCCAGGGGCGGCTGGCAGGGGCCAACAACACCGCTGGGACCCTGGGCACCAACCACACAGGCCCTGCAGACACTTTCAACTTCAACAACTGGGTGACGCTGCTGTCCCAGCTGCCCCTGCTGCTCTTCACGCTCCTCAACTCCTTCCTGTACCAGTGGTGAGAGACCTTGCCCCTCGGGCTCCCCACCCTCTGTGGCCCCTCCCCCGCCCAGCTAAGGAAGCTCCATCTGGGCCCAGGTCAGAACTCCCATCCTTCCTCCACTCCCCCTGCATGTCCCCTCCAGGTCCCTCTGTCCAGCCCTGGCCTCAATCTCTTGCCCACCTCCCCCTGCCTGGCCTGGGCCCAGCTGATGTCCACTCTGCCCCTCCTTGTGAGCAGCATCCCTGAGACGGTGCGGATTCTGGGCAGCCTGCTGGCCATCCTGCTGCTTTTTGCCCTGACGGCAGTGTTGGTCAAGGTGGACATGAGCCCTGGGCCCTTCTTCTCCATCACCATGGCCTCTGTCTGGTTCATCAACTGTGAGCACCGCTGCCCCTCCCCACCTCCCCACCTCCCCACCCAGTCCACCCAGGGCTTTAGCCCAGCTCTTCTTTGTAAGTGAAAAGGGCCCCACATATCCAAGAAGGGAGGACAGCAGCCCTCCTATCTCTGATGAGAAACCAAGGCCCAGAGGGGAAGAAGAAACCACTTGTCCCAAACCCACAGTGACCTAAGATGAGGCCTCCTGGCCCCAGGCGCCTCAGACCTATGGCTACACCTGAGCAGAGGAAAGAATGGGGGCTGATACACCAGAGGGCCCAGAGTCTCACGCCTGCCCAACTTAGTCCAGAGTCTGCCAACACCTCCTCCGAGAAGCCTCCAAGGCCTGTCTAGTTGAGCGGCGGCCCCCACTCCTATCCCTCCACAGCCTTCTGTGCAGTTCTGCAGGGCAGCCTCTTCGGGCAGCTGGGCACCATGCCTTCCACCTACAGCACCCTCTTCCTCAGCGGCCAGGGCCTGGCTGGGATCTTCGCTGCTCTTGCCATGCTCATGGCCATGGCCAGTGAGTGGAACCGGGTGGCTGGAGGGCAGGGGTGGCTTCTGGGATCCTGGGAGCAGAGACAGTGTGCTAGGAGTGAGATGCCTTCGGTTCTGGTAAAGATGGAGGCGATGGGAAGCCGGGGGTTGGGTTTGGGGACAGGGAGTAGGGTTCTTGGGCTCTACAGTGAGAGAAGGGCCAGGTAAGGAATGGGTTACCGTAGGGCCAGGGCCAGGGTTCCTGAGGCTGATAGGGGTTTATGGCAGCAACCTGGGTTTGAGGGAAGCGGGGGGACAAGTTTGCGATTCAGATAAACTGGGTCCAAATCCTAGTTCCACTGCTCCCCAGCCAGGGACATTGGACAGGGCACTTCACCTGTGTCAGTTTTCCCATCTAAATGATTCTTACAGCTCTGTCCCAGCTCTGTCCCCAGATTGTAAGGTGTATGCAGTAATAATGAGCACGTAACAGGTGCTCAACAAAAATGACAAGTAGGGAGGAGTGACAGAAGCAAAGGGCGGGGCTGGGCTAGGCCCTGCACAGGTTCCTGAGTTTGTCAGTGAGCGGAGGCCTGGAGGTGAATCTGAGAAGTGCATGATGGGAAGTGGGACAGGAGGCTTCAGCCGCCGTGGGAGCCAGTGGGACCAGCCCCCTCCAGTCTGCAGCTGAGGTTTCTGCACAGGTGGCGTGGATGCCCAGACCTCCGCCCTGGGGTACTTCGTCACGCCCTGCGTGGGCATCTTCACGTCTATTGTGTGTTACCTGAGCCTGCCCCACCTGGTGAGCCTGGTATTGGGCTCAAGGCCCCACTTCAGAGCATCTCAGATACAGCTCTGAGTCTGAGGCCCTGAGAGGGGCCAGGGGAGGAGGAGGGGAGCTGATCCCCAAAGGAGTCAGCCCCTGGGGGACTCCAGCCTCTGAGTCGACAGGGTGGAGAGGGATCCGGACACCTCAGCCAAGCCAGGCAGGGCCAACGCTTTCCTTCTGCAGGAGTTCGCACGCTACTACCTAGCCAAGAAACCATTGCAGGCGCAAGGTCAGGAGCTGGAGACCAAAGCTGAGCTCCTCCAGTCTGGTGAGCTGGGGCCCCTGCTGGGGAAGTGGAAGACCCAGGGGAGGCTGAAGCTACCTCCACAGGGAAGGGTCTTTCCTCCGTCCCCATCTAGAGTCCTCCCCCTGGTAGCCTTGCGTGAGCAGACACAGAAGATCATGAAGGGAACTCAGTGGGAGTCAAGTCATCCCTGCTGCCTTTTGGGCATCGGTTTTCTCCTCTATAAAATGGGGGGACAGTAGAGCTCCAACATGCTCGTTCTGGCTCGAAATGCATTTGTTTGAACCCTGGTCTCACAACATCTAAGCTGTGTGACCTTAGGCCAGTCACTTAACCCCTCTGAGCCTCAGTCTCTTTATTTGCAAAGGAGTAGCAGTGAGATAATCCATCTAAGGTGCTTAACTCTGCCTGGCACATGCGTGTGCTTAATAATAGTAGCTTAGCATCTTTCCATAGTTAATTCTCCTTGCCTACATCCTGAGCTGGAGGAGGGTCACTTGTTTTGACTGCTGGGAATTGCCCTCCATCGAGCCTGGCTGTCACCGGCATGACCCTGCCCTCCCCTCTTGCCCCAGATGAGAAGAACAGTATTCCCAACAGCCCCCAGAAGGTAGCCCTGACTCTGGACCTTGACGCTGAGAAGGAGCCAGAGCTGGAGCCAGAGGAGATCCAGAAGCCAGGAAAACCTTCAGTTTTCATTGTCTTCCAAAAGGTTCGGCTTGGCCATGGCCCCCAACCACCATCCCTGGGGAAGAGAGAGCTGCTCTCTCCAGCCCTCTTTAAAGACCCTTAGAATGGAATGGGGCCTTAAGACTTGCGTCCACTTCAACGTATCAGGTTCATAGTGGGCCAGGAACACAGTTAGGCCAGGCCCCAGGTGTCCTGTGCCCTGACCGGCGCTTGGCGCTTGGGGGTTGGGGCTGCACGTTGGGCTCTAATCTGCCCCGCTGCTTACACCCCTGCCTCTGGCTCCCAGATCTGGCTGACGGCGCTGTGCCTTGTGTTGGTCTTCGCAGTCACCCTGTCTGTCTTCCCCGCTATCACAGCCATGGTGACCAGCTCCACCAGTCCTGGGAAGTGGAGTGAGTGTTGGGAAGCAGAACAGGGCAGGGCAGGGGAGAGGGAGGGAGGAGGAATGAAGGGGAGGAGGAGGGAAGAGGAAGGAGGGACCAGGATGAGCCCTCTTTCTCTCCCAGGTCAGTTCTTCAACCCTATCTGCTGCTTCCTGCTCTTTAACATCATGGACTGGGTGGGGCGGAGTCTGACCTCTTACTTCCTATGGGTGAGCATACCTGGGCTGGGGGGGCCCGATGGTTTCAGGAAGCAGTTGGAGATCAGAGGGTGTGAAAGAGCACAGAAAGGTGGTTTCCTAAAAGTCTGACCACTCTAGGTCTGGCAACAGAACAGCTGGCCCCAAGAGGTAGTGAGCACCTGGCCCCTGGAGGTATGCAAGCCAGGGCTTGGACTGTGAGCTCCTTGAAAACAGAAGGCACGTCCAAATGGCCTATGTTCCCCAGCATCCAGCCCAGAACCCAGCCCTCGGTCCTCAGGGAATGTTACACGGAGGTTCCCGTACCAAATGAGACGCTGGACAAGATTCTAGTGTTTGGACTGCTTTTAGCCAAGGTGCTCCTTCTTTAAATGAAATCTTCCAAGGAGATACAATAAATAAAGGAGATTGAAGAGGAGTTGCTCTGATCCAAGCTAGGATGGGGCCTGGATCCCCGGCTTCCAATCCCATTCAGCAACCCCATGTGCCCCGAAGGGGTCTGCGGAACCCCCAAGGGTACTTGGAGGAACCCGGCTTGAAAACCAAAGATGGTGTCTAAGGTCTCTTCCAGTTCTGCCACGGAGAGAGCCCAAGCTGGAGCTCGGAGGGGCAGAGGCGAGCCCCAGGCCAGTCCCTGATGGCTGGGTGGCCTTGGCCCAGCCCCTCACTCTCCGGAGGCCTGAGGGCCGGGTCCTCACCGGCTCACGTAGAGTCACAGGTCAGGGGAAGTGACAGTCTGTCCGGGGTGGGCTCCGGGCACCTCCCTCACCCCGGCTTCTGCCACAGCCGGATGAGGACAGCCGGCTGCTGCCCCTGCTCGTCTGCCTGCGTGTCCTATTCGTGCCTCTCTTCATGCTGTGCCACGTGCCCGAGAGGTCCCGGCTGCCCGTCCTCTTCCCGCAGGATGCCTACTTCATCACTTTCATGCTGCTCTTCGCGGTGTCCAACGGTTACCTGATGTCCCTTACCATGTGCCTGGCGCCCAGGTCTGGGGGTCGGGAGGGCGGGCCTGGGCGTGGGGAGGTGGCCTAGCTCTTCTTGAGGGGGACGGCCTGCAGGAGAGGGTCCGCTCTGCTTCCCGCCAGCCCAGCCCTGGCTGTCTCTAGGTGCCAGCCACCCTGTCAGGTCAGGCCTTCCCTGCCGAGCCGGCCCCGGGGCAGGAAGGGAGAGGAAGCCCCAGCCCGGGAGGTTCCTGCCAATAAAGTAGCCCAGGCACTGGTTCTAGGACCTCCTCTCTGGGCCTGTTTCCTCACTTGTGAAACAAATGGGTTGAACTATCATTCCTTAGGGCCCAGCTACACCCCCCAGATTCTCAGCTGAAGGGGAGCGGAGGTGTTGATCAAAAGTGGAGGGTTCACGGACTATTTACGCTAGGGACAACGGAGCTGAGAATCCAGAGAGAGGAAAAGTGACGGGGACAACCAGGCTGGGGATGTTTTGTCAGGAGGGAAGGCAGTGGAGTCTAGAGTCCTGTAATATTGGACTTGCAGGGCATGAGAGATGTCCCCGTCAGTGGTCTTGTTTTCCAGATCGGGAAACTGAAGTGAGGTGTCCTGTCGTAAGGGGGGCACAGGGCACTGGGGCTGGGTCCAGGATTGGCCCGATGTTTTCTAAGAGCCTACTCCCGTGTGTTCTAGGCAGGTGCTGCCACATGAGAGGGAGGTGGCCGGCACCCTGATGACCTTCTTCCTGGCCCTGGGGCTCTCCTGTGGAGCCGCCCTCTCCTTCCTCTTCAAGGCGTTGCTCTGAATGCTCCGTTCCGGGCTCGCCCACGGCTCTCTCTTCGCTGCCCCTTCGGAGCTGAGACCCCCGTGCAGGGGGAATGGCGAGCCGGGCCCAAGCCTCTGCTGGGCTGGTGCCCCTCGGTCTGGAAGTGCCACTTGGAAGTGGGTGCTGCTCTCCTTCCCGGGCTGGTGTCCATTTGGGGGCTGCGAGGAAGAATTCACCAGCGGTCATTCTAACCCCCCGCCCCCAGCAGTGGAGCTGAATCACAGAGACAGACTATTCAGAGGCACACAAGACCTCTCTGCACAGGTGCCGATCAGGGAAAGAGGGCCAAGGACCATGGCCCTTCCTCACCATCAAGAGTACATTTGTTAATCTCAAGACACGCACTTGCTGATCTGTGGCAACTGGAGGCCACCAGCGGGGTCTTGCCACAGGCGTGGCTGCTGGGGCCCAGCCCGGGGTGCAGAGGGGGAGTGGGGGCCAGCGCAGGGCAGGCCTGCCCCTCCCCAGGCGTCAGCAACTCCACGATCGGATGTCTCAGACCCCAGGGCAGAGGATGCCTGGGAGGCCGAGGGCAGCAGGGAGAAGGAACGGGCATTAGGGATCTGAAGGTACTCAAAGGACCATCTGGGCCTCACACAGTGTTTGCGTAGCCAACACTTACTGTCCCCGCTCCCCAGAGCCCGGCTGGGCCTGGGTCCCGGAGCTGCGGGCGGCTTACATGTGTGCACCCCACTTTACAATTTGCAAAGCTCTCCCACACCCATTCTCTTACGGAAGCCACATTGAGACACTTGGGGGAGCCAGGCAGGGACGGTGCTGTCCCTCTGTACAGGTGAGGAAACCGGATCTCGGGGGGAAATGACCTGGTCCGTGGCCGAGCCGGGACCCAGCCCCCACCTCTCTCCTCCCTATAGGTGCTGTTCTTCCTGCCCACCACTTGCTTCTCCTTCCCTCACGAGGCTCGAGGCAGGAGTCCTAAGCACTTGCTCCCCACTTTTTGCTGTTTTCCTTCCAAACCCACTCCTGGGTCTAATAACAACCTTCTTCATTTGTATCATCAATTCACGGAGTCTTTATTTCCAAAGCGCTTTGATAAGCTGGGTAGGGTAGGGCTAATTGTACCCATTTGACAGATGGGATGACTGAGGCCCGAGAGGGGCAGGGATTCGTGGGCATCCCTCTGCTGGGCCCTCTTGACCACATGATGTCCTGTGCTCCTGGGCAAAGCACCTGGCTGCACGGACAACTATTGCTTTCCCGAACCTCCACTGGTGTCCCCTGCCTCCCCAGGCCCTCCTTCTCAAAAATGGAGCCTCAGAGAGGCAGTCAGCCAATTTTCTAGAGGGACGGAAGAAAGGCTTGTTCCACCACACATCCGTACTACCTTGCCCAGCCCAGAGAAGAGCACGGGTTTTTGCTTTTAGAGCAAAAACCTTTCTGCCCACTTGCCCCTCCTGCCTTCCATGAACATTCCCTGAAGCAGCTATTATATACCAGGCGCTGAGCCAGCACAGGGCCCCTGCTCAGAGGTGAGATGACCGATATGACCTTGGCAGCTGAAATAAAGCCACAGGGGAGACCCCAAATGACCACTGTTCACTGTGCCAGGCCCTGGCTGGTCTGGTGACCCTGAAACAAAGGAGACACGGTCCCTGCTCCCAAGGCCAAGGAAGCAGAATGTAGCAGGTGATGGGGTCTGTGAGGGCCCTGCAGAAGCGTGTAGTGTAAGAGTCCAAAAAAGGATGCCTGGATTCCTCTTGGAAGTCAGGGTGGCAGCCCTGAGGCCTCAAGAGAAGAAAAATGAGTTTCCTGGGCTGAGGTGGGGGAGGGGCATCCCAGGCAGAGGTACCAGGGAGGGTGGAAGGCAGACACTGAACATTCAGGGGGCAGTGGGGACTTCTGGGGCGGGGGGTGGCACCTAGGATGTGAGAGAGGGCGAGGGGGGAGAGGGTAAGGATGAAGCAGTGGGTTGGGAACAAATGGTGAAAGGCCTTAGTGACGAGACCCGAATAGGGGGTTAGACAGAGGAGGAGAGATCCAGGAGAGAAGAGGGTGGTGGCCTCTTCAGAGGCCATTTAACTCAGCGGCTAAATGCACGTAAGCTGATCTAGCATTCTGGGGTCAAAGCCTGGCCCTTTCATGTGTAAGCAGTGAGCATCGGGACTTTCAGAAAGTCCTAGGGAGAGGCTGGGGCTGGAGTACAGACTGGATCCACCAGACGGTGGTTGTGGTCCTGGAGGTACCAGCACGGACCACCAGGTCTAGCCGTACCCTTGGACTGGGAAATGTCAGGACAGGACCACACACTTCCTGACCCCCTTCTCCTTCTCCACCTTCACAGACCGTTGTCTGTTGAACCCAACACCCAGAAAGAGGCCCAGAAAGAGGGCACTGAAAGAGGACACTCACCCCTCAGAGGTCCTTATGATGTCACAACCTTCCCATCCTCCTTCCCGGCAGACCCGGCCCAACTTGCCCATTAGATCAGTATGTAGCTGGCTTCCGATGCTGGAAACAAATGCTGGGACTGATGGGCTGCACCTGCTCCTTCCTCTCCTGATTCCAGTCCTCCGGGCACTGCCACCTCCCCAGCCGGACACGGCTCTGCCAGCAGGCCCAGATTCCCTCAGAAGCAGCCAGCTGCCATCAGCAAACGCTTGGAGGGAGCTCTATGTGGCAAGTACTGAGATAGGCCTGGTGGAGAGACACAAACATTTGAGAAACCGGTCCTTACTAGTTTCTTACCCTTTTATGCGCAAGAGGCCTCCTGGTTTGTGAATTGATTCCACTTTCCAATTAAAAGGCAGAGGCTGTTCGATGGACTAAAAATGATTTAGCCAGGGGCGCCTGGGTAGCTCAGTCAGCTAAGCGTCCGACTTCAGCTCAGGTCATGATCTTGTGGTTCATGAGTTCAAGCCCCGCATCAGGCTCTGTGCTGACAGCTCAGGGCCTGGAGCCTGATTCGGATTCTGTGTCTCTCTCTCTCAGCCCCTCCCCACTCCCCCCGCCCCCGCTCTCAAAAATAAACATTACAAAATGATTTAACCATATTGTGTCTACCAGAAACTCACTTTAGAGCAAAAAATACAAATAGGCTGAAAATGAAAGAATGGGGAAAGTTATTCCATGCAAATAGTAATCAAAAGGCAGCAAGGGTGAATATACTAATATCAGACAAAGTAGGCTTTACATCAAGAATTATTTAAGACACAAAGGAAGATGTCACATATTCATAAAAGGGTAAATCCATCAAGAAGGTATAATAATTATAAACATACACACCTAACAACAAAATCCTAAAGGAACATGGACAAATTTGAAGGAGAAATACGCACTTGTACGAGAATAGTTGGAGATGTCAGTGCCCCACTTTCAATGAAGCACAGAACAACCAGACAGAAGATCGACACAGGACCTGAGCACACCGTAAACTAGGGAGGCCAAACCGACACACACAGAACACTCACCTACAAACACCAGAATGGACCTCCTTCTCCCAGGATAGATCATAAATTAGGTCACCAAAGAAAACTGCAATACATTTTAAAAGATGGAAATCCTGCAAAGTATCATTTCCAATCACAATGGAATGAAACTAGAAATCAATAAACAAAAAGTAGACACTTCACAAATGTGTGCAAATTACACAACAGACTCTGAACTACTGGGTTAAAAAAGAAGTCAAAAGATATGGAGGCAGCCCAAGTATCCATCGATGGATGAATGGATAAAACAGATGTGAGGGGCGCCTGGGTGGCTCAGTCGGTTAAGCGTCCGACTTCGGCTCAGGTCGTGATCTCATGGCTCATGAGTTCGATCCCTGAGTCGGGCTCTGTGCTGACAGCTTAGAGCCTGGAGCCTGCTTCCGATTCTGTGTCTCCCTCTCTCTCTGCCCCTCCCCCCACTTGTGCTCTGTCTCTCTCAAAAATAAACATTTTTAAAAATAAAAAAAAAAGATGTGAGACACATACACACACAGTGGAATATTACTCAGCCATAAAAAAGAATAAGATCTTGCCATTTACAATTGAAGGCATTATACTAAGTGAAGTAAGTCTGACAGAGAAAAACAAATACCATATGATTTCACCCACTCATGTGGAATCTGAAAAACAAAACAAACAAAAAGCAGAAACAGACCCATAAATACAGAAAACAAACTGTTGGGGTGCCAGAGAAGGGGCTGGGAGGACGGGTGGAACAGGCAAAGGGTATGAACAGGTACAAACTTCCAGTTATAAAACAAAGAAGTCACAGAGATGAAAAGTAGCACACAGGGAATACAGTCAGTAATGTTGTTATAACGTTGTGTGGTGACAGGTGGGATGTGGTGAGCACTGAGGAGGATGTGGAACTGTAGAATCACTAGGTTGTATGCCTGGAACTAACATTACATTGTATGTCAACTATACTGCAATACTTTGGAAAAAAAAAAAAAGAATCTATACCATGTATACTATGTTCTACGATTAGCTTGCAATTGCTTTGCTGTAAAAAATAAAAGAACTACCTTGAAAATCCCCCATCAAAGGAAAGGAAAGGAAAGGAAAGGAAGGAAGAAGGGAGAAATCAAAAGACCAACTAGAAAATGCTTCGAGAGAAAAGAAAATGAAAACACAACACACTGGGGGCGCCTGGGTGGCGCAGTCGGTTAAGCGTCCGACTTCAGCCAGGTCATGATCTCGCGGTCTGTGAGTTCGAGCCCCGCGTCGGGCTCTGGGCTGATGGCTCGGAGCCTGGAGCCTGTTTCCGATTCTGTGTCTCCCTCTCTCTGACCCTCCCCTGTTCATGCTCTGTCTCTCTCTGTCCCAAAAATAAATAAACGTTAAAAAAAAAAAAAAAGAAAAAGAAAACACAACACACTGAAATTTATGGGATGCGGCCGGAGCAATGCTGAGAGGAAATCTATACCTGTAAATGCCTACATTAAAATGGAAGAAGGGGGTGTCTGACCAGCTCAGTGGGTGGAGTGTGAGGTTCTTGATATCCGGGTCCTGAAAAAAAAAGAAAGGTCTCAAATCACTGACCTAACTTTACACCTCAATGAGCTAGAAAAAGAAGAGCAAATTAAGCCCAGAGTTAACAGAAAGAAAGAGATGATAAATAATTAGGGTGGAGGGTAGAAAAACAACAGAGGAAATCAATGAAACAAAGTTGGTTCTTTGAAACAATCAACAAAATTGACAAAGTTTTGACTAGACTACCAAGAAAAAGAGAAAGTGGACCTTCAAACTGTTGAAATCAGAAAGGAAAGTGGGTCCATTACTATTGATCATCCAGAAATAAAAAGGATTTTAAGAGAATACTGTGTTGTACACCAACAAACAAGAAACCTAGATGAAATTAACGAATTCTAGAAACACACAAATTACCAAAACCGATTAAAGAAGAAATAGCAAGTCTGAACATACTTATAACAAGTAACAAGATTGAATCAGTAATCAGAAATGTACCAACAAAGAAAATTCCAGGACCGGATGACTTCACAGGCTAACTCTACCAATCATTTAAAGAATGAACAAACACCAATCCTCTCAAACCCTTCCAAAAAATACAAGAGCGGAGAAACACTTCTTAACTCATTCATTCTATGAGACCAGTACCACCCTGATGCCAAAGCCAGATAAAGACATCATAAGAAAACTTAATAACCAATATCCCTTATGAATATAGATGTAAAAATCTCAACAAAATGCTAGCAAACAGCACCCGTAGCTCATCAACGGGATTATATACCATGACCCAGCATGATCCCCTCCAGAATGCAAGGTGGTTCGACATAAAAAGACCACTTAACGTAATACACCACGTTAATAGAGGGAAGGGGGAAAAACACAAGATCATCTCAACTGATACAGAAAAAAAACATGTGACAAAACCCCACACCCTTTCAAGATAAAAGCACTCAACAAACAAGGAATAGACGGGAACTTCCTAAACCTGATGAAGAAAATTTATGAAAAATCCACACCTCATGTCATATTCAATGTTTAAAGACTGAAAGCCTCTCCCGAAGATCAGGGAAAAGCCCGCTTTTATCATTTCATCTTTTCAATGCTGCACTGGAAGCTCTAACTCCGGCAATTTGGCAAGAAAGAGAAATAAAAGGCATCCAAATTAGAAAGGAAGAAGCAAAACTATTCATATTCACAGATGATATAATACACACATATACAGAAAACAAAATTCTGAAAAATATACACAACACACACACACACACACACACACACCAACACACACACACACTTACAGCTAATGAATAAATTGAGGGGCGTCTGGGTGGCTCAGCCGTGCTGACAGCTCAGAGCCTGGAGTCTGCTTCAGATTCTGTGTCTCCCTCTCTCTCTGCCCCTCCCCTGCTTGTGCTCTCCCTCTCTCCCTCTTTCAAAAATCAACATTAAAAAAATAATTCAGCAAAATTAGAAGATTCAAGAGGAACACACAAAATTCAGTTGTATTTCTAGACATACGATTCTGACACCAATTCTGACGTGTGGGTTTTCCCCCCCCACCAAGCAATTCTCTGACACCAGCTGAGTGTCCTACAATGCAACTCAATTCTGACACCATCTACCTGGAAACAGCATCAGATCCCACAGCCGACTGGCTCAGCCCCACCAGACCGCCCGCCCTTCAGATGCCAGTTGGAAGTCCGGGTTGTCACCTGTGCTTCTGACCAACTGGCTGTCAATCAGAGGTTCCAGCAGCCCCTCCAGTGGATCTGATTAATTTGCTAGAGCAAATCACAGCCGTCGGAGAAATAGATCACTCGCTGGTTTACAGGTTTATTACAAAGGGATATATAAATCAGGAATGGCCAGAGGGAAGAGACGCAGAGAGTAAGGTACGTGGAAAGCAGACCCCTTATTAATGGTTTTCAACTCTGGTCTTTGACTCTCTCATGCTCTGCTCCATCACAGACAGTGTGTCTCCCCAGCCAGGCCTTTCCGCCCACAATAGCAGTCTGTAGGCCTTCCTCTGGATTTTCTATGTGGTTTTCCTTGATCTTGACGTCTCAGTGAGGCCCAGTCACTACTTTTCGGTCTCCCCTTATGCCAAGGCCACTGGGGGACACTTCAGAAGCTTCCTATTCACTCATTCAACAAACACAGATTGCTGCCTGCTACGTGGCTAGCATTGTAGCGCGGCGGGGGGGGGGGGGGGGGGTGGAAGGTACTGGGAGCAGATGCCTGGGCAGATCTTCAGTGGAGGTGGTATTATGTGAGCGCTGCAGGTGAAAGTCAAATGCTCAAAGGGCCAGGGTGAGTAGTGAAGGGGCAGGGTTGAGCCTCTAGCAAAGAGAAAACTATTTGCAAAAGGTGAGCTACTCTTACCTTCTGGTTGATTGTCACCCTGTGGAAATGCAGGCCTGGCCTGGAATTGCCAGATCTTTTGGAATTTAAAACAGAAGTTGGCAGTGGGGATTTTCCGTGAAATCTTCTGATTCACCAAGGTTAACAACTAACGCGATTCAAATGGTTGTTTTCAACACCGAGCAGGTCAAAAAAGACCCTAACAGCACCAAATCTGACGTCTGAGCCTTCGGTTTGCAAGGCTTGTGCTAAAGGGATCTGCACATTCATTTCTCCTCTCTCCCAGTACAGGTCACCGGTGAAAACCTTCAAAGATAGTACCTGTCGAGCGTCCTGCAAGGCCCTATCAGGGGTACCTAACACAGCCCCTGGTGTGGAGCAGGTGCTCAGTAGGTGTTACTGCTGGGGTTGCAGAATATAGGTCCCCTGGTCCTCTTCAATTCAACAGCCTTGGCTTCCTACTGCCTGTAGAGAGGAGGGCAAACCTTGTCCTGGCAACTGGAGGCCCTCCCTAGTCTGCCCCAAAGCTGCTTCCCCAAGATTCACAAAGCACGAATAGTTATTACATATCATGGATTTAGCAGTCGAAGTACCTGCCCTTCCCTTCAGCCTTTCCTCTTCTGAACAGTCCATGGATCAATTATTTCACAAACACGTATTAAGCGCCTTCTGTATACGTTAGCTACGGTTAGAATATTGTAGGTCTCCTGCTTAAACTGTGTTGGGGAGGAGGGGAGAGGTGTGTGGACACATGGTGTCCGCTCTGGGAGAATTGCTAGCGGGAGGGGAATCAGTGGGCTGAAAAGAGTAATAATTTAAGTGATCAAACTCACCACTTCCAAATGCCACTACTTTGGACACTACGGTGGCACCTCCCGAGGGGCCTAATTACTGCAGATGACATAGTGGTCACAAGTCTGGCATCAGCCAGAATTTCAATTCGGGTCTTCTGGGTGCCGCTGAACCTCTGGCCCCTTTCCTATAGGAAAGCAGAAAAGTACACCCCTCACGCCGTGTAAAACGCGACCGACGAGGATGGGATTCGAACCCACGCGTGCAAAGCACAATGGATTAGCAGTCCATCGCCTTAACCACTCGGCCACCTCGTCCCACGTAGGGCGCCTTGTTCCACACATCCTTATCTCCCATCTCTTCCGCACCTTCCGAGCCCCCAGCATCCATTCTTCAGTGTGGATCTCGCAGGAGCTGGCGGAGGGAGAGAAGGCGGAAAGAAAGGGGCTTTTTGTGTTCCTTCCCGCCCGCCGCAGCCGCGAACCCGCGCCATCCTTCGCCAAGCTGCAACCGAGCTCTGCCACGGTTTCCCTCCCTAAGGCGGGGGCGAGCGCGCCGGGGTTTCAGGACGCGCCTGGTCCAGGGGGTCGCGCACTGACCCGGAGGGAGGGGTGCATACCCCTGGGAACCCGGCAGGCGCGGCCGCGGGCACTTTCAGGGTTTGCAGAGCGCCGCGCGGCGGCGGATGCAGTAGCTCCTCCTCGCGCGCAGGGGGCGAGCTGGCGCACCCCGAGCCCCTCTCGGGAGGGGATGCTACGCCGGGCTCGGCTCGCCTCGGCTCGCTTCGGCTGCGCTCGGCAGGCTGCGGTAAATCCGGGCTTGCGGCGGCTGGCAAAGGCTGCGGCCCGGTGGTCCCTGCTGCGCGCTCGGAGCCCCGAGAGCCATGCAGATGTCCTACGCCATCCGGTGCGCCTTCTACCAGCTGCTTCTGGCCGCGCTAATGCTGGTGGCGATGCTGCAGCTGCTCTACCTGTCGCTGCTGTCCGGGCTGCACGGGCAGGAGGAGCAAGACCAGTATTTCGAGTTCTTTCCCCCGTCCCCGCGGTCCGTGGACCAGGTCAAGGCGCAGCTCCGTGCCGCTCTGGCCTCTGGAGGCGTCCTGGACGCCAGTGGCGACTACCGAGTCTACAGGGGCCTCCTGAAGACCACCATGGACCCCAATGATGTGATCCTGGCCACGCATGCCAGCGTAGACAACCTGCTGCACCTGTCGGGCCTGTTGGAGCGCTGGGAGGGCCCGCTCTCCGTGTCGGTGTTCGCGGCCACCAAGGAGGAGGCGCAGCTAGCCACGGTGCTGACCTACGCGCTGAGCAGCCACTGCCCTGATATGCGCGCCAGGGTGGCCATGCACCTTGTGTGCCCCTCGCGCTATGAGGCCGCTGTGCCCGATCCCCGGGAACCGGGGGAGTTTGCCCTGCTGCGGTCCTGCCAGGAGGTCTTTGACAAGCTAGCCAGGGTGGCCCAGCCCGGGATCAATTATGCGCTGGGCACCAACGTCTCCTACCCCAATAATCTGCTGAGGAATCTGGCCCGTGAGGGGGCCAACTATGCCCTGGTAATCGACGTGGACATGGTGCCCAGCGAGGGGCTATGGAGAGGCCTGAGGGAAATGTTGGACCAGAGCAAGCAGTGGGCGGGCACAGCGCTGGTGGTGCCCGCCTTTGAGATCCGCCGAGCACGCCGCATGCCCACGAACAAGAACGAGCTGTTGCAGCTCTATCAAGTAGGCGAGGTGCGGCCCTTCTATTATGGGCTGTGCACGCCCTGCCAGGCGCCCACCAACTACTCCCGCTGGGTCAACCTGCCGGAAGAGACCTTGCTGAGGCCTGCCTATGTGGTTCCCTGGCAGGACCCCTGGGAACCATTCTACGTGGCCGGAGGCAAGGTGCCCACTTTCGACGAGCGCTTTCGGCAGTACGGCTTCAATCGCATCAGCCAGGTGCCCAAAAGGGAGAGGGCAGGGGACAGGGGGTAGGAGGAATGGCGGGCTCTGGGAGCTGTGAGTAGTCCTGGATGGAAAAGAGCCAATGAGGAAGGACAGTCATAGTTCAGGAGGTGGCTGGATGGTGAGGAAGATCCAGGATGCCTCCAGAGGAGTGGGGATGCTGGAGAGAGGCTTTAGGGATGTCAGTCTTGGCCCTAGAAATGTCATCCAACTTCGCTGACCTGTCTCTCCCCCAACAGGCCTGTGAGCTGCACGTGGCAGGATTTGATTTCGAGGTGCTGAACGAAGGTTTCCTGGTTCATAAGGGCTTCAAGGAAGCTTTGAAGTTCCATCCCCAAAAGGAGGCCGAAAATCAGCACAATAAGATCCTTTACCGCCAGTTCAAACAGGAGTTGAAGGCCAAGTACCCCGACTCCCCTCGTCACTGCTGAGCCCTTCCCTCCCCTAGTCCGAGAAGTCTCAGCCTCTTCCCTCCTTAGGCCGTCCCTCAGGCCTGACAGGGGTAAGAAATGTCACTCCACTTTACGGTGGTAGCTGTGGTGTTGGAACACTGGACTTGAATATGGGGTGCTGGGATCAAGTCCTAGCTTTACCACTAACTAGCTGTGTGGCCTTGAGCAAATCCCATTTCCTCTCTGAGCCTCAGTTATCCCATCTGTAAAAAGGGAGGTGAAAAATACCTACCTCACAGAACTGTTGGGAGGCTCAGATGAGACGCTACATGTGAAAACATTCTGTAAGCTTCGTACAAATGTGAAGTATTATTAATATTATTACAGTATTATTGTTGTTATTATTATTAACAATCTTGGGTGGGTGGGCAGTAGGAGAGCAAAGAGTATGAACAGGGCAGAACTGGGAAGTCGGAGGACTTAACAAAATGAACTTTTTGGAAAGAAATCAGATGGAGGCGTTGGATTTACTTCTTAGCTTTCGGGCAGAAGCCTACACCTCCTGGTTCTTCCAGGCCTCCGCCTTCAGGAGCTCTGGAGAAAGGAAGAGTCTGCAGGTTCCGTGCCAGATCTGTACCCTCGAACAGGCTGGGCTGGGCTATTTGCCTACCGATGACCATATGTAAATTAAATGAGTGTTCACACCTACAGCTGGCTCCGTTACTCTCCCGAACCTGGCGTGCAGGGGGTGGGGTCGCCGGTGCTTCCCTTTCACGCGAGGGGCGGGGGGACCGGGGAAGGAGGTCGCTGCGGACCGAGGGGCGCGGACAGCGGGGCAAGAAAACCACGAGGGCCTTCTCCACCAGCCGTAGGCCTGCGCGAATTTCGGCCGGTTGCTATGGAGACCGGCCCCGCGGTATCCCAGCATGCCTCGCCCCCCAGCTGCCCAAATGTGAGCTCGGCGACGGGCGCCTCCTGATCGCGTACACGGAAGTGCGGCGGGCCCCGCCTCCCGGGGAAGAGGCAAGGGCGCGACGCTTCCGGGAGCCCGGCGGCCGCGGGCACCTCTTAGGGAGTTTCAGGCGTCAACCCGGAGGCCCCACTCGCCGCGGTGCGTAACGCTGCTCATGGCACCCGGTTCGGCCCCTCTGGCCAGTGGGTCGGAGCTAGCCCAGTCAGGGCGGAAGCGGGGACCTAACCGGCCGGACGCGTGCGGCGCCGCGGGGCCGCAGCTGGCCGCCGAAGAGCCAGTGATTGCCCCGCCCGCGGCGCCGGCGCAGACGGGAATGGAACCGGGCGGGAGGGTCCTGGCGCGCCGCGCCGCGCCGGGGCTGGGTTGGCTTCCTCGAGGGAGAAGAACCGGTCTTCTGTAGAGGCCTGCCCTCGAAATGCTTGCTCACTTTCTAAAAATATAAATTGAGTGTGCCCAGCGCCTTACAAGTTTCCTTTCCGTCCCTTTTCCCTTGCAATCTTTACAACACTCAGAATGGCGAGGGCGACCCTCTTTTTGCGCCAGGGTAAGGAGGGGAGGTTGTGATTAAATTGGCTCACTCGTTAGAATCGGAGACCGCTGGGGACAAAGTAAACGTATACATTTAACAATGAAGAGGGATTGCAAAATTTGGGAACTGCAGGAACTGGGGCTTGACAATGGGAAAGATGAGGCTGGTTTGGAGAACCGAGGGTTTTCAGGTCAGGTTCAGATCGTTTGTGAAATCATTGAGCAATGTGACTAAACCGTCCTGTGAGCCAGTTGTTTCACAGAACTGGAATTGGTGTCGAGGAAAGCGAACAGTACCTGGTGGGTTTGCTACCACTACTGGGCCCTGGGGCGACCAAGAAATAAATGCCTGCCCTGAAAGAGTGTGCTTTGTTTAATTTTATGTTTCTTTCTGAGAGAGAGAACGCGAGCGAGCTTGAGCGGGGGAGGGGCAGAGAGAGAGAGAGAGAGGGAGACAGAATCTGAAGCCGGTTCCAGGCTCTGAGCTCTCAGCATAGAGCTGGAAGAGGGGCTTGAACTCACCAACCGCCAGATCATGACCCGAGCCGAAGTCAGTCGCTCAACTGACTGGGCCACCCAGGCGCCCCAAGAGTGTGCTTTGTTCAGTTTGTATTCGCACACGCTCTAGCCGTGAAGCGAGTAAGTACTATGCCGGATGAATAAGGTACATGTGCATCCCTGCCCTGGTGAGGCTTACAGCCTGGTTGGGCAAACGTGAAAATGGGCAGGGAGGCTGCCCATTTTGTAAATAAATAGGGCTTCCCGGAGGGAGTGGTGTCTACATGCATGTAAAGGACTACAAAGCCATGCCCGGGGAAGTGGGAAGAACGTCACCAAATAGAAACCTCCAGTAGGCAGAGAGATTATCTGTTGAGAGGACTATTTAGTCTTCCTCGTAGGTGACCTCTTGGCAGCATTGTTACCGCTCCTTCCTCCTAAAATTCTTTCTCCCATGACTGAATTTTTCCTCTTCCGCCTCTTGCTAATTTCCTTCTCCTTTGCAGGGGTTTCATCATCTGTCCCTTTGGTGACCCTGGGAGTTCCATCATGGACCTCTTCTCCACACATTCTGCCCTGCTGGTTGCACCCTCTCCCAAGGCCTGAAGAACTCACTATATGCTGATGACCGTCACATCTCTGCAGGCCCAGACTTCTCTCTGAGGCTTACACTCCTCTGCCCCCCACCCTGCCCTTTCTCTCGTTTTGGGGTCTCTGTACATGCTATTCGCTCTGCTTGGAAAGTTCCCTCCCCAGCCATCCCAGCTCATCTGTCTGCAAGCCCTCCCTGCTGATGCAGCAAGGATCTTCCTCTGTAAGCCCTCACTGTTGGAGCAAGCTCCAGGTTCCAGTTACATGGCTCTGCCATATGCCCCCCTCCCCAGTCTTAACTCTTCTCACACCACAGTACAGTTCCACTTCTCTGCCTCTCTCCCAGGAACCTGTAAACTTGAGGTCTATCTCAAGTTGTTTATTTGCCTCGTTGAGCACAGCATCTGCCGTACTGTCTGACGGTACCCGGCGTATATTAGACCTTTAGTAAATATCAGATGAGTATCTAAAAGAAGGGATGATTAATGGTGTTCATTCTTGCTGAGAAGTCAACTAAGATAAGCACTAAAAAACACTGGCACTGGGCACAAGGAGGTTGTCGCTTAAGGCCACATGATTCGCCCCAGCCGAGGG
Organism: Prionailurus bengalensis; assembly: GCF_016509475.1. Classification (NCBI taxonomy): domain Eukaryota; kingdom Metazoa; phylum Chordata; class Mammalia; order Carnivora; family Felidae; genus Prionailurus; species Prionailurus bengalensis. The sequence goes on along the minus strand of NC_057346.1, from coordinate 109,849,057 downwards.
CGATGCATAGAGAAATGGAATGGAACACCCTGGGGGATTCAAGAGTAGGAACAGCCAGAGCCTTGAAGAGTGTAGCTGTGAAGTGGGAGATGGGGAGCGGTTAAGTGGAATGGGGCAAGGTCTTGTGTTTCTGCTGTTTCTAAATGGGGGGGGGGTAGCACTGATCACGCCTGAAGTTTCATGGGAAGGAGCCATCAAGAGGGAGAGCTGCAGGAGCAGTGGAGATGGGGACGCTGTTAGCATGAGGCTCCAGAGGAAGCAGAAGGACGTGGGCTCTGACCCAGAGCACGGTGAGAGGACAAGAGGATTGCAGAATGTTCTCCAAAAGAAAAGTGAGGTCATTCCAGGCAGAGGGATCAGCAGGAAGGCGTGAAGAGGAGGAAGGAATGGTGTACTTAACGACTGACCCTTAGATAGTGGGGTGAGGAAAATGGACCAGTGCAGTCACAAGTTTGGGCCCAGTCCCAGAGGCAGTGGGGAACCCATCCTCGGTGTTTCCCATCTTCTGGACCATCCCCTTGGCCGGCATTCCGCAGACCGGGATCGCCAACAGTGTCCAAGGATGTGAGCGTTTCCACGGCTCCCAGGCTTCTGGGAGATGTGCAGACAGGGCTTGGTTCGGCTCCCGGCAGGGCCAGTCTCCTGCTTGGAACTAAGGGCAGTGGCGAGTGATGGCTCCCCTCCTTCTCCCAGAGCCCAGATGCCCGTGCAGCCTCCAGGCAAAGACACAGAAGAGATGGAAGCAGAGGGTGATTCAGCCGCTGAGATGAATGGGGAGGAGGAAGAGAGCGAGGAGGAACGGAGCGGCAGCCAGACTGAGTCAGAGGAGGAGAGCTCAGGTGAGCCCCCACGGCATACACCCCGGTGCCCACCCGCTCCTCCCCAGCCAGCCCTGACCGGCCTCTTGTCCCAGAGATGGACGATGAGGACTACGAGCGGCGTCGCGGCGAGTGCGTCAACGAGATGCTGGACCTGGAGAAGCAGTTCTCAGAGCTAAAGGAGAAGTGAGTGGAGGGCGCCCGGGGCTGGGTCTTCGGGGACCCGGGGTGAGGAGGCAGCGGGCCTGGTGCCGGGCAGGGGTGGCCGAGGGCCTCACGCGCGGGGCCTGCCACGGAGCAGGCGCTTGGCCTCGTGTTTGAGGGACAAACATGCTGCCTTTTGCCCCCCAGGTTGTTCAGGGAACGGCTGAGTCAGCTGAGGGTGCGGCTGGAGGAAGTGGGGGCTGAGAGAGCGCCTGAATACACAGAGCCTCTGGGGGGGCTGCAGCGGAGCCTCAAGATCCGCATTCAGGTGGCAGGTCTGCGGGCTGTCCTGTGCTCTGGACCCCCTCCCTCCTCCTCTGCCAGAGCCCATGGTTCCCTTCCTTTCTCATCCCTGCCCTGCCCAGCCCCGCTCCTGGCTCCCCATTTTGGAGCCCCGGGTCCCTGGCCAAGCGGGGCCTCCCATCTCCCTCCCCCTGCAGGGATCTACAAGGGCTTCTGCCTGGACGTGATCCGGAATAAGTACGAGTGTGAGCTGCAGGGAGCCAAGCAGCACCTGGAGGTGAATGGGGCTGGGCGCTGGGGGAGGCAAACGGAAGTGGCTGGGCCCTGCAGCCCTGCTGAGCGGCCCCACCCGTTCCAGAGTGAGAAGCTGCTGCTCTACGACACCCTGCAGGGGGAGCTGCAGGAGCGGATCCAGAGGCTGGAAGAGGACCGCCAGAGCCTGGACATCAGCTCTGGTGAGGCTGCCCTGGGCCCTGCTCTGTCCGTGCCCACCCCTTGGCGGGGCCTCCGCTGCCCTGCCCGCCCGAGGGGCGTGGAGGAGGACCTGCTTCTTGGGGTCACTGTGGGGACTAAGTGGAACCAGGCACAGAAAGGACCCGGCCCAGTGCCTGGTGTGGAGTGGAGGCTCACAAAGAATGGGTCTCCGTACCCTCCTCGGCCCCTGCTCTCTTTCCAGAACGGGAGGTGTCATTCTGACGCACCCGCCCATCCAAGAGCCACAGTCCCTTCTGCGTCCACAGCGCCTGTGTTCGTATGGGGTCCTAAAGAGGCCAGAATTGTCATTGTCCCACTGTCCCCTAAACAATTGAAGAAACCGGGCTCACCAAAGTGCAGCGACCTCTCTCCCTGGCCTGCACAGCTGTGCCATCTGGGCCTGAGCTCAGCTTCCAAGCCCCGGGCGAGGGTGCCCTCCACCGCCGCGGGAGGCAGAGGAGGGGTCAGGGACGGCCTGGCTCGCGTGAAAGGCCCAGGCTACAAGGGTAGGGTGCCCCGGGGGCTCTGGCGCCTCGCTCCTAACTCCGGGTCTGGGGGCACAGAGTGGTGGGATGACAGACTCCATGCCGGAAGCAGCGCAAAGACTTGGGATTCTCTGCCGCCCAGCAAGAGGAAGAAGGCGCCTCTCGTTTCTGGTATCCTTCCACCCACGAGCACCCAAACCGGGCAGGACGTCCAGACTGGGGGAGGGGGTGGAGGACACGGAGGACAGAGTCAGACTAGACGCATTTATGGTCATTTGGCCTCACGTAGCCCTGTCCAGGCAAGTCCAACCGTCAGGGAGTTTCTGTGGGGCCCTGGGTCTCTCCTGGGCTGTGTGGACCCTAGAGACACAGGGGCGTCCATTCAGTGACTCCCTATAACTTCTTTTGAGGCCCTTCTGGCTTTCCCACAACGTCCCATCCCGGACAGGTCCCAGACTGTCCCACCACCCCACCCACCCCCACTTCCACCCTCGGGATGCCTTGCTGCCCATCTCTGCCCCTCCGGTGTTTGTCTCACATGTTACCTCCTCTGTGAAGCCTCTCCTGGTTCCCCCCCCCCCCGCCGCCTCCCCAGTGGCTATGGCTTCTCTCTCCTCTGCACCCCCGTGGCCTAAACTGGGGGCACCCGCATCCCATATAGGAATAGTTGCCTGTCACCTTAGGCATGAGCCCTTTCAGCCCAGGGTCTGCTGAGCCTCTGTCCCTGCTGACGTCGTCCAGCACGGACTTGAATGGAATTCTCATGCCCTTGTCTCCACACCGGGTGTTTCCGCGGCCTCAGGTTCTCGGGGCGCTGGCTGCCTGGTGATGGCAGGCAGTCCAGGCAGGGAGGGAGGAGACAGGGCTGCTAGGCCTTGACGGGTGAATGGAGGTGAGGGCATGCAGATATCAGGTACAGAGGACAGAGCGGATGGTCCCCAGAGGGGAGCGTGAGACCAAGGGAGGGTCACCTCCACGATGGAAGAGACTGGAGTGTATGTGTAGAAGGGGCCGGATGAGGGGTCAGAACAGAAGGAGCAAGGTCCCTGAGTGGGTGGAATGGGTGTTGGACTGCTGACCTTTAAACTGGAGAGAGGAGGTGAGGGGGAGCCAAGGGTAGGTAGGGGTGTGGCTCCGTACCCCCCATAGGCCCCACCCCAAGAACCTGGGAACCAAGAGGTAGGAGGCGGAGCCTGCTTTCTAACTCTGGTCCTGAGCCCCTCCCCACTGTGGTGCCACCTCCCCCAAGTGTTGGAGCTCCCGGGCAGAGGGGCAGAGGGGCAGAGGCCTGTTGCCTACCCCCTCCACTGGGCTTCCTGCTTTCCTTGACCCCCGCTGCAGGTCCTTACATCGTGTACATGCTGCAGGAGATTGACATCCTGGAGGACTGGACGGCTATCAAAAAGGTGGGGCCGGCACCCCCTGCTTTGGTCTTGCAGGCTCACCACACGTGGGCTTCCTGAGGGCCTGAGAGCTCTGCTCGTCCCTCGGCACCTCCTGCCTTCAGCCCAGGTCCCCTGGCATCGCTGTCAGCTCACAGGCCCCCCTTTGCCTGAGGCTTCCCTGCAAGAGGGACCTTTTAGTCTGTGTCCGCCCCTTCCTCCCTCCAGGGCAGGTTTTGATGGGATAGGAGGAAGGGAGGGAGGGAAGGCGGGAAGGCAGCTGAGCTGGCCTGGCCTCTGACTGGGAGACCACATCACAGCCTTGCCTAGAAAGGGTCCTCCGCTCCCCACCCGTGTGGATGCAGCACTGACCCGGCAGCCTCCCCCCGCCCCCCCCCCCAGAGGCTGATGTGGAGGAGGGCACCTGCCAAGCTGGAGGCAGACTCTCAAGGGGGGCTCTTCTTCTCGCCCACCCAGGCTAGGGCGGCTGTGTCCCCTCAGAAGAGAAAAGCAGATGGTAAGAACCACAGGAGCTGCTCTGCCTCCTGCCGCCCCCCCTCCCCCAGCCCAGCCTCCTAGGAAGGAGCCCAGAAAGAGGCAGTGCTTGTGTCAGATCAGTGGCCCCAGTTAGAGCGGTCTGGGTCTGAGGGCACTTTGGGAGTTTGGGGAGCAGGAGCCAGGGTGGGGGTGGGGAAGCTCTAGGTCGATGGGGCTAGGGGATGGAGCCCCCCACAACCAGGACTGGTCAGGGAGGGCTGGAATGCTGAGCCCCAGCAGTGGGGTGGCCCTGGTGGGCCCATGGCCGTAGAGCTGCCCTGGGCCAGACCGAGGCTGCTCCTCCCAGCCCCCCACAGGCAATGGTGCTCCTCCCTTTTTGGTTCACCTTTTCACCTGTGGCGATTTTCCCCCTCCCGCCTTCCCTCAGGACCTTGACCCTGCTGTTCAGGGCCAAGGGGCCCCTCAGAGCAGCTGGCAGCAACCCCAGGATTTGCATTTTCCTGCTGTGGGAAGGCGGACTGACAAACCCCTCAGGGTCTAGCCAGACAGCTCCCTGGTGCTGCTGCTGGGCCTTCCTCTCCAGCCACCACTGGTCTGGACTCCTCTGCCCTCCTCGGAGGCCTGCACAGCTGTGGCCCAGAGCTGCCCTAGCCAGGCAAGACTGTCTCCTCCGTCCCCAGTGAGCCCGCCACCTTCCCCTCCCAAAGGTCAGCCTCCTCTGTGCCCTCCCAGACAAAGAAGATGTGGCTCATCTTAAGCCAAAGCAACATCCTCTCTGCTGACCTCGGACCAGTCACTGAGCCAGTGATCTGGGCCCCACTTCGTGGGATCTCTGACCCAGGAATTATATTTTGGGGGCCTGTCTCTCCTGGCTGTCGCTAGAGATGAGAAGGCTCCCCGAGTCTTCTCAAGGAGGTTCTTGGTATCTGTCTCCCAGATTTCAGGGACTGGAATTAAAACCTTTCCTGGGACTCTGCCATGACCTCTGTGTGTCTGATTTATGCCTTGCAAGGGAATCAGGGCTCTTATGGGGGGAGCCTGAGTCGGGCAGTCTCTTCTGAGGTCCCTGGTTCCTTCCTACAGCAGGAGCCTACCTGCTCTGAGTCGGGGTATAGAGAGGGTAAGGGGGTGGCTCTCCCACCATGCCCTCCAGGAGTGGGGGACCGGGCCCTGGATGACCAGGGGCTCGTGAGCAAAGCCCAAAGCAACATGTGGCACAGGCAGACCACGTGTTCTGGGGTGGAGAAGGGGACCGTGTGCTCTGTGCTTGGAGACTGGGTCATGCCTGCACCTGCCCCAGTCACTTGGCAGATTGGTGAGGCAGGCTGGCGGGGCCTGTGTGCGTAGGAGGCAGCTGGCAGCATCGTGTGCTGACGACCTCACAACCAAACCCCCCCCCCCACCACCACCATTTAGCGCCGAGTGTTAGAACCACCCCCAGAACCTCAGTTAAGCAAAGGGGTTAGTTTCCATGGAGACACAGCATCCTTTCTCCATAGCAACCTGATATTCCAAAACCCAAGTTAGGCTGGGGGGGGGATGAGTCATCTGTGACCAGCAGGGGGTGCTCTCCCACAGGGCTGACCCCAAGACCACGCACAGATGAGCAATTGACCACAGACTTAAAGGTGCCCCAAGGGCAAGACTCGGGCCTGTGGGGACCCAGAAGGGCCCAGCTTAACCCCTTCCCGCCTGCCTGTGTGGTTTGGGGAGGCTGGTAAGGCTTCAGGATGCACTGTGCGGGGGTGGTGGCCCCGCAGCTGGGGCTCCTGGGGTGGCACTTCTACGGAGGGGGATGCCTGCCCCCTTAGGCTGGGCCCAGAACAAAGAGGAAGTGGGCACTGCCCAGGCTGAGTGGACACACAAGAGTTAACTGGCGGGGCGTGACAGGGCGAACCGCCCTCAGGAAGTGTTACTCACCACCGGGAATGTGAGCGCGCTGTTGCCTTGGGGGCTGGATTCTCTTCCTGAGTCCTGGGAGAAACCGGGAGAAACCGAAGGAGCTCCCAGCCATGGAAACCCCTGGGGAGCCAGAAGCAGGCCCTCTCGGAGCCCCCAGCGTGTCCAACTTCGCACCTGGGCACCCGGAGAGAGAAAAGTTAGTGAAGTTGGAAGGGCAGGCCGGTGGGGCAGGGAGGGACGGCAGTCTGTCCCAGGGCAGAGAAGGAGGAAAGGGTCGGGCAAGGGTCCCACCCCCCGGACCCCTGCTCCAATCTGGTGACCACTCCTAGGCCAGCCCAGGACCCGCTCTACGACGTGCCTGGGGCCAGCGGGGGGCCGGCGGGTGGGCCCCAGCGGCCCGGGCGCACCGTGAGCCTGCGGGAGCGCTTGCTGCGCACACGGCCCGTGTGGCTGCAGCTCCGGGCCAACGCGGCGGCTGCACTGCACGTGCTGAGGACTGAGCCCCCGGGGGTGAGTCTGGCCCCTGACCCCAGGACTGGCCAGCGGAGGGTGGCGGGGGGAGAGAGGCTGGACACGGAGGTCCCGAGCCCCCGACCCCTGTCCCTTGCAGACGTTCCTGGTGCGGAAATCTAACACTCGTGGGTGCCAGGCCCTGTGCGTGAGGCTGCCCGAGGCCAGCGGCCCTTCGTTTGTCTCTAGCCACTACATCCAGGAGAGCCCTGGCGGTGAGCGGGACTGGCCTGGGGGGTAGGGGCTGGAAGCAGTCAGGGCAGGGCACGGGGGTGTTCCCCAGAAAACAACCACACTTCCCGTCCGTCTCCCAGGCGTCTCCTTGGAGGGCTCAGAGCTCACGTTCCCAGACCTGGTCCAGCTCATCTGTGCCTACTGCCATACCCGGTGAGCCTGGCCGCAGGGCGCCTGGTCTGCGTTGGTCCCTGCTCCCTGGGACATCCTGTCCTGCCAGCCCCCAGAGCCCTGCGCGTCCCTCACCCCTGGCTTTCTGTTTCCCTCTCTGGCCTCAGGGACATCCTTCTCCTCCCACTCCAGCTCCCCAGAGCCATCTGCCAGGCAGCCACCCACAAGGAACTGGAAGCCATCTCCCATCTGGGCATTGGTAAGCGGCCCTCTGCTACCCACTGCACAGATGGACAAGCTGAGGCCAGGGGGGAAAGAGAAGGCACACGGGCACACAGCCTGAGCCTGCGCCTTTCCCTCGGTCGGGCACCCTCCCCAAGCCTCCCTGAGACCCCCAAATGCTTTCTCTTCCCTAGAGTTCTGGAGCTCCTCCCTCAATACCAAGGCTCAGCCGGGCCTGTCTGAAGGCCCGCGGCTGCCCCGGCTGAAGCCCCGGTCCCCGCAAGAGCTGGACCAGGGCACAGGAGCCGCCCTGTGCTTCTTCAATCCCCTGTTCCCAGGGGACCTGGGCCCCACCAAGCGGGAGAAATTCAAGAGGAGCTTCAAAGTACGCGTGTCCACGGAGACCTCCAGCCCTCTGTCTCCACCTGCCGTGCCACCTCCCCCGGTCCCCGTGCTGCCGGGGGCAGCCCCCAACCAGACAGAAAGGTTACCCCCTCACCAGCTTCTGCGGAGGGAGAGCTCCGTGGGGTACCGTGTGCCAGGGAGTGCCAGCCCCAGCCTCCCACCCCTGCCCTCCCTCCAGGAGGTAGACTGTGGCTCCCCCAGCAGCTCAGAAGAAGAGGGGGCGCCAGGGTCCCGGGGAAGCCCAGCCACCTCACCCCGCCTGGGCCGCCGGCGGCGGCCGCTGCTTCGGTCCATGAGCTCGGCCTTCTGCTCCCTGCTGGCCCCGGAGCGGCAGGTGGGCCGGGCAGCCACGGCGCTGGTGGAGGACCGACACACGGCCGTCGGCCAGCTGGTGCAGGACCTGCTGACCCAGGTGCGGGCCGGCCCCGAGCCCCGGGAGCTGCAGGGTGTCCGAGAGGCACTGAGCCGGGCTCGGGCCATGCTGAGCGCGGAGCTGGGCCCTGAGAAGCTGCTGCCACCTGAGAGACTGGGTGAGACTCCGGCCCAGGCCTCACAGGCTCGGCCCACCTCTCCATTCATTCCAGGGCTACCCATTCCCCGCCTCTCCCCTGCTATTCTCCCACCTCCCCAGGTCTCCCCCTCCCTTTCACCTCTCTTCCTCCCCGACTACACCCCCCCTCCCCGCCCCCCTCCGCCCTGGGACTCTGGCTCCCACTCGCACCCTCGTTCCCCTGACCCTGGCCGCCTCTCCCCCGCAGAACACATCTTGGAGAAGTCTCTGCATCGCTCCGTGCTCAAGCCTCTCAGGCCCATCCTGGCGGCCCGCCTGCGGCGCCGGCTTTCTGCCGACGGCTCCCTGGGCCGCCTGGCTGAGGGCCTCCGCCTGGCTCGGTCCCAGGGCCCCGGAGCCTTTGGGTCCCACCTGAGCCTGCCCTCCCCGGGAGAGATGGAGCAGGTGCGTCAGAAGCTGCTGCAGCTGCTCCGTGCCTACTCGCCCAGTGCCCAGGTCAAGCGGCTCCTGCAGGCTTGCAAGCTGCTCTACACAGCCCTGAGGACCCAGGCCGGTAGGCCCCCTCCTACCACTCCCTGCCAGCCCCCTGCCGAGTGGGGGGGGGGCGGGGAGGGGTGGTGGCGCAGAAATTCCAGAACAGCACAGGTGGGGGGATGGGTCCAACACTCCCATCTCACAGATGGTGCCACTGAGGCCCAGAGAGTAGAGCCTCCTCTCCACAGCCCCTCTCGGTGGTTGCCATAGAGACCACATCACCCAAGGCCCGGCGGGTGGAGGGGAGGGTCACCGTATGAGGCAAGGCGTGGATACCGACCCTGGGACCCCAGAGGAGTCTGGAGCTTCCTCCTCTACCACCCCACAGGGGAGGGGGCAGGGGCAGACGCGTTCCTCCCGCTGCTGAGCCTCGTCCTGGCCCAGTGCGACCTTCCCGAGCTGCTGCTGGAGGCTGAGTACATGTCAGAGCTTCTGGAGCCCACCCTGCTCACCGGAGAGGGTGAGGGAGCCCCTGCCTGTCTGTCTGTGGGGGGCCGGGGTGCCTTAGGGGCCCCCGAGTAGGTGGTGGGGGCCGGGGAAGGGTCACCCACCCTCAGCCTGAGCTACATTCTTCCCCTCGTGTCCCAGGTGGTTACTACCTGACCAGCCTCTCGGCCAGCCTGGCCCTGCTGAGTGGCCTGGACCAGGCCCACATGCTCCCCCTGAGCCCCTCCCAGGAGCTACAACGTTCCCTCAGCCTCTGGGAGCAGCGCCGCCTGCCTGCCACCCACAGCTTCCAGGTAACAGGGCCTCCACGTTGCCCACCCCCCCCCCACCGCCAAGCCCCCAGGGGGTGGGGGGTGGGGGGTAGGGGTGGGGCAGGGGTGCCTGTTGGTTCTGGCACCTTCCTGCGCAGTCCCCTCCTTTTCCCAGTGAGACCCAGCAGGGGAAATTCTGGTCCTACATCACCGTGCCGGAGAAACAGCACCCTGTGTGGACCCAATGTCAAAGCCTAGCCTTTCTAGACAGGGTGCATTCCATGTGCCGGCACCGTGCTCCGTGCTCTAGGGGCTCAGCCCCGCAGCTTCATAGAAACTCTGAAGTTTCTATTATTAGGACCATTACGCTCTCCATTCTACAGATAAGGAAACAGACAAGACACGGGGAGGGAAAGGGACACGGGTGGCAAATTCAAGCCCCAAATCCTGGCTTCCAGCCCCCACATGGGGCTCTGGCCTTGCCTGGAGTCAGGCTCCCCGCCCATGCTCCCCTCACCTTCCCCTCCATCCAGTCAAGGGATCCTTCCTAGCCTTGGTTAAGAGTTTAGACGTTGTAGCCAGATCCTGGGTTCAAGCCCGGGCGGGCTCTGCTACTTTCTGTTTGCAGGAGCGAGGGCAAGTTATGTCACCCCTTTGTGCCTCGATTTCTTTATCTATAAAATGAGGTCACGGTACTTACCTCGTGGGGTGGATGTCAGACTTCAGTGGGTTCATGCAGGACGAGTGCTGAGGGCACCCAGTAGTATGGTTGTTAGGCTCCCTGCAGGGGCGTGCGGGAGCCATCCTCCCGGCCTGCCCGCAGCTATGACCCGCTAGCCAACACAGCTCTCTCCCTTCCTCAGAGCCCTGCTTGAAGCTCACCTCGTCCAAAAAGCTTCTGTCACTTGGTTCTACCGCGGGATCCATACCACCCAGTGCGGAGTCTGCACTGGGGGCCTCAAGCTCTGTGGGCAGATATATACCAGGCAGGATTGAGCTCTCGTTTTCGCTTCTCCTCCTGCACAGCACCTCCTCCGGGTGGCCTATCAGGACCCCAGCAGTGGCTGTACCTCCAAGACCCTGGCTGTGCCCCCAGGGGCCTCAGTTGCCACCCTGAGCCAGCTCTGTGCCACGAAGTTCCGAGTGACCCAGCCTGACACATTCGGCCTCTTCCTGTACAGGGAACAGGGCTACCACCGCTTGTCTCCTGGAGCCCCGGTCCACAGGCTTCCCACAACCGGCTACCTCGTCTATCGCAAGGCCGAGCGGCCCGACACCCATGGGACCGCACCTGGGGCTACAACAGAGAGGGACAGTGGGGAGCTGGAGGCAGGGGGCAGGGAGGAGGAGGAAGGGGGCCGGGGAGATGGGATCATCGAGGTCAAGGCCGGTCCTGGGGACAGCAGGGGAGGGTCTGAGACAACTGCCGAGAGGGTGCAGGGAAGCGTGGGCCAGGCCAGGGGGGGCCCTGCCCCACCGGGGGGACTGGAGGCTGAGGGAAGCAGAGCAGCAGAGGAGTAGCCGGGAGCGGCCAGAAGGGCCATTCGGGACAGAAAACCCTGAGCTTGCTGGGAAGGCCTTTCAGAGCCGGCCATCAGCCCCACCCCTCAGCCGCCATCAGCCCCACCCCGGGCCGCTCCCGTGTCCGCCGCCAGCTCTGTCTGATATTTGTCTCTGTGATCACACCTGCTGGGGTGGTCCCCAGACTGGCTGCAGCTGTAGCCCCAGAGCACCGGAATAAAGCGGAGGGGGGTCTCCCCGCCGGAGGTCAGCCAGCCTGTAGTGGTCAGTGTGCCCGACCTCTGGCAAAGGAATGGGGCACTACGCAGGCAGCCCTTCCAGGCTGGGGGCTTCAAGGCCCTGAAAGGCTTCACCTCCTCCGGGGAGCCCAGTCCAGCCCTAGCCTGCCTAGAGGGCCGGCAGCTCCCAGCTTCAGTGTCCTCACCTGCAGAGTGGAGGTGCCATGGCTGCCCTGCCTTCTCGCCGAAGTCCTGCGGGGGTCAAGTGGACGGTTTTGCTCCAAAGCAGAGCTCAGACTGGAGGCAAGGGGAGGGAGGGAGGTGGGATGTTAGCAGGACCCCCTCCAAGGGTCTGTTGTCTGCATTCACTGAAGGTTCTCGCCAGCGTGGGGGAGATCCTGGAGATCAGGCTCTGCCCAGAGAGCACCCAGGCCCCAGTCTTTCCTCAAGATGGGAGATCCTGCCAGTGCCCTTGCATCCCAGGGGTATTGGACAGGGAAAGTGGGCTTCTGAAATGGAGGCGGTGGGGGCGGGGGGTGCTCGGAAACCATTTTCTCCGCACTTAACTCTTTTGGACCTCACAAGAGATTTCCCGGGAGGCTGGGCATGACTTATCCCACAGGGAGGCTTGGGAAAATGACTCTTAAGATATGGCACAGCAGCCAAACCAGGGTGTCCGGCTCCAACTACGCCCTCGATTGTAAAACACCGATAAATTAACCCTAAAGGCCCCACAGCCCCAAGGGGGTTCCAGAGCAGGGAGCAAATCCGAGCAAAGACAATGCCAGTAACGACCACCAGGGGGTGCGTGTGGCCCAGGAAGTGGCAGAGGGGGTAATTTAGAGGGGTGAGGACGTCTCAAGGGCTGCATACCCTTGCAGGCTCCGGGCAACCTGGGGACAATGCAGGGGCAGTCAGTGCAGGCTCCCTCGGAGTCCGGGATCTGGGTGAGACAAACTTCATAGGGATCACTCCCTGGGAAGGAACTGTCCCCTGCTGGAAGGAGGACCCCAGCCAGTCTCTGGGGGCACTGCCTCAGGTGCTGAACAGGAAGGGACATCAGACCACCACGTGTGTCAGTCATGACAGCTAGAGGTAGAAATCCTGGACACTGGATTTCGGACAATCCAGATACAGACGCCACCAGATCTGGGTGCAGGGCTCCCAAATTTCTCACTAGGCCATCGGCCACTCTACCCTCTCCACCCCCCACCCCCGCTCCAAGCTTCTTGCTGGTTGGGAGTCTCCCTCTTTTGTACGCCCTCTCTCCCTGTCCCAAGCCCACCCCCAGTGCCTCGAACAGGGCTGGGCACCACAGAGGCACTCAATAAATGGGAAGCCGGGAGGTTAAGGGAGGGCCGGGTTCTGGGAACCAAACACAGGATGTCTCAAATTCAGTTCCAGAGGAAGACCTAGAACGGTTGCCAGGGGTGCTCAGAGAACCCCAGGGCCGGATGTGGAGCTCGTCTCACGGGAACTAGGACCGGCAGAGGCTTCTGAGCCCCCTGCAAGCCCGTCCTAATCCCTTCTGTGCTCAATCTCAATTCCTGGCTCTGGAAACTCAGCAACACCCCTAGCAGTGGCTCATCGGAGCACCGCCAGGCCCGGCCAGAGGGAAACAATGTGATCTGGCAATAACAGCAGGCTGTGCGCTGGGATTCAGCCTCGCCCCTCCCTCATCCCTGCCTCCCACCTTTGGCCTTCTGGAAGAGGAAGTCACCCGAGAGGTGCCACACCTTGCCCGGCACCCACTGCTGCAGAGCAGGGCCAGACATTCGGCTCCCAAGGAGCAGCTAAGTCACTTCCTCACTTGGAAATGTTGCTCTCGTCACCCCTAGAGTCACTGCAGCACTCTTTGTGCGTTTATTGTCTGTCTTCCTCACTAGGCCAGAGCCAGGTCGGCCTTGTTCCCCTCTAAATCTCGGGGCGCTAGTACAAATGCCTGGCCCGGAAGTGGCACTTAGTGGATACATGTAGAATGAATCGGGAAGACTCAGCCTGACAGTTGGCCGGAGCTCCTGGGGCCGGGGCGGCGCGTTCTCCACCACTGCCGCCAGGGGGCGAGCAGGCCCGTTCCCAGGCACACGCCTGGCCCCCTTCTGGCGGGAGGCCACCCGGGGAACCGCTGCACTCGGAGGGCCTGCGCTCTGCCAGGTGCCAGGGGGGAAGCATCCCCACGGGGGGAGTAGGGGGGGCTCTGGCACCGTCCTGGGAACGGGAGTCCTGCCAACAGAGGTTGGTGGGAGGGGAGCCAGGAGCCAGGCCCTGTGGAGTGGGGGCCCAGGGGGCGGGCGGAGAAAGGCAGTCACCGAGACCCCTGCCGCCACCCTCCCTCACCTTCAACGCAGAGCATTTGACACCCTGCCATGATCTTGTGACCCATGTTCACCCCTCCCCCAGTTTGACACACAGAAACATCGTGACTCACATCTGTGCACAGAACGTGTGACATCCTGTGTGCCACGGTCACGTAACACCAGAGCCCCCCCCCCCCCCCGCCCCAGCCTTAACAGGAACACTCGGAGTGTTAGGAACACCTGGAGACTGTTAGGCATTCGTTCCCAGCGGGATGGGACACAGTGACACACACAGACCCCTCCTCCGAGCCACACCCTGACACAGACATCGCTAGATGTGCAAACTCGGAGACCTCCCCTCAGCGCCCTCCCTCTCAGGGTCAGAACGTGACCCCGTGACAAACATACACGGGGACAGGCTGACCCAGAGACATGTGATGACTGGTACGCAGGGACTCCACGACAGACACCTACCCATGTAGCACTGCAGCGGCCACAGCCCAGTCCCCTGCTCTGACACTGCACATGGCATAGGAAGAGCACACACGCACGCACACATGCTTTTATACTTCTGATCATGCAGAAGTCCAAGCCCTTACCTGACTAATCTCACTCCAGCCCTGGCCTATCTCTGCCACCACTCAGCCATTCCAGCCCACGGTGGACCCTGGTGGGGGCTGTGAGATGCTGAGAAGACCCCCGGGGGGGGGCGTGGCAACCCCACTGGCCAGGCAGGAGGCAGAGGCCGGCAGTGCTGGGCGGGGAGGTCTGAGCTCATCAGATTCCAGCCTGAGTGATTCACGGGAAGCGCCTGGGGAGGATCTGAGAGGGTGGGGGTGATGACCCAGGGGCTGGGGCTTTGGGGGCCTGGGTGGGCTTCAGCTAAAAGGTCTTGGGTCCAGAGCTAGCCCCTAGTCTGGGAGGGGGCTTCCTGAGGGGTGGCCCAGCCTGAAGGGGTGTCTGTTGGGTCTGGCCCCTGGGAGGGGCTTAGGACACAGAGCTGAGCCGCAGGATGAGACAATCGGCCCCTCCCGTCCTCCCCACCCGGGGCCTGGGCCCCTGACCCCAGGCCTTCCCAGCCCCAGCAGCTGGGTGTCTTTAGCAGAGGTTAGGCCGAGGGTGGGGGGCAGGGGTGGGGTGACCTTCGCGGCCATCTTGGCCCCTGGGGCCCTCAGGCAGGCAGCCGGAGTGGACCCCGGAGGCCCCGAGGGGACCGACCCGACTGGCATAGTCCGGGCCGACAGGGTTACAGACCCTCACTGCCCTGCCAGGCGAGGCCTCTGCCAGAGAGCGGAGAACACAGGGCTGTCCCAGCGCCAGGGACGTTTTCGTGCCGAGATGCAACTCTCTGCTCCTGCCACCTTCTGAGCCCCCTGCCTCCCTGGCTGGGCCGGTGCTCAGAGGACCCAGCTGCTCCTGCAGGGTGACCGGAAGACAGGATGGGGCTGGAGGCAGGACAGGGGTACAGGAAGTGCCTTTCTTGGAAGTCTGCACCAAAATAGTCTGTTCTGTCCCTACTCTGGGTCTCAGTGTCCCACGGGGGGAGATATGCGTCACCAAGGAGACCCTCGCCAGGGAGGGGCCTGAGCTGACCTTAATCTGGCATTTGCTCACAATCCTCCTCCCCTCTCCTACCCCCGCCAGCCCCCACCAAGCCTGCCTCGGGCTCTGCTCCACTTTGAAGTCCTAACATAAATATCATGTCTGCTTGGGTTCCCCTTCCCGGCCTGGTCACAGCCCCCAGACCTGGCTTCCACCCCAGCTGGCCCTGGGGGTGCTTGCTGGGGGGAGGGGAGGGGAGCCTGGACCACCCAGGGAAGGTGACGAGCCAGAGACGCCGGAACAGGAGTGGGGAGACGGGGCGAGACACCAGAGACGGAGAGGGAAGATAGGGAAGTGGACAGAGAACAGAGGGACAGACTCCAGAGACCAACAAGGTGACCATCTGGGGGCAGAAGAGACAGAGAGACCCCAGAGAGTCACAGGAGCTGCTGGAGATTCCTGACACAGAGAGGAAAGAGAACAGAAAGAGTGGGAGGGACAGTGAGACGAAAGATCCCTGGGGCAGTGAGGGGGCAGGAAGACAAGGGAAAGTTCCAGGGTGAGGGTGGAGACGGGGAGGCTGACACTGAGGTAGCAGTGGGAAGGACATGGTGGAAAAAGAAACCTCTCTGGTGAGAGGGTGACTAGCCATCCTTGTTGGCCCCGGGGCTAAGGGGGTCCCCAGCATCTAGGACCTGCAGTGCGGGAGAGTCCTCAGTCCCGGGACTGGTTGGTCATTCTAGGGAACAGGCCTCTGCCAGATGCCTCAGGGGCCACCGAATCCTCACCCACAGTTACCCCGCCCAGCCGTGGACCAGGAAGCCGCAGCCAGGCCAGGGCCAGGATCTCCACGGAGCCTCACAGCCAAGGGGCACAACAGAGGAAGGACAGGATCAGCGAGGGCCAGGAGAGCAGCTGTCCCCTCCTGGGGTCCCCAGACTCGGGTACAGTCCCTGCTCTGCCTCCGCCCTGTGACCTGGGGCAAGCCTTGTCCCTCTCTGAGCTGTCAGGACACCGAGCAGAACAGCCGGGCCCTTCTAGCTCTGAGGTGGGCTCCGGGACTCCCTTCCTCGGGGCAGATGTGGCCAGAGGTTCAGGTCAGGCATCTGCCAGGAGAGGGACCGGGGGCCTAGCCGTGCCCAGGGTGGACGATGTTTCTCCCCTCACAGGTGGGGGCCTGTGGGGACACACGCGCGCATCACCCGGCTGTGGATACCCTCAGCAACGCCAGCCCCACGCCAGCACACGCACTCACGCGCACATGGCCACGTACAGGCACCCAGGTACACACACAGGCACACCCAGTCTCTCTCCAGGGTGGGCTCCACCCCCCAGCCTCCCACCAGCTGTCAGAATCCCTTTCCCCCCAGGCCTGGACAACAGATACCTCTTCTTCCTGGGCCCCGCCTTCTCCAAGCCTCTCTCTCCCACCCCCTTCCTTCCGCAAGTCTCTCCCATCCAGAAGCACCCAGGGTGCGGCACCAGCACGTGGGGAGGGGAAGGAGGCCAAAATCGCTGCCCTCCCCCCAGGCTCCCCTCCCTCCCCACTTCTGCCCTGGGACCTCCCCCACCTCCCCTCCTGTGGCTCCCACCCAAGACCAGGCGCCTCCTGCCCACCAGTTGGCCCTTCCTCTTGCCAGCCTGAAGGCTGGGGTGGTTTGGGAAGAATTTAGAAATGGAGGGAGGTGGGGGGATGGGGACAAAAGAAAAAGGAGGAAAGGGGGTGATTTGTATACAAAGCAATGTGCTGGCTCAGCGGCAGACCGTGCCAAGGTTCTAGGACGCCTGCCCAGGGGGCGCCCCCCAATCATACTCAACCCCCCCATCCCGGCTGTTGCACTGGGCTCTCTTCAGGCCAACCCCTCTGCAGGCCGCCTGCACCCCCACCCCCACGGGCCCACACGTTGCATCCAAAACCACTGTCTGGCTTGTCCCAGTAGCTGGAAGACAAGGCTCCTTCTGGGGAAGTGGGCTTCTGTTTTCATGCCCGTCTCGAGGTGAGCTCTCCTCATATGGGCCATGATCGGAGCAGAGAACTCCAGCCTCCCAACCCACGCTGTGAGCAGAGCTTGGCGTCCTGAGCTGTCTCCATCCCCGCTGAGAAGACCCAGTGGCCTCAGGCCCCAACAGGGAACACAGACTGTGGTGACAGAGAAGCATCACGCATGATTCCCACCGGTGGTACAGCCCAAGCTGTCCCCCCCTCCCAGACTGCGCGCCTACAGACCTCAGAGTCGCGTTCTGAGAATGCCACCCATCATGGCGCGGCTCACCATGAATGAGGGCAGCTGCCTGGGTCCCTGTCTCCAGCCGCGCATCTAAAATCTCACCCACACACCCACACACTTAGCCACCCATCCGTCCGTTCGCTTACTCCTTCCCACATCCATCCGTTGTCCCTCTGTCCACCCACCCATGCACCCACCCATCCTCCTATCCAAACACCGGTCCACCCATGCGTGCACTCATGCATTCCTCCCCCCCACCCCCCCACCCCCCCCTCCCCGCCCCGTGCAGGCACCCGCCGATATATCCACCCACCCATCATCCGAGCATGTATTGCATGGATTAGCATCTTCTCTGTGCTGTGGGGGAAGTCAGGCTCAATGGAGCTGCCAGAAAGGGTAAGACCTCAACCAGCCCCTCTCTGTCCCCTCCCCGCACCCAGGTCCCCGTTGCCATGCCTATTGCAATCCCCACCCCCACCCCACCCCCCTCCCGCCTGGCCTCAACTCCGCACCTCCCATCCTGGATGGGAGCAGGGGAATGCTAGTCGCCTACCTGAACTAGGTACCTAGGTGCGGCTCCAAGCCTCATTCTCAACCCACCAAACCTTTAGCTTTATGGGGGTCAGAGGTGCCCCCCCCCCCCCGCCCTCCTCATGGCTCAGCCGTCTCTCAACTCGCAAGTCAGCCCAGCCGCACCATCTGGAATTTGGCCTTTGACCCTCTGCCTCCTGCTTCTCCAGCCTGCCCTCCAACCCTTCACCCCAACTGAGGCCGGAGTCCTGACCTCTGATCTGACCGGCCTACTGGCCAGACGGCTTGCAGCCTCCCCTCAGACGCCCCAGCAGCACGGGCCATTGCCCGAATCATGACTGGGCCCGCCACACCCTTGGATCAGGCTCCGGCCAGCCCCTGAGGAGCCTCCACAGGCTGCCTCCCCCAGCCCGGCCCGCCCTGCTGCCCGGCTCTCCAGCCAGCTCCCTCCCCTCTCCCAGACTATTGCAACAACTTCTTAACTGGTCCCTGGCCTCCAGTCCCCCCTCCACCCACCACACACCAGCCACGGGGAACTCCCATCATACCTCTTCCCCATGGTCCCCATGATGGAGGCCAGCCTTTTAGGGGTAGCTTACTGCCATCCAATCCAGGCCTCTGCCCGCTTTCTGACGTTGTCCCTTCACTCCTGTCCCTCACTCCAGGCTCAGTGGAGACCTCTGTATTCTCCAAAGGCATCTTGACCTCAGCACTTTGTCTAGGATGCCTCCCCCCATCCTCTCGATGCCATGCCCAGCTCTCAGACCCTGCTTGATGGCTCCTCGGGGCACTGCGGCAACTAGAGTACTGGGATGAGCCAGGAGGCCTTGGTTCTAGTCCCAGCCCTGCCACAGATTTGCTCTGAGACTCCCTGGGCCTCAGTGTCCGTACCTGCAAAAAGGTTTACTGAGTCCCAGGGATCTCCCAGTTCTGAAATGGCCTGACTTCTGCGGAAGGCTGAGCGAGTGTGGGGAGCAGGTGGGCTTTCCCTCCACACAGCCTCATTCCCCCAGCATGGCCCAGGGCCTTACCTGAGCCCCATTCATCCATTAATTTGACAAACCCCTCTGAGCAGCATCTATGGGCCAGGAACTCTCCAGGCCCAGGGGATACAGCAGGGAACAAGACCATGACGCTGCCCTCACGGAGCTCACGGTCTCCTAGGACAAGAGTTCTCCACTGGGGGTGATGGAGTCCCCAGGGGACATAATATTTGGCAATGTCCGGAGACATTTTTGATTGTCCCAACTGCAGGGATGCTACTGACATCTAGGTAGAAGCCGGGGATGCTGCTAAACATCTTACAATGCACAACGCAGCCCCTCAAGAGACAGACATGTACCTGGTAAGTTTCAGACACAGCCACGAGATGAGGCCAGATAGTTGGAGCAGAAGAGCGAGTAGGGGAAGAGGGGTGAGAGGTTTGGGGGCAGACCACATCAACCTGGAGGCCATGGCCAAGGCGTTGGCCTGTCCTTTGAGTGTGACAGGGGCCCGAGGGGTTCTGAGCAGGAGTAACTAGATCGTCTTAGGTTTTAAAGAAATCCCTCCTGCAGAATGGAGAAGGCAAGACAGAGACCAGAGGGGAGGCTATTGCAAGAACCTAGGTGGAAGGTGACAGTTGCACAGGCCAGAGGAGGGTGGCAAAGAAGGTGGTGAGAAGCAGTCAGGTTGTGGATCTATTTTGAAGGTGAAGCCAACAGGATTTGCTGAGAGATGGGACGTGGGGTGTGGGAGAAAGAGGAGTCAAGGATGATCTCAAGGCTTTGGGCCTGAGCCAAAGGAAGGATGAACTACCCCATATTGACTTTCCTCTCATGAGAAGGGGGATAATTCTATGCACTTCACAGACGTGGACCCTGAAAGAATGACCTTCCAGGCAGATAGCAAGCCCTTCAAAAGCCCGGGTTCTCAGGGGGACGGGCCATGTCTGCAGGGCCAGCCCTGGCACCGTGAGGTGGTTAGAAAAGCTGCCCCGGTCCCCACCCCCGACCCAGATGATGTGCTCAGAAGACTAAGGAACATTTGCCTCATGCTTTGCAGCTGACAAAGCACATTTGCAAACACTGAGTGCTATGATACAATAGCCCTGCTGAGCTGAAAGGCCCTGACACACTACCCCATTTTGTAGATAAGAAAAACGGAGACCCAGAGAGGGTCAGTGACTTCCCAGCAGTCACACAGCACATCAGTGGCAGAGCACTGAGGGCCAGAACCGCTCCTCCACGCCCCGTCCCCCAGCTCAAACTTCTGCCAAGAGTGCAGTGGGTGTTCACGGGTTAATCTGACAACCAGCTCCCCGGGGACCGGCCTGGGTGATGGGCTCAGTGCACATGCCTCCAGAGGCCTCCAAGAGGGGCGGGAGGAGGACTCTGGCCAGGCGCACGCAGCAGACTCCGGGGGCAGGGAGGGCTCCACACATGTGACGCCTGTGTCACATACACATGTATGTGTCATTGTGAACCTCACGCCCATGCATGGCCTCTCACCAGTCCCCTCCCAGCCGGCCCTGCTCACCCTGAGTGCAGCCTAGCCCCCGCCTGGCCCCCTCCCCCATGCACCCTGCCCTCTTGCAGCAGGAGCCCAGAGAAGCATTTCCTGTTTGGGGGCTGCCTCCTCCCCCTCTAAGCCCAGGTTCCCAGGGCCCCAGGCTGAGCAGAGGTGAAGGGAGGGCAGCGCCCCCCCCCCCCGGCCCCCCTCCTTCCCCCCACACACCAGCTGGAGCCAGGAAGCTGAGGAGTGGGGGGAGGTTGAGGCAGGAGTTTAGTATATAAATGAGGGTTTGATGATGCCCATGCCCGCGTGATCAAGGTGGTTTCCGTTCAGGGCCTGCACACGAATGTGCAGGATGTCATGCGTGAGGACATGTAGAATGCCACGCCACCTAAGTACGTGCGTCTAAGGGGGTGCGCGTGTGCAGAGCTGGGATGAGGGGACGGTGCCGAGAGAGGGCTCCTGTGTGGGGAGAGGAACGTACGCACGTGTGTGGTGTGAGGGCCGTGAGTCAGAGCGACTTTCCACACCTATGATGAGCAGCTGGGCCCAGAGACAGTTCGCAAGTGCGATGAGGTCGGTGTGTCCACCGCGGATCTCGGCGAGTCTCTGGGAAGGGACCTCAGCTCACCACCAAGAGCCCCAGACGGCGCTGGGGTTTTCTGAGGGTCTTTCGGCCCGCTGGGCAGGCGTCTCCCCCTCTCCTCGACTCCCAGTCCGCGAGCTGCACCTCCCCCCGCCCCCGCCCTCCAGCACCCCCCACCTCTGCCCCCCGCCCGACCGCTTCCTGCTCGGGCGGCCCCGAGGGAGCGGGAGCAGGGAGCTGGCAGCGGCCCCAGCCCACTCCTTACAAGGCCTGAGCCCGGCCCAGGACCGCCCCCGGCCCGCCCGCCAGAGGCCCTGGTCCCACCCCCTGTCAAGAGCGTCCGCGGGCCGGGGCTCGGGCCAGTCGGGGGGCGTCGCGATGCTGCTGCGCCTGCTGCTGGCCTGGGCGGCCGCGGTGCCCACGCTGGGCCAGGCCCCCTGGGCGGCCGAGCCCCGGGCCATCTGCGGCCCCGGCAGCTGCTACGCGCTCTTCCCGCGGCGCCGCACCTTCCTGGAGGCCTGGCGGGCCTGCCGCGAGCTGGGGGGCGACCTGGCCACGCCGCGGACCCCCGAGGAGGCCCAGCGTGTGGACAGTCTGGTGGGGCCCGGCCCGGCCAGCCGGCTGCTGTGGATCGGCCTGCAGCGGCAGGCCCGTCAGTGCCAACCGCAGCGCCCGCTGCGCGGCTTCACGTGGACCACGGGAGACCAGGACACGGCCTTCACCAACTGGGCCCAACCAGCCACAGGGGGGCCCTGCCCGGCCCAGCGCTGCGCGGCCCTTGAGGCCAGTGGAGAGCATCGCTGGCTCGAGGGCTCGTGCACGCTGGCCGTCGACGGCTACCTGTGCCAGTTCGGCTTCGAGGGCTCCTGCCCCGCGTTGCCAGATGAGGCGGGCCAGGCGGGCCCTGCGGTCTACACCACGCCCTTCCACCTGGTCTCCACCGACTTTGAGTGGCTGCCCTTCGGCTCCGTAGCTGCTGTGCCCTGCCAGGCTGGCAGAGAGGCCTCCCTGCTGTGCGTGAAGCAGCCCGAGGGCCGCGTGGGCTGGTCTCGGGCCGGGCCCTTGTGCCCAGGGACCGGCTGCGGCCCGGACAACGGGGGCTGCGAGCACGAGTGTGTGGAGGAGGTGGATGGTCGCGTGTCCTGCCGCTGCGCCGAGGGCTTCCGGCTGGCAGCCGATGGGCGAAGCTGCGAGGACCCCTGTGCCCACGCCCCGTGTGAGCAGCAGTGTGAGCCCGGTGGGCCGCAGGGCTACAGCTGCCACTGTCGCCTGGGTTTCCGGCCGGCCGAGGATGAGCCGCACCGCTGCGTGGACACAGACGAGTGCCAGATCGCCGGCGTGTGCCAGCAGATGTGCGTCAACTACGTCGGTGGCTTCGAGTGCTACTGCAGCGAGGGCCACGAGCTTGAGGCCGATGGCATCAGCTGCAGCCCTGCGGGGGCCACGGGGGCTCGGGCTTCCCCGGACCTAGGGGACGAGTTGCTGGACGACGGGGAGGACGAGGAGGATGAACACGAGGCGTGGGAGACCTTTGACGGTGGCTGGACAGAGGTGCCTGGGGTCCCATGGATGGAGGCCACGCAGCCACCTGACTTCGGCCTGGCCTACAGACCTAGTTTCCCAGAGGAGGGAGAGCATCGGATGCCCTACCTGGACCCCACCTGGCCACCCCCACTGAGTGCCCCCAGAGGCCCCTACCACTCCTCGGTGCTCTCCGTCACCCGGCCTGTGTTGGTCTCTGCCACACGCCCCACACTGCCTTCTGCCCACCGACCCCCCGTCGTCTCTGCCACCCGCCCGCCCCTGGCCCCTCAGCCCCCCATGATCCCTGCCAGGCACCCAGCTCTGCCTCCTGACCACCAGTTCCCCATGATCTCAGCCAGCCGTCCAGATCTGCCCTCTGCCTACCGGCCCCCCATTATCTCTGCCACTCACCCAGCACGACCCCCCGCCCACCGGCCCCCCATCATCTCAGCCAGATACCCTGAACCGTCCCCTGCCCACCAGTCCCCTGTGTTTCCGGACACCCATGTCACTGACACTCAGACCACCACTCATTTGCCTCAAATCCTTGCCAGCCACACCCCTCTGGTCACGACTTCCAGCGCCCATCAATCCCTTGTCTCCCCAGATGTCCCAGGCCTTAAAGCCCAGGCCACTCACCTTCCCATTGCCTCGACGGTCCAGCCCCCTCTGACCACTACCTCCAGATCCCCTGTGCCCCCTGCCCATCAAGTTCCTGTACCTGCTGCCACCCGGCCCCCGGCCCTCCGCACTACCCTCACCTCAGAGCCCCCTCAGCACCCCCCTAACCAGACTTCACTTACCAGCCCTACACGCCCCCATTCCAAACCCCCACAAGTCCCAAGGGAAGGTGCCCATGACCGCAAGCTGGCCCCGTGGCTGCCCTCAGCAGCCCCCACAGCAGCCCCGACAGCCCCGGGGGAGGCCAGTCTGGCAGGCCACAGCCGGAGGGATGACCGGTGGCTGCTGGTGGCTCTCCTCGTTCCAACGTGCGTCTTCTTGGTGGTCTTACTCGCACTGGGCATCGTGTACTGCACCCGCTGCGGCCCCCACGCACCCAACAAGCGAGTTACCGACTGCTATCGCTGGGTCACCCACGCTGGGAGCAAGGGCCCAACAGAACCAGTGCCCCACCGGGGCAGCCTCACGGGGGTGCAGACCTGCAGAACCAGCGTGTGATGGGGCGCAGCCCCCCCTCTGCGGGGTGGGGGGAAGGGGCGTGCGTTGGACACATGGCCCAGGCTGCACCAGGGACTCATGGGAGCTGCCCAGCTGGACAGAGGGCTTCCTGCCCCCACCCCGGACCCAGCCAGGCTCCTCTGTCAGTCAGCTACCAGACTTGACTCTTGGGGACTCTGCTCCCTGGCCCAGCACTCAAGACTGAGGAGACGCCGAGGCCCCCAGGACCTCAGGGGGTGGGTGCTGGGGTCTTCTCCAATAAATGGGGTGCCAACCTCACCCAAAGTTCCTGACCCCCATTGATGTCTGAGGGGAGGGCCTGGGAGGACTCAGCAAAAAGAGGGGACCTTCCTTCAGCTTGTCTGGGCCCAAGGAAATAAGGTAAGACCCCCTAAGGGAGAGTATGCTTCAGAGATTCTCAGGTAAACAGGAGCCCAGAGAGGGCAGAGCCTTGCCTACAGTCACACAGCGAGCCCAGGAGTGGGAGGTTTGGCATGGAGAGAGTTTCATATTTGTTCCTTTTTTTTTTTTTAACCAAAACTCCAAGAAAGTGAGGCTGAATATGGGGGAGAATTCTAGAATGAAGGCTTCTGCTGAACTGGAGCCAAACTGGGATTTAGGAGTCAAAGGTAAACTCTGGGTCTGGTGATTCTGGGGAGTGAAGGGAGTCTGGTGGGTGAGTTTCTGTCTTCTGGTACCTCCTATTCTGTGCCCACAGGCTGCCCAGAAGTCGGTGGCTGGGGCCCAGGGTCACTCAAGGGTGCTACCATTCCCTTGGTTTAGGGGTGTTCTGAAGGTGCCCTTCCTCCCTGCTCTGGGGAGTAGGTGGAAGTCTGCCTAGCAGGCCGAGATGGGGAGAGCACAGAACCTGGGAGAGATATCCCACATCCAGCTCCCTTGGCAGGCTTCTGAGTAAGACCTTCCAGTCTCGGGTCACATTTTGCCCTTCTCCATGTGGGTGGTGCTGGGACAGAGAGAACCCAGGAGACCAGAGCTTGTGCAAGTTGCTCCATGCTGAGGTGTCCCATGAATCCAGATGGGATAGTCAAAGCCTGGGGGAACCTGGCAAACTCCATCATCCTGGGCTCACTGCCTTAGGGACCCGGAGAGGCGGGACCTGGGCCAGGGAGGCGCCGGTTCCCACTGCCTCTGTAATTTTTCAGTTGCAGTCTCTAAGGGGCCTCTAATTAGGACAGAGCAGAACCACCACGACCACCCAGACAGGAGAGGAGGGGTGCCCTATGCCACCCTCTGGCCCCAGGGCCTGGGCCTGGGCCTGGGCCGGGCCCCAGGGGACCGGTAGAGGAGGGGCCATAACTGGGGACGAACCGGGGGCCGTGGAGGGGGTGGAGGGAACGCCACGCACCGCCCCCGGTCCCCGTTCTCAAGTTCCCCTAACTCAAACCAGACGCCCCCGCCAGATCCTGCCCGAGTTTTTAACCTCCGAGACTCCGCCGGAGAGATTCGATGCAGGAGAGTGAGGTCGCGGGGTGGTCCAGAGGCCCGGGTCTGAGAAGGAGATGTGGGCGCATTCTAGGGGGTGACAAAGCCTGCCAGGATGGGACAGACTGGAGCTCCCTCCCGTGACCCTGGGCAGGGGATCCAGAGCGCCCCAAAGGCAGGAAGGAGTTAAATGCACTGCTGTCGGAGGGAGGGGATGGGAGTGGGGAAGGGGGCCCAGAGCCGGTTCTTTGTCATCCCGTAATGAGCAACAGATGCGGAGCTGCGTGCGGGCCTAAACAGACTGCCTCCCAGGGCAGAACCCCCGCCTGCGCCGAGCCCGGGCTCCGCCCAGACCCGGAGCTGTGTCGTAGGCTCCGCCCACTGACTCTCAGACCCCGCCTCAATCAGGCGCGAAACTCTCCTGCCTACAGACCCCGGCACTATCAGATAGGTCCCTCCTAGTTACGAGCCACGCCCACCCACTGCTGTCACAGCACCCTCTCTGCGGGAGCTCTTCAGAGGCCCCGCCCACCAAAGCCACAAGCCTCTCCCCCTGCCAGCTCAGAGATTCTCGAAGAACCATTGCCCCGCCCCTCTGCTCTATCCGCTCCGCCCCGGCCGAAGCAGTAACGATGGCCCCGCCCACCAGGACCATAAGCCCCACCTTCTCAGGGCGGCCTGGGCAGACGGGCAGTTCTTAATTAGTTCCCGCTTTCAGGAAGTATAAACTCCACCAAGAGTTTACACTCTCTCCTCACGCCGCGTAGCGTGCCCAACCCGACTGAACCACAAGGCCCGCCCCTCTTCGGAGCTTGAGACCCAGTTCAGCAGTGCAGAACATCCCGCAGAGACTTGCCCCAAGTCCAGGAGACCTGCAAATTCCGCCTTTCCGTGGTTACGCGTTGCCCTTAAGAGCCTCGTCGGGCTCCGCCCCCAGCCATAGGCCCCGCCCCTCGCAGAGTTTTAAATGATAGGGGCGGTGCCCAGGACCATCTCACTGGGGAAAGCTCCGCCCACATACAGCTGCTAACACCCTTACTTCTCACTGAGATAACGGCCCACCTACAGAGTCTTCGGGTCCGCCCGCTAAGAATACTCACAAACCCCATCCCTGAAGATCCCTTAAGTCCCGCCCACCCAGAGCGCCCCCTGTTGGGGGCTCTGAGCACAAGTACCGCCCACACAGAGAGCGTAGCCCCGACTTCTCTCAGGCTCCACCTACTGCGAATGCATAGCCACGCCCACCGACGCGTTCCACCTTCTCGGGACTCCGGGGCCCAGGACTCGCCTTCTGAGTATGCTCAGACTCGTGGATCCGAACTCCTGTCCCTGACCAGGATGCCCCTGAACCTAGCCCTGGCACCCTCTCCTTCCCTACTCACGGCTTGCGGTCGTCTAGATTGCAGGTTCTCTGGGGGGAGCTCCGAGACGAGGTCGAGAGTCCGGTGGATGGCGTCGATGAACGGGCCTTTGGCGCCACCTGCTTTCAGCGTCGGGACTTGCAGGCACCGGGAAGCCCGGCCCCTCTCCCAAAGCACACTAGGGTTCAATAAATACTTCCTTAAAGTATTTATTACGTGTTTGTGTTATTCAAATACTGGCCGCCTTGGCAAATATTTGCCCCCAGACCGGCAAAATAGCAGATCCACTCACGTGTCCTCCATCATATTTGGAAGACCCCCAAGGAGGCCTCTGTGAGCAGAGGCGGCCCCTGCCAGTCTTTGCAGTGGCTGGTGGGACTCTAGCTGTTCTTTATGGACGAATCCTGTTTCCCAGGGGTGAAAGCACAAACTGTCACCTAAATTGTTAATGTTGGGTGCTCCCCTCCCCCAACTAGCCCTCCAAACTGTGGACACGTTCCTCAGGGGTGTGCATTTGGCAGGAGGGAGTGGGTTCGGGCTCAGAGACCCTCAGGTAGAAGCTGAGAGTCACAGTTTTTGGCGCAGGATTGATCTCACCGCTCATCACTACATTTGAAAGTATTCCCTTGCTCACTCCCGCACTAGACCGGGGCTCCAGGAGTCAGTGCCAGGGGCTCAATGAACTGTTTTTCAAAGGTTATTGGGACAGACTGTGGAGCTGAGGTTAAAGAGGGGCAGAACTAACAGCTACCGGATTCCAGTAGGTACCAACACCCAGCTAGACAGCCTGCGTTAGGCATTTGGTGGAGCGACCCCCCAACCAACCCAAAGCCTGGAGAATAAGATGCTTTCCAGATGAGATTCCGACGCAGGCGCCCTGGCCACTAGGAATGGGAGTAACGTTTGGTGGCAAATCATAGTGAAAATAATAATAAGAGCTTGCAGCAGCTATTATATGCCTAGTCCTATTCTAAGGGCTTTAAATGTCTTCACCCATTTGAGGCCCGTAACAACCCCCATGCAGTGAGTGCCATTCTCACCGTGATTGACGGACGAGGAGGCCGAAGGCACTTCAGCCTGTGTGCCTTGTGTTAAGCCACCGCCCCATTTGACCAAGTTAGTAGGTGGAGGTTTGAACCCCAGTAGATTCTGTGATCTTCATCCCTGGAGCTGAGCCAGGCCACAGTGACAGCCGTGTCTCTGATTAGAAAATTCCCACCTCTCAGGGGACTTGCTTTTTTTTTTTTTTTAAGTCAATACGTTTTTACTTAGGGCATTTTACGTGATTCCTTCCGCTGCCAATCATCTTAGCTCCTCCCAAGTCAGAATCGGAATCTTCAAAATGGCCCTTTCAAGGAGAACTTTTGTTCAATCCACAGTTCACTGTCAGTCCACAATTCTTTCGGGTGGGCTTCTTTGAGCTCCGCTTGAATACGGACATACTTCAGAAATCTAGTTCTGTGAATAACACATATATCTCTGAGGTGTTCCCAACGATGCAGGTCTACAGAAAAAGCCCCATCGGGATTGACCTGGACAGAGGGAACTTGCTTTCAGCCAGAAGCTGCAGGGTGTAACCTCTTGGGCTGATTGTGCTGTGATTTGGGGGCAGTAGTGGGGGGGGGGTGGGATTCGTGACGCCTTCCTAACCCAGGAGGGGTCAGCTGTGATTCTGGCAGAGGATTCTGAGGTCTGTGACCTTGTGGGATGCAGACAAGAGGGGCGGAGTCAGGTCGTGGTGCAGTTTTAGGGCATCTGGTGGTGGCCATGTTTTAGCATGGTTTTGGTGAGTTCAGGGATCTCGTTCTTCCTGGGAGTCAGCTAGTAGTGGCTGAGGGCAGTCACCCTGCACCAGGCAGCCTTGCTTTGATTCCAGCTTCACTACGCGAGGGCTGGGGAACCTGAGGCAGGGTCTCTGGTGGCTCGATGTTTGGCTCCTCATTTGGAAAAAGGGGCATTCTAAAGTGGCAACCAGAGCCACAATAATCTGGCAGAGAGAAAAAGGACTCTTTATGGGGAGCGTTGAGGTTTCCTGCTGGAAGCCAGTGAGCAAGTTCAGGGTGGTTGCACGAACCTGCTACAAGAAGCTCCGTCTGCCTCGGCTCGCACCAGAGAGCCCTGAACACAGGGTCCAGAAACTGATCACAGGAGAGATGAATCGGCAAACACTGAAGTCCCAAACCCATCAAATTCCCATGGCAGAGGCTCTTAAACTCCCTGGGTTCACGGTATCTGAGTACCTCAGTGAGTTTTTCATGGCACCCCGGGCCGAAACAAAAACTAAAACAAAACAACAACGACAAAAAAAAAAAAAAAAACAAAAACAAAAAAACAAAAAAAACAAAAAAGAACCAAAAAAAAACAACAAAACAAAACCTCCAACAGGAGCACCTGGCTGGCTCAGTTGGTGGAGCGTGTGACTCTGGATCTCAGGGTGGTGAGTTCGAGTCCCACGTTGGGTGTGAAGCGTACTTAAAAAAATTTTTTTTAAATGCCTAACAGTTTCATTTAATAGTTAAGTCCAAACAATATAAGAGGTACTTGTATTTTAATAACTCAGCAGTCATTTGAAAAAATAATATACATACATTGAAAGATACAAGAACTGGGGCGCCTGGATGGCTCGGTTGGTTGAGCGACCAACTTCAGCTCAGGTCATGATCTCGTGGTTCGTGAGTTCAAGCCCCTCGCCGGGCTCTGTGCTGACAGCTCGGAGCCTGGAGCCTGCTTCAGTTTCTGTCTCCCTCTCTCTCTCTCTGCCCCTCCCCTGCTCATGCTCTGTCTCTCTCTCTCTCTGTCTCTCAGAAATAAACATTAAACAAAGTTTCGAAGGATGCAAGCATCTTTTCATTCTTAAGTAATCACAATTGCTTGCTAGTGAAATATGTGCCTGTTGGACACTGCACAGCTTCTCAAAACTTGGAATCAGATTGGACATCGTCACCTTCATTTCCTGTTACGCATCGACTTTCCCAATAGGACTTGCTTTTGATCCGGCAGCTGCCAAAACCCCAGATTCACAAAGATATTATGTCATCGAAGGAACGCAGGGCGATCCAATGTGGAAACTGTGAACAGCCTCAAGCTAGCGGTTTGCCAGTTGTCTGACAGATGTCTGGTGTCTCTGTGTTTCTTTCAAAGTTTCATAATATTCTGGGGCTTCCTGTGAGTTTGCTGCAGGGTGGCAGGTCCTACATCAAAGGAAGGGCCTTGTTAGACAGCGGGATCCTGATGGAGGTACGCTGGGAGAACTGGGAAGAAGGTTTGGGACTGGGGATGCCTATAACCCTTCCCCTCCCCGCTTTCTCCACTCCGCTGCCAGATTTGCCCCTGGTGGCTGATGACAGGTGAATAGGGACCCGTGGGTGCCTTGCAGAGTCAGATTGGGAAGGCCATGTCACATCCAGGGTGGCTGGTGGAGGCCTATGAGGAACACGCACACCTGCAATTTGGCGGCGGGGGCGGTCGGGGTGGGGGGGGCTGGTTCTCAGGGGAAGGTGGATTTTCTTGCTCTAACACAGACATCTGGCGGTGGCTTTTTCCGGAGGGCTCACTCCAGCCGAGACCTAGCACTGGCCTTCACTGGAAGGGTCAGACTTCCCTTGGAATGCTACAGAGGAGAGAATTACAAGACTTTCGGAGGAAGGAATGGGAAGAGCAGTCCATCCCACCCATTAGCTGCCCAACCCACAGACTGACGCTTCCCCAGGCTCCAGTCATTCTCCACGCTCTGTGGCCGCTGAAAATAGGAGATCAAAGAAGTCCCCGAAGGACTGGTTGAAATGTGTCTCCACCTGGATAGCTCACAATAACCCCCTCTCCACTTCAAGGTCCTTAACTTCAATCCCGTCTGCGAAGCCCCTTTCTCTGTGCAAGATAACATGTTCACAGGTGTCAGAGACTAGAGAGTGGACATATTTACTTGGGGCCACCGTTCGGCCCACCACGCTTAGGGACCAGGAAGAGAATTCTAGGTCAGGGTGAGATTCCTCTAGCCACAGGGAGCAGCAGGTCCTGTCGTGGAGCATCCGGTAAGTGCGACAGAAGAGAAAAATCTATTTGTTTATTGTTGGTTTGTTTATTCGTGAGAGACCCTGCCGCTTGAAAGTTGCCGGCCACCTTTTTTTAAATGATTTATTTTTGAGAGAGAGAGACAGACAGAGTGTGAGCGAGGCAGGTGCAGAGGCAGAGAGGGAGACACAGAATCCGAAGCAGGCTCGAGGCTCTGAGCCGTCAGCCCAGAGCCCGACGCGGGGCTCGAACTCACGGACCGCGAGATCGTGACCTGAGCCGAAGTCGGACGCTTAACCGACCGAGCCACCCAGGCGCCCCAAGCAGGCAACTTTTAAGTGGCAGTTTCTTTCACTAATAAACAAATAATAAAAATTACATAGATTTTATTTTCTGCCCTAGTAGGTGCCCCGCTGTGGGACAGTCTCACCGAGTACTCACCCAGGGCTATTTTCCTGGTTCCTGTGTGTGTGACTTGGGACATTTGGACACAATACAAAGCGCCGTATCCCCGTGGGAATAAAAGCTACCGCAGAGGGAAGTGTCAGGTGGATGCCACAGGAACCCCCTGCCCACTAAAATAATAAACCATTCGCTCTTTTGTCCAATATTTATTGAGAGCCCTACTGTGCATCAGAGAGTCCGCAAGGGATCAGGGGTACGGAGAAGCCACAAGGGAGAACGGCAAGAATACATATGGCGGACCACTTGGGGCACTGCCCAGGCAGGAGGGGGTGGGATGCGAACCTAGGCAGAGAACAAAAAAAGACGAAGCCGGTCTGGGGAGATAAATGACACGGTCAGTTTTGCATCTCCAGGGCCTGGAAGGTCACCTGAGTGGATGCCTCAAGAAGGCAACTGGATGCCGGAAGCCAGAACTCAAGACAGAGGTCCAGGCCGAAGACAGAGATTTGAGTTTCCATCTGCCCCACGGCTGGAGGCCTTACAGAAACTGCCTGGCGAGTACCAGCGCTCACGGCCCGTCGCTTTCCGGGTTCGACTCCGGAAACAGACTGAGCTAAGCAAGCAGTTCAGGAGGGCAACTCAGACCCTAACTTCATAAATGTCCACACTGCTTGCATTTTTAAAGGCTCCTATATCCACTTCTTAGGTTTTTTGGAGGCTTATTAAAATGTTAGTCTTTATACTGTTGTAGTCTTTCGTAACATATGGTGCTTTTATAACACATCCAGTGAAATTCTTCTACTGAAAGAATTCAGTATTTTTATTTTGGTCTCTTTCATTTTACAAGTTTTTTAAATAGCAAAGAGAAGAAAAATACACCTATCTTTTGGAATATACCCATGG
The DNA here is from genome assembly GCF_016509475.1 of Prionailurus bengalensis. Lineage (NCBI taxonomy): Eukaryota > Metazoa > Chordata > Mammalia > Carnivora > Felidae > Prionailurus > Prionailurus bengalensis. The sequence goes on along the minus strand of NC_057346.1, from coordinate 109,817,584 downwards.
GTTACTGAAAACCAGCTGATTTTGGTCTCAGCTGACATTCTGGACAGAAACTCCTCTCTTTTTTTTTCCCTCCTTTTTTTTTTTTAATGCTTATTTATTTTTGAGAGAGCGTGAGCAGGGGAGGGGCAGAGAGAGAGGGGGACAGAAGATCTGAAGCAGGCTCTGCGCGAAGAGCAGGGCTCGAACCCAAGAACCCGAACCGTGAGATCATGATCATGACCTGAGCTGAAGTCAGATGCTCAAGCAGTGAGCTGCCCAGGCGCCCCTGGATAGAAACTTCTCTTTGGAGCAGAGGAGTACTCCTCTTTGGAGTCCTACCGCCTCCGGCCCTTGATGTGCATTTGTGAAGTTGGCCAGCCTGATTTTCTTTCTGTCTCTCGAATCGGACTCGTAGGAGCTTTTTGCCTTCACCTAGCAGGACAACAGCATTCACTGCCAGCCCTGACTGAGGGGCGTGGCCAGTTTGGGGCTGGACGCCTGATGCTCCTTACCCTTTCCAGATACATCCTGGCCACCTCGGCGATGACTTCATACTCACGAGCCCCGGAGAATAGACGGCAGCGTGGGTGACGTAAGAGAGAAGATGAAACTCGTGAAAAATGCGGGGGCCAGCCACCTGGGGGAAGCTCTGAGGGGCCAGGGGTCCTGGGCCCGCATCAAGGAGACACAAAGCTTCGTGGTTTGCTCTGGACGGCGGGGCGGGGGCGGGGGGGGGGGAGCAGCCCACGTTTCCTTGGGTGCCCTTCTTGGGCCCGTTCGCCTTCCTGGGATCATAAAGCTCCTTTGGCCTGGGCCACTGGCTAAGGGGTTCCGCTGCTCCATCCTCGGGACACAGGAACCCTGGGATGTTGGAGGTCTCAGTAGGAGCTCAAGAATCATTCACTTAGCCCAAGCTCACTGGACATCTACTGCGTGAGCTGGCAGCTGGTGAAGCGCGTGTCTATGCGATAGGGAGTGTCTGTTGATGATTCATAACAAGAACAGTACTAGTGGTGATTATCGCTAAATTTACTGAGCATTTACTATATATGAGCCCTCTTTTAAGTGTGGTATCACCCAGGTCGTAGCGGCAGAATTGGCACTTTGTCCAACTCAAAGATCTGCATCTGTGACCATCTGCCTCCCATAGCTTTTGTTTTTTTTTTCTTCAGGGAGTGGGGGACTCCATTTATTTACTTACTTATGTATTTTGAGAGAGGGCGAGCGAGCCTGAGCAGGGGAGTGATAGAGAGAGAGGGAGAGAGAAGATCCCAAGCGGGCTCCGCACCGTCAGCGCAGAGCCCAACACGGGGCTCGAACCTATGAACTGTGAGATCATGACCTGCGCCTAAACCAAGACTTGGACGCTCAGCTGACTGAGCCACTCAGGTGCCCCTTGCCCTGCCCCCCCACCTCCCAGAGCCTTAGTTCGCACAGAAGAAACAGATAATGAACTTGCACACAGCGAGCCAAGGCGAAGGATAGCAGCGGGGCTGGCGGGAGGTGGATTTAGCCGGTCGGGGCTCACACACAGGCTGCGCCCTAAGTGTTGAGCGGAGCGAGGGGAGAACTAGGGGAAGGAACAGTGCTCTAGGAGGGAGAACAGTGTGTGCGAAGACCTCGAGGGAAGCAGGTTGTTCCAGGATCGGGTACGAGGCCACCGTGGCTGAGACTTTTTAAGGAAAGGGGATCAGGCTCCAGGTGAGCGTGGGGCATCTGCCAGAGCCCACAGGGGTCCGAGGGCTGGGGCAGAAGCCTGGGCTATATTTGATGTTTGGTGGGAGGCACCAGCGTATTTTGAGTGAGGTAGAGGTGTGATCTGAGTGACATCCCAAGATGACGCTACATGGGCCGGAAGGGACGAGGTGAAGCGGACGCCTGATGGAGTCTGTGGTAGTCACTGGGGGAGGGCCCCTGGGGGCCCAAAGCAAGGTGGTGGCCTCAGATGGAGAAGACCCGGGGGCTGCTTAGAGAGCTGGTGTAGGGAGAGTCCTGGGTGATATCTTTCACGCGGGGAAGTGAGGAAGGCGTCCGTGGATGAAATGCTACAGCCTGCAGATCTTCTTCAAAATAACCCAGTGGGGGTGCGTGTGCGCGGATGGGGTAGGAGCGGTCACGGTAGGGGACGGCTGGAGAGCTGGGCGCTGAGGACAAAGAGCCCACGTGCACCCACGTCTCTACCTTTGCTCTGTTTTGGCCGTGCTGTGTCAGGTTTCAAGCAGAGAGCAAAGGCAGAGAGCTATGAGCTTTTTGGAACAAGGCTCTGTCCCTTTCCTCAGACATTCTTTTCCTTTTAAGAATTCTCCCGGCTCAGTGTTGGCTCTAACAGCCACCCCTGGCTTCAGAGTCTTCCAGCAGAGGCCCCTTAAGTGTCCCAGAGCAGAGAGAAACCGTACCTGTTTTCTCCGTCTGAATTCTTCACCGACAGAAACCAGGAGCGATAATAGTGATTATTGATGTTTTAAGGCACTAAATTTGGGGGTAACTTGTTATATAATAGTAGATAATGAACATAGGATGCCAGTAATAGAAACAAGGGAAAAAACCAGTAGCTCAAACAAACTAGAAGCTTATGTCTCCTTCTATTGAGACTCTGGAAGCAGGCGACACAAGGAAGCTCCTATGGTGTCACAGGAAGCCCGGGGGCTTTTATCTTGTTCTACTATCCTCACCACATGGCTCGAATTCTCAAGGTCACCTCCTGGCCCAACATTGCTGCTGGAGTTCCAACCATCACATCTGCATCCCAGGCGGAATGCGGGAGGAAACAAGGAGATAGAACTAGCCTTCACCAAGATTATTTCTATTTCAAGGAGCATTCTTAAAAATCTTTTCCAACACCTTCTCCTTACATCTCCAATCCTAAAATTCAGTCACGCAGTCACATCGTATGTGCCAGGGAGGCTGGAAATGTGGCCTTTCAGCTGGGCTCACTGCCATCGGAAGTAAAACTGGGGTTCTGCTGCTGAGGAGGAGAGGAGAGTAGATCACGGCTAGCAGGTAGCTGGTGGCCGTGGACAGAGGACGGTGGAAGACGCGATCTCCACGGGAAGGAGCTGGAGCCAGTAACCACCCCCCTGCCCCCGGCCCACACACACACTGCCCATGCGGCTTCCTCAAATGTTTGGGCACCATGGAGTTTCTTCAAGTGGGTTCTGGACAAAGACCTGAACTCACTCCCAAAGAAGCGAGGCAGTGATGCCCAGGGAAAGCTTTGGTCTCTACCACCACCCTCCCCGCCCCCCCGCCCCCGGCCAGCAAGCAGCTGGACTCTAAGATGCTAACATGTGGGCCTGACCTTGTCGCTTACCTGCTCAACCACCTTGGAGGCTCCAGTTTGCTCCAGCTTTCAGATGAGTCCTGGGGTTTGGTACCGAAGGCCTCAGCCAACTCTCCCAGGGCAGTCTGCTTCTACCCCTCTTCACGCTTCATGCCCTGCCCCCGTGCCTTTGGGAATGCAGCTCCCATGGCCCGGAACACACCCTGCCCTGTCTCCGCCCAGGGGAATCGCACCCATGCTCGGCCCCCTTCTAGGGCCACCGTGAGTCCTTATGGTGCCTCTGCACAAATCAGAAAAGGGTGCCTTTCTCCAGGTGGACGCAGATCCACGTCAGGGCTTGAGGGGTGGCCCACAGCGGATCCCACCCACATTTGCCCCTCGGCCCGGTGCACACCCGGCACAGGCATACGTGCGAAGATGCCACTTCCGGGCGTGAGGGAGGCCCTTGCTTTGACCTTCCTCTTGGCCTTCAGATCCCACGCGCCGACTGGGGGCTGGCTGTCTCCCACCTTGTGTCCTCCAACATCTCGGTGCCCGTTCCCCTGAACCACTAACGCTGACAGCCATCGGGGGAACTGAATTCGCACCACAGATCGTGGCTCTTCCCCCCCACCCCCACTTTGGGGAGCAGTCACCAGTCCCTTAGTCCCCAGCAGGCCCAGCGGCAGAATGAAGACCCCCCACCCCCCCACCCTGCCCCGGGCTAGAAGGGGGACCTCTTGGACACCACCTTAGAAGTGCCCCGGGTGCCGGTCGGTTGGAGTCAGCTGCAGCGACTCAAACCTGAGTCTCAGGCCCTAGGCTGGGCAGGGGGTTCCCTCTCGGCTTACCTTGCTCCTGGGAACACTGGAGTCCGACCCTGTGTCCCCTTCCACGACCGAGCATTGCATCGCTGACCCGGGGTAGCCCGTTGTGCCGGTAGTGGCCTTGGACCCACCGCTCAGGAACGCACGTGAGAAGACCTTCCATTTCATACCTTTTATTTTATCTGCATCTTCTCTGCCTCCTCGCCCCCCTCCCCCCACCGGCCCCTCAGAGGGGGTGGAAACCCCATTTGGAAGGGAAGGGACTTCTCTCTCCTCCCTGGAGGAGGGACGGTGTCTCCTGGGCCAGGCCCCACTGATGGGAGAGGCAGGCGCCTCCATGGCCGAGCAGGTGCATTGTCCAAGAGGCTGTGGCCAAGGCCGAGGTCCCTCGGATGCCCCGTGGCCCGGGGCCCCGTGGGTCATCAGGAAGGTGAAGAGCAGAGAAGTCGGGGGTGGGGGCAGTGGGAGGGCCAAGCCCGGGGTGTGTGCACGTGGCTGGCAGAGGCAGATGTGGACTTCGTGAGGGACAGGGGCCGAGACCAGGGGATGTGGGCTTAAGGTAGGGCCCTGAGAAGGAACCCCAGGTCACAGGGGAGCTGGAGGTGGGGGGAGGGTGTACCAGGGAAAAACTGGGGGCTGGGGGTGGGGGACGAGGCTGTGCTCTAAGAACCGGGCTCCCAGTAGAGGGGCTGTGCTGCGGAGTGTGATCAGGGACCGGCCCTCAGCGGAGACCAGAGGGCAGGCAGCGAAGGGCTTGTCAGGGCAGGAGGAGGGGGACTTCGGGCCAGTAGTGGGGCCAAGGCTACGGTGCCGCCCCACGGCCAGCTCCTCCGCTTCGTGGAGGCCAGCCCAACTGGGCATGGCCCCAAACCACCAATTTGTGCTTCTGGGTCGCTCGAGGGCTCCCAGGGTGGCCTCAGCCACGTAGGGCGGAGCCCAGAGGCGGCCCTGCGCTGCATGCAACAGCTGTCCCCAGGACTCGTCCCCCATCTCAGGCTCTCTGGAAACTCGCCCCCCTGCCCTGCCCGAGAGGACCCTAAGCCAGATCACCAGACAGTGCAGGGGTGGAACGTGGCCGTGGGGGTGGGGTGGGGGGCGGGAGCCATGCTGGGACAGTTCAGAGACTCAACTTCGGCCGCGTCCGCTTACGCCCTCCGGTCCTTCAGTCTGTTTAAGGGCCTGGCCCCACCCCCCACCCCTCGTGCGCTGGTCTGTTTTCCCTCCCGTCTTGGACAACGACCGACCGCTCGGGCGTCGGAGCCCACGGTGGGACGGCGGGGAGGAGGCCGCTCCGGGGACCGCGCGGGTCTCAGAGCGCACCCTGCCCGTCCCCCTGGCAGCCGCCGTCGCCGTGGACGATGAGCACCGGGAAGTAGAGGGCGTCCTCGTAACACGGTGGGCTTTCCAGGGGCTCCGTGTCCTCTGCCCGGCGCCCCAGCGGCCCCCCGCTCAGGCTCCGGAAGACCCCCGGGGTGGCCCGGCCCCCGGCTCCCAGGGAGAGCCGGCTGCGGCTGAAAGGCAGGCGGGGCCCGCTGGGCCGGGCGGGGGGCAGCGAGTTGCTGCTGAGGGAGCGACGGCAGCGCTGGCAGCCGCGGAGGTAGGCGCCGGCGCCCATGACCACGGCCTCCGAGTAGCTGGGCACCAGCTGCCGGTTGGAGCAGATGTGCCACTCGAGCTCGGTGAAGTCCACCGTGGCCACGCGGGAGAGCGGGGGCCCGCTGGGCACGGCCCCGGGCGGGGGCGAGCCGGCGCCAAAGAGCTTCTCCACCTGGTAGTGCACGTGGGCCGTGCCGTAGGCCGCCACGACGCGCAGCGGCCAGGACAGCGTGGCCGCGGACACCAGCCAGAAGACCCAGGCGCGGGCGTACCAGGGCGGGCTGCGGGGGTCCGCGAAGACCATGAGGGACTCGCGGAAGTCCACGTCCTTCAGGTGCATGCCCTCGCGGGCCTCCAGGTAGTCGTCCAGGCCCTCGTTGGCGCTGAAGAAGTGGGCCCTCTGCGTGAGGTACGAGGCCTCGGCCTCGGCGCTGCCGAAGCTGAAGCACTTGGTGAAGCGCAGCCGCGTGGCCGCGTGGTCGGCCAGGCCCACGAGCTCCTTGGAGACGTCGCGGACGCCGTGGGCCGAGTAGTCAAACTCGCCGCGGGCCGTGCGGCTGTCCGCCCGCTCGTGGTAGACCTGCGTGGTGGTGTAGGCGTCGCCGTTCCGGTAGCGGGTGATCTGGCGGGTGCGCCGCACGTAGTGGTAGCTGGTGGCCTTCCACCAGACGCAGGGCGGCGCCTGCTGCAGCCGGCGGATCAGGGCGAGCACGGTGTTGGCGTCGGTGCGCGGCGCCTGGCACGACCGCACGTGGCAGTGCCAGCACTCGGCCAGGTAGAGGAGGTAGAGGAGGGACACGAAGGCCAGCGGGATGTACAGGTAGCCGTCAGAGCAAGGGCTGGCCGGGTAGGTGGGCGGCGGGCCCCCGGCCCCGCGGGCCAGAGCCGCCTCGGGCCCCAGGACCAGCCGCGGCACCGTGGCCAGGCGACACCAGGCCACCACGGCGCCACAGGCATGGATGAGCAGGGTGAGCAGCAGGCACTTCCAGTGCGACTCGCGGCACAGGGAGCTTCCCAGGGACTGTTTCAAGGGCCGCTGCTGCGGGGCGGAGAGAGGAGAGGCGCGGGTCAGGACGGGGCCTCGGCCGCCGCGCCTGGCCCTCTGCCGAAGCCCCGCGAGGGAGGCGGGGCGACGCTCCCCACTCCACGGAGGAGGAAACCGAGGCTCCGAGGGAGCGAGCCCCCTGCTCCGTGCCTCACCCTGCTAGCTCTAACTGGCCGTGGAGCCGCAGGAGTCCAACTCGGGCCCATCTGCCCCGAGCCCGTCCTCTACTGTGCCCCATCATCTCCGCCAAGGGCACCTAGGGACAAGACAGACCCATCTCTGCCAAGAGAAGAAAGGACGCCACTGGCCACTGAGAAAACTGAGCGCCGGTCCCAGCTCTACCCTTAACTTGCTGCGTGGCCGTGGCCACATTCCTGCCCTCGCTGGGCCCCGGTTCCTGGACCTGTTGGCACGGGAGGCCAGGGCGGCAGGGGTCCTGAGGGGGAAGAGCATGCGCTTTAGAGCCCCACCGCTCAGGAGGCAGTGCCGGCTCCACCACTGACCGTATGACTCGGGCAGGTCCCTCTCTGGACCTCGGTCTCCTCATCTGTAAACTGGGGCGTTTGTGAGGATTCGACGAGATCGTCCGCGTGGCGATCTCAGCACAGGGTCTGGCCACGGGAATAAATATTATTACCGTTTCCCTGAGACTCCCTCTGGTCCTTTGGTTCCAACTTGGAGACTCGGGAGAAGCTCTTAAGTGAGAAAGAGGAAGAGCTGGGAACGGAGGAGGTGTGAGTCTGGGGGGGAGCAGATGGAGCGCGTCCCCCGTCCTCCATCCCTCCATTCCCCATCTGCGCCGAGACCGAGGGGGTGGAACACAGCTGCTGGGCAGCAGGGGCCACTCCAGGGCCCAGAGGGTTTGGCCTGCCCTCCCAGGCGGGGCTGCCCGCCCAGCCCCCACCTCACCTCCAGGGGGCCTGTGGAGACAGAAGTGGGGAGGGGGTGGGGAAAGGAGGGGAAAAAGAAAGAGAAGGGAGAGGTGGCCTGGTGGAGACAGCAGAGGTGGAGTCAAGGGGCCACGTCTCCAAACTCTGGGACCCAAGAGGAGAGGAAACGCCACCCCCTCCGCCCCGCCCAGCCCAGGGTGGCCTGTCCTACCCCGCCAGTCACCCACCACAGGTACACATCGCCACCACGACCCGCAGGGCCAGTCGGATGCACGCACCCACACCTCCGCACCCCCACCGTGTTTGTCACAGACCCACCAGCCACAGACGTGCGCGCTGCCCCTTCATCCCAGGCACCAGACCCTCCCCAGTGCCCGGGGCACAACCCCTCAAACCGGAACGTGGTGCCCAGGCGCACGCGCTCGCCCACGCACACAGGCACACACCCCGCCCAGACCCGCCCACCACAGGACACACACGCAAATACCAATGACACACCGACGGAGGCCCGGCTACACGCCAGACCCTCACCTGACCACAGTGCGCAACCCCCAACCCCACCCCTACTGCCACCTGACACCCACCCTAGACTCCGCAGAAGAAACCCACCCACGACGGAACACATGCACGCATGACCGCATCGCTCAAGCCAAGGCCCCCGCCGTCACCCGACTTTAGCTCACCCGAGGTGTGAGGGGCGCGGACTCACATTCACACGCCCGCAGGCGCACCACAGCCGCCCAAACACACAGAGCCACTCACCACCTATCACCCCAGCACCCCACACGGGGCTCCAGGCCCCTGCGGACCCTCTTCCTGGCTAGGGCTGAGGAGGGGCCACCCTGGGGGTCCCAGCCAGCAGGATGGGCCCTGTGGCCTCAGCACGGGGAGAGGGAAAAGGGGAACCGGAGGCCTCCTCCTTTCCTCTTTCCCCTCCTCCCTCCGCTCCCCCCCCCCCCCCCCAGTCCCGGCCACCGCTGCTGCATTGCAGGCGCCGCCCGGGCACCTCGTGAGCCGCTGGGCTGGGCCGGGGGCCTGACCCCGGGGCCTTGGGGGTGAGGGGCAGCGCTGCGGAAGGAGGGCGCGCAGGAGCCGGGCGCTGACGTCACAGGAGGGCGGGGTGCGGGAAGAAGGGGCGCCCGGGGTTGGAATCGCCCCCTCCTCCCTTTCCAGCAGCCCCACCCCGACCCCCACGCGAGCCCCTAGCCTCGCAGGGCGCCGGCTACCCTAATGACGTCATTGGCAACAGGGGTTTGGGGACTTCCCTCCTCAGCCCCTGTCCTGGGGTTGGCCCCTTCCCTTGTCCCCCTCACCCTGTTCCAGCCCCGGCTCCGGCCCCCCCCCCCAACACACAGCGGCCGTACCTCCTCCCGCAGCGGCTCGCCGTCCGGGATGAACGCGGGCACCTCCCCGCTGTCTCCTCCGCCGCCCTCGGGCATGGTGTCCTGGCTGCTTGGGCGGCCCGGGCCCGGGCCCCGGGCATGATAGGGGGGAGCGCAGAGGGCTGCGGCGCGGCCCCGGGGGCGTCCGCTCGGCTCGGCGGCCGCACAGGGAGTGCGCGGAGCTCGAGCTCGAGCGCGGTGGCGGCGGCAGCGTTGGCGGCCGCGGTGCCCGGCGCCCCGCCCTCCGCTGACCCCGCCCCCGCGGCACCCGCGGCGCCGCCGGCAGCGCCTGGCACCGGCGGGCGCTGCCTCCGCCCCCGAGAACCCCGGTCTGGCGGACCCAAGCTTGGGTTCCCCTCCCGCCGCGCTGGCGCTTGCGACCTTGGCCGAGTCCTTGCTCTCAGAGCCTGTTTCCCCTGCTGTAAAGTGAAGGCAGGGAATCTCAAAGAGGGGTAATACCCGCCGCGGTCCCGTCTCTGAGGTGTAGGCCCAAGCCTAAGCCCACCTGGACCCCACCCCGGAAGCCTCGCGCGTAGGGGAGAAAGCGGTTACAACCCAGAAAGGTGAGAGACGCCTCATTTGCTGGCCCGAGGGGCGGGCTTCACGTAGAGCGGGCAGGTTGCGCAGGCCAGGACACCCAGGGCCCCAAGCTTCGCGACCTTGGGCCTGCACTTTTCGCCTCAACCTCCGTTTTCCCATCTGAGAAAGGGGAGTAGAAAGGTGCACAAGCATTCATCGTGACGTACAGGGGAACGGGATCTGTCCTTCATGGGAGGACACCCTCATTCCACGTGGTGGCCCCAGAGTTGTTCCCTGGCCCTCAGGGGCCTCAGCCCATCTGCCTCTGGGTCTGGACCTAGCCCTCAAGGTAGACAATCAGTTGGCGGGACACAGGGAACTGCAATGCTAGGTTGGGTTGCTTTTCGACTTTTTTTTTTTCTTTTTTTTTTTTTTTTTGCAAAGGGAACTCAAAGACCATTCAGCCATTCAGTTTAATATCCCTACCCATTTGAAGATGAGGTAATTGAAATGGTCGAGAGAGTAAAGGACTGACCCAGGGCTACATTTAATTATTGATTATTTATTTATTGGGCACAGGTGTTTATTGGATATCTTCTATATCCAAGTACTGCGCTTGGCACTGTGAAGACAAGGGTAGGAGTGGAGAAAGACACAGGCCCTGTCCTAATGGAATTTACATACAGGGCAAAGTGGTGTTCCCAGAGGGAGCCTAGAACTCGGCCTCCAGGTTCAACCCCCAGCCAGGTCATTCCTCTGTTCCCTTTGTCTCTCTGAGACACAAGTCAAACTGATTCTTAAAGGATAACTAGACTTTCGACAAATGGATATGAGGAGGAAGGGCATCCCAGGTGGAGGGGACTTTTGAGCAAAGACACTGCGATTAGACCACGTGGGTTGTGTTCAGAGAGTAGGAGAGTAACCTGGTGTAACCAGACACTGGCTAGTTAACGAGAGGCAGATCGCAGAGGACCTGATTTTGCTCTCTAGAAAGTGGTGGCTGAAAGTGTGTGAGAGAGGCCCCTGAAGACTGTTGCCGAGGAGGGTGCGAGTGGTCAGAAACTGGGCGGAGAGAAAGGAAACCCCAGCTTCACTTTAAGATGGGCGGCAAGGGCAGCAATGACTCAGGAGTATCAGCTGCAGCTTCAGGAGGTGGATCAGCACACCTCCACCCCCTAAATCGGTTGGACCACGGGAGAGTTGACGGGCCAGGACTGGTGCAGGATCCTGTCCCAACGAACGATACCATCCAATCTCTGGGACTTCAGACCTTCTGGATTTTTCAATATTTGTAATGTACGTGTGTCTCAAGAGCCCAGACCCTCAATCAAGAGCTCAGACCCAATCTCTGGGACTTCAGACCTTCTGGAATTTTCAATATGTGTAGTGTGTACGTGTGTCTCAAGAGCAGCAGGGTCCCGGGGTCTGCAGCATAGCCGTCAGTGGCTGTGGGATATTTCAGCACCGGACAACGGACAGCACCCGCGCGGGAAGGAGGGGTGGGAGCGGGGGGGAGGAGCCAGCTTCCGGGGCTCGCTTGGCCGCGCTGTCACTACCCGGCGCGGCCTCCTACTAACACCTCGCGGGTTGCCTGGGCTCCGCTCCAGGGCTGGGGGGAGTATGGAGGACGGGAGAGGAAAGAGAGCATTGAGAGGGAGAGGCAGGAGCCCCGAGGGGTGGGACTTGCTAGAACCCCACCGACCCATCCCCTCCTGGAGTACATCCGGCGAGCGAAACTTGGTTCCCGGACTCCCGCCTCCTCCAGGTCTCCAACCGGTGTAGTCGTGGCAGGGCGAGCGTCAAGTGCCCCACTGCGCAGGCGCGGAAATAATTCTCAACACCCTCTTACTTTAACCCAACTATTGGCTGTTCTGGGCACAAACTGGCAAACGCAACATCCAATCCGAGAGTGCCTCGAATTGCTCCGCCTATCCTCCTCCCGGAAGTTGACTACTGCCGAATCCAATTCAGCGAGGCCGCGCCAGCAGCCAATTGGGAGAAGGGAGGGGCGAGTTGGCGCCGCCAAGGAGCCAATGGCAGGCGACGGAGGATAACGCTGCGGACATGGCGGCTGTGGTCGAAGAGCTCGCGGACGTGTCGGGCTTCTCCGTAACCTCAGTCGGTGCCCAGGGTGCGGAGCTGCTGCCTTATTAGTATTCTCACCCACGAGGCGGCGCAGCGGGCCCCTGGGGAGAGCCAGCATCTCGGCCATGGCTTATCACTCGGGATACGGAGCCCACGGTGCGTGGGGCGCGGGGCGGGTGGGACGCGGCCCGACCGGCCGGAGGAGGGTCGGCGGCGCGGCCCTCTCACCCCGAGGGAGAGGGGCAGCCGTGACCGCTCCCCAGGGCGGCGGGTGTCTTTCGGGTTTTCGCCCTGTGCGACTCAGCAACGCGTCCCGGACTTCGCCCTCTCGGCCCAATCCCGAGATCGGGCGGTGACAGCACAGCTGGATTGCCCATGCTAGACCAGCACAAACGGAGTCTGCCTCCAGAACTTTCTTTACCTGTCATGACCCTGGTAGGGGCCCTCACCACTGCCCAGGGCCTTTGGGTACTCAGCTGTCTTCTTTCCCACTCTTGTTTATGCGGGATGCCTTCCCAGTTATCTTCTCCACCTAGTAAACTTCTACTCACTCTCCCAAGGCTCAATTCAGAGATCACTTCCCTTGAGAAGACCCCCAGAAGCCCCCAGGTGGGCAACCACTTCCAGGTGCTGCCCTAGCTCTTTCTTTGCCTACATTTAACACCTCTGGGAAAGGGTCCTTCTTCAGAGTTCTTTCTGGATTACCTATCCCCATCCAGCATGTATTTCACTAACTGATTGCTTGGTGCCCCCAGGACCCATACAGGGCTGCGCAGTCTGGGGAGGGGGTGGTGGTTTGGGCTCATGCTTGGTATTCCTGTCACCTACTCTAGTACCTACAAACCCACAGGCTCCAAGCACAGGGCCCGGGCAGCTCCAGATCCCCCTCCCCTCTTCGATGACACAAGCGGTGGTTACTCCAGCCAGCCAGGGGGATACCCAGCCCCAGGAGCCGACGTGGCCTTCAATGTCAACCACTTGCTTGGGGACCCCATGGCCAACGTGGCTATGGCCTATGGCAGCTCCATCGCATCCCATGGGAAGGACATGGTGCACAAGGAGGTGTGGCCTGCCCCCAGGGCAAGGGTGGCAAGATTTCTGGCCAGGGCTGGGGCATCATGGGATCCCACCTAATTGTCACAGCAGCCCTCAGGGAAGGAGCACACCCTGGAGCACCCTGAGGTTTGGTGTGCAGCTTGCCCACAGCCTCCTCTCTCCTCTCCCAGCTGCACCGTTTTGTGTCTGTGAACAAACTCAAGTATTTTTTTGCTGTGGACACAGCCTATGTGGCCAAGAAGTTGGGGCTACTGGTCTTCCCCTACACACACCAGGTGAGCTGCCTACCAGGTGAACTGGCGGGGCCCCGTGCCTCCCTCATCCTTTCCCAGAGTTTGGCCTCCAGACCTCAACGCCCTTTCTTCTCTTCTCATCTTTTACTCCTGACCTGGCCGCCGCCGCTGCCGCCAGAACTGGGAAGTGCAGTACAGTCGCGACATGCCTCTACCACCACGGCAAGATCTCAACGCCCCTGACCTCTATATCCCCAGTGAGTCTTTCTTTGACTGGGGCTGGGAGTTGTGGGGGGACCTGTGCCTCGAGGCACCAGTGAGAAGAGAGAGGCTCACGCGTTGATTCAGCATCTGCTTTTGGTGCTTTTGTGTGTGGCGGTTGCTAGACGCCAGGTAGGCGAGAGTAGGGGGACCAGTGAGGAATTTCCTGGCCGTGCCTTCAGTGCCCTCAGGGTGTTCCCTTTGGAGACCTTCTTGCCTCTTGACTGGGACCATGTCCCTCTCCAGCCTGGAGCTCTGGGTTTAGACCTGGCCCTGCAACTTCCAGCTATGGGACCTCAGGCTGGCTACTTTTATTCTTCCGGAAACCAGGAATAACAACAGTCTCTACCACAAAGGATTGCCGTGGAGCTTCAGTGAGGTGATGTGTGCTCAGCAGGAAGCACACTTTAAATCATTACTGTCATTGTTGTTACTTACCCCCCAAGTCCTGCTCCAACATTTCCTCCTCTGAGGAAGTGATCACTCCCTTCTGGGCTCCCATAACCGCCCGTCCACCTGGCACATGGCACGGGGTCAGGCCGCCCACGTTGTCTAGCGGCTGGCAGACTCTGCATTTGACTCCTCTCTGTCCCGGGGCCTGTACAAGGCGAAGCCCGTGGTGGGTACCCTAGAGTAGGGGTGAGTGTGCCCGGGTCAGCCCTCAGAGGGGTTGCTAGGGCAGCCAGTGCTAGTGAGGGCAGCCAGTCAGCCCAGTTGCTCTGGGAGGGCCACAGCTTCTTCCATCCTTCATTCCATTTTCTCTCAGAGCCACCTGGTAAGGCAGGAACTGCCATCTCTGTTTTCCATGTTGAAGCCAAGGATCAGAGAGACTCGAATCTCTTTGAAGCCACGTAGCTCATAGGTGATAGAGCTGGCTCCTGACTCCAGACCCTGCTCTTTGGTGGGCGCATCAGTTCTGGTGCTTCAGGGGGCAGGGAACAGGGCTGAGGAGTTACAGTTGCTGTGAAAGCCCAGCTCCCACTGGCTCTGAGCTTTTGTGCAAACAGCAGAGGTAAACCCGGAGCCCTCTATGTGGGCAGGATGGCCAGAGCCATGGCCAGTGCCAATGGCCAGACGCAAGAAGAAGGCATCCTCATGGCCTGGACTCCAGGAACAGCCCGAGTTGTCTTCAAGCCTGTATTTTGGTCCTATAGTCTTGTGTGAGATCAGTTTGGCCCCTGCCAGCTCATCTAGGATTAGCAATGGCCTTGGCCTGTGGTGTAGTTAGAGTCACAGCAGGAAGCTGGTAAATTTCCTAGCACAGGGATAGGGAAGGAGGCAGCTTGGTGGTCCTGAGAGAAGGGTCAGGTAGCATTTACACAGGGAGAGAGAGCTGAGCAGGCAGGGTATTGGGGAGCTGACTATGGAGGCTGAGCATGAGGGGATATGCAGGGAAGGAAGTATAGGGAGAAGGTGGGGAGTGTAATGGCCTCAAATGCCTAGTTAGGGGGTTCTGATTGAGGAAAACAGGCTGACGGCATCTCTCTGGCTCTTGGCAGCAATGGCCTTCATCACCTACGTGCTGTTGGCTGGGATGGCACTGGGCATTCAGAAAAGGTCAGTGCCAAGGCCCTCCTCCGTTCCTACCAGCTTTCCCTCCTGACTGCTCTCCTCACCTCCCCAGGGGACCTGTGGCAGGTCCTAAGCCCACCCCATGTCCTCAGGCTCAACCTGCCAAACAGGATGGCTGGTGTCTGAACTCACCCCCACCCCCACCCCTACGTGGCCACAGGTTCTCCCCAGAAGTGCTGGGCCTGTGTGCAAGCACGGCGCTGGTGTGGGTCGTGATGGAGGTGCTAGCCCTGCTCCTGGGCGTCTACCTGGCCACCGTGCGCAGTGACCTGAGCACCTTCCACCTGCTAGCCTACAGCGGCTACAAATATGTGGGGTGAGTACCCCTGCACTCTTCTGCACTCGTCTCGGGAACTGTGTACCCTTGTTAGATCAAGAATGTATGGAGAGCCACTCCGGGAACACAGGGGAGAAGGGCCTTGAGCTGGGGTCGTGAAGAAGGTCTCAGACCCAGGTGCTAGGGCTGAGTCCTAGGCCTGCCGGATTCATTTTGAGTCTAGGACCCTGTGGGGATAGATTGGAGATAAAGGGCCCCAGAGGTGGTGGTCAGGGTCTAGGCTGGGTGGTGGGGCCGGTCTCAGGCCTGGATCCTTGGAAGGTCTCCAGCATCTTCTTTCTCCTCTCCCCCCACCCCTCCCAACACCCCACACCCCTGCAGGATGATCCTCAGTGTGCTCACAGGGCTGCTTTTCGGCAGCGATGGCTACTATGTGGCACTGGCCTGGACTTCGTCTTCACTCATGTACTTCATCGTGAGTCTGGGGCTGCCCCTCCCGCCTCTTCCCCCGGGGTTGGAGCTGGGGCCGAGCCTCCCCATCCTGGCACAGCTTCAGCTCTCTCCTTTCTTCTAGGTGCGCTCTTTGCGAACAGCAGCCCTGGGCCCCGACACTATGGGGGGCCCAGCTCCCCGGCAGCGTCTCCAGCTCTACCTGACTCTGGGAGCTGCAGCCTTCCAGCCCCTCATCATATACTGGCTGACCTTCCACCTGGTCCGGTGACCTTTGGCTCCCACTGGCACTGATTTTTCCATACATTGAAGATTTGATTTCCTTGATTGTATTTGACCCTCGTTCCTGGGGCCTGAGGTGGTGGTGGTGGTGGTGGGAGGGGGGGTGGTCTCCATTGCCCAGGGTTTATCAGGCTCTAGGGACCCAGGGGTAGGGCTTCCTGGAGTTGGTGGTCTTGATACTGCTTTGAAAGGCAGATGGAAGGGTTTTAGCAGCAATAGCTGTTTGGCTGTGACGAGGAAAGTGAGGACAGAAGGGAGCAGCTGCCAAGGAGACCTCGAAGGCCTCTCTGATCCATCTGAGGGGGTCCCTGGAGGGTTCGATGGGCCAGTGGTTTGAGCCTCTGTCCTGAGGATTTAGCTCAGGGCTGTCCCCTATAAGTCCCTTTGCCCCCATGTCCTCTTCAAGCCTTTCAGGAGCAGAACTGGGGCCCACGTGTTTGCAGTAGTTTATTCATATTTTGTCACAAATGGCCGGGGAGGGGGTGCCGGACTCCTCCAGGCAACATAGAAAATAGGTCCAAGAGACAGGACAGGCTGGGGTTGGGGCAAGTGGGAATGGGGAAGGGGGAGATCTGGAGAGAGAGCCTGGGGGAGGGGAGAGGGCAGACTAGGGGTGGGGCTGCCCCCCTGCTGAGCCTGCTCATTCCCGGTGTGGGTACCCCCCCACCTGCAGGGGGAGCCTCAGGGTGGGGGTGGAGGGGGGTGGCCTAGAACTTCCAGGGTCAAGCCCTGCCCGTTGGCAGGGCCCGTGTCCCTCCCCCCCCCCACCGAAGTGGACAAGGCTGGAGGTTCCACCCCTTCCAAGACTGACTGCCATGCCTACAGGCTGGCAGAGGAGCCCCTGCCCCTATTTAGAGCTCTGCCCAGCCCTAGTCCAAGGGGAGGGGGCTCTGAAGGCGGGAGGTCCCCGCAGCAGCAGTTTGGGGGGGGCGTGGAGAGGAGGCTGGGGGCACCAGTGCCCCCTCCCTCCCCGGGGCTGAGGCCTCTGCGGCCGAGGGGCAGGGCTGGGGGTGCACAGGCGTCCGGTCCATTCTGGGCTTGCTCCCTGGCCGGCTTCCCCCTTAGAAACTCACCAACGTATAAACCATACTGTGGGGAGATGAGGCAATGAGCCAAATCCTGAGTAGGCCCAGCTACTGGCCACCCCCCCATCATACCCTGGGTTGCCCTCAGTCCTCAAGGGAAAAAGGCAGAAACTTGGGGCCCAACCACCCCTAGGATTGGAAGCATGGGACCTAGAGCATCCCTTCCCTGACTTCTGACTGCCATGAGCAGGGCCTCCTCACCTGTACAGGTAATAGAAGAAGGAGAGCAGGTAGAAGGCGAGTTTGCACCAGGACTCCTTCTGGCAGTAGTTGAGGATGTCAGCATTCATGATGGAGACCGCATCATACATGACCTCGGAGCCATCCGCAGGACGATGGAAGTACCTGGGGTGAAGGAGGGGCCTGAGCGCCCACCATCAAAGCGTCCACCCCCATCTTGCCCCTGCTTCTCCACCTCACTCCCCCACGCCCCACCAGGACAGTTTCCAGAGGTGGGAGTGGAGGGGGATGCTGCGGTCCTCACCTCCAGAGGTGGTAGAAGAGGAGGGGGATGTTGAGGCCCAGGGTCACCCACTCTGCTGCACACAGAAACATCAGACAGAAGAGGCCGTGGATGGAGTATTCTGGGACCACCAGCTGGGGAGGGAGGATGAGAGGTCAGCTGCCCGGTGCCAGGACAGACCCCAGCTTCAAGGGCACAGAGGGGAGCTGGGATTCGGGAGGTGCCCCCTTCCCCACCGTGACCTTGGGATTAAAGGGGTCTCTAGCCTCCCACTCCTTCCCGGTGGCAGAGCTGATCAGGCAGGTCCCAGAGGGGTAAGGCCCTGGTGCGGGTCACAGGAGAGTAGGGCTGAGCTGGGCTAGAAGCCTCCTGCTACCAGCCCTGACACTAACCTTCCTCAGGAGGCAGCAGATGCGTTCGATGTTTTTTAAACGCTCGCGCTGTAGGGGGAGGAAAAGGCCGCCATGGGGGAGGCGGAGGAGCGGGCAATAGGGGCGCCCCCCCCCCCCCCCCCCCCCGCCGCCACCGCCACCGCCGTCCCTACGTCCCCGGCCGACCTGCACGTGGCCGCCAGGGGGCGCCAGAGCAGCTTGCGGCAGGGCAGCAGCCGCGCCGTCCCCATGGCAACCGTCGCCATGGAGGGACCTTCACCCGCGTCTCCACGGCAACGGCCCAGAGCCTGGCAACGGCCGCTCCGCCAGGAGGAACCCGAGCCCTGAGCCCGCGCCAGGTGTTTGCTGGGGGCGGGGACAGACAGGAAGGGGCACAGCCGCCGGTCCCCCCCTCACACCCCCTTCTTCCCGTTCCCCACCCACCCCCCTTCGCCTGCGACAGATGGAAAGACAGACGGACGAACACACCTCAGCACAGCACATGTATCACTTACTGCCCGCGCTGGGTTCCCCTGATCGATGGGGTTCTTGAAGTCGGTCCGCAGCTCGTCAAAGGCTATGATCTGGGAGAGGGGCGTGTGCCCGTCAGGGCAGGGGCAACAGTTTATGAGTCCCCCACCCACCCTTCTGTGGGATAGGAATTCACACATGGGGACTGGACCAGATGGAAGCTTGCTGCACAGGTGGAGAAACTGAGGCTGAGGGAAGGGCAGGGCCTGGCTCAAGGTCACACAACAGTCTGGAACAGAGTCCTAGTGTGCTAATGCCCAAGTCAAGCCATGTTCACGATGCCTCCACCCAAAACATTCCAAGAGATGGTGTCTTAATCTGCCCTGTGCTGACCACTGGGGCCCCAGAAGCCTGGGGCAGAGCCCTTGCTTGAGAGGACCTCATATGCTTGGGAGGACTGTGAACTATATTCCAGGGTGATCAGGACTACTGGGGTGCTTGGTCCAGCGTTAGAAGCGATGGGGGGGGGGTGGTCAGGCTGGACTCGGAGTGGGTATTCGGTGAACAAATGGGGGAAGGGAGTCCAAACATCAGGGACAGCAGGTACAAAGGCAGAAGGTTGAAAGACTAAGGAACATTCAGGAAGCTGCAGATTTCATGGGGCCAGAGTGAAAAGTGGGAAGGAAGATGGGAATGTGAGAGATGGGCTGCAGATGCTGTAAGCTCAGACCAGATGTTTGGACTTTAATTCTAAAAGTAATGGGAGCCATTGAGGGGTATAAAGCAGCAGAGTAGGGCGGTCAGGCTAATGTTTTAGGATTGATGAAGCAGGAGGTACACATTGGCTAACAGTCCCACCAAGACATACATGACGCTTACTCTATGCCAGCAGCTTCATGTTTACTAACTCATTTAATGCTTGCAACAACCTGATGACGTAGGTACTGCCATATCCATTCTGCAGATAAAGAAACTGAGACTGGTTAAGTGACTTGTCCAAGGCTACACATAGCTAGTCAGTGGTAAGAATGGATTCTAACCCAGACTCCAGAGTTAAAATTCTTAACTGCTTAGGCCAGGCCAGAGAACTGTTGGGGGTGGGTGGGGGGAGGACTCACGTTGATAGTGATCTGAGTGAGGAGAATGGCAGTGAGGGTGGAGAGGTGTGGACGGATTCCAGAGCTATTTAGAAGCCAGACTCCAGAGGGCTTGAATGGCAGCGGAGTGGAGGCAGAGGGGCCCAAGTTGCCTTTGGGTGTTCGGGCATCTGGTAGATGGCAGTGTCCTCATTGGGATGGGGAACTCCTGGGAGGAACAGGTGTTTGAGGGGATGATGGGACAGACCTGGGTGGGGGGTGGGTGGGTGCAGCTAGCATGGGAAGAGGTCTGGAAGAAAAGCCTTCTGAGATCCCCTCCTCTCAGCACCAGCCCTAGGACGAGGCACGCACAGGGCCCACACCCCCAAGCATCTCAGACCCCAGACGGCTTGGAGGGAGAGAACATGGGCTTCCTGGAGGGAGCTGGGCCATCTGGAGCAGCACCCCTCTCCCCATGAACTCTGGGTAGCCACCTGCCCGCCAGACACAGCAACAGGGTCCAGCAGGGAGCGGAAGGGTGCCGTCTGTCTGCCCCAGAGCTGGCACCACCAGCAGGCAGCGGGTGTCATGCCTCCCACCCCCCAGGCTGCCTGGCGCTGACTCAGCCCCCTGGAACAAACAATCCCCCACGATGACAGCTGACACACGTCAGTCACCATCAGGGATGCCTAGCAACCAGTGGGGACTGGGTCAGGGTCTGGGGTGGGATCTGGGGTCCTGCCCTGGAAGTTTCTAGTTCTTACCAATTTGGATTCAGGACCACACCTCCTATGCCCATCCCCCAACTCCCTTAGTAGGACATGTTCCGGGCACTATGATGTAAATACGACAAACCCATTTTGCCCACAAGGAAACAAACAGACCTAGCATGGGTGACTTGCTAAGACCGCCCAATTAAATAGTTAAGTGAACACAGTGCTTGACACATAATAGGTGCTCAATAAATATTTGTTGAGCCCTTTCCCCCAGCCTAGGAGCCCCACAAGGGCAAAGCCTGAGTCTTATTCATCCTTGACTCCCCCCCAGCTGCCTAGAGCCTGGTTGTCTCAGTGCTTCCTATTGACACAGGTGTGTTGAATGGAGGGCTGCTCCGAGTGGTCCCTAAGGATAGGGACCACCAGAGGGTCTGCGGGAGGCCTCTGGGTGGGCAGGGGTGTGGAAAGGGGCTTCTTGAATTCCAGGAAACTTTCTCCCAGGA
The DNA here is from genome assembly GCF_016509475.1 of Prionailurus bengalensis. Classification (NCBI taxonomy): domain Eukaryota; kingdom Metazoa; phylum Chordata; class Mammalia; order Carnivora; family Felidae; genus Prionailurus; species Prionailurus bengalensis. The sequence continues at coordinate 109,797,186 of NC_057346.1, read as the reverse complement.
GCTGTTTGGCTCTGTGTTCCCAGCCTGCGACCCTCAATTTCTTCCAATCTACAGGACCCCAGCCCTCCTGTCCCCAGACCACACATAGGATTGTCCACTGCCCTGGGATGAGATAGGAGAGATGGAGATGGAAAGGGGGGGGGGGGTGCAGTATGGAGGCAGAGAAAGAGGAAGATAAGAAAAAGCAACTAAGAGACCCACAGAATGAGAGAGAGAGAGAGAGAGAGAGAGAGAGAGAGAGAGAGAGGCACAAAGCCAGGCTTAAGGCTGGAGATGGGGGGTGGTGCATGTTGTAAAGTGCCTGTAGGGCCTCACTCCTCACACAGGAAGGGTGCAGAGTCCACGGAATCCTGATGTCAAGGAGACAGGCAGCTGCAGGGCAAGGGGGATTGTGAAGGGAGAGCTTGGTCAAGGGCCAGGGAGGATCCGGGGCCAGGCAGCAGGTCCCGGGAAAAGAGAGAGGAAGTGGGGAGACCAGGAAGGAAGCAGGTGAGGTATGAGGAGGAAGCGATAGGAAGGAAAGAAGGGGATACGGGGGGAGAGACTGGAGAGGGTGAGGGAATCCCCCTAGAGAGGATGGAGATCGGGAAGACATGTCTTGGTCATGGGAGCAGAGGATGCCGAGATGGACGGGCCAGCGCTGACCGAGACGGGCAGTCCTCATTGAGGGGATCGGGGTGGGGGCCACAACCTCCGAGGGCTGGAGGAGGGAGGGTGGTCAAGGGCCCCAAACAATGAGCTGGAGACTGAGCGATAGTTCCTGGTGAGAGGAAGGGAGCCAGGCAGAGAGGGCTGCTGAGGAGAGGGCCCCAGACAGAATGAGGGAGAGGGACTCTCTCTAAGGGGAGGTGATTAGGATAAAGGATGAGAAATGGACATTCTGAAAGATCAGGTGTGAAGCCACACCAGAGTGAGAGACAGACCAAAGGGGGCACACTAGACAAAGGGGAAAGTGGGCAGGAAGAGGAGGGGAAAAGGAGAAGTGGGGAGGAAACCTGCTGAGAGGAAGCCGGTAAAGGAGGGGGCAGGGAAGCCCGAGGGGAGCTGGTGGTGGGGACTAGATCTCTGGGGCCGCTTAGAGCCAATCGCAGCTGGGTCAGGGAGGTGAGTGAGAGGGAAAGGGTTAACAGGCTCTGCGATCCGTGGGTCCTGTAAACAGATGCAGTTGCCATGGCAACCGGCTCCATCACTCCTGGCTGGAAAAACCCACAAAGGGGGGGCAAGCAGACAGACAAACTGCCCGACAGACAAACGGGGGCGACTGGATTCGGGGGTAGGAGAGAAGGGAGCAAGAATCCCAGAATTCTGCCCCACTCCCCAAGACGGCATGGGGCAGGGGAAGGGGGTCAGAGACCAACTGACATACCCACAGACAGGCGGGGGCGGCGGAGGAAGGGGGCTCCGGGAAGGAAGCCGACGACGGGAGGGGGTGTTCATGGGGGCGAACAGAAGCCGACCAAAGGGGGATAGAGGAGACGAGGCTCCAAGTTTCCCCAGGCCCTGAGCCCATCCTCCCGGACCCTCCCGCTCTGTGCGCCCCCGGTCCCCCACCCCGCCCCCAGCCCCAGCCCGGCCTTACGTGCCAGATGACAAAGAAGATGAGGGAGGCGCACAGCACCAGGGTGAGCATGTAGCAGAACGCGGCGAAGGTGAACGCCATGGCCCCCGCGCCGGGCGGCGGCCCGGGGGGCGCCAGCGCGGGGCCCGGGCGCAAGGGGACGCCCCCCGGTCCGCGTTTAGGGCCGGCCGGGCATGGCCCGCAGGCCTCGGGGGACGCGGGCGGCGCGGCCGGGACCGGGGCCGCGGGGCCGTGGGGCGCGCGGGGCGCGGGCCGGTGGGCTCTGGGGGCGCGTCCGCTGCCGGCTGCCCGGGCCCCGATCGCTCATCCTGCGATCCCTCGCCCGCGGCTCCCTCGCTCTCCAGCCCGCGAAGCCGGCGGGGCGGAGCCGGGGGCGGGGCCGCCGTGCTAGCGGCCTCGGGCGGGGCTGGGTCTCCGCGCGCCCCTCCGCTTGCAAAGCCCGGCCCGGGAGCCACCTCCCCGCCCCAACCTCAGGGACACGTAGGCACGGACGCACATCTCTGGCAAGTGCCCGCCCCCGCCCCCCGCGTCACACAACGAGCTCGGTCCACTCGGACGAGCACACACACACACCCCTACCCTCACATACATGTTTTGTACTTTGGCCGCGAGGCCAGGCTAAGAGGTCTTAAGTGGGAGGAACTTGGCACTGGGGAGGGGGGGGGGGGACACACCTGGCTTGAATCCAGGGTAAAGCTGGGAGACGGGCTGAAGGGGATGCGGGCCAGGCATGATGGGGCACATCTGCGGCCCAACCTCACAGCATGGATGGATGTGCGCCTGTGTGGGTGTTGGCGGCGGCTCACCAGGTACTCGCCGATGTCCGCCTGCCTCCCTTGCAGCCGGAACCGTGCTGGGCCCGTAGGGACACACCACAGAAGCAAAAGCAGGCAGCCCTCCTGGCTTTAGGAAGTGGGTCAAGGGCTTTCAATAGCAACCCCAGGACACACAGCCCAAGCCAGGACCCCTGTACTGCCAGCCAAGCCCAGGGCCCCAGCTCCATTTCCCCACCCCAAGACAGCTCCCGCCACAGACCACACTCAACCACCACAACTTCCTTGCAAAAACCCTCGGCTCACCGGAGGGCCAGTGGAAATTTATTTATTTTTTGTCCTTTCTGTCTTTCCCCAAGTGGCTTTTCCTTGCAAAATGCCTGACATGACACCAGAGGGGAACCTGGGAGTGGGGGGCACCCCAGGGACTTAAATACAAGCTGGAGGGCAGGGCACAGATGGGACAGGCGAGAGACAGCACAAGGGACATGGCTTCTCAGGTAGAGACCAAAGGTTTGTTTTTCTGCAGGAAGAAGCTGTGCCAGAGGGCAGGGGGCTAGGATCCCGGTGGGGGGGGGGGGGGGAATGGGGAGGCCCTCAACCCTGGGTTTGCACCCACATTCCCCAGAGGAGAAGCAGCACCAGGGTATGAGGACCTGCCCTCATAGGTTTCCAAGAACAGAAGGGGGAGAATAAGCCAGATGTGCTGCCTCAGGGACAGGGAGGTGCTGGCAGAGTGAGGGTTAAGGCTGGCGCCCGGCCTCTGGCACGGTGGGCCTTCCGCCTCTGCCTGCCTTGGGGACAAAGGGGCACGGTGGGCAGGCAGCACATGGGCCTGGCTCTGGCAGGGCAGGGGGTGGCAGGAGCAGGCTCCCTCTGGGCTCAAGACACAGGCCCAGCATGGCTGCCCGCCCACCTGCTCTAGATGTGCTCAGACCCCACCGCAGCTGGACGGCTCGAGCTGTGAAGTGTGGACGGGGAGGGGAGGGGAGGCAGGGAGGAAAGGGTGGGCTGCTGGGCCCCTGTGGCCCCCATGCCCTTCCTGAGGTCCAGCCCAGGGCCCTGGATCCTGGGTCCTGGATCCCCTGGTCCCATTCCTGGCCCTGGGTGCTGACTGCTGACAGGGACTGCAGCGGCCAGGGAGGCTCTCAGCTCTTGGGGAAGGGGGGGTGGGGTGGGGTGGGAAGGAAAAAGGGTAAGGAGAGAAACCCACTGCAGCATACATGGGGGGCAAGGGAAGGGAACAGAGGAGCCCTCATCCCAAAGAAAGGTGTGTGGTGGGGTACCTTTTAAAGTTACCTAGAGGCAGCAGCAGAGCAAGCCCACATCCCCACCCCAGCCAAAGGTCCTGGGTGTCCTCCCTTGGGGGCCTTGACAAAACCGGGGCTCAGGGCAGCAGGCAGATGGGCCAGAGGGAGATGGGGAGCCCAGGACACCCCAAAGCCACAGACTCAAATGCCCCAGGACAGGGAGGCACCTCCTGTCCCCTCCAGGGGCATCATCTGGAGAAGGTGCCCCCTCCTGTCCCACCCCATGTGCCCCTCCTAGCAACAGCCACCACCAGCCGGCTTCACGGGGGTGCTGTCAATCTTGAGGTTGGGCCGCTCACCCCCTGAGGCTGCCCCAGGCCCCATCCGCTTTTTGATCTCAGCAGCCATGGTCATGAATGCCTGCTCGACATTGGTAGCGTTCTTGGCACTCGTCTCCAGGAAGGGGATGCCCAGAGAGTCTGCAAACTCCTGACAAGGGGAGAAGAGAGAAGAGGAGGGGAAGGAGGGGTGAGAGGCAGCAGACACCAGCCCATCCTGGGCGGCCTGACCCAGGCCCCGCTCACCTTGGCTGTGGTGTTATCCACCACTTTCTTGGTGGTGAGGTCACTCTTGTTGCCCACCAAGAGCTTATTGACGTTCTCACTGGCATAGCGGTCGATTTCCTGTAGCCACTGCTTCACATTGGCGTAGGATTCCTAGAGGAGCCAGAATCAGAAGTTATTTTGCTCTCAACTCCCATCCCTACCCAAGGCCAGGAGAACCAGGGCTGTTAAAGGGGGCTTCCCTGGGCTCCTGAGAGAGGCAGGAGCCCTGAGAGCTCAGGGAACCAGACAGAAGAAGCTTTCTCCTCCAGGTTTAGGTATCCTCTCTGATGCCCTCCGTCTGAGACCCCCAAAGCCAAGTCTGGCACCAGCTATCTGCTAACAGCCCCAGTACATAAAACAGCCCAGGCCTAAGGGCCAGCCAGCTCTGCTTCATGCTGTTGGTCTCTCCCTGAGACACAGAAAAGGTTGAAAACGCGCAGGGAGCAAATAACAAAAGAGAGACCAGAGAGGAGACGGAAATGGAGGGGAACAGGTTAGCAAAGTTCCCATGGTGGCCTTAAAATCCCTGTAAGGTCTGAAGTCTTACAGCCCAATGGTAGGTGGAGGGTCCTCGCAGAGGAGACCCTGGCCTATTGAGAGAGACACATACCCGGGAACAAGGCCAGACATGCATTCTGCTTCTGGCACCAACAGCCTCCTCGCTCAGACCAGCCTTCCCAACAGCTGGCCACTCCCTTCCCCCTACCCCTGGCTCACAGACAAAGACAGATCTTCAGGAACACGCGTGAGCCAGAGCCACTTTCCCCTCTTAGGAATCAGAACGTGGGGGGCTATCCCACTGGACTCAAACTTACACCTCCTGCGTGTCCTAGGCTGGGGCCCTGTGGACAAGGATGGGACACATACCTAGGTCCTACCCTAAGGCACTCAGGAGACAGTGGAGGACTAGAGCAGGACACACACGATGGCAAGACAGGGTGAGGAGCGCTGTAGGGATGGAAGGCAGGAGCCGCTGCCGCCCTAGGACTGCTTCTGCCCAGAGAGACTGCAGCTGACCTACGTCCGAAGGTACAAACTGGCCTTGTGTGGAAGCAAGTGGAGGAATGGGAAAGGTGCGAGGGGAGGAGATGACACACACCAGGTCAAGGAATGGGGTAGGGGGGTGAGGGGGCGCAGTGCCTTTGGAGAGCAGGGGGAAGCTGAAGGTTGCTGGCTACAGGCCCCGGGCACAGAAGGAAGGGGAAAGGAGGCAGGCCAGAAGATGGAAGGTCTTAGCTTGGCTGAATCTAGACAAGCAGGAGCCCACGAGAGTTTTCTCAGGAAGGGAGCAGCAGAAGCACACCTGTGTTCTGGGAAGACAGTCCAGGTAGGAGTGTAGAGGCCAGTTCAGCCTGGTGAGAAGATGGAGACCAACTGGGAGGTGGCTGGAATATTCTAGGGAAGAAATGTGCGCCCTGAGCCAAGGAGTGAGGCAAGGAAGAGTGCAGGATTCAGAGTCAAGACCATCCTGGGTTAAGTCCCCAGCTCTGCCAAATATTTACTGTGAGACCCTAGATTTGTCACCTGACCTCTCTGAGCTTCAACTTCCTCACTTCTATAAAACAGTATCTCCCGATGGGGCTGTTGTGAACATGAGATAATGAATGCAGGCCTGTCTCATGACAAGTGCTTAATTAGCAGGAGCTGCTATTATCCTCATCACTGCTATTATTACAAGGGAATGGACCTGAGAAAGAAGACAGTGAAGAGAACTGGGGGAAGGAAGAGTTTTCTGGTCAGACCAACAGGAACTCTGTTACAAAGATGGGGTTGTGGGAGATAGCACGGGGAGAGACAGTGAGGGCCGTGCTGGATACACTGAGTTCTGAAGATGATCCGGAGCTGAGAGGTTGGCTAGGGGAAGGGAAGGGTTGGCTTGGAAGCCAAGAACCCTGGTTCAAACACTGGCTTTGCCCTTTCTGGCTATGAGACCATGGGCAAGTTACCTAACACCTCCCTAAACGTATCTCAGCCAGAAAACAGGGACCCCAGCACTCAGTTCACTGGACAAAGTGCCAGCAAGGCAGAACACAGAAGAAAAGACCCACAGTGATAGCCGTTTGCACAGGACTCACAGAACATAAGACAGGAACCAAACCACAAAGCGGCCAGACCCATGCAGGGAGAGTCAAGAAACACAAGATGAGGATGGGGGCAGGAGGTGGTAGTACAGAGCAAACCTGTAAAAATTCACTCAAAAGAGAATCTAATGCAGCAAAAGGTAGGCGAGCTGGAGATAGTAAACTTTCCAAGGAGAGGGAAGAGAATGAAGGTAAAAGCCATGAAAGGTCAATCAGGGCAAGAACTGAAATGAGGTCATGTGACTTGGCAGCTAGAGGTCCTTGGCGACCTCTGTCTGAGTAGAGCACAGTTCACCCACAGCCTGTTGTCCAAAAGACATCATGAGTTCCCAGTGAGCCCAAGGGCCCAGCTGCCCTTCAGAGCGGGAACTCCTCCAGGCCCAGGGCTGATATAAGCATCTCCATGTGCCCAGGACCAGGCCCCCCACTAAGCAACAAGGTTTAGTTGAAAGAACAAAGGCGGCAGAATCAGGTTTTCTGTCTGTCACTTAATGAACTGCGTGGCCCCAGGCAAGTCTCCTCACCATGCTGACCCGTTTCCTCATCTGTAAAGTGGGAACCTAATGCAGACTCCTTTAGAGTGTCATGAGACTGTGGCAGGTTCTCTAAAAACTATAAGGTATGGTGGGACTGTTTCAGGTTCTAATGCCACCACTGCTGCCAGTGACACATGACTAATGCTGCCACAGCAGATACTGGGCTTCTACCTTGGCTCACAACGTGTCCCGAGTGCAGGGCTCCCCCACCTCCTTGTCTAAAGCCCTCCGATCGCTTCTCCACAGGATCTTCACACAGGAAGCCATGGGCCCAGCAAGGCAGCTGATCGGCTGACCAAACCCCTACAAAACACAGGTGCCCCGACTCTAGAATAAGGTGGCAAGTTTGGCCAAGAGTTGTGAGGCCTGGTTCTGCAACACCCTGCAGCAGGGCCTCAGGAGGATGCACTTCTGCGGCTGCTTCCCTCCTTGTGAAATGAGTCCGAGTACAGTCTCCTTTCCAGGCAGCATCCGGAAGAGAGGATGGGAAGAGTAAAAAGAAACAAGAACCAAAGACCGGGGGCACCTGACTGGTTCAGTCAGAACATGCGACTGTTGACCTCGGGGTTGTGAATTTGACCCCCAAATTGGGTGTGGAGATTACTTAAAAAAATAAGACCTTTGGAGAAAAAAAAAAAGAAAAAAAAAAAAGGGAACAAAGATCCAAAACTGAGGAGGCAAAGCCGGGAATGTGGCCCCAGGAGTACCTACCTGGTCGGTGACATCGTACACCACAATGATGCCATGAGCCCCCCGGTAGTAGCTGGAAGTGATGGTCCGGAACCGCTCCTGACCAGCTGTGTCCCACTGAAAGAAAGTAGGAGAGAAGGGAAGGACAGGTCAGCTCTGGGCCACGTGCCGAGAACCCCGTCCCAAGGCGGCTGCCCCTGCACCAGGGACTGGGAAGAGCAACACTCACGATCTGAAGTTTGATGGTTTTGCCATCCAGCTCAATGGTTCGGATCTTGAAGTCCACCCCGATAGTGCTGATGTAGCTCTCTGTGTATGTGTCATCCTGGAAAAGCGGGGACCAGTGAAATGGCCTGGGTGAACAGGGCCAGGGCCCATCTGGAAAACCTCCCTCCAGGTCTCTGCCCCCAGCTGAGCTTGTAACTGCCAAGCCCCCACTCTCAGCACCCCAACCTGCCAGCCCTGTGTCTTTCATCCTTGGGGTCTAAGGTCTTGCAACTACTGGGCTCTGGGCTGTCCCCTCTCCCTCCTGCCACCAGCCAGGACCCCAGATGGACGGTATGGGAGGCTTCTTACTCACAGCAAACCGCAGAAGCAGGCATGACTTGCCCACGCCCGAATCACCAATCAGAAGCAGCTTAAACAGGTAGTCACTGGCAAGAAAGGATGGGAAGACGTGAAGGAAGGCAAAGAGCCCACCCGCCCCGCCATCCTGCAGTCACAACTACGACACTCTCCCATGCCGTGAGGCTTGCCTTGGTTTAGAGTATTAAGGTGCTCACAAGATCCTCCCGCAAGTCCTGGGCAGGGGAGGGCGGACCACCGCCCATATTACAGCTGGCCCAAAGGACTGTCTAAATTCCCACCCTACAGGGAAGGAAACTGAGGCACGGAGAGAAACATGACTTGCCAAGGATCACAGTCATTAAGGGGAAAAAGCTGGACATCCTTTCCCGACTCCTGACAGGCTCCATGGTCTCGCGGCCAGTAGGGACCATCTAGGGAATCCCCCACACTTCCCTGGGGCCCACGTGGCTTGGCAGGGGAGGCCCCAGAAGTGGAAGCTAGGGCCCAGCCTAGAACTTAAGTGAACCTCTATGTAAGGAGCCTGGTAAGAAGAGGTGGTCAACAAGTAGCAACGAGAGCAGTTAAACGGCACTGAGTTCCTAAGTGTGCCTGGCCCTGGGCGGAACACTTGAGACACATCATCTCGTTTAAGCCTCACAACAGCCCTGTGAAGCGGACGGTGTGATTCCCAACTAATGAGGAAACCAGAGGTCAGAAGAGGGAAGTGTGACTTGCCCTAAGTTACACAGCTGTTAACTTTAAGACTGGAAACCAGGTTCAGACTCCAAAGTCTCTGTGAGAGCCTGCTGGTTCCCTTCTGTGTCCCTGATAAGCCAGCTCAGAGCTTCACCCTTCCCCAAGGAAATCTGAGGCCTGGATCTGGAGGAGAAAAAGCAAGTGGCGGAAGAGGAAGAAGGTAACTGACACTTGGGGAAATCTGTCAATGAGAAGTCCGGGACAGAGATGTGGGCCACCTACCCGCAGGGGGAGTGACCAAGAAGTGAGGAGAGTCTGAGATACAGAGAATCCCACTGGAAGGGAGAAACAAATGCCACATTCATCTAAACTTCACCGGCAGCGTGACGGGGAAGGGAAGGGGTGTGACGATGGCGCTGGGGGCCTGCGCAAAGGTGAGGAGAGGGCGGGAAGGGACTGGCCTCCAGGAGCGGCAGGACGGCTAGACCCAGGCAAGGGGCAAAGCGGCGGTCCCGGAGGGGAGGACCCACGGGGAGCGACCCAGCGCGGTGCCTCGAGGCTTCCCGCGCCTGACCAGCCCCTGAAACAGGATTCCGGGAGAACGGGAAGAACAGAAAGGCTGACTGTCTGACCTAAAGGGCGCCCGAGTCTGGACCCGCTCCAAAACGCCGGGACAGTCGTCAGCACCCAGACCGCCACTCTCTCAAGCAGCAGGTGGGGAAACTGAGGCCGGGAGAGACCGAGGCTGCAGGGTCACCTGACCGATAAGGCCTGGTAGGGGCCGGTGCTTCGGACTCCAAGTAGTGCTCCTCGGGGTCGCAGCGCCAGGGCGCCGGGTGCAAGAACTCGGGGTGCCGAGCCGGGGTCCGGGGGCCCCCGGGGGGAGGGGCAGGACCCGGATGTGGGGGGGGGGGTCAGCGGAAGAGGGACCCGGATGTGGGGGCGCCGCGCAGTCCTGACCCAGGCCGGACAACCCCGGTAAGCGTACAGCCCCGTACTCGGGATCGAGGCTGCGCCGGACGGCGCGGGCGGGGCTCACTCACTATTCGGGGTTCATGGCGGCGGCGGTGGCCCGCTCGGTCGCTCCCAGTCAGCTCTGCTCCGCCTCCCGTTCCAAGATGGTGGCCGCTCCGCCCCACAGGCCCCGCCCGCGACGCGCAGGCGCAAACATTCCCGACTTGGGTCTTGCTGCGTTGCTTCTCGGAACTTGTAGTCTCCTTGCTTTTCCCAACTCACCCCCGCTGCGCAGGCGTAAACCCGAGGTTGTGTCTCCTAGCTCACGCCCCATCATCGCCGCGCGATGCCTTCTGGGGCTTGTAGTTCGTTCCCCGTAGCCGTACCTGGGCTTGATGAGAGCGCCCAGGAGCCTGACTGTGTCCCCACCAGGAAAGCTCAATTTAGGGCTGGGGTTGACACGTTTCGTGTCTGCCTGGCAGAGGTGGTCATCCCTACCCTCTCAGCTCCCGGAGCTGTTAGCATTAGAAGTTCATTTATTTGGGGTTCTTGGTGTGCTGGTACTGTTAATTCAGATGCAGCCCCGGGAGGGTGTCGTCACCCACATTTTATAAAGTCGACTCTCGGTAATTCGCTCAAGGTGAAACAGCCTTGTAAGGGGAAGAGTTCAAAGACCGCTGTCTCTAGAACCTCAGAGATGAAGGTTGTTAGAAAAAACCCTGAACTTGCGAGGCCCCCTAACAAATCCGGGATAGGAGCAAAATATCTGGGCTTCGGCTGCACGGGACCGGACGTGAGAGACACACACAAACGCTCGCTCGCTCGCTCGCTCGCAGCCTCTCCCGCCCTCACCCCCAATCTAGAGACGCTAGGAGACCTCGGCCTCCGCTCCAAAACAAGCCCGGCTCAGATTCAAACGGTCTTTATTTCTACAGCAACATTTGAAAATAGAAAGCGACCGCCTCACCCCCAACAGGGACAGCCCCTCCTGCCACAGGGGGTCATCACTGCCCCTCGCGAGAAGCTGCAGGCGTGGGATGAGGCGTGGCAGGATGGCTCGACGGGCGGTGCCCGGGGCGGGGACAGGCCGTGCCTGGGCGGGGCCGGGTGGGAGGGGCAGTGCATAGGCCGGGATGCTGGGCAGGGCCCGGCGGTGAGAGGACGGGCAAGGGGAGGGCTCTCCGTCCTGGGGCACGGGGCGATGGTGGGGCTCAACGCGCCCCTGAGAGGCGAGGGGGAGCGCGAGAAGGCCCAGGGAACCCTTTGGGGAGGCGCTGCCCCCCAAGATGTAGAGCTTGGAAGATACCACCGCGCGGAATGGGAGTGATTAAGGCCTGGGCGGTACCACTAGAGGAGGACAGGGTGAGGGGAGAACCGGGGAGTACCGTGGACTGAGGGGGGGGCGCGGCCAATAACTTATTTCTCTATATACAGAAGCAACGGCCGGGGGCGGAGGACGGGGGGGGGGGGGGGGGGGGAGGAGTGCTGAAGGGACGGCAGGTGCTCAGTGTTCTTGTCTCCGGGGCCTGGGGAGGGCGGGGCGCTGTGTCTCTACCTTGGAGACCCTGGCCAGCCCCTCACGCTGGCCCTGAACCTAAAGAAGAGGGGGCCCTGCTGGATGGAATAAATAAGGGGTAGAGCTGGAGCAGACGGGCCCTGCCTCCAGGGCTTAGGGCTGAGATGACAAGGGAGGAGGTTACCCTGAGATTGAACAGAAAAGACAGGGGTCCTTGGGAAAGACACGTGGGGCAAGCAGCAGGCCCATGCGAAGGGCTGGGGATGGGGACAGTGCCGGGTGGAGGCTCTGGCAACTGGCTGCCCCTTCAGGATTAGCCCACGAGGGAGCTTCGTCGGGAGAGGTCCATGGAGCTGGAGCTGAGGGTGCGGCTGTCAGAGAAACCTGTGCCTCCAGGCTGTGGGCAGAAGGGGCAGGTGGCTCAGCTTCCTGCTGCTGCCAGTCTGTACTTCCCCGGCAGAAGGGGCCTGATCAGCCATAGGCCCTGAGCTGGGCTCCCGACCATGTCGTGGTGCTCTGACACTCCTGCCCACCTCAGCGGTTACCGTGTTGGCCCTGGCCACGTGCACATCCATCCCAGGCAGGAGCTGGGTTTCCCTCATTTGTCTTCCCTGTGTCCAGCCCAAAGCCGGGCCTGGCACAGAGCTGGAAATGTTGCTAGGTAAGTAGACGTGACTGGCAAGCTTGGCCAGTGCACAGGACATGCAGCCTTTGGGCCCTGGGGCCTGGGCTTCAGCTACCCAGTGCCCAAACACCCACCCAGCCATACCTGGACAGGCTCTTCCACACTCTTGTTGAGGAAGTTGAGAGAACTAGCCCGCTTCATCCTGAGGGGAAAGGAATGCCTGGATTTGCCCAGGGTGAATGGGGTGGGCTGGGGGAGGGGGAGACGTGGGAAGGGGGCAGGTTGGGGCTGGAAAGGGAGGCTCACGGGAAGGGAGCAGATCTGGTGGGTGGCGGAGCTTGAGAGAGACAAGGGAGTTCGTGTGGATCAGAAGCTCCTCTGGGGTTGGTGGGTTATTGGGTGGGTTCCTGAGAGGCTCACTCTGGGTGGGCAGCGGGGGGAGTGGGGGCGATCAGGGGCAGAGGCTCACCTGGGATTCGGAGGCTCCTGCGGGCCACCACCCTGCAGCTTCTTCACCAGCATCTCACTGCTCCGCCTCAGGGCATCTCGGAGCTTCCCAAAGGAGCCACTGCGCCGCAAGGAGCCACTGCCATCCTGTGGGGCAGACGTTTGTCTCTATGGCACACTGACTACACAGCCTCCTGGCCCACCCAAGACCCTAGACTCACCCCGCTCCATTCGGCTGCAGGCCCTGCCTCCTCGAGTTCAGACTCAGGCCGAGCCCCAGCACCCCCGGTCACGTCCCGGCTGCCACGGCGGTCTCCCCGTCCACCGCTGCTATCTTTCAGCAGTTCCACCACCCTGGTCTGGCTTGCAGGGTCCAGGCCCTGAGGGAGAGGCAGGGCACATCGGATGGAGCCGTGAATCCTGACTGGAACACACAGGGCCACACAGGTCCCTGCCCACACCCCTCGGGCCTGTTGCCTCACCTGCTTGCGGCTTCGGCTGGCGCAGTCCTCCAGTGTGTGTGCAGCTTCTAGCTTGCCCTGGCGCCGGTACAGGGCCCCCAAGCTGCGCAGGGTAGTGTTGACTGTGGGGCTGTGGATGGGAGAGCGGGATAGGCTCAAACTCCATGTTCCCCAGGAACCAGGCCCATCCAGCCCACATTGGGCCCTGACGAGCCATCCAGCCAACCAGGATCTCTCCCCTCCTGTGTCAAGCCCTGTGCTTGTGCTAGACTCTCCTGGCTCGGAATCACCCCAACCCCGGCCCTACGTGGGATGCTGCCACCAGGACTAAAAGCTGGGAGACCCAAGAGCAAGATAATCGGCCATCCCAACACAGAAAGCCTTTCTGGGACAGGCGGCCCGTGACCCAGGTCGTGAAAGCCTCTTGAAAGCCAAGGTGACAAAGAAGAGGTGTGTGTTCTGGGGGTGAGCAGGATGGAGTCCAGAGCCTGGACTTGGCCCCCGCTCAGGATGCTGTTTCCCTGCCAGCTGCTCTATTGCCAGCCCTGCCCCACTGTCCTCACCTGTCTACTTTACAGGCCTTGTACCAGCTGCCATATTCCCCATAGGGGGTGCTGTCCCGGCGCTTGTCCTAGGGGGAAGGAATGGTCAGCAGAGGTGGCAGAAGTCCCTCCCCTCTAGACATCCCTAGCCTCACCCTCCCTCCCCAGGCCACCCCAGCCCTGCCCATAGAGCTACCTTGCTCTCTTCCCGTTCTTCTGCGTGCATCCAGATGGGCTTGTTGTCCCCTGGGGGGAGAAAGGGGGCTGTCACCAGCCTCCCATATAGGCTTCTCCTGGTTGAAACATAGGACTGGGGTCTGGGGAGGAGGTCAGGGGTACCCAGGAAGGATCAGGGTTGGGCTTTGTTGAATGAATGAATGTATGAATGAATGAATGAATGAATGAATGAATGAATGAATGGGTGAACAAAGAAACAGACTCAGAACATTACTGACCCTCTTCTGGAGCAAAGAGATGACAGGGCACAGGCCTATGCTTGTGGGGCTTGCGATTGAGGGTTGGGGGCAGCGGATCCTTAAACACCTCAAGCCCACAGCCCGAGACATGTGCCAGGCCTAAATGATAGGCCAGGCTGAGGGATCACACGGCAGGAAATGACCAACCATGGGGGGCCAGAAGGTGGCTTCGCCGGCGGGGGGAGACATTTGGAGTGGGGCCTCATGAGGGGCAGGAATTGCCCAGCAGGGGAGGGGAAAAGACTTGGGGCCCAGGGCACGGCGTATGCAAAAGCTGCGTGTGGTACCAGCACGACCCAGGACGCCGTGTGCGTTGGGTGTGTGTGTTCACACGTGCACACAAATGGCTGGGGACCAGCCGGACCCCACGAGGGCCCGTCCAGCTGAGGTATTTACCCTGGATGCTGATGGCTGAGGGGGCCTGTGCTGCGTGAGTGGGGGGTGGGGCACAGGGTGGTCACAGACTCACCATTGACAGAGCCGAACTCCTTCTCATGAGCCCGGGTGAGGATCTCCTTGTACAGGGTCTCTGCGTCCTGGTACTTGCCCTGTTTCAGGTAGCAGGAGGCCTGGAGGGAAGCGGCCAGAGGGTGAGCAGAATGCAGGGAGCCGAGCCTTTTCCTTCCTTCCTCCCACCCCATTCGTGGCCCAGGGTACCAGGTTATTCTTGGTTTTGGCCACGTTGGGGTCATCAGGCCCGAGGCGTGTGGCATAGATCTCCAGCGCCCGCCGGTAGTAGTATTCCACCTCTTCAGCTTTGCCCTGGTTCTGGCACAGCAGGGCCAGGTTGCTCAGCTGCTTGGCCACATCTGGATGAAACTTGCCCAGGACCTGCCATGGGAGTGGGAGCCAATGGCTGGGCTCAAGGCTGGCCTGGGCCCCCACGTGCCAGCCTTGAGCTGCCCAGCCCTGCCCGCTCTCACCTTCTCCCGGATTTCTAATGCCCGCTTGCACAGTGGCTCGGCCTCTTTGTACTTGCCCCGCTTGCCATACAGAACTGCTAGGTTGTTTAACGTTGCAGCCACCTGGTGGGTGGGAAGAGTGGAGGTCAAAGACCCAGGGCGCTGCCTGGGGCAGGGGCGGCTCCCCCCCCCCCACCCCCCCCCCCGCCCTCACTCACAGCCGGGTGGTCCTTGCCCAGTGTCTTTTCACGGATGGCCAGGGCATCGTTGAGCAGGTGGGCAGCCTCTTTGTACTTGTTCTGGTCCCTGGGTGCAGGTAAAAGCATGGTAAGTAAGGGTTGTCCTCCAGCCCAAGGCCCTCCCCCTAGTGGTCTCAGATCTCCATGGTCACTCCTCTTGTATTTACCGGTGAGTGGGCATGATTATGACCCAGAGCTTCGGGAGACCCGTTCAGCCAGCAGATTGGGGCAGGGGACTTTGGACAGTTCACTCACAATTCACCAGGGCACAGAGTGCCAGGGTGTGAGCCAGATTCCCCTAGATCTGCCACCCCACCCCCACCCCACTGCCTCGTGCCCAGGGCACCTTGTTGTCTGTTCCTCAGGGCCTTTGCTCATACTCCTCTTTCTGCCAGGGGAAACGTTTCCAACACTCTCATGTTCTGGGCAACTCATCTTTCACCAAAGATCCTACTTAAGCCTTAATGCCTGGAGAAGCGGTGCTGACTCCCTGGTATCCTTAGGGTCTTCATGTGCTGCCCTGGTCCCTACTTACGCCCAAGTCTTTCTCCTCCAATGGACTAAGCCTTATTCACATCTGTAGCCCAGGTTCACAGGGGCCTAGGCATCCTGTGGACTCCGCACCCTCTGGACACATGCTCCTTCTCTCTGACCAACTGCCCAGTGGAGCTGAGTCCTGACCGTCACCAGGGCCTAAGGGTTTGTCACCAGGGCCTAAGGCTTTCAGAAAGTGTGCAGGCACTCCCATGGACGACTGTGGCCAGAGGAGCCCTCACCGATAGACCAAAGCCAGGATGTTCAGCATGGTGGCAACATCAGGGTGGTCGTGGCCCGATGTCTTCTCCAGGTCCTCGAGCGCCTGCTTGCAGAGTGGCACGGCCACCTCGTAGCGGCCCTGTGAGGCGTACTGAATCACCAGGTTGTGCAGGGTGCGGAGCCGTGCTGGGATCTCATAGCCCCCGTGCTGGGCAGCCACATCCCCTCCTCCAGGGCTGGGGGCTGCAAGGCCAAGGGCAGATAAGATGTACCAACTGGGTTGAGCTGGCACACACCAGCCATGTCTTTGACCTACCTGACATGTGGCCCTGGGCTAGTCACTTACTATTCTGCCTTAGTTTCCCCGTCTGTAGAGTGGGTAGAATCCGGGCCGCAATGCCTCAAGCTATGTGTTCTAGAGCAAGCCACCTAACCTCCAAGCCTCGGCCTCCCATCTGCAGAAGGGACACTTGACACTGTAAGCGCTGGCCCAGGGCTCAGTACTGTGCACACATCCTCCATTAACCCTCAGAGGCTTAGAGAGGGAAAGAAGCCTGTGGCCCCAGAACAACTGGCGGCAGAGCAGGACTTAAACCTAGGCTAGGCAGCTCCAAAGCTCTGAACTGTGATAACTGCTCCTCAAGGCTTAGGGGGAGAAAAGCACTTTTAAACTCTAACATGCTGGGGGGCTCAGTGTGTTGAGGGTCCGACTCTTGATTTCAGCTCAGGTTGTGACCTTATGCTTCGTTTGAGTTTGAGCTGACAGCTCAGAGCCTGGACTCTGCTCCGGATTCTGCGTCTCCCCTTCTCTCTGCCCCTCCCCCGCTCATGCTCTGTTTCTCTCAAAAAAAAAAAAAAAAATTAAAAACTCTAACATGCTGGGATGTGATGATCAGAAATGAGGCGGGAAAGAACACAGTTGCCTTTTGGTCCCTGTTTCTGGTGACCTCTGGGTCTCAAGGACAAGGAGTTTGCACAGCCCTCCCTCCCCCTGCCCCCAGAACCAGCTGTCCCTCTGCACCTGGGCTCTGCTCCTCCTCGTTGGGGAACAGGTCATCCAGAGAGTCTTTGGGGACGTCCCCCTTCTCCTCCTGGGGAGGAGGACAGAACGAGTGTCAGGGAAGGCAGGGAAGGCGGGGCGCGGCAGCCCAAGTGTCAGTGGCTGGGTCAGAGCCAGCCACGCTGCCCCTCCCCCTCCCAGGCCCCCCTGCCCGATGGCCCTAGGGGCTCACACTGGGGGATGTGTCCTCATCCAGCTTGCGGATCTGGCTCATGAACAGCAAATGCTGCTTCTCCTCCTCCAGCTGGGCCACAGCCTGCTCGCTGCGCTGCAGCTTCTGCTGTGTTCCCGCCAGCTCCTCGCGCAGCCACTGGTTCTCCTGCACCAGGCGCCGCACCTGAGCCCGCAGCTTCTGCTTTTCCGACTCCACGGCCCCCAGGTGGCTCGACAGCGCCAGGATCACCTGTGCCGGCCAGCCAGGATGAGGGTTAGAGCCTTGTGCACCCCCAGCCTGGGCCTCCCGGGGTACTGGGGCCTGGCCCTGCCTATGAGGAGCTACAGGGCTGATCATCAAGGGGGTGTTCCCGCAGGGCCCCAAACGGACCCTCGTCCAAGACCTAAACCCAGGAGATTTGGAGACCCCCCAGTTCCTTCCTTCTGGGGTGGGGAGCCCTGGGCTCCCAGACCGGCTCTGCTGGACTCTGAGATAGCCCATCCACTTTCCTGGGCCTCCAGCTAGTCCTCTGCATTAAAAATCCAGTTCCCGAGGTGCCTGGGTGGCTCAGTTAAGCGTCCAACTTCGGTTTAGGTCATGAGCTTGAGGCTCGGGGGTTCGAACCCCACGTCGGGCTCTGTACGGATGGTGTGGAGCCTGCTTGGGATCCTTGCTCTCTCCTCTCTCTCTCTCTGCCCCTCCCCCACTCGTGCTTTCTCTCTCTGTTAAAAATAAGTAAATAAACTTAAAACAAAACAAAACAAAAAACCAGTTCCCATCTCACTGGGTTTATCATGAAGACGGCTTGTTGGGGTGTTGCGTTTTCTCTGAATTAGCCTTTCTCTTCCTTTCTCTCTCCTGGGGGCTTGGACTCAAGCCCTGTGGCCACAGTCGCTATAGCACTGCCCCCTGCTCCAGGGCTAGCACTTTCCCAAGAACTCTGATAAATGGCCGAAGGGCCACTGAAAGGCCCCATCCTGACTTCTGCCAAGGTAAGCCCTTGCCCTTCTGCAGTTCCCAGAGAGGAGAGGTGTCCATGTCCCAAGCCTTCAGATGGTCTGGGAACCCAGGGGAAGGGGACCCAGAGGCCTCAGCTTCTGTCCTTACCCCTCTCTCCAACCTCTAGGACTCTTTTCCTGAGCATTTAGGCTCTTCCTGCCTGGGAGCCTTGCATAGGATCTACTCTTTCTCCATCCTGCACAGCCAGGGTCGTTTCTGCAGCCCCAGGAAAGGAAGGCACTTTCCTCTCCCTCCGTGCCACCCTCTTACCCATCTGTGTGGGTGCCTGTGCACACCAGGAGGGGGACCCCTGTGTGTTTATCTCTGTACCTGGCAGCCACCTGGCCAAGGAGGGAATGACCAGCAGGCTGTCCTGCCAGAGGACCGAGCTGTCTGGCACCCTGCACTTTCTATTCGTTAGCAAAATGCATAAGTGACAGGTGTGCTCACAACCACTAGCTTTTTGAAAAATTCCCTTCACAGCCTGGAAGTATATATACGGCAGATTGCATGATCCTTAAAGACAAGGAAACCGAGATGTTACCACCTGCCCAGGATGCATAGAGCCAGGCGGTGTCTCAGCCAAGATTTGAAGGGCCAAGACTCTTTCCCCCAGAGAAAGCGTGTACTCCTTGTGTACCCCAGTGCCTCGTGAATATCGCCATCTGCACCTCGTCCTGGCAGCCCCAACTTAAGAGGACCAAAACCGAACCCCTGATCACCTAGGCTCTCTCATCACCTTCACTTGCTCAGACCACAAATCTGGGAGTTATTCTGCCCTCCTTCCTCTCCCTTACTTCATCCCCAGGTCCTGCTGGACCCACCTCTAGAACATCTAGAACTGGTCCTCTCGCTTCCCTCGTGGCCACCCCTTAGTCCAAGCTACTGTTTCTCATTTGAATTCCAGCAGTGCCTTCCTAACTACCTGCTACCTGCCTCCACCCTTGACTCACCAAAGTTCATTCTCCACACCTCAGCCAAAGGGAATTTTTACTCATTTTTTTATTTTTTAAAGATTTTTTTAAAAAGTAACCTCTATACCCAACGTGGGACTTGAACCCACAAATCTGAGATCAAGTCGCATGCTCTAACGACCGAGTCAGCCAGGTGCCCCGAAGGGACCTTTCAAAATCTAAGTCAGACTGTGTCTCTTGACTCCTAAAGCCCTCCAAAGGCTTCCTGCTTTCCTGAGAATACAACCCAAACTAATAAGCTCCAGCATGATCTGGTCCCTGCCTTCTCCACAGGCCTCTTCTCTCCCTCTCCTTCCCCATGAAGATCTAGTTAGACAGGTCTTCTCTCAAGTCTCCCACTACAAGAGCTTTCCTACCTCAGGACCTTTGCACATGCAACCTCTCGCCTTCCTCCCTTCTCTGGAGGCTGGTTCATTCCTTCCTCCAGGTCGTGGTTTAAATGTCACTTGCTCAGAAGTCTTGCCTGACCAATAAATTACACCTCTTCCTATAAGCTATCCAAGACCTTGTTCTTTTCTTTGGAGAACTTATCACAATATGTAACAAATGTATATGTGTTTCTGACTCTCTCCCCAGTGGACCCGTCTGTCTTGTTGGGGCTGTCTGTCTGGCACATAACAGATTGCCTGGCACACAGTAGGCACTTGGTAATTTACCTGTGAAGGAACAAATAAGAGAATGAATGGGGGCGGGGGCGGTTCTTAAGGATTTCCTTTTTGTTTTCTTATGTCATTCAGTCTCTGCTACCCATCAGAGAAGCCAGGAACAGGGTTCTGTGTCGGGGCTAAAGGATGATCAGACTCTCCTGAGGCAAGGCACAGCTGGGGTCTCCAAAGCCCATTTGTTTGTTCAACAGATATTACTGGAATCTTACCATGGGGCTCCAGAGGCCACATGGTTCCCTGCTCAGATTCTGTTCCTACACTGCCAGGTTTCCTCTGTCAGGCTCCATCCCTCCCTTGACCTCCCACCTCGGCATCCCAGACCAGCCTACCTGGGCCTCCCCCAGACCCAGCTCGATGGCTTCTAGGGAGCGACGCAGGAGAACACAGCGCTCCTGTGAGCCGGGCTCTGCCTCGCCAGCTTCATGTGCTACCAAGGGAGCGAGAAGGGCACGATGCTCCCCGCGCAGGGTCTCCAGGCCTTGGATGACGGCCTTGGTGCCCAGCACGATCTCATCCTGGCTCAGCTTCTCCTCCCGCGGAAGCACCATCGTAGCCATGGCTGTGCCGCCTGTGAAGGCGAGGAGGCGGGCAGGCGGGTGCCGGGCCTGGGGCCACACCGCCGTCCACCCCGGATTAGGTAAACACCTTCAGTCCCCGGACGCCTGGGTCCCCAGGGTGCCCGGGTCCCCCAGCCGACAGCCCGCACCGTGCCCGCGCTCGGCCTACAGGGGGCGCGCCCAGGTCGTCTCGGCCCGGGAGACGCAATGCGGTGAGGCCGGACCCGGATTCCGTCCAGACCACGGGCTCAGGCCGGTTTAGGCGGCCCAGACTCGGGACTGCCCCGGCGACTCCCTTAGCCAGGACAGGGAGCACCGGAGGACGGTCCTACGGGGATCGTGCAGGCTCACTCCCGTATGGGAGACCCCCGTCCCTCCAGGAGATCCAGTCCCAACGGCCCCGGCGGCCCCTTCCCCAACAGGCAGGCCGATCATGGGTGGGGGGGGCGGGGGGAACCCTCCCCCTAAAGGAGCTGGAGATCTCGGCTGCTACGACGTCTCCCCACCCGGGGCCGCGCCCAC
The DNA here is from genome assembly GCF_016509475.1 of Prionailurus bengalensis. Taxonomy (NCBI): domain Eukaryota; kingdom Metazoa; phylum Chordata; class Mammalia; order Carnivora; family Felidae; genus Prionailurus; species Prionailurus bengalensis. The sequence goes on along the minus strand of NC_057346.1, from coordinate 109,776,560 downwards.
AATGACCCTTCCCCATAGGTCGGCGCAACGCCCCGAGGACCCCTCCTCCTGGAAAGGTCGAACTCCCGCCCCCGGCCACGCAGGACCGCGCCCCCTCCCAGCAGACCGGCCCTGTTCTCCCACAGGCCGCACCCACGACGCCCCCACCCCCTAGGCCAACCCAGAGGTCCCTCTCCCGGCCGGATCGGCCCGCGCAGACCTGCGCCTCCCGCTCCCGCCGGGCTCCGGCTCAGGTTCCGGCTCCCGCCCCGCTTCACCCGGACCGGCAGCCGTGAGCCGGTCCCGCCGCCTCCATCCCGCCGGCCTTCCCAGCAGTCCCTGCGCCGCCTTAAAGGTGAAGCCTCTACCTCGGCGGCGTCGGAGGGGGCGAAACACGCTCTTCTCTTCCCGCAGGCTGCCTTAAAGGAGCGTGCAAGCCGGGCCCGCTCCAGGCTAGGAGGGGGACTGGGGCGGGGCCATCCTGTGTGGAGGGCGGGGCGTGGGCTCCCCCCAGGCACCTGGTTCCAGCTGCCACCACCCACAACCCCGCGGCCTTGGATTCATCGACTGTAAACCTGGCCGAGGCCGCAGGGATGTGGAGAGGCTCGGAAGATCGTGAGCCTGTAGAGCCTGAATGCACGCAGTGCCACAGCCAGAAAGGACGTCGGGAGAAACCGAGGCGCCGGGAGGCTCAGCCTCCTCTGAGTCCAGAGACCCAGAGACTTTTGACATGTATTGACATTTATTGACGGCTATTGAGGTAGTTGCCACTTTCTGAGCGCTTACTGTGTGTCGGGCGCTTTGATGCTTTAAATGCGTTTACTCATTTACTGCTCACAAAGACCCAATGAAGCGAGCACTGCTTTTATCTGCATCTCACGGATATGGCCCCAGGCTCATTTGTCTCTAGAGACTGGTTTTGCCCCTCACCCAACTCTTTCAGAACTATGTCCCTGTGGGATTCGCGGTGTCTTGGGGCTGCTTTCTGGGGGAAAGGCTTCTGACACTAAGGGAGAAAAGGATAGCAAAGAGCAGCTGGGCATCTGCTGAAACAGAGACTCATGCCCCTGTGGTTGAACACCACAAGTGCTGTTCGTCAACCGGATGCCCAAGACAAGGTGATGTCATTCAGGGCTCAGATTAAATGTCACCTCCTCAGAGAGCCTTCTTTGATTCCCAACCCCCCATAGAGTCCCCTCCATAGAGCCCCCTCCAGTCCATCTCTCTATAACATTCATCCCTTCTAATTTTTTTCTTGTTGATTTTCTGTCTCCTCCCTAGAATACAGGCCAAGGCCTGTCTGTCTTGTTCACTCCCACAGTAGCCCCTGACCAGCCACATAGCTGCACTCAGTAAATGTTGGTTTCTTAAAAAGGGTGGAAGGGTGCACCTATTGGCCTTGCCGAACCCCTTCCAGGCCCAGGTTTTGATCAGATGCTCTGCAGCCCTGGATTGGAAGCTACTCTGGCACTGCCCCAACTGCTTCTAGGTCAGTGTCACTGGTGAGTGACAGCAGGATAACCACCTGAGGGGCAAAACCTGCACAACAAGGCCTGGCACTGGTACCCGAGGAACTTGGGTGTTCCTTGAGTCAGGGTAGGCTCAGACTCAGAGTCCACCAGGTTCAGTGTCCTGGTGGATGCAAGAATCCCTTTGGCACCATCTGATGGAGAGATGGTCCTACAGGACTTGACCTCTAGGTCAAGTATGTCCCAGGACAAGGAGCTCACTACATTCTGCTGTGAGACTGCTCTAAAGGCTAGGAAGTTTTTCCTTAGCCCCAAAAGCACCTTCCTGCAGTGTGCATGGACACCAAACTGAAGCTGTCTTCAGGAAGGACAGCTTTTCTCTTTTGCCGATGGAGATACTTGGAGATGACAATGGTGCCCCACGCAATCTTTGCCTTGCCTAGACTGACAAACACGATCTCTTTCCCCACCCTTGCCCCAAGGTTCCTGACCCTTCTCCATCCTAATTTCTCTTTTCAGGGTGTATTTTAGGTGTCAGTCCATACACTGCTCAGAATGTGGTGTTCAGTCCAGAGCTCAGGGAGCCAGACAGGGAGTGAACTTCACAGATCATAGAGGGATGGTCCCCCCGCTTAATGAGAGTGCCCCCTGTCCACTGTGAAGTTGCAAGTCAGGCTAATTTTGACAGCCACCACACTATCTGCTTGGGGTCAGCTGGTCAGCTAAACCTAGATTGTGTACATCCTGGTCATATCCAGCCAGGTTATCCCAGATCCTGTGCCTCTGCCAGTTACTTTTTCTCCCTGTGATTTTTAAAGGTAGCTAATATAGTCCTATGATGCAAAATTCAAAAGGCACATACAAGAACTGTACTTCTTTCTCTCTGACCACTGTCCTCGGCCCTTCAGCTCTCCTCCCCAGGATCTCCTACTGTGACCAGTGTCTGGTGCTCATCCTTTAGGCTGTTTGCATTAGTGCAGAGCTGGTTTATCCTGTCGGTTTCATCTGGTCAGTGTTCTTCCAGGGCCCTGCAGGTAGGAGTCTTTTGTGTTTGGGATCTGTCTTCCTTAGTCCTTACTTCAGCCTTTTCTCCGGAGGAGTGCTGGCTAGGGTGTGATAATCCAACCTCCCATGCAGGGAGACTCCATCAGATCATGACTGCATTCCCAACTTGCCAGCAAGTTCCTGGGGAGGAAATGGAATCTGGAGCTCAGGGCCCCTTTGTCATTTTTATTGAGTCTCCGTTTCTGAATCTCTTGTGCAGGGACTTTATTAGAAGGCTCTTTTTTTTTTTTTTAATAAAAGTTTTTGAGTTTATTTATTTAGAGAGAGAGAGTGAGAGAGAAAGTGAGGGAGGGACAAAGAGTAAGGGAGAGACAGAATCCCAAGCTGGCTCTGCACTGTCAGCACTAGAGCCCAACGTGGGGCTCAAACTCCCGAACCCATGAGATCACGACCAGAACTGAGATCAAGAGTCAGATGCTTAACCGAGCCACCCAGGCGCCCCTAGAAGGCTCTTCTAGAGATTGGGATTCATTGGTGCAAGGGTGGATCCTGGGCATCTCTTATTATTTCAAAACTTCAGTGGCGCCTGTGCTGTGCGCCCTGGGTTGAAAGCTTCTGCTGAGACGTTTTTACAGGTAAGGAGACTATGGCCCAGAGAGGTGAAGGCAGCTGCACGTGCAGAGAGAGCCTGCTGTTCTTGGGGAGCTCAGGCTCCCAGGGACCACCATGTCTTTCTCTAATCTACAGTCTGGTTATTTTGTCCCCATGTATAAGGCAGACTGACCACATGGGGCAGAGGTCAAGAGAACTGAGGTCAGATGGCTGGTTCACACCCATGCAAAAGCACAGTTGTACACGCCCTCAACATGGCCTCAGGCAGGTCCATCCAGAGGCACTGAACAGACACCTGTCTGCCACATGCACACCTCCACGTGCGTGTGTTGATAGGTCCACGTAGGTGCATACCATACATAACCAAGCACAAACACACATCCACAACCTCTGCTTTCTCCTCTTGTGCTTTCTCTCCGTCTAATAAAGGAGCACATTCCTCTTACCATCTTTTTCCAGTCGCCCTTTATGACTTCTCCTGGATCCTTGCTCTGGCTTTCCTGCTCCCTGCAGTCTTTGGTGCTTTCTTTGTGATTCTCTTTAGGCATCTGGCCCTGCTCCTCCCTGTGTACTGAGTGGAGGAAGGCAGGGTCTGCCCTGCTGGGTTCTCAGGGCCTTATCTTGCTTTCAGTGCTTAATCTTGAATGTGTCCAACCTTTTTAGCCACTTGGCTTTTTATCTTGTCCCTGAGGATTCTACTGTGCATCTCCCAGGGGAAGAGACTGTTACTTATCCTGCTCTGTTCTGCATTCCCCCCACAGCTGCTGGTCTCATGCCAGGCTGCTGATGGGTGCTCTGTTGATGGAGAAAAAGGGAGGAGTCTGTCCCAGTGGTGATTCAGCTCCTTATGCCATTTTCCGCAGAGCTTATCAGCTTGCCCCCGCCTGTCCCATGCCTGGGCAAGTTGTTCTTGCTACTTTTAATGTTTTCTCTCTTGAAATCACTCCCACTGTTCTGCCCCTTCCCCTCGGATCCCCAGAAGCACGCATCCCATTGAAATCTGTGTTCTTATTCTTTTTTCTTTGGCTAGTTTCACTACTTTTCTTTGAAGTGTTTGGGGGGGCACTTTTTTTTTTTTTTAAGTATAATTTATTGTCAAGTTAGCTAACATACGGTGTATACAGTGTGCTCTTGGCTTCGGGAGTAGATTCCCATGATTCATCGCTTACATATAACAACCAGTGCTCATCCCAACAAGAGCCCTCCTCAATCCATACCACTCATTTGCCCCCCTCCCCTGCCCCCTCAGTTTGTTCTCATCAACCCTCAGTTTGTTCTCTGTATTTAAGAGTCTCTTAGGGTCTGTCCCCCTCTCTGTTTGAAACTATTTTTCTCCCCTTCCCTTCTGGGGGGCACTTTTTCCAAGCATACATCTAACCCTGAAATGTCAGCAGGTTCACCCTTAAGTGCTCAAGACTGGAGGCTTCTTAAAGGTCATGCCTCCTTCACATGACGAGTGGCTCACCGCTTCCTGAGGGGCCTGTTCCACCGTGAACATCCCTGGTTGTCAGTTCTTTCTGCCACCAGGTCAAGAATCAAAGCTGCTTAGAGCTCCCCTGAGAGGCTCCTGGTTCCTATCCTTGTAGCCACTTGGCAAACCCGCATCCTCTCTACCTTGTGACCTCCCAGCTAGACTAGAAGTGTCATCAAGCCGCTCAGTGAGAGGGCACACAGGCTTTGGGGTCATACTTGGCTAAGTTCAGTGCCATGTTTCTCCGTCTGCCGGCTGTGGGCCTTTAGGCATGCTCTGTAACTTCATCTGTTTCCTCATTTGGAAAATAAAGTTCCTAATACTTACCTCTTTGGGTCCTTGAGAGAACGGAATAAAACAGCAGAGTTAAGATCTTAACATTATGCCTGGTACATAACAGACACAGTCACTAGTAGTTATTTATTAATATTATCACCACCAAGCTTACTATTTGGTAGACCCCGTGCTAGTGAATGGAGGGTGGGGAGAAAGTATATGAAATGTTGGGCAGTCTCTTACGGTGTTGCTGGAGGGAAAACACATTTGGGATGAAAGCGAGCAATAAACAAGGCAGCAAATGGAAAGGCACGTCTGAATACGAGGGCCGAGATGTTTGGTGCTCGTAATAGGTGCCCTACATGGTCAGGATGGAGGGAGCCCGGCCCAGGCTCCCCAGGGAGAAGGGGTGTTCTCACCTTCTCCCTCCTGGCAGCTCTCCCGCATGTTAAGGAAGCTCCAATCTTCATCCAACCCAGATCATTTCCCTGAGCTCCATCCGGACCTATATATTCAACTCCAATTGGACACTAACCTCTGAACAGCACACACCACCCTTGTCCCAAAAGCACCATCTCCTGCCCAAATCTCCTCCAGGGACGTACCACCAGCTGCCTGTTCACCTAGAGCAGCCGGCCAGTCCCTATCCTTGGCTCTTCTCTTTTGGCCCTAAACCTGTTGATCCTGCCTCTTAAACTGGACTACAGTCTCCATTTTCCTGCACTGCTCCTACCTTCACCATAGTCTACGTCTCTGTCCCATCCTTTCTCAATTGCTGCAACACCCTTCAAACTCTTCTGGTCTTCAGTCTTGTTTCCTCCAATCTGCTGTCACAAGGTGATCTTGCTAAATTCCCTCACCTCACTTTTCTGCCTAAAGCCCTTTACTGGCTTTCCACTGATCCCAGGATAAAGCGCTCAGTCCTCGCTCAGGCACAGAGTAATGATAATCACAGCTACAAGGCTCCTCAGTGCCCCAGCCACTTCCTTTCTCTTCCGCCCTATTACTCACCATGCCCATTGCTTTTCGGCCACGCTAAACCACATGGGGGTCTGAGAAGAAGCCAGATTCTCTCTTATCTCTAGTTTTTGCTATTTCCTGCATCCAGAACATCCATCATGTCAGGCATCTTTAAGATGCCACTCAGGTGTCGTTTCCTTTGTGACATATTCTTGGATACCCCTTTCCCCAGGCTAGATTAGATGCCCTTCTGGCATGTTCCCATGCAATGTGTCATGCTCTGTGGCAATTGTCTATTTGTCTGTCTTCCCTGCTCACCTCAGAGTTCCCATGTAGGGAAGAACCCAGCCCCGCGTTCATCCTTGTACCATCATACCTAGGACAGGAACTGGCCCATGGTAGGAATACATGCAGGATGTATGGATGATGGGAAATTTGGGATCTGAGTGCGGCCTCGAGAGATGGTCTGGAGTCAGATGACCGGAGTTAGAAATCCGGCTCCTTCTCAGCCGATCTGTGTGCATTGGACAAGTGATTTAATGTCTCACTCAACCCTTTGGCTAGCCTTTTAGTGTCTGCCATACGCCAGAGTGATGGATGCTGGAGATGTAGCCTGAGTCTCTGCCCACCTGGAGCTCCCATTCTAATGGGGTACAAAGACATTTGTTGCAGGTGACAGTGAATGCCAGGACTGCAGAAAGGGCTCAAGTAAAGGCTAACAACTGGGCTTTGGGAAGGGAGGTTGGGAAAGCCTCTCTGGGGAGGTATCCTAAAGGCAAAGGAGGTAGCTCTGTGGGGTGGGGAGAGCATTTAAGGTGGGAAGAGCCACGTGTTTGGGCCTGGTGCAGGGAAGAGGGATGTGATTACTGCAAGATCAGGTGTGGTTCAAGGGTGATGAGCATGGGGGAGAGAGCAGCTGGAAGTGAAGTGAAGTGAGGGGTAGTGGGGCTGGATGTGCAGGCCCAACAGACCACGGGTTGGGTGGCTATAGATAGCCACTGAAGGGCTCTAGCAAGGGGGTAAGGCACTCTGGCTTATGTTTGGGAACTCTCTGAGAGGCAGAATGGACAGGGGTCACTGTGGTGACACAGGACAACTAGGCAGCTTCTGGCTTAAGTAACAGGATGGATCCTGTGTTATTACCAAAACTGGGGAGGATAAAGGGAAATCAAGAGTTCTGTTTGGGCCGTGCTAGGTTTGAGATGTCTGTGAGTATTCAAGTCATGTAAATGCTTAAAAATGAGAGTTAGAGTTGGGACAGAGAGGGTAGGGGGAGCTCTCTGACCTTGAGCTTCCTCTTTGGTAACAAGGAAGTATCAGCTGGATTGATTTCCTAGGGCTGCTGGAAGTAGTCCATGAAATAAACCACATGAAGCACTCTGGCAGCAGGCTGACTAAAGAAAAATGCCCTCGGACGATGTTGAGAGGGCTGTCCGTGCCGTCCATCCCTGGACATGGCAGTGGGTGATGAGAAGTAGTTTAACAACAGGGATCTGAAATCTGCTATCTAGAAGAATTCCAAATACTGGATATCGAGGAAAACCTTTCATTCCTTAAGTGTAGGCTATGCTTAGTGGCTTCCTTCCTAAGAGCACAGTATGGAAGGGGGTGTGACTTTACTAGTCAACACTACCTTGGCTGACAAATCGTGTTGATGGCAGGGACCCTTGGCATGATGTGCTGGCAAATTCCAGTCGAGGGGCATTCTACAAAATACCTGACCGGTATCCTCAAAACTGTCAAGGTTATCAAAATTAGGGAGAGTCTAGGAAAATGTCACAGCCCAAAAGATTACATGTAGCGTGGTATCTTGGATACTGGATATCTTGGATTCTGGAATGCATAAAAGGCTTCAGGAAAAAACTAAGGAATTGGAGTTAAATATGGACTTTAGTTTATAATAATGTGTCGATGTTGGGTCATTAGTTCGGATAAACATACCATGTTAACAACAGGAAAAACTAGGTGAGGGGATACAGAAACTCTCTGTTCCATCCTTGTAACTTTTCTGTACGTCTAAAACTATTCTAAAATAGAAGTTTGTTTTTAAATTAATAATAAAAGCAGCCTAGAGTTGGTATACAGGTTAGACAGAGGTCCTTCCACCTTCTGCACCCAAATGCCAGCCTTCGTCTTTAGAGAACGTTTCTGGCAGCCCAGTCCAGCTTTCACCCTTGAGGACTGAGCAAGCCATCTCAATGCGTAGATAGGAGTTGCCTTGTTTTTGGAATTCTGGAAACCATTCCTACACAACCTTTTTCCTTCTCTTTGGAGTCTGTCTTCTTACTCCAGGGCCTATGAGAAAACTCAGGTATGCTTGGGGCTGAGGCATTAAAGTGTCTGAGTGGTGCATCTGGACTGGGGACTCCATTCTAGCAGCACAGGCCTCTTCATTCACTCTGTCAACAGATATTCATTGTGTACCTATGATGAGCCAAGAAGTATCCTGGGTACCAAGGATATAGCAGGTAAAAAAAAAAAAAAAAAAATTCCTGTTTTCTTGGAGCTTACTCTCCAGTGGGGAGAGACAAACAAATGAATAATTAAGTGCCAAGGAGTGAGACGTGCTAATAAGGAAAAATAAAGAAGGGTGAGAGAAAAGGGAGGTGCTATTTTAGACAGGTTGAGCAGGGAAGGCTTCTCTGAGGTGACATTTAAGCCAAGACTTCAATGAGGGAGCAAGCTGCATGGACCTAGAGGCAGGTGCAACAGCTTGTGCAAAGACCCTGAGGCAGAACGTGCCCGGTGTGTCCGAGGCATGTAAAAGAGGCCAGCGGGAGAAGGGCAGAGTGAGAAGAGAGATCAAGCGAGGAGGTCAGATCATATAGGCTTTGTGGGTTATGATGAGGGCTTTGGATTATAGTCTTAGTGGGATGGAAAGCCATTGGACAGTTTAACACAGACTGATTAACATTTAAAAAGCTCTCTCTGGCTGTTGTGTGGAGAACAGACTACAGGAAGAGTACGTGGAAGCACAGATAGTTAAGAGGCTATTAGAACATCCAGACAAGAGATAACAGCAGCAGTGAGAGGGGTAGGGAGCTGTTGGGTTCTGGATCTGTCTCAGGAAAGCCTACAGGATTTGCTGGTGGACTGGATGTTGGGTATGAGAGACAAGAGTCAGTGGTGCTTCCAAAGGGTTTCGCCTCAGAATGGAAGAATAAAGGGAGAAGTCTGTGCACAGGGGAGCATTTCATACCACAGGGCTGAGTGTGGGAGAGAGAAGACCAGAGGCCGGAGCTCTGTGTTCCCCAGTGTTCTGAGGCTGGGAAGCTGAAGAGGGTAACTTAAGGGAGGTCAAGAAAGGGCGGGTCAGAGAAGTGGAAGGAGAGCAGAGCGCTGTCCACAGGTCAAGTGGAGAAAGTCATTCTAACAGGCAGTGGGCATGTACAGGACAGGCCAAGCAAGAAAACAGACCCTTGGATGTGGCCACTCAGGTCACTGGTGACCTTGGTAAGGGAGCTTCTGACGGGGCTGTTGAGGAGAAAAGCTTGCAGGAGTGCAAGTGGAGGCGGGGAGCATGAACAACGCTTGGAGAATCTCACTTTAAAGGGAGCAGAGCCATGGCGTGGCAGTCAGAGGGGATCTAGAAGCAGAGAAGTTGTTTTCAACCAGGGAGCCGTTCCTGCGTGTTGGTGTGCAGATGTGAAAGATCCGGTAGAGATGACGATGACGGCAGGAGAAAGGGGGCAACTGCAAGAGCAAAGCCCTGGAGGTGGGAGGAGGGGAGGCCCAGGACGTGGAGTCAGACGCAGCAGGCTGGGGGTTTATGCCTCTTCCTCACCCTCATCTTTCCCATCATCTGCTCGGTCTCCTCAGTTCTAAGCTGGACCCACACCTCTCCCGCCTGGGACTCCCGTGAGCCCCCAGGTCCCCGCGGCCCCTGCACTGCCTGAGCCCTCTCCCACTGCCTCCCACCCTGGAGGCCTCTCCTGGAGCTTCCACTCTGCCCCGAGGCCACACTCACATCTTCTCTAGCTCACCTTAGACACAATCTGACTTCTGGCATTTCCTCTCACGAACCAAACTTGTTCGGTAACTAACATGCAGACTGCATTTCTGGGACACTTTCATAGACCTCACTGGACTCTTCCCCTTGGGAGGCAGGCATTATTTCCATGTTTCAGGCTCAGAGAGTTTGGTGCAGGGCCACACTGCTGGGTCCCAGAGTCTCCCTCCAATAGGTCATTAGACCACAGGGCTTGGGGAACCAGTGACAGCCCATCCTACCCGGTCATACACTCCTCTGTGGCTGTGTCCTGCAGGGCAAGGATGCCAAGTCCCAATCTCTGGGCACTTCACCACGAGAGGAAGGTTGGTGTGCAGGCCTCTCTTCTGGGAGTGTGCAAAGAACCAGGCACCCAGAGAGCAGGGGCTGTGACTGTGTTCCATCTCTAAGTTAAAGGCAGGCAGGAAAGCCAACCTAATGACAGACCCCAGCTCCACCCTCTCCCCCTAGGCCTCAGACTTCACCAGCATCCAAAAACTATGGCAGGACATCAGCCTAGTAGACGGAAAGAACCCAAGTTCTAATTATCAATCAGAAGACAGAAACTGCCCTTGACATGTCACTGTCTTGGGAAGTGGGATTTGGGGATGGTGAGTCCCAGAGAAAAAAGGTTATTTTGGTGTGAGAAGAGTGTTATTTCTGTTTCTGACCTCTGCTTGCCTCATACCGGGAAAGACAGCTTCATGCCTGTTTCTATAATTAAGGAAATGAGAATGCGCTTCTTCCAGCCATTTGAGAGGAGTTGATTTTGAGAGGAGTCGGCTGTGTTGTGCAGAGGGGAGAGGGTCGGATAGATCCTGCATCACAGTGAGAGGCATAGAAGCCCAAGCCTTGCTAGTTGGTAAGAAATCACCAGTTTATTGAATGAAAAACCCAACATCCACTCAGTCCCCCAAACCCCACCCCTCTCCGGCCCCAAGAGAGCAGCTCAGCCCAGGAGATGCTCTGGACAGCAGGGCTGAGCAGGGGTATAAGGGCTGGAGGAGTTTGGGGAGGTATGGAGAATGAGAAAAACACTTTTCAAAATGAAGTTCTGTGCAAAAACTTCTAGAAGGGGTGAGGGCAACGGTAAAGCTCTGGAGGTGCTGGGGTGGTGGACAGAGGGCTGCGGCTGGGATGGCGGCCCTGCGTGCTCAGCTTCTCCTGAGAAGGCTGATGGTCGAGGCTGAGGAGTTGGCTCAGACCCCCATGGCAAGAGGGAGGGTTTGGAGCCTGCTGGAGAGAGACCTGGCTGGGAAGGTGGGCTCTCTGTCCAGGTGGGAGGTGGGGAAGAACACACTAGGGAATGGGACACAAATGGACATGGTGGGCACGGGGAGATGTAGGGTCACAGACAATATGCCGGTGGGGGTCTGCCTCCCATCTGTCCCAGTCTGGAGTTCAGGAAGAGGCAGGCTGTGCTGGAGGGCAGGGGGTGGGAGGCAGAGGGAGGAGAGTCATCAACAAGGGGGAGCCACAAGGACAGCGACTGGTGCCCAAGCGAGTCACATGGAACCACCAAGAGACTGGCTGTGCAGAGAACCAAAGAAACACTCAAGGATGCTCGTGACATCTAGGGGGGACCTGGGGGTCAGTGAGGAAGTCGTGCATGGGGGAGACCAGGAAGGCCCCTCCACCCCAGAAATACATGGCATCACCACAGAAATGCGGTTCTGGGGGTGAGGGAGGGGTGGGGCTGCTCCTGTGATTGTGGAGGGGAGGGGGTCCCTTGGGCTCAGGGTGCCCCTCCTATCCCACACTGGGAGAACCCACCGGAGTGGGAAGTGGCCCTGGGCCCCACTTGAGGGGGCGACAGGTTGGGCAGCTGGCAGAGGGATGGGGAGGGCTGGATTCCCTGCTGTGGGCCAGGGTTCCAGGTTTCCTATTTCCAGGAAGGAACTGGTGCCATGTGGGGAGACTGGAAGTCGGTGAAGGGAGGCCCAGAGGACTCAATTCCAGGGATGGGTGCCAAAAGGCAAAATCGACACGCCCCGGCCCGGAATGGGAGGGAGAGGACTGAGCAGGAGGGAGGGGAGCAGCGTCCCCACTGGCAGTGTCCTTCAGGACTGGGCAAGAGAGATACAGGCCTCAGGGCCAGGAAAGGGGACGCTGGACCCAGGCCTGCTGGCCTCCCCCTGCCCGCAGGCGGTGAGGCTGGTGGCAGTGCCAGGAGGGAGAGTGGCCAGGAGATAGTGCCCTCAGGTGGCCTTGCTGCCACTGAATAGTCCCACTGGAAAGTGCTTGACATGGGTGGGCCACTGGGCCGCCAGCTGGAAGAACTTGATGTCACTCCACTCGACTCCGTCGATGGACACTGGGGTGACAGGGGAAGGAGGGGGTGACCAGGGCTGCTAAGGCCACCTCCCCAGGGTCCCTCGGGGAGGGCCATCGCCTCCCTCCCCGCAGAGTCCCCTGCCCCTCTTCTTCCCGCCCTGCCCAGCACCCCTCCTCCCGTGTCTCCCCGTACCTCTCAGCATGGTCTGCTGCTGCTTGGCAGAGCAGATGAGGCGGCTGATGCCCTCGATGACCTGGCTCTTGGAATCTACCTCCTTTTCTCGAGGTTTCTTGCTCAGGAAGATCGTGGGAACTGGAAAGCAAGCAGAACCACCTCTGTCACAACCCTTGGAAAAGTATTCACCCCCTCCCCTCTCTCAGCCCCACCGGCCCCTCTTCCTGTGTGTGTGTGGTGGGGGAGATGATCTGCTGATGGACATCCTCTCTCCCCAGCTCTGGGTAGGCAGGCAGCACGTACCAGGATCTTTGAGTCCTGCCCCCTCCCAGCATAGGCCTCTCCTTGAGCTTCAGTATCATCAACTGTGTAACGAGGACCTGGGGCCAGTTGGGTCGCTGAGGTCCCTTCCAGCTTGGGTGTTCTAGGTAGCCTGTAGGGCAAGGAGCCTGTGCCCTTGGGCTCCTGCCTACTCAGTCGCACCCACGTAGGGCCGAGTCTGCTGCGGCTAGGAGGAGGGAGGCCACACCAGAGTGTCTGCACCATCTCTGTTCTAAGGATGTCGGGGCAGCAAGGAGAACACATAGAGCTGTCAGGCCTGCCCTTGTTGCTCTGGCTTTTGGCCTGGCACAGTCCCCCGCTTGCCCTCAAGAGGAACTCTGTGGAACAGAGGCACGGACAGAAAGGGGCCCAGCTGCTTTGGGAATGCTCTGAGGAGGAAGGGTCCAGCGATTAGAGAAAGCCCCTGACAGCTGGGCGATGCGTGGGGCTGGGAGGGCCCACGGGTCACCTGGCAGACTTGTCTGCTATGGCAGGTGCACAGCCAAATCAGCAGAACAGACGGCAGCAAGCTCTGCCCTAGCCCTGGCCTGGTTGTGGGGATTCCTGCCTCATACTCTCAGAGCATAGGACCCAGGCCACCCCCAACTCTACCTCTAGTGACTTAAGTGCCCCATCTTATCCAAAATGGGCTGTACTCCTCTTAATTCTTAAACAACAAACATTCTGCTTCATGGGGACACAGTGATGTCCTCCTCTGTCACATGGTCCATCCCTGAGGGTAGTGGCTGGAAAGGCTCCCTACATTATGGCAGCACTAACTGCCTTGGCCCCTAAGGTGCTGATGTTCAGCAGGTAGGGACCAACTGCTCACTGGGAACATCCATTTCCTTTGTTAAAGAAGGAACGGCCTTGTCTCGCAGGTGATGCAGGTCCCTGGGCTGGACCCCATGATATGTGTGCTCTTCACCTTCATCCAAAGATCTCCCAGAAGCAGATTCTGTCCCAGGCCCTGAGAGGAGATGGGGAACCCCGGTGGCCCCGACTGTCCCTGGCCTCAGATGTCACTTACCTTTCTTGTTCTTCTCTTTGGTGACCACAGTCATTGCCATGGTACCGGAAAGCTGGGCCTCCCCACCATGGGGCAGGCGGGAAACCTGCACTGAGCGGAAGACGCTCTTGAGGGTGTTCTTGGAACTGGCGTCCCTCTTGTCACCTTCCCTTCTCCGCTCACCAGGGTGGCCCAGCCAGTAGTCCACCTGGAGGCCAATCACGTCCCCATATGGGCTGTTGGGGCTCCTGAGGAAGGGGAACAGTAATGGAGAGTAGGCTCTGCCTTCAGTTCCCAACTACATGGCCAGGTTGGAGGGCCCGGGGGAGACTGCCAGGCTCTGGGAGGGGTGAGAGGAGGCGGCAGATTAAACGGCTCTGGGTTCCCTCCAGTCTGATGGAATTGGTTCGTGTGGGAAGGGAGAGACAGGCTGATCGGAGGACAAAGCCAGGAGCAGATAAAGACCTGAGACACTGTGAGGGAGCCAAATACAAAGTCACAGGGCGATAAGGGAAGCAGAGAGGAAAGGAGCTTTAGGAAGAAAGCCTGCCTGCACGCATACATACACACACTCATATGCACACACATACACCCCCCCAGCAAGCACGTATGCACACATATACATACACGTGCACATACACATGCACACATATGTACACACCCAACAAGCAGAGCCCAGGCAAAACCCAGCCAAGGGCTGGAGAGATTAAGTGGGGCAGAGACAGAAACACCTTGGCCAGCTCCACAGCAGCCCCAGGAGGGAGAGCTGATGGTTGCTGACCTGCAGCTTTCTCTTATTTATGGCACTTCTGGCTCAGGGATAATTTTAGCTCCGAGGGGAAAAAGGGCTGATGTTTTCTTGAAAGGAGGCGTCAGACACAATAGGTACACAGGCTACAAAAGTCATCTGACATTTCTTTCTGCCTACTTTCAGTGATTCCATTAAAAACCAGCTTAAATGGGATAGAAAAGGAGGTCGAAGTTAAGGGCTGGTCCCCAGACCCTCAGGAAGCCTGGAACCGTGAGGCATTACCGGCTGTGTGGGACTTCCTCCTTTCCCGCACCGTCCCTTCCATAAACCAGTAGAGACCACATGATGGGAAGTGAAAAGGGGAGGAGAGGGTGAGGGACGATGAGGGTTGGGATCCGAGGTGCAATGCAGGCTTCTCGCCATCTAAGAACATTCATGTTCTTCAGGGACCATGACCCTGTCATTGGTGTTTCTGGGACAACCACAGGCTAGTGCCTCCCCTCTCTGCTGCTGAGGACCATTCCCAGGAGAAACACAAAGAGGTAAGGCAGAAAAAGGGAAACAGGGAGGAAGAAGGTGCAGGAGCCCATTTCTGTTCCTGACTCACACCTGCCCTTTTCTCACCTCCCAGCCTGCTCCCTCAAGCCCCCTGCAGGAGCATTCTGCTCCACACTCCGTCTGTCATCTCCTCCTGTTCTCAGGCCTGGCATGAGAGGTGCCTTCTGAGAGGCCACCCTGACTGCCTGATCTAAACTATGGGTACTCGAGATCCTAAAGAAATTCCTTCTCCTTTCAGAACCATCCCCCTACTATTTTTTCATAGCACTTACTGCAACCTACACAATTTGAAAGTTTTTGCTGCTCTGGCATTGCCAGGACCCAGAAGCCTGAGCTCCGGGACTAGGATGAGCCTTTCTTATTTGCTGCTACAGCTCCAGTGCCTCAAACGGGCACTCTGCTGACAGACAGACTGAATGCATGAGAGAAGGCAATAATACCTCCCATGTGCCAGGTACCAAACCATACAGGTTCTTATTTAAGCCTCACAAACTGTGACATGGCTATTTCACTCTACTGACAAAGATGAAAATGAAGCTTAGTAATTTGTCCAAATGACAGATTCTTTGCTTGACCAAACTTTAGAAACTTTAGTCTGGCTCCCAAACATTTTCCTAGGCTCGTTTGTGTACATCTTTGTAAAATCCAGTTAGCAAGAACCCTGCTAAGACAGTTGGCAAGAGCCCCCACCCTCCCCGTCTGATCACCTGGGATACCTGCTCAGGTTCCTCATCCGCCACCACCCCCAGAAGATGTCTGACACCCTGACCTGTCTTCAGCAAGAATCTCCCGACCCCTAATGTTTCTTCTTAGTCATTTTCCATCCACACCTGCTCCCTGGGTAGAAATCCCCACTTGTTTCGGTTGTGTTGGAGTTGAGCCACCGCCCCTGCAAAATCCATGGCAGTGCTCCCTACACCTGTCTCAATGATCACACCTCGATGTGGTCTCTCTCACTGAGCCTTAGAAAGTGTCGTTGAGTAGTTAGTTCTTTACCAAAAGCTAATGTAGCGGACCTAACACAGAACCACGACTCGAACCCAGGTGTGCAGGACTCCCATGCCCACACTCTTTCCCCCTCGCTGGACAGTCCCCCAGCAAGACTCCAGTACAGCACTTTACAGGTTACAGAGGGTCTCTCTGTCATTTGTCTCATTCAATTCTTTTACCTGGGAGACAGGGTAGAGAGTATCCTCCATTGTTCAGGGCTGTTCCACTTGCCCGGCTAGTGACCGAAGTCTCTGAATTCGAACTCCAACGTCCTTGCCACTAACCTGCCTTCTACACTCAGTGTAACATCACTGTTATACAATGCTGCAGGCGGGGGTGAGGGGGCAGTCAGTACGGTTCCTGGGCCCTGAGGGAGAGGGTCGGTGGGAAGGAGAGGTATGGGCAAGAGCCTTACCCCACAACGGCGAGGGCACTGCTCATGGACGGGGACGAAGGAGGAGTGGCTGTGGTATCTCGGCTCAGGCCTGAGCTGGAAGGCGGTGATGTGGAGGGCACAGTAAGGCTGACCACAGGTGAGTCATCCCCATCACCTGTCAGGGGGACAAGCACAGGGGGACAGCCAAGGGGTCAAGGTACCCCTCTGTCTCAGCTGTAGCTGAGCTTTTAACACCTCCCCACCACCCCCTGCCGCCGCTTCACCCAGGAAGTGAAGGTGGCCACAGTTTTCCTGCTCAAATTCTGACTTAACCTTAGGAGCCCCCAAATCTTCACCTTCTGGCCTGCTGGACTAGAGATGAGCCTAGAAGGCATCACCTCACTTCACAGAAGCAAAAGAATCCCAGCCTCACCTGCAGTAGAGGGAGAATCTTCAACCAGACCCACCTTCACCACCTGAGAGAAAGAAGAGATACCGCATTAAGTCCTCTCACTAAAGCTGGACACATTTTGATCCAGTTGGAAGCAGGTGTTTGGACACAACAGCCATTACTATATATTATTTGATCAGAGGCTTTTAAAATCTTTGCAAATCCAGAGCAGCCCAGATCTGTAAGATACGTATAAAAGCCCAGTTCCAAACAATGATGTGGGGGCACATGAGGCCTTGTGGCTCATCTCTAGGGAGGGCAAAAAGCCACCTTGAAGGCAGGAACCATTTCAGTATTCTGATCTCATTTCTTCTAAGATCACGTGGGTAGGAGGCCATTTTCCCATGTCAGAGAAGTAAAGAACCGCTCTGAGAAAGCTTAGTAAGACAGGGTGTTGCAGGGGAGGAGCTCTCTGAAAGCCTGCCTGTTGCACCAAGCAGGGGAACACGCTGATGTGCTGATACCAGCTTCCTCCTTTCCAGATCTGTTGGAATCTGGGACAATATGGATAAGGAGGTGATCCCAGGCACCTTCCTGCCCCTTTCCTGCCTCAAGGAAGTGGTATTAATTTCAGCTTCCCAAAGGATTTTAGATTGCTCATAGAGAATTCTGGGAAGGACAGAGGGGGCCCTCCAGCGGCCAGCAAAGGGCACAGCTAGAAACAGATTAAATGTTACAGCTGTGACTTGAAGTGACAGGTGAATTCCTGTGAAGTAGCAGGCCAAGGGCCTAGCACCCGGCAGAGGTGCAGCAGAGCTGAGAGGTCACAGAAGCTGCACCCTGGGGACTGACAGGGAGTGGAGATGACGTGCAAATGGTCCCGTCATGGCTACTTAGAACACAGTGCTGCTATTCACTGAAGTTTGTCCCAAATTCTCTATGCATCCTTATTTTAGTTCTCGGAAAGTAACATACCGACACTCTGAACTTCCTGGACACGACTCCCTTGCTCCCCTGGCATTATATGAGGCTGCCAGTTCCTTTGTTGGTTTAAATTTTAAATTTTTAGTATTTCTCTCTTGTCTGTGAGGCCAGAGTGTGCAGCAACCCATAGCTCCACAAAGATGTGTATCAAACCATCAGCTTAGGCTACAGGCTGTGGTCTGGAGCCTCCAACATGGCAATGGAAGTAGCCCCAGTGGCTAACAGGAACTGAGTGGATCATTCAGACAGTAGGCTTTAGCAAGGCACAAGAAAGGGCAACCGAATTTCTCCAGGCTCAGGGATCTCCCATGATCACTCTAGACATCCAGAGTCTGGGACGAGCAAAGAATAAGCCCTTCATCTGCTTATGTCCCCCTACCCAAAGCTAGGAGAGTATAGGAAAAGATACAAGCTGACTTGGAAGTGAAATTCAATTGTCTCATACATGGAAATCTGAATTTTCAGCCATGCTTTTGTGGAGTGCTTTGGCCCCACAGGGTGTCAGCTCTGTCACCTCTGGGGTCCCTTTCTTGGTTGGTCTCTGCCTTATGGCCGAGCTACTGCCAAATGAAACAAAGGCCAGTGCCACCTGACATCAGGGATATTTGAGACATTTCCCTTTTATTTTCAAAATCAATGAACTCATCTAGAGATTCTCCTTTGACTAAATAGGAAGGGAAAGGAGGGATCCTTCTTTTCAGTGGTACATTTGACCCTGAAGACAGAAATACCTACTTCTTGGACTTCTCTTCAGAATATCATCTATCATTATTTCATTTCTGAGGCAGCCTTCTTTTCCCTGGAGACTGCAGAACCTATGCTCTGGATGTCCCTCCCTAGGCCAAGGCACCAGGTTCTGGGCTCGGTGTAATAAAATATGAGGATACTAGTGATGATCTGGGGTAGCCCATGATTCAGGAAAAGAGGATACTGAAAGGAACAGCTCAGTACATGTTCCAGCCCAGGGTTTCTCTACTTTGGCATTATTGACATTGGGGCCAGATTAATCTGTTTGGCGGGGCTGGGGAGCTGTCTGGTGCCCTGTAGGAAGTTTAGCGGCATCCCTGGTCTCTACCCACTGGATGCCACTAGCACCCCAACTTCCAGCTGTGACAGCCAAAAATGTCTCCGGGCATGGCCAGATGTCCCCTCGGGACAGAATCACCTCTGGATGAGAACTACTGTCTAGATGAATCTTTTATTTGTGTATGTGTATGTGGGGAGGCCAGGAGAATGGATGGGGTACAGAGGAGTGGGGAGTCAGTACTCACGCCAATGAAGGGGATAAACTTCTGATAGGAGTCTTCATCAGGGCTGTTGGAAGAGAAAGAAAAGCTTTATAGTTAGTGGGTGATACTGCATGGAGAGCTGGGGATACAAGCTTTTGATATTTAAAAACAATTTTTTTTTCAATGTTTATTCATTTTTGAGAGACAGAGAGAAACAGAATACAAGCCGGGGAGGGGCAGAGAGAGAGAGGGAGGGAGGGAGGGAGGGAGAAAGAGAATCTGAAGCAGGCTCCAGGCTCCGAGCTCTCAGCACAGAGCCTGATGTGGGGCTCGAACCCACGAACCATGAAATCCTGACTTGAACCGAAGTCAGATGCTTAACTGACTGAGCCACCCAGGTGCCCCAGCTTTTGATATTTTATTGTGGCTTCAAGGGAGTCCAGACACTACATGACACTTTCCATCATGTCTCAGGATGGCAGAGGAGCCAAAGATAGAGGCAAAAGATCTGATTCTGCATACTTCACCACCTGCTCCCACGTGCGGATTTCAGCCCCTAGGATGGGCTTCTCTTATGCTAAGGGGGCATCTATTTGGGTGGGGAGGCCCAGGACAAGGATGGCGGGGCCTGGATGGAAGGCGGTAAAAACATTGCCTCTCATATTCTCTTGAGTTGCTACAAAGAGAAACAGGTGGGGAGAAGGAAAATACAGAAAAGCAAAGAAAACTCAAGATTTAGCTAGCCCACCCACCCTAGCAGTTTCAAGAAATCCCCTGAAGTGAAACTTACAACTTATGCCTGCAGGTCAGCATGGCTTCAGCTACGGGGAGCTGGTGTGTGACACCTGCCCCACTGACATACTGCATGACCCGCCCGACCACGTCCAGTTGCTCTGCAGAAAAGACAAGAGATAACTGCCGGTTTATTTCAGCAGGCAAACCTGAAAACCTTCTGAGAGATCCCCTTGTTGAGACCCATCAGAAGACCCTCGGAGTCGAGGGAGAGAAAGGGTTCTAAAGATCCTCTGGTTTTGAATACAAGGAACGAAGAACCAAAGCGCTGTTCTCTCCCTTCCGATCTCCGTTTGCGGTTCCTCAAAGCTCCGCTCTCCTCCAGGCTAATCGTGCTCACGCTTCTATCTTGTTCATACCAATCTCGTAACCTAGAGGGACTCCTCCACTCTACCAATCTGTGCCTATCACTTCCTTCAAGGTCTGGCGACACATTTGCTACTCCTCAGCCTTGCAGAACTCAAGCTCACTCTAAGCGCTGCCACTTTTACTCTGTATTTCAGAGAAAAGACGTGGTCAGCACAGTGTTATTAGCTTATAAACAGATTGCTTAGTAACTCTTCTCTGTTTCTTATGCTTGATTTCTACAACTAGAAATGTCCTCCTCATCACCTCCTCGTGGCCCTCCTTATTTCTAGATGCATAGGAGCACAGCAAACAGCAGAGCTTAAAAATGTCCAGAGTGAAGCGGGACTGCACATAATGGGCCTCCTCCTACTAAATACTCACTGCGAAAATAAACATGCAAAGGGATTGGGAGTGGTAGAACCATAGGGAGGAAAAAAAGTAAGCTCTCTTGGCCCCTCCTTTGGCCAAGACTGGCCCTCCATGAACCAGGTGGCATTTTGCCTCAATCCCTCACAAACGGCCATTACCTGACACTGGGGGCTCCGAGCGACTGAAGAGGTCTCTCCAGCCAGAATCAAGGAAGTTACTGCTGTATCTACTGTCGACTGAGCCCAAGTATTTGGCCACAGGGTGAGAACCTAGGAGATGGAAACCAGAGAAGGTAAAGTGGTTAAGGGACAAAGTACGGCCTGGCCTTTGAGCTCCCTAACTGTCCCTTCTTAGGGCCCAGCCCCAACATGCTGCTTCAGGAGTGAAATCTACTCCATTTTTACCGAGGGGAATGATGAGAAAGCGCATGTAGCCAAGCCAGTCGGAGGTCTTGCTGGCCAGCGACTTGACAAAGAACCGGAGGATGGAGCTCAGGTAACTCTGGCCTCCCACTGCTGCCACCTTCACCGGCCTCGGCATGGAGGAGTTGCAGTTGCAGCTGGGGAGCAAGGGAAGAGGCACAACCACATTTAGGGGGTTCACCAGCATCCTACTCGGACAAAGGCCCCAAGCTTTGACTTCACTTGATTCCACAACCCACAGAGGGAAAATAAGCCAATAAACAAAATAATACACAGAGAGGCAATGAACCACAGTGCTTTTGCGATAAGGAGAGAAACCTGGGATCAGAGAGGCAGGTGACTGTCTAGAAGGAAGAAAGAATTAGCTTAGGCTAACGGGAGACAATCTGGCAGTGCTGCCAGGGGTCAGCGGTGGGCGTGAGCCCAGATGCCTGGAGGACCTGCGGTTCTCATTTCCATTGGCGGGGACTCTGGGCCCCTCTGGGGAGGTCCTGACTCTGGATGCCAAGTATCGTGGCACAGTTAGAGGGATGAGAGTAAAAGGCCTTTGTAAAACCCTGGTTTTCTCCCTGGTCTTCTTCGTCCTGGGTTTAAGGAGAAGATGTGGCAGGTCAAGAGTACAAGTTGGGAGGCAGGGAGAGCAGGAGAATGACATTTTCACACCCTGACCTCTGGGGCCAGCAGGGACAACAGAGCACCGTGGCCCGCCACTGTAAACCACGCGGCGACTGAGGAGTTTTGGGCTGGTGAGGCAGGGCACTCCTGTCACTGCTTAGAAGTCAGGGTGGGAGGATGAAGTCAGAGGGAGCCCCAAAGGGCAGGAGACAAGCAGAGCCCTTACTAGCGCTGAATACGGGTGAGCAAGGCAGACAGCACGGCCTGGACCTCCACGGTGGAGCAGGTACACACGACAGGCTTCCGTTGGTCCTGGAGCAGCTCTGCCACGTACTGGGGGGCAGGGAGGGAAAGGGCAGGGACACAGGTGAGTCCACGCAGCAAGAACGCAGCTCCCCCACAAGCACCAAGGAGCAGGCTAGGCCCAGCTTGAGTGGTAGGGCCCATCCTCTGTCCTTGAGATCAAAGCCGGGCAAAGGTCAGGTCTCTGGCTGCCAGTGAAGAGAAGGTGGGGCTAGACCCCACATAGACATGCTAACCAGGAAATGGGGGAAGGTTAAGGAATCTTTAGATTCTCATGTTGCCTCTGTAGCGTATGTTCCGGGTGTCGGGTGTCGGGGCCACTAGGAAAGAGGGATTCTGGCGCCAGGATCTACCCGGGGGCAGGGGGCAGCGGTGACTGGGGGCCAGAGGGTATTGCTCTGCCTCTTCTGAATTGCCTTCCTGGGAACTAGGGCAACCTCTGGCATTTTATAGCACTTTGTACCTTTCAAGATACCTGTGTTCTGTTATGCTGACAGAAAAACCACACACGACCACCCCGGAAGGAAGGCAGGACCAGTAATACTATCACTTTTCTACAGACGAGGAAGCTGAGGTACAAAAAGTTAGTGACGTGAGGTCCCACGGGCCGGAAAATGACAGAACTGGGACAGGAGTCTAGAACTACAGGCTGAGTTCAGTCAGGGAAGAGGGGCCTGAGACATGGGGATCATTTTCCTGTTTCTCCACGTCCTGCCTCTTGCTCCCCAGAACCTCTCCTCCCCAGCCCTGCCATCTTTAGTGCTTTACCTGGCCCTGCCAGTCCGCAGTGTTGACAAGGATGACATTTTCTGGGAGAGCTGCATCTGATACCAGGATCTGATTCAGTTGGTCATATACAACCTTTCTTGGAATCTGCAGGGACAAATGTGCCTGTCAGGTAGTCCCCAGGGAGCGTGAGGGGACAGCAGGGTGCACTAGGATAGAGAATCTCTGGGGCAGGGGTATTCAGGGAGAATACAGGGAGACACTGGGAATTTCTGGAGGAGACCCAGTATGCCACTGGCCAGAGCAAAATGGAAAGGACAAGGATAAAGAGTAAGCAGAGAGTCCTCAGAGAACACACTCAGACACCAGGAACAAAGCCCCAGCAGTAGTCCTGACGGAGGAGGGGGAGGGCAGACTAAGCTAGAAACACGATCAGCATGCCCTGAAGGGTAATGATGCAGCCGAAGTACCAGGAGAGGAGGAGGGCGGTAAGTTACCAGGTGTGCTCGCTCACAGAAACGAAATTGAGGGCAATGGGGAGAGAACCAAGGAGAGCGGCAGTGGGTACTGTGTGGGGAGCCCCACTGTCACAGGGAACAAAAGGTACTTCAGGAACAGTGATTAGCAAGGAGGACGACACCTGACACCTCGCCCCAGGCACAGGCTATTCTGGTCGCCAGTTCATTTTCAGCTATGCAATAGCGGCAAACTCAGGAAGCCACGTTGACACAAACTTTTCTCTTGGTGCTATTTATCAGGTAAGCGAACAGGCTTGCTGTTAGCTCTGGAGGAAGTGTAGTTGTGTGAGGTGCCAGTTTAGAAAGGTTCCTTCCCCAAGCCCCGATCCCACTGGCCTTCAGAAAGAGAAAATAATTCCTGAGGTCTGGTTTCTTCTGCTTCTATTCCAGCCTACTCTTGGGTCTTTTAATCAAAATATTTTAATATTGTTGATTTGCCAGCCTGAAATCACATTAACCGGCCCATAGTAGTACGAAGGGTATCTGAGTCCAGGTGGGTGATGTCCAATGAGATACTGACGGTTGCTGTCCTCTAGAATAACTGATTCACCACACAATCTCTAGACTGAGGTCTGATGGAGGCAGAACAAATCAGGTGTGGAACTGCCACTTGGGGGTGATGGCAGGCTGTGACAATGCTGGCATTTCCTGCTCCCTCCTCCGCTCCCTGCAGATCAGCCCCGAAGCCAATTCCGCACTAGTAGTAAGTAACACATATGTTAGACTTCTCTGATTTAGATCTGTCTTCAAGACTTTTATTCAGAACATTCCACAGTATTCCCTCTTTTCTCTCTACCTAACTGCCCAAGGAAGATGCCAGAACAGAAGCCAAGGTCTAGGGATGCTCAGAGGGCCCTGGCCTTGAGAGGGAGGGGGTACCTGCGTGCTGTGGCCCAAGTCGGGGGACCTCTCACTGTCGGAGCTGTTGGTTCTCTCACTCAGGGGCTTGGAGAGCTGCCGCTCCTTCAGGGGTGTGCTCCGCTTCTGCCGGGGCGTGTGTACCCCATCCACTTTGCTGCCAGAGATGTGGAAAGGAGGTAGTTAAATAGCCCCCGCGACCCCAAAGCCATTATCAGCCACTCTTCCCCCGCCCATGAGCCTATGCTAACTATGGTCACAAGCCTCACACCATCTGCTTGGTTTCCTTAATTCTACCCTCCCTGTTTTAGGATTTTCTTCCAATCTCGAGTACCTGGGAGAAGCAGAACCTTGGAGATCTGTTTTGCTGGACTTCATGGGAGTTTTGACCTTCTCTGGCACAACCAGACTTGTGCTCATATCTCCAAACATGTCCTGGTCAGTAATTTCCTGCCAGGGAGGAAAGGAAACAGCGAGGGTTACTTCCCCCTCAATGACCACCCAGGAGCCTGGAGAGTCTCACAACGAGGGTCAGTCTCTCGCTCTCTTTTCCTAGAAGCACATGGTTCTGCACCTATCTCTCCAATGAGGAAGTTTACTGTTTAATTTAATGCAGTGTACCCACTCTGCTGGGTACTGTCTCTTGCTACTCGATCTGTCCTCTGCATTTATGAACTATTATTTGTCAACACACAAACCTGGGCTGATGATCTGGCTTCTTTAGGTGGGGAGGAGAATTTTAATCGTGACATGACATGATTAGAATTTCTTTTTCTTTCCTTCCTTTCCTTCCTCCTTTCCTCCCTCCCTCACCCCCTCCCCTCTCTGTTTCTTGGAATTTCATTTTGAAATGACCACTGCAGTATAGACCACAGTCGGGCAAGAGCGGAAGCTGGGTTTTCAGATTATTGGTGAACCATAAAGTGCAAGTGTATAGTAAGCTTTAAATTAACCTTGCATCAAGTCTAATGTTTGGTTATTCACCGGATCTTTGATGTAGCATTATTTACTATAGGAAACAGAAGCCTAGGATAATTCTTCCCTGGACTCCATCAACTACCAGGTCTCACTGTGAGGCTAATGCATAGTACACCCCCGAGTGATACCTGGTAAAGTTCTCTGCTCCCTCCCACCCACTGTGTCCAGCCTCCGGTCCCACTGGAAGAACTTCAGTCTATTCTGAGAGGCCCAGCTCAGATGTCCCCCTCCAGTCAGAATCACTTGTCCTTCCCTGAGCCTCCACAGAACCTCAGGTGTGCATAGCTTGGCTCTCCTCCTGGAGGGTGGTGTCTTGATGGCAGAGGCCTTGGTGTTCTCACCTTCGCATCTTTAGTGCTTAGCACGTGTAGTTACCCAGTAAGTATGTGTGGAGCCAGTGTATAAATTGGGCACTCCAAGCGATACATTCCATTTCTCTAGGGCTTGGCTCGGCCTCCTGGGCAGCTCCAGTCTCTTAGGGGAAGGACTTGACCAATAATCACTTGGAGATTTAACGTGTAGGCTGCCTGCTCACACTAAAAGCAACTCTGGAGGAAGGGATGGTTTTTCAGGGGAAGATACTGGTTGTCATCTCGCAGAAGTAAATAAGGATGACAGATAGTGAGAAATTATCCAAATTAGCATTTAATCAGATCTAATAAAAGAGCAGAATGGGGACATTTCTGGTTTGCTAATTTGGGGAATGACCTGGTCTCCAGGGTAGGTTATATTCCATGGGTAAGGATTCTAGGAGAAAGAGAACACAGAACGTTCACAAGTCCACAGATGCAGGCAAAATTCCCAGGGAGGTCTTGAAGGTCTTTTGGCTTTATTTCTAAAGGCACAAAACCTAAGTTACACAGGAGACTGAGCTGCACATACCAGAGTGTCTGTTTCAGTCAAGCTGTCATCTTGATTTTTAATCCAAGCAGATTTGACTTTTTCTAGAGCAGCCAATTCCATCTGCAAAAATTAGAATAATTAGTCATCACCATCCAAATAACTACCATTCTAACTGGTTCTCTTGGTCCCTCAGAAGCTTAAAATGCTTCCACTTAATTTGAAGATCTCATCAAAATCTTTGGAATTTCCATCTTCTAAGAAGTGTGTTTGGTGAAAACTAAGTGTCAGAAGGATCAGCTATTCTGTCATCATTAAATCAGTAGCACAGTGCAACTCAGAGCCCAGCAACTCTCATCTCTCGGACTCTCACAAGATGTCACAGGGAAGAGAAGATCAGCGTTTAGATGACTTTGTATGGGCCCCGCAAGGCCTCTAACTCTGGGGACAGTAAATGCCCTCGGAGGACATCCGGGGCCTCTTCTGCTTCTCAGAAGTTGCTGGGAAGGAAAATCTTACAGTTCAGGTCTTTGACTTTGAGACTAAAGACATCCATGGTAGCCAAATTTATTTTGCTTGGTAGAAACATCTACAGACCCCTCAAGATAAATGAATATACTAAGCAAAACACACCCAATGCTACGCCATTTAGGCGTGAATTAATTCTCCCTCTGTCCCCAACTCTTATTAGCGTTTTTCATAAACATTAAAAATTTACTTTGTAAATAACTGACACATAGAACTATATTTTTCGTATTTGCTAACATTGTTTCTGGCTGTGCAGATGTCCATGTAAAAGTCACAAGAGTTTGAGCGTTGTTGTGGGTCTTAGATGTAGGGAAGGTACTGGCCTTAGTGAATGTTTTTGGAAACCAGAGAGTTAGGAAAGATCAAAGATATCCTACCTTCTCCCAATCACTCAAATTCCTTCCTCTGAGTAAATTAAATAGTACTGAGAAACACTGGGCTTATAAATTCAAGGGGGTACTTGGAAAACTAATGAACAACTATAGCAAATGTAGGCCCTGTGTCATATTCTACCTACACCATATGGTTTCTCTACCTCAGCCCTGCTGACATTTTGGCCAGATCCTTCTTTGTTGTGGGGGATGTGTCCTGTGCATAGCAGGATGTTAAACAGCATCCCTGGCCTCTACCCACTAAGTGCCAGCAGCAGCACCCCCAACCCCTCAAGTTGTGACAATCAAAACTGTCTCTGGTCGTTGCCAGCGCCAAATGTTCCTTGAGAAGGAGGCAAAAACCACCCCTGGTTGGGAGGCACTGCTCTAAACCATCTGCAAGACTAACCAACATACTTTAACTAGACCTTGTGACCCCAAATCTTGAGATGGTTTGGCTCAGAACCAAACATAATAGTTTGCCTCAGATTGCAAGCTAGTTCATTACATTGTCTATATGAAGAACCAATGTTAACAGAGTCCAGAGTCATGGGAAAGTCCTGGTTAGATTTAAGACTAAAGACGATTTCACTCAGTTTTGGATTTCAGTATCACAAGTGAATTAAACACATTTAAAGAGAATGAACTGGGGCAATAACACCATTCTGCTGAAGGGTTTTAAAGTAGCATGTCAAGGCCTGGGACAAGTACAGAATTGTTTCCATGGTGAAGCTGCAACAACCTTCACTTGGCCTGGGGTTAAAGGGAACCTGCTGGCTATTCACGGACTCTTCTAGATGTTCCAAGCAGTCCCACTAGGAGCAAACTCCCAATTCTCCAAATTTCTGTTTTTGCTCCTATAAATACGAAGGGCTTTTCTCACCCCAGAACCCTGGAACACAGCCGTGCAGCAGCTGTGTCTAATTGGATAGCACTGGAGGCAGATGCTACCAGTCCAAAGTACTGTGCCCACGGGGCAATGTTGGTGCTACAGGGAGGGTACATGCTCCTGTGAGGGGGGCAGAGTGGGGAAGTATTTAGGCTCTCATTTGTATGAAGTACTAGTCTCTAACACCGTTATTTGCAGTGCGATGGAAATAGCAACTTTTAGCAGCAGGAAGTCTCGGCTGAAAGGCTGTATCTCTCGACCTCCCTGACTGAAGCACCGTCAGGGTCTATTGTTATTAGCCTGGAAAACCAAATTCTGCTGCTACTGTGTACTCAAGTCCTGGGAAAGCTAACAACTGTAATAATTTGTATCAGCAGAAATTCCTTCTGGTTTTAGTGATACACTGAATCCTCTGAAACTGGGGAACAAAAAAGAGTATTAAGAAAAACAAATAACAATGCTAGGAAATCAGAAAGAGAGGATAAAAGTTGGGCAGCATGTGCATACCTGCCTATATATGCGTAATCTCAGTATTTTTTTTCCTACTATATTTGGAGCTTCCCTGTAAAGCATGGCCTTGCTATGTATTTCCCCAAGTGCCTTTCATACTAAAGGATCCCAGAGCTCTACATCCACATCAAGACACACGGAGCTCTTCAAAACAGAAATATCACAGAGAATCAGCAAAGCAAGTCTGAAATCTGGCCAACAGAGCCAGAGTTTGAAGGGCTCGTTAAAAAGACATCGACATTCTAACAATTTCAGGAGACCAGAACCGAAATGGTTCCGAGACTATAATAAGAACAGCAACAGCAGCCTCCGTTTGCCGCTTTGACTGCATAGTTCCCACGTGGTGGGCCAACGCATCTATCCGGCGAGCACATGCCAGAGGATTTGCCCGCATTCTCTCATGGTATCTTCACACTGCCCCACAAGGCATGTGCCTCTTGCAGGTACTCTGTAGACGAGGAAACCAAGGCCTGGCAACTGCCCCAGATCACGCAGTCAGTGGAACGATGGGGTCAAGATTCAAACTCAGAGGTCTGACTCCAGAACACATGCTCTCAACTTCAGTGCCCCCCCTGCCCAGAGAAAAGTTCTGCTTAGATAAGGGCCCTGAGGCCATCATATTGTAAAGACTGATACTCAGTTGACTTTTGAGCTAATTGAGCTAATTTTGAGCTAATTAGAGTTAGCTATGCTAACTCTAAGGCACCTCAGGCTCAGAGGATCAGTGCTTCTCTCTAAACTGTGTTAGCCATACAACTGGGACTGAAGTAGAACTTACAGACAAGTTCTATCAACCAAGAAACACCTTCATTAGTATAAAATAATGTATTGATGTGATAACAACAATCCCTACCGTTTATTGAGAATTCATTATATGTTAGGTGTTATGCTTAGTGTTTTGGGGGCGTTATCTCAGTTAATAATTGCATTTTGTTACAGTTTTCCTTCTTCCGCATTCCTAGGACACTATGAAACAGTTCTCCTTTGGCCAGGTGCCGGTTTTCTCTCTAGAAGGGTCATCCCTTGTATTTATATTTGAGATGGAATCTGGCTGTAGTGGCCAACGATCTGTCCATGTGGACACTGACCATTCAGGAGGGCTGTTTAGAAAGCCCATGAGAGAGAGCAGCTACAAGCCACAGAAATAGTAAGGTGAGGCCTCCTCAGCTCCAGATCAGAGTGCAAGGTCTTCAAATGGCATGCCAGAGGCTTCTCTGTGGAGGGATTCTCCTTGTGGGCTGCAGTTTTCCACCCCACATTTCTTCAGTAATGCCACCTGCTGCCACTGTTCTAGGGCCAGACAGTGCCGGCTGTGCCTTCACTGGGAAGAGGGATGAGGTGGGAGACAGCCCCACCTGGTGGCAGCAAGCAGTAAGGCAGCCCAAGAGCTGACCCAGGAGCGGCCACAGGGTCTGCAGACACCTGGGACGGATGGCAGCCCTTCCACAGACACAGTACTTTTCAGGGGATGGAGTACCTCACATATCATTTCTTCACAATTAATACCTATTCACAAGGTGATTTTTGTATGCCCTCTGTTGAAGTGGAGCGAACAGAACTTAAAGGACTCAGTTTCTTAGATCTAAAGAAAAGACACTGGGCTTGCAACAGCACACCGTAAACGACACTAAAATCATGCACAACATCTTCCCTTTAGCTGTAAATGAGAACAGCTTCGTAGGGCCTGAGGTAGATACAGCATCAACCCAGGCTCCAACCCCTGATCCACTGCTAGGGGAGCCTTCCCAAGTAGGAACAGAGCATGGTCCAGGGTGATGCTGGCCTCCCGTGGTGCTACAGCAGACAGAAACTTTTTCCTTTCGGTCATCAGACAAAATGGAAATCTACCTGCTAAATTCCTAATTCTTTGAGGGCACTGCCCCCCTCTAGGAATAAAGCCTATGTAAGTGGGCTTCCTGCCTCTTTATGTTCTTTACCTAGGCTGGAAAGCAGAACTGCTTAACATTGGCAGGATGCCACACTCCCTGCTACCATGTTACAGATGTCGAGAGAGAAATCTGAGGCGCTGTGTGTTCTGGGAAGGAAGGCTCCAAGTCGTGGTAGGAACTGACCAAAAAAGAACACCCAAAAAGCCACAGCAATGCCCACAAAGAACCAAGCTCCCAGCTAGGACTCTGATGAGGACACCCAAGGTCGACACAAGATAAGACTGCTCTTCTAAGATCACAAAACGAGCCAAGAGCAGAGTGTTCAGTGTTAAGCCCCAACACTCCCCTGGTCCCTCTCCCCAACCCCCATATCCGTCGGTCTTGCTCACAGGGCTGGTGGTGTCTTTGCTGAGGCTACCCTTGCTGTTGAGGCTGCCAATCTCCGTCTGTGAGCTGGACTGCGACATCCCCTCAAAGAAGGGCCTGCGGCAAAGAAGCACAGCCAGGGTCAGTGGCCACCGGGGCCCGGAGCAGCAGCCTGTGGAAGGTTGGGTGGCGATGCGGTGTTCAAGAAAGATCAACAACCCGGGCTTGAAGGATGCCCGCTGAGGAAGGACACAGCAGAGTGGACAAGGAGGGCCTGGACCAAAGGACTTCAGGAAAGTCCTATCAGGACTTTTGCCAGCTAGAGGCAAAAACAGTGATCCTTATCCAGACAGCTGGAGGTTCAACAGGGTGAGGAGCCAAACTCCCTGGTAATGGAGGGGAAGTGAGGGAGGGGGCCTAGGAGACTGTGCTGGCTTAGGAAGGAGATATGCAGGGAGACAATTCGATAGAAGAGGTTTGGGCCTCACTTGAGCTTGGGCTTTGGAGTGCTAAGGATGCTCTCCGTCTCTTCCATTTCAGGGCCACTGTCGCTGGGATTGTACATCTCCAGACTATCATACAGTTCATCCAAGTCCTCTTCCACCTCTCGTATCTGCTCTCGGGATACGTGTTCCAGCCCGAAGCCTACCTGTGGGGGACAAAAAGCTTTGAGTTTGGGGTTACCTCTATTAACAATTATGGTAGATGCATAACTCTTTCCTCCCGGACAGGTACCAACTGGCCTCCTTAACTAGTCGTCCTTAAGGGGCAATGCCATAGCTTCGCATGCATCGGGGTAATCTTAGTGTCCTTTCTGTGATCTAATCCTGAGAGCAAGGATGTGATGAGGCCACCTTTCCCTTTCAGTGCCTCCCTACCACTCCACACTATGGGCCTGGCATGAGAAGAAAAGTACAAGTGCTAATGTACTTCTGCCAAAGCATGGGCACAAGAAAACCCAGAGGACTGTGACTCTGTGCAGGCCGGTTCTATTTTCCAGGAGCCCACAGAAGGACAAAGACACCTCAAGACAATTTTCTTCCCCATCTCTTTCCGGTCCATTCAGAAGAGAAGCCTGTGAAAACTGGCACCAGGCCGGTCAGAGCCCAGGAAGGACACGGCATCTCTAGTTTTTTTTTTTTTTAATTTTTTTTTGTTTGTTTGTTTTTTCAACGTTTATTTATTTTTGGGACAGAGAGAGACAAAGCATGAACGGGGGAGGGGCAGAGAGAGAGGGAGACACAGAATCGGAAACAGGCTCCAGGCTCTGAGCCATCAGCCCAGAGCCTGACGCGGGGCTCGAACTCATGGTCCGTGAGATCGTGACCTGGCTGAAGTCGGCCGCTTAACCGACTGCGCCACCCAGGCGCCCCTCTAGTTTTTATTTTAAGGTTATTTATTTATTTTGAGAGAGAGAGTGCAAGCATAAGTGGGGAGGGGCAGATAGAGAATCCCGAGCAGGCTCCTACACTGACAGTGCAGAGCCCAACGTGGGGCTCAATCCCACGAACTAGAGCTGACCACCGAGGACGCCCCTACCTCACAGGCTGTTGCTCACAATGTTCCCTGTCCAATGAGGGAAAATTCAACAACAACAACTAGATTTGTTACTGGCACCCCATAGCAGAGGCGTGGTATTAAACAACAGTTGAGCATAACCATGCTACCCTTGCTTCCAGGTACCGTGAAACTTTGGGTGCTACATGGAAAGCTTTCCTTTCTCTTTTCAAGTAGCTTAAAGCCCTTCTTTAGCTATGTTCTCACTTGGGGGTCCTGCAATCCTGACTCCTAGTGGCAGGAAAGAGCACACCCCAGGAACGACGGTGAAACTCAGGGGATTCTTCTACTCACCATCAACCTCGGGAGTAAGGGGTCATACCTCATCTGAAACTTTAAACCGCTTCAGGAGGGCCACAAACTTCTGTTTGATGTTAGGTTGCTGTAGGGACAAATTGCACAATAATTCTCAAACAATACCCATTTGTGGACTGATCAAGTGAAGTCAACAGAGTGATCCAGAGCCCGCTTTTGTAAAGAGCTGTGGGAGGACACGAAGACGGGAAGACAGTTTCTCCCCTCTGGCACATAAAACCCACCAGGGAAGCAGGCATGAGCATTTAATGCTGGGGCAGTTCCCAGGGCTGTGGGCATAGATGGAAGGAGGGCTCATCTCTCCCTAGGGCCCTCCACCACCCACACATCTCCAGCTCATCCATTTCTCCAGTCCTTCAGATCCATGGTGCTGCTTGGTGATTTCCACCTGCATATACAGGCACCTCAAACCCAGCATTTCCAAGAATTCATCACCTTCTCCCTGTGTTCCTATCCAGGGTACCATTATCCCCCACTGATTGTAGGAGTCTGAACCTAGAGTCTCTCCCCTCCCCTTTCTCCTCACAGCCGAGTGTTCACTAACTCCTATGTTCTTTTTCATCTGTAATACCACTGCTTTCCTCCAGGCCTTTTTGTCCCCACAACTCTGTGGGATCACCGCAATGGCCTTTGACCGACACTCCCCCAACCCTCACGCTCCCGGCCAGTTTCCAGTCTTGTTCTCTCCAGAGTCCATAGTGATTATCACAAATGCAAATCTAATGTTACTCTCCCCAAATTAGAGGTCTTCACTGGTCCCCAGTGCCCAGGGAACGAGCTGCAGCATCGGGCCCATGTGTGTCTGAAGGCTGCTCTGCCGGTCTCTAGCCTCACATCACCAACCAACACCCCACATCAGCATTCAAGTGGAAACTGCTTATAGTTCTGTAAGGAATGGCATGCTGCTGTACCCCTCTGGGCCTTTACACACGGTACCTTCTGCCCTGACTAAACATTCTCCCCCAATCCACTTGGCGAATCTCTGTTTATCCTTAGAAACCCATCTCTCTGCATCCGGCCTGTGAAGCTCTCTTGGCACTTCTGCTCAGAGTTGGTCACTTTCCCCTTAGTGCCATCGCTGTCCCTTACACCAAACTCTATCTTCTAGCCCCTACTCTACTATGTCGCAGCCACTCGTTTAGACGTCGTTTGTGTCTAGACACTGTGACCTCCTTGATGGTATGGATGAGCCCTTTCTTATCTCAATGTCTCAAACTCCAGGCACAGTGATGAGCTTGGGGTCTTTACTTCCTGACTGAATGACAGACTTGCCATCTGGGGACGGAAGAGACTAACTTGCAAGTAAGGCTGAGCCAGGCCTTCAAGAAAAAGCAGGGGCTCCAAAGGTAGAAAGAGCATCCACAGCAGAGAAAAAACAAACAAACAGCAAGTCAATTAGTGTGTCTAGAACAAAGTATTCTTGGTAGGGAGAGAAGAATGCATGTGTACAAAAGGAGACAGAAACTAAAGAACTGTTACTAAGTCTCTGGTAATCTGACTGGAAAATGCCTGGAGCTAAAAAAAAAAAAAATAAAATAAAAAATAAAAACAAAGAACAACCTTTGAGGTAGAGGCTATTAATAGGAGCACTGAACTCTGGTCATATAACAGGGTAAAGCTGGTTCATGGGAGACCACAGGGAGAGGGGATTTATAAAGCTCCAGGAGGCATCCTATGGGAAGAAAGTAGGACCTCTCTTTGGTTACAGAGCAGGAAAAAGAAAAACTTAACAGAAGGAGGTACAACACAGAGTGATCCTCCAGTCTCTTCCCATTGTGAGTACAACGATACAAGATGTCTAAGGCTCTGGGGACATGCCTTATCCAGGTCATTTTGGAGTGCCAATCAAGGATTAGATACCTGAGGACAATGAAGCAGTTCTCACACTCTCTAGTCATTATTCAACGGGGGAAATCAAGACCATAGTCTTGAGAATTTACATTTAAGCCCAATGATACCTCAGGAGGCATGGAGATGACAGTGTTGTTTCATGGTGAATGCCAGGTTTAGATACAACACATCTGGAAGGTCTGGCCTACATTTAGTTCATTCCTGAAGGTGATAGGAATCTCTGTTCTTGGGGTCCCTAGGCTAGCTCTGTACTAGAGAATCAGGATGTGTCAGGAAAAATGAAACTGAGTTTCTAGCACTTTGACTCTCCCACACTTTAGCACAGGAACTCCAGAATCAGTCAAAGTTAACTTAGACCAAGAAACAGACTCTTAACTATAGCTATAGAACAAACTGCTGGTTACCAGTGGGAAGGTGGGTGGGGGGTGGCTGAAATAGGTGAAGGGGATTAAGAGTACACTTATCATGATGAACTCTGAGTAATTTAGAGAATTGTTGAATTACCATGCTGTACACCTGAAACTAATGTAACAGTATGTTAACTGTACTGGAAATTAAATTAAGTTAAAAAAAAAAAACAACCACCAAGGTTAACCTAGAAATCCAGGTATTAAGTATCTCAGTCCAGGACCCTTAATTTCACCAAAATAGTGACTCTTGAGGAATCTTATGTAGGAGACACAATTCAAAGGCATTTGGCCTCTAAGGTTATAGATCCATTAAGGATCCAAATATATCCAATGTATATATATCCAGTGTGTGTGTGTGTGTGTGTGTGTGTGTGTGTGTGAGAGAGAGAGAGAGAGAGAGAGAGAGAGAGAATATCTGTATCTATATGTCTGTATCTCTCCAACTATATCCAATGGAATTAGACCTTACCAATTGCTTACAGTTCTAAGCACTAGCTTATTATTTCTGGGTTAAAATGATTAAAAATTTGATACCCCTAGAGAAGACTGGGTCTGTCTATGTGGTAGGCAGGACGTAATTTGAAGTAACCTCCTTGAGAGGGAACATGGGGTGTCTGAGGTGTTCTGCTTCTTGATAAAGCATTTTCTGCTCTAAAGTCTAAAACAGGTTTCTCAACCTATTTTCTATCCTGACATAACCTGAAAAATATAACACACTCCCATAAGTAACACTGCTTCTCTACAACAGTGACTTTTAATTAGGTAGTGGTGGGGGTGGGGTGGGGGTGGGGGAGGAGGAGGAGGAGATAGAGGGGTATACCAGAACCTTCAGGGAATGGCCATGTGCAGATTTTTAAAAAGACTCCAGGAGGTTTCAATATACCACTCTCATCCTACCTCCAAATTGAAAATCTCAGGTAAACATTCCCCAGACCTTCGAGGCTCACCCTTGTGATGGCAGAGGTTGAGGTTAGTTTCCTCCGGGTCTTCTTTACTTTCCGTAGATCCTCATCTTCATAAAACAGGTCCTAAGTGGGGAAAGGCATGGAATGAAGTTAGGAAACCCCAGGAGGGTCTGGAATTATTTCTCGAGACACTACATGTGAGGGGCTGTGGAAAGTTACCTGCCCGTGCAATGGATCATCACTGCCTTCCTGTTCTGATGAGAAACTCTCCTCCTCTTCCTCAGAATAATTGTCAATATCAGGAGAACGATCTGGAAAGAGACACCTTAGTAAGACAACCTTGAAGTGTGAAGATCTGGCCTAAGAGAATTTGGTTGGCTGAAATCAGGGCTCTCGTCAGGCGGAAATAGGTCTGGGGGAGAGGCGAGGGCCACAGCCATGGTAAGCCATGTTTTATTTTGAGGGATCTCTAAACTTCTCTTTCACAAGAACATTTTAGGCCCCATCAAGTTCAGCTTTCCCAGGATGGGGAACAGGTGATGGGCTTGTTCTTGACCCACAGGGCCTCCAGATACCACATACATCTTACCAGACAGCTTGGATTTGATTCCTTCATGGTCAATGGGCTGGCTGGACAGAGAGTAGATCTTTATTTCTGCCACAGGCACAGAGACATCCTTCACGTTACTGTGCAGGCCAAGCACCAGAGCGCCTTCATTAGGGTGCTGCATCACCTGAGAGCACAGGGCAGTAATGCAAATGCCTTACTAGGGGAGGTGAGTTGTCCATTTTGATAAATCCAAATGGATGTGCAAGCCGATGGGAATGACATTCTGCTAATACATTTTCTTTCTCACTATCTTTCAAATCCAGGCCTACTTTTCTCCCATTGCCTTCAAACTCTTACTTGAAAATTATCTCCAGAAGTGCCAGTCACTGGTCAGGCCTTGTGCTTAAAAGAAAATCGAGGCTCGAGCCTGAAAATGATGGCTAATCTCTGGGACTACATTTTAGTTTCAGTCCTTGACAGAGAACTAGTTCTCCAGGCTGGGGCCAGCCTGCAGATGGTGATCACCTGTGTCTGGCAATGGGAAAAACGATCTATAGTACCTGAGAAAACACAGGTGGGGAAATATGGCATCCATAATACTTCACTCCCCATAGTCCCTCATACTGATTCAAAACCTGAAGAGGAAAGATAGATGGGCTGCCACGATCTCATATATTCTATTTATTAAGGTCACAGAAACTTTCCTATTTAATGTACTAAAGCACAGACATAAGTTTTTTTTTTTAAGTTTATTTATTTATTTTGAGAGAGAGAAAGAGTGAGTGAGCAGGGGAGGGGCAGAGAGAGAGGGAGAGAGAGAGAGAAAGAATCCCAAGCAGGCTTCATACCATCAGTACAGAGCCTGACGTGGGGCTCGAACTCATGAACTGTGAGATCATGATCTGAGCTGAAACCAAGGGCTGGGCGTTTAACTGACGGAGTCACCCAGACACCCCCAGACCTAAGTTTTAAACCTGACTGTGGGCCAGCTACACAGGAGCTGGGAGCATGGCAGCCACAGAGCTCTGCACAGGGGGAAGACCTCTACATGCCAGCCATGCAGGGTGTTTCATGAGAATGGAAGAATGGGAGACCACTAGATCCTGATGTCATGCACGTCGTCAACTATTTCCAAACAGCAGGATTTGAGGAGCAAACTAGTGCTTTCTGGGAACAGGAAATTGATGGAAAATCCCTGCTACTGATGACAAGAAATGATGTACTGATAGGACTTCAGTTTTTAAAAGGGGGGCCTGCTCTCAAAATCTACCAGTATCGGGGTGCCTGGGTGGCTCAGTTGGATGAGCGTCCGACTTCGGCTCAGGTCATGATCTTGCAGTCCGTGAGTTCGAGCCCCCCGTCGGGCTCTGTGCTGACAGCTCAGAGCCTGGAGCCTGTTTCAGATTCTGTGTCTTCTCTCTCTGACCCTCCCCCATTAATGCTCTGCCTCTCTCTCTCTCAAAAATAAATAAACGTTAAAAAAAAATTAAAAAAAAAATAAACAAGAAAATCTACCAGTATCATGTAAAACCTCTGCTGACAAAGCATTTAAAGAACAACTCTTCATAGTACAAACTGGGGTCTTAGACCTCAAAAAACATACTGACATAATTTAGTTTCATGTGATAAAACTTAAAAAAAATATTTGTTTATTTTTTAGATAGAGCGTGAGTGGGGTAGAGGGACAGAGAGAGAGAGCAAGAATCTCAAACAGGCTCCATGCTCAGTGAGGAGACTGATGCAGGCCTTGATCCCACGACCCCGGGATCTGACCTGAGCCGAAATCAAGAGTTGGACGCTCAACTGACTGAGCCACCCAGGCACCCCTCATGTGATGAACCTTTGTAAACAGAATACATACATGTGTAGATGTGAAGAATTTCAGTCAAATGAAATGTCTTGGGTGAACTAGGCAATCCATCAGCTGACCTGAATTCAACCAGGAGGAACAAGGATAACTTGTGGACAGGATGGTTTTCCTTGTGGAGCTTGTCAAAGAGAGTCATCTTTGACATGACTGGACCTCCCTCCCCACTAAAGGGATTTTCTTCACAGACTGCTTTTCCAAAATCTTTGAAAAAGGATTGAATTGAATCACCTTTTGGTTTCAGATGTAGGGAGATTAAAAACAAGAAAACTTGGAAAAGGGGAAAAAGAGAGACTGCTGTCTCCCTTGAATTCCTCTTCTTCTTAGAGCTTGTATTATTTGGATGGAATTGTTGACACTACTTTTTATAGAGGCTCCTCCACTTGACCTTATTAAGGTTTTTTTTTTTTTTAAAGTTCTTTTTAACATTTATTTATTTTTGAGAGACAGAGAGAGACAGAGCAGGAGGGGGGGAGGGTCAGAGACAGAGAGGGAGACACAGAATCTGAAACAGGCTCCAGGCTCTGAGCTGTCAGCACAGAGCCCGATGCGGGGCTTGAACTCACGAACCGCGAGATCATGACCTGAGCCGAAGTCGGACGCTCAACCGACGGAGCCACCCAGGCGCCCCAAGGTTTTGCTGGGCTATACTGTGATGTTTGAAATGAACATGCTTCATGGCCCCTACAGGTGGAACCTCTGAAAAGAGAAAATCTGTTGTGTCTTGGAGATATCCATCCATATTCAGCTTTTTTCACCGGGGATAATGGTATTTTCTGTATAGATTTACTCTCAAATTGGCTCTTTGTTTCCATGGAAGAAAACACTTTTTCACTTTATGGTTGGTATCTACACTAATTTTTTTCTGAAGAAATTTTGCCAAAAGTTATAGATCCAAAGCCTTGTTACTAGTATAAATGTTTATAAATATATATTCTTCATGATGGTGTATTATTTTTTTGATTGCTCCGATGCTTTGATTTTTGATTTGAGAACCTGTTTTTAAGAACTTGAAAAAGCAGTCTTGCTACATCTCTGTTCAGAGACATTTGTTTGAATCTCCATGTGTCAATGCCTTACTGAATTGGTGCTTTGTTGTTGCAATAAAGCATTGCTTCAGTTTAAAATAAAAAAAAAAAGTGGCCCCCTTTTTTTCCCCTTTGTCAGGGTTAAGAGGATTTATCTGGCACATAAGGGAACTACACAAATGAGCAAACATATTGAAGATAATGGGAGCCTGCTTTCATCCTGCTGGAGGAGGGAATCAGAACAATGGACAGGGGAAAAGGCAAGCATAAGCCCAATGGTGTTGGGTTGGAATTGATTGGAATGTGTGAGCTCATGATCAGACAGACAGACAGACAGGGAAACAGGTATGACATGTGTGTGGTGTGTATGTATGTATGTATGTATGAGAGCATAAGCACATATGCAGATACATTTCCCAGCTCTGTCTGTTCATGGGGAGTAGAAGCAATGACACTCCAGCTGGGAAAATAACTCTTAATAGTCATGGAACCCATTTAGAAACCAATGGTTTCTAAATACTATTCTCCGCCAAAAGGAACCAGGACTCTTTGGAGAATCAGTTCACTCCAAGGCTGGGTCAGGGAAAGTGCAAGATGCTATTTTGTACCAGAAAGTAAAGAAGTGTATAAAGAATGATGGCACATATCAAAAAAGATATAGGGACTAGCTTGGAGGGGTTCCCACTGGCCAAATCTGAGATAATTTAAGCATGAGAAAAAAAAAGATAGTAACAGATTGAACCCCACTGAAGCAAACAGGAATCCACAGGTCCATAACTAATACATATAAGTGAAATGATCAATAAATGGGAAGAAGAGAAAGCTCTGCCTTACAATAGAAAGTGAATTAATATATACAGCAGGAATGATGGGATTAGAAATTCACTGGCAAGCACCAAAGTAATAATTGATCCAGGCAAGAATCACTAATAGATGCTAAAACTAGTTGAAGATATGATGAGAAAAAAGGTTTGTTACACTGTCTCAAAACATCTCCCTATAAAATATTGTTTTAAATTGGGAAATAAAAAAAAAAGTGTTAATTTACGTTGGAAATCCTGGCAGACATCATCTTAACCAAGCAATAAAAGCTAACCTCGCCAGAAATGGAACAAATCAGCATGGAGCATTGCCTGTGTAGCACTTAGAAGAACACGGCATTACTTCTGTGGTAATTCTGCCAAAAATGCATAAGCTGAATCTAATCTTCAGAAAACATCAGACAAACCCAAACTGAGGAACATTCAACGAGGTAACTAGCCTGTACTCTTTTTTTTTTTTCCTTTCTTCCTTCCTTCCTTCTTCCCTTCCTTCCTTCTTCCCTTCCTTCCTTCCTTCTTCCCTTCCTTCTTCCCTTCCCTTCCCTTCCCTAAGTTTATTTATTGAGAGGGAGAGAGGATCTGAAGCGGGCTCTGTGCTGATGGCAGAGAGCCTGTTGTGAGGCTCAAAGTCATGAGCCGTGAGATCATGACCTGAGCTGAAGTTGGACACCCAACTGACTGAGCCACCCAGGTGCCTCTAGCCTGTACTCTTAAAAAAAGTCAAAGGAATGAAAGACAAGGAAAATCTGAGGGACTGTTGAAAATTGAAGGAGACTAAAAAGGCAAGACAATTAAATGAACACTATCCCAGATTAAATACTGGGCCTGTAATGGATATTATCGAGACACTTGGCACAATTTGAGCAGCGGCCGTGGGCTGGATGATGATCCTATATCCGTGTTGATGTCCTGACCTTTATGGCGGGCATGATGCTGACTACACAGGAGAGTATTCTTATTTTTAAGCAATTAACATAGTACGGCATTAACGTGTAGTAGGGCATCATGTCTGCAACTTACTCTCAGTGGTTCAGAAAAGAAAATAATATGCATAAATGTTTATATATAGAGAGAAAAATAAGGCAAATGTGGTAATATGTTAGCACTGAAGAATCTGAGTGCAGGGTATATGGGCATTCTTTACACTACTCTTACAATTTTTCTGTAAGTTTGAATTTTCTTTGAAATTTAAAGAAAAACATTTTGTGAGGGAGAAATTACTTGGGATAAAAAGAACAATTACTGGGGCGCCTGGGTGGCTCAGTCAGTTAAGCATCTGACTTCAGCTCAGGTCACGATCTCACGGTCCGTGAGTTTGAGCCCCCGCATCGGGCTCTGTGCTGACAGCTCAGAGCCTGGAGCCTGCTTCGGATTCTGTGTCTCCTTCTCTCTCTGCCCCTCCCCCATTCATGCTCTGTCTCTCTCTGTCTCAAAAATAAATAAAAATGTTAAAAAAAAAAAAAAAAAGAACAATTACTTGGGATATCCTGAATTTCCAAAAACAGAATTAACTTGTAAAATAAAATGAAACACCCAGCCACTAGGCTGGCAAAATCATTTGCTAGCAGGCTCAACTGGCTGGGCCTGGTGTGCCTCACAAACTCTCGGACTTAAAGACTGGAGACTGTGCCCCTCACCTCTGCCATGTTGATAAGTCCCACAGCCAGGGTCTTATAGCCCAAGATGGTCCGGTTCTTGTAACGCTTTCTCCTTTGCAACATGATCTGTAGCTTGTTGGCATCTCGCTTCAGGAAATGAGGGTACTGCCAAGTACAAAAGAGTCAAGCATCGTTAATGAGCTCCTGGGCCCTTGGGTTCTGGTCCTGTTGGAGGATATGCAATCCTTCCGTGCTTCACTATCTCCTGTCTGTACAAGGGGGCTGCGTGGGGGGAATCAGGGGTGAAGGAGACACCATTAAGTTGCCGCTGAGGCTTCAATTCTCCTCGGTGCCTGATTTCCATTCTGTAGCTCTGTGGTACACACGTGTTCAGAACTTTGCCTCTTTCTTTGCCAAGTGATCAAATGTTTTCTTCATATGCTTCAATTTGGGATCCTGGGATTGTGATGAGAGAGAGAGACATACTAAAGAGGCATAAGGAGAAGGGAAGGAATTGAGATTACAACATGGGGGCAGAATGAGACTGAAGGGGACACGCTCAGCTGGAGTGTGTGCCGCAGATTACTAAGGAGAGGTAACGGGGCTGAGCGAGATTGGGTGGGGGACCAACAGCCTTATCCAAGGAAAGGGAAAAAAAAGAACTCGGGTCTCAGCATCCTCACTGTGGCTGGCTGAGTGACTGCTTCAGTCCTCCAGGCTAGCCACAGAAGCTCAATTCATTGGGTAACTTTCATTCATTGGGCTATGGCTGTTCTGGGATAGAAAAATCTCCAGACTGCAGGACTACCTGGGGACTAGACTAGACATTAGTGACCTAAGATTCAGTAGCTTCTCACCTGAAGGGAGAAGGTTAATTGGAGTTCTGTTTCCACAAGTCCACTAGCTGGAAGGATGATCTCATTGGAGCGAAGAATCCTTTTTGAACCCTGAAACCAAAAAAAAAAAAAAAAAAAAAAAAAAAAAAAAAGGTCAAATCTGTGTCATCAAAAATCAGACCAAAAGAAATACTAAGTTTGCAAACAACTTTTAAACTCTACAAACATTCTTACCAAATATTTTATCGGTTTTTATTATACTCATTAAAATCAAGCCATACCAGAAGTATGATTTTACATGTATTATGTTGTATGTTCATAAAAGATTTTCACATACAAGTGGTTTATTTTTGGACGTGACTTTTCCAACATTCCCCAGAAGAGTCAGGCAGGTAGCAGCACCATGCTCACCTCTGCCTCCCTTCTTCCTCGCAAATTGACACTTCACTTGCACTGTCTTGTCTTTTCACATGCTTTTTCTTTCTCTTCTTGGATGCTCATTTGTGCTTCTGCACACAGCTAAGGCACTCCCCTTTCAGGTCCCCGCTTAATGTTTTCCCAGGAAC
This sequence comes from Prionailurus bengalensis, assembly GCF_016509475.1. NCBI lineage: Eukaryota > Metazoa > Chordata > Mammalia > Carnivora > Felidae > Prionailurus > Prionailurus bengalensis. The sequence goes on along the minus strand of NC_057346.1, from coordinate 109,734,116 downwards.
CTCTCCTTTCAGCTCCACCTCTTCCAGCCTAAGAATGGGTTAGATACCCCAGCATTTTTAGTTCTAAAGTTGGGCCAAACTATTCCTAAAGTGCAAAAAGAGATCAGCAGGAGGGCCTGAGGAATGCCAATAAACTTGTATAAATTACTTTTTCAAAAAAAATTGAGATTTAAAAACCGTGAAATGTCTAGATCTTGAACACACAGGATCAATGAGTTGATAAATGCATATACCTACGTAACCCACATCTGCCTCAAGATATGCAACATTTCCGGGGTGCCTGGGCGGCTCAGTCGGTTGTGTCTGACTCCTGATTTTGGCTCAGGTCATGAGCCCAGGGTTGTGAGACTGAGCCCCATGTTGGGCTCTATGCTGAGCATGGATCCTGCTTGAGATTCTCTCTCGCTCCCTCTCTCCCTCTCTCCCTCTCCCTCTCTCTCTCTCTCTCTCCCCCCCCCCCCACTCCCTGGCTCATACTCTCTCTAAAATAAAATTAAAATTAAAAAGAAAAAAGACGTACATTTCTATCGCTCCAGAAAAACTCTGTGATCCTGCCCAGACAATCCTACACTGCTCTCTCAGAGGCAAGCACTGTTCTGACTTCTTTCACCATAGGTTAGTTTTACCGATTCTAACATTCCGTATAAATGGGGTCATACGGTATGCGCTATTCTGGTTGGGCTTCTTCAAACATCATCTTTGAGGTTCATACAGGGTGTTGCATATATTAGCAGTTCATTCCTTTTTATTGCCGAGTAGAATTCTATTCTACTGTTGCTGAACATTCACATTTGTGTTGTTTCTAGTTTTTGGCTACTATGGCCAAAGCTGCCATTCTTGTTAGAAGTCTTTATAGACATATGTGTTACTTTTTCTAGGGCAAACACCTAAGAAAGGAATTGCTGGGTCTTAGGGTAGATGTATGCTTAACTTTATGAGAAACTGCCAGACCAGTTTCCAAAGTGTTGGTACCATTCCCACCCCAGCAGCAGTGTCTAAAAGCCCCAGTTGCTCCTTATCTTCACTAGCAGTTGGTGCGATCAGGTCTTGATTCATGGATTCTAATGGGTACGCACAGTGGAATATCACTGTGGTTACAATTTGCATTTCCCTGATGACTAATACTATTAAGCACATTTTCATTAGTTTATTGATCATTTGTAAATCTCCATGTAAACCTCTATGAGGTGCCTGGTCAAACATTTTCATCCAGGTTTTTTTAATCTTGTTTTTGAGTTATAAGAGTTTTTTAATTTATACAAGTCACTTGTCAGACATATGTATTGTAAATTATTTTCTTGTCTATTCAGTTTATTAATGGTATCTTTGGATGAAGTATTTAATTTTGACCAAGTCTACTTTATTATTTAATGGTTAATGCATTCTGGCTCCTATCTAAAAGATCTTTGCCTACTCCAAGACTGTGAAGTTACTCTGCCATGTTGGAGCAGATATTCTGCTGCTTCCTTGTAGAAATTTTATAATTTTGGGGCACTAGGTGGCTCAGTTGGTTAAGCCTCTGACTTCGGCTCAGGTCATGATCTCGCAGTCCATGGGTTTGAGCCCTGTGTCGGGCTCTATGCTGACAGCTCAGAGCCCGTAACCTGCTTCAGATTCTGCATCTCCCTCTCTCTCTAACCCTCCTACACTCACACTCTGTCACTCTCTCTCAAAAATAAACATTAAAAATTTTTTTAAAACAATTTTTATAATTTTAGTTTTTATATTTAGGTTTCTTATCCATTTCTAATTATTTTTAATTAGACTGAGCCACCTAGGCATCCCTCCGTTTCTAATTTTTAAAAAATATTTTTGTTTATTTTTGAGAGCGAGAGAGAGAGAGAGAGCGAGCATATGAGCTGTGCTGACAGCAGAGAGCCCAATGTGGAGCTAGAACTCGTGAACTGTGAGATCATGAGCTGAGCTCAGGTGGGGACACTTAACCAAGTGAGCCACCCAAGCACTCCTAACTTTTGCTTTTACAAAATGCAAATTTTGCTTAATGCAGGAAGGAAAATCTAAATACAATATTTCAGAATGTTTTTGTAACTAGAATAGAATTGTAATTAGAATAGTTTTGTAACTAGAATAGAATACCAATTAAAATAACAAAGGAAATTCTGCCTTGTCTGTTAGAAAACACTTTTTGTAGTAACCGCTATTACAAACAAGAATCTTGACAAAGTTTTCACCTGAGTTCATTGATTTTTAAAATCTCTGTAAAATGAATCTCAGAAACGCTGAGAGAATTCAGAATGTGGCTTATATATATATAGTGGTGGTTTCAACAAAAGGTAGGAAACATTTGGCAATATTTAGAGATATTTTTGGTTGTTATAACTGGGGTGGTATCTGTGTGTATGTGAGGTATTTCTAGAGCGTAGAGGTCAAGGTTGTTGCTGACCATCCTATGATGTACAGAGCAGACCCCACAACACAATGATCTGGCCCAAATGTCTAGAGTGCTGCCGCTGAGAAACGCTGTTCTAGCTGAAACCTCACCTCCACTGAGGACATGCTTCTTGGGTAGTTCTCTCAAACGGTGGCTGCTTTTCTCCTATAATGTGCACACTTGGCTTGGAGATGAGGAAGATGTCCTCCTTATTTTCATCACCAGCTCCAGAACATTCTCCCTTCCACCTCGCCAAAAACCCTATTCTGAATTGATACCCTCAGTTCATACCACCCTCTATTCCCTGCTGTGGCTGGGATCTTTAACTGTAGTCATTTCTGCTTATTTCTTGATTTCAGCTCCTCACTCACTGTTCCTTTCCCCGGTACTATCTCAGCCATAAGTCTCTATGGTTTCAATATATGCTCTTTCCAACACCTTGGCTGCCTCAATCTCATAATCCCTCTCTTTCAATGATCTTGTCCTCACACTTGTCTTAGCTACTCACCCACATGATCACATACTGAATCTTATCATTACCAGTAATTACAAGCAATATCTAATCTCAGTTTCATGTACCCCACTCTCTGATTACACCTATCTTTTCAGCTCATTCTCTCAGGTTTGTCAACAATAATTCTTCTGCCAGGGCCTATGATCCAAAGATCCTTCCATTGTTTCAATTTTCCTCATGGCCCTGCTGTCCCTCTTTCCTCCTTACCCAGCTTAAATGCCACAGTCAATCTTTATAAATAAACAGGTTCTTGCACACACTCTGTTGCTAGTCTGCCATAGTCATTTGGTAAATTACAACTCTGTTGAAGTCCAACTGCACTAGCTGAACATGCCCAGAAGGAATCATATAATCAGGCGGCCTGGTCTGTCTTTAATACATGTCCCCGAATCTTTAGTAGGCTGACAAGACAGTCTGGCAATTACTCTGTATTTTCCCAAGTCTTTCCCCTTTTCTGCTCTGCTTGATGATGCATTTTTCCTCAAACCCCTAACACCTCCTAACCTCTCCTCACTTTAGTTGATAACCTTTATTCCTACTTAGCTGAGAAGATGGAAGCACTAGGAAAAGGGCTCCCACAACTCCCAGCACACTTACCTACTTAGCACATTTGTGCTCATGTCCCCTCCGACCCTCCTGTTATACAGATGGAGGCCCTACTCCCATCTAAAGTCAACCACTGCACTTGGGCACCAGAGCTCATCCCCCCTCACCTGCTCAGATGCTCTTCTACCCAGTCTTTCAGGTCCTACATAATCAACCTTCCTCTTTATTCTGGATCATTTCTATTAGCAAACATGTTGTTATCTCTCTGATCTTAAAACAAAACAACAACCCCAAAAAACCCTCTCTTGTCACCATGTGCCCTGCTGGCTACCAACCCCTATCTCGCCTTCCCTTAGCAAACTCAAGAGCTGTCTATTTTTGCTCTCCTGAAGTCCTCTGCTTTCATTTTTCTTGTAAATGCATTCCAGTCAACTTTCCTATCTCCACCATCCCACCAAAAATGCTACTGACAAGGTCTCAAATAACCTTCACTTTAAAGAACCTGATGACCCATTCTCATCTCCTTGGGCTTATCTGCGCCTTTTGATAGTCACTCTTGACTTCCAGCAACACTTCCTTCATCTGGCTTCCAGGATCCCATACTCTCTTTGATTTCCTCTTATCCTCTGGCTGCTCTCTCTTGGCTTCGATTTCCAGTCCTTCCTCTCCTCTCAGACTTCCTAATGCTGGAGTGCCTGGGGCCTTAATCCTTAGACTTGTTCTCTTCTCTGCAGTCACTCACTCCACTCCTAATTATCTCATCCAATCTTAAGGTCTTAATTAAATATACTCTCCAAATTATCTCTCTATCCCAGACCTCTCTCCTGGACTCTAAACCCATATATTCAATTATCTATTCAACATCTCCTCCTGCATGTTTAATAGGCATCTCAGACATAACACGATAAGCTGAGTTTTGGATCTTTCCCTTGAACCTGCTTCAGCCAGTCTTCTCCATCTCACGTAATGGCATTTCCACCCGCTAGTTGTTTAGGGAAAACCTCTGGCAGGGTGCCTGCCTGGCTCATTCTGTAGAGCATGTCGTTCTTGATCTTGGGGTTGTGACTTCAAGTACCATGCTGGGTGCAGAGATTGCTTAAATAAACTTTAAAAAGAAAAGAAAACAATCCGGTGCTACCCTCATCTCTTGCCTCAATCACTGTTATGGCCTATTAACAAACTGGTCTTCCTGATTCCT